>NC_143201.1:1395833-2781666 GCF_051530095.1 Phoenix dactylifera
TTTTCTTGAATGCTGTATTTGGTAGTAATTTATTCAGAGTGAAATAAAAGACCTGCAGATAGTATATATTATTAGATATCGGTAGCTCGTGGAGTGAATATTGGCATGCTGCGGTTTTGCCCTATGCATTTGGACTAAGGTATGGACGCTTGCTTATGGGCAGTGAACCACTTCCGTTTGCATTTAGACTAAGGTATTGATGCTTTCATATAATATCCATACAAGAGAAGCCTATATCATATGTGCATGCACAGGAAGCCAAAACACAGACACACACAGGCAAAGAAAGAAGATGACGAAGAATAAATAAAGGAGAGCTGATGAACGTACTGTTAGACGTTCTCATATTGCTGCTCTGTGAGTTTGAAAATTCAGTAGCTGTTTTATTGGATTGGTTCTATGAAAAATGAAAGTGTGCAGAACTGCAGATGAAATAATAAAGGAAAGTGCCACTTTAGTTATCACAGTAGAGTGGAATGAGAGTATCAAATGCAATTTTCAGGATGAAGTCAACAAAATCAAAAAAACATATGCAATAGTATGTGTTGCTCTAAAAAGCAGTCTATGTGGCCTCACATGCAGCCGAATATGCTTGTACCACTTTCTGACGGCCCCTGAACAGTGGATCTAGGTGTATGTAGAATGGTCGCATAGTGAATGACCAAGTGGCTTGCATAAGCCTAAGCCATGGATTACATGGTCCCCCATGTCCTCTATTGTTTCTGAAATTTCATTTAGCTGTTTCTAAATGTTATATTCTTTTATCTCTTAACATGATTTTATATATCTTTTAATATTTTATGAAATATGAACTGCATAGGCACCTGCTTAGGTGGATGCCTATTGCTTAGGCTTTTTGTGGCGCCTTGATCACCTACATACTGTGGCCACTTTTTGAAACTCCGATAGTATGAGTCTTTGTGTGGTCTTGAGCATTGATCCTCTATCAACTTCTCAACTTCTTAACTTTTCAATAGATGAGGATATTGAGGAAGCTCAAGAAGCAATTTACAATTTGTTGATTTATAGGATTTTTGGTTCAGACTGTCGGGGTAAGTAAAGGTCTTGGGAGAAGGAAGAGAGGAGCGAGCAAGTAGTGGTGCCATGTGGGGTATCAAATGATGCTTACGACAACCATTTATTAAACAGATTTGGGAACGTTTACCAAGTGGTTCTTTTCATGAATTTATGTAGTGTTGGAGTGAGATATTGTCATGTAAACAAGATAAGTGCCAACTAACAATATTAAATAGGATTATGGTCTGCTATCAAAGGAATAAAGTTTTTCATGAAGCTTCATTAAAGTACTGATGTGCATGTATCATATATAGCATGCAATTAAATTATAATTTTTTTTTCAAATAGAACAATCAGCTGGTTGCTGTCTTTTTTGTGGTAGACAACAAAATGGTGTACTCTGATGGAACGAATTCTATCAACTCCCTACAATCCCCAAGAAGCTGGTTATAATCAATTACTTTGTAAATCTGAATAGTAATTTAATGGAATTACCTTCTGGTTTCTCTATGCCACAAACAAAAAAATAGCGCACTCCGCTAATCAAACCAGAAATGAAGTTTTGTTGTCCTTTGAAGAGTTAGCAACCTTGAGATTCGATAAGCAGGAAAAAAAGATAAAGCATCTTTATCTAGGAAGTTCTTGGACCTTATAAAGGAAAGGGGAGTGGAACTGGATATCCCTGGTTAGAATAGAAAGAAGGATAATCTCAAAGGTGATCATGTTCCAAGAAGTTAAGGGACCATCAATAGTCAATTGTGGCTGACTAGATAGTCGATTATGGATGACTAGCTATCAAAAAAATGGTCGCTAGCACTATTAGTTTGGACATTAAGACATTAACAATGGCTGACTATGATTGACCAACTGTGATTTGATGCAAGTTAAACAAGCCATCGGCCAAAATGAAATAGGATTTTCAGCTATATTTTGTAGTTTAAAGAGATGGGTATGTAAAGGGCACTAGGATGTGCAAATTTGAGAGTTTGATATTTGTAGTTACATGTCTAGAATGTGATTTGGTGATAATATTATATTTTTGTTTGGTAGTTGATATGTATTATGGTGGGACCAAAGCTATTACTAATAACATCTGATTACATCCTTGAGAGCTTGATTTCTATAGTTGCATGTCAAGAACTGTGTTTTGTTAATATTTTCTTTTGTTTGATGGCTGTTGTGTATAAGGCAGCCAATATACAAATTAAATTATGGTTAATGGGACTCAAGTTTATTGTTCATAGCATCTAACTACATCATTTACATTTTTAATTGCCCCTTGGGAGATGTATTAGGTTCTTTGAACAAAGGGTTTTAAATACCAGTATTGAGCCCCATACCAGTTTTGTTCTGAACTGGTATGATATCAGTACCGTTACTATCAAAAAGACTAAAAACAATTAGTATGCAAATGATATGATTGGTATAGACATTGGGTATATGACCTGTACAATCAATACAGATTGGTTTAAGAGACAATTGGTTTCCTGCGCCTTTACCAATACTATTTTTCTGTTGGAATGGCATGGCACCGTACCAAATTGACAGTATTTAAATCCTTGCTTTGAAATATATGAGTATAACAATTGCCTGGCAACGCATAAATTTTTAAATTCATAGATTTAGATCACAATGTATACTTCATCTCTTTAAACGATGAATTCCTAGTAAATCTACGAACAAATGTTATATATTTATTGGAGGGATAAGTTGCTTGATGATTTCTCGAGAAAAATTGTGAGTCATCATGGATAGGGTGTTGATGCTCTACCTCTGGACATTCACCAGGTTTTGAAAATTTAATCTCAACATTGTTAATCATTCATTTCATAATCAGGGTCCATTGGAGATTTAGGAATATTTAGTTTAAGTTGATTGGGCATTGTTTAGTCTTTATGCGCCTATTATACTATGCAACATATTATAAAGTGGATAAGAGGGATGTGGTGGTTAGGAGGTTTTATGGTGGATAGCTGGTGCTATTTCCCCAAAGCAGTCTGCTAAACATTTCAACATGCTTGCTAAATATCAAATCAATACCTTACAAATATCCAAAAAAAAAAATCAATACTTTTCAACAACTTCATGCAAAAAATATGAAAAAAAAATTCAAGGGCAAAGATATAAAAAAAACTGTCCATCTAAAATCATAATATCTTGTCAACATTCATATAGTGTGAAGGTTTACAATCTAATGAGAACTACCATCATCCACCAAAAATAACAGCATCACTTATAAGATGAAAATGTCCACAATCACATAACATATAGAAGAAAGATGTTTACAATCACATAAAATAATTCACTTCTCTTTCTCCTCCACTCCACTCTTTGTTCGGCTAGGGCATGAAATAACTAGATGACCTGTTTTTTAAACAACATATTATACCAACTGATTGATGGATGGGTCCAATTGGTAACCATTCCAACCTGCTGTGAAATAAATCGCCAGCTTCGAACCCATAGCAGAGCAGTCGCTGTAGCAGGTTGTTGCCTGGTATAACAGCTTCTTCTACTCAAGGGCCATATAGCAGCACTATGATACTTAGCATAGCATTTTTGGGCGGAAACAAATAAAAGCCAAAGCTGCTGATTTCTACTTAAAACAATGATTCTATAATGTTATGGTGGATCTTGAAGGTACTTGATGCTTCACAAAATTGGAGGGTGCACTAGTATGAAGGGTGATTCACAAAATACTGTGGGTTGGTTGAATGGAGATCATATATGTCCCCCCTTCCATGTGTGGAAGGGGGGAGATATGCCAACATTAGAGAGCTGCTTGTGACATGGCAACTGACCAACATATGCCAACATTAGAGAGCTGCTTGTGACATGGCATCCGACCAACTTTTTGTGCGCTAACATGATCTTTTAAGGGATGCACTTCCTATCTAGATTAACTTATTTCTAGTAGGACCTCTTGCTTTCCTCTAAACTTGGTTGTTTCCTTTGCATAGCTCTCGTTTGTACTGCTACTGCCTTTCTCTTTCTTAAATTCCTCCTCCTGCATAATAATATAAGGGGAAAGGATGATAAAAAATTAAGGTTAATGAAGAGTACATATGAAATCAGATTCTCTTTCCTTAATAGCACAAGTTACTGTTGAAGCCAAAACAATAGATGATTGCCAGGCAAGAGTCCATATGCCAAGCAACTAGTATCTGTGCCTCTGTCATCAAAACTAACCTATACAATCTCCTGCCATCCATGATGATGTTATTCAGATTCACTTGAGTTGTGTCGATGTTTTCTTGTCAATGATTATTGCTTGCTGTAATATCTTTTTTATGGTGCTCCATGATTGCTATTGCATCCATATGAGACCTTTTGAGATGGCACTGGATCTCAACTTCTTACATGAAGGTGATGTTGGCAAATGCCTAAATAGAAAGGTGTGAAGAAATTTTTTGAAGCTTTACGATAAAATAAAGGGATAGAATCGACAGAGAAGAATGCAAAAGTTGGTTCCTATTAGGGACAGTAGGGAATGATGCAAGGGTTGTGGGTTATGGTGGTGGATTTTAACTGCAATTTGTTGAATTTACTTGTTCACTTTGTGGTGGAATTAGATTTCATCTGCATTTCATAATACTTCACACATAATATCAGTCAATTTTTCATGTATTGCAACAGAAGCTTCGCCAGGTTTTTGCTGAGAATGAACTTCCTTCAAGGACAGTCAAAGAAAATCTCTCAAAACAGTTGGGTATTTCATCTCAGAAGGTAAACACATTATTTCTCTGTGATTACACCAATATTTATGTTGAAACTAATGTAAATATGAATTTTGTAGCATATGTAATTTAATATGCCAATGCAATAAGCAATTTATCTTAAAAATTTCTTTTCTTTTTATTGATTCTACTCGTGCATACCAAGTTGTGAGAGATCCATATTTATGCTGAAATTTTTGATAATAATATAGCTCGGGAGTTTGCCCCTGAGATTTAGTACTTTGCCAAGTGTAAAAGTCGTGTGAGTTATGCCCCATTATTGGTTTTTGTTTTTGAACATTCTCATATCGTGGATCTTATTAAGTAAATTACATTAAACTAGCATGTGCATATAAATCTTCGCTAGATACCTTTCTTTGAGGGATAACCTGCCTACCCATCGCCATACCTATCGACAAAACTAGAGGAGCCCGACCTTAAAAAATGCTTTCAGTTACCAAGGTGGTCTTCCACTGTTGCCCTAGCAATAGCATTGCACAAGAACTTACTATGATCAATTCAACATAACATAGACTGGCACTGATGGTTGTCTTGAGTGCAAGCTCTGCCCTTCACTTTAAGTGTTTAACCTGGGTGGCCCAGTTGGTACCAACAAGACAAATCTGCTGTGGTCGCTCATGCATATGCTACATGGTCCAATGTCACCCATTGACATGCCATCAAAATTAAGCTTTTTAGAAGTCCCAAAGGATGAAGCTGCCCTATCATTTTCAAATGACTTAGCATGCCCGATTGCAAATAATGCCCAGTTCCTAATCTGAAAGTTGTAGAGCACTGCGTCAAGACAGTCCAATATCAAATTCTTAATATTTTCAACAACACAACCCCTATGTATTGCACCTACAACCCCCCCCCCCCCCCCCCCCCCCCCCCCCCCACCAAAAAAAAAAAAAAAACACCCACACACACACACACGAAAAAAGAAGGAATAAAAAGGAACACTGTTTTGGATGCACAAAGACATACATCAAGACATTTGACGGAGCAATGGGTTGATATAGATTTAGGATCAGAGGACACAACAGCCAAGAGGAGAATGTCTCAGTTATCATCTCATCCAAGTGCCAGGCTGTGGGATAAGCCTGCAAAAGACTCCACCTGTTACAAGTGCCTTGCTAGGGATGCTATCGTACTACAACTGCTGCTTTTTAGGGTTCATTGCAAAGGTTTGTAGTTAGAGTGGAACATACAGTTGTGCAACTACACAACTCCAAAAAATTCCTTTAGTTCTGGTTGCTACTATTGTCATTCATCATCATGGTACCCTAAAGCAAAAAATTAGATTGATATAGATTCTGCTGGAAGAGGCTTTTCAGGCTCCACAAGTTTCAGCAGTTCAGCAATTTTCCTTTGTTAAAGCAATCAGATCAAATTTAGTTATATCATTTTGTCTTAAAATGATATAACTAAATTTTGTCTTATAAAGCTTCTTTAATTCTCATCTAACCCATTTTGTTCTCTGCTATTCACAGGTGAGCAAGTGGTTTAAAAATGCAAGATATGCTGCTCTTAAAATGAGAAAGGTCACTTAATCATCAGTTAATTTCTCTCGTTATATATATTCACAAGAGTGGATGCTATTTGAAAGGTTATTTATTGGGAAAAAGCTATATATCACCCACCAGATCACCACTCAGATCACTGTTCCAATGTGGGAATTGTTGATTGGCCGAGCAGAAAGTGGGGCCAGACTGACACCATGGAGCTGCCCATGTACTGCACCAGTCTCCAATGCCACATCAGCCCGGTGAACTGGGTGGTGATCTGACAGGTGATCAGTAGCATTACTCTATTTATTATCCTTTTCTTGCTTCTTTTGGTTCCTTTCTTTTATATGCAAAATTAATATGCTATGTTCCCTTCAAGTCATGGATCGTTTCAATTATCTTTTGGGGCTGATAGAAACGATCAGAATTTTCAAGTCATCATTCCATAATTTTTGGTCAGAATTAAACAATATTGATTATTGAATGCCTCCTTGCATGACTTGATTTCTTCTCAGATAAAGATATTAGATTTTTTTTTGTGTGTATCATCCAAAAGAATCATTCTGTTGAACATGCTTCCCTTTATGGATCCCCTTTTGACATGTTCCATGTAGTTTTGACACTAAGAAATGGCAGCTCTGAAGCTTTGCAAGCCTTGCTAAGCAATGATCTAATGCTAAATACCAGCCCTGCTTAATTAGCGCATGAATCACTGAATTAGTTTAGTGTGCGCAATAGATGGAATTAGCAAACATGCCAATTTTAATGGCATCAGGTGCAAAACTTCTTTCTTCATGATACACAACTTAAATTATACCTTATGCTTATCAGCCACCTACTCATTGACCTACATAGATGTTCTTCACTACTTATGTATATCTATAAACTGTCTGTTTTGCTTAGCATAATAATTTGTGCCACATCTAACCACTTTTCCTTTATCAACAATTTCAGAAATTAACATAAATATGTCTTCTTGTGTACATCGTTTGGAACTGAGACATGGACTTATAGACCTTGTAGTTTTATGATTTAGAGTTTGATATTAAGTTACCTCTTTGCATGTCATCTGCAAATACTCATTGATCGATATCCCTTTTCCTTGCTTATGTATAATAATTTGTGCCATGTCTAACCTCTTTTCCTTTATCAACAATTTCAGAAATTAACATAAAGATGTCATTTCATGCTACATTGTTTGAAATTGAGAGATGGACTCAAACCTTGTAGTTTTGTGGTTAATAGTTAGAACTCTCTCTGTTTCTGTGCATATCATATGCATATACTCCTTGATCCATATCCCATTGCCCTCGCTCATGAATGTTGCAGGATACATTCCATGCATTAAGGAAGATTTTCCAACCATGCCAGCAAACACACCTAATCCTAGAGCTTGCCAAGCATACCCTGAACTCAATATGCTTTCTGTATTATCATCCATGCACTTTTTGGAGCTACTAAGCCAGATTTTTGTTTCCTTTTTCTTTATGCCACCTGTCTTTCTTCTCTCCCAAGCAACCTTTTCTTTGACTGGTATAGGTGCGTGGAGAGGAGACAAGTTGAAGATGTTTACTGAAGGCTACATGAGGCTGCCATAAAGTTCTCATTTGTTAAGTGGTAGAGTTTCTTAAGCAGAAAGTGGATTTTACTCTGCTGCCGCACTGGTTTTATAGCAGATGATGCTCTATGGAATTCTTATGGTTCAACATTTGCAGTTCAATGTTGAGTCTGTATATTGTTCATAAATCGGGAAAAAAATAATAACCTTTTTTCTTTAGAAGATTATCAGAGGCTAATCCCCATCTTTCTACCCTTGAGGGCGAATCCAACTAGCATCAAACCCTCACCCTCTTGCCTAAGTGGCAAGAGGTGGTAGCTTATGATCATTTCCAACAAGGAAACTATCCTTGTTGCGAGGTTCACAAGGAACTGACTGGTTTACCTCCTCCTTTTCAACAGCCTCCAAAATGTATGGTTATCTCGTTTGGAAGGACTAATTAGCATCATTGCCAGCTTTTGTTAAAAAAGCAGTGAGTCAAAACAATCAGAAATATTTTGGAATTCAAAGTCTAATTATTGAATGAGATGTTTTCCACATCATGGACTTTATTCAGTGCTAATTGTTTACCAAGAACTTAGTTTTTCATTCAATCCGATTAAGGTCATATCCTTTATCAGCACAAGCCTTTTCTCAGAATATGCATGCAAGACATTTGGTACATATTCTCTTTGGTTGGATATTCAAGTATAGAGTAAATAGATGATGTACATCCTAGATTCAGTTTGGTTTTTGTTACTAAATATTATATCATATTCCTTCAGCATCAGTTATAAAATATTTAATGTCATTCTTCAATCTTGATTACAGGCAGGAATCACCAAACCACATCATGTTCATAGTATCACCAAAAGATCAAGAGTAAGTTCTGGAAAGGCTGGAAGCTTCGATGAAGTTACATCAGTTGACAATTCTATTTTGCTACCCTTGTCATCCATCATTCATGTAGGCAGAAATCTGAGAAAGATTCTCCAGAAAAAGAATAAAAAATCAATGAATATCCCTTTGAGAATGCACCTTAAAACAGCAGCCAATACAGAGTCCACAAAAGAATTTCAGGTAATACATCAGACATCGTGGTCTTATCAGACGCATGTTTTCTTCTTCAGTTTGTTTTAGCTTTACTAGTTGTGTTTTATCCTTCAAGGATCAGATGTGATAATGCCCTTGATCTGGTGTTATTGCAGGATCTCAGAACCAGTCTTACTGAGACCCAATGCCCCTCCATTTCTATCAATAGAAATTTGTCGAAGGAGCTAGGTTTACCACATGGTCAGGTATAACAGAATATTTGACATTATGCATGAACTGCACAATTTTATGTTAATTGCACTTCCCTGGGCTATGCAAACTTGATTATTCTGTATATAGGTGAGCACATCATTTACCAACACCATGAACCTTAAGCAAGAAGTAAGTGGTCTAAGAAGAAAGTTTACTCTGGGGAGAACATCCAGAGCCGAGGGATGTAATGTATTTCAGATAGATGAGATGACTGAGAGCGAGCAGCTCTACATGGCTGAGATTGAAAGATTGTGTAGTCTTCAAGATAGGCTTTGGAACTTGAAGAAGGCATTGCTATCGTGCAAATATAATGATTATGAATCAGTCAAAACTCATTCAACTGAAGAAAATGTGATCTATGTTCCTGAAGCTGAGGTAAAGGAAAAGACATTTATCTGAAGGTCATCTCATAAAAGTTATCACTGTTCAACATCTATAGTATTACAACAGGCAGTTGAGCTAACGAGTACTTGTAAAATTGTACAAAAATTTTGCTTTATTTAATGACTATAACCCTCAATTCTTTTTGGACTCCTATGTATAATTACAGAATTTCTTTCTGTTTGTGCAAGAACAGATTAGTGTGATGGGGAAACAAATACGATAGGACCATTATGTTGGACAACTGATCATGATGGACATGAAAATATGTTAACAATTATTAAAAGATGCATGTCTTCTGGTTCAATATGATTATGTTCTGCTACAGTTTGAATGTTTTGTTTGAATCAAAGGAGTTTGGATTAGATGCAATCAAAACTTACAGCAATAGCCACCAGGTACAATTTTATAATACTGATAAGAAGGCAACCCCCAGAGAGGTGATCAAACCAGATTTACATCCCATCAGCTATAATCTGAGATCAATACCTTTCAATATATTTGTCTGTTGGTCAACTGCTGAATAAATTTCAGGGGTTTACCTCCCTTTCATTCAAAAGTTAAAAAAGAAAAAAGAAAAAAAAAGAAGCTGAATAAATACAAATTACACAGTTTAATTAATATAGGCATGTCGAGATAGGAAATGTTCCAGTGAGAACTGCAGACTTGCTCAGAAGCCATATTGCAAGTTATATACTGCTAAGTTAGCTTAAAAAAGTAATCAATAATTTACTTGAACTGTGCAAGTGAAAATACATGTCCCAGAAAGAGAAAATGATTTCTAATAGGTTTTCATGATTAAAAAAAACAGAACAAATAATTGTTTTTTTTTTAACAGTTGCTGCTCAAGCGATGAAAATGGATGCAAGAAAACTTCTCATACTTTTGTGACTCTAGAACAGGTCAACTGAAAAAATTACATAGTTGAGATTGTTTACATGTATAAGCTTAAAGGTTTTCTGTATTTCTACTACAATTCTTTTTTGCGCTGAATAAAATCAAGCAATTCTGTCATTGGATTCTTTTGTTTACGAGAAAAAATGCTGCCCGCCACTAATCCTTTTTATGCTGTTCTTGTTCCGTATGATATAAACAAATTTCTGCTAATTATTTGTATGCTGAAACTCCTATAGACTTGTAAGATTATATCAAGTACTTGTATATAAAGCTGACAAAAGAACAATGTACAAATATAACTTTTTTCAAGTCCCATAAAAAGCAGAATCTATAGGACTTGGCCTTATCCCAAAAGTAGCATGGGGATTATAATTGGTGAGAAAACACATATTAACAGAATAGCATTCTTTTATTCTCAATACCTAGTTGTTTCACTTCAGACAACATTTAAGAGCTGAGTTCATCTATCCCTTTTCTTCAATAACCTGTGCATGTATGTATCTAGTTAATCGGTATGATGAAATCAAGAATACACCACACTTCACACCTTCACAGATTTAAGAAGAATATATTATCTTAACTTCATGACTTTCAGAAGGAAACATAACTCAAGTCCCAAATAAATTATAACTTCAGCACAAGTTTAATCAAATATTCTGTCAACAGATGGAGAAATATATTCATGGTAATGCTGTTGATACCACAAATTGTGAAGCACATAGAAATGGTAGTCATATTTTAAACATTTTTTTTTTTTGGGTACAAAAACAATTTTTTTTCTGGGAAGGATGATCCACCCATCAATTGAACAGTCCCTGCACTTGGTTTACTTTTTGGGCCATAAGAAAGCTCTTGATCCTCAGTTCAAAACACAATAACTATGTGAGAGCCCATACTCACATAGTACTGGTGACAGGTCTATAGTAAAAGCTTGAGGGAAAAAGAAAAGGGGGCTCAGCATTATAACAAAATGCTCAGATATATAATTTTTAATCCAGTTGCCTCTCCACTATTACAGTCGACCTTGCCAGGCCATGGTGATTACAATATTTCTTGATGCCAATCCTCAAAACTGGTCATAAAAGTCAGCTAATCCAGGTGGTACAAACAGCCGATTGTTGTCTTTGTAATTGCCCATGTGAAAGTGCAGCCACTCGGATAAAATACAGAAAATAATGCTAGCACAATTGGAATAACTGCATAGCTTTCTAATAATACAACTGAATTGTGCAAAATGCGTAGTATAGCGCACACAATTAACTTTCATTGATTATCACCTTTCAAAAGGTTACAGCCTCTGCTCAGGACCATTAATTCTTGTTTGACCAGGTTTCTGCTTGTTGGCTAGACGCGGCCTCAGCTGCATGGCATTTAAATCAATAATTGTAAGTACTAATTTGCATGCTGGCCACACAACTTGCCAAAGTACTAAGAATAGAGCTAATTTATATATTATGAGTATTCATGAAAGAAGAGGGGATGCAGCCTCAGCTGCATCGCATTTAAATCAATAATAGTAAGTATTAACCTGTATGCTGACCACACAACTTACCCAAATTATTAAGAATTTATGAGTTAATTTGTAGGTTATGAAGTATTCAAGAAGCAAAAGGGATTAAATATATTGGGCCAACAAAAAAGGGTAAATAGGAGATGCAACAATGATGCAACCTCTAAATGACAATGTCTTGTGCATTGCATCTTTGATATGTTCATGCAGTTAGGAACCAAATATCAGCTCTTAGTGTGATTTTTCCCCTAATTATGCTCAACATTGTGGGAAAATTCGAAGCCTTAACATGATAAAAAAGCTATCGGGTACCCACATAACAAAAGTTTGAAGAATTTGCAAGATCAGCACACCACCTCTAAATTTGAACAGACCATATCATCATAGTAAAGTTCTATAATGAAGCCTCATACATCACTATATCATCAATTTAACTAACTTCATAAAAAAACAATGAATGGGTATCCATTTGTAAGTGGTAACAGTTATTAGACTAAGAAAAATGAGTACCCATGCAAGAGTTAGAATGGAGAGTTCCTGATAACTTTCCCAATGATGATATAGAAAGAAATCCTAGAAGACCCTACCAAAAGCATCTGCCGCTTTACTTGCTTGTTACAATATAGAGAGATATGAACCATGATCCAAGATACAGATTAATAATAATTTTACAAAAAGAAATAACACATGAATTTCCCGACATCACTTAAGTGAAAAACCAATGTAATTAAATTAAGTCCAATTGATTATCATGCCTCCAACAAGTCTTGCACCTCACATCGAATCACCTCCTATAAGAAGTTTGGACTTCCTACTTTCAGTTAATTACCAACATGCTTGCCCCCATCTGCAGCAGCAGCAGTACTAAGGACTAATTTCGCATTGCCTTTGGAGAGCTAAAAAGCACCTAAAAGCTCTTTTGGATAATTTTGAACTGTTTCGTAAAAATCTTGAAACAACTTTCTAGCTCCTCCAAAACCTGAAAAAGGTCGCCTAGAGAAAAGCTCTAATTTGAAACTTCTACACAAAAGCTCTCCTTAAGATGTGTCGTGAAGCTCCTTGTTGAACAGAAATTCACCCGAGAAACTGGGGTTCGAGTCCCAGCAACAGAATTTTGAAACAATAATTTAAAATACTTTTTATTGCCATAATCATGCAATTAAGGATTTTGACTTTAATCTTAGCTCCTACAATACTTCTGCCCATAATCAGGGTTCTAAGAATGACCTAAATCCAAATTCAATCACAGCAAAACTCAACAAACTAGCCCTTCGACAAATAAATCTTTTCATGCTAACAGCTTATTTGGTCATTATGCCATATATTAATGTGGTCACTCACTCATGTTTTTAACTTTCGGACAGCTGGTGATCTTTCTCTGTGTTGTCCAGCCAAACCTTACGTTTCAGCATGTTCCTTCATATCAAAGCTGCTCCCAAATGGAGAAAGCATGTGTCTTAAAGTTGTTTAACCATCAATGACCACTACAGAACTAAAAAGAATATGGTTCCACAGGATACCCATATCTACTTCAGTTGCTAAGTCTTCACCGTAACAGTCAAAAATTCCAAGTCAAGAAGCATGAAATGTCATAGTTTACACAAGACTCAAAACTATCTTGAACAAAAGTGAAAATGGAAAGTATCGTGATCAGAAATAAGTCCTTCCCAGGAAATACATGAGGTAATTTACAGGGAATCTCTACCGACATCTAGTCTGCTACTTGAAATATTGAACCAAAACAAGCCGCAATAAGCAGAATTGGGAAATGCCCCGAGGACATGATACTTTTACAGGCAATCTCTATTGACAACTAGTCTGGAAATTAATGCAAAATAAGCTTGCTATAGTCAGAATGTGGAAATGTCTCATGGACACGACTCCTACTAGAAAATGGAGGCATTAAAGGAATGCTAAGAAGCAGATTGTTACAAAAGTATTCTTCTCTTCCACAAATACTGATACATCTACCTTTCCTTTCATCTCAAACCCTGAAACAATTCTATGCTTGTATGCAAGGTTATTTGACTACAAGAAGAGGTATATACCATGCTCTGCAACCTATGAAAGAACAAGGAAAATAAATACCAAAGATATGATAAAATCATTTCCTAATATCTGCATATATGCCAAATATGTTTTTAGGGAAACCATCATTCAGAAATTTAAGACCACTGGAGCATCTCCAGGTACATGGCTCTTTGCTAGATGATAATCTTTCATGAGAGTCTTGGAAATATTTGAATTCCAAAATTGTGCCATTGAGATTGTCACCCTTATATGAGAAGAGAAAATGCCCATATGTTCAATGTGTCACAACAACTTGATCCTTGAATAACAAGTACCACTTGCTAACTTACTGTCGTCAAGCGTGCCTTCCAACTACTACACAGAACTTTCCAAATATACAAAAGGTTTCACTTTTGGATGTGGAGCCCATAAATGAGTACATCAAGATCTAAAGGTGTATGATTGAAGAACAAAAGTGTAAAGCACCTGTGGTCCAATGGTTACCATACATTTCTCAAATACCATCTATCTCCACATTTTTAAATCCATCAGTCAAAAAATGTTTTGGGCAACAAAAGGTCATTAAGCTTCAGACATCTAAGATGTATATTCAAGCATTAAAAGGAAATGACTAATTTCTATCAGTGAAATGTAAAGCCAATTAATTAAATGCCACTAGCATGGATTGAAGTGCAGCACTAAAACAGTCCACACCGGCTGTATCGTACCATACTAATAAGGTACTAGTATAGGTATATCCTTGGTACCTTACCATACTGACACATGGTATTACATCTCAATCTTGCTGTACTGGCACCAACAGGCATACCATGTCACAGTATGGACTATGGATTGTAGTAGTAAGGTATTGGTACCAAGTCTTAAAAAATCGCACTGGACAACTTGGGCGAGCAGAGAAACCCAAAGAACAAACTGTATTAAAATTTACATTATATATGGGGAGTATTTCAGAGCATGACAGGAGAGGGCTAGTTGACGTACCATCTCTATATACTTTAGATGCTTGAGAATGGTCTCTGTTTCCAGCTCCTAAAATAGCATAAAACCCAGCATCAAGAAAAGCATGCAAAGAAGAAAGCAAAAAAATCAAGGAGTAAAAAGAGTGAAGTGAAACTTAAACAGCTAGTGGGAATACAAAAGTCAATAGTGCATCTCAATTTTAAATGGCAAGCATTGAGGCTATCCTTGCACAACCTTAACCATCCAGCCTTTTCCCAACTACTTGGGGTTGGTTATCCTTACATATACTACAAAACTAAATTGAAAAACCCATAAATACTCTTTTGAATGCTTGTGAGTGTGCACGCTTCTTGACACTCATGCATTGCGCCAAAGATCTTTTCTTTAGACTAATAACTGTGGGTGTTAAAAAGGGAACACACTCCAAGATAAACCATGAAGCTGTACCATTCAGCCAAAACAGAAATATTTACAAAATTAACCATGATGCTGCCTATTATCAGAAATTATCAGGTAGTACATTGATCAGTTCCTTTGTTTGCTGCAAATTTTTGGAGTTCAAATACCTATTAAAATTGTGTCTAACCACCACAAGTGTAAAAACATGAAATCAAGAAGCCGGTGCATGTCAGGTTTTAACAACAAAAATCATGATCTAAACACTCAAATTTATCTTTAACCTAACAAAGATAATAATCTAATTTGGTCTATGAAATGTTCTATCTATTACTGTCAAAAATAATGAAATCAACAAACATACAAGTATATTTTGCAAGAAACAGCATGTAGGATGCGACTGGACGAGTGACTTGGGGAACGAACTGTGATGCAATAGCAGAAAATCAGATTACCTGGCCATCTCAGTAATGGTAGCAACGTACAGAAAAACCAGGAAAAATTCCAGAGGTTAACTAAAAACCAGGAAATGTTCCAGAGGTTAACTATCACATAGTCACACAGTGGTTTTATGAAAAATCACATTAGAAATCAGAGCATAAACTGAAGATAAATGCAATATTATAACCTCAATTACAACCTAATAAAGATAAAAAGCTAATTTGGTCTATGCATTGTTCTATCTATTACTGTCGAAAATAATGAAATCAACAAACATACAAGTGTATTTTGCAAGAAACAACATGTAGGATGTGATTGGATGAGTGAACCAGGGAATGAACTGTGATGCAACAGCAGAAAATCAGATTACCTGGCCATCACAGTAATTGTAGCAACATACAAGAAAACCAGGAAACATCCAGAGGTTAACTAAAAACCAGGAAATGTTCCAGAGGTTAACTATCACATAGTCAGTGGTTTTATGAAAAATCACATTAGAAATCAGAGCATAAACTGAAGACATATATACAATATTACTACCTCCATCACAACCAAATAGACTACTTTCATCTAAAAGTTTGTATATTGAGAGTGAGATGAAGAACTAATGCAATTCTGACCTGAGGAACAGCACAGTCGGCATGGATTGGATCCCAAAGTACAGCACAAGAACAATCCCAATCATCAGTTTGAACTACAAAAAGAGGTGCCCTGAAATGGAAGCAGAGAGCATCATGTTACATAGTTTGCATTTCTAACTGACTGTTACTCGCACAATTTCTATTATTTAAAGGACAAGAACTCATTCTGGTAGCTGCTTGTTGCATCAGTCCGCCTCTTACAAGCTGCAAATTACATATCTAGGCTGTTAATGAACGACAAATTACAATTCTAGTTTGCAACTGTATGTTACTGCTAGCCGAGTACTGCCAGTTCATTTGCCTGGCATGTGCTCCAGCCTGGTTCTGCTCATGAAAGCTGGGATACGACTAATACTTTCTGTAGCTCAATAAAGTAGCCACATGGGATTAAATACTGATCCTATTAGTACTAAAAATTCTAATAATGCTTCTACTAACAATTTATTATGCTATTTTTTAGACTTCCTTTATTAAAGACTGGGCAGCTACTGGTGGCAAGAATTTCTGTCATTTAGGAGTACTGATTGGGGTTAGGCTCGTGGCTGCTTATTGTGATTATTTATATTTGTCTTATTCCTTTTCTTCTTTTCACACATGTTTCCCAATCAATATAGATATTTTTTTAACTATTAGAGAAAGAATAGTTGTCTCATTAAGCATGCCATTGAGAGAATTGGGTTCTGGAAATTTGGAAAGCACACAGAAATAACTACAGAAAGTATAAACGCCTAATCAAGTGTGATACAACTGCAACAAATGAAAAGGCATTTTCTGCACTATATCAAGAACTTCTAAACGTCACTCAAATGCAAAAGCAGCAATGATACTGGAGAGGCACATTAGATAAAATGTAATCATCCTTATCCATAAACTAATAACACCCTATGCAAGAAGGAATGCGTCAAGAAAACAAGAGTGTAGGGGTGTCCAAGATCTAGATAAGGATTAAGGAGTGTCAAGAAGATGATAATAAGTATATATAAGTTAAAAAGTGTGTGTGTTTTTAAACCAAGGATGATGAAATTACAATAGTTTTGTGCAGAAAACTGAGCTTGGGAAACCTTCCAAACAAATACTAAAAGTCTGATGAGCTCCGATGGAATAGTTGGAGTATTAAATCTCACTCATGCCAATAATATCAAATATAACATTTAAATCCCGAAAGAGTATAAAATATCCTAAATAAATGTAAAATCTCAAGTATGAAATTTGAGAATCCAAAATCTTTGAGAATTAATAGTCCTTGTTGATGCTTATGTACAGTATATGGATGCACTAGCGAGACATAAATTACTTAATTTAAGATTTGTCGTTACATGAAGTAACCCTTTCACATAAATTTTTCTCTAGCAAACCTTCTGAAGGCATTTGACAAATAGACTCTTCCAAATTTCTACCAAAAAAAAAGTAATAGAACATTTAGAGTTCTACTCCATAAGCAACCTCCACTTGACAATTTGAACTTTTAATTGTCACTTGCTATCATAGTTGTAACAAGAAGCAACTGGCTTCGTTGTAAAAGATAAATGACTCGTCTTTTGGCTGCATAAGAAAGGCCTTGAGTGAAGCTTATATGGAATCATCAAAAACATACATAAGTGAGAGATGTCAAACCAAAAAGGCTATAGCTTTACTCCAAAAAGAAAAAAAAAGACAGACATATGGTGGGCACCTTTGGAAGAATTTGAAATTTTGAACTACATGAAATACACTGACGTTGTTGCATATTGGTCAGCATCTTGGACGATAAAAAGGATTCATGCACATAATGTCACAAAAATGAGAATGTTGATGGGAGACATGAGGTAACAAGAAACTCAGGAGTTTCCAGAATAAAGAATAACTTGCTGGAGAATCATATGACATTGTATTAATGCATGCAGCAAAAACCAAATAAAGCCTTAGTAAAAGGGCTTAACTTTAGATGAAGACAAGAACTGCAGAAAGACTTGAATCAGACATGATGGAAGTTGTCCAAGAATTTAGATACAAAACTTAGCTAAATAAAGATTTAAAAGAACATTGGAAAGGGACCCTCCCTAACAATTGGTATTTGGTTTATAGACATTTTATACATTACAGATAGAATAGACTTTCATTTTGACTCCTCCATTATTGATTTAAGGGAGATTTACTCTCCCTCTCCCTCTCCCCCATTCCCCCCCATCTCTCTCCCTCTTTCTCGCTCTGTCTCCCTCTCCTTCCCTCTCTCTCTCTCTCTTATATCTCCAGAACTTTGGTGATATTTATGGGTCAAGGAAAAGAACACTTACGAGCCCAGGTGGTAAGATTAGAGGGTTGACACTAACATCCAGTTATAAAAAGCAGGTAAAACTATAAAATGAATTAAAGTTCAGTATCCAATATCCATGAACACTAGAGGATCCCCTATCTTATGCAACAGTTCACAATCTAAACATGGAAAAGCCTGGAATGGCATTAAAGGTAGTCCTAAATAAAATGCTTGGTGAATGAGGATTCACAAAGCCAACCCCAAATAGTTGCGACAAGGTTTGATGGTTATGTTTATAGACAAAATCATGATACAAAAACCTGAATAAACCTACCCAGCAAAGGATGATCACATATACCTCCAGCCAGTAAGATTTAATATGATATGTTTCCCCTTAAAGAAACTGAATAAAGAAACAAAAAAGAATAAAAGAAAGATGAACAAAAGAGTTAAGTAAAAGAATACCATACGATATTTTAAAATGAAAAAGGAAAACAAAGCAAGGAAGTAAAGGGAATTGACTTGTGTCTGTACAGATACCCATACTTTGATTTGTAAGCCACGGTAACCGCTACGTACGGTCAACTGACATGAAAGCCACTTTAAACAGGACTGTGGTTGTAATCTAAAAGCAGGTCCAAAACTGAAACCCAAAAAAATCAGCTAAATAACACTTGTGTGCATTGAGCAACATAATCAAACAAGATCTAGTTAACAAATCTTTCGAAAATCTTCTACATATGTTTACAATTCATGCCAAAACCTCTATGTTTATGAGCTAATTTCAATTTGCTGCTGCTAATACAATCATACTACTGCCACCATCATGACTGCTAAAGATTCGTACATCATGATCTGATCAGCAACTATCCCTTAACTTATAAAAGAAAAACCGTTGCTCTTCAACGAAAATGACAAACAATATCTATAGATGCATCCACACATGAATTTGCCAAGAAGCTTACCTACGCCACTTGCCGCATATAGTCCCATCATCATTCTCGCTTGTATAAATTACCTCCCTACACTGGACCCAATTACCGATAGAAGTGGATTTGGATGGCTTGTAAAAGTTCCAACCCTAAGAAAACAGGCAAAATGCTCAGACAAAATAGACATTACATAGCAATGGAAACAATATACTAAGATAATTGATCAAGACAAATTTCTTAGGTCTTACATCCAGACTAAAATATTCAGCAGGATCCACTTCCAAGGGTTCCCAGTAAGAATCGCAATCACTAGAATCACGGATAAAACAATAAGAAATTAGAAATAACATGAAGCATGGACAAGAAACAAGGAATGAAGAGGTAATGTGGTGTTCTAACTAGAAACATGTGCAAATACCCTTGTGGGAGAAGAGGTATACACACACATATATACAAGAAGTTTGTAGCAGGAAGAAGGGTGCAAAAATGATAAAACTCATAATGCATTATCAGTTGCTTTAGAAAATTACATTACTGTATCAAATAGCAAGATTAAGTTGTTTCTATCATGAAGCTAACTAGCATCTTAGTTGACCATTTAGATCTCCAGTGACAATACTACTGACCCAACCTCCAGAATGCATATGCCATGCCAGCCAGCGGCCCGCACATCCCTGACAAGCGCTTGAACCCTTGGATCAAACTATCTTAATTTTCTACATAATTTAAAGAGATTTAGAGAATGGCTGCACATGACTACTTGAAAGAACTTGATTCTTATGCAATAAACAAGTCATAAGATGTTACATTATGACTACTGCTTAATGTCAACTTTGCCAGATATGCCTGTACTAAATGGAGCCATATGCCATCATCATGCCTTCTGTAAGAGTTTTGAAGGAAGAGGTTCAACATCATACAACCACCTGGTGTGGGAAGTTTGAGTTGTGCATGACTTTAGGTTGCTCAGGTAAGTGATACATATTGGTACCAATGGTATATACCAAAACTGACTGGTACAGATAGTTTCAGCATCCCGGCACCCATACCAATGCCAATTTTGTGTCAAAACTGTATGATACGAATAGTACATACTGACTTGCTGACTTTTGAATCCTTACTTAAAACTACATCATTATTGTGATTTGATAATACTAATTTGGCTCAAGATATAAGGTGGGTAATGGGAAGTGCTATAGAATCTTAAGAGATCATTATTGTGGTTTCAACTTCAACAGAAGGGAACAAATGTCACTTAAAGTTAATCTATTAACATGCACACAGCTACTAAACTTCCAAGAATTACAAGAATGAATATGAGAGGCATTGGTAGGACGTACCCAAAAATTGGACCAGACCACTCAGGAACTTCTGCTTGAAAATCTTTACCAATTCGAACCCCAGATGTATATGGCTCACTGTCACTCAACATGAAAGATATTGGATTTAGATCCCCATGAGACATTGTTTTCCTATGCCCAGACATTTCGCCCATGATTTTAATTGTTTTTCCAGATTTGTGATCTAGAACAGACTTTGGTCTCTTTTTGAAACAAGGCTGACAATACCATTCATCAACTGGTAGTTTTCGTACTCTAGGATTGCAACAAGACACATGAAATGCTTCTTCACAATTGTCACAAATTAGCATCTTCAATGGATTTTCCAAATGACCGCATATTTTGCATGGTTGAGAAGGCATGGCATCATCGTTGCCTAGGACTTCTAAAGAAGCACATGCACTGGTATCCCGTACTCCCCCAAGCAATCCATGATGTTTAAGCACAGAGATGCATAACTCTTTTGCTGAAGTAAACTCCCAGAATAGTTCTGCACCAACATTATCTGATGAAGAGCACTCACTAGGGTCCTCCATCTCAGTTTTTATGAGATCTGAACCATGTCCAATGATAGATTTTGATGATGAATATCGGTCAATTGTACCAGCATTGTGCTCTGGAGAAGATTTCTGAAGACAGCTGATAGATGATTCTACAGGCACTTTGTCATCTTGAATAGAACTTCTCTTACCGGGCACAGTATTTGGAGATGGATCCTGTAGATTGCTTTGTTCACAAATTGATAAATTTCCATCATCATGAGTATCTCCGGAACTTACAAGTATAGTCGTATTTCTATCAAGGCCATCTTTCTGGACTCTCAAGGGATGGTCTTCAGAAGTTATGCTAGAATGATAGCTGGCACTTTCTTTAGTACTTTCTGTTGCATTTTCTTCAGATAGAAGAGCAACAGTGTTCCTCTGCAGCTTCCTTCGTTTGTAGACGAGACTGTCCCGCTTGGGCACAGAACTGGCACACATTTTGTTCGCACTTGATATATCAGAACAGGTTGAGAATTCTATAAACCGCAAACTAGATAATTTGCTTTCTTCCTCTCCAACAGTTATAGCTTTTCTGCAGCTATCCAACGGGCATTCATCACAAATTGGAGGCCTCTGCCAAGTTTCACCATAGTGTGACCGATCATATAAGTCCATGTTCTGCTGTTCTTCATATTCAGATGCAAAAGATAGTGGTGTACTGATAGAATTAGGAAGGGAGCTCTGGATCAGCATTTCACCTGTTCAAATCATGAGTGTATCCTGGATGGATTAAAATTCCCTAATACATATTTTAGGATATGCGATATAAGAATCATTCCAGGAAGTCACTTGTGAGCCTAAGTATCCTGAAACATATAATAAGGATCAGATAAGGAATATTGTGACAACAAAAACCTAGAGGTAGAATCTGGATAGTAACTTTCATTCTCATTGCTAACAAAGATAAGTATGGACGTATGCATGTAATCAGATGTCAATATACCAGTAATGTAACTGACCAGTCTTACGGCAACTAAATAAGATTGACTTTGCAATCATGTTTTGTCCTTCATTAGACTTTAAAGTATCAGCTATATTAACCCAAAATAGAAAATCATAAATTGCATCAACTATATTCAAGAAGACCGTGAAGAGAATATGCATGATTAGCATAAGATCTATGCTTTAAGTTAATAAGACAGCACAATCAATGGAGATCACAAGAAGAGCACCATCTTAATGGAGGGAAGCTCGCAAGCTAGAGAATTACCATCCTCCTAATTCTCACAAGCAAAATAAAGAAGCTAAACCTGCCTTATTCTCACAAGAACAATGCGTACAATATTTATATTAAAATAAAGAGAGAAGTTTCTTTTGCACAGCCCTTGGCCCTTTTTTATAAGCTTTAATTCCCAACAGAATAAGGCAAAGAGCCTCACACTCCTATTCTGACACAAAGAACTATTGATAAAGAAAAGTTCTGTTTCATAAAGCATAAAAGTCTTCTAACAGCATTCCTGTAACCTACTTGGCGACTGACTTTGACACACAGTATGCCGCCAACACTTATTAAAAGTAATTTAAAAAGCTATTGAAACTAAAGTTTCCTAGTTACCAGATGATATTTTATAGTTTCTCAGCTTTCTACTATACTGTTTCTACCATGACTTTGTTCCGAGTCCTCCAATTTGGTTTCTTCAACAATCCCACAGAAGCTCAAAATTGTCCACGACCTGTTCTACATCAGTTGATATCATTATGATGATAACTAAGCAAAATCTTACAAAGAAAGAATGCTATCCCATGTCACTATCGAAGCCTTCATGAATTCTATAGATCATATATCAGAATTCCTACCACCATCCAAGAAAAAATAGCATGAACAAATGGGTGTTCCATTAGAATATACTAGTTGATACTAGAATCCCTAATTGAAAATAGAGCAGTCTGCTTTCGGAGTGTCTTATACTTTAACAGAATCAAGTTCAACAACCAAAAATTCAACTCAACTTAACTAACCCTTGATCCCAAACTAGTTGGAGCCAGCTCAAGTTCAACAACCACAAGTTAAAGCCCAGAACTTTAAATTCTGAAGAATATTGTCTAGATCATGCCAAAGAACTATCTAACTTGGTCCTTTGTCAAAAAGGTTGCTTGATTAGCAAGATAAGCAGAAAAAAAAGGAACATCTGTTGTTTTGGCTTTATAAGCACCTAAAAACTTGAGCAAACCAATCTCATGTTGCAGTAAATGAGAAGGCAAACAAAGAAGGAAAAACTAGAGGGTTGACAGTAGATCAGAAACTGGCTTCTCATAAATTTTCTAGCTCAACCCTACTGTAGTTTCTATCTCCATGTAGTTTCTTGACATCCATCAACAAAACGCTTCAAAGAAAGATGAACAGAATCTCAAGCCTTTTTGATCTCTTCAACATACATGAACGAGTGAGTGAATTTCACATACACAAGTTACTTACATTTCCTACTCTTCTTGATCGCAAAACACACTGTACACAATTAAGAATTATCATACTAGGTTGTGAACAACAAATCTTCTTCACCACCATATAAATAATATGATTATCAAGTTCCAAACCACTGAATGTGTTTCTTTAAAGCAAGTTGTCATGATGGATATTGTTACAGAAGCAGGCATGCAAATTTCATTTTTCTTTATTAACTCCATTCGATAAGTTTGATTTAAAGAGGGGAAATAATTTAGTTGAACAATTTTTTTACAATAATTCTAGGCTTCATATTGCTAGCTTAATATAAGAATAGAAGGAGTACAATGGACCCTGTCACCGCCACTCAACCAAGATCAAACATATTAAATTTAACCCAGGTCAGTGGAAATATTGTCATTCCGCTTACCCAGCCTATCTCAAAGATCAGAATTCGACCTGGATTAAGCTTAGCTAGTTTCCACCTCCTTCAATCAACTGGTTAATTGTTGCAACTCTAGAAAATAGTGTTGGTCAAATTCATCTCACCTAAGCCAATTGGCTCATGTAACCACTCCTAGATAAAAACAACAACCACCAAACAAAAAGAGAAATTATGACAGAAATAGCAATTCCAGGCAGGGATCATCGCCACTTACCTAAGTATAACTATTCTTGCACCAAAATAGGCCCGTAGGTTTCAAGTCACCATGGCCTATATGTGCAGGCATGATGTTATCCTCAAGAAAATGAAGATCTGAAGGTTCCATTTATTTGATAGTGAAGAGAAGCCCAAGATCTTAGCCATCTTTGTAAGTGACTTATATCTAGATGAAACGAGATCTTGGTTTATCTCAGCCAAGACGGAAGGCTGGAAAAACATGGAAAGAACTATGTAGGAACCAAGATATCAAAATATCGGCCAATATACTAAATCTTATATTAACTATCATTTTAAGGCATTTTTTAATTTAATAATTAGATAAAACTAGTGAAGATCGAAATCATAGCATTATAGAATTCGAATTCATGTCTCAAAGACATTGCAGTTTATATTGGCCAAGACAATGAAGATTGAGATTTTATATATATTAATGAGTGCCCAATATGAATACAAACCAGTATCTTGGCCAAGACATTAGATGAGATGTAAATGTTGTCAATATTCTTTCCCTTTCTTTCCTCATGTACTTTAGTGCATAGAGTAGTTTTCAAGGCTTAAATCAATGCTCAATCCACTCATGTTTTCTAGGCTCAATGCAGCCTGGATAAGTTAGCCCCCCATCCAAAAAGAAAGAAAGCAAGAAAAGTTGTGGTTTCAATATCAAATCATGAGGGCTACCAAATGTTTTGTGTGTGTGTGTGTGTGTGTTGGGGGGGGGGGGGGGGGAGGATCAAACATAACCCTAGCATCCATCCAAGATTTGCCAGAAAACAAGGACTTTTGAGGAAAAAAAAATGTGGCAGAGGAAGCAGGGGTATAAAGTATCTGATCCAACCCCAATACTGGCTTCCATCCAAGATTTCCCCAACAAATTACTTTTTTCTCAAACATCCGATCCAACCCTAACCTAGATTCCATCCAAGAATAAGATACCCAAACCCTAACCCCAGCCAAACTTTCCAAAGAAACATCTTCTACAACTTGGCTTGGTAATATTTGTTGCTTGAGCAGGAGAATGTTATGAAAGAAAAGGACTTGGTCTTTGAGAAAGGGGAAAAATAGCAAGAAAAGTACAGATCAATGGACACGCACATAGGGCGATAGCAGATGATGCAGATGAATTCCCCTAATGCTGTGAGACCAACCAAACCCTTCAAGTGATTACTTATCCGGACAATTTCACAATAGAGGTCAATCAGGCCATTACAATCCTGCCAACGGGTTCTCATTAACCAAAAAACTCGAAACCCTAATCCAAAACGTCCCACACTAAAAAAACCTCATATCTACCAAAGCGGAACATAAAAAAAACAGATAGATATGCAATAAACAAAGTAGATAGCTTCCAAGAACGCCTAAAACCATCACAAAAGCATGTCAAACCACATGAGAAGCAGCATCACGTTTCAAGATCAAAAAGAAATGGGCAAACATTGATTAGTTTTTCTTAAATCAAAAAAGAAAAGAAAACAATCTAGGCAGGAATAATCAAACAAAAGCATAAAAATCGGCAGATATACAGAAGAGAAATTCGAGGATTGAATTTACCCAACTTCCCAAAGGACAGTCCCCTTTGAGGCTTTTCTCGGGGTAGAACGAGGAAAAGGGTCCGTTCCCCCAATTCTCCTCAAAGCCAACCCAAAGTGGGTTTTTTTGAATGGGTTTATACCCTTGGGATTTAAGGGTGGGTGGTTTGTCCTCAAACTGACTGAAGTCGCTTCCCAAAAGTGTCCACCGTTAGATAGATTTATTGTCCTGAATAACTTGTCCGCAGGAACAATGTACTTAAACTGTATCTCCCAAGAATAACCAGTTAGATGCATCGATCTGAGCCGTCCGATCGATACGTTCCCTCTCGGTTGTATTGTGAGATTGAGCAGATGTATGTTTGAGCATCCATGAATTTTGATTGGTGAAATAGTAAATATCAAGCCAATCGATGCATTAATATGTTGATCCGAAGTTTTAGAGTATCCTGGAAGTTTCGAGAATAAGATTTATTTAATGGATGGCTCAGATTGGAAATCTTGTTTATTGATGACAATTCGAAAGCTGAAAGACACCTACATTGTACTACGAAGCGCCGTTTCGGTTCATTAATTATCTTGTAAATAAGTTGAATTTGGGCTGTATTCATGCAAGATTCTGAACCAAGCCTAACAAGGTAAGCATTGTTTGCGGTATTATACCATATTTACTTTTAGCAGGTTAATTAAGTTTCTATTCTTGAGCAATATAGGTTCGATAAGTTTGAAATCTAGTTTTGGTAGCAATACATGCAATAATAGTTACAAACTTACTGTTACTTGGATGTGTGATCTCTTGTTTTGAGTTTTGTCATATTTAGTTTGACTATAGTTTTAAATAGAACTACCTTGTGACAGTGAAACTATCAAATTTATATATATGTTTCATGTTAGTAATTCTGTTATTTTTTTTATATTTTTAATGGATCACTACCCATAGATCTTGTACAGTTTTATTAAGTTTCAAATCTAGTTTTAGTAATCCATATATTTTTAATAATACTTACAAACTTATTGTTACTTGGATATGTGATCTCTTGTTTTGATTATTGTCATATTTAGTTTGCCTGTCGTTTTAAATAGAACTATCTTGTGAGAGTGAAACTACCAAATTTATGTATATGTTTCATGTTAGCAATTTTTTTTTCATATTTTTAATGGATCACTAAC
The DNA here is from genome assembly GCF_051530095.1 of Phoenix dactylifera. NCBI lineage: Eukaryota > Viridiplantae > Streptophyta > Magnoliopsida > Arecales > Arecaceae > Phoenix > Phoenix dactylifera. Next base: position 1,422,964 of record NC_143201.1, read on the forward strand.
CATATATCTTGTACCCCCATCGAGCATTGTTTAACTCGAGGCAAGATCTCTAACTTTGGCCAACATCTACAATATCATACAACTTGTTGAGATGGAGATATCAGGAACCATATCACACAATGTTTGCATTTTAATTTGTTGAGCCTTTATAGAAAGAAGTTGTATGATATAGCAACACTAAAAGCTTCAACCATAGTCCGAAAAAGAAGAGTTTTCCTTCTTTCCTGATAGGAAGAAATAGTGGCAGATCATTCACAATGCCATACCAAATAGACTGATCATTACTTTCGACTTCTTGTAGAAATTCATCGACATGAACCGATGATAGTTCTAATACCTTCTAAATTCTCACATAGTGAAGTTATTCCTTATTGAAGAATGATAAATTTATGACTTAAAAGGACAGAGATACAGAAGGAAAAAGCTTTTTCTCCCTATAAAACCTCCCTGAAACAGCTGCGACTTGTGGTTTTTTTGTGAACCACCAAGGGCAAAGTTGATTTTTTATCCTCAACTGAAGCAAACTTGAAACCCCTTTTGTATCACACTGAAACCCCACTTCAAAATCTATCTGGAAAGCGCTCTTACATAATACCTCCATAAATACTGTAAAACAGAATATGCTCCATCCCCATTTGAATTCTAGAAGACACTTTCCTCGAACTGCTTACTAAGATAGCCCCCCAAAGAATAATGTTCTTCTAACCTGAAATAATCCAAGAATCAAGACCTCAAACCACATAGACAAGATTCTTAGATTACACCATTTACTCCTCAATGTATACCATCTTATGTTTCAACAATAGCAGGACTCGAAATATATTCTGATAATAAACTTTGAATTTCATGCAATATAAGATCCATGCCTTTCAAGGAGATACTGTCATAAACATCCATGCTTATTCTAGCATTGTGGCATTTACCTAAAGTTATCATGGTTTGCTAAAATCTAATCTAACTGGCACTTTGGCTGAACTTGGAACCAAATAAATAATGAGCAAGAACTTATAATTGTTTTTATACTAAGACACATAACCTCGTGTGTGATGTATAAGCCAAAATCAGAATTGATAGCAACAAACAAAAATGATGACAACTATTAAGTCAAGAAAAGCAACCGTATACGTAGTTATATCGGTTCGGTGGTACCATGAACTATGGCAGTCAAAATTGAAAAAAAGATAGCTTCAAGGGAGATAAAAAGTTAATTCTATGGAATCATCACAGCTCTGACTGTGGAAATTTCATGACTTGGTAGATGGCAAAGACAGCTTCTTAAACATGTCCTCTATTGTCATCTGAATTTGAATGATTGAATATGCAAATCACTAGAATTTCAACTTCATTCATTTTGGAGAAATGTGAACTATAATGACACTAAAATCATTAAAGAATCCTTACATCCACAGATTACAGAAGAAACAAATTTATCTTGATTATGCGATGTCAATAATAGTGTATAGTCAGGAGATAAAGAATTCAGTAAGATGTCCTATCGTATTACCATAAGTAACTACTCCCCCTTTCTGGTAAATATACATTAGTTGGAAGATCTGTGTTTTTAGCGAAAAAAAAAAAAGGATCTGTGTTCTGTTATGAAAAAAGTGCATATCATAGATTTGGTGGCCATACTCTGGGTTTTATGCAACTTGGAAGCATCTGAAGTTACGATACCTTGTGTAGAAAGAGTGAATACAGACCTGAAACAAAACCAAGAAAATGCCTTCCTAAGTAATATTCCCAGTAAACATCAAACATTGACTTAAATCACTCAAAATCCAACTTCAGAATGCAAGAAATTGTGTGTATGTGTGTATAAGCATATTCTCCGATCCATCTTTCATACACCCACGTTGTCTGAAGTCTGAACTGAAATCCATGACAAGTGGAACCAAAAAGATAGATCTGAAGTGGGTTAGTCACAGTATCTCTTCAAACGCCGAAGGACTCCTTTGAAACCTTATTTTTATAGCTGAACTCAAGAGAAGGTATCTTTGAGCTTAGTGAAATATGAACTGCTAGGGTTATTGGAGATGCATTGCCTCAATAAAAGCCTTCATTGTAAACAACATTGTATATCCCTACTCCTTCATTGCAGGATTTACTAACTACCGGCTGTATCATTGGCTTGGCTGCTCAAGTGAATCATGGAACATTAGGAAACTCTTCATCTACTTTTTTCATGATGCTGCTGCCATAAATTTCATGCATAATAAATTAAAGCTTAATGAATTACTGAACAAACCATAAACTTCTGTAAGGTATCTTGCACCTTAATGGAAGATTTGTCTTGTTGCATATTTAAGAGGTTGGAAATGGAAGGCATTGTTCCATGAGGATGTCTAAAAGATCATGATGGAAGAGAGCCATGAAAGTGAAAACAGCCAAATTTGAAGTCTTGGTGTTAAAAATATTCATGCAAGACAAGGCTCCTATGAGAGAATGCACAGATATTTAGACTCCAGGGGGTTATCGGCTAGCCAATCAAACATCATGTCCTCCTTGAAGGATGCTGGTAGGTATGGCCAGAATACAATAAGAGTACTATAGAAAATGCAGGATAATATGCACATTTTTCCGGCCAACAGGACTTATCTCAGCTGGTTGGCACTCTCTCTCCTTAGGGTAGATCTCACATACTCAGCTCAGGATGGTGACATTCCCACCATATTGCTCAAAAAATCAAAAGAAAAAAGAAAATAAAAGAAAGAAAATGCACTCATTATCATGACTTCTTTTTACCATCAACTACAAAAAAATTCATTGACTAATTGAGAAAACTTAAGATGGAACAACGAACCTTCTTATAGTTAGAGGATAACCTTTGATCATTAGGGAGGACTTGTAGATTTAACAGCACGGTGAACCTGTTGTATATCTAAGTTCAACGGAATCAGCAGTAGAATTACTTTCGATGCAGGAAACTAATAAAGAGGCAAACTCAGCATCATAACATGGAGTACAGACTCAGCTACTGCTGGTAGTTCCTGGTCCACCTACCGTCAGCCAATAGCTAGAGATACTGGGTATGAGGCTTTATTACTGAAAACACACTTTTGTTAGTATTCAAATATTTTCTTTTTAATTATAATTGAATATGACCAGGTGTTTAGTCTTGGACACATCTTGTCAATCTATAAGCAAAACCTACCTAAGATTAGTTGCATCCTGTTCTCCTGTTCAAGAATCTCCCAGTTACTTTATTCACAAATCAAAGGTCATCTGAAGCATCTGATACTAAGAAGTCCTAGAGCTCATGGGATCTCTGTTCTTCTACGCATTGAGAAATGCATTTGGAATGCCACCATCTGAAAACCAACATGCATTAGTCATGTTGCCAGATATTACAGCTATAAGATTCCTCGACAGCTAAGTTTCTCCTCTGAGTTGATGAATGGCGGCATCATTCATTTGACTATGAACAACAGAAACAATTAGCTAGAGTAAGCACATCAGCTGTCAAAAGTGGATCGACAGACTCCATCATCATAAATAGAGATAGATAGATGTGATTCATTCCAAATAATGTTGAGATTGTACAATACCTTATCTCCAGGGACTGTCAGTGAAAAAAAAAATGCGATGCCACTTAACACATTGATTGAAACATCGTCTTTTCATGATGCTCATGACTATTTTGATAACTAGCTGTGCTTGCAAAATAAAGATAGGAGTCATCTCGTCATAAGGAACCAGATGGACATTAGTGCAGAGTCATGGGGAGTCTTCATGCATGACTTTGGTATATGCACAGAACATGGTTTATTCGCACTCAGATTATTCAAATAACTGTTTTCTTTTATCAATTAAATTTTGTGAAAAGGTTATTGCAAAGAGCAGATCGAGTTCGGCATTTGTTTTGAGTTGAAGAATACCAAAATGCTCTTGACAAAATATCTGGCATAAAAGGATAACAAGCAGAGCATCGGTAGCATAGTTGGAACTTGGGAAGCTTGTGAATATATGCAGAAATCGTAGTCTCTTCTCTCTGCAATAACTCCTACCAAAGTTCAGACAACTGTAGTAGTATTGTTTACTTCTAAAAATGTAAAAAAGAAACAAAAAAGAAAAACTAGGTAGCATGGAATTTTATATTGAAAAAGAGTTAAGGAAAATAGTTTGTGATTAGAAGAATGTGATATACTGAAGCAAACTAATAAAAGCAGAAGATAATACTAGAGTTTAATAGTCTAGAAGAAATATTTTTTCGCCCTAGAATAATCTAATGTTGCAATTTTGAGAAAAAGCCACCATTTTTATTCTTGTGGGGAAGGCATCCTCACGGTAACCACAAAAGCTTCCAGTTAATGGTTTTTCTCACAGGAAATACTGTAACTGTTGGTGGTTTTGAGAACGAGCACTTGAGATTAACCTCATTTTTAGTTTTTCGCATTTCAATGATACTTACATTAAAATGAGGATAAATGCAAACCATTCAGGAGGTTCGTGATATTGCAAGAACTAGGAATGCATGTGATTGAACTAAGGTAATCAAAATTCCGGTTAAAAATGGTAGAAAGCAGTAAAAGCTGCACTAGGAATGCAGAAATGATAGAATGAACCCAAATATTCATATCATTTACAATTTATATAAAGAAACTTGACCTTATAGGAGGTGTTAATTCTAAACCAATGAGAAAGCTTACTTTCTGCTAACTACTATCTATGGATATCATATTAGCATCAAACCTTTTGAAATTTAGCTGGGAAATTTGAGAAGGACATGAGTGCAGTATTACAGATACTTGATGATAAATAAAATTCAATTATATTGATCGCTACTACCAATTGAGTGCATTTATAAAAAGCATGTAGTATTAGAAGAAATATTGGTAATCTCAAGCTTAGCAAGGATGCTGCAGCTAAAGAAATGTATGGAAGCAAGAAAGCAACATAGTATGCTGGCTGAAATGTGGGCTTATATTAGGTGGGTGGCAATTAGATTCAGTGATTATAAATCGTAATTGTATGACATAATTGCTTAAAACCGTAGAGTAAAATCAACAACTAGATTTTACAACATTGGTTTCCTCGGGCTTCCCCAGAAAGAAAAGTTAATTGCAGGATATAAAAGCTTTGCTCTTAGTTGATGCCAACTCATACTTCACAGACAAAAGTTAAAAGGCCTCTCTCTCTCTCTCTCTCTCTCTCTCTCTCTGGGGGCCCCTCACCACCCCCTCCGCGCCCGTGCGTGCATGTGTGCACACCTTGGGATAAACTTTCTTTTTTATGCACATAAGTAGGTGAACTCATCTATCTTTCGCGCTGTTTATGTAGAAAAACAATCTTAAGGGCGCTCATCTTAATGCTATCCATTGTTGGTGCTTATAGATATATGGAAGATCCTACACGCACACATACGTGTGCATGGATCATGCACACGTGCATGCAAGCATGTGCAAGCGTGCGAACGTGCGTGCAGAGAGAGAGAATTTCTTTTGAAAGAAAGCCTTGCTTGCATAGTTCGAAAGTTCTTTTTACTGCATGGATGAACAACGCAAGGTTTTACTAATAGAAACCATTATCCAACCTCCTTCATGCAAACTTTAACCAATGAAAAGAGGTTCGCTTAGTTGCTGATCGGGATCGAGCAGTGAACGCACACGTAGCATAGGGGGGGCCATGGCTAATCCATGAGTAGCACGCACCCCAAGAGCTCCAATAGCGGCTTTCGTTGGAAATCCATTTATTCAAGGTCATCCCCTTTTTTTACATCCCCATGCCATCATATAGGAGGGATATGGGGGCACAAAATAAAAAGGAAAGAATGGGATGGGTTGATATGGGTATGGTAGAAAAATTGACTCACTATCATGACTTTCATTAGCAAACTTCTCGACGAAAACTATTCTTTCCTTTCCAGCTTGCAGTCAAAGAGAGCAGAGATTGGAACAATCCCTAATCGAGGTAACAAAAAAGCCAACTCCAATGCCAGCTATCAATTTGAAGGAGATGCAGGAAATGAAATTTTTAGTGCTTCTCAAGATTAAGGTCCCCTAGCTACTTGAAAACTTTATAAAAATTGTCTATATTGAAAGGGTTGACATTGATTTAGTGCTTTGTTTATATATATTAGCAGGCAGGAGATACAAGTTGCTAGGATAGTCTGAAAACATGTCAACTTTTAAGGTTTGGGAGAAGATAGAACTGAACCAGTTGGACGGATGAATTAAATTAAGAGCTCATAAAGAAATCACACGAGTCCCCTCTTCCTTACTATATTCATTTGCTCATGATTTACACACAGAAAAGTTTCCAATAAACTATATAGCATCGAGCAATAATGCGGCATTAATTCAATTAAATATTTAGATTTACTTCAGATGGATGCATCATGAAAATAAGAGTTTTGCGCAAAAAGATACTTTATTAGTAGTGTAGAATGTTGTGTTCTAATTAGTAGGTTTTCTTCTCATGGACCTGATAGGTACTTAAAACTATTTCACATTTTCACTTCATAAAATTTCACACCTTCACTCAGACACATCAGCATGTTATTCAAGTAATACAATATACACACAACAATGTGCAGAGCATTTTATAATTGATCATGGTGGCAATATAACATCAACAGTCAATTCAATCAGAAAACTCAAATCTCAGGGAAATTATAACAAATGTACGCTGCACGAAATTTTCCATCAGCTTCTCAAAACAACATATAGTTACACTAATCGGTATCAAAGCAATAAAGATGCCTCCCGTATTCAGTTATTACCACCATGTAAGACTCCCAATCAGGACATTAATACAAAAACAAAAAGCTATAAAGCATCCTCAGCGCCTTCCGTAATCGGTTATTACCACCGTGCAACACTCCCAAATCAGGGATATTAATACAGAAACAGGGAAAAGAATCAATTAAATACTTGCTAACACTTATTGAATGTAAGATATCTTGTGATAGTTGTATTATGCCCCAGCACCACGTCATGCGACCGTCTTGAATGAGCTGTCACAAAAATCCAATTCACTGGTGCATTCTTCAACAACCTTCGTTGGGGCCTTTGCTTTTAACATCATTTCAGCATACTCATCTTCTGTGTTTGATAATGCCACGATTGCCCCACCAGCTCCTACTGAAGCTTCTCCCTTGTGTATAACAGCAGTCCTAATTACTATGTTCAGATCAAACGTCTGATTGTATGAGAAGAATCCAATGGATCCTGAGTAGACACCTCTTGAGCAGCTCTCTAGAGAATCTAGAAGCTCCATTGATCTTAGCTTTGGTGCTCCAGTCATCGAGCCGCCTGGAAAGGCAGCTCTAACACAATCAATAGGGCTTACATTTGATTTCTTCTTCCCCTGGATAGTACTGACCAAAGTGTGAACAGTTGCATATGACTCCACCCCCATTAGACGAGGCACATGAACGCTGCCAGGTTCACATACCCGACCAAGATCATTCCTTAGAAGATCTACGATCATCAAATTTTCAGCCTGGTCTTTTTCACTATTGAAATGATATTTAAAGGGGGAAAAAAAAGACCAATGTAAGCGGCTTATCTAAAACAGTAAAATCCAAAATTTATGCATTCATTGATGAAATGAAGAATCCTACATAAAATGAAAGGATATATGGCATTACTGACAAGTAGATTCTGCCAGCACTATGGTCTTTTCACCGCATGAGCAAGGTTCAAGAAGATAAGCTGATGGACAAGAACATCTAGAGTGAAACAGGTATGATACCAAATTCACAGACAACAGAATTGATGGACAGGGAAAAATGTTTATCATTTAGGAACACAAAAGGATCAGTCAAAATATTCCTCCACACTTGGAATCTAACAAGTACCAAATTAGGAGAATGGCAAGCAAGCTTATTGCATGGGAATAACAAATCTACTGCAATTTGAGAAAAATGCCCTAAGCCTTTTATGCCTTTCATATCTTTTAAGTTGATAGGATAACATCTGTCGTGGCACAAACATTTTGTCATGAGCCAAAATTGGTTTCTTCTCCGTGCATTAAAAAAATTATGCTAAAAAAAGGAGGAGATTTTGGGAGTAGATGAATTCTAGCTTTGTTATGAGACACTTGTGGAAAAAAAATACTCCTTGATATATGGACAAACTTAAGCAACAAGCAAAATGAAATTGATGCCCCTTAGATCATAAAGCCTTAGAAAATGTAGGATAACTCAATTGTTTTCTAAGCTGCAGATGTAATCATATGCAATTTTAAAAACTAATCACATTTTCATATTTGGAAAGTTTTCCAAAAACCACAGAGAGAGAGAGAGAGAGAGAGAATGATCAGTATGCTTACCTGTATTGCAGTTGTAATCTGAGATGTTCATCTTCCTCAGGTGTTCGACCACGAGTTATAGTACCCTTAATAGGCTTTGCCTCCAGTATATCATTCCCATCCAATCGCAGAAACCTTTCGGGAGATGAACAGCAGATGCATAGATTTTCGTTGGTAAAATTCAGCCAGGCAGCATATGGAGCTGGATTTTGATCTCTTAGATTAATATAGAGTCTCAAGGCATTTATTTTGTCCACCCTCATTCTCATTTGTGTTGTTAAACACAATTCATAACTTTCTCCATCCCTAATGAACTTCAGACACTTCTCAATGTCTTCAATATATTGATTCTTTGATTTATCAACAACAAAATTATCCTTATTCGGGTTAGAAGGTCTAGACGATGACTTCTGTATGTTGAGCTTTTTAGTAGCCTTAGCTTTTAATCTGAGAAGCCTCTTCTCAGTTTCAACTATCCATGATATCTCTTTCAAGTTTTCACATGATCCCATTTTAGTATGGGAACTATGTGTCTCATATAGGGACAGAATGTATACATCTCCATTCCAATGATCAATCACTACAAGGTTATCAGCAAAGAAGAAGCAAGCATCTGGAGTTGTTGATTTGTGGCTGTTAGATGATGCGCCACATTCAACTTTAAGATTGTACCTGCTTGATTGGTCAATCAGAGTTAGCAAAAAAAAATGTGTTTCAGCTGCAATAACATAAAATAAGTGGCAAGGAAATAAAAAAGATTAAAGGTACATTCAGAGGTTAAAACAAAAACAAAAATTCGTTTCAAAGGACAAACTGCAGCCAAAATCAGATACTAAAAATAAAGATTTCACCTGTCCATATAATCTTCAAGTCAACTTTTCAAATTTGATAATAAATCAGATGAAATTTTGTCATATTAAGAGATCAATCTGCTTGAGGTACGGCTGATGTTTAGACTTTCAAGCCTTCCTCCATGTTAAGGATTATTTAAGCATTCTACCATATTTCCATTCCATTAGTTAACAAAATAATACATCACAATACCTTCTACTCAATATCAATTTAAGGAGATAAGAACTTGACAGCAATGTTTAGAACCCGATGACCCCTCCTGACCTGCTGAAGTGGCCAGGTCATGGGTTACCAATCTGACCGCAGGTCAACAACTGGTAGACCGGGTCACAATTTTTTTTTTTTCAATCCTACCCTCTGAATATCTTTAAAAAGGGATGGGGGGTTCATTCCTTCCCAGTTCAAGGCAAAGGAAGAGGAGAGGAAGAGGGAAGAAGAAAGAAAGGGAGAGGAGGAGAGGAAGCCAAGGGAAGGCGGAGGGAGGAAAATTTTTCTTGGACTGCCAGCCCTCCTCCCAAACTAACAACAGGATGTATTCTTCTTCTCGTGTCCAGCCAGCAACTCCACCATCATGGATCCGGCGACAGAAGGCTCCTCCTATATACATCTGGCAACAAAGAGATCATCCACCACTGTTCCAAGGATGACAAGATGATCCACCGATGATACAGCAATGGTGATGTGATCTGCCAACAATCTGATAGCATCGATGTCCTCTGAGGAGGATGGATTCAGCAACAATCAGCCTCCCTTCATAGATCTGGCATTCAGACTTCAATCAACAGAATGGGCAGAACCAGTTCAACCTGCCCAGGTTACGAGGTTCAACCATTTGACCCACCAGATAAAATGGGTTTCTTAAAAATTTGGTTCTTGGGGCAGCCTAGAGCTCCCAGGTGGCAGTTTGGGTGGGTTGATCCCCCAAGTCTTAGAGCATTGCTTCACAGTGTAGATCCACCACAAATGGAAGTTACTTGTCACAGCTATGCTGAACACATTCAAATTGGCATGGGTACTTCATAATAAGTTAAATGAACGTGATACATAACTCAAGTGTACACCCTGTTCCTTAATGCACAAATAACATTTTATCTTGTTTTGCATGCTTTCCTCGAGTGAAAGAAAGACCATGTGGATTTGTTATGTACTCATAACAGTTTTTATGAATTAACCTATTAAAATTAGCCATTTTTCAGTGTTACAATAGTTCTCTCTTTCTTTTTCCCCCTTCTTTCCTTTGTAATGGTTCTCATAAATTAGTTATAAGTTACAACCATAAGCATAAGCAGTGTTTGTTATGGTTATGAATATGGTATAAATGATGCAAGAGATACAGCGAAGACATGATTTACATTTGGTGATCCTAGAACTCATAATGAATGAAATTTAACACATTGTTTCACAAAAAAAAAGGGCATTATCAGATAGTTAGAAAAAACATGGTAGAAAAATGAAACTGAAAACATACCCGATGAAGCCAATGAATCCACCACAGAAGTCAAATGGCAACCCTTCATAATCCTTCTTGTCATAACGAAATGATTGTAATTCCTGACAGAAATGTCACAATTGAGAGAGAGAGAGAGAGAGAGAGAGAGAGAGAGAGAGAGAGAGAGAGAAGGGGGGGGGGGGGGGGGGGGGGGGAGGGTCCATTAATGCACATGCATCTAAATTTTCCCCCCATACTGCATGACTATTTTATACAGCCGCATAGCATGGAAGAGTTGGCAAGCGAATAAAGTTGTAGGAAAATTGATGAAATTGCAAATTGTATAAAGGTAACGATTAAAAAAATAAACTTAATATCCTCAAGCTAGTCAAGAATATATTCATGACCTTCCGCATTTTACTACTTTTATAGTTCAAAACTTCAAAAAAATGAAAAAAATTGCACAACATAATGTATACCTTGTTCAGAAAATCAAATAAACCATCTCTGAGAAATGTTGTTTGCACTGACCCATAACCATCTTGAATTGATAAGTAACCTCCAAAATTGTTTGTTATTTTACTGCAATACAGTGTTTAATCCTATGTCATTGCCTTGAAACATTCAAGATAAGTTGCAGTGACTTTTCAAAACACATGACATGCAAGTGAGGCAAGTCTGGACCTGCTTTTGTGTCCAACTCCACGGAGGGTATGTTCAGATATTTGATCAGAAAGCCTAAATGTTATTTGCTTCCATAAAGATCCCCCTTTACCACCCATGAAAGAAAAGCGTGCCCTGCTCTGAAAATAATAGATGTCACAACTTACAATCAAGCTAGTTGATGATGTTAAGAAGAATCAAAACTTCATAATAACAACAATTATAATATATATCTATATACATGCTTATGAAGACACTTAGATAATTGTGTATATAAGTTAATAAAGAAAAATGTCCATTCAGTGTGTTCTTTTCTTAATAACTCATAAATTAAAATTTTGGGGCAAGAAGCAAACTTATCAGCAAAAAAATAAAACTATGGGCTGCATGAGTGAACTGTAATTTTAAATTTCATAGTAATGATAATAATCAATCAAAAAACTTTTCTTGAGCTTAGTTTACATCAAGGTCTACTGTGCCGGTACTGAGCACCATACTGGTTGCCCGGCGATACGAGTCGGTATGGGCCCGCATCGTGTCGTGCTGGGCCTGTGCCGACACAGCAGATGAGGCAAGGAAGAGAGCGAACGAGAGAGAGCAAACGGGAGAGAGGAAAGAGAGAGAGAGAGAGAAGAAAGGGAGGGAGAGAGGAGGCTGGCGAAGGCCGGTGCCCAGGCAGGAGGCTGAGGTCGCGGCCGAGTTCCTGTTACAATCAAAACAGGGGTCCATCTGCTAAAAAAATTTATGATTTTTAAGTGAAGTCGGCAAATTATTTACTGAATTCACTTAAATATCTCAAAATTAAATATATATATATATATATATTAAAAAATTAAGTGAAGTTGGGAACGGGTTTGCCGACTTCAACTTAAAATGTGAAAAAATAAAAGGGGCCCCCTTCGGGCCCCTGTTTCGAACAAAACAGGGGACTGAATGTAAAGCCCCGCCTCCACTCTCCCCGACCTCCGCCTCCTCTGCGCAGAGGCTCCCCGGCCTTTATTGGTCGGCCTCGGGCTGGCCTCTCTTCCTTCCTCTCCCTCTTCCTCCCTCCCACTCTCTCTTCTCTTTTTTCTTCTCCTTCTCTCCCTCCGGCGACGATGTCTCGATTTGGTTGCCGTAACCATCCCGGTAAGCCGCCGGTACGACTCAGAATGTCCCAAACTGGGCGGTTCGGGACGGTTCCTCCGACTATGGTTTAAATAGAACATATATTCCTTGATATTAAGAAAAAAAAAATAACACAAGGGTAATAAATTAATAATGGTTTGCATGGCTGCTTCTTTAGATAGTAAGATTGAGGTTACCCACTTATCAAGAGGGATACTTCTCCATTTTTTTACCTCAAGTGAAGAGTGTGAGGTGCAGCTAAAGAGTCAACTTATTAACAAAGTAACATAAGAAAAATCATGTCTTTGCATTTCAATTCAAGCAAATAATCTGAGGTATGGCACAAGACTCTACAAAGCATCATAGGCGATCCCTGGGGAGCCTAAATTGATTGCCAAGCATAAGTGGAGGCAGTTGACTCACAAGTGTCCAAGGAGCTTAAAAGTTTGTGGCGTTAAGCAGTTTCTAGGTAGCAGCAAATTTGAAAATTCACCAAAACAATCATATGCAGGATTTCAGCATGAGACCAGTTTCATCGCATTCATCATCAAGCCTTCCAACACAAGTTGAATCATATCACTTGAGGGTTGAACGATAATATGGCTAGAAAAATGGAGCTATGTCAGTGCAGTCCGATTCTATAAATTGACGGCTAGAACTTACCATCAGAAGGCAATTGACAGTGACAAGACCACCATTAGTACAGTTTTTCATTCATTCATTTGATGATATTACCACAAGTGGACATACATGATTTAAATAATAGAAGATCCAATATTTCACAATTGTATCTAGAATAACTGAAAAAGTGGAAACAAGACTAGGTATAATTTGATCGTCATGAACCAATCCAAAATTGTTGTAGACCAAACCAATCATTAGTTTTCAACCATGGGTCGAATGAAATCCAATCCATATATCAGTAGCTAAAAGAATAATAAAAAAAGCTTTTATTGTGTTGCTTAAGTTATTGAGGAATTTCTGAATCCGAGAATTAAGAATGACAAGTTCTTCATTATCCGGAATAAAATAAGCACTTAGAATAGCGAAAGAAAATCTAAGTCATCTACAAGTTACCAGACAGCAGTCGGTATACCATCCAATCGTCATCGGCAGTAAATAGGTCACCATCTATTGGGTTTTAGAATCCAAATTGCCCTTAAGTTGCATGGTTTGTTTCTAGAAGCCTTACTTTGCAAGTTTCTCAAGTCATAGTCAAGTTTTACGGGATTTACAAATTTCTACCAATATGAGGGCCCTAAAACATTTTAAATAAACTTCGTACCCCACTCTTTTGAATCATAATAAATATTAAATTGAATTGAAGCTTCCTTGGTTCTCTTTGTGAGAGTTCCTAGTGGTGTGACTGTCTCACCGTGGTGCTAACTCCATAGCAACCTTCATGCGACTCGAAGACTCCTCTTCTTCCAGTGCGACTCTGGAAGGTCTTGCACAAAGCTAAGCTAGTGCAAGATCAGATGAAACATTGGAAGCCCAAGTAAAACCAATGGAAATCTAGTTGGATCCAAAGATTTGGTTGGTGCAATCCAACTAGCCTAGATTATTTTGCTTATAAATCTTCTTTGCTCCGTACTAATTTAGATTCAAACCCTTCTAGTTGTAATTATTTTTCAAGTTATTTTTTTCTTGTTTTCAAAAGTATTATAAAAATAAAAATATTGTTTTATTTTCCACAATTATATAAAACTCTAAGTCTTGTTCGGGATAGGAGAGGCCTTTCTCAGTCACTGCTAGCTTTATCCTAGCAGTATTTGCAACCCATTTGTCTTCTACCTGCAGGCATCTTTGACCTATCACTTCTGCAACCCAATTAGGTTAACTCTTTCCTCCATGCTTGCACCCTGACCTCACACAGCAGGATCCACGCATCCCTGGTGGCATCATAGAAAGAATCGCATCACCAATTCAGTTTAGTCTATATTGAACCTACTTTGCTCTCAATTAACCAAGGCCAGGTCTACTGAAATCTCACTTATACGTACGCCATCATTAATTACTTCAACCAAACTCTCTTCAAGTCTTCACCTTCTTTACCCCTTAAAGACATAAAATAAGATCCCTCCATAGTACATTCTCCTCTACCCTGAGTAACAGCATAAACCATCGCATAGGCTTTCCTCTCTTTATAATTATAGGTGGTATCCATAACCTTTCCATGCTGTACTAATATCTAAACAAACCAAACTTGTTTTACCATGCATCCACCACAAATCTCCACGTTAGTTACCACCATCCTATGACCATAGGCCCACAGTTTGCTTAATACTCTGATGCCATAAATTAAAGCAGCATTTATGATCATCTTGAGTATTTCTTCAACAGTCAAGAAATTCAAGGCATGAGAGACAGGAGAACATGGTAGAAATAAATAAATTCAGTATACAAAGTAAAAAACACAAAGGTGAAACATGTAAACACTTTGATGAATTTTTAAGATTATGTTTTTTCTCTTCAACAAACATTGGATGAATTGTACTAGTATTAGAAGCCAACAGTGTATTGTTGCTACTATATCAACTTTATAAAGTTTAGACTTGCATGTTTCAGTCAATAAATTTACATGACGTGTAAAATGAAGAGCATCATGGGGAGTTTCAACAGATTTCAGAGTACTATCCTAGCTTTTATCAGCATATATATTAGAAAACATCAAAGGAAACAAAATATCTTGGCAAAGTCAATTACCTAACATAAACTGAAATTAACTATACCTGATCTTTTGAGGAGCTATCTAACCAAAATGTGTCTTCAGCATGTTCATCTCCAAACAGCTGACAGAAAATGTTTTCTGACCCACCTACCTGACTTGCTAAGCCATCAATCTTCTTCCATTGCATTCTTAAATACTTTACCGCCATGCTTTTAAATGCAAGAATTGAAGTTTTGCACATGTCTAAGCTGTGGGTCATGTCTGCTTTTTTATTTAATATCTTGCACCTGGGAAATTCTGATGATTGACATGCATGAGACACCTGCATCATGTCAGTGATAAAAAAATACTCTAAAATAAGCAAATATTACTGAGTTACAGTACATGTTTATATAGCTAAACATCTTAATCTATCATAGTGAGGTAAATCAAGTTAAAAGTACCAGCCTATCTGTGTCAGGCTAGTTGCAGCATCCAGCACTGGGTTGGCACAGTATCTATTAAATTCCTTTTTAAATTTTTTAATCAAAAAGAGCACTTATGTCCTTTTCTTTTTCCTATTTTTATTTTTTGTTTCAGCATGACGCATGCCACAGGATGGCACACCCTATGCTAACTGCACTTAAAATTTGTTATTAAGTATAACAATTGTAAAAGGATGAAACTAAGAATGACGGTGGAGCTTTACAATATATAGGACAAGAATATCATACTAAAAACATTTGCTGTTTACCACTATTGTGAACCTTTCTTTCATGAAGCAGTGACATCCTCAACCCATAGTCAATTGTCATCTTTTTGAAGTTCTTAAATATTTGCCTTCCATGAGAAGTAGCAATACTCTCAGGATGAAACTGAATGCCAAAAAAACAATTAGATGACAAATTTGAATGAAGATCAGATGTTAAAAACCAGGGCAAGTTAATACAGGATACCTGTACACCATAATGAGGCTGATTAGAGTGCATGACCCCCATAAGTACTTTTGTGCTCTTTAAGTCATTAGCATTGTTGTTAATAGTGGATAATCCTTTACCCTTTATCTTGCCATCTAAAAGACCTACTGGTTGTAGAGTTGATTTATCCCCAAAAGCATTAGGGATAATATCAGATTGTTGGGTTCCCAGAAAAGAAAGTGTATGCACAGAAGTAGCCCATGCTATGGGAATAAGTTCCTCAGGAAGTGAGTCTGCATCGATTACAAGTGAATGATACCTCACAACCTGCAATTTAATAAAGTTCAGGTTTACATGCAATAGAGCGAGTCCACGATTGCAGTAACTAGATATGAGAAAAAAGAAATTCTTACTTCTAATTTGATAGATATGCAAATGATATTGTGGATTTCTAAAGGAAAATGTTGCAAAGCATGTATGTATCATGAACTAGACTAAAAGCATATATAGAGTCAAGGTTGTTGATAAACGTGGAAAGGACTCACCTTAAAACCAGAATTTATTCCTGATGGAATTGCTTTGAAAAGATCACATCCTGTGTGATCAATTTCACTGAAGAAACAAGAAATTAGTTAATAAACGCCACACTAGAACCAGAGTGCATGCTAATTTTCTACAAAAACACAACTAAGATGATTTTTAATCAATGGAACCTAACCCCAAATATGTGGACCAATTATAACGAAATAGTAAAGAGTTTACATAAATCAGGAAGATGTTTAACCACTCTAAAAGGCAAATTTATATCTCTGTAAAATACAAATTATGCTAGAACATTGGAGACTTAACCTGAGGCGTCCATGAATTGGTTCGGGGGCATGGACAATTTGAGCACCATGTACAAATCCCAAGGCCTGTGATAGTTGGAATTAATAGAAAAAGAATAATTAAAAAAATAAAACAGTGATATAATCAAGTAATGAAAAATAAACACCAGAAATTCTTCAAAGATCACCAGAATGTTATAGCAAGAACCTGGTGGCCAAGACAAACACCCAAGATTGGAATATCCTTGCACTCACTAAGTATTTTAAGGCATATTCCTGTAAAGCCATAAAATTTTCCCATTTACCAATTAAACAATCTTACGCTGGTTGATGGAACTTCGAAAAGTACCAAGTACAGAAGAAAATTGCATGAGGAAGAAATCATATGAATTTACCACTAACCTACATCTTTAGGACATGTTGGAGATCCTGGTCCAGGAGATATGACAATATTATCGAAAGCCTTCTCAATATACAGGCAATGGTATATGTGTTCCCATGTCCATTCATCATTATGAACCACCACAGGAGGCACTGAGCAATAAAGCAAACAATTACTGAATGGCAAGCAAGAAGAAGAATGTTGTTAAGTGTGAAGTGGAAATGGACATTAAATTAATAATTCATGTGACAAAAACAACTTGTGCTTAATATTTTTAGTTTACAACAATGAATTTGATATATCTAACAATAAACATAAGCCACAAGCTTTATTCATTTATTTGAGATTAATTTTATCATTTACTTATTTGTTTTTGCGAAGTCTACATCTTCAATCAACAGCCATTTCTTGAGTCCCACGTGATAATCTCCATAAAGTTCTCAGACATCCACCTCATAACACCTCCATATGACTTCAAGCCCTAGAACATATGAGTGTCTCCTTCATAATTTCATCATCTATCACCAAACCATCTCAACCTAGGATATCATGTTCATATAAAATTGAACACTAATGCTTCTTAAGTATGGTCGAATGCTTTTCTTTTTTATATGCTATACTTTGAATCTTTTTGAACAAAATGGAGTCCAGATACTTCATGAATGTGGCAAGATAAGTCCCAAATACCTCCAAGGATGAGGAGCACTTCCTTTCCTTCTTTCTCTTCTTTTCTTTTTAATAAATGATATCATTTTAGTTTTAGTACAATGAATTTGATATATCCAACAATAAACATAAGCCACAAGCTTTATTCATTTATTTGAGATTAATTTTATCATTTACTTATTTGTTTTTGCAAAGTCTACATCTTCAATCAACAGCCATTTCTTGAGTCCCACGTGATAATCTCCATAAAGTTCTCATATGTCCGCCTCATAACACCTCCATATGACTTCCAGCCCTAGAACATATGAGTGTCTCCTTCATAATTTCATCATCTATCACCAGACCATCTCAACCTAGAAAATCATGTTCATATAAAATTGAACACTAATGCTTCTTAAGTATGGTCGAATGCTTTTCTTTTTTATATGCTATACTTTTAATCTTTTTGAACAAAATGGAGTCCAGATACTTCATGAATGTGGCAAGATAAGTCCCAAATACCTCCAAGGATGAGGAGCACTTCCTTTCCTTCTTTCTCTTCCATTCTTTTTAATAAATGATAACATTTTAATGATGGAGACGATGTATTATGAAATTTTACGGCTTGTCATGATGATGCTATTGTTGTGATAACTCATTATGCAGTATGGGTAGCTTTCCACATGTATGTAAAAAACATGTGCTTATTGATCATGTTTTAGATTTTCCATATCGTTATGTTTGTGCTATGTCATACCCATAGCCTGCATTTGTGTCCATGTGTCATATATATCAATTGGTTTTCAACAATTCATCCTTGATCACACACTTCTGTTCATTATTAACTTCTGACTTTGACCTGCCCTTCTAAGTTAAATCTAACGTGTTACAAGACCTACTGGTTATTCAATCTGTACAATTCTAACACAATAATACAAAACATTGCTTTGATAATAACAACGCAATGTAGATTACGCTCTGTTATGCTTGTCATCCAGCTCTCAAAACATTTTCCTTCAAATCCGCAAGAAGAAAATAAAAGAACAATGAGAATATTTCAGACATTCGGAATCATGGTTTGATTATGATTAAATGTCAAACAATATGTAAAGTAGTCCTGATATAGTGCTTGCAAACCCAGCTTGCACAGATCCAAGACCTTATTCTAACCTAAGACATGCCCACACTCCAGTTCTCTCTTTTACTACAATTCAGGCCAGCTCCAAAACATCCCAATGTCACCACATGTATTAGAATACTTCGAATATTTTGAAATAGAATTCTCTTATGAAATCTTAAAACTACAAAATCGTATAACTCTGAGCAAATCTCGATTCAAGAACCACCGCGGGCATCATGGAAATGAATAATTACCATCAAGAAAGCAAGATCAAGGAAAAAAGAAAGGAAAGAAACAATCTTTGCACAGAGACGATGCAATTAAGCCGAGCACTTGTGATTCCAAGATTCAAGAAAGCACGCTAGTATTTAAAAAAAAAGAAGAAAGAGACCGGGACCGAGGGGAGAGCTCGTCTCACCGCCATTAACAACCGAGAGTTCTTGATATATGTTGTAGGTGTAGCTGTCGTAGTTGTCGATCAACAGCGTCCGCACGACCTCCTCCTCCAAGATCTCCTCCTTGCCGTCGTCATCTTTCCGGCGGCGCTCCATCCCTCCAGCATGGCCGCGCCGCCAGGCCATCACCAGCGGCCGGAAGGCTCGGGCAGCGGCCTCGGGATTCGGGGCGAGGGAGCGAGAGGAGGACCCCGGCGACGGCGAAGGCCGCGGCGCGAGGCCGCGCGGGTGGGCTCTGGAGCTCAGGCTCCACGAGGTGGAGGACGAAGGCGGTGACCGGATCACGAGACTAGTTCCCATCGTTCCCTTCGTGTTCTTGTTCCTTCCAACGGTTGGAAATATATATAAGAGAGGGAAGCGAGAAGTTGGAGAGGAGGCGGAGGCGGACAAGTCGCAGGGGAGCGCGAGCCGGCCCTCTCTATATTCGTCGAGTTGGGAGTTCCGGTGTTCGCGCAGGGAATGTATTGTTATCGTGGAGCCAAGATAGAGACAGGAGTGGGATAGCGTTGCCTTGGAATGCGGAACGGTGCCTTGGCGCTCTAGGGCAAGCGTCAGCCGCGCATCCACATGGATTTTTCCATAGCCTTGATAACCATCAAGGAGTTCCGCATAGAGGCCTTGGACATTGAATAGGAGTTCACTACCAAATCTATACCCACTTGTGGGATATGTATGCCGCCTTTTGGACAGTCTCGACTCTTTCTGGGTCGCGGACTGAGTCACCTCCTCCGTAGCTCATCACTTCGCAGTTTTCTTATGGGATGGCACTAGCCCCATTCCGCAAGGTCTCGATCGTGTTTTGTTTTCTGATTGCTCGTGGCGTATCCACATCTATGTGTAGTGAGATGCCAGTTTACCCAAAAAAAAAAACATTGAATAGAATGTCTCCTGGGCAATCATAATATTATCAGATACATTCCTTTCAGGCACAAAATCTCATTGTTCATCTAACATCAGATTCTGCACTAAAGGCTTCTTATGATTAACAATAATTTTTGCAACTAGAGAGTAGCACGAAGGCCGATGGGGCGATGGTCTTTGACTTCTCCGAGAGAGTCCTCCTTAGGAATCAAAACAATATGAGAACGTTTCCACCACATTTGAGTTGTTCTGAAAATTTCTTGAATTGTTGCAAGATCATTGGACTTCACTATAGACCAAAAAGATTCATAAAACAATGGCTGGAAACCATCAGAGGCCCTATAAGATGGAAGTTGAGAAAGTGCCAATTTAATCTCTTCAACTGAGATTTCCTTAACAAGATAATCATTTAATCTAGATTGCACCAATTGTCACCAAAGAAATTTAAAATAATTATTGATATGTCTGATTCATCCTCAGTCAACTCCCCATCAGGTCTCATAGTGGAGTTAATTTTATTTTTCCGTCTGCGAATAACAGCAGAGAAGTGGAAGAATAGTGCATTAGAATCCCTCTCCAAGCCATCGGATGTGGGACTTTTGGTGCTAGTAAATCTTTTGAAGCATCAAAACTTTATTATATTCTGAAAATCTTTCTAGAGAGGGCAATTAGCAGCTGATGAAGTTTCTAAATTCCAAAACCTCTTTCGTTTGTCTGAATTGTTACCCCTCCAGTTTCTCCTGATTGAAATAGATAACATTGAAATCTCCTATTAATAGAATCATATCTATAAGATTTACATTGTGGAATCATATTTTGGTAAAGTCATTCGACTAATGTTTTTCGTGCCTAGAAGGAAGATGTTATTGTGATATCAGTTTCAATCCACTAACATGATAATATAGCTTAGTTGAATCAATGAATCTTATTGAACATATTCATCATGCTCCTTAAGAATCATACCAATAAGAGTTACATTTTAGAAACTAAATTTCACGGCATCTCGTTGGGTCCACCGTGACACACTTTTTGAAATGTCAACAAAAAATTGTAGGCATTCGGCATGAGCATCATTAGAGGTGGTTGTTTACATAAAGTCTCACTCATTGCTTCCACTCACCTACTTATTTTTTTTAAAAAAGGTAGTGCTATTCTAGTTCAAGCATTTTCGACCGTTGTATGGTACTACCAAGCTGAACTAGAGGATACGTTTCGGATCATCCAACCAAATTTCTTGTAACTACACTATACTCCTTGCAAGCTTTTATTACATTGATTTGCCTCTTGTTAAGCCATCTCTTGATGTGCCAATCATCAGGACATCCCAACAAAAGATCTCGGATTCAGATGAGTTTTGTAAAGGCTCGGATCGCAAGCAAATACTCTCAGAGGATTTATGAAGTTATTATAGTGGAGAATATGATAGTAGCATAGTTTATTTTAGTTATGATTAAGGTTGTCGTCATGACAAGTTAGGGCGATGAAGAAAAGCGGATATTTAAACTAACTTTGGTGGTAAGTAGTATCCTGCACCAATCATCAACTGCTATATAAAGTAACCGGATAGGGGATTTATAACAATAACTCTTTTTGTGCTTGTTTTGTGAAATTTTCTTCTAATCAATATCTCTTTTAAACTTTTGATGCCATTGTTTCTTTGATATAGTTATCTGGTGATTGCAATTCTGAACTTCTAAACCTTATTATGAATATATTGTAAACAATTTTTACCGCAAAGTATGATAGCTCGAAATAAAAAAAGAAAAGGCAATGATAAGAATGCAAATGGTCAAGTCATAATAAACTAGATTATGAGTCATTTTTTTGGTGAGCCTGGATCACAAGTTACTGACTTAACCAATAATCGAAAGCCAAGCTTTGACATGTTATGAAACACATCATGTTGCTCAAATGCAAATGGGAAAGAGAATGTTAGAGAGAGAGGATGGAAGTAGTGAAATGTTAGGAGAGGGGAGAAAAAGCTGACATTGATGACACCCAACTAACCATTGTAACTGGGACATAAGTTAACCTACGCTTGCAGGAACATAAATATATTAAATTGTTATCTTTTAAATCAACATTGTTTTCAGAATTGGCTTTGATAGTTCAAGGAAAATCCATCTGTATCTTATGAGAATGACTGGAAATCAATATTAGGAAATTTCTTCAACATTTTAGGTCTGATTCCAAGAGAAAACCTGTTAACAAGGTTGCCCTGCAGATTGGTTACTCCCTAAAATTGACCTTGTTGAGATCCACCCCTTTTTCATTGTTTTCTGACTTTCAGATATCACATTCAGACAAAAATAAACAAGCCGTATCTATCACAGATCCAACAACCCCGCTGCTCAATTGGATGGCGCAGGGGCGAATTTGTGTTTGACCCGTCTCTCGATATTGGTTTTTGTTTTTCCCATGGGAGATCACATGAGATCTAGAGCAGTGGGATGTAATGGATACAACCTCTTCCCAAAGAAATTAAAGAAAAAAAAAAAGTAAACTTAAGTTGAAGTTTTAAGAATAATCAAAGGCAAAATTTACTGAATTTAATTATTTTCTCTGACATTCACTTCAAAGTTCAAACCTCCCATTTGGTGGCTCTCAAATTCATCAAAGAGCCTCTCTCTTTCTCTCTATTCTATCCATATTCAAAAGTTTCAGCAAGAAGAATTTCACAAGCCTGAACAAAAGTACTGTATTCCTCCAAGAACTCATGAATCTATTGGCTCTCCCCCTCTAACGCTTGCTGGAGAAGGGAAGGTCTTTTAACGAACCGGCCCTGAAAGGAACAAAGGAGAACCCAACCACCCAAAATTTATTAGAATTCCTTAACTTAATTTAAGTGGGAGGGGTATGGACCAAAACAGAAGAGACAAATCTTACACTTGCCTTCATCCGGGGCCGTCGGTCGGCGTTCACCTTCCGGACCTGGTACCGGATCTTCTTGGAGAAGAGCCGGGTCCTCCGCTTCTCCTTGTACCTTAGCACGCTCGCCTCCCGCACCCCGCCGCCGCTGCCGGCCTCTGGAAACAGATCGATGTCGGCTAGCTTGGCCTGCCAATTTATCAACTAGACACTCAGGAATCAAGATATATGTGGCCTCATGATCAGAAACAGTCGCCACATAGAAGATATAGCTGGAGGTTTTTCTATTCATTTGTCGTTCAAAATTATAGCTGGTTTTTGCATTGTAACAGTGTAATATTTTACAAAATTAATCCGAACTCTTTTTAACACATTAATTATCCGTACAGAAAAAACAGAACGTTTCCTCAGATGTCCGCATAGGAATTCCTATGCACGCGTCCGACCAGTTGCCGGACGCCGGCCGTCCGGGGAGACATCAGAATCCACAACGAACTCCGGGTGACGGAAATACCCCCATGTGGTTGGACATTCTAGTTATCTTACTAGGGGCATGATTGGGATGTTAGAAAGCGGGAAAAGTAAATGGATAGGGAACTACAAACGGTCACTAAATTTAAATTTACAAGCTGCTGATAGATTGCTATAGGGTGAGAGCTTGCTGCTAATCTGTATCCAATTTTTCACTAGTTTAGACAATCCCCACCATCCGATCAGCCGGCGCATTCCTCTATGGCCGGAGCTGAGATCAATCAAAACTCCGCCGCCAGATGGTTGGGATTTTATCTAGATAGCTGGTGAAATGTGAAGCCATGGTTAGCATTGCAGAGTATCTCAAAATTATGGGTCAAGAAGAGAGCTTTGATACATACGAGAGCTTCGGCGGAAGAATGAGGCGAGTCGGGACCATCGGCAAATACGGAACCATGGCCAGACCATGCCTTGAGGACCTCCTCATGGTTCAATTTGAGTCCCAAACCAGACTTCAAGTTCCCCGGTTTGGCGGCGGCGGCGGTGGTCTGCATGTCGCCTACTTCCTCCTTCTCTACCTTCTTCTTCTTCTTCTTCTTCTTCTCTGATGACGGCGTCGAGGTCTTAAATTTGGGGACAATCTCTTGCATGGGAACAGTCGGAGAGCTCCACCATTCCCTATCATCGGAATGCCTCAACGCCCGGTGCAAGTCTCTTCGGAACTGAAATCC
Organism: Phoenix dactylifera; assembly: GCF_051530095.1. Lineage (NCBI taxonomy): Eukaryota > Viridiplantae > Streptophyta > Magnoliopsida > Arecales > Arecaceae > Phoenix > Phoenix dactylifera. The sequence goes on from NC_143201.1 coordinate 1,447,192, forward strand.
AAAGCCGAGCTCCAGCTTGCCGCCTAAGCCGAACCCCATCAGGCTCCGAAGGGAGGGATTGATGTGGGAATTGCCATTGATGAGTTCTTCCTTGTCGTCGGCATTGGTGGCGGCGTTCATGCTGAGGTTGCCCATGATGCTATCAATGCCCTCTTCGGCCTCCTCGTCAAGGATGGATTCCGCATCGAAGTCCTCCTCAAGGGGGTCCGGAGAGGAGTGCTCTCGGAATTCATTTCCCGCCGAGCTCGTGCACTTCTTCTCGAAGGAGCTCTTCAGCGTGGGCTCGATTCGAAAGGCTGGTTTTTCAGGGGACGACTCGCGGATGAGGAATGCGGCATCGCCGGGGACAGGGAAGGGAGGGAGGAGCTCGGAGCAGGACTCGGAGAAGGAGCCGAATAGCTTGGTTTGCTTGGATATATTCCTTGAACTCTTCTTGGTGAAGAAGATGTTGGGGTATATGGTGGAGAGGAGGGCGGCAGCCTCATTGTAGGTCTGGTGAGGCCTTTTTCGAGGGGTTCGAGCCTTCTTGATGGAGATGGTGCGCGAGGAGTGGCTCGACTCCGAGAGGGTGGAGGAAGGAGAGGAGGTGTGGGAGGACCGGGCCGACGAGGAGGAGGAGGAGGGTTTGACGATATCGAGGTCGAACCCATAGGTTCGGCTGCCGCCGCTGAGGCACGAAGACATCGTTTCTTGAAGAAGCTATAAAATAATAGTGATTGCAGAGTCTATGGGGCTTGGAATCCTAAAACCAGATGGTCCTAAAACCCTAAACCCAGATGCAGTTGTCTTCCTCTAGTTGTCAAAAAACTTCAGATGAAGAAGCAAAGGGAGAAATGGAATAAAAATTTCCACTTTGCTAAAACCCTAAAACCCCACTTCACGGAAAATATATATTATGCTATTGGGGCGACCTCAATCGAATTCCATGAAAAATATCTCAGGAAACCTGAAAAATCCAGGCCCTATAAGAGAAATTAAACCTCGGGAAATGGTTTCTTTAAAACCTATTAAACCCCACAAAAACCCTACCAGCTGCCGCCACCAACAAAAAGAAGAAAAGAGAGAGAAAGTAAGATGGGGATTAGAAGAAAGAAAAAAAACACGACTGAATCCTGGGCGTCCCCGAAGCTCGAAAACGCCGGCTAATTCCTCTCCAAGACGCGAAATTTACACCTGAAAAGGCGCGAATGAAAGGAACAGAGGATCAAAAAGAAAACTTTCCAATCCCAAAATCGCCGCGGAAGGCTCCTGGTTTCAGAGAAGAAAACAGGGGAAGCGCTTCTTAAAGAAACCCGGCAAGAATTCCAACGAAGATAGGCATCTTGGAAGCTCGAAATGGAATAGGGACTCCGATGGGTAAAGGGTACGAATCCATACCTAAACTAAAACAGAAAGAAACACCCGGAAAGAAGAACGAAAGAAAGAAAGAAAGGGGAAAGAAGGACGAAAGAGTCGGCAATCTCGAGAGAGCAAAAGAGAAGGGAGGAAAGGTGTCGAAATCTCGTAGTGGAGGGAAGAAGGGAAAGAGAGTGGTCAGTGCGTGAGGACTGAGGAGGGATTCGAGAGGGCCGAGCGACGGGATTTTAGAGAGAAAGAGCAGGGGAAGCGACAGGGCTAGCTTTCACCATGGACCCCTGCAGGCCCCACTTCCTCTGTCTCTCTCTCCCCCTCATATTCTACTGGTAATCGTGCTCATAGAAATTATTTCCTCTTGTGATATGACCCTTGTGTCCCTCCCTAACAACATCAAAAAAAAAATATAAATATATAACCTCACTTATACTTTTCAATTTCACCAAAATAGCCCTAGATAATTTTGAAACCTCGAATATCAAAAATAGCAAAAAAAAAAGGGAGTCTCATTAGCCATTAATTTTATTGGTTATAAAAATATTTATAGAAACTATGTGCTTTCTATAAAGTATAATTTAGCTGGTATTGTAAAAGATAATCAAAAAAAGAGATTTATGTAATAAGCAATGCATGAGTTGATGTATTTGGCATTCCTATATAATAATATCTTATATTCGGTACCACGTGATTATGAAAAAAATATTTTCTAACAAATACGTTGTGCATTATGGGATGTTTATGGAATGCAGCACAAGTGATATAATCTAATATTGGAAAAAATCATGGCTTTCATTATCAACATACTATATAGGAAGTCCCATAGTAGTAGCTTATTCGGTCTAATACCCAAATTTTATTTTTAATTCAAATATAATCCTCCAAAGCCCCGATATAATTACTTGATTCTATAGATGTTTCAATTTTACAAACATATGATGGGATCTATCTTGGTATTTTTTTGAGAAACTAAAATTTCAACCAACCTAGCATTTTAATTTCTTCAGACCTACTAAGGAGTTTATAAAGTCTAGATGAACCATCAAATATATAAACTGAAGCAGCGCCAAAAAACAACTATTTCGTAAAGATCCTTCAAGAGAAGTATGCTACTGAATATTAAGTTCATATAATATATATATATATATATATAAATCTGATTAAAAAAATGAAGATAAAAATAAAATGTTTGATTCCATCACTAATCCATAAGAAAAAGTCATCCAAGTATCTATCCAATCACAACCAACAAAAAAAAAAAAAGAAGAAGTGCTGCCTGTAAACATACCAATTTAGATGAGATTCATGAGAATTTGGTGTGATGAGATTGGATGTATGGGTACTTAGGTCTTTCTAAACAAGCCAAAACAAGGAGGCAGCAATATTGCTTGGGTGCAGTTCTCCCAAACTCCAGGGGCAATTCACTGGGGATTTTTTGGCCCATCATCTCACACTATCCTGCGCTTTAAGGGAGGTTTGCTTATCTGATGACATGGCACTCTCTCATTAGCTCGAGTGGATTCTATAGTCTACGTGGCCTGCTCTTTATTGGCTGTCAGCCTTTCTCGTGAATGGAGGTGAGGCTGTGAATATATCTTGGTTCGGATCTCGCAAGGAGATGTCAGGGATTTCAGCAACTTGGCCGTGTTTTGTCCCTTGGTGTGTGGCTGTTTTGGGTCATACGTTGTGACTCTTGGCTTCAATCACTATTGATGAGAGGCTTTTCACCTCCACAAGCTGCAAGGGGTAGGATTTTTTTGGTTGGTCAGTGAAGGAAATTAAATTGGATATTTTGCAAGATATCTCTAAAAGTTATCTATTGTGTCTCAACTGTAGATATTTTGAAGCATTGCTGATTGGTTTGCAAAACAGTATGCAAAATATCATGGAGAACTTTTAAGTATATCATCTAAGACTTTACAATCTAGGACCTAAGATATAACTTTCTTTTATTTATTCCTTATGTGCTATTACTTAGAATAAACAAAAAAATTAATTTAACATCAATTTCTAAATAATAAACCCTACTTCAAAATAGGAAGGCAAGTCCTGTTTAAAGCAAAAAATAGAGGATTATTTGATCAATCTACTAATCCTGTGTTAATTAAATGCAAAGGCTTGGTGACCATTATTGACTAACTGCAAGTCCCCAGCCCCAGCCCCATTTACCATCAAAAACAGCCTTTTAAGTGTAACCTTAGCCAAATATGACTGCATTTAAGCTTGTATTCCATCCAATACACTGCAGATAAGCAACAATTTTCTGAACACCTAAACTTCTTCTCAAGTACTACTTATTTCTCCTACCTCCATGATGCATGTGACTTCTCTCTTTACCTGAGGGAGAGGGAGAGATCAATAAAATTTTTTGTCCAGATTAAGGCAGATCCATTCAAACCCAAAGAGGTGCTAAAAAATGTTCAACTTTGCTACACTCCTTAAAAGATTTTTTTTTTTTCTGCTTCTCCAATTATAAGACTCCGATGGACCCAAGCTTGTTGTTTCTTATTTGTTAAATTCTATCACAGTCTACAACATTGGTATTTATTTATTTATTTGGTTTTGTGGTTGTTAGAATCTATTGGTTGATTGATTATTCTAAGCTTAGCTGGTCTTACCAAACTTCATCATGCTCCTAGTTTATATAAAGGCTTCTCGTATACATTATAATAGATAGGCAGAAATACAATTTTCTTCTCTCATTCTTCAATTTTAACAGAAATCTTTGGTAAATTGTGGTTTTATTACAATAAGATCATGTGTCCGAGCATATCCTCTAAAAATCCAATTGCCATGACTTGTTGCCGGTAGGAAGCTCCAAAGGTCAGCGTCGCAAACGGAGGTCGCCTTATCTCCTTCCATGATATGGTGCTTGGGGTCCCCGGCACGGACACGTTGCTCTTTCTGTAATCCACCATCGCTTTGGATAATTCCGGGCATGGTCCCAAATGGAAGCCCCTCGTTCCAATTGGTTTCTTCAGCTGCACAAAAATCCTAGATCTTATCTGATCAGAGAAATTTTGTGGCCAGGGCCACTTTTTGCTGTACTAATTAACATCAAACATTGGGGATAAAGTCTCGGTGGTGTCCACTGTGTTCAAATTTAAGCACTGTACGCCACTTATATAACACCACATCATCCAGATAAAACCATTGGAGATGGAGAGGTAGAAAAATCATATCAATATAAGTACTTTACATTTTCAATCTTATATTTCGTTAATTTAACATATATTGTATGGTCACAGACACATTGTTCTTTAGGTATATTATATAAAAAATATAGAGTATGTTACGTTTGAATGTCGGTAATGAAATTAAAAAATATATATTTTTAACTTGGAACTAAATAAGATAAACTTAAAAACATCGAGAGAAAAAAATGGTGTACCATTATGATTCAATGTGGTATAGTACGTATTGATACCAAGGTTGCCAACTTTATATGTATGTGTGTGTACACATATATATAAAGAGACAGATTTGGTTGTATTTTAGTAGACCTCGACTCAGATCCGGTTAGGTTCAAATTGGATGATGGAGAGCCTATATTGATAGTTTGACCTATTGGATGCGTTCTACTGTTTTTAAATTGCCTATGCACCAAAAATCATGTGATTTGTAGACTTCTAGCCCACACATTATATGGTCAAAAAAAATATATGTATTATTTCTTGTTATTTCAATTGTCTAATATTTTGACCGCTTTATATAGAGGTTAGAGGTCTCCAACTCACGTGATTTTTTATGTATAAGTAGTTTAGAGGTAATAAATCACATCCAATGATCGAATCATCAATGTGAGATCTCCATCATTCGATCTAGATCTAAGCAGATTAAAGTAAAGATCCACTTGGTTATAGCTAAGCCTACATAACTCTCCATCTCTCTCTCTCTCTCTCTCTCTCTCTCTCTCTCTCTCTATATATATATATATATATATATATATATATATATATAATGTTTAACATGGAATTAATATATTGATACATTTTCTAATTATAATTACCTATACAATGTAGCTCACTAAGATGGGCAATTCTTGAGAAGAGCATAGATGATTGTTGGTACAACAGTTAGTCGCTACATGCATGTTCGATATGCATCTAAATCATGACAATGTTGTGACTTTTATGTATGGGTGTGCGCGTACTTTTTAAAAAAAACCAAAATAAATATATAAATAATGCTTATTTATTACACTCTTTGGTTTCAAATTCTTAAACTCATAAGAAACTTTGTGGTTTTGCCCTGCTTTTCAAAAGTTTAGATAATTATGATTGTTCTCGAAGTCACCACATATCTTTCTAAAATTTATTTAGCCTCTTTCTTTTATTACATCATTACATCTTATAGATCTTGCAAGGAAAATATTTAAATGTGTTTCTTTCATCTAGGCCATCCAATGCTATTATCATAATATGGGTAACATGATGAATGACTTTCGAACCAATCCTGTTATATTTTTTGTATATTTCTACATTCTACATAACTCTTTCATTTGAGGATTTGTCAAGCAAGAGAGCATGAATCAAGCCTTATAAAATCTTGAGTTTGCCAAAACGAGAATTAAGCAACAAATATGAATTTTGGATGCTAGTAGTGTGTAAGATTATATAATGTACAGTTGAGCCCAGCCCATTATATTGTTCCCTCTTAACGTAGTCTAGGTCCATATGGATCGAAAAATAAAGCAGTCCCCAAATAGAAATCTGTAAATATTTGATGCCTATTTGGGGACCTACAAATAATCTCGTCCGCATCTTTAGTCTTCCCTACAGTGATCGCACAATGGCTGTTTATGCGATCGCTAGTCGAAGGATTTGTATTTATAGTTAAGGACTCCTTTACAGCACATCAACGTGATTTTGTTCTAGGTTTCATATGAAGTTGTCGTGAATCATCAATTTTATGTGGAGTACAAGAATGGCGAGCCAAGCCTCAGATGAAACTTGTAGCGATAGGAATCAAAAACTAAACTAAATGGATGTTAAGGGTTGCGACAATATTAAGTACTTGTTTGTAATTTAAGATTTCATTAGGAACTGAGAGCTAATTTTCTTTTTCGACATGGTGGGCTTATCCCCTTCCCTCCCTTTGTGTCTCCATCTCTCCCTGGCCATTTTCCACTTCTCCTGGAGTTCACGATGGCTGCCATCAAGTTCCAAGCTTGAAGCTTGGACCTACTAGCATCGCCTCCCGATCAACGAGAAAAGCAGTAGGATTGGAAACCCTAGCATATGTTTTTCCTCCTCTCTTTTTTCTCTCTATGGTTTCAAATCAAATTATTTATGATGAGAGTAAAGGTCCCTCCTTGATATGGCATCTGTGAAGCTAGAGGTCGGCGAATAGAATTTGTGAAAAAGATTTTGAAAATTATTCAAATAACTCTCTGCAACCATAATAGAATGCAAGAAAAGATCTCTCCTCCTTCTGAAATTTATGTAATAGATGGCGTTTGTAAAGTAGATTTTGATAGACTAATCAGAAACTTGTTGGTGCCATTGATTATTGTATCATGTAGAGTTGTATGGGAGCCCAAAAGGCCTTAATACAAATAAGTTTTGATGCTTGTTTTGTCATGATATACATATATCTTTATGTGTATGTTAAAAAAGGTGAAGAATTAGAGAGAATTCTGAGCTGTACTTGTACACGTCTGTTCTGCTGAAGCAATTTTTATGCTATTGAACTATAAATAAATCATCATTCCCAGAGCTTGAAAAAAGTGAGAGCTGTTATCTTGCTAGGTTGTTTGGTACAATGTTCTAGTTTTTATTTTCTTCTAATATTGGCTGAATGGCTGAGAATGTGGTAATTAGTGTTATTCAATTTTCTTGTTCCTTGTGACTTTTACAGTGCTATTTGGCTTATACGGTGCTATTTGCCTCCAATCACAAATAATCAGTCATCTTTGAGGAAACTACTGTCATCATCAGAATTGAGAAGCATTCTTTTGTTCACCCAAACTGAATGTGCATAAAAACACTACATTCCAGGACATAAGGTTGGCAAAAAAATTTCTAAGCCGCATCTATATTTGCTGCGACATATATTGCCACATGCTTTTTTTTTTTTGATATGAAAATAGATGATAATTGAACTCAAGACATGTTTGGTTGAAGAGGGTTGGGTTCTGGAATCGGAATGGGAATGAACGACTTCCATTCCACCTGTTTGGATGGAGAAAGTTTCATTTCCATTATGATTTTGGTGGAAAATAAAAATGTCCCAATCCTAATTCTTTTCCGATATTTAAATCTCAATTCAATTTTGATTTCGATTTCAGTTATGAACCAAATATAATAGAAAATATTATCATTTCGATTTTTAATCTATACTATGCTTTTGATTTCAATTTTGATTTCAACCATGAATCAATTCCAATTCTGATTTCGAGCGCGAACCAAACCTAGCCATCCAGGTCTCAATTCGGAACCTGAGGTGCACTGGACCTGAGCTCGGCGGCCACCGCGTTCCAACCCCATGGCATTCTCTCCTCTCCGGAAAGAACCGAGCAAGCAACCAGAGAGAGGAGCTGCCGACGCCGAACCTGAGCACCAACGTGCCGGTGGACGCCGTGGTGGCCTCCGACATCCTCAAGGACTGCAGAAAAGCCGTCTCCAAGATCATCGGCAAGCCCGAATCCGTGAGAAAGCACAATAATCTCTCTCTCCTCCTCCTCCTTTTTGTGGGTCAACTTTTTTCACAGTTAATAAGATATACTGCCAGATATTTGATGAAATTACTCTGTGAGAGTGAGTAGCGAGAATACTTCTTTGATAGGATTGATTCTTTGTTTATCTCTTCTTGCCTGCTAAATTGATGGATCTGTGGCATAGTGTGACGATAAAATGAGTTTTTCTCCTGAAAGATAATTTGTTTATTGGGTTATAAGCTTCTGATAATTTAATCATGGTGGGATGCACTGGGATGCAGTAGGTTGTGGTTCTCCTTCCAAAGTTACGATTTTGATCAGTCTACTCTGAATGGGAGTAGGTTTTGTCATACTTTTCATTTTTTACGTACATTGTGAGCGTAATTTCTTATAGCTGAGGTTGGATTGATGACTATTGCAGTTCAAGGAGGCCTTCCATCTGCAACTCATGTAGTTCTTTCATCTGCATTTGCCACCAAGATACTACAATGAGGCAAATATCCTGCTCTCAGACCATTGCAGAAGTGAAAAGCATTTGATTCCCAAATGCTGGAAGAAGCTCACAAATGAGAGGAGAGAAAAATGTGGAACCCAACTGTCCCACTTTCACCCATTCTCTCTTATGAGAATCCTTATCATGCATCCAACATGAATGAGAGAGAGAGAGGGAAGTCAGAATAACCAAGACCCTTTTCCTTTTTTTTTCTTCATCCAACACAACCATCATGGTTTTGAGGTTAATGTAGATATGTGTGTTTTTGCACCCATGGGCTCTTTGAGTGTACCTAACAAGTATTAAATTTGCAATTTTGGCAAGGTGCCATATCAATCTCACAGCAATACACAAGCAATCAACCTGTGGCTTAATAGCGAGGGCTACTCTAAATCCTCCAAAACATTAGGGGAATGTTTGGTTAAGAAGAGTTGAGCTTTGGAATGAAAATGAGTGACTTTTATTGCGACTACTTGGTTGGACGAAGTCCCATTTACATTCCGATTTTAGAGAGGAATGGGATGGAATCGGAATAGGAGTGTCCCAATCATTCAAAATTCAATCTCGGCTCTCATTTAGTATTCAAATTTCATTCCAATTTCAATCAAAAACCAAATATATGGCCATTTTGATTTCCATTCTGATTTTGAGTCCACGAAGATAAATATTATGGCGTGAAACTTAGAATGCATTTAGTGAGTCCTGCTGTTTTACCCCTCATTCTCTAGCTCTAAGCATGAAACACATGCCGAGAAATTTATGCCATTTGGAGAAGTTTATTTTTGATTTTTGATTTTTATAACTTTCTTTTGAAAAAAATAAAGTTATAAAAATTCAGGGTGGCTTGCAGAAGTAATGTCTTTGCATTTCTTTTGCAGAAATAATGACTTGCCACTGGAGTGGATCCAAAAGATAGCATTATTAGGGAAATAGTTAAAGGTTGTAACTCTGTTACTTTTATAATTTTGTATGGCACAAGTAAGTTTAAAATATTCAAAGCAGTCTTATCCATTTTTGGTCAAGGGTCCAAATGGAAGAATAACAAATTACCTTTAAGCAGAATCCAGCAAAATTTGAGATTTATTTTAAAATATATCTTCATCATTAACATGCAATCAATTTATTTTTTGCTTTTTTCTATGATTTTATAGCCGGTGACATCTTTGTGAAGAGCAATGAAATATAAAAACTGGTTTATTGGTAAAGAAAAAGTAGTTTTCTTTTCTGGAAAAAAAAAGGACCATCCACCCAATTAGGTTTAGGTGGGATTCGAACATAATTACTACGAAAAAAAAAAATCAAATGTTGATGTTTGATTAAACTAAAAATATAGCGTTTAAGAACTATCTTTGCTTAGTGCATATGATTAATGCGCATGATTATGGAAGCATCCCAAGTAATTTTGACCGAAACCATTACAATCCAAAACTTTTCAAAATATTTTCCGAACTCTCTTATGGATTTTTTTTAAAAAAATTCAAAATATTTTTTTTCTTAAAAATGGAAAGCTTGAGGAGGATTTGCTACTGTCATTATAGTTTATCCCTTGCCACTTGTAAGGTTTGGAGGAAAAAAAGTGAAAAATAGTAAAACAATAGTGGCAATATTCACACTCAGGGGTAGAGAATGCATAAAGATGGCCCATTTATATCATATACTGTTAAGTGTTAACGAATGCTAACGTTAGTACTTGCAGTAACAAAAGCTTGTTGTTGGATTGGATCACGAAAGATTGATGTCAATTCAAAAATATTTAAATTTAGAAACCGTAAATAAAAGGTTTTGCTGCGATGCTTCTGAAATTATTTTTATTTCAGTAATACTTCCATAAATTCTTCAAACTTTGTGGTCTTTTTAAAATAATAGAAGTAATTGCCATCATCTTTGTCTCGCCGTCATAATTTGGGATGGTAGCGGCGGCGATACAGGAAAGAGATCACCAATTTCGGACGCCACTATTGATGCCAATCAAGATGAAGAAGGGCTTGCGATTGGTGCCTATAGATGTCTAGGTTTTTGCTAAGTACCTGGTGCGGACATCAGTACCGGATTGTCTGTTATGCAGAGTCACGGTCGTCGCATGAGGATGGTCCAGCCACTTTCGTTATGGCTGGATTGATTTTATGTTATTTTATTATATATTGATTGGGCTTGTTTGCATATTGTCATTTTAGGGTCTTTATAGGATTGTTTTCTTTATAGGGATCTTTTTGTTATTTCTTGACCCTATATATATATGGATTCATGCGCTTATTTAGGGTTATTGAATGATTGAATGAAAATAACCTCCTTTTTTCTGAAATCCAGGTGAGAAGTCTAGTTTTTCTTCTTCTCCGTCAAGGCTCTACTAGAGGTAGACCTCTCGATGTTCCTTGAGGCTAAGGTTTGCCGGATGCTAGCCGCCTAAAAATGGGGATCGACACATTCTGGGTTAGTTGTCCTAGAGACATAGTGGCAGGGAGGAAGTTCAGGAGGTGATCGAGGATGATGACAAGGTGTTTAGTGTTTCTGGCAAGAAGGTTAAGTTAAGGAGTTGGTTAGTGTGAAGAGATGGGATCGAAGAGGGGTTGTATTTGAGCTGGCAGCCAATGAGGCTAAGAGAATGGGAGAGTTTTTGTGACCATAAGTTTCATGACAAAAGAAAGAGGTACTAGTAAGGCTTCCAATTGGTTAGGTTATTGTGATGACGGGTTTCAAGATAAAGAAAATGGAGATTATTAGTAGGGCTGCAAATCAATTGGGTCGATAGTTGATTTGACCTAGTCCCGACTCGATTATATCCAAATTTATTTGCATTTGAAGACTTATGGGTTGGGTCAGCTATAAGAATCGAATCCAATCCTATCACACATCATTTCTGGGTCATATATTTTCATCCTAAACCAATCCAACTTAGCATGTATATTATCCAGATCTAATTTAGTTTAATAGAAAAAAAAAGGTCCAGCTTGACCTAAACTCAACCTAGGCCCATCTAAAAATTTAAATATAAATCTCCTTCTCCATCACTTTGAATATTTTTCCCAATATACGGAGAAACTCTTGTATAAACTAATTCCTTCTTTTTATATCAACAACTACATCTTATCCTATCTAATGTATTTTCACTTGGCTGTATTTACCTTCATACTTCATTATTTTTTTCCGATGGATTCTTATTTAAATACTCTAAAGAGTATATACTTCTTTTGCAGCCCTAGTTACTGGCTGTTGCCTATTATTTTATTTCACTACCCTTATGAATCGACAGCTATGATTTATTTTAATTTTTCAAAAAAAAAAAGCAGCCAAACCCATAAATAAAACTCCCTCATTCTCTCTCATCAAACGGGCGGCAACTGACACCTCGACGCCACGCACCAAACTGCGCGTCAAGAAGACGAAGAAAAAATAAAAGCAGAAGGAAAAAAAAATCGTGATCTCCAAACCACCGCCCCCTTCCCCACCCCCCCCGCCCGCCCGCCCGCCCGCCCGCCGCCGCCACTCTCTCTCAATCTCTGTCGGTTCGAATTCGAATCCAGGTACGTTCGATTCTCTCTTCTTCCGATCTCCGATTTTTCTGTTCTATTTTTCCTTTGAAATTAGGTTCGTGTTTTCCTTCCACGAAGTTCTTCGATCGGTCTAGGGTTTTGCGTCTCAATTTTCATCATCTTCTTGTTGCCGCCGCGGCTGCTGGAGAAGAATTGGGCGATCGATGCCGCTGGAGGTTCGTTGATTCACCGATCATTGATCCGGGCTGTCGCCGATCCGATGGATAACACCAAGAACCGGACAGATCTCCTCGCCGCCGGCCGAAAAAAGGTCTTCGTTCTTCCCCCTTCGGCTTCTTTATTCGTTGTATTCTCGCTTTAGATTTTTGCGGTGACGTCAGGACATGGATGTGCACTGTATGAGATCTCATAGCTTATAAAAAACCTTTGGGATATTTTATTGATTATTTTGATTTTTTTGGGGGGAATATTAGCTCCAACAATTTAGACAGAAGAAGGATCACAAGGGCGGGGGTAGCCATGCGAAGTCCTTGAACAAAGCGAGCAAGCCTGGGGAGGATGCCGATGCCAATGAACTGACAATGGTTACTGAGCCAGAGCTGGCGCATACTAAAGTTGTTGTTACCCATGAATCACTGACAGTGTCCGAGACCTTGCCTACTTCAGGCATTCAAGCTGATGAACCGGCGAAGGTGCCCGAGCTTGATTCCAGTTTGGCTATCGATGCTGATGGGCCAATAAAGGTGCCTGAGCTGGATTATACTTCGGCTATCAATGCTGATGATATGGTGAAGGGGCCAGAGCCTGAGCTTGGGCCTACTTTGGCTGTCGAGGCTGAGGCAAGGACTGCTGATCCATTGGATCCTTCAGTGGCGGTCCAGGATGTGGTTTTGCCACCTATGCCTGCTGTTGGAGAGAGTGGTGTAGGAGTTCAGGAAGATCAGATAGATTCTGAAGAGGTTCCGGTTGACCTCCCCATCGATGATGGAGGCTCGAGATATGCTGTTATGGTACATCATCAGGTAAGGGACTTCATTTTGCGATTTAATCTCGTTTTTGCTCTCAATGGCTTGTGAGGGGTCGGATTGAATAAAATAAATAGTTGCAGGTTTGATTTATAATTCAATTCTCATTTGTAGCTGGGTAGGGGCAATGCAGGAAGCTAAAAATTCGGGATTGGAGCAATGCAATGGTGAGAGCTCAAGCATTGGGATGTTGATGGTGGAGGACAGAAGGGAACAGGCTGGGGGAAGTACTGTTTTTGTGGTCCTGGACACTGACAGGTCGAAGGAGGATCCCGCTGCTGCAGACTCCAGTTTGGGAGTTGAAGTGGCTCAAGAGGTGGACAGATTGTCTGCTCCCACCGAAGAAAGAATTGAGGGAGAAGATGGTCTGATGAAATCTAGTGGGAGCATGGAAACAAGATTCTTGGGGATACAAAATGGAAAGGTGGATCATGATGCAGAGAAATATGGGGTGAAGGAAGAAACTGTTGCCCTTGAAAGTCTGCTACCTGGGAGGCCTCAAGAAGCAAATGGGGTTTCCTTTCCTGCCGACATGGGAACAAAAATTTCTGATGAGCATCTAAAGATTCCTAATAGGGAAGAAAGTTTGAAAATGCTATCTCAACTTACTTCCGACAGGAGTAGTTCACTTGAAGAAAATGTGGATATGCCATCTCCATCTCATGTTACTTCTGACACCACAAGGGAAGAAAGTTCAGCTAGAGCTGATGCCAGAGAGGAAGGAAGTATTAATGAGGAAAGAGGCATACATCAACCTTCTATTGGAGAGGTTGTTGGTGCTGAGAGTGAATCAGTAGGGGTACTTCAAGAAGAAGGGGCCACTGCACCTGCAGAAAAGGTTGAGGGATTTAAGGAAGATGATCCTCTTTTCCTATCTAAGTCGACAGATCCAGTTTCTTCCACAGGGATGTGGTATATCCTAAAAAGAGTTCTGCAGGAAGGTAGCTTTGCCAATGAGTTGGATTGTATTAGAAGACACCTTTACTTAACAATTGTTGAAAGGGATTTTCTCCAGATGCAATTAGATGAACAGACTCTGTTGACTGCAGATTTTCACCGGCAGTCTTCTCATGAAGTGTCCAAACTCTTGGGGTTGGTTAAAGAAGCTCAGGAAAGCAAGGCAACGGCTAGTGAGGAGCTAGCTCGGTGTCGATTTGATCTCCAGGTTATGACTATTGCGAAGGAGGAACTTGAGATCAGGTTTATTTCCACAAGAGAGGAAATTGAGTCCCTCAGTAACAGGGCCTCTGAGTTGCAGAACAAACTTGAACAATCACAAAAAGAATTGGTACTTGTTTCAGCAGACTTAGCTAACTGCAGGGGTTTGGTGGAAGCTTTACAAAACGAAAACATGAACTTAACTGCAAGCATCAGTTCAGAAATGGATGCAAGGAAAATCCTCGAGGAGGAGAAACAGCTCCTGTCTAGTGAGAATATGCGACTTGCTTCTGAGTTGTCTGAACAAAAAGAGAGGTTGCTTGTTGCACTTGACAAACAAAAGCAACTTGAGTGCAACCTAAGAGAAACAGGGGCCTGCTTTGACCAACTTACTGAGGAAAATATTTATTTGTCTAGCAGTTTAGATATACATAAAGCTAAGATAAAGGAGCTTGATGATGGGCATATCAAGTGGCCCTTCCAGGCCCAACAAGCTAGAGATCAAGACAACAATTCTCATGTGGAATGCAGAGCTACTGATAATGCAGTTGAAGATTCTGGGAGCAGTATGAGGAATTCAGTAGTGTTTCAGCAGGTTGATGAGGAAGGCTCTGGCAGTTCTGTTGCATTGGGAGTACTGAAGGGGCACTTGGAAGAGGCAAAAAGAATATTACAAAATCTCGAAAAGTCAATTCAAGGAATGCATTCCTATTCTGTGTCCTTAAGTAGGGTGGGTGGCAGAGCCACAGCACCTGGAGTATCAAAACTTATTGAATCCTTTGAGTTTAAAATGCATCATGCTGACAATGCATCAGACAAGGTGCCATTGGCTGAGGGAGGGCAATCAGATGATTTATATACACTAACAATGGAACAGATGGGCCTCCTTAGAGATACATTAAAGCAGATGGAATTGGATGTCAGAAAGGCTGAAGTACATGTAATGGGAGAATATAATAGCGGGGAGATCTTTGAAAAGTATGAGATAGAGTGTGAAGCCCAAAGGCAACAAAATAGCATCCTCCAGGCAAAGATTGATGAGCTTGTTAAGAAGCTGTCCAAGTATATAAGCAGAATAGATGATCTACAGAGTCAGTTTAATGAAATTCAGCAAAGTGCTAGTGACGAGGAAGAGAGGCTTTTAAGTGAAGTAAAGTTGTTGCAGGAGGAAGTGAATGACAGGGTGTCTGTTCTGCAGCATGAAAGAGACTCTATTAAGGGGATTTTTGAGGCACTTGAAAAGATTTTCCCATCTACTGTACTACTAACCTCTGATCTTGCTGCTGATAAGAAAGAGAGGCTCGTAAGTGAAATACAATCATTGCAGAAGGATGTGATTGACAAGAACTCTATTAAAGACATGATTTTGGAGGCACTTGAAAAGCTTAACTCTACCAATGGACTGCTGTTTGTGGATAACTTAGAGATTGGCTCCTATGTCTCGGCTTCAGTTGATGCTGCCATAAGATCAATCGAGAGCCTGCATGAGAAACTAAATGTTGCTCATCTGAACCATGAGACACTCCATACTTCATACATGGAATTGGATAAACTCTATAATGATGTTCGAGGAATGAATGAGTTGGCAATTTGGCAGATGCATAAATTGTACAACAGCCTACAGAAGTTGTGTCCAAGTGTTGATGAATCTGAGATGGATGTTCATGCCGAGGAAGTGCTAGAACTTCTACCAAAAAGGCACGAACTGCTTATCAAGTATCTGCAGAAGTTGCTGGATGAGCGGATTCTCTACTCATCTAAAAATAAGGAGCTAGAATCAGGGTTATTGAGCAAAAATGAAGAAATTGAGGAGCTGAGCAAGAGGTGTAGTGCTTTGGATAAGAAGTTGGATGACTTGTGTTATGCTAAAGATGAGCTCGAAATGATTTTGATGAGTAAAAATGAAGTTTTTGATGAAGTGAACAGAAGATGTCTTGCTCTAGCCAAGAAGTTGGATGACCATGAACTGAATAAAGATCCAATTACCTTCCATGGGCTGGCTGAAATGAACAAAGTTATTGCAAAGTCCGACAACAAGGAGAATGACTTGTGCGAGTCTGTATTACAACAACTAGAGGTATTGGTTGCTTTCCATCTTCAGAAATATGAAGAGGCAATCAAGCAGATTAACTTGTCAAAGAAATACTTAGAGGAAGTTAACATCATACCAAAAATTTCATCTGACAACTGGTCCTTGCCCTTGCTTACATTGCTTAGTCAGGAGTTCATGCCTAAGTTGCATGAGTTACAGGAAAAATTGGACTCCTTAAGTGCCTTAAATCTTCAACAGGAAACTGAAAATCAAATCCTCAAGGAGAGTCTGCATAAGATGGAAGAAGGTCTGGAAGCATCTCGTTCAGAGTTGTATTTGAAAGTATCTGAACTTGAGCAGTCAGAGCAGAGACTTTCCTCTGTCAGAGAGAAACTCGGTATTGCTGTTGCGAAAGGCAAAAGTTTAATTGTGCAACGGGACAGTCTTAAGCAGTCTCTCATGGAGAAGTCAAGTGAGCTTGAAAAGTGCTCACAGGAATTACAATCAAAGGAAGAATTGCTCACGGAAGTTGAGGCAAAGCTGAGGTCTTATTCAGAAGCAGATCGTATTGAAGCTCTAGAATCTGAACTGTCTTACATCCGCAATTCTACTGCTGCATTGAGAGACTCCTTTCTTCTTAAAGATTCTGTTCTTCAGAGGATTGAAGAAGTTTTAGAAGATCTGGATTTGCCAGAGCATTTCCATTCTAAAGATATAGTAGAGAAAATCGAGTTCTTGTCCAGAATGGTTGCTGGGAATCCCCGTTTTCCTATTACTGAATGGGATCAAAGGAGTTCTGCTGGGGGCTCTCATTCCAATGCAGATGCCTGGAAAGATGACCTACAGGCAAGTTCAAATCCTGGATATGATGAATTAAAAAACAAATACGAGGAGCTTCGGAGAAAGTTTTATGGTTTGGCTGAGCACAATGATATGCTGGAACAATCCCTAATGGAGAGGAATAGCCTTGTGCAGAAATGGGAAGAAGCTTTGGACAGAATTGATATGCCTCCACAGTTCAGGGCATTGGAGCCAGAAGATAAGACTGAATGGTTGGGGAATGCGCTTTCTGAGGTCCAACATGAAAGAGATGCATTGCAACTGAAGATAGAGAACCTTGAAGACTCTTCTGATATGCTCATAGTTGACTTGGAAGAGTCGCACAAAAAAATATCTGAACTCAGTGCAGAGGTTGTGGCTATTAAATCCGAGAAAGAATTTTTTTCAGAGAGTTTGGAAAAGCTCAGGTTTGAATATCTCGGACTCTCGGAGAAAGCTGTTCATGATGAGATCGAGAGAGAGAATTTGCGAAAAGAATTAGCTAGCTTGCAGGAAAAATTGGCTGAGAAGGTTGAGAACAGGGATTATCATGATACTGAAAATGATGTCTGGAAACTATTTGATTTGGTTAGCAATGCATTGCCAGATAGTGATAGGTCTGAGGCTGTCTCTGCTGGTACTGTTACTGAATGTCTGGAAGGATTGTTGAGGAAGCTTATAGATAAATATGCAAACCTAGCTTCAGAGAAATCTGTGCACAAAGTTAGTGAGAAAGAATTTGTTTTAGAGGAAAGCAATTTGTCTCCTGATAAGAACACATCCACAAATGCTCTGGATGGCAAAGATCAGGAACTGTGGAATCTGAGGTTAGAGCTTGATGAGGCTTGCTGTAATCTAGTTTCAGTTAAGGAGGAAAGAGACAAAGCCATGGAGAAGTGCCATTCTTTGATGTTGGAAGTTGAGGAAATAAGCAAACAGAACAACATATTGCTAGAGGAGAAGACTGTTTACATGGAGAAGTATCAATCTTTGTTGTTGGAATTAGATGCAATAAGCAAACAGAGGGATGCTTTGCAAGAACAGCTAACTCAGGAGGAGCAAAAGTCTGCCTCTGTGAGAGAGAAGCTAAATGTTGCTGTTAGAAAAGGCAAGGCACTGGTACAACAAAGAGATAGCCTGAAACAAGCAATTGAAGAGATGAATTCTGTGCTGGATAACTTGAGGACTGAGCATAACCAGCAGGTAGAAGCCCTAGAATCTGAGAAATCGTTATTAATGAATCGGTTGACAGAAATGGATCAAAGTTTGCAAGACCGTAGCCAGGCCTTTAATAGATTTTTAACTGCTTTGCATGGCATTGATGTTGGTTGTGAAATTAATGTAACTGATCCTGTGCAGAAGATGGAAGAAATTGGGAGACTCAGTCATGATTTGCGTTCAGCTTTAGTTTCTTCAGAGAATGAAGCGAAGAAATCTAAACAAACAGCTGAGCTTCTTCTAGCTGAGTTGAATGAAGTTCAGGAGAGAGATGACATGCTCATGGAGGAACTGGCAAAGGCAGAAGGCACTCTTACAGAGTGTTCTAGACAGAAAGACATTGCAGAGGCTGCAAGAATTGATGCTCTTAATCGCCTAGAACAATTTATTCTAGTTAATTCAGAGGAAAGAAAGAAACAAATTGACAATTTACTGGAGTTAAAGTCGGGCATTGGCCAACTAAGGAATGTCTGCTTTGAATTTTCAAGTCTTCTTGCTAATGTTTTTACCAGAGATATGAACCTCTTCTGCAATTTGGAGAACTTTATGGAATCTATTGAGAAACAGATGAACTGTGCTCATTTGGCTGACCTTCCTGTTCTTTCATCTAGCAGCCTGCTGTCAAGTAATCCAGTAAATGAGGTATTTTTAGCGCCAGCTGCAATTCTGTGCTAAGTGCATACTTTTTCTAGATTTTAATGCTTGTTCTCATCTTTCTATGTCAGTTTATATATTTCATTGATCATTTTCAGCATGTTATTGGTTTTAATTTAAACTCGAGACTAAAGTTGGAATATTGGTGTGGACATATCCTTACAATGCTCTATTTTTTCTCTCTTGTGAGAGGATGATTGATGATCCCTCTTCAACTCTACGTCTAACAAAAATCATGTTTATCTCGGCTATTTATTTGGTAGCATGATCTTCTGTGCCACTCTCTTCTGCTGAATTATGCAAACAAAGATACAACTATGGGCAAGAATCTTGTTGGTACTGCCTATATGTGTCCTGAGTAGCCACTAGCAACCAATAGTTGCCCTGACCACGAATGCTCTAACTTTAGGCTGAGAGTCTCATGGATGAAAGGGATGGTAAGGTTCATTGGTGTAGGAGGTGGTAATGGAGAGGATGATGAAGTGCAAAGGTAAGGAAAACCCTTGCAGTCCAAAAAAAAAAACCCGAGTTTGACGAGAGCAAATCCTAGCTTGTGATGACACATGGATGTAAGCATGAGAGATAGCTATTCTAAATCAATTTTTATGATATTCTTTAAGCTATAAAGTACAGTTTTACTGATAGTGTTGCTGATATAATTTAA
The DNA here is from genome assembly GCF_051530095.1 of Phoenix dactylifera. Taxonomy (NCBI): domain Eukaryota; kingdom Viridiplantae; phylum Streptophyta; class Magnoliopsida; order Arecales; family Arecaceae; genus Phoenix; species Phoenix dactylifera. The sequence goes on from NC_143201.1 coordinate 1,466,754, forward strand.
GGTTCTATTAGTGAAATATATGATACTTTATGTCTACATGGGCCCTTATGTAGCGACTTAAGCATTCGCATGATTGCCCATGACATCTCTACTACTGTGAAATACATGGATATTTACAAGTTGTTCCATGGTTGATAAGCTTCCGCATGCAATCAGTTAGACAAGGGTGACAGCAATTCAAATTTAAAACATTATATTATTCTTTCTATGCTTGTTGTGCGGTACCTACAGACTATTATTTGATAGGCCAATGAGGTCACTATATGACTTCTGACCGTATGATCAAGGTTTGATGAAGAGATCTGTATATCATCTATAATACAAATTTGTAGGGTGAAAATGTAATACAGGGTTAGTTAGCTTTGAGGTTCGAATACCACGGTACTGGGGCATACCGATCACTTATCAACATTGTGCATGCTGTGCTACACCCCCATATCTACTAATGCCTAATGGTCTGTTGATGTGGGGCAGTCATAGTACCTACCATAGTCCGGGGCAGTATGGACTGTTACATACTGCAGTAAGGTCAAAGGTTAGTTTTTTCAAACCTTGGTTAGCCATACTGCAGTAAGGTTACATATTGTGGTATGCCCCTGTATGTACTCCTTCTATGTTGATGCGGAGCAGTATGGCATGTGGTACCTACCGCAATACAGGGTTGTATGGATTGTTACATAATGCGGTGAGGTTAGTTTTTTAAACCTTAGTTAGCAATACTGGGAGAGCATGAGTGGGACAAAGATTATGTTCTTGCATGATTAATGTGGCTAAGATTACCTTGCACTATTTGCACCTATTTCCTTGTTTCTGTGAGGATGATATGATTGGACAAATCCAATGTATTCTTTTTTTGTTATAGTAGTAGATAGTGTTGCACTTGAACAATTTTAGCAAAAGCAAAATATGCAGGAAAGATTTAATAGAAGGGAGATTGTGGCAAAAGAAACTGCTTACTAGCTAGGAAGCATGGGCACTTCAATTTGCATGCCTTGTTCATATTGTATATGTATCGGAAATCAATATTCATCTAATATATCTAAGATATGCCTTTTATACTTTTGCTTATTGTCCTATTTTTTGAAAATTAAAAATGCACTCCGGTTAGTTCTTTGATACGCTTAAGATACTTATATGATGCTTGAGGGGAGGAGTGGGAGGGCAGTTTCTTTCTCTTTCTTTTTACGAATGCTAACCTTTTAATAGTGAATGGTCAATTTTGGAGTTTACGATGTTGAAAGTATAATATGAAGCATGTACTATGCTCTATTGATAGCTCATTATGATTTATGGATGCTTTCTTATATTACATATATGCACATATTCTAGCAATGTTGCATCCTACATTTTCAATGTTTACCATATTTGCATATATGTAACATGTCATGTCTATATCTTGTATGTGTGTTCATGCTGTATTGTTTACAATTATGGGATTAAGTTAGATGGTTTACACGCACACAATACATACATACTTGCATCATACATATTGTATATTCTTATTTATAAGCATACATACATCTGCTAGGGTGAGTAATTCAAGTGGTGTCCCAAAATGATATGTAACTTATAACAGTTTTACTTTCAATTAATTCACTCTTTTGTAGTAAGCAAGATGTAGTATAGGTTGTTCTCTGATTAGATTTTTCTGCACCAGGCCCTCGTTGGTATATTTATTCATAAACTCACAATATACTGATTTTCTTATATTTGCATGAATCATGAACTTGCGGAACACTAGAAAGACTTGGACCTGCAATCTTCAGTTCTTTGTCATGCTCCTTTGTTCACATTAATTGTTTAGCTGACTTGGACTCAGGTTGCTTCATTCTACACAATGAATCCTTAGAGAATCATCCCTGTATTCTGCATGCACCAGGCATCATTATTCTTATTCTATTGTTTTTCACAGATACTTGCAATGGATTTCTTTTTTTAGAAGTTAGATCACTTTCTCTGGAACAATATTGTTTCTTGAAATTGGCTCCATCGTTTCTTCAACTTTCTTTAACTCAATCAACGGATTGCTTTTTCAGGAGAAGTTCCATGTCATTAATCCTCTGTCAAATCATAGGATGCAAGAAAAATTTGATGACAGTTCCATAGCAGAACATCTTGCTATCACTGGTCATAGTGTGTGTGAATGCTTAAGGCAATGTGATGAGTTGAAGAGAAATATTCATAAGTACTCATTGTCAGTTGACCAACAAGCCACACACCTGTTGCAAATCATGGAGACCATACAAAGAAAATTAGCTTCTCAGAGGGAAGGTTCAGATTCTCTGAAGAGAGATTTAACTGGACTTGAGCTGATGATTAAGGAAAAGGAGAATCAGATTTGTTCAATGTATAGAAATCTGTCTCTGCTTTATGAAGCATGTAGCAGTTCAATTTCTGAGATTGAGAATAGAAAAGCCCAAATAGTTGAAAATAGCCTACCTTCTGGGGAGCATGCCTTAGAAAAAACTGGAACAGTCTTGAAATTGCCAAGTTACACCAATAAGCAAGAGCATCCTGATGGATATACATATTCCTTCACAGATGATTGCATCAGATTGATGGCCGATAAGTTAGTATCTGCTGTCAAGGGCACAGGCATTATAGATGAGATGGCAGAGGGCAACCAAAGGGAACTGAAAGCCACCATCTTGGATTTGCAGAGAGAACTACAGGAAAAGGATATCCAAATGAATAGAATCTGTGAAGATCTTGTATCTCAGATAAGGGATGCTGAAACTGCTACAAGGCGATCCTCATCAGATCTTGATTCTGCGAAAACAAAAATTCATAATTTAGAGAAGCATGTTGAAGTGATGGAGGAGGATAAGAAATTATTGGAGCTAAGAGTGCATGAGCTAAAAGATTTGGGGGATTCATTACATGAGCTACAAGGGAAAATTAAATCTTTAACTGATGCATTGACTGCTAAAAATCAAGGTAATTTAAACTATGTTTTTTGCAGAATTTTCTTTTTCTTTTTAAAATTCAGGAATTTTAATGATGTAATTCATGTATATGAGGTAATATATGCAAAGCCTCTTTATTGATCTTAGAGTTTTTTTTCCCCTTCCAATTTTAGAAATTGAAGCCCTCATGCAAGCGCTTGATGAGGAAGAGACCCAAATGGAGGACCTGGTAAGAAAGAACAAGGAACTGGAGAATATAATTCAAGAAAAGAACCTAGCACTGGAGGGTCTTGAAGCTTCTCGAGCGAAGGTGGTGGCAAAGCTTTCAATGACTGTCAGCAAGTTTGATGAGTTGCATAACCTGTCAGAGAGCCTTCTTGCAGAGGTGGAAAATCTTCAGGCCCAATTGCGAGGGCAGGATTCAGAGATCTCATTCTTGCGTCAGGAGATAGCTAGGTATACCAATGATCTTCTGGCCTCAGAGGAGACTAACACGAAGTACTCATGTGAAATAAGCAAGTTGTTAAAATGGTTTGATATGGTAGTGGCACGTTTTGGGTTACAACACATAGATATTGATGATCAGGAGTTCAGGCGAATTCAAGTCTACACTGATGTTTTGGACAAGAAAATTTTGTCTGTTATGACTGAATTAGATGATCTACGAGTAACAGTTAAAAGCAAAGATGCTCTGTTACAAATTGAAAGGGGTAGAGTGGAAGAATTATCATGCAAATCTGATTTACATGAGAAAGAAGCACAGATAGAGATTTTACAAGAAGGTAGAAACTCTGGTCAGCTTTCTAGTATGAACTCCCCACTGTCTCTAGAGATTGAGCAAATGGTAAGTTTACATGTATAACTCATTAATTGCACTGTCCAGCTCATCTTTTTTCATTTAGTGAATTTGAATTATTTCTGCTTTAAAGTATCATATTCTTATTCCTTGCATTGTTTTACATTTTAATAATAAGGTAGTACCTTTTGTGTAGTAAAATCAGAGGTGTGGAGGGATGAAATGAAAATTCTTTTTCTCTGTTGGTTTGCATGCCTCAATTATAATCTGCTTTTAGTTTTGATGATTGTTTGATTTCTTTTTCCCCCCTTTGGTGCAGAAAAACAAAGTGAGCTCAGGTGCGCTTGTTACACATGTCCGTGGTGGGCGCAAAGTCAATAGTGACCAAATAGCCATAGCTATAGATACAGAAAATGATAATAATATGTTAGTTGATGAGGACGATGATAAAGGTGACATTAGTTCTCTGATCCTGTTATTTCACTTTTTTCAATGCTCGATTTCTTTCTCAATTTAGTGATGAAAATGTTATTAACCTTAATTTTGTCTATTGTTCCGCACTGAAGCACATGGCTTCAAGTCACTTACTATGTCTCGCTTTGTTCCAAGATGTACTCGGCCTATTGCAGACAGGATTGATGGGATATGGTACGTATATTTTTTTACATTTCTTTCATTTTGAGATGATTTTCTCGAATATGTTCCTGAACAAACGTTTTTCCTTGTTAATCTACCAGGGTATCAGGAGAAAGACTGCTTATGAGGCAACCTACCTTACGGCTTGGATTTTTGATATATTGGGTTGCATTGCATGCATTACTTGCTAGTTTCATCTGATAGCAACGCCATCAGTAAGTGATGGATACGTCATTCTTATTTTTGTTTACTTTAATAGGGTTTATGTTGAATGGCTGCTCTAATCATTGTTATAGATGAAGTTTCATGTTTGTTTTATCTATGCTGATGTAGTGGCATATTTAGGTTTATTATGCTGGTGTAGTGGCATATTTAGGCTTATGTTTATGCTGTGTTGTTACTTCAAAAAGATGTTTTTCACATGCAACATGTCTTGAACAAAGGATTATTAGTGGCATATCTTTCAAATATTTTCTTGCATCTTGACTAATGCAGTGATTTGTGCTTGGATTGTTTCGTGTTTTATACTCTGAGGACATTAAATAGAGACTGAAAACATTAATAAGAAACTAATCATGTGCATACCAATGTTAAACTATAATGGGGATTGTATCAAACTTTTGGATTGATTAGATGACTGTCTGATAAACCTGAAGTAGAATCTGTAATTTAATGCATTGATGGAACTTTAGAAGTAACTTATGTACTGGGGGGAGATTGATTGATCATACAATTACAATGCTTTTGAATTATGAGATGGATGATGAAAATGGTCTTAGCAAGAATTAATAAAAAAAATGGTGCTAGTTATGTGGTCTGATGAGTGAAGCAAAAATGAGTGGTGAATAAGCTATTGATGATGGTTTGCATGATTACCAACATGATTGTTTACAAGTAGTGTTGGAAATGTCTAGGAATGATTGTTTCTCTGGTCATACGTGGTCTTTTTAATGATATGATGTTGAGATAAAACTTATGTGTAAAGGATAAAGAGGTCCGCCAATATCAAGATGGTATTTGGATACAACCATAAGAAGTTTGTGTTTGTTTGTGCGTGCGTGTATCTTAGAGCATTGTATTCATATGATGAGTAAACTTTTCAAAGGGGAAGGGAATTGTGAAAAATGTTTGCCAAAGTTTACTTTTTTTTGCTAGTGACAATCTCAATTACCTGAAGCAGGAGCAAGTTTGACACTGATAATGAGGAACACCGAAGCTTTTAAAAGATTTACAGTAAGGAAGCACTTCACAAGTACAAACTACATTACCTGGACATTCCCATCCAGCTCCAAAAATCTATATTTGATATGTATCCTAGTCAGATACTTGCCAGACACTCGAATATTTATGGAGTTCTATGATTGTCACTTCTAAAGATTGGTGGAGAGTCGAACTCTTCCTATTTTCATTCTAGAAGTGGGTATTCATTCTCTTTAGTAATTGGCAAAGGATGTAGATATTGAAATAGCTTTGCAAAATGTTGTTTTTGTAATATCCTTGAGGTAATTAGGAAGTTTGAATTAGAAACACATATATCGAAAGACCTTAACAAATGATATCTTATTAATTTTTTTGACATTAAAAAATGTATATAGTTTAGTTAAAATCATAATTTGTCCTATGTAATCCCATATCTCCTTTTTTTCCTTGCCAAGTCAAACATTTGGATATGCATCTAAATCTGATTCGCGTATCCTTGTCGATGCAATACTGAGTGCAAAAGCGAGATTCAAAGAGATTCTGGTGTGTCAAAGGTTCTGGCTGCCAATACCTGGGGATTATTTTGATGAAACTGTATGGTTCAAATCAGATTCCCATCTTCTTTTGCGTGGTGTTGGTTAATAAGGGATTTCAAGAGTAAGTGGATTGTGAAAAATGTTTGCCAAAATCAATTTTTTTTTGCTGGTGACAATCTAAATTACCTGAAGCAGGAGCAAGATTTGACTGTGATAATGGGGAACACCAAATCTTTAAAAAAAGGTTTATAGTAAGGAAGCACTTCACAATTAAACCCAAAAATGAGATTCAAAGATATTCTGGTGTCTCAGAGGTTCTGGTTGCCAATGCATGGTGTCTATTTTGATGAAACTGTATGATTGAAAACAAATTCCCATCTCTTTGTGCATGGTGTTGGTTAATAAGCAATTTTAAATGAAAATTATGCAAGTATTATTGGTTGAATTATACTGTCAGATGTCAATTAGAAAATCAATTTGATTTTCCCATTTTCATCCATGAGGTTGCCTGAGCCTTATAGAGAAATTAATTTTCAGGAGAGAAGTGGGGGAGATTTTCTAGAGTAATTGAATAGCTTATGCTGAAGTCTAAGATTGATATTATATTCTCTTATTTTATCCTGTCTTGGTGGAATGAATTGATGAGAGATTTCATATGAATGATGGGTAATCAGTTTCAGCTTTAAAGAATTTTAATTCAACACTTAGATAGCAAAGTTTGAAATTATATATGATTTGTCAAACATTTTGAAACTCCCTGTTTGAACCTTGTGTAATTCATTTTTGTCAACATTGCTACAATAAACATATTTTGTGTGGGTATGTGGATATTATCAATATTTTTTCTCAGAGCAGGATATTATCTTATTTGTTTTGATTGATGAAGTACTACATGATCAAATAAAAAATACCCTACCTGTATTTCTCTGATTGTGTTATGTGGTGACTTCTTATCTTGATTTGCAGTTCTCTTGGATAATATACATGGCAAGTCAATGGCCATTGTCCTCCCAAGGCCATCAGCGACGATGCATTCAGCTCTGTATAGGCTCTTGATTCTTTTTTCCTTGCAATATCAGACAACACCTACAGCCTACCATACAATTATTTTTGGCTACTTTGGCAGCTGTGGTTTCGTCACCAGTTTTTTTTTCGAATTCTGAATCCCAGTTGGCCTTGGTTGCATTCAATAAAGCAATCAACATCCCAGCACACAGAAGCTTGTGAAGAATGAGCCCCGGCATCCCCTGTAAACTAGAATCATTCTTTTGTTTTTCTGTATAGACGAAAGCTTTCCTCATCATCATATGTCGCACAGGAAAACAATAAAAACACTAGCAAGACATTTGGGCAGTTTGGTGACCACTAGTTTCCGTCCTCAAATGTTTTGATGTTGTCAAAAGAAAATTTTTGTGATCAGTTTTAGAAGGTCACTGATAGTGATTTAACGAAATGATGCGTCTCAACTGTAGTGCTGTTTCTTCTCTTTTTTCCATACAATATAATTTACCATGCTATAGGAGTCAGAATCATTGTGTAGAGCTCTTAGGAGGCGGTCTGTTTCCTCTCCTCACTGGTGGCTGAGCTTTCGGCCTGCAGGTCTTGGCCTGTGGATGTGCCTTCAGGTCTGGTACTGGCTCTTCTGTGAACCTCAGAATTTCTGGTGGTAGTCAAAACAAGGAAGCGAAGAGAAGAACGGAGAGGTGGCGTCTTATGGTGGCTTGGTGTTTGGGTGGCATACGTGGTCACGAAGGGATTCACTTCGTTGCCTGCCACCTAACTGTTGGAACTTCTGATTGCTCCAGATGGTTTGTGGAGAAAAAAAAAGCTGACAGCTATGTCTGTTTCTGTATCACCCCAATGTTTGTCTCCGTTTGCAGGTCTCTTTCATTCTTTCCTGACTCCAATCTAGTTCGTTCCTGAAGCTAAAATTCACCAAGTTACGTTCTTAATCCTCTAATCCATCTACCTTGGCCTGCACAATTAGGCTCATGGTGGCTTTCATAGTTCTGAGGCACAATAATGAATTATTTTTGTACCGTAATCACTATAATGATACGTTTAGCATCAAGAACTCTCCACTCTCCTACTCTGTCAAACTTTGGCTGATAAGCTTTATCCGGTGAAATTGGTCCGATCTCTTAGGATTTTGAAACTTGCTATTGATTTAGGAAGGGTGATCCCTCGCAAGTAACTACCAACACAAAAATCTTTAACCGGCCTATTACGGATCAAGTAGTTATGCTTTCCAAATAGGAAAAACTAATTAGCACTTGTGCAATGTCCACAACCATAAGATCCAAACTACGTGGTCTCAGCGGAGACCAAACTTCTACTATGATGCGTACCGGTGCAGAGCAAAGCTCGTAATTTTGAGTTGCTTGATTGTGAACCAAACGTGCGATCTTAAATTCCCTTCGTCGCAAGATATTGCGTGTATGTACAATTAAAATTGGCTTCCCATGCATGGGACAATGCACTAGGGCCACCAACTCATATCGGCCATGTTTTCTTTTTTTTTTTTAAATTCAAAACTAGCTTTGATATTTTGGGATCTTTTCTAGATAAAAGAAGTCTCGCTCGCTCGCCGGTTAGATTTAGATAGAAGTAGGGCTAGGGTTATAGTTTGGAGGGGATCGATGAAGGGACGGCGGCGCTGCGAGCTGTGCAAGGGCAGCGCCGCTGTGTGCTGCGAGGCGGACGCGGCGTTCCTGTGCTGGCCGTGCGACGCCCGCGTGCACGGCGCCAACTTCCTCGTCGCCCGCCACCTCCGCCGGATCGCCTGCGCCGAGTGCCACGCCCTCGACGAAGCCCGCATCCTCGCCGGCGCCGGATCTCCCCCCATCCGCTCCCTCTGCCGCTCCTGCCGCCGCCGTCCCCAGGAAGAAACCGCGTCCTCGGGTTCCTCTTCGTGCGTCTCCACCGCCGACGAGGAATCACCCCGGAGAGGAGCACAGGAGGAGGGGATTCTGGTCAATTGGGCCCGGAGGATGGGGCTGGGGGACGAAGGTTCGCGGCGGCGCGCGGCGGCGGCGGCGACATTTCATAGAAACAACAAAAGACTTGCCCATGTTTAACTCTTTATAATTGTTGTTGCCTCCTATCAGTGCAATGAAAAAAAGGGGTGCAAACTGGCCTATTGTCCTACCATCTTCCAGATGCAGCTTGTTTGCACAATTGCATTCTATAGTTGAAATTTGGACATTGAGAATTGGGTGATACCATGCATCTCCAGCTTAGAGGCCTTGAGAATGCTCACTCATAATGGCATTTTCTCAGTTGACTCTAATTATAGATTTATCGATAGATTTGGAGTGTCCATACCTGAGAAAATTAGAGTCATCTAGATGAAATTCTTGCCAAAAAAAATGGCAACTATGATTTTTTTTTTTTTTATATATGCTGAAACAGATGATTTATACAGTTCCGATACGAAATGGTTGGTTATATACGAGGCCACTCAATTTAAAACCTCATTGGCCTCTTTATAGACTTGCTTTGTCTAAAAAGTAGCAGGCTTTGGCTGTGCTCTTTGTGCCTCGAGAATGGAATCCCTCTCACACCTAATCCTAAAATGCCCCTTTTCATGACTTTTAACTGTGTGCAGCTCTACATTGGAAAATTTGGAAGGAAATGAATACTAGAATTTATTTTTACCAAACAGAATTTCTGGATCTATGCTATGCTGCAGAAGACACTGCTTAGTTTTCACTCCTGGGAGCATTTATGTCCTGCTAAAATGGCCGACAGCCATGCTAAGCTTTGGAACAGCCTTGGATCCCTGGTGCGTTAAAAGTTTCCTTTGAAACGGACACAAGAAGGTGCTCATCTTTTATCACATCAATTGGATGGTATCCGGCAAAACTAAGAAGGAACAACAATAGCTGGGCGTCCTTTGACTCCCATCTTCTGTCTCGATTCTCTCTATCTCTGTAAATTCCTCCAAGAGTAGTGATTATTCCTTGTTTCACTATTCTTCTTCCCTACTTCCTACTCTTTCAATAAATTCTGGGTGGCATTTTGCCTCCCACTTCCATCAAAAAAAAAAAAAGAAAGAAAAGGGGAAACATTGACAGAGGGAAACACTTGGTAGGTGTTAATTCCATTTGCTTCTTTTTAGGCCTTCTTGATCAGGTGATGGAGAAATTTTTGTCTTGCTGCTTGTAGTGCAGCCGGTCCAGTTCCAAATTTCCGCTGGAAAACTGGAATACTGGTTTGGAAAGCCCAATGCATCCCAACTCAAGTGTTTGGGTACTGCTCTTTTTCCAGCCCAACCCAATTCCCACAGTGACAAGCAAAGCTCTCTCCTCTCCTACCACATCAAAGGCTTTTGATCTGACCTGCCTTCGGGGTTACTGAGAAATATGAGAGTTGCAATGGTAGCCATCAGGTTGGTGGTCCTCCTGTGTTCATATAAGAATGAAGGCTTGGTGCTTTGACTGAGTGAAGGAAGGTCACCCTTACTATGGGTTATCTTATGAGAGAAACTGGACACCAAAGTTAGTACCCACTGCAGAATCTCAATCTCAAAAATATATATTTGATCATCTCAAGAAATCATGATGCTTTATACTTGTAATCGTATCTCATGCTACAAGAGAAAATGGAATCTCCGCAGATGGCAACAATGTAATATTGGACATCTTCTATACCCCCCCCTTTATCAACTTACTGAAGGATCTACTCCTACTACCTCCTGATTGAAAGACCTCTACAATGTTACTTCTCTTACCTATAAAAGTCATGCTCAATAATCCACCTAATGGAAGTGAAATAAACCTAAATCTCACCCCCCCAAGTAAATTGCCGGCAGCTGCGTCATCAGTGTTGCTGGCCTTTTATAGACTGATAAAATGGATGTCGGCAGAGTCATCGCCGATGGCTTAATTCACGATCCATGGTCGGATCAGGTCAGCTGAACTTGCACTGGCTCGAACGCAGCCTCTCATCTGAAATGAGATCCGACAGCAAACTTCTGAGCCACCTTCCTGATGAACCGGGTGTCACAACATTGATATCACCCCAGGTTGAGCATGGATCATCCTCCAAATCCTTCCCTTTCCGACCGCTGAGCTGGCCTAGACACCACTTTCCAACACCCACTCCATCTGATGAGCGCCTTAGTATCTTTTTGTCTACCTTTTTGAGCACTCTGTCATCCTCCATGAACCGCCGCGCAAAAGCTGCTCCACTTTTTATCATCTCCTTATACTGTGATTGGTTGAGAAAGAGAGGGTCCAATCCTGGTGGATCATCCCAAACAAAGAATCTTAGATCATTGTTGACAGTGGTGTTTTGGAACCCAGGGCTATTGCAGATCACTGTTTGGAAGTAGGACTCCATCGAGTAGGCGACATTCGCGAAATACATGAGAAGTTTCCTGGGGAGGTTATCCCAGCTACGCACACAGTACTCCACGAAGGATCTACTGAGAATCAACCATGGAGAACCTGTTTCCATGTAAAGCAATGAAAAATTTCAGCCAAGTCTCGATAACGAGACGGAAACACATTCTTGTGTTCATTCAATTTCGATGGATCTTGCTGATAAAATTTCAAGTAATTGTAACAATCTCCCTTGGCTTGGTAAATTGGATTTGCATCCAAGATATATGGAGGTTTTCGATATACAGGGAACCTGTATCAGTTTTCATCTTAACTTGTTGATTTGCCTAGTTTTTCAAAAATTTGGTTTATTGGACAAAAAACAAACACTTGTGAACAAGCAAAGGGAATCCAGAGTGGAAAAAATTGGAATACAGAGTGGTTCGCCCAAAAAAAAAAGGAATACAGAGTGGAAAAATATTCATGACTACAGAATACAGACCTGTGAATAATTTAAAAGCATCAGGTGTTGCTCGTTTTTCTGAAGCAAAGAAGGATTGTGTATTTTTGTCCATATGGAGACTTGGGTCCACAATTATTTTATCAAATCTCTCTTTCCTGCAGGACAATAACTCAGCTTAGCTTAATGAGATATTTTAAAAGATACAAAAAAGATCATAAAAACTATAATAAGATTTCCAACTGAGCTTACTCTTTCCATCCAAGGTCACTAGTGTGATCAATGAAGTTCAGATCTCTTGGCAAAGAAGTGAAAGCATGAAGAAGATCTGTATGGAAAGATGTTTTTTCAACATTTGTTAATAGAATAAATGGAGGTGCAAGAAACATTTACGGGAATGGGTATTTGATCATTACCACTAAGAATATTCAAATGCAGGAGTTGCTAATGCTCCACTTTTGGCAAAATTGCAACTTTTCATTCTCCAAATCAAAAAATAGACTAATTGAAATTTCCCATCCTTAAGGCTGATGATATCGTTGTTACGACTCGAAAAGTATGTAGCATCAGATATTAAGCCTTTTACGGCCATTTCCTTGCTTAAGAAAAACAAATTTTTATTTTACCAGAATAAACAAAAAGAACTTGACAGAAGTTTTTTTCCACATGTTAATGTTGAATGAATCAAATTGATTAAATTAAAATTGAGAATTGATGGGAGCACTTCAGGCTCGCTCATAAGAACGACTTGAAACAACAGCATCAAGGTAAATGTGGACAATGAATACATCAGATCTATGGGTTCTTTCTGGGTAAGACTTCCATGATAGAAATTCCATTGAGCAGAAAGTTATCACAGAGTTTTCCTCTTCTTTTACTTATGGCCTCCACCCTCAGCTATCAATCCAACCAAGAGATAAATCTGTTCTTTGATGATGAGGATAAGGGTGAGACCTGTAGAGTGTCCTCATTAATCTTCAGAAACCATGAAATAATTAGAAAGAAAACTAGAAACCTTCACCTATGCATTACTGCAAGTGTCACAGGGTCAGAAATCAGAAATCAATCACAAGCACGGTGAAGGACCATACGGAATTATTATTGCTTACATGGATACCATATACACGAACATTGGCACAGGAATGAGGGCTCAAGTGGCATAAAGCTATAAATTCAAAGTGGTCTAGAATGAGAGTTGGACTGATTTATTTATTGATCTGAATACCATCTATCATTACTGAGATAAAATAGTCAGAGAAGCCAAAATTATTCTTATGTGGATGCCATAGCTTCAAAAAGCAGCATATTAACAAGACATGTCATCATGTTCTTGTGCAAGACGAGTGGAATCAGCTCAGAAGGCAGACCATTGTAATCCTGCGTTCCTAACATTCAAATCGAAGACCAAACTGGTTATGGTACCTCGACTATCAGATTCCCTAAGAACAAGGAGTTGCTATTTAAATCATCGAAACTGACAGAGGTGTCTGAAACCAATTCCAGCCAAAACAGGAGGGCTAACATCATGTGGAAAAAAGAAAGAAAGAAAGAGAGCTTACCATCTTGATTTACAACTGGATAGTCTGAAGCACTCAAGTTAATGAACCAATCCCAGTCTGCGTTGATCCTGAGCAGAACTGCAGCTCCATGGAGTGTGGCAGCAAGTACTGATGAACCTGTCCGATCGACTGCGTAAGTTTTTCCCACAACATCAACATTCGCAAAAGCTTTGAAAATTTTACTAGATTGAATGGAGCGTGCCAGTTTTCTCCTCTCAGTGGCAGTGGAATCAGCATCGAGGTGCAAAAGGTAGCGGTTCCTCGGGTGGTAAACTGCCTTCAAGAGCCTTAAAATCTTGTCACTTTCACCACCAGTTCCTGATATCCAATAAGCAAAAACTGGAGGATCACCAGGACCCCTTGACAGGGCCACAGGCTCGAATCCTTGGTCTGCAGCCCAAATTCCTCCTTGGAGAAAAGAATGAGACAGAACTCGTAAAACCAATGCACCAATGACAAATGCTGCAATCCCGATCCATGGAGCAAATCTAAGAAACCTCATTGCTCTACCTTTTTCGCATCAAATCTTGCAACACCATATACCTGCTCAAACATCCAAAACTTGCAACACTAATCACCAAACTTGATCTTTTATGGAGTAGGATGAATTCGGTTTCGACCAAGAGCAAACAGCACCTCGGCACTCTTAATTCTGATCAAAGCTAGCCGAAATTATATTGCAAACTCAAAAAAAATCAGATCTTGGAGGACCTCACCTCAATTCAACCAGGAGGAGTTTCTAAAATTTATGAGTTTTCTATATAAGAAAATTAGGAGAAGCTGAAGTTCAGAGGGACTTAAAAAGAACTTTAAGAACACATAAAGTTCTAACCTTTAACATCCAACAACTCGCGAACTAAATGCATCCGAGAAGAGCAGTTGCAGGCGTCCCATTAACAAAACGCACTTTAATTTAAGAAAGGAGGGGCAACCGTCGACGCCACAACTTGAAAACAGCGCTAAAGATTGGATTTTTCCGACATCACGAAATTTATGGAGGTGGAATTGGGGGGAAAAAAACGCAACAGCTGAAGAAAGGTGGAATCTTGTTGGAAGACGGACGCGGGCACGAGTGGAATCTGGGGTACAAAAACGCGGAAAGCCGTGGACTTTCGAACCGCCCACCAACGAAAATCCAACGCCAGAGGGACGAACCGAAGGAAGAGATCAGAGCAAAGGGGGGTGGGTACGAGGGAATCCTTTGAGGGTTGGGACCTGGGAAGAGGGGGGGAAAGAGGCCGAATTCGGGGAGAGAAAATTATAAAATAGGCGACATGAAAGGGAAGGGTTTGAAAAATTTGGGATCTGGGAGGCGAGAGTGGGATGGAGGAGGAAACTGTACGGGCGCTGGAGACGTCGAGGATGTTTTTTTTGCCGCCGTTCTTGGTGGGATTGCCCGAAATAAGCGCAGCACCTCGGACGGTAGATTCGGCGTGTCAATCTGAGGAGAGATTTTTGTTTTTTTTGTTTTTTTGTCTTGCTTAGTATTTGGGGATTATTGGAGATGGTTATTTGTAGCCAATCCATATCCAATCTAGTTTCTATACTATCTAAAATCTAGTTTCTGGACAACCCAGATAGCATAAGATTTCATATAAAAATAGCTAAGGATGTGATGGGTTAAATTGGGTCTCATGTGACTTGGATCAAACTGGATTGGATCGGCTAGGTTTGGATTAAGATATGTTGGATTACATTGCACAAGGGATTACTCAAATCAAGAAATATTTAAAATATAAATTTGAGTTAAGTTGGATTGCTCGAGCCTCTCCCGATTCAAGTCCGATTGGACTTTGAAATTAGAAGGATAGCAAAAAAAAAAAAAAAAAGTCCACATTGGACAAATTACAAGTGAACTAATTTTTATCGATGTGAACATGATGAGGCTGTTATGATGCCATAGCTACTAAGTTTGGTGAATTAATTAACAACAAATTCTCCTACGAGAAAAAATTATATGATAAAGAGTTTGTTTGAAAGATCGGGTAATTTTTTTTAATATTATTTGGCCATCCATTCCATTCGGAATACATGTACTTGAAGATGACTTATTCAAAATCTAAACCCTGGATTTCAACTTATTCGGCAGAAAGGCTGACCATCATTTTCACGCAATGTTTCCTTGCAAGTAAAAGCTTTTGAAAAGATAAAAGATTGAGTGTTCAAGTTGGATTGATCAAGTCTATAGATGTCACGATCAAAAGATTTTTTTAAGATGCACTTAAATCATCGTTATTACTAATGGATTTGATAAAGATCGATTCCGATATTGGACATGAATTGTATTTTGTTGATGATCCTTGATCACACATCGAGATCCATAAAAAGCTACAACCAGCTATGGTGTACAAGCATGGCATGAAAACATACATTTTTCATGGATCATGAGGCATCAAAACATATGGCTATTCGCTACTTTTCGCCCTAATCTTCTAAAAGATTAGCGATTAGGTTTGGTATGATAAGTAGGTCGTGGAGGAAATTATTCTGTCTCACATGCCGACGTATTAAAATAATCTCCTGTGCTTGAATCAGATAGGAGGTAAGAGTAAATACAAGGAACGTTTCTTTCCTTCCTTCCTTCATTCTTCTCTCTTATTATTTTAAGCGAGTGGGGTTATCATAAATGGACAAAAACCTCTCCTGCTGCTTCACTGGAAAGAATCTTTGGGAGGTGGTTCACGTTTCACAACAGTCACAGGGTGCATTGAATTGGACGGTCCAACTGTAATTGAAGTCACGAGATCAAAGCCTCCATAATTTAGCAGTGTAAAAGATATGAAAAGAGAGATGCAGGGATTCATCATTGGCTAAGAATTCCGATGGGGCAACAACAACAATAATTAAAGTCACCAGCAAACATCCAACCAACGTAGAATTCATGGATTTTATATAACTAGCAAGCCACATGTGACATTTTCAAGCCAAAAAAAAAGAATTGCTAAAAAAAAATATTAATGTGAATCTTCTTGTCATTAGGATTGTATCTTCCGCATGAAACAATGATTGATCTATTAAAAATATTTTGTCTAGAAAATACTATATTATTGTTTTATAATAGTATTATAAAAAAATAATTTATTGAAATAAATTCAGAAAATTGAAAAAAGTTTGCTTCGATCGTGGCGTGTGATATGCACTATCTTAAAAATGTGATTCGCCCTTACGTGCACAGTGTGTGAAGATCAAAGAGATTTTTGAAGATGCAAAATCTTTCAAAGGATCATAACTCTTTTTAAAGAGGCATCTCACAAAAAAATATTTTAATATTAAAACTCCAACACGGTCTTCTTTCCCAATATCAAACTTCTTTATTTATCCATGTGCATAGGACTCGAAGTGGCTACTGTGTGATCTGAATTTGTGCGAAAGATGTATTTGGAATATTATAAAAGAGGCAAATTTTTCTTCATAACGTTCGGCTTGCCCTCTCTCTGAGATACATAATTTATGGAGATACATGAGGATGGAGCAGGTTTCTAAGAATCACATTGCAATATGAGAGAGAGCTTAAGTGCTCGAATCCCACCAGTTGTGATTCACAAAGGGCTCATTTGGTTCGCGAGAAGCATTTTTTCTCCTAGGAATATAATTTCTAGGAAGTAAATTCCTAAGAAGAGAATACTTGGAAAAGTATTTTTGGCATGTTTGATTGATCATAGAAAAGTGACAAATTTTCAGAGTGCTTATGTTTGGTTGACCATCCACTTTTCTGAAAAAATTATGTATAATTCCTATTATACCCTTAATAAAAATTAGATCTTTAATGCCTCTTTAATGCTGAAAGATCTTTTTGGAAAAAAAATAAAAATGGAGTGATTTCCGCCTTATGAAAAAGTAACTTTTCCATATTTCTCATGGGAAAGACTTTTTTATTAAATGTGGGAATCATATTCTCACGGAAATACAACTTTACTGTCTCTCTCCTTTGAAAATTTCAAACAAACAAGAAGCATCTCATTATTTTTCCGTTGACCACACCTTCGCTCTCTTTTTTCGCGAACCAAACGATCTCAAAATGCAGGCGAATTCCCGTACATCCATGGAAAGAGCATTTTGCTCACGGCCAGGTTGAGCACTCCTCTTGTCAAGATAAGGATGACCATGATGGACATCATGCTCATGGGCTTCACCAAATCTTTTCCTTTAGACAAGATGGTGGGAGCTCCTAACTTATAAAACAATAATATTAATAGAAAGTAAGATGGTGGGAGCTCTAGTGTTGGTTCACTCACTTGGTCAGTCAAAATGTGCCCTCCTAACAACATGGTAAATGTGCAGGTACAGAGGCAGCAAGAAGAGTTATTTTAATGAAATGTGGTGCTTGCCCAATAGATGGTCACTTGTCCATTCTAGAAGGCCTATCTAAAAAAGTCCAAAGCTCTATTTTATCTACTAGAAAGTTAAAAAAGAAAAAGCCTGCCAGGGAAAGACTGAGCTAAAATAAACCAGTAGTTCACATTGTGACAACAACTCTTGCATTGCATTCCATGGAGAAAAACATGATGTGAAGATAGTTTCATATATCTACTTTTGAGAGATATTGTTAGATATTGGGAATTATTGAGTTCCAGTTGGTAGGGGGCAAGAGGAGGCCATTGCTTCCCCACATTTTTCTTTATAATCTTTTTGAGGGGGCCATAGAAGTGAAGAACCGAGAAATTATATCCTACACGGCATGGGTCATCTAGCCATGCATGTTGATAATCACAGCCGCTCATTCATATAGCCATGCGCCAAAGATGAGCATTTGGTGAATGAGGCTCATAGAAATGAGCAGCTGTGATTGAAGGCGTGCATAGCTATATGGTGCATGCAGTGTAGGGTATAATTTTTGTGAAACGGTTACCATTTTAGATGACTGAGAGTCTTTGAGCCAACAAAGTCTTATCGCTTCTAAATGTCAAAAAGAATGAGCTAAAGTGCCTTGGGTGGTGGATCCTCCGCTAAAGGATTGGTGGGATTCAGGTTCTTTTTTTTTAGGGGGTGGTGGGGGTGGCGGTGGGTAGGTTGTGGGCTTTAGGCATCTTTTTGTATCCAAGAGGGAAGGCTGGGCCACTCAAAAACGAGCTCAAAGACTTCAAGCAGGCTATATATTAGCCTTTGTTTGCTTCTTTCTTCTTTTCCAAAAGATGCTTCTGCTTAATTTAAAGGCACATATCTTTCTCACTCATGATGTGCTCAAGACTCTTAGCCCTTAGGATTGTATACATCAGGGAGAACTATAAATTAAGTGATTATGTAACATAGTCTCTGATGTTCAATTTGCTTGTCCTTGTCCCCACTGTATACTAGGTAATATACCTTGGATCTCGGCATTTCCTCTCGGATAAACGTCAGTATTTGTTTGTTTCAGCTTCCAATCAATTGGATAAGGTAGCAATTAAGATGAGATAGAGCTAAGGTTGGCGATGCTTATCTCTTCTATATCAATGATACAAGATGAGTCACTTGGACCACACATGGGTGGAACAGGAAATAGAAGGACGACAAGTGGCCACAAAAGAGTCGAAGAAGAAATTTGGAATCATGGAATTAATATAATGCATGTAGATCCTGTTCCGATACCAGAGAATCTTAGTCCGACAAAAATCTTTCTTATGAATATTTGAATTCTTGAGATCTACAGTTGGCAACACAATTAATGCTTATAATTTAGCAATAAGTCAGTTTAGAAAGAAAATATTCATCTCCAATAAATATTAAATAGGGATTGGTTGTCTTGACAGCCAATCAGCGATCATCAAACAAGGATATATATGGACATGGAATCTTTCCACATCCCTTCTTGTTATTTGCATTTGATTTCACTCATCCCAAGTCCAGTATTTAGAAGCCAAAAAAACACTGTAGCTTAATTAACCTTCAATCTCCCAGTGGGTTTACAATTTTGTTTTTAATTTAATCCATGATGATATGAGAGCAATAAGCCAAGAACACATGATTCTAAACAGTTAAAGATTACACCGATCAATTGGCATGAGAAGATGGAGAGCAGGGGGCTAAGAAATGGATAGAAGGAAGCTCATTCATTCATGGTTTGGGTAGGATACTTGGTCCTCAAACTCCTTGGCATTCCCCTTTGGGTCCTCCCCAAACCTCCTCAGCCTGAAGTGTTTCAGGTCAAATCCTGCAGCCTCTCCATGGATGGCCAGCTCCGCCAGAATCCTCCCCACCGCAGGACCCATCTTGAACCCATGACCGGAGAACCCTCCGGCGACCACCACGTCCTTGCCGAACTCCCCGCCGAGGAAGTCGATGATGAAATCCCCGTCGGGGGTCATCGAGTACATGCAAGCCTGCTCCACGACGGGCTTTCCGGCCTCGACACGCCCCTGCAGCACCCGTTCGATCCACGGGATGACCGAGTCCACCGGCGCGCCGAAGCCCGACGCCCAGTCCCTCCGGTCGGGGTCGCAAGGGTAGCCCCCGTGCATCGCAATCTTGATCAGCCCGGGGAACTCCAAAGATGGCGTGCCGTAGATGTACGGCTCGCCGTAGCTCGCGAACGTCGGAAATCCGGCCTCCGGCGAGAATTCCTTCTCATGTCCGGCTTTGATCTTCCAGTAACAAACGGTTGTGTGGAGAGGCTGGATGGGAAGGACGAGACCGCTAACTGCTTTAACTAACTTCTTCATCCAGGCTCCAACGGTGACGACACACTTCCTCCCCCAGAAGCGATCGCCGGTGGCTGCTGAAACCCAGATGCCGCCTCCTTCCTCGTCTCTCTTGATGTCCGTCACCTCCATGCGGTCTCTGAGAACGGCTCCTCTTCGGATGGCCGACGCTTGGAACATGGCGACCGCCTTCGTCGGCTTGATGACGCCACCGGCGTCGGTCGCCACTCCGATCCACTGCTCGGGCAATTGGAACGCGCCGGAGAACATGTCGCGAAGCCGGCTTCGATCGAGAAGATGAGCGTGGATCGAATTCGGCTCGCAGTTGGCGATCAAGCACTGGAGGCTCTTGTTGGCCGCAGGGCCAATGTCGAGATGCGGGGTCTTGGTGAGGACGCGGTAGCCGATCTCTGACTCTGCCTCTTCCCAGAGACGGTAGGATTCGAGCGCCATCGAGGCGTAGTAGTCTTCGGGGTAGGTGGCTCGGATCGTCCGGGACTCGCCATGGGACGAGCCAAGGTGGTGCAGGAAGTCGAATTTCTCGAGGAGGAGCACCTTTTCGCCGCGCTTCGCCACCTCATAGGCCGTGCAGCTCCCCATGATCCCGGCACCGACGACGACGACATCGAACCGATCGCCGGAGAACTCCATCCCTCCTCCTCCTCCTCACCCTCTCTCTAAACTCAAGTCGACGGACGGCTGTTAAAGAAAGACAAAAGAAAAAGTAAAAAATGAAGGAACGACAGAGGAATGGCCATGTTGAGAGAGAGCTGAGATTCCACTGACCAACGGAGCACACATGCACTTACCTTGCGAAAAGATTCCTTATGCGACTCACCATAAATTATTAATTGAACTAGAACCCTCTCCACCTCTCTTCTTTATTTTTGTTTGTCTAAAAAATATATCCTAGGGGCTCCAGGGGGGAGATCATTGGGGAATTCTGTCGAACGGTTGCTGGCTGGGTGACATGGCCGAACCTGGGGATGGGTCGCCAGCGTCGTCGGAGCCGGGGCTGGCTGGAGATCCGAGGAACAATGGCCCGAGGAGTCCGGTTAAGCGTCCGACGTGGACGGAGGTGGCGAAACTAGCCCCGAGGCAATCAGCGTGGACCAGTCACCGTATTTCTCCCCGGAAGCTAGAGGTGCTGCAGGAGAGGTTCTCGGAGGTGGTAAAGGTTCCGGAAGAGGAGCTGGAGGAGATGCGGTCGAAGTGGCGTAGTTCCACGGTTCTGGTGAGGAGTATGGGGAGGAATGTTCCAGCGGATTGGGTGGCGAAGGAGGTCCGACGGGCCGGAAAGCTGGACTACGACGTCGGAAGCTTCACGTTGGTGGACAGCGTCATCGCTGTCAGATTCGCCAACGAATCAGATCGAGAGTCTGCAATGGCGAATGGCCCATGGATGGTGGCCGGTCAGCTGCCCGCCATGGAGAGGTGGCGCCCTAACTTCATTCCGGGGATCGAGGGCGTTGGGTGGGTGGTAGTCTGGCTTCGGCTACCCGGGTTGCCGCTGGACTATTGGAAGAAGGAGACGATCTTTAGGATCGCAGCGCGGGCTGAAAATCCCCTGGCGTTGGATGAATGCATGGAGAAGAGGCGTACGTTTGGTTTTGCGAGGGTGAAGATGGAGGTGGATGTGTCCGCTCCACTCAAGCCGGGGACGATGGTGATGGGGAGATCAGTGGGTAGAGAGGTAAAGTTCTGGCAGGGTTTCGTCTATGAAAACCTGCCAGTCCCATGTCCCAAATGTGGGCGGATAGGGCACTCGGCGGCGGTATGCGAGTCTTCTTCTCCGGTGGAGGTGGGAGCAGACCCGGTGGTGGAGACATCTGGATCTGAGGAGGGTGCAACGGAGAAGCCTGCTGCAAATGTCCCGAATCGAGTGATGAGGGATGGTAAGCGATCCGAGGAGGAAGGCCTCTACGGACCATGGCTAATGACAAACCAGATCGGGCCATCCTTGAGGGCTCCCCGGAAGGAGGCGGCGGGCAGCGGTGCGAGGAAGAAGCCGGTACCCTCCCCTCGAGTCCTGGTCCGAGTCTGACGGGAGACAATCAGGCAACGACGGCCTCTCCGGTTGACCTTGAAGGTTGGCAGAACCCGTCCAAGGTGGCCCGCCGGAGAACGCTGGAGAAGGATGTTTCGGCGGCGGGCGCGGGCGTGACGACGGGGGGAACGAGCCAACTCGGTTCGGGATCCGAGTTGGGCGCTGAGTCAAGGGCAGGGTCGGACTCGAGTCGGGCTGCACCTTATCAGGGCCGGAGTGAGGTGAGGCCCAGCTCTAGTGGTGGGCCCCGCCGAGGTGGGCCGGGCCTGAGCCCGTTGAAGCGGTCCAGGAGCCCACCGAGGAATCAATCGGGGGAGGGCTCGATTGGTGGCCCATCGATGCCGAACGGGGGGAAGACGCCCTCCTCTACGAAGGGCGGATGGATGGTGGTCCGTCGGAGGAGCAAGAGCTCGCCACCGCCCCTCGCGCCGGTGCACGGACGACCTCCTCAGGCGGAGCATCCGGTCGTGCCGGGCGGCGGTACTTCGCGGCATGGGGTGGTGGAACCCCACGGATGACGATTGACCCGAGCTCTCTCGGTGGCGGTGGAACTGTCGGAGCGAGCCTCGGTGGCGACACTCGGGTCTTGTCCGGTGGAGACGGCGGCGCGACGGGTAGATGGGGATGGCAGAATCAACAGTGGTCGGGAGAAGGAGGTAAGCTCTTCATCCTCCGTTTCCCTGCCGTGCCATATGGCGCAGTTGAATAGTTCCAGTCCCGATTTGGTGCCAAACAAGGGGAAGGGGAAACTGGTTGATTCGGTGGAGGGAAACAACCCGGCTGACAGTGGGAGGGTGGTTGGAGGGTCCGTGGCTTGTGGCACAGGCTCCATGGGCACTGTGTGCCATATGGCACAAGGGAATAGTGGAGGGCAGCATCTTCAAATTCTTCTCCAAATGATGGCTTCAACGAAGGGAGTGAATAGGGAATCTCAAGGTGATGAAGAGGGTATGGAAGTGGACACAGGTGGCAGCAACAGCTCAGGAGATACGGGCTGTGCGGTTTCATCGGGTGATTTATGAAGATTATCTTGTGGAATTGTCGTGGTGCGGGGAAACCATCCTTTACCCCGGCTTTTCGCAGGTTGGTGCAACAGCACAACCCGGATATTTGTGTACTATTTGAGACCCGACTTTCGGAAGGCAGTTTGCAGAAGGCCAGAAGGGCGATTCCAAGATCGTGGGGGTTTTATGCTGTGGAACCCCAAGGTTTGTCATGAGGCATTATTGTTACTTGGGGACATAGCCGTGTAGATTGGATCGTTTCAATGTTTGCAATCAGGAGGTGATTTTGGTGATTTCGGAGGAAAATCATAGTCCTTGGGTTCTGTCAGCGGTGTATGCTAGCACTGATTATAGGGTGAGGAGGACATTGTGGGAGGAGGTCTCACAAATGATTAGTCAGGGCTATCCTATGCTGGTGGCAGGAGATTTCAATTGCATTGTTGATCCTCAGAAAAAGATGGGGGGAAACCTTTCTCCCACAAAAAGAAGATTAAGGAGTTTCAGGACTTTCTTACATCCAATGGTCTGATTGATTTGGGCTTTTCGGGCCTAGGTACACATGGTGCAACAATCAGCAGGGGCGGGCACGTGTGTGGGAGAGACTAGACAGAGCATGTGCTATAGCTGGGTGGATCCAGAGCTTTCCTGATCATCATGTCAGACATTTGCCGAGGATAGCATCGGACCATAATCCATTGTTGGTGAGTACTGAGGCACATATCCCAGTTCGATCCCCCTTCAGGTTTGAGAAGTTTTGGCTGTGCTACCCACGGTCCTGGGAGATGGTGCAGGAGGCATGGAGTACCCCGGTTAGGGGTGATGCTATGTATCGGGTGTCCCGAAGGCTGGAGTTGACCAGGAGGCGGCTGCGAAGGTGGAACCGAGAGGAGGTGGAGAACATTTTCAGGAGAACAGAGGAGGAGGAGGCGGCCATTGACAGATTACAGTCTCAGGAGGCACAGAGAGGAGGGTTATCGGAGGAGGAGATGGGAGAGCTTAGATCGCACTTGGCCTTACATGACTCCCTTCTTAGGCAACGGGATACCTTATGGAGACAGAAGTCCAGGATCCAATGGATCTTGGAGGGAGACCGGAACACTAGATTTTTTCATCAGGCGACAATGATCAGGAGGCATCAGAACAAGATCAGAATTATCAGGAGTGAGGACGGGCAGATGTCAGAGGACCCTGACATGATCCGGAGGATTATGGAGAGCTTCTTCAAAGCGAGGTGGACGGAGCCGTTAGGTGGGAGGCGTCGAGTGGAGATGCCGATGCCTACTGTGAGGGTATCGGAGGAGGAGACAGATGTAATGATTAGGCTGGTATCAGAGGAGGAGATGAAGGCGGCGGTGTGGTCCCTTGAGGGGGACAAGGCACCAGGGCCAAATGGTTTTCCACCGTTGATCTTCCGAAGGTACTGGATGGTAGTAGGACAAGATATAACGGCGGCTATACAACAGTTCTTTACCACAACTGTGATGTCATCAGACCGGCAGAGGACCTTCATTACCCTGATACCGAAGCGGCAGGATGCTACTGACCCGGGTCATTTCCGACCGATCAGCCTGTGCACCACTTTGTACAAGGCAACGATGAAGATTCTTGCTGTCAAGTTGAGGGATTTACTTCCGAGGCTGATCAGCCCGGAGCAGGATGCTTTCATAGGCGGTCGGAGCATCTCCAACAATGTACTGATAGCACAGAAGTTCATGTTCGATCCGGGGAGGGCCCCGATGAGGAGGAGCTTGATGAGGGTCAAGCTTGATATAGAGAGGGCCTATGATAGGATGCGGTGGAACTTTGTACATCAGTCTCTACAGGTGTTTGGTTTTTCGGAGACATGGATTCAGTGGATTATGGGTTGTGTCAGGGCTCCTTCTTTTGCCATCTTGGTAAATGGCACACCCTCCCGTTTCTTTGTGTCGTCAGAAGGATTGCGGCAGGGATGCCCGCTTTCCCCCCTATTGTTTATTGTCTGTGCGGATGCTTTATCTAGATTCTTGCATCAGGCTGTACTTACTCAGGAGCTAGAGACTTACAGGCCAGTAGTGGATGCTCCCTCGATCTCTCATTTGCTTTTTGTGGATGATTGTTTGCTATTGGCTCGGTCGGCTCGGTAGGACGCCCGGGTTCTGAGTAGGGTTCTATGGGACTACTGTGCTATGTCAGGTCAACGAGTTAACTTATCGAAATCTGTAGTCTGCTTTAGCTCGTCGACCAGACAAGAGGAGAAGAACTCTATCATGGAGATTCTGGGGGTGGCCGAGCAGGATGGCATGATGAGGTACTTGGGGGTCCCGCTTTCTGGTCGGCGACTGCGCGGCAGGGATTGTACTTTCTTGGAGGCCAGCATCAGGCAAAGGGTGGAGGGCTGGCAGAGGCACTCACTATCTATGATGGGGAGGATCACTTTGGTTCGGTTAGTCCTTTCTTCGATCCCTACCTATCTACTTTCCACCTCCTTCATCCTAGTGGCGGTTCTGAGGACCATTGAGCAGCTTCTTAGAAGTTTCATTAGGGGGAGGCAGGGTGGTAGAGATGGTATTCATCTGCTGGCATGGGAGGTGGTGTGTCAGCCGACCAGATGGGGAGGTTTACGGGTGCAGTCCTTATTGGAGAGGCGGGAGGCTTTAGCGGCATGCCATGTTGCTAGATTTGTTATGGAGTCTAACAGCATATGGTCCTCGTTGTTGAGGGCTAAGTATGGAGTTTTGATTCTCGGAGCAAGAGCAGCCCGTCATCACTCTCCAGTGTGGAGGGAGATGTGCACCAGAGTGGGGGCGGTATTGCCGGAGATCAGATGGGCTGTTGGCGACGGACGCTCGATCGATGTGTTGGAGGATTGTTGGGTGACCGCGCAGCCGATCAGCCGCCTGCCCACCATGGTGGATTCGGGACGCTTAACAGGCTGTAGGGTCAGCGATCTGATGATCCCAGATGAGGGCAGGTGGAGGGTGGGGCTGGTCCGAGAGGTGTTTGGGGAGCAGCTGGCAGAGATGATACTGGCTCTTCCGGTGCCCACCAGAGGGGAGTCTGACAGGTTGATCTGGGTGCCATCGGGACGGTCGCAGGTGCGAGCTAGGGATCTTCTGGCTCTCTTCAGTGGGGAGCTAGTCAGGCAGATTGAGGAAGGGTAGATTTGGAGGATGCGGATCCATCCGTGGGTGGTACTCTTCATCTGGAAGGCCTGGGGTTGCCTACCTACCAGGAGTGTGCTATTCAGGCGGGGTGTGTGGATCCCTCAGTATTATGAGATGTGTTCAGACGCTGTGGAGACCATCGAGCATGTCTTGTTGTAGTGTCCCAGGGCTAGGGAGATATGGAGGAGGTCACCTGTCCCTCTTTCTTGTTCAGTGGAGTCGGTACAGGATTTGTTACATCTGCTGAGAGTATCCATGCAGAGCCCTAGATTTGCCCAGGCGGGGATACTTAGAGCATATCTGGCCTACCACATTTGGTTGGACCGGAATGCACGATTGTTTGAGGGTAGGAGGTTCTCGACGAGGATGGTGGTGGATAGAGCTGTGCTTTAGGCTGGGAAGGTTTCCTCCGGTCTCGACTTGTGTTCTCTTGGGACGGCCAGGGACATCTGGGGTACTCGTTGTGTTGTTTCAACGCTCAGGTTTGTCGTTGCTTCTTGGGTGCCCCCACCCCATAGTTATCTCAAGGTAAGTTTTGATGGTAGCGTGGCATTGGAGGGGAGGTCCGGAGGGGTTGGATTTGTCATCAGAGATCACCTTGGGCGCCTGGTTGCTGCGGGTGGCTGGTGTACACCTGGGCTCACATAGTGGGAGCTGAGCTGCGGGCAGCTTGGGAGGGCGTATCCTACGCAAGGCGGGTGCTTGGTGCTAGGCGAGTGCACCTCGAGGGGGATTCATCTATAGTCATCGATTGGATCCGGAGTGCGGACAGGTTTGGTGATGGCCATCCTCTTATTCGTGAGACCCGCAGGCTGGCTTTGGAGATGGACAGTTTTGAGGCAGTACATGCTTTCCGAGAGGCGAACAGAGCAGCAGATTGGGTCGCCTCTTACGTTGCACGGCATTCAGGGGAGATCTGCTAGACTTCCACGGTAGAGCTTCCGCCTCTTCTGTATTTTTTTCTTTCTTCTGATATGGCAGGATGTACTCACGTTAGAGTTATATGAAATTGCCGTTTTTACCAAAAAAAAAAATTATATCCTATATCATATCCACCACATGGCGGTGCACCAGACCGATCACACTTGCTTATTCCTATGATGGTGCACCAAGATAAGTGCTTGATGAATGAGATCGATAAAATAAGCGAATGTGAAAGCAGTGTAAACATTGAGAAGTTATATCCTGCACCATGCATACCACCCCAGTGGTGCGCAGGATGGTAATCTAAGACGAACGCATGATGTATAGAGCCTATATAGGGTATAATTTCTTCTAAACATTCGGAGGAAAAAAACCTAAGAGAGGGAAGTCTTACTGCAAGAATCACCATGTTGATGTCCTTTTCCCCTCGAGCACTATCATGCATGGCGAGTCTGCTCCAACTAAGACTCATAATTAAAGAGTAGGGAATGCTGGGAGCATCGGCATTTGACTGAAGAGTTCGATGGCGATACGTCGAAGACCAGGAATGGCATGGCTAGTAAAAACATGGCACAACTTGACCTGGGTGAGAAGGACACGAGTGTCTCAGAACCCAAGTCGTGCTTGCAGTCCAAGTTGCCAATTTCTTCCATGTGCTCTTGTGGGGACTGTATTCAGAAGAATACAGGTCATTCATTTGGCATAAGATCCAAAACAAACTCTGGTTGTTTCACTGAAGCTTCTCTTTGTCTCTATATATAAACAAATTAATATGTTCTCAAGTGCTGTCATTTTATGAAATCATGACACATAATTCTTTGGTTATGATGAGTACAAACAAGGTGGAAGATGTATGCTAAGAAAATAATGTGTTATGTTCGGCGTGTCTTACAGGAGAGAGACATCCTCCTGGAGGATGACTCTGCGACGGTCATTGGATGGATCCCGTAGGCTTCTAGGGGGCTCGGTGACTACCATCCGCTGGTGAGAAATATCCGGACCATGATGTCTGACGGGCTGATGCTTCAGGCAAAGCATGCATTTAGATAGGCTAATAGAGTGGCAGATTGGATATCTTCTTTTGTTGCTAACCACTCGGAGGACCACCTATAGGAGGAAGAAGCGAAGTTGCCTACTGCTCTCCGTGATATATTGCTTTTTGATTTTTTTTTTGTTGTATTCGTACACATTATGTGGGACTTTTATTTTTAGTCAAAAATAAATAAATAACATATAATTATATAATAAGAAAAAGGCATATGATGAGGTAACTAGTAAGCATCTGCAGTAATTTCACAAGTCTGGTCCTTAATAGGTGTCAGGATCTGGCTGTCACCTTCCACCATCACAAACGGATCTATCCTATCTCTACTACATTATTTGGTCGTTCTTGCCTCAGATTTCAGTATCACATGTAGCAAGATCACGTGCAATAGATTTCTTTCCCAGGACATGGACGGCAGCATCAAACCAATCATTGTTTATACTTTTTGGAAATCCTTTCTTCACGCGGATGAGGTGATCCAAGCGAAGCATGTGTTTAGAGAAGCCAATGAAACTACGGATTGGATGGCTTCATTTGTTGCCAACCATTCAGAGGACCACCTAGGTGGAAGAGGCAGAGTTGCCTAGTACGCTCCGAAATATTTTGTTTTTTGATTTTCTTGATTGCATTCGTACATGTTATGTATGATACTTCCGTTTTAGCAAAAAAAAAAAAAACTCTATACATCTTCTAATGTTTCTTAGACTGGTACCGGAGGTTTTTAGTTTCGACATCGTCATTCCATCACTCTTCTTGATTTAAAATTTAAAAATTGAGGTTAAAATTTCTTAAGAGATGTTTGGTTGTTAAAAAGAGATGCCTTTTTTGATCTTATAGGATGTGTCCGTACTAGATTTGTATGAATCACCCATCTCAGCAACAAAAAAAATTATTTTTTTTTCTTAGAGAGGTTTCTTTTTGTACTTCGGTGGCTCACCGTACCTCTACCTGTATAAGAACATCTTTACATGTGCAACTAATCTGTATTAACCATACATCCAATACCAATATATGTGCATCAACTATGCTAAATGCATGCATTCATTTGAGTTTGAGGAATATGAAGATTAGCAAAGTCCAAAAATGCAGGTGGAGTAGGTTTTTTTCCTCCAAAATTTCCAAAAGAGAGATCTAAAATTGGAAAAAAGGTAAGATTATATGGAGGAAAAGTTATAAATTTGAGATTACTACACAGTATAGAATTTTGAATGAAATTATGAATCTCTATTGCGATCAGATTTCTGTGGCACATCCACACACGGCCCTGATTTTATAATAACCCCACAACCTTTTTTCAACGTTGAGGCTCTGTTCTGAGTTTAAAGCCATGTCTTTTACTACTTTCCTCTGAGAAACAATTGTTCTCTGATTCCTCGCATTCTAATTTAGCAGGCAGATGTCCAATAGAAGAAAGAAAAGCTGACAGGTCCAGTCGTGGATAATGGAAGAAATGCTTGGATCTTTTTTGAACAAGGTGGTTTCAAAATTCTAGTTCCAGTGAACATTCAATAAATTTAGCTTGCAAGATCATCTTACATGGCAGATGAGGCTAAAAATTTGGTCTCATTTTCCAATTTCTATTCATCTACATTAGGGTACGAGTAAGACTATGGAACTGTCTGAAAAATGTTATTGCTTTCAAGCCTCAAATTATGTACATTATATTCCTTCATGCATTACAATCCAAAAAAAAAAACACCTTCATGCACTTGTTTCTTGCTTTTCAGTTTGAGGCATAGCTGAATTTCCTTATATACCATTTAGTGTAATTAGTATGATAATTAGAAAAGACTGCAGTTTCCTAATGGCCAGGAACAAAACCAAAAGGTATCATCGTTCAAGATTCTCTCTCCAACAAGATCGATCCCTTCAACTGTTCAAGATTCAAGACAAGGGGAAAAAAACGCATCTAAATTTTCTTTGACCAATAATAGAACTGGTCCTGATCAAAAGTTGCTGCTCCAGTCCAAAGTCCAAACTCCACTTTTGAAACTAGAATCAAGATATACCCATATAAAACACAAAATAATTCGCCAAGATCCCAACAGGCATTTATAACCAACATTTCACCATTAATATGTTAATAACCTGGCGAAGAAACATAATATAAGAATGCCTCTGTTAACTTTTACATGTAGATAACTTATCTACAATAGAAACACATAATATTCCAAACGAATATTAGATTAGAGAGAACAGCATAAAGAAAACAAATCGTCCTGTTCAGAGCTCATACATATATCTGTGCAATATGTGCCTCCCATGATTCGCTAACCAGAGAAATCACCCTGGAATGGAACATCTCCCTAAAAGAATGACAGAGTTTCAAGAAAGATAACTTCTACCAATAGATGGTGGCTAATACATGCTGTTTTCGTAATTTCTCTGAATGATTAACAAACATAGTTGACAACATCAGAACAAGGTGCGGCTAACACATAATATGACCAACTAGACCATGCTAAATGTCGAAGGAGCTACCAGATTCACTAGAGAGAGAGGAAATTCGAATCTTCTTTGTCCTCCTAGACAAACATATTTCAAACCTACCATGTTCTGATATTCCACCTCAACAAGTTTTGGAATCTGCTACATTCCCTTAAAAAAATGTGAATATCATAAAATGGGCATAAAAAATCTGAAACATTTCCAGAAACTCTCAACATATCAATGACCCCAGTACGAGTAGTCAGACCCTCAACAGATGAGGTATCATATCAAAATTTCAATAATTCTAGCTCCCTAATGCTGTAAGAAACAACAGTCTGCTTCAAAAATATTGGGCTTCCTTCAGATTTCTTGCACGACACCATTCCAACCTCTTAAACATCACAAAGATACCTAAAAATGACATAAAAATGAGTGCCACCTGGTACACAAATCAAATGACTAGATTTTTTTTTTTGGTAGAGAATGATCGGATATTTCAAAACAAGGTACGCCGTATCAGCTCGTACTGAATGGTACGGAGCGTACCATACTTATTCGGTACTGGTACTTGATATGGATAATATACCAAGTATCGGTATACCAATAAAATTCCATATCGTATCATACTGACATTGTGCCAGTGTGGCACTGGTACGGTGTCCGATACCGAAACGGTGAATCTTGTTTCAAAATGCATTTTCTTGCAAGATTAGAATGACATGCCTCCTGCACAATTCGAAATCAGACACCTAGCTTGAAACTACAATATGCAAATACTCCGAGACTCAATGTAAGCCTCATAACAACCAAACTGCACGGAAGGAATTACATAGCTTGTGCAGGCAACTGAATCTTGTTGGAATGAATATGAACTTTCTTAAGAGTTCCACTCCTATGAAAACAGAGACTTGAAAAATGGATAATTAATTTCTCTGCTAAAAACGATTACAAATGTGAGTATTTATAGAAATATGTAGACATGAATAGGTGCATCCCTTCATGTAGAGTTACAATGCTTCAATCATAGGTGCATCCCTTCGTGTAGAGTTGCAATGTTTCATGAACTGGTACACTATTTCCTGAACAGTCACGATGCTTTAATTTTCAATCTGCCTTCTTTTGACTTCTACTTAAGTAAATAAACCCAGCATTTTCGAGAAAAATCGTCAATAAAGGTTAAGAAATAGAAATGACCTCCAAGGGAGGGGACTGACATCTTGCCACAAATGTCAGTATGAACTAATTGAAGAGGGGCTTTTGCATGCCATTTTGCTTTGTTAGGAAAAGATGCTCTTGAATGCTTGCCCATAACACAGCTCTCACAAACTTCCTTCAAGTCATCAATATAAGGAAGTCCTTGCACAAAATTTTTCTCCTTCAAAAGCTTTAAAGATTTGTAATTTAGATGGCCAAATCTTCTATGCCATAGCTCGGATTCATTTTCAGTTGCTACTAATCCAAAGTTGTTTGTTGTAACTTGGAAAGGAAAATATCTCTTTTCTGTCATTTGAACAGAAACCAGCAATCTTTGATGCTTGTCATATATCAAGCACTTATCTTGGGCAAAAGAAAGAGAATATCCATTTTGCATGAGTTATCCCACACTAAGCAAGTCTGCTGCCAAATTAGGAACATATAAAACTTCTCTGATATGTCTGCTTCCTTGCTTGGTTTGAATTTTGATTGCGCCTTTCCCATTTGCTCTTAAGAAAGTCCCATCTCCAATTTGTATTTTTGGCTTGATGGATTCATCTAGCTCCACAAACAGACTTCTTTTACCACTCATATGATTACTATAGGCACTGTCTAATTGCCATTGTCCTGTAGTTTCTACTTTGGTTGTCATGGCGGCAACAAAGAGAAAGTTTTCTTCTTCTGCTTCTGTCATCTTGGCCTGTTGTCCTTCTCCTCTTTTTTTTCCTGCAGTCACGTTCTATGTGACCAAATTTTTGGCAAAACCGACACTGGGGTTTACCCTTGTACCAACAATCCTCAGTTTTATGATTGCTTCTTCTACAAATTTTACAAGTCAACTGCTTGCCTTCTGATGCCGGACCACTTCTATCTTATTTTGCAGAGTTCTTTTTCCATGAAGATTTTGGCTTCTTCCCTTTGTTTTGTGTTCTTGACGAGAACACACTTTCTACTGATCTGTTTTCTCTTCTAAGTTTTCTTTGCTCATGCATATGCAAAGAATACATGAGTTGCTGGACTATGAGAGTTGACAGGTCTTTAGTCTCTTCGATCAAGATTACTGAATCATCATAATTTGGAGGAAGACTTACTAAGATCTTCTCCACAATATGTTGTTCAGTAATATTATCTCCTGCGGCCTTAATTTGGTTTACGAGCTCAAATGCCCAAGAAAAAAAAATCAAACATAGATTCTGTTTCTTTCATCTGCAGCATTTCAAACTCTCTGCGCAAATTTTGTAATCTAAGTGCAGATTGTCTCTCATCTCCTTGGTATTCAAGGCAAAGACGATCCCAGGCTTCCTTTGCTGTAGATGCATACATAATTCGAGGAAAAATTGTGGGAGAAATTCCAGCTTGAATACGAGCCAATGCCCGAGCATCTACCATTCTACTCTTGTCTATTTGCTTCTTCGCTTCTTCTGTTAGTTGCACTCCTTGTTCTGGTTCTTGGAATTTAACCTACATGGCATTCCACACACCCTCTGCCAACAAAAGAGTTCTCATCTTAATACGCCAGAACTCATAGTTTTCTCCATTAAAAATTGGATAGAGAGTATTTAATGAGTTTGACGTCGATAGCTTCTCCATTGTAGATGAAAACCCGCTCCGATACCACTTTGTTGGAATGAATATGAACTTTCTTAAAAGTTCCACTCCTATGAAAATAGAGCTTGAAAAATGGATAACTAATTTCTCTGCTAAAAACGATTACAAATGTGAGTATTTATAGTAATATGTAGACATGAATAGGTGCATCCCTTCATGTAGAGTTGCAATGCTTCAATCATAGGTGCATCCCTTCGCGTAGAGTTGCAATGCTTCATGAACTAGTACACTATTTCCTGAACAGTCACGATGCTTTAATTTTCAATCTCATTAACTTTTAACAATTATTTGATATTTCATCTACTCTTGTTATCTAGAAAGTCTTTTGATTTTGCTATGATTTTGCATTGGATTCTCTTCACTTCACAGTGAACAGGTTTCACCTCAGACGGAGATTCAACATAAATTGGAAAGCATTTCAACTAAACAAGAAGAGTTGTGTTTTCCATCTTTCTGGTTTAAATCCCAACTACGCCGAATAAAATACGATTACAGAGTCAAGTTCATAGTTTTCAAACACAGTAGAAACAAAAAAAAGTATAAATTAGATGAAGTTTTGAGAAGCTATTGGGTTCATCTTGTCCATGAAATCAAAATCAAATAGCACGAACGAAGTGGAGAAAGATAGTATGTTTTTTTAGGAGAAAAATAAGAACCGATCAAAAAAATCCAAAGCTAAGCAACGGTACAAGAAAAGATTGAATTTTTAAAAGAAATTACTGTACCTAATAATGGATTGTAACATCCCAGGACCTCAAGAAGCTAAATTCTGGCCTCCAACTTCTCCTCCTACTACCCTTCTCTCTTTCTTTCACCACCTCACCCTCAGCCTTGTGGATTGGGCTCAGTTGCTTCCAATTCCTTTGTCCACCCAAATTATGCTATAAAAAAATCCATCCGGATTGGGGTAGAGCGGAGGTCGCCTTTGCTTCGAGAAGACGAGAAGCAAGAGAGAGGGCGGGAGAGAACGAAATGGGTACAGAAGATAGGGCAGGCCGCCGTTTCTCGTCGTAGCCTGGATCGATAGAATCGAAAATTATCTCTTGGTCCGTGAATCGAGAAGCCGTTACTAAAATGGTTTTTTTTCATGAATACTTTCTAAATTTCGAATTTTGCATGTATACTCTTTTAAATTAATATTTATATATATATCTTTGTAAAACACTTATTTTATCATTATACTTTTTTTTTATTTTTATTTTTCATATGTACCCAAGCTATCTAACGACGTTAAAAAATTAATAATTTTAAATTAAAATAATTAAAATATTCTTAATGCGTAGACATGCAAATAGATCGCGATCCCGATAGCAGGAGAAGAAGATAGGAATAATAGCATAATTTTTAAATTTTATTTTATTTTTAATTAATATAAATATAATTTTTTCTAAGACCGTTAGAACAACCGTTATATTACGGGCATTTGTACAATAACAGAGTTTGATGAGGATATACATGCAAATATAAATTTTGGAAGGATATTCATATAAAATATGATATTTAGAAAGGTATCTATGCAAAAAATCCTTACAACATCGCCGAGCAAAAGTCCCATATAGAGGCTGCAAATCGTTCGCAGTCTCCATGTAGAATGCGTTTAGACTTATGCATAGATCATTACTTTGATGGAAATTACTCGGATACAATAGAAGAGATTTGGATTAGATTTGGGCTAAAATGACCCTACCAAAAGTACATTATGTTAGAGTTGGCTTTCAACCAAACTTAAATAAAGTATATTTATATTTTATATGATATTTATATATTTATAAAATTACATATATGATCTTGTTAAATTATATGCAAATATATCATTAAAATTGATGAATTTGAGATATTAATCCAACATACTAATTTAACTTAATCTAGTCCAATTAATATGGCACAACCAAGCATGATCCACTTCACTTGGCCTAATTCAAATTTAGTATAAGATCAGATCAGGTTGGGCTAAGTTGGAGGAATCCCAACCTCGGACTTAGTTGGGTTAGGTTAGGATTGTGAGTTAAAGAGACTAGGTTGGGCTACATCTAGTCCTTTAACTTAACCTAATTACCCACCCAAGTTGCAGCTTTGATTAATCTCTATATGGAAGCTGCTGATAGAGTTGTTTGTTGATACCTTTCCCATTCTTAAATTGCTTAAACATTTATAACTCATAAGTTCCATATATATAATGGCAACAAACTCTGTGCAATCTCTACATATGTCGTTTTTAAGAAAGAAATTATACAACCCTTCTCAAATCTATTATGACATAATAATTAGGTGCCAACGAGCTCTTTTTTTTAATTTAAAATTTCAAGATAATTCATTAGAATTAATTATATGTATTCTGATATTTTGCAGTTATTGAAAATAAAAGTGCCTTTTAATTGCTTTCTTAGTTTGATTCTATATTGTATCCTTATCATTTATCTCTATAAGATACTATATAGAAAATACTGATTTTAGAAGGAAGGGTATAAAGAAATTATTGATTAGATTTTCTCATATAAAAAAATCTGCTTTATATGTTTGATGGATCGGCTGAATTAAACATATGAATAATCTTATTCAAATTTGAAATGCTTCCTGACTTTCAACCAATTATTGCTTCAATATAATTATTGTAGCAAATGCTATAACTTATTTTTATTACTTAGCAGCGCGATCGCACCAAGCTTATAGATCCCATTTTGGCCTAAAATCTCTTTAATGCCTACTAGCATCTAATAGCAAAGCTTCTATAGATTGAATGTGTTGTCACGGAATCTCGTCCAGCTGTGGAGGTTTGGAGGGTGCCAGACTGCCAGTCTATCTATAGAAAGATGTTGATCTATGCACAAAAGAATAATAGAAAGGCTTGCCAGATTAGTTTCGGCTAGATCCTCAGATGCTTAAGTCAAAAAGGGCTTTGGAATTGCAACAAAAAATAGAAAAATATAAAAGAAAAGATCAATGTAGAGTATTGTCTTCTTCTAGTCGGCCTTCTCTGGTTGGCCTTCTTACCTTGGCCGTGGGTAGCTCATAGACTTGTTAACGAGTCAAGAAAAAGAGAATAGAATGATGGACAAAAGGTTGAGAGTTCTTACCATAAGAGCTTTGAACTATGAGAGTCTCTTTATGACTACGAGTCCCTCTTTTGAGGTCCTTTGACTCTCTTTATATAGGCATAGGAATAAAAAGCTGTAACTGTCTGTGTTATTGCTGAGTTTCAGACCTAGGTTGGGGCATGGCTCGGATGGTAATGAAGTAGCAGGAATTGAGGTGGACATGGTATAGAAAGTTGATCTCCTTCGGAGATGGCCTACAAAAAATCCGCGTGCCAAAGAAATTCCAGCAGAAGATCCTTCGATGGCTAAGTTAGGATAGAGAGGTAACAATATGAAAGGAAAAAAGCTTCAGCAAAGGGCGGCCGCTATGAGTGGATAAAAAAATGTCAGGCATATTGAGGTCTCTGCAAATCGAGCTATTGTTTTAAAGAAAAAAATTAGAGCTATTGGTAAATAATGCTGTTTCCTGTAGGATGGGAGACATCTGATCTGAGTTCTTTCTTAAAACCTGGTACTTTTCCCCCGGACCTCCTATAAAACCCTCCCATGACCTCACCATACGCCGTTCTGGGTCCCAAGCCCTCCTATTCGCTACTCCCGTTTCTATTCCCTTTTCCCCCTCTTTTATTCTCTCTCCCTCCCCAAAGCCCCGCAGCGCCTCCTCTTGGTGGCCATAATACCTTGTAGAATTCTTGCTTCTCTTGGTTCGAATCCATGGAAGCTCTCTCGAGTTCGATCGTTCCTCCAAGGCTCGCCGAAATCTCTCCTTCTCACCAACCTCCGATCCCTCCCCTGCTCAAAGTTCCTTCCTTTCGACTTGGTGGGTTCTTGAAAGCCCGCGAGAATTTTGATTTCCTGAGGCTGTCGTCATCGTCGGAATCGAGCGCTCGGAGGAGTTGGGGCAGGTTCAGAGCTCTCGCTAATGACGTCTCCGGCAACGGGTCTGGCTTCATTGCCGACGAGGGTTTGTCTCCGGAAAGGGTATCCTTCGCGCCTCATCCTTCGAGATTTGATCTTTTTGTTATATGAGATGATTTCTTGATCCTCTAGTTTGATTGTTGAGGTAAGAACTGAATCTTGATGGCGAGAGTAAAACTGATGGTTTGATGGTCCAAGAAAGGGCTTTGGTGCATCTTTAGATGCCCTACTTTTACCGCAAATTTATTGTTTGAATTGTTGGAGTAATTGACTGTGCACAATCTGCATTTGGGTTCATAGGAAATCGAAATTTATAAATGATTGAAGCCTGGAAGTAGGCTTTATAGCGAGTGATATGCAAGTAACTAACTATTTCCTTCCTTCTTGTGTGGATTTGCCCATAAAGTTCATCTCTAGATAAAGATAAACCAGTTGATAGAAAAAAATCCCAATATTCCCTCTTTTTTTATAATCCTCCTCAAGAAAAAGAAAATGGAGAGGTTGGGGCGCTCAGGAACAGGTCTAGCTTCATGACCAACTAGGGTTTGCTTAGGTTGAGGTATTCTTCTTGCCTTATACTTAAAGATTTGATCTTTTGTTATATGAGATGGTTTCTTGTTTCTATAGTTTGATTGCTGAAGTAAAAACGGTATCTCGATTATAACAGTTACATTGGTGGTCTGATCTAAGAACGGTTTTTGGTGGATTGCTACATGCCCTAGTTTTAACTCAAATTATAGCTTGAACTCTTGACAAAGATGTCTTTGGGAAAAATAATGCTCAGTCTTAAGATTTGATCTTTTGTTATATGAGATGGTTTCTTGTTTCTACAGTTTGACTGCTGAGGTAAGAATGGAATCTTGATTTGCAAGGTCTGGTCTAAGAATGGTTTTTGGTGGATTGCTAGACACCCTAGTTTTACCTCAAATTATAGTTTAAATTCTTTAAGTTGTTGTCTTTGAGAAAAATAATGTTCAACTTGCAACTGGGTCATAAAATTTGGAATTTATAAATGAATAAAGACTCAAGAACGTCGAAGCAGGGTTTATAGCAAGTGCTTTATAAGTAACTGTCCTATAGGTCAAGCTTGTTGCAGATTTTCCTTTCTTGAGTTATCTTAGAAATAGTAAAAGTAAAAAATCCCAACATCACCGCTTGAACCAAGTTCAGTCCCCAAGAAAAAGAAAATGAAGAAAAAAGGAACATTGTTTGCAAGTTTCTAATCGATAATACCCTTAATTTTCTAGCTAATCTAGGCTTTCTGAGATCCTCGTTTATTGTGCCTTCAAAGCATTCTGTTTAGCCCCTTGACCAACAAAAGGAAAAAGGGAAAAGACAAGAGGCAAAGTTGAAAAGGGAGTCACATGGCTTAGAGTTCTTCTACAAGTTGCACTGCTGTGTTCTTTATTGAAGAGTGTACACCTTGGTCGAATGGGCAACCTGTCAAGGCCTTCAAGATATCACTCTTTTATATTCCCCCTTTGATGAATGACATTAAGAGACTGATCAATGTGTTCCCTGATCACTTATCTGAGCCCTAAAAATATTAGTAATTTTCTGGATTAACCTCATTTCAATGACTAATAGATTTAAAACATTCTATCTTCTCTACCCTGTTATTCTTTTGGGAATATAAGGGTGGATAACCTATCAATCTCTACTTTGCCTCCACAATTTTTAGAAGGTAGCTGTGTGTCCTGCTCCGCAACCTTGTATGACTTTTGAAAGAAAGCAATATTATTCCTAGCGCCTTTCTACCCCTAGTTCCGTTCTTTGATCTGTTTGAGTCTGACAAAAACCTCCAGATCAAATAGGTCTGTAATTAGTTGCCTCATCAACTTGCTGTAATTGGAGCTGTTGATTCTTATGGTTTTAACTCGTCTGATTTTAAGGTTATCCTTCTCTCTTCGCAACCACTTCCCACCCCTCCCAACCCACCCATCCACAAAGAAAGTCCATCTGACCCTTTATCCCTATATTCTTCTGACCACATTAAAAATAAATCTTGCTACATAAGTAAGTGAAGCAACTGGATATAGTGCATTGGTCTTCAAAACACCCATTTCTAGCCGTGTAAACTGTGTTGTACTTTATAATCTTATGATACTGTATGAGACAAAAGACCACATGATGCTTAGCTGACAATTGAGGCAAGGGCTTAACTTCTTAAACTGTAGTTTCTTCTATTGAGCAATATAAGATATTTTCTTACTATTGTTTTCTACTTGTTTTATATTATTTTTTTGTGAGCTCATGTCTTGTATAGATAGGTTGTCTATTGTTGGAACAATGTTGAATTGGCCTCTTGTGTATTTCAAAGCTCATTGAGGTGAAGGAGAAGTTAAAGCAAGTAAACATTGCGACTTATAATAAATCAGGAAACATTTTTTCCTCAAATCAGATGAAGGTTTTTATACATTTTCTGATCTATATTACAACCTTTGATTTCTAGATCATTTATTTAGCAACTAGAAATGAGAAATGATTGATAGGTGATTATCCTGATGTTTTTTCTTGTATTATTAAAGAATAATCTGAGTTACAATCATAGCGATGAAGCTGGCATCACTGACAAATCAGAGATGGCATCGCCTGCTGCTGGTGGAAGTGGAACCAGTGGATCTAGAGCTGGGCTTTTTAGAACACCTATTTCTGGTGGTGTGCAAAGTGCAACCTCTGCTCATGATTTACCTCCGCCAGCCTTGGCCGTTCGTAATCTGATGGAGCAGGTATAATCTTCTTTCTCTTTTTCTATTAGTTAATTCAGTGCTTTGATTTTAATTATTGAGTGCTTTTCAATGCCTTTTAGTTCCTTTTTAGTTGACTATGTTACTTTTACTGTTTCTTTTTACAAAACAGGCTAGATTTGCTCATTTGTGCACTGTAATGTCTCGGATGCATCATCATCGTGCAGGATATCCATTTGGTTCTCTAGTTGACTTTGCAACAGATTCAATGGGCCGTAAGTTAGCTTTGAATCTTATTGCATACGTGTAATATCTATTTCCAAAATCTCATATGCTATCTTTTACAATTCTATACAGATCCAATCTTTTCACTGTCACCATTGGCCATACACACGCGGAATCTGTTGGCAGATCCAAGATGCACACTTGTTGTACAGGTTGTGACTCTTATGCTTAGAATAATCTTTGGAGGACCCCTTTTCCTGTTATCACTTGGTCTTTAGCTTTCTTTTGTTTTCAGATACCTGGATGGAGCGGTTTATCAAATGCACGTGTGACAATATTTGGTGATGTTATCCCTCTTCCAGCTGACCAGCAGGTTCATAACAAACTATATAACTCATTTCATTTTGGTTTTTACCATACTAGTTGGTAAAAGAATATTTTAGCTGTATCAGTTTTATGCTTATGGCCGGTCATGCACACATAGACGCACACACCCAAAGAAAGGAAGTTTATCTTAGTTATTTCTAAGTATTTCAACCAGATCTAACTGCCTGATATGCTAGTCAAGATAATATAAAGTTGACATGTTTAGACACCCAACGGAAGAAACCCATATCAAGTCTAAGTGGTCAGTGGTTTTCATCATCTTGTACTATCTCTTAGAGCTCGTGCTCTTCTCTCTCTATCTCTCTCTGTGTGTGTGTGTGTGAACATAAGGGCAAGGTATTAGGTGTTCTTTTATTAGACTTCATCGATCGGCTATTCCAAGGACTGCAAGCTAGTTACTACTGTTGCTTGCAAGGATGCATAAAACTGATCTATATTTCATGAAAGAGGATAATGAGGACAACTAGACTAGGAGATTATGATGAGAGTGCAATGTTGAGTAGGGAGGCTTTTGAGAGAAGGATAAAGCCACGGTGCACTATACTATACCAAACCGAGCTGTACGGAGTGTACCGTACCATATTAGTTTAATACCATTATATAGTATGGGGGGAGGGGTGTATGAATACTCGGTACGCCGAATCAACTTCATAACATATTGTACCGACACAGTGATGGCATGGCGCCAGTGTAGGGCCCGGTACCGAGACGCGTATCTTAGATAAAGCTATTCATATCAAGGCATCTTCATCATCCTTAGCATACTACTTTAATTAGATTCTACTGCAATGGTAGCATTTA
The DNA here is from genome assembly GCF_051530095.1 of Phoenix dactylifera. Taxonomy (NCBI): domain Eukaryota; kingdom Viridiplantae; phylum Streptophyta; class Magnoliopsida; order Arecales; family Arecaceae; genus Phoenix; species Phoenix dactylifera. Next base: position 1,508,236 of record NC_143201.1, read on the forward strand.
AAATAAAAGAATAAAGAAGTGCTCCAATAAGATAGAGGGTTTTTTTCTTCTTATTGGAGAACAACAAACTTGAATAAATAAATAAGAATTTTTTCCAAAGATTTGTAACCCAAATCTGGCAATCTTCAAGTTGTTTGACTTGATCTCATGCCATTAAAGTTAACAAGCTTCACAATTTTCTACTAGAAGACTTTGGTACCATACAATTTGTCTTAGTATTATCCTATATCTGATTATGTTTATAGTTAATTGATTTTCTTTATCTGGTAATTCATGTATGTAGATTTTCCAATCACTTGACAAGCATGTGTTCTAGAAAAGTTAAAACTCTCTCTCCATCTCTGCATTCTTTAAGCCTGTCATTTTCTGGTTGCTGCACCATCTGTGCTCATGCTTTTGCTTTAGTAATACCACTTTAAGTTTTGGCCACCTTAGTTATTCAAGAATATCATAGAGATGTTAAAGTAGTATGCAACAAAAAATAACAAAAACCAAGCTTTATATATATATATATATATATATATATATATATATATATATATATATATATATATATATATATATATATATATATATTAAAACACAAATCATAAAGTCTATACACAAGGATTTATCAGATTCACAATTCTCAACCTGATATTAATCACTTCACAAATTGTTTCAACAGACCAGTATTACCTTGGAATGAGGCAAATCTTTAAAAGTGAATGTAGTCTCTTGCTTGGAACTGAAATATCTTAGTCATGACATACTCAATTATTTTAGAAAATAGCAGTGGCAACAAAGTTAAACCTCTATTCTCCTCTTATTAGCTAATAATAAGAATATTTACAATATAGTAAATCTACTGGCCTGATGTATGATCATAAAGGACTTCCTGATGCTTATAAGATTCTCGAAAGTGTTAGTAGTAGGAAAATCATCATTGTCTTGCAATAATTCTTGAAGAACAGTAGTGCATACTATAATGGTAAAGTTGCTTACAGCTTTATATAGCATTTTTTTTTTCTGTCACTTGAGTGCTATTAGACAAGAATTAATAATACATGTGAAAGTAAATGCATGTAGCACATGTATGAAACAATGCTCCGACACCCTTTAGTACCAGACTCTAGTACAGGTGCTTGCAAAGTCTCGCATTATATGTGGTTCTGTTTCCAAAGAAATGTGGTTCAGTTAGATGGAATGCTAAATTTATACTTATATGGGCTTGCGAAGTGGCCCAAATTTTGACCAGTACAACTTGCTTGATAGCATATTATTATTTGAGATCATATGACTGCCTCACACACTCCTTGGAACTCTCAGAACCTGTGAGATTGTTTTTCGTCTGAGTCGTATGGAAGAGTTTGTCTCTTTAGTGGGCTTGCATGATCTATGGTGTGCTCTTTCTGGAGAGCAACATTTTATAACGCTTGGAACTATCTGGAACTTTCAGTTTAGTGCTCAACTGCTTCGTGGTTGTAAATACTTTTTTAATGATATGTTGCATGTCCAAATCTGAACTTCAATTTTAATGAAAGGCATGCTACCGAATAATTCTTTTAGATCTTTTTAGATGCACGATGCATGAATGTTTCTTAAAATGACATTTTCTGCCTACTTCAGGAGTGGGCTCGCAAGCAATATATTGCCAAACACCAACAATGGGCATCCCAGCAATGGGGAAACTTTTACTATTATAGGATGCAGAACATAAGGTTTGCTCCTGAACTTTTCGTGCTGGTGTTTACTCTTGCATCATGACAACAATCTAACAAGATATATAAGGACAAAAGTTCTTTTTAACAGACAGCAATGATGATGTGGGGAAAGCAAACATATGGATGACTTCTGTTTGCTTAGGCATGCATTGGTGGCAAGAGGATAAAAAGCTGATAGTGGATCTTGCATCCTCATGTGCACCATAGTTCATATAAGAGCAGGGTCCTATCAAACATATTGAAATAGGGGAAAAATATTGGGCTTAGGCATATGTTGAAATTTTGTATTTTTCTATCACAAGTAGAAAATATGCTATAATAAATCTAAGGGTAAAGGGATTCTCTTAAGAGTTTGCAAAATAAATCTTCTGGGTTAGTAGAATAATATAAGCATAATACTTTTTCTTTCTTGGTGTTTAAGTGCTTCTAATTCATTAGTCGAGCCCCTCTTGTTCTAGTGGTTTGATAGCTTGGCCCACTAAGGGAGCAAACTGAGTTCAAAACACCACAAAGGTTTGTACCATTTTAAAAAAGATTTTCTTTTTGTGTGTATACCCTCATAAATATCTGAAATTGCATGTATACCTTTGCAATTTTCTATTTACATGTATGCCCTTATAATTGTTTCTTTTTGCATATATACTTTTATAAATATCTAAAATTGTATGTACCCTTGCAAATTTACCATCTGTGTGTACCCTTATAAATTATTTTTTTGCATGTATACCTTTAATAAGGAAAGCCATGCAAAAAGAAATAATTTACAATGATATACACGCAAATAGTAAATTTGCAATAGCATACATGCAATTTCAGATACTCATAAACCCCCCCTCCCCCCCAAAAAGAAAAAACCTAAGTTATTTGAGTGAATGTGGTTAGATTACAATTAGAATTATCTTGAGTTTAAGTAGAATTATGCTCCCTCATGCTACTTATATTGTTAAGAAATAATGAAATAGCTCAGATGTGGATTTGTAAACTAATGCTGTTTTCTTTTCTTAGGGATAATGACTAAGTTGCTGTTAATAATAATAATACAGATTTGGACTGTATTTCAGTTGAGGGTATTTAAAGAGCTGTCTAGGACCAATATTTAAAAAAAAAGCATGAACCTTAGATGCTAAATCTGCAAACTGCAGAGGATATTCAGTATCATAGCATATGGTAAAACTCATCTCAAATGAACCATAATAGTTTCATGAAGTTTGTCCTTTTAAGATTACTTCTTGTTTCAGAGAAAACAAAGAGATCTTGTAGTCCTTGATTGTATGTACAGGAAGAATCTTTAGATATTAAATATCCATAGGAGTTCTTGATCTGAGACCATAAAAAAACCCTCTCCCGTGTTTATCAACCATTTTGATTGCCAGATGCAACTGCTGCATAAGTAACATGACATCTTCACCTGTACAAAATAGTAGTTGTGATCATGGTCTGCCGTACTGGTCCGTACCGGCCGGTACGTACCGGTTCGGCCTGGGACCGGTACCAGATCAGCGTGGAATCCGGTATCGATGGTTTATTGTTGGAGAACCGGTACGGGACCGGTTCGGACTGGTATGTGACCGGTACGGACCGGTCCGGGCTCTGTTCGGACCGGTATGCCGACCGGTACCGGTACAGCGGATTTTGGTTGTGATTGTTGGTGAAGTTATCAGCTTAATAAGAAATTGAAAGAGGGAGAAATCTAATATACTTTTGGTACTATGCTTTAACTGGACTCCAAACCTTCCATCTCAACCTTCGGTGACACACAACTACCATCAGAGTATTTCCTTTGCTTCTGTTCACCTTCCACTGTTGCAGCTTCCATAGCTTCATCGCTCCTCCATTGACAACTGGTGCTCCGACTATATATGCTGCCTATTTTACTGGTGAAGGGAGTAATGGTGGAGATGGAAGAAAATATCTACGTAAATACATGTATGTGTGTATATAACTTCAATTAGAACAGTGTAATAAGAATGTAAAATGAGGATCTTTGTGAAGAAAATATGTTGAGAACTACACAAGCTGCCTTAAGAGAAGATGATGTGCTTCTGATTAAAGATGAAGGGGCAGTGGAGAGGCTGCAAAATATACAACTTCGAATCACTAAACAAAAAAGAAATAATAGCTTGGAGTGAGAGGTCCAGTGCTTGGTGACAGGAAAGTTTATGTTTCAATAAGCCTGCATGTTGCAGGATGTTTCACCGTATTAATTTGGCTGAGATTGAGGAGCCAGCTTTAAGTTTGGTGAAAATGTGAATAGCTTCACTCCTAGTACAACAGGAAGAGGGGTAAATATGACTGAGGCTGGAAATTTGGAACATAAAATGATGAATGAAGATAGGACCACTTACCTTGGACGAACATGATGAAGAAAAGAATAACAGAAATAGATGCAGGGTAAGGAGGATCTTCCCCGGCGGGTTTTCCATTCTGTTCTCCCAAAGATTCTTGGTGACATAAACAAGTTGATTGATAATTTTGGCAAGGCAAGCAATATTTCTCTCAAATGCAATTATCTGATTTCTAAGGAGGGAGTGACATATGATAGCTTTCATAGCTACAAGTTAGTTGGATAGAGTTCACTAAATAATCATAGGTATTAAATTGATCATTTGCTTTTCGATTGCAGAAGGCTTACCATGGATGCAGTTGATCCAGTTTAGTTCCTTTACATTGAGGGTACCCATTGATTAATGCTCTCTCTAATTAATTACATGCCTATCTTGACAGTGCTGCTGCAGATTCTATTGGAAAATGTCAACTATTAGATTGTATTATTTTAGCATTTCAATGCTGAACTATCAGATTTCAATAATCCTTTTATGACTGTTACAAACTTGTGGAGATACATGTGCCCACTGCCCAACATGATATTCTATGTATTATGATACAAATATAACCTCCACTTCAACTCTGGAGTGTAAGTTCTTCAGGGGACTACTACCCAAATGAATTCAAACTTGAGACCGTTGCATGATTCTAATGCCTTTGCCTTTTTTTTTTGTATGTCCTATACTACTTTATTTGTTGCAAATTATGATTATTCTTTTCTTGTTACACTTGTCTGCTACAAACATGATCGTATACATGGTCTTGATCCTGCATATAATTATTACCAGTGATATATATTTCATCGGAGGCTTTGGTACTGTTCAATGGGTAGATGTCAAGGAATATGAGGCCATTCAACCCGACAAAATTGCTGTTGATGGTGGAGAACAAAATCTAAAGGTATTCTTGTGAGTGCTGCTTTTGCTGCATCAAAGAATTTGAGTTATTACTGTCACTCTGTCTGTTTATCTGGTTTGGATCTTGAAATAATCAAAAACCTCCTAATATCTAATTAATGTGCAACCTGATATTTATGTTGTGGATAGGAGCTGAATGCAATGTTCTCAAAACCACTTAAGGAACTTTTATCTACGGAAGTAGAGATAGATGATGCAGCTCTTATATCCATAGACAGCAAAGGGACTGATATACGTGTTCGCCAAGGTGCGCAGGTACGAGATGCAAACATCAAACGTTTAGCTAGTTGTTGCTGCATTTGTTTTGTAATCTGTTATGGTGATGGTTAGGATTCTTCTATTGAACTGAACTCAAGATGGTGACAAAAATTGTCAATCATTCAGATTGCTATCAGAACTTATTTCATAGCAGATGGATGTTATGTTTTGTCAATTACTGTTGACATTTAGACATCACGATCCTCAGCGACGGATCAGATCCATGTGATAAATGAGAAACCATATGACAAATAAAAAATAAGAGTATATGTGGTTTAGTGATTAGATTTTAAGCATAATTAGATGGAAATCTGATTTTGGGCTCAAGAAATGATCTTTAGAGGAAATTCTGCTCATTAGGGGTACCACCATTGAAAAACTTTGGTTCATACCAGCTGCCTACAAAAGTCAACAGTTGCGAACACTTGCCATGTCATTCACTGCTGAACTAGGGTTATCCAAAAGTGGGGATTAGGTGACTGAATGCTATCAAAGCTCATGACGAACTATTCATGCAATGTATTGGAATCCTAGTGGCGACCCAAATTGATGGGAATTGGTTGCCTTAGGAACTGTACACCAAAAGTTGTTCTTAGTCCAGCATGTGGAATCTATTTGTTGTTTGTTTCTCTGTGGAGACTAGTATCTCACCAACTCTAAAAACTCTCTTATCCTTTTGTACCATATTCTTCTGTATATCATTCCAGCGGGAAACATACATTGGGACACTATTCGTGTCATGCTTATATGTTATGGAAGTCAGGCATAGATAATTTTTTTATAGGCATTTTTAACTGAATATGCTGCTTGTACGGGGTTATCTTGCAGATCTCCAAAGACTAATATGTCCACTCGCAAGTCAGTAAAATCAAGTTGTCAACTTCAAGGATGAATATATTCCCATCATTTTAGAGGTCCTTGACATATTAGATATGTGATGCATATGACTTAAAAAACATTCTTGTAAGATTGTGACTTGTTGGCTAGCCACTTTAGATCAATATACTTCTGAATTCGAGTGTCTAGAGCTACTAGGGGTGTAATCGAACCAAGCCGAGTCGAGTAGCTAGAGGCTTGAGCTCGACTCGATTCAAAATATTTGAGTTCGAAATTCGACTCTAGATTGATCGAGTTTTAATAGCTAAGCTCAAACTCGACCCAATAAAAAAAAAAGTAATACTTGAGATCGGCTCAGCTTGACTCGAATATCAACTGAGCCATGCTCGAGCTTGAGTTCGAGCTCGAATTTGAGCCATGGTCATAATTAAAAAATGTAGTTAAAACAAAATATAACACAATATTATATTTTAAAATATTGAATTAATAATATATATAATAAAATATAATATTATTTTATATATATATATATATATATATATATATATATAAACTTGACTAGGCTCATGAATTTTCGAGTCGAGTATTCTATTACTCGAACTTGACTCGAAAAACTATTCGAAGAACTTGAGCTCGTAACACTTAAGTCAAGTCAAGCTTGGATTCGAGTCGATCTCGAGCAGCTTGCGAGCTGCTTGGCTCATTTGCACCCCTAAGAGCTACTACTAAAATATTCGTATTACTAAAATTTAAAAAGCATGCTATTATTCATAATAAGTTCGCCTGAACGCATGCATATGCAGACGTTCATGTTTCCTCCCGTTCTTATATTTTTCTTCCACCCAATAAGATACTTATACTCAAGACTTTAATACTAGTAACAAATCCCGTACCATTTTTTATTAGAATGATGTGAAACTGGTACTGATGAGTACGTAATTTAACTGACAGCTTAAAAATAATGGAAATATTTTGGCATGCATTGGTACGATCAAGTATACTGCTATTAGTAAGTATTAGTGCAGCTGTTACGTACCGATACACAGTTTTTTGGCATCTCGACACTTGTATGGTACCGGTTTTGTATTGGAACGGTATGGTACCAATCATACTGTCCCATTTTGGGCGTTTTGAATCCATTTTTTAACTCGTGGGGTATGGAGTTGCTTATTAAAAAGGCATGTCTTTGTAAACCCTACTTTTCGCATTGTCTTTTTTCTGTATTGCTGATTAATCTCAATCTTTCTGCTTTCAAGATACCATATCTTCCTGTTATCGTGCTTGTCTAGGAATTAAATTAATATATGCTTTTATGCTTTTGGCTATTCATTGCAAAAAGATGAGATAAAACAAAGGAAGCAGAAGTCTTGGTAAATTTATAGTTGGTCGTATTTTAAATGGTCAAAAAAAAACTGAAACTTTGTCTATGCAGTTCAACATTCAGAGGCTATCATTCGAAGTGGAGCATGGAGTGGAGACTTTGGAGGAGGCTAAGAAAGCACTTCAGAAGATAATCAAGAGGAATTGTGGGTCAACATGACGTAACATAAGAATTTTTAAATACTGTTTTATGAAAAGAAAAGGATGAAAAATAAGGTCCTTGGTTGCAGGAATGAAAATGGATCCGATATGCTGATCGCGATCACAAAAAACGTGTCTCCAACCTCATATTTGAGCAGTGCAGGACGTTAGAATCAATGCATGAAGTTTTGTTGATTTAAATAAGATTGGGTTGACATGAGTTCATACTTGAGTATTTCCGTGGATGTTTGTAGAGTGAGATTAGTTGTGTTGATGGGTGCATTGATGAATTGGGGATGAAGTGCAGGTCCGCCCTGCTTTAGGCAGCAAGGTATACAGTACCGAACCAAACTATCAGGTTCACAGTCGATATTGGTAACTGTATCGACACAACTCAAGCTTGTGTCCAAACCTTTGCAAACTGGTCTGTAATTGTGGACCCAACTATCTAGAACTGGTAGGTTCCGATCGGTTAGGCCTGGCTTAGGGCGTTTTGTATTGATTCAGGACCCCCTCAATTATTTAGGGAAAAGCATCTGCCGCTCTTCTCTCTTATGTTTCAAGATAAAAGAGCAGAAACAGTCTGATGCTCCTCTCTCTGTTTCAAGGTAAAAGAGGAGAACTAGAGAAGAGAGGAGAAAGGGCGTAGTGAGAGATGAGTGTGTGACAAGCTCTGATTTTTTTTTTCTTATTTTACTTGTATTATTTGTTTATGTTTGATGTGTTTGTACATTTAATTGACAATTATTTTTGATTTGTGCACTGAGTAAGATGATAGATGTGTTGTATATTGTTGGCAATATCTAATTATTCATATTTAATATTTTTTCAAAAAATACTTTTGAGCAATTTTTAGTATTTTTAGAAAAATATTAAAAATGAGCATGAAACCTGGAGCCTGGCCGTAAGCCTGAAGCTCGAGTAAGAGCTAAGTTCGGGCTAGGTCAAAAAGCTGGGCCGGGCCGGGCACAGACCAAAGAGAATTGTATTGATTTTGTCTGACACGACCCGGCCCATGAACAATTGTAATGTCCGGCCCCTTATTTTTTTTCTTATTTTAGTTCTAACAGTTTCTTCAGAGTTATGTAGCAGTGCAATATGATTCTTGTTTGCTTCACAATGATTGTTTCAAATTGCAAGTTTTAGTTTCTTGGCTAGATTTCCTAGGTTGTAGGGCAAGGAGGAAATGACCATCGTCGCCAAAAAAGGAAACTTTTGTTACTTGATCCCTATTCTTTTCCTTTTTATAGAACTAGAATGCACGAGTCTGGGTAAGAAAATCTAAGCATGTAGTGCACATTGTCAGCAAAAGTTCTGAAAACACCAGAGAAGACGGCATCAGCTGATTAAATATTTTTTTTTCTTGCTAATATATATTCTTTTTTATTTGACTTCATGGTACACTGCCATTTTTTTTCTTTCTTCTTGCAATATATTGTAAGGTGGAGGCATGAGAGAATAGCGTACTTGTAGGATAATAATGTTACTACTACACCAGTAAAGTATTCTCTAGAGCCCGTTACAGACTTACAGATAGTATGGAAAACAGAAGTTTACTGAACGCCCATTACATAAATCTAAACGGTAGAGAAAGAAGAACAAAGAGAATTACGGAGGCAAGGGTAGCTTCAGTGGATCATCTCCACTAGGAACTCATTGAACTCACTGGGCTTCTGTGGGCGTCAAGTTCGGCAATGGCGCTCTCGATCTTTCCCTTCAATTCGGCACGATCCATGTCATCAGTCTGCAACGCAAGGGATTTGTTTAAGTTAGCTAATTTATGGGAAGGATGTACTTAACATGCTCAATATATATCAGTAATATAAAAGATTGGGCAGAAGAAGGTTAGAGGATCTTGGCATGTTATCTAGTGCTTTTGGGAAGGGAACAAAAAGAAGCATTGCTCAAATCAATCTTTTATAGGCATGGGTCAAGCCACCCTATCAATTGCTCAAGTCTTCAGAGGAAACAGAGGACGACCTTGTCATGATATTATTGAACATCTGGAATAAGAAGTATAAAGTGTGACCATAGTGACAGAAAGTGTAGAATGTAAGAATAACTTGTTAGGGGATTTTGAATATGATGACAGGGTAGAGACCCTATGGTTCACCGATCCTGGCTTTAATTGCATCTAGTTCTATGTTTTAGAATTCTCAATAATCAAGATGAAGGGTTTGATGGCACCAGTAAAGCCAAATAAACCTAACCCTAAACCGATGGTAAGACGATCGCCGTCACTGCTCATCCGATGATCTAGTATTCACTGCATGAAAGCAGCCAATGGTTCCAAGTTCGTTGTTAAAACCAAGAGGGTCTAAATCCCACTAATACTATTTCGACGGTGGTGCAACAACCAACGGCACCAAAGTCACCGTCGAAAGAGAACTTGTAGATGGCTTGATCCTGAAGCAACTAAATCCGAGATGGACTCCATTATATCCAATACCAATCCAAACAACCATCTGAAGATCCCAAAGCACCATTTTAAGATCACCGAGACGAATTGAAGACGGAGGCCAAGCATCTAACGGTCGACCTATCACCTTTGATGGTGTCCGATGACAACATAATTGCCATCTAAACTCTTCCAAATCTAATTAGTTCATCATCGAAAGAAAGTCTCTTCTAAAATCTCACAATGGCAAAAACACTTAGTAAAAGCTTTAGGAGCTTATTTCTTAACTTAATTTTGAGGACATTAAGTTGACCCTATCATTAGTTGGTACTGGGCAACGGCGGACAGTAAGATATAATCATCCTGAGATGGTTTATTTCCTTAATTTTCCTTAGCCTTTAGTTTTTATAATTTATTTTCTACTTTCTTACTTCTAAATTTAGCTTAACTTGTGCTTGACAACTTGGATTGTTACTTAACTAGTTTCGCTTTGAAACCAATGTCAGGCCTTCCCTTACTACATGAGAACATCAGGAAAATGGTGAATTCACCAGAAACGCGAAAGAAATAAGAATAGATATTCAAAAATTGCTGAGATAAAAACCTGCAATTTTATACTAAGTCATGTAAAGACAACTAGCATGAGAGATGCGATAGGAAAAGTATTCAACAGCTAATACCAAACTGCTAAAACCCATTGATTTAAAATAGTTGCAGTACTTGTGAATTATCGATCAACTAATGAATAGTTAAATAATCAAAGAATATGCTTCTAAAACTTTGCAAGTAGTTTCATTTACTTGTGGATTATTGTCATTTTGGTTCAAAGAACACAGCTGGGAAAACAATTAATATTGTCAGAATTCACTTTCAATTCCTAAATCACAAATAACTATCATCCCAATGAAAACAATTAACATATAGATACTGGTACTTCTAATTGTGCTCATTTGCTTTCAAATAAGAATGGATTTTTAATCAGATGAGATTTCTATATGAATTCCTTTTTGGCGATCTCTCGCATTATATCATTCCCATGTTTGATCTCTGCATATGTCCTTTCTTGATAATGATGTTGTTACCAAGGCGGAACATGATAGATTACTCATATTAACTCAGATTTCATCTTTTTTTCACTACAACGTCCAACCAATCCGACAAGTTCCTCATGGCAGGCAAAGTCTTCTTTTGGCCACGGACAGACAAAGTCTCTTTCAATTATGTGTGAATTATGTTGGGCGTGGAAGCACACCTTTGTGAAAACAAGCAGAACAGCAACAACAACGTGGAAACGATTAAATAAGCCAAACTGGAACATGGAAGCAAACTTGTTGGCTTCCTCACAAACAAGATGAACAAGGTGGAAAGAATTTAATAACCCAAATTAGCGCATGACGGTAGTTTTGTTTTCTTTTTCTATTTAACCATCCGGTTTCTTTATCCACAAAAAGTTCAGAGATAAAAGTTGCAGAAAGTTGTCACAGGCACACCTGATAGTAGAATTATTAGCTTCATGAGGTGTCTCCATAAGACTTCTGAATAGGTCAACAGAGATTTCTCCAGATCTCCAAAATCAGAGTCTAGTTTATGACAGTAGTTAATTAAAAAAAAAAAGAAATCATCTACCGTGGTGTTTTTAAATAAGTTGGCTCCAGATGTGCTGGATTGTGAATAAAATACAGAGGGAAAGCATATGAAGAGTAGCTTAGAACAGCTGAATCAGCTGCTATGTCCCCTACAAACAGGAATTCACACTGAAAACATGGGCTAAAAGAAGTAGCAACCGCTAATTAAAATAACTAATCTCTTTGTGGAGGAGATAAACTTTTATTATTATTATTATTACTTTTACTTGGTACTTGAAATTTAGATGTGACTCCTCATGCCAAGTTTAGGTGTCACCTCGGTCAGCATAAAATAAAAGTCAGCTGGTCCCTTGTCAACCCCATGACCTCAGCAGGTGATGCAACACACACGCACGCAGACATGGACATAGAGACGGAGGGAGGGAGGAAGGGAGGATACCTCAACAAACAGAGTGTGCAAGAGGTTCCCGGAGACAGAGGTGATGCTTGCGGTGATGATGTTGAGATTGAGAGACTCAAAGAACTCACACACCTTGACCATGGCGTCCCTCTTCTTATTGCAAGCGATGCTAACAACCAAAGTCCTATCGCCTACTTCACAAACTCTAAGCTGCATCTCGTCCCAAGCAAAAATGGCAAAAAAAAGATCAACTTTTAATAATATATTCAAAGATCTGTTTCTCCTTCCAATCCCTGGCCTCCATTGGCACTCTCAAATCCAAAAAAAAAAAAACAGGGTGTCAAAAGTAAGGTGGGAGTGGAAAGAGAGCTTACTTCGATGACTTCGATCGATGGGAAGCTCGGAGAGCCTCGTGAAGTTCTCGTCTTCTTATTCCTTTGCATGAAGTGTGCATCGTCGCGCTTGGTGTCGCCAATTGGTAGTCTCCCCTGTTTCCCTGACTCGAGCTCAGATATCTCTGCTAGTATCCTCCTTTCTTGCTCTTGAAGCTCCTGGATGTAACTGATTGCGTCTTTGATGATCGATGCCTTGTCCATCTGCAGGCCACCAATTAGCAAGCAACGAATAAACCACAATCGGACCGTTGCTTTCAATCGAGAATTCGAATCGATAAAAGCGTTCTCTGTACAAGAATCCATATGTTTGCTGCGGCATCTCACCTTTGTAATGTTAGGGACGACACTTCGAAGAGCATAAAGCCTTTCATTTATTTGCCTTCGCCGGTTCCTCTCCATGACGAGGTTCTTCGCGGCCGTCGATGACGCAACATCAGGGGAGCTCGAATCGTAGTATCCAGAGATAGCTTCATCCAATCCCCAGCTGCTTCAGTTTGAGAGAACAACGGTCAAAGAACAAGGAAAAAAGATTTGGCAGAAAGAAAGAGACATCCACTTCCATATAGAAAAGATTCGGATGGAAAGAGGCGAGGGGAGAACGCAAAATCGAGTCAATCTGATTCCATCTAGTGGGAATCTGAAACATGGCAAAAAACCACAAACAAGAGCAAGAGAAAGCATGCAATTCTTTTGACTCAAAAAAGCCATCAGATACCCGAATCCATTGCCTCAACATTTCAGGTGGAGTCCGACCTACTCTGAAACCTATCCAGTCTTGCTGGAGAAAGGCAGACAAAGCAAAACAAGGCAACTCATCATCTCCCATAAACCAAGATAATTTCTGGAATACCGGAATCCGATCAGAAATCACCGAAATGTAGAAGCTCTTGCAGGACTACATCCAGTAACATAAGGAGAGAAAGGCTACTATCTGATAGAAAGGTGGTGGAGGTTTCAAGCCCCGGCCACCATTACCAACATGAGAAGACCATGGGAGGAAGGGAGATGGAAACATAGAAAGATGCATGCATGGCATGAACTATGTATGGGGGGGAGGAACAACCTGTCGAGCTCCTCAGACTCCAAGAAGCGCCTGGTTTCCCAATAGAAGTTGTACTCGGCCTCCATGTCGTCCATCCTCTTGCTCCGGAGAAATCGAGCTGCGGCTGAGGAGGAGCTCAGCTGGCGTCCACTCCTATACGTAGAGAGCTAGCCGCAACAACACAAGGAGAGGGCGTGGGAAATATAAAGATAAGGAAGGGGATGAGAAGAAAAAAAGAGAGAAAAGGGAGAGAAGGTGTCGCTCTCTTGGTTTCAATTCTATCATCGCTTTACTTCCCTGTGTTTAGATTGCAGAAGCGGGAGGGACCATTGGGGAGTGGGAAGAGTCCACAAGTCCAGCCCTGGGCTTTTGGTCATATGAACACGTCCCATGGAGCCTTGTTTTATTCTCTCCTTTTCCTCTGGTCCCACTGTAGGTGGTCCATCAAATTAATTTATTAAATCAATCTAGTAAAAATATGTCCATATAAATCAAAAAATAAAAATTATTTTTATATGATTAGTCATATGCATCGTCATTCAATCAGCCGCATTCTCCAATAAACACGGAGTAGTGGATGGAAACTAGTCTAAGTTTCTTATGCGTACGTACTGTTTACCTCTCTGAAGAATTTTGTTAAAAGACTTTTATTCTTGTGTGTGCCTACAATATATACCGTTTGACTTGAAATAGTTTGGATTAGATTGGATGATGACATTGGTGTCGTTTAAATCATTTTGGAAATTAACTGACGGTATATGTTGGATTTGATTAGTAGCTTAGATCAATTAGAGATTGCGTATTGCACTGAAATGAGTCACGGGTATGGATTAAGAAATCTTGACCCGAGTATAGGTTAAGATTTTGTATATTGCTGTTTTTACTTGGTTAGACCCAAATCTAATTTAATCCGATATCTTTCATTGTATATTGGTATCCTTACTTGTATATAGCAAGGAGGTTAAAATCTCCCAATTTTATTAGAAGAGTACTGGATAAAGATTGAAACATGAATTATTGCAGAATATGGTGCTAGAGCATCCAAAAAGAGTCTTAATTTATACGAGAAAAATTAAAGTTCTCTGATTGGTTTAGAAAAACATATCATTGCTTCATTTATATTTCTACGTTACAAATTATCAGCAACTCTAATCTGTGCAATTTATAACCACATGGAAATGTGAACATAGATGAAATCCAGCAACTCCTGGTGCGCCTCACTCGTCCTTGAGTATAATATGAGAAGAAAGGCACCTCTTTGGACAATCAACCTCCAAGGCCTCTTTTTTGTTTTCTTCTCAAAAAAAAAAAAAAAAAAAATGGTGCAAACCAAGAAGACACTCATCGGCGGCATACTGTAAACTGGTTCCAGAAGTTTGACAAGCCTGCTTCAGCTTCAATCACCCTTAATTTGTTTCCATTTCCCTTTCCCTTTCATGGTCTTCATAGGTCCCGCCTCAAAGAGTGCTTCAATTGGCCGCAACAACCGGTCACCCGTTCAGATGAGCTTGGAAGGGGAAATTGTTAGTTGGACTAGGTCTACTGCTGAATGGTGGACCACTCCAACCATAAACGGAAGCTCATAAACATGCCCCATTTTGCTCCTTGTCGGTGCTCGTAGGCATTCTTTTGCGGTCAGATAAGTCAACATCACGGGCAGGTCCTGCGGATATATAGCCGAGTGAATTTCGAAACTACTCTACTATTGAGCCAACGGTAGATCTGGTCCAACCAATAATAACTTGTTTCCTTGGCCAAACCACATTGAAATCCTTCAAGCCATGGTATTGCGTTTACTTGCTTGGGTCATGAGAAGAGGTCAATTCCCACTCGAAAGTCATTCAGTCATGTGATCCTTGGAGGGGAGGTGGGGTGATGGCCACCGGCCAAATACTTTTACCAAGACAAATTGGAGCTGGACAACCGAACAAGGGAACAAGGAAGGCATCACGAGATTGGCGTTGGGAAACAGCAACAAAGCTTGTGGTCAATTCTCACTTTGGCGATAAGGATGATCTTTGTTTTTTTGGGAGCCTCCCACCCTGGCACTCTCAAGATAAACTTTGATGGCAGTATTTTCCAACACAGAGAGAAAGAAATTAGGTTTGTGACGAGAGATTGCAATGCCAAGCTTGTCGCCACTAGGAGACGATGCATCTTCAATGAGGCAGGATGTGGAGCCGAGCTGAAGGCGGCTTGGAAGGGGATTAGGTACATGAGACGGGTACTCGGTGCCGTGAGTATCCACCTAGAGGGTAATTTGGCTACGATGATAGAGTGGATCTGTGGGCAGCATACCAGTGACGACCGGTACCCACTCCTACGAGATGTACGCAAACTCGCAGGAGAGTGTGGCACCTTCTGAGCTTCTTATGTTTATAAGGAGGCAAACAACACAGGAGATTGGGTTGCCTCCCATGTAGCACATCATGCGAGAGACGTAATTTGGATGGATCGGGACTGGGTGTCTGCTTCCATATACTATGTACTCTTTTCTAATTTTGTTGGGTACGTGCATACACATATAGTGTGAGCAAGTGGTATAGCGGAAAAAAAGAAGAAGAAAAGATGGATTCTCTTTCATGAAAAATAATAGGTGAAAAGACAAAAAATAATCCCCACTACATGTGTCATATTATTGCAATGTAGCCTACTCTCCTCCCAATTGGTATCAGAGCTCATTGGTGGTGCCTAGATGGCAGGTAATATCGACGTAATTTGCCGAAAGTGTCTAATTGTCAGCGGATGTGGAGTGGAGGGACTGCATTGCCAAAAGGAGGGATCAGATGAGGATGGAGAGGACCTTCTTTTCGACGATGACAAATAGGCACTTTCGATGAACTATTTTTAGGTCATCTGCCATGCATGCACCACCGGTGAGCTTTGATCCTAATTGGGAGGAGGGCGGACCATATTGCAACAATGTGACAAATGCAAGTTTAACATTGCAGCAATTAGTATGAAGAAGATAATTGCAATTCCATACAAAATGTGGGGAGATATTTTTCAACCAAAATAATAACTACAGTAAAAATATCTAATAAGCATGATTAATCGAGAAATAGACAATTGGTGGGCTTTGGTGATTCTTATCCCTTAAAACTTGTACTTCACCGCTAAGCTATTGAAAGATACCGCTTGGAAGCAAGTTTAAGTTGGACAAAACCGTTGTATCAACATATAAGATGATGCTTATCTACCACGTGTTGATCCATGCCATCTTTAAGTTAAAAGTTTAATGATATCGAAGCCTTTAATGGTGCAGCCGTAAAAAACAGGTTCTCCGCACGGCGCGCTAGCTAAAGCTATTATGATGGAGGAAAATTCGGCGATGGTTATTGACTGAATTCAGTAGAGTGAAGGTGGTGTAGACGACTGCCACCTACTGTTTAAAAATATTCGGACTATGATCTGTGATGAGATGGTTTTTCATGCAAAGCATGTGTACTGGCAAGCCAATTGGGCAGCGGCTTGGTGGCCTCATATGTAGCCTACGACTTCAGTAACACTCTTTAGATTGGAGAGAAGGAGCTGCTTGGTATGTTCCAGAAATTGTTATTTTTCGGATTTTTTTTGGCTATATTCGTACTCGTTCTGTGTGATACATCCGTTTCCGTAAAAAAAAATAAAAATTAAAATAATAATAAAAAAAAGTTGGTGTTTATCCCTCACTACCACTAAAAGATCGGCGTATTTTAGTCATAAAAATCCTACATAAACAACAACAATGGGATTTAATGCTTGGATAAATGGATGGATCATATTGAGGGGCCTCTTTATAAAATTTTTAAAATATTCTTTTTAAAAAATAGAGAAATGCAGTAATATTGAAGAGGAAGCGGTCGTACTGAAGAAAAAGGTGGAGTGCGCCTGAGATTATTTTTTCGGTTGATACGATTTTTTTAAAAAATAATTTTTTATTTTATATAACTCTAATGTAAATATAATTAGACAGATCAAATGAAAGTAATCATGATAATGAGTGTAGAATATAAACTAAATTTATCCAAATAACCTCTTCCAGCAATATAAGATGGTTCTGATGATCTTGTGTAACGGAAGGTAAATAGTAGGCCCGAATGGGTATGGTTTCTTTAAAAGGAAAAAATCTTGCTAAGTGGTGGGGCCATCTACAGACAACATCATTTTAATCCCGGCAGGCTCCCAACAAAGTATTTAATGAGTGGATTCATTGCAGCCGTCCGATCATCATCACCATCACGTGTCAGGTTAATGGTCAGCTTCACACGTACTAACCGTGATGACGCAAGGGTTGTGACGTACTCCCACCAAAGTATTTAATGAGTGGAGAAGGTGGATTCATTGCAGCCATCAGTCGTCATCACCGCACCACCACGCATGCACGTGCCCGTTTAATGGTCAACTCCACGTACTAATGGTGATGACGCAAGGGTTGTGACGTCTCAGGGTTCATCACCTAAGGTGACGTCAGCTACGAAAATATTGGTAGGAAAGACTTTTCAAAGCCTTAGATGGGTCGTTTGGGACAAATACTATCGCATGCCCGGGAAAATTCAAGAAAGGGCGCTTCCCTGCCGTGCACTCGAGATAAGGTTCAAGCTTCCACTTGAACTAACGGCAGCAGTCTATCATTTATATCATCATGATGTTGATCTCTCTCTCTCTCTCTCTCTGTGTGTGTGTGTGTGTGTGTGTGTGTGAACATGTGTGTACATATAGCTGAACTTTAGCAATCAACTTTCATTTTCACAATCCTCTCTAAATCCAATAATTAAATAAAACACAGAGAAGAAGGAATGGACTCTTGCAACCAACCGATCATCATGAAGTAGATGTTTATTTTGAAAAAAAGACAACTCTTAAAGAGAGATAATAACTCGTGAAAGCATGATAGATTTAACCCGAACCTAGACCGGACCGGACTAGATTTAGGATGGACCTTGGTTGAACATAAAGCAGAAAATTTTGCTTAGCATCTCAAATTCATGCTTGAATCGACATCACAATAATGGGCCTGAGACGGCCCTTGGCCCGGTAGCTATGTGATCCATGTGTGTCCAATTCGACCCGATATATCTGGAGATCATTGGACCTACTTGCCAGCATAGTCTAGCTATGATGCACGGAGGGAGAAAAAGAGATAAGAGATAGATAGAGAGAGAGAGAGAAAGGATGCATTAGGGAGATGACTTTCTTGTAAACATATGTCATCTTAAAAAAAGTTTAGGGTGGCCACCTTCCACCAAAAGTACCAGGGTGAGAATTACCATCACTGGAGGTCAAAATTGATAACCACTTTACCATAATTTTAGAGTTCTCATCTGATATGATATGGGATGCCCACAAAATCTTTATAGCAAATACTAGTCCTTTTCATGCATCATGCAGTTTATCTCGAGATAGCAGTGTCAAAAACCTGCATTCGACTTACCAAAAAAAACAAAAAAAAAAAATGAACAACTATGATCCATGATGACGAAACCTACTTCACAATAAGCTCTTTTTGTCATCCACACTGCCATGAAAGTCGTCTAGTTTCCCTATATTAGCTTTGAACCAGTCCACCATTATAAAGATGAGAATTGACATGACTAACTTAATCACAAACATTTAGCTCTTTAGGTTGTTACATATGAAGATTATTAATACATAATTACTTTACTAGTCCTTGCACGTAGAGAGGAAAAAAAGGGCCAGGTTTCTTGCGAATGAGCCCTAAACATTACTAATATTATACATAAGTTCTGTACTTCAACTAATTATCCCCTTTCTTTTGGTACGACTAATCATTAATTTTTAGAACCCGCAAGAATTTTTAGGAACACAGTCTCCGGTGACAAAAGGGTCATTTTAAAATATATATATAAAAATATAGAAAATGTTTCTTGTACCTTTTTTTTTTTTTTTTTTTGTAAATCTGATGGATTTACAGCATAATTGTATCGAGTGTAAATCCGTCGGGCACAGTCAGAAAACTCCAGAGAAGTCCGCAAACGGCCCAATTAGCCGGCCCATTTGCACCCCTATCCATAAATATATGTGAAGCCTTGAAATGGCTGCCAAATGTCCTAGCATTGATAGGAGGTGGACTTATTTTTAAGATCACTGGGGGCATTTTATTAATCCAGCCAATCTCTCTACTTCATGGCTCTATAAAGTTCTGCCATAGAGGCATGACTAACTCACTGGTTCGCAAAAAAAAAAAAAAAAAAAAAAAAAAAGGTTGGAGTTTTCAAAAGCAACATTTTTATAAAAATAAGATTTCATATTTTATGAGAAAAAAATTTATAAAGAATATAGAAAAGCTACTTTTCTACCGATTGAAAATTGAGATGCTTTTTTTTCCAAAATTATTCTTAAGTCATCAAAACCCATAGATAAATTTTTTTCTTTATTAAGATATAATAGATATTTTACCCAATGTTTCCAAAAAAAAGTAGATGTTCAATCAAACATAAATCAGTTTGGAATGGCCACTTTCTTATGATCAACTAAATATGCTAAAATTATTTTTTCAGACATCATATTCTCATGAATCAAGTTTCTAAAAAAAATATTTTGATGAGAATTTTTTTTTTTTTTTCATGAACCAAACGAGTTATAGAATAGAAAAACTTCCTCCCCGAATAGCCAAAATCCTTCCAACATGGTATCTGATGATAAAGCTGCCCCACCATAAGTTCCCAGGATTCAGAGCGTTGCCCTCGAAATTTACCTTGAAAACACCCTAATTTGGGGGTTCCTTGTTGGAGAATGAACTCACCGCTGGAGGAGGTATAGATTGGTAACCTCATGTTCCCATGGCTCCTAAAGATAAGAATTTATTATCAAGATTGTGTTGGAATGCTTGGATCTTGGCAGCCCAACGCAACGATTCCACACGCCACCTGATGCAGAGGTGTGAAATGATCTCTAATAAAGTCCTCTCTTTCCTCTCCGATACCATCCAAATTGCTCTAAAGTGGATATGGGCTGGAATGGAGTCTATATCTCCAAGGACGCTACTCTCCACTACCTTCCAAATAGTAGACTTCTTTTGGGGGCTTGAGGTGGGACATGAAGTGACCAAGCACCATATTTAGTATCATGAGGCTAAATTTCACCTCAAACTTACACATGTTACCGATTCAATAGCTAAAGATCATACGATAATTTGCTACAGTCTTGCAAAGAACCCACATATTTTATTTTTATTTTTTTTATACTGAAAATGGATTTTCATACAATACATGTACAAATACATCCAATAAAGTCAAAAAATACTAACTCTCGGAGTGCCAATAATAGCTCCCCCTCCCCTGCCTCGAGGGTGTACCCTGAATGATGAGCCGCAAAGGCAGCCACCCAGTCGGCCGCTCCATTGGTTTCTCTAAATACATATTTGGCCTGGATAGCCACCCCATCCCTCCTCATCATCTCTATATCCCGAACCAAGGGATGGTTTGTGCTCTCACCCCTCAGCTCCTCATGCATTCATCCGATAACCGTGGCCGAATCGTCCTCCAAGACAATCGAGCCGGCCTGCAACACCTGCCTCGCATGTCGAAAACCAATATATTTTTTACTAGGGTGCCTGCGGCCAAAATACAGTCAACTGCAAAAAAAAAAAAAAAAAAAAAAAGAAAAAAAAAAAAAAAAAAAAAAAAAAAGGAGATAAGAGACAGAACAAGAAGGACCCGATTGATATGACTGAAATTGCCTACTTGAGCATGAAAAAAAGTACATATGCACAAAGAATAAAGAGATAGGGCGATAAAAAGCACTATCCAACCGAAGATGGAAAAGGCTCTGATGCAGCTCTATTGATCAACAGGGAGGAGAGGAGGGGTACCTTATAAGGTGCGCCCATATGTTGTGTGTACCCTTTAGCATATGCAAATATCCGATTTTGCGCACAAATGCACATTTGATGCTCCAATGGGAATATAAAGGGAATTCCAAACGTTACTGAAGAATTACCAATATCATGCGAGGAGTTCATTCTACTTTCCCACATGTATCAACTATGAAATATGAATCAGTCCCCCACACATCACACGTGGGAGACTAGTGTAAAAAGAAGTCAAAAATACCAACTAAACCACAATTTCTAGTTATATGTAAAACTGGCGTAGATGCCAGGTTTCTTACAGATAACCCCTCAACAGAACTAATATTACACAGAAGTTTCTCCACATGAGCTGATTACCCCCATTTCGGAAGCGAGAAGGGTTTTAGACGCCGGCGAGAGAGAGAGAGAGAGAGAGAGAGCGCTCGCGCGCGCGCAATGGAGGCGTCTTCCGCCGTGAAGCGGCCCTTCGAGTCCGCCAGCGACCCCAGCGGCCCCTCCCCCTACCCTTCCTCCGCCGCCGCGGCCGCCAAGCGCCGCCCCCCGCACTCGCCCGCGGCCCACTTCCGGGTCTTCTCGCCGCTGCTGAAGTCCCCCACCAACGAAACCCTCTTCCGCATCCTCTGTCCCGCCGATCGGACCGGCGGGGTCATCGGCAAGGGCGGTTCCATCGTCCGCCAGTTCCGCGAGGAGACCGGCGCTAAGATCCGGATCGAGGACCCCGTCCTGGGCTCCGAGGACCGCGTCATCATCATCGTCGCCGAGGCACCGCCGAAGAAGCGGCGGGAGGACGGCGGAGGGAACGGAGGCGAGGCGGCTGAGGACGATCCCTCCCCGGCCCAGAGGGCCCTTGTTAGGGTTTTCGAGAGAATGCTGAGGGTGGAGGGTGAGAGGGTTGGGGAAGGAAATGGAGGAGGAGGAGAAGGAGGAGGAGGAGGGGAGGAGAAGGAGATACAGGGGCAGGTGGTGTGCAAGCTCCTGGCGCCCAGCAGCCAAGTGGGGTGTGTTCTTGGAAAAGGAGGGAAGATCGTTGAGAAAATCAGACAAGAGAGCGGAGCTCAGATTAGAATTTTTGGGAAGGATCAGGTGCCACCGTGTGCTGTTGCTGGTGACGAGCTGATCCATGTAAGCTATCAAGGATCTTTATCCATTTTTTGATTCGTTTCTGGTTTTTGGGTGCTCCGACTATGCATGCATGACATAGATATGCTTCCGTCAACCTGAGAATTATGACTGTACACAATCTCTGGATCGCAGTGGAATTTTATTGGGCATCGCAGCATGGAAAAGTAATAAAGATGTGGTTTTCATAGTGCTATATTTTCATGGCTATTCAGTTAAAGTTCCTGTTTGCTTCCGATATAGTTTCATATGTCTCATTTCTCAGTAGTGATTGATGTAGTGGTTTTTTTTTTCCTTTAAAGTGCACTAGAGATAGCTGACTTGAAATTTTCTATTCTGTAATTCTCTTTTCATTCATATAATGAACAAGAATCTTCTCAAATAAAAGAACCAAACGGAAGTTCTTAGGCACTCCAATCCTTTCAGTGAATCTAGCAAGAAATTCATCTGAGTCATGGTACCACAAATATCGTATGATAACCCTTAACCACCATTAGGTTAAGAAGAGCTATCAATTTCACATCCAATAGTGCAAAAGAAATAACTTAAATTTTTTTTTTCTTCCACTATATGCAAACTTCAAAGTCGTCCTCAAATATAGAAAAGCTCTTTGATCTGCATGAAGTTTCTGATAATTAATTGATGATGGAGCTTTATTAGTGATATTTTTTCCCTGATAGCTAGCAGGATGGTAACAATTCATTGTAATGGTATGAGAATCGAATGTGGGACATGGCTGTCTAGAAAGGTGTCAAATATGGAAATGAAGGAACCCCATAAACTAGAACAAAGTTGTATAACTAGTAGAGGGTCTTGACAATGATATTACAGCCATAATTGTGCAAGCAAGATGCAGTGCAGATGAAATTCAAAAATAATATGTAACATTGAAATTACTGTGTTTCTATCTGAATTTCATCCAATCAGCTCAGCTCTATATGGAAAAAGCTGGTTTTGCGCACTAGCCCTTGTTTGAGAACTGGTTATGACATTCTTCTTTCCATGTGAATTTTAGTATGGTTCAGGTGTATGGGTTTGAATAAACAATGTCATTGCACCTATTTGGATTATACGAAGTTAAATTAAATGTTTCATGGCATGACCTATTTCGATCATTCATAATAGGAAGGAATATTTTACCATGATACATGCATATGCTCTCTAACTGGTGGATCGTGCTGTCATCTGTGTCATTTTTTGAAAGGAAGGGCGATTGACTCGTTCTCCATTTTCCAAATATATTAAAGAAAACAACCTTTTGGATTAATTTCTCCTATTTGACCAACGTTCATCTCTGCTCTTGTGTGTTCCTCTCCTGTTTCCTGTTCCTCTGCCTTTCTCTTTTTATACCTGCTTCTCAAACAAATCCATCCTAAAATCAATGCACATGTCACTTTGTTTCTGCACTCTCCACACTAGATCAATAGGGGAGGGAGGGAGAGAGAGGGAATCATGGAGTGTCTTGGGTGTATCAGAAGTACTATGTGTGCCCCCAAAAATCTGAAGAAGATGGTTTTTTTAAGAGAAATTATTTGCAAGAGAAATCAAAACCAGTTCAATCAGTTATGAAATCTTTTCCTGGCCTTGGTACTGTCTTTACCTTCGACAAATGCACCCCTAAACCCCAACTTTCCTTTCCTTCATTCTCTACAGCGGTTTGATTCACAATAGAAAATCCCTTGCATTTGATTTGGGAATTTTTGCTCATTTTTTTTCCAAAAATTCTTTTTTGGTATATATTTGTTACACAAATATTTTTGCATGATCTTCTGTGATGATCAAAGAAAGAGATACCTTTGGTTGAGGGGGATCGAGAGGCAGAAGAGGGATTTTGTTTAGTTGGCTGACATTTGTTATATTGGGTTGATTCAACATCAATCAGTGCTGATTTTTCTCCCCCAAAAAAGTGCTTTCCAATTGATGTTTTTTCAACATCAATCAGTGCTTTCTTCCGTTGATCAACAATGCAAAAGGCGTAGCTTTTCCCTTCCTTTTCTGTTGTGTCATGGTCGCTATCTGAGTTTATTTATCCTTCTAACACAAAATAATGAGAGCCTTATGCTTTATAGGTATACTGGCGATTCTATGGGGAGAAAGAATATAAACTAAAGCCATTTTATACATTTTATATTGCAACACAAGTGGCTGGTGCTTTTTTTTAACTGAGATAAGAGACTGTTTTGAAATACAATGAAGAGTTAAGCTTTGTTATTCATGATGGACTTACGGAACCATTTTGAGCATCTAGATGAAAAAGGCCTTTCAGTTATCGATACTATACTATCTTTCAACAAAAAAATGTTTGAATTGGTGAATTAGGCCCTTGTGATGGGAATTATTTCTTTTGCCTGAATTACAAAACCTTTCAGTTATGGATACTATACTATCTTATCATTGCCTATTTCAAGGTTTGTAATGCTAATGCCATCAACAACTGAATAATGTCATTTGCTAATTTGATTTCGTTCTTTTGAAGTGATACTGACTTTGTACAAAACTTTTCTGGTAGATAACTGGGAGTTTCTCTGCTGTAAAGAAAGCACTGCTATCTGTTTCGAGGTGTCTACAGGATAACCCCAGAACAGAGCCAACTAACTTTAGCATTCCAAAACCATATGGGCCAAACAGTCATGGAGCTGGTCCCCCTACAGTGATGGATCCTTATGCTCAAAGAAGCTTATTGCCTAGTCAGCATGTCCCAGAGTATCATTCCAGGGGATATTCATCGAATCCAGGAATGGACAATATTGCACCTGGCCACAGAAAGGTTCCAGAAGAGGATGTTATGTTCAGAATATTATGCTCCAATGACAAAGTTGGTAGCATCATTGGGAAAGGTGGTGTAATTATTCGGGCCTTGCAAAGTGAAACTGGTGCAACAATCAAGATTGTTGACCCTGTTCCAGATTCAGATGAAAAGGCTATTGTGATATCTGCACGTGAGGTGTGTGCAAAATCAAAACCTTCATGATTGGCTTAGAAATTGAAGTTCAATTATTCATTTTATTGAAAAATTTGAGCCTTTTCTGATGTTGGTTATGGTTGAGTAGTGCAGACTTCAGAATTAAGACATTCTCCAGCACAAGATGCTGTCCTTCGTGTCCATTCTAGACTTGCAGAGGCAGGATTTGATAAAAGCTCTGCTGTTTCTGCAAGGCTTCTAGTTCCTGCACAGCAGATTGGTTGTCTGTTGGGTAAAGGTGGCACCATTATTGCTGAAATGCGAAGGGCTACTGGGGCCAGTATCCGGATTTTTGTAAAGGAACAAGTTCCAAAATGTGCTCAACCAAATGATGAGCTCGTCCAGGTATGAAGCAGTTATTTGATGCTATTAATTTCCTACGCACTACTTTTTGGGGTTTATATGGTTAGTCACCTGATATACATTTTCAAATGAATGTTTTCAGCCTTCAATTAGACTTTTTATTTCTTCAAGCTGTTAATGTTGGTTGATTGGCTGTCTGCATTACTCACTCATATTTTGCTTTGTGCAGAGATAATTATTTGAATTAATTATTGAGCGGAGATAATGCAGACTTTTGTGCAATTTGATGCTATCAATTTCTTCATTGCTCCTATGTTGTTTTTTTTTTTTTTTGAGTTACATGATTATTCACCTGGTACAATTTTTCAAATGGATGTTCTCAGCTTTTCCTTGAACTTCCTATTTCTTCAAGTGGTCATATTGGGTGATTGACCATCTGCATTAGTCACTTGTTTTTTGCTTTTTTTTGAGCAGTGATAGTTTGAATTAGTTATTTAGCTCACATTATTTTAAGCAAGGTTATGACTAGATTGGTTAATTCACTTTGATGCCTGAGATAGTGATAAATTAGGTATGCTGTGATTAAGGTTTATCATTATTGAAGAGGTCTATAATGGTCCTATATTATTCTGTAAGGATACAACAACTCAACTATTCAATATGGAATTAAGTTCTTTCATCCTTCTGAAAGTTTTTGCACAGGATACTTTATAGCTTCTTTCTCAGTGACATATTGTGTAAGCCTAGATTTTGTATGGTTACATTCAATCATTGGAAAGAATAACAAAATTGTAACCTGTTCCATATTAAATCCTTGATGGCCCTATTCTATTTTGTGAGGATACAACAACTCAACCATGCAATATAGAATTAAGTTCTTTCATCCCTCTGAAAGTGCTTGAACAGGATACTGTACAGCCTCTTTCTCAGTGACATATTGTGTAAGCATAGGTTTTGTGTGATTACATTTAATCATTGGAAAGAATAACAAAATTGTGACCTGTTCTTTCTATGATTGTTTGGCATTAAATTGTAATTCTTCCATATCATTATTTTTCTCATTCGTTCATTAGTATTGTCCAATTATTTATGACAAAAAAAAAGAACCAATACATGCCTTTGAAGTGCACCTTTATTATCACATACCACACTTATTGTTTTTGGAGGTTCATATCTGCAGATGAGTTTGGTAACAGTAATTTTCATGCTTCTCACTTGTCTCTATGTCTAGAGTGCAAATCCATTAGGAAAAAGGAAAACACCAATAAGAACCTTGTTTTCAGACCTACATTTTTAGATAAGATGGTTTCTTTAGATTGGAAGTTTGTGGTTGCTTTATTTAGCTTCTATGCTGCTCAATGGCATAGGAGTGTAAGAATCAATTTTAAGGGCAGGATTTGCACAATTGGCACGGAGATGCTGGTATTGGAAATGATGCAACTTTTATTCTTCTTTGGTCAATTGCAAGATGATTCTCTGCCTAATTGGTTTTAATGAAAAGTATTTATGAAGAATATTTGCTTTCTAAGAGTAATATTATTTGCTTGATGCCATATTTGTGCGACTTGAGCGTGATCCTTGAATAGGTGAATGAATAAGCAGTCGGAACCTAAGGTGAGATTAGTTTGTAATTATCTGAACATTGAGCTCCAAAATTATTTCAAGCTGTGCTTTTTTGTATTGTACTTTAGTGCTCAATAATTTAATTATCTGGAGCTGTTGGATGTCCTGCAATTGTTTCTTTCTATTTGGTTTATTTAAATTCAATCCCTTAAATGTCCGAAAACCATCATGCCGAGCGAGAAACAAATTGTAAATTTGTTGCGAACTAGCATGTCTTCCAACATTTGATGAAGCAATCTAGAATGTGGTAATGGTAAAATAGTATTTGATTAGGTGCATACCCACAACTGTATATTGTCTGACCTGTGGCAATACTCATTTGCCTAGTTAGTATATTTTCATGGTTGATCCTTGTAATCAACTCTTGTTTCTTGGTTGTCACAAGTATCTTAAGAATATTGTTTGACGTTATTTAGGTAAAAGGGGAAAGAGACTCGTTGCAACATATTATGATAAAGTTGCAATGTCCAGTATGTTGCCCTTTCATAGTGTGTTTCGGCTTCAATGATGAACTGTTAGCATGCATTCTAGATGGTCCTCTGGAAATTGAATGTACACAATGAGCCCTAGGTCTTGTGGTTACAAAATAGTAAGTAAACATTGCAAACACCTATATAAAATATTACAGGAAGCAATTTTTCCCTTGTTAGCAGGTGACTGGTAGTTTTCAATCCGTTCTGGATGCATTGCTTCATATCACAAGCAGGATTCGAGAGACAATCTTTCCAATGAAAACTTTTTCTAGTGCTGGCATGACTCTGTATTCGCCTACAACATCTGAAATCCCTCCTTTCCCGAGACCAATACATGAGCCAACCCCTCCGGGACGTTACTCTACAGCTGGACTATTTCATGGTGCTGATCCTTCTGTTGGTCTCTCCAATATCCCAGATCGGCCGCCTCCTCTCTTGCATGGTGTTGATCGTCTTGCGGTTGATCGCATTCCCATGTCTTATGGCCCTGACACTACAGGACCTCGTCCTGCTGTTGATCATCCTTCACCAAGGTCATGGGCTCCTGAGGTAAGCCTACTTGATTTTCGTGGTTTAAGGAGTAAGCTGGTTCATAGTATTTGAAGCCTGCTAAACAAGACAAAGATTTGTCGTTCATGTTGGATTGGTAAGAATATGATTCTGTATAGTTATGGCCATAAAGTATTAAAGAGATGATTGCACATCATTCAATAAATCCCATAATTGAACTACATGGGTGCCCTAAATAATGATATGATTTTGCCAAATGTTTGGATGTTAGGCCATGTTGAGACCTGACTTTTGTCAGCAGTGAAGTTTTGACTTGAAGTTGTGCTTAATCAAGGAATGCTAAATCGTCCTGAACTGGACAGTTTCGCCCATTTTGAACTGTACCGGTGGCCTATCGGTATGGTTTCGGCTTTGAAACTGATTTGCTACCAGAGCCGGAGAAGACAAAGAGAAAGAGAGAGCGGGGGAGGGAGGGAGGAGCGTCACAGACGCCTATGAAGGGCCACGGGTGGCCGGCGGAGTCTGCAGGGGCGTGGCGGAGGCCGAGGACGCGACCACAGAATTTTTTTTTCAAATTTTATACCGCGTCCTCGGCCTCTGCCGCACCCTCGCAGCCCTCTGCAGGGGTCTGTGACGGTCTTTCTCCCTCCCTCCCTTGCTCGCTCTCTTTTTCTCTTCTTCTTCTCTGGCTCCGGCTAGTTTTCTCTCGGTACGGGCCAATTCCAAACCAGTATTGAGCTGGACCGGGCATCAACCGGTACGGCACCCGGTACCGATTCGGCAATCTTTGTTTATAATAGTGTTTTTTATGATGACATAAGTTCTCTTCCTGTGGCTGTGCTCTCTATCTGACCTCAGTAGCTATTTTAATGTTCAAACATTGCTGTCCAAAAAGAAACTATAAAACTTGCTTGCTGAATATGCTTATCCCTGACGACTTGATGTGCATTCATTATCTAATTCCTTGAAACAAAAAATCATGCAGTTTTGAGATCTTTCACCCATGCATTGAGTCGATTAAAAAAATGAACAATTTCAATTGTATTTTCATTTAATCTATAGCCTAGAAGCATCCAAATCAGCTGAAATTTGATCTGTATATGTTTTAAAGTATTTAGATCAAGATCAGTAATTTAGGTTTCCAATCTATATAATCTATAATATACTTCAGGTCACTAGCTGTATTGCTGCGATTTATTTTATGTTCACTTGACGCATAGACAAGAGACATCTAAAATAAATGTTTTTTAGTCTCATAGGCATTTTGTACATCATACATCATGGTCAACGTTGTTGATTTTCATTGAGAGGTGCATCATTGATTTCCATTGTGAAGTTGGAGCCTAATGCACTCAAGATCATCCTGTTCCCCCTTACTCTGTCTTTCTATTGTGTGTGTATGTAGATGTACATAAATTAATTTTGTGAAATGTGTAGTGGTTTCTCGATCTCCACCATACTTGTCCACAATAGGTTGCGGGTTTGATGGTTTTGGACTCTGAAGTATTCATGGAAAAATGCAAGTAAGGTGTTTTATGCTCTGCAGATAATAAGCACTAGAACCCCAAGAGGCATTCCTGATGCGGGAACCGGTTTCAGAAGTGGAGGGATGGGAAGGTATGGTTAATTTCTTGATCCGGAAATCTCAAGATGCACGTTCACCTTCTTATATTCAAAATATTGGTGTGCAGTGGAGGTCAGACACCTGTAGCAACAGGCAATACAGTTGAACCTCTCGAAACAAGCAGAATGGTTGAACATATTATTCCTCAAAAGGATCTGACATATGTTTACGGAGAGAACAACAGCAACCTTTCTGAGATTAGACAGGTATGAGCTTCTTTTTCATAATAAGACCGATCTATTGAATTTTTTGAAACAATCATTTTCAATTCTTTCATCAGGCTGCCCTTTGGTTATGTTCCCTTTTTCTATTGTATGCTCATGGTATCAAAGCAAGTTAAACTATGTTGTTTAGAACTCTGATTTCAATACAGAAATAATCATAGAAATGGTTTAGAAAGAAGATGAAATGAAATTGCAACTTACCGTAAAATTTGCTGTAGATCTACCCGTCTAATGATACTCCAGAGCAAATAAATGCTCTGCGTTGTTTTCTAACTGAGAGTGCAGTTTTGCTTCAGTAGCACATATCGTAGTTATCATTTCATTTATCATCTCATGATGTCCCACCATCCCTCATCACTACAGAATTTATCATGTTTCGCAACTTCC
Source organism: Phoenix dactylifera (assembly GCF_051530095.1). Taxonomy (NCBI): domain Eukaryota; kingdom Viridiplantae; phylum Streptophyta; class Magnoliopsida; order Arecales; family Arecaceae; genus Phoenix; species Phoenix dactylifera. The sequence continues at coordinate 1,538,656 of NC_143201.1, forward strand.
ATAGCATGATTTAGTTTCATCCATTTGTTATAGATATCAGAACATCATCCAGAATATTTGTTTGGAACCTTCTGGTTTATGAAGGCTCTGAACCCCTTCCAGTGGTGTCTCTGACCAATGTTGTCCTGTTGCATGCTCAGATATCGGGTGCTCAGTTCAAGATTCATGATGCATTGCCTGGGGCGACTGCAGGAAGGGTCGTTATATCTGGAACCCCTCAGCAGGTGAAAATGGGCCAAAGTCTTATGCATGCTTTTATCATGTGGGGACGTTATATCAAGGATGCTTGATCAGATGATATGGGTCAGACCCTTCTCCATGCTTCCATCCTTTGGGACGAGAACTGCAATGATGTCTCTGCTGTCTGTGACCTTCTCAATCAGCTTGGAGTTGCTTCTGCCGCTAGGTGCTTGCTGTGAAGCTGTTCTTTGCCTCTTTTCATCTAGCAGGAAAGGGAGGTGGGATGTTGCTGCTGCATCGCTCAGGCTTTTCATTAGCCGCACCCTTTACTTTGGCGGAGCGTAAAAGCATATGCAAATGAGCTTTGCGTTCTTTGGGCACCATATATTATCTTAGGTAGCTTAGAAAGATGTACATAAATGTTAGTGTACGCTTAGTCGATCAGCGTTATAACATATTGAATGTTAATAGATTTAATTTTCCATTTTTTTCTGAGTACTTGTGCTTGGCACTGTTAATTGCGTCAAGCACAACCTTAAATAAGATTTGAAAACTCACCGACACGGGTTGAGACGAATCAGTTGTTGTTGGTCTATTTCCTCTGCTTGCAAATCTATTTTGTTATCTACATTCTAGTGAAACAAATATGAGCTTCACTCAAAAACAAAAGTTCTTGAAAATATTGGAAAATCCCTCTTGCAGATCCCATGTTCAGTTTTGTGAAGACTTGTTTTGGAGAGTCAAGCTGATTGGTCTCCCTGGTTGGTAACAATGACATCAAGAAATTTATGGAGCACTTTACAAGCATCATACAAAAGAGGGCTTTGGTTGGGAAGGCCGTCGGTGTCGGTATATGGATGCAACCAACATATGATGATGGATACTCATGCAACCGATCTCTGATGATAGAGTAGTCCTTCCCAATCCACAGTGGTGGTGTTTCAGAGGTCCAGAATTGTTAGATGGAATTGGAATTCTTTTAGGCAGCATGAAGTTTGACATCAAACAGCCATGATGGAATTGATCAAATACTGAGCAGCTAGGCCTCTCAGATCTAATATACTAGAATTATTATAATAATGATAGTTATATTATGAAAAGATACGATATTATTATAATAATAATATTATAATATACAAATAATAATATAAAAGATAATATATTAGATTATATTACATTATTATTAAATATATATGATATTACATTATATTGCTGTATTATATCAGATTATTATTATATTCTATTCTATTATATATTATGTTATAATTATAATAATATTATATTACATTGTAGTAATATTGTACTATTAATAATAATAATACTAATAGTAATAATAATAATAATAATATTAATACTTCTAAAAATAGTAATAATACTAAAAATAATAATAATACTAATAATAGCAGTAGTACTAATACTAGTAATACTACTACTACTAATAATAGTATAGTACAAAAATACTAAAATACTAAAAATAATAATCATACTAAAAATTGTAATTATGTTAATAATATTACTAAAACTAAAATAGTAATAACACTAATAATAGTGATAATACTAAAAATAGCAATAATACTAATAATAGTAACAATACTAACAATAGTGATAATACTAAAAATAACAATACTACTACGACTAATAATAGTAATAGTACAAAAATAGTAAAATACTAGAAATAATAATACTAAAAATAGTAATTATATTCATAATAGTAATAATACTAATAATAGTAATAATACTAACAATAGTGATAATACTAAAAATAGCAATCATACTAAAATAGTAATATTACTAATAATAGCAATACTACTAATAATAGTGATAAAACTAATAATAGTAATTGTATTACTAATAATAGTAATAATACTAAAAATAGTAATAAACTAATAATAGTAGTGATACTAATAATAAAAAATAATACTAAAAATAGTAATAGTACTAAAAAAGTAATTATAATATTTTTATCAAAATATTATATTACTATAAAATATAATATTATATTACATTATCTCATGATATATTGATATGTTATGTTATATAATATCTATATTACTACACTATAGCATACAATATTTTATTAACTATATTAGAATAATATTATATTATATTACAATAATATTATACTATAGTATATATTTATGTACTAATGTATATTATATTTTATTATGTCTTGTTGTATAATACTATGTAATATTTTTTTATAATCATTTTGTCATATCAAAAATACTTTCTTAGTTTGTTTGCCAAATACATATTAATGTTCCATATATTTTAGAAATATAGTTATCAAATAATAAATAGTTTTTTATAAAAACTTTATTTCAAAAAACTCTACTTTTAAAAATTTTATTGCCAATCGACCTACCAAACGGGCCTTAGCAACTAGGGATCTAATGGTACAATCTCCTACTATTTTCTTTGAGTAAGGTCCTCTTAGACATTGTTGGTATTCTTCGTTTCAATGGCTCAAAACATCGGTATTCTCCATCTGACATGTACTTGGTACTAGATTTAGTTAGTGCCATGGTTCTGAATAAATATGGCCATGACATGAAAAGAGGTATTATAACATTCTTGGGTAACTAATTCTAAAAATATATCTGGATAAATTTAAACAACATTTGTAAACAATAACTGTCACATTATCATTTTTCAAGTCTTTGACTATCAGAAAGGATCAAGCTACATAGGACGTCATTGTCTTTTTCTAAAAAAAAATTTAAACAGAAAATTTATTTTTTTTCTAAATTTTTGACAACAAAAATATGCTTGGTAATCACTGTTGTTTTTATTTTTATTTTGACAACAATGAGGGGGGAAGAAGGTCTTCCACTAGAGTTACTTGGGATTATCTCATGGGCCTATGCTAGGCTCGACCATGGGCGAGGGCATGGAGGAGATGGTGGAGGCAAGGAGGTAGCGGAGGGAGAGAAAATGGCAGAAGGAGGTGAGAGCCCGGAGGGTGAGATGAATGTAGGTAGGGTGGAAGAGAGAAACAAATTGTGAAAGCTAAGACTCAAATATGATTTCACAACTCAAAGAGGCTATCTTAAAAAAATAGAAGCAAAAAAACTTTCACTCACTTTTTTCATAAATTATAAAATTTATTTTTTAAAAAATAAAAAAATGTTTTTTTTATCGAATTTTGTGTTTTAACTTTTAAAAATAAAAAATATGAAACAAAATGGTCCAAACTACATCTAAAAGTCGTAATAGCATTTATACATAATAGTGGAGTTTGGTTTGTATTTTTTGCACGAAAGAATGGTTAATATTCTTTCATGACATTAATCATTGGACCGTATTTTGTACAACTTTCGATGTCAGTTTCGCAATCTATGTTGTGGATAGAAGAAAGGGATTAGAGCGATTCGAAAGTTGTGTAAGACGCGATCCAATGAGAAGAAAGGGATTAGAGCGATTCGAAAGTTATGTAAGACGCGATCCAATGGCTGCTGCCGTGAAAAAAAAAAAAAAAGCCATCATCGAAGAAACAACCCAAACCCTATGGTATGTGCCTCCATTCTCATTGGCAAAACATTCACTTATGTCAATCTAGTTGAATTTTTTTTCCAAACAAAATAGAGAACCCTATTGAAGAGCAAGATTAACGCTATGTTCTAGTTTCTTTTAGTTCGAACTTCGAACTATCAAGTAATAAGGAAAAAATACACAATATTAGAAACCTGGGCCCGAGAGGCCAATCAAGGGCATTTCAGTCATTACCTGTCAGGAACTGGAGGCGGACGGGTACGGTACGACATCTCCCGTGATCGGCGTGGCCGCTAATCGTCATCGTTAAAGTAAGCCCAGCGATTGCCCCGCGGTCCGCATCCTACGGCCCTGATTAATTCTCCACACCGTGCGACACCGTACCGGAAGACCCGCTGACGTCACACATTCTGCCATGTCTTAGTCCTCCTCCCTCCCCCTTCTCCCTCTCTCCTGTCCCACTGGCTCTCCCTTAGAGGCCTGAAATTCTAGGGTTTCAGAAATTCAGGGTTTCTCGATCCGCGCTCTCGAAAGACCTTCAGTCGTAATGGGCTCCGCGTCCAAGGTCTCTTCGGATCTCTTTTTCCAGCGGAGGATTCCAAAGTTTTGATTCCCGAATTTTATGGATTTTTGTTTCTGAAAGTAGTTTTTTTTCCCCAAAATCTTTTCTTTGATCGCGAGAGAGAGTGCGTGAGGGGGATGAGCGAGAACCCTAGCCAGCCGGCCGACGTGAAGCCGTTGGCCGGAGGTCTTTACCCGGCCCATCCGGCCCCCGCGCATCCCGCCGTGCTCATCCCGGGGCGGATCGACGAAGTACCCGGCGGGGGTGGAGGGGGCGGTGCCGAGGGTCAGTTGATTGTGGCCGCCGACGCCCAGGCCATCCAGCGGTACGCGGCGGAGCGGGACCAGCACAATGGCGGCGATGGGGACGGGATGGAGGAGGATCACGATGGGGCCGTGGAGGGGGAAGGGATGGAAGGCGACGTGCCCTCGGACCACGCCAATCTGGGGGATCCTCATGAGGTGGTCGCGCCTCAGGTTCCGGGGAATCAGCTAACCCTCTCGTTTCAGGGGGAGGTCTATGTGTTCGACTCTGTCTCCCCGGAAAAGGTGACATTTTTCCCCCTTTTCTTTGCACTTCCTCTTCTGGATAGTGGCAGGATTTTATTAAATTCATATTGCTCTTCTTTTAGAGATAATGTTGTTTTAGAATTGTGATAGACCTGCCTGTATTACACCGCGTAGGTTCAAGCTGTTCTTTTGTTACTTGGAGGGCGTGAGATAAACACGGGCTTGGCCTCGATTCCATCTTCTTCAAATCCATATAACAAGGTATAGTTCTTACCGCCACTGGCTTTTAGTAAGATACGAAGGATAAATTTCATGAGTTGTTTAATTGCTCTTTTGATATTTCACAGCGTTCGAATTTTCCTCAGCGAGTTGCTTCATTGATGAGGTTCCGAGAGAAGAGGAAAGAACGTAATTTTGACAAGAAGATACGTTACAATGTCCGCAAAGAGGTTGCTCTCAGGTAAGAAGTGGATATTATGAGATTGGTTCTTTTTTTGCTTAGTATAAATCTTTCATTCTGATATAGATATCAACCTGGCATTTTGAAGTGGTCTTGAGATTTTGAACAAAGATACTCATAACTATGAAACATTCTTTATGGCATCGATATTGGATGTCGCACTTAACTCAACCATTCGGCTCGTCTGGTTTTTTATTACCTTAAATTGTTGAATATTTTTCAAAATTGCCCCATTATTTTTATAAGTAACCTGTAATGTAGCATCTCAGATTATAGGGTTTCTTAGTGAGAATTAAGATTTCAGAATAACATGTGCACATGTGACTACCTCCAAGTCTGTTGGAAAAAGATGGATGGTTAATGTCTGGTTGACAAGTGTTTATAAGGACTAGAGCCCAAAGCATAGTTCTCGTCCTGAGCTGATTTTTATCTAATATTTGGTCTCTTCATGATTGGGGTGTAGCCCTTGGCAAAGAGACATTTATGATGCCAATCTTAGATGTGTGGCACACAACCTGTCCTTGCATGTGATTTTTTGAGAGTTTATGTTTGAGTTTTGCCCCTTTTAGCTGAAAATCTTTATTAGCGCTGATCCCTGATGAAACCTCAATGCATTCATCTCATTTTGGTTTTTATAGTTGCCTAATGTGGTGCACAATCCACAAACTTTTGGCAGTACATGTATTGCCATCTCTTTTTTGCCTATCATGTTCTTGGCTTTGTCAACAGGATGCAGCGGAATAGGGGTCAGTTCACATCCTCAAAATCAAAGCCTGAAGATGTGACTGCAGGTGCTACAAGTTTGGATGCCACCCAACGATGGGGTTCTGTGGAAGGTCGACCAGAATCATCTGCCACGTAAGTTTTATATTTAATTTTGGCTATTTGAGATTTCACAGATGAGAATCTAAATAACACTGCTTGTTGGTGGGGATCTGGTGTAACTTGGCAGTTTCTAAATTTAGTATGAAGGTACTAGGGCAATTATTAACTTCCAAATACGGTATCTTTGTGTGAAGAAAACCAAATTAGGATGTGTTTGGTCAAGGACAAGTGGCATTGCCAGCACATTATCCTTACTTTTCCATCCTTCATCTCCTATTCATAACATGTCTCCAAGATATTTGTTAGGGATTTGACCTGGACATCCAGCTCTTGATTTTTTTTTGGACGGGACAAAACAACTCCTTTGTACTGATTACAACTCAACACCTTTGGAATTTTCTATTAAATGAATGTTGTGACACCAAAAAAGTGTCACCTGCAAAAAAAGGTGCCAAATCACACATTGAATGAGATCCAACAACCCCCATGGCATGCATGATGCAATACTGGCTTCCTGGAACCAATGAGCTAAATCCTATATGATGGTAGGGAGATTACCAAAGTGAGAAGCGAAAGAACTATTGTAGGAAGTTGGAAGAAGAATCCTTTTAGGTTTTAGTTGGTCACGTTAATGATAGCCATTTGAAAGAAAGAGTGTAAAAAAGTTAATCTTAAGTCAGATGGCAGGGAGTACTTGTCCTGTTCACTAAGAACCAGGAGCTGGATGTGTTTTTAGAAGAAGGGGACTTTTCTGTGAGTGGATTGACTAATCCATCTAAAACTTCTTATCTCTCTTCCCCTCTGGGTTATATTTGTTTGCCTGCTTTCATTATCATGAGCAAGTCCTATTTTACAGTATATACAACATGATGTTTAATATCTGGTGTTTAATGTTGCCTCAAATTTGTTCAGATGCCATCACTGTGGCACCAGCTCCAGGGCTACACCAATGATGCGCCGTGGACCTGATGGACCAAGGACTTTATGCAACGCTTGTGGGCTTATGTGGGCAAATAAGGTAGTTATGTTATATAATCATTTTAGAACAATATTGTACTTAATTAGATCAACCACTATATTTCTGTCTGACCTCATGCTGCACATTTTGACCCCCTTTCTCACGCATGTGTGTGCAAGCTCAGTTTTGTTGGAGTATCCAGAAGAATTTTTAGGGACATTGATGTGGCATTATGTATTTATGCCTAATGGTACTAAATCCGCTGCTGCCATGTCCAACTTATTTGCATAACCAGAACTTGGTGCCACTTTGGTGGAGCATCCCTAGCTGCTGCTCAAGTAGTTCAATTGACACCACAGAGTTGGTGTTATGAACCGTTGGTCCAAAGTTTTCTCTTTTCACAAACAGCATAAAGAAAGCCTATTAGTTGCCTATATTTATCCTGATATTTCATATAAAGTCTTGTTTACTAATAAAAATTCAACAATAGTAGGTGATACTTTAGAGAGGTGTTAAATTATTATCCGTTCCCTTAGAAGAGGTACTTGCTATGGGTATGCAAGGAATTGACTTCTTCAATGGCTGTATCAAGATAATAATATTTCTATATGATCATGAATTTATGGACTAATTTTTCCATAGCAGTCTTAGTATTACTAAAAACTTTATGGAATTAATTTTGGAGAATAAGATTTTTGGAGTAGGATGTTGTAATATGTAGATAGGTTTGTAATTGATAAGAGGGACTCATAGATATCTTATATGGTTTAATATCTGATTTAGGCCAGATACAATGATAGATCTATTTTGCTGTAGTGGGCATAGGGGATGTCCAAAAATAACAGAACCTTAATTTGTTGGAATAATCTCGTGGGTTGATAAAATCACTTGAAGATAGGGATGTGGTCGCTGCTTTTCTCAGAAGGTAACCATTAAGCCCAGCTAAAGATGTGATGCTTTTGATTAAACACAAGGCGATTCTTTTACCAATAAAGTCAAACGAATCAATATTGAATCTTCTAATGGTATGTTGTTGCATCAACAGTTTTCTCTGTGAAAAAAAATATCCTTGATTTTAAAATGCAATTTAATTTCTGTCAGTATTGCTTCCTCCTTCCAATGGGTAGTTGATGATAATCCAGGACATAATGCTATGTGATAACACATGTATCTTGGCTTGTTATTCTGCTTTTGATGGGTCAAACTCATTCATTTGCTTGTTGAATTTTTTATGCCCACCTTTAGATGACTAGTGCTCCCCATAAATTTTTATTTGTTGGATGATATATAGGATTCTAGTATTTAAAATATTTCTTTAAATTGTTTGAGGAAATGAAGAGTCAGATTTGGCAATTATCGAAAAAGGAAAAAAGAGAACCAGATTTGACGTTATACTCGTTTGATAATAATTTACTAATGCTGCTCCTAAATATACATTTTAATGTTTTCATTTTAACGTTATACTCGGTATGATATGGGAATCTATTACCATAAACAGTTAATACTAGTACAGTGTTAACTTAGCGTTGTTTTTGCTATTACCAAATGTGGAATAAATGGATTATCAAAGATGCAAATATTTTCAGGAAGTATTATCATATTTTAGGATTTCACAATGACACTTATTGAGTTGTAACTGTTTTTACTGCTCTTCATTGCAAATCAACTGTTAGGCCTTAAAAGCATTGAACTGTGGCATCGTTTCTACATATTGACTTTAATCTATTGACGCCATATATATTGGCTTTTGTAGCATGTCTAGGTATGCGAGGTGCTATTTTTAGTGGTTCACTTTTTTCCATTATTAGTGCTAGTGGATTGTATGTACTTAATCAGTATTCTATAGATCTTACTTTTTGTGGGTTAATAAAGTGCCTATTTAGTTATGCTAAGTTTTGGTTAGTCAAGTTTTGACATCAAGTTAGAGCCAGTTGTAAAATGTTCTCATTCTCAAATTTTGATGGGTAGTTTGATTCATCAGATTGATTTATAAAATTGGAATGGCTTTATTGGTCTTTCATGATGCATTTTGATGTCACATTTCGTTTGTGTCCTTTATTATTGGGTATTTTCTGATAAAAACTTGTAGCTAAATTGTTAGTTGCATTGTGGTGCGTACTTTTTTAAGGGGGCTCTCTGAATTCTTTGTGCTGGTGAAAGCTGGCTCTTACTTATGCTTGTTGGAAATGCCAATCCTTTCTGAATATTTTTCTCTTTGCTTGGCCTTGAATTAGATGTCCTTCCAAACCGATAGCCAAATGAGAATTTCCTTTGAATTGTTAAGTCAGTGGCATGTGTTTTGAAATTTTAAACATTTTATATAGATTATTCAAGGCCTGCTTTTTGGTGCTGTCTTGCAGGGTACAATGAGGGACCTATCAAAAAATCCACCTGCAGCCATTCAGAATGCCTCATCGGAGCCAAAGGAAAGGGTGAGTTCTTTAGTTATTGCTGAAAGAAAGCACTGCTTGCATAATTTAGGGATGTAAGGTCAGCCAGTTCTGGGCTTTCATTAGGTTCAACCCTAGTTTACCTGGGATGAAACAATACAAAATTACTAATTTGGTGAAAGGCTATGCTTGCAAAACCTCCAAGGCTCCAACATAAGATCGGCATTGTCAATGTTTTTAATAAAGTCACCGAACTCTGTATAGTTTTCCATCGGAACAGTATAACATCAAAAAGAATGGAAAACCAATGGTATTGATTGTATCAGACTGGCATGCCCCAGTCAGGCTGGTAAGTATTGGCACTTGTACACGTGCCGGATTCGCATTGGAACGGTATGGCACTGCTGCTCCAGCAGTTTTCAAATCCATGGACATTATTCTTTGAAGTGTTGAGGCATTTTCAATTGCTTCTTGTCACCATACATGTTGGTTTGATTAATGCACATAGCGAGTGACGTCATTCTTGAGTGATTCCATGAGCGAATTGAGTGATGTTCATGAGCGAGATTCTGAGGATAATTTCTTCCAGATGAAACAGGAACAGCTTACAAACATGTCTACTGTTGGTATGCCCTTTGTTTCTTTTTTCTTCCCTCTCTTGGTTTTTTTCCTGAACTTTGTCCTTCATTTTTTCCCAGAATGGAACCAGCTCAGTAGTAGGCGAGCAGCAGCCTCTTGCAGTTACAGCTAATGGTCATGGTTCATCATCGTGAGAGGATCCTGGTTTGAGAGATGGCTATTGATGGTGGGACGTACCCGTTGCCGGGTTTCCAAGAACTTGCCACATTTTACATAGATGCCTGTACTATATGTTATTAGAGAATCAGATACAAATTTTTCTTTCTTTTTCGGGCTCTTGGCGATGCTTTCAGTCGATGTTCCAATGCTTTAGTTACCTTGGAGTCTCGCACATTGTTGCCCGGTAAAGGGGAAACCTATGTTTGTGTCTGTATTAGATTTTCTGCAGACTTTTGCAGTGCTGTCTGAGAATGCTAGCCAGTACCTGTCTGTGTTGCAATGCAAGACAGGGATTTTTTTTCTTCTTCACTTTAGTTAATTATTAAAAAAATGGAATGGTTATCTGACTCATCAAGATTGGACATTGTTATTGTCGTTTATCATTCCTTGATTATTTTCACTGCAGACCTGGACATTAACTTGCGAGGTGTACATTTAGATTAAGCCGAAAGCTTTTGGGGAGGTATATTTTGCTTTCACCATAGTCAAAATATCCTGTGCTTTGAGAACCCTGCAGATCAGTCTTCTTGCACTGAAGTTGTAATCCTGCTTAAGATTTGTGGGGCTCCCGTTTTCTTCATAAAACTAAGTAATCCTGCGTTGGATTTGTAGGGTTACCATTTTCTTCATCAAACGAAGTATTCAATTGTTGGCCCTGCTTTAGTGCATTTGTTGAATTTGGTCTATGGCCTGAATGTGAATCTGGTGGGATGAAACATCAATATGGTTGTGGTATTTGATCATCTCAAGGCATTCTAAGTTGCATGGATCGAATTTGTGCATGACTGAGAACTTCTGGGATTCAAGTGTTTACGTAGTTATCATCTGTTCAAGGATGGTCAGGATTTGCAATGCTTCTTGTAGTGCAGCAATTTCCTCTAATCTTACGCAATTTCAGGTAGATAGGAAGTTCGGTGTCTTTTGCATGCTGTGGTTGGTGCAAAAGCTTTTGGCGTAGGAATGGAGGCTTACCTTATGCCATGATGCATATGGGCAGCTTATGTCTAATTGGATTTTCTTTTCCAACTGAATTTTAATCCATGCTTACATTAAGTATAGAACTTTGTTTTCTGGTTCGGACTGCCCACTGCTTATTACTTCTTTTTTTTTTCATTTACTAGTTCTAACATTTCTAGTACCACTTTTGATTGGATGTGGTTCAGCCAGTTGTGTGGTTGGCTATCTATAATCTCATGCTTCTCGGGTCCTGTAGCACCCAGGCCATGCAGCGACAGTTCAGTGCGAAGATATGAATCCATGCTTAGAGTCTCTTCTAGATCATAGGAATGACTAAATGATGATTCGGATGTTGACATCAATCTCAAGTTGACTATTGGAACACTATTGTTCAACTGGTGAACAACTGTCCTCGTCGGCGGATTGGGTGGCGGCTCATCATGGCGGTTTTATTTGAAATAATCACGTCTCGTCCCGTCTTTTATGAGTCGCCGATGTAGTAGTAGTAAAAACAAAAACAAAAAACAAAAAACTTGTCCTCGTCCCCCGAGCTCTTTCAACGGCGTTTAGGAGATCTGGGAGTGAGAAGCGGGAGAGATGTGCCGGGGGAGGTCGTCCTCGAGCAGGTGGTGGAACCTTCGCCCCTCCTGCTATTTGAAGCGGCCGAGGCAGATGGCGCTGGTCCTCATTGTTTTCTTCTTCATCACCATCGGCCTCTGGGATCGGCAATCCATGGTCCGGGAACACGAGGTAGGCAACGATAATCTTTTCCATCCATTTTTCTTTACTAAATTTGCGATCTTGGCTTCCATTCGTGGTCTTTTCCTCTCTTTCTTTCGTAGTAAGGTGATATCGAGAACAAAGATTTGCTCTAGAATCTAGATGTTGTTCTTCTACATACAAAGCCTAAAAGAGCGTTCTTTTTGGAGAATGTGGTTCTTTTCTTTCTAATTCTCGGCTATCCATATGACGAATTTTTTGAGACTTGTGTCTTATTAACGAATCACTGACGAAAGGATCCGCTCGCTGTTTCGTTCTTCTACAAAGAAAAGCCTAATAACAGGGAGAGAGCGTTCGTTTTCTTTCTTTTTTACGATGCAAGAAGAATCTTGGACATTGTTATTTTTCCGATGTATTGTCGACAAAGTTATTGAGAAAACGACTTGGTCGTAATATCGTTCTTCTATAAAATTAAAGCCTAAAAGAGAATTCTTTTCTTTCCTTGTTTTTGGATAGAAGGAAAATTTTTGAATGTTTTTGTTTTACGTAAGGTTTTGTCGAGAAAAGGGTTTGCTTCGCTTTCTTGGTCTTCTACAAATAAAAGGCTGAAAGAATGTTCTCATCAGAGATATTATTCTTCTTCTCTTGAAATTATTCAGCAACTATAGTTTTATTTGTAGACAGAGTGGAGAACTGTTCCAAAAAAGATAAGCTTGTCCTTCGAAAGACACATGTAAAACGTCTTGTCCACATCTGTTTGTCTTTTAACAAGCTTATAACCGGTAAGGATGTTTCTAATGAGTAGCGATTCCGGACACTGATGTAAGAACCATTCACTGGCTATGGGAAATGAAGGCACTCGAGGGAGCTAATCATTGTCTTTAAAAAAAAAAAAAAACTCTTCACCTTCTGATTCTATTTGCGAGATCACCTCCTTCTCTATGAACTTTGACTCAAGCAAGCATCGCTAGGAGCTCTTTTGGATCCACTATTTGCAGATTTGTCTGATAAAGGAGCCATAGAGATGCTGCAATTGGCATTATCATTTTATAGGAAACAATGTTCTAATAGAGGTATTTCTTTGGTTAAAATATAGTTCTGAATTTATGATTTGGTCAATTAAGAAGGCCTAGATCAACAGAATTCCGATTTAGACTCGTTGCCTTTCAGTATAATAAAATCTAAATGTTAGTTTCAAAACTTGATCAGTTATTTTGACGGTGAAAGTAAGCATGAATAAAATAAATAATGAGAACGTGACATTTGTTAAGTTCATAGCTATTGATCATGTATAACTTACCGTTCTTAAAAGCTTAAAACTATGCAGATACCCCAAAGTTAAAATCAATACCCAAAGGATCCTATTTTCCAACATGTGGAACAGGAATGAGGTTTAGTGTGTCTTATCATTTTCCATTAAAAGTAAACCTTTTCATTTTTCATACCAGTAGACTATTTTCATTTCTAATTACCTAACTTGTTGGTTACATGTTTAAAGCTCCTTTACATCATGAGTAATACTTGAAGGTTTGGTGCACTTCCAGAGGAGTCAAGAGAAGCTAGATGTTAAATGCAAAATTCAAGGTTTTGTGTAGGAAATAACGTTGATCTCGTGAGTTACAAAATATATTCCAAAATAGAAATCAGAAATTTCCTGAAACACATTTATTATACAGTAGTAGCATACTGTGTTATATCTATCTATTTATGTTAAGGTGCAAATGAAATTTCTTACATTTTGTCTTTCTGAATATCCATATTTTGGAAGAAAAAAAGCATATTATGCTTTTTATGATTAACCAAGTTTGATGTACTCCATAAATGTACAGGTAGAAGTTTTGAAAATAAATGAGGGACTGATTCAGTTGCAAGATCAGGTATTTGATATATTTTCTCAGAAAGTTTGCTACCAAATTAATAAACTTATGCTTCTTGATAAATTTTAGCATAAATGGAGAAGGTTTTAAAGTGGCATTATCGAAACTTTATAAGTCCTTTCTATTTGCATTGGTAGTGTGGGATAGTCTTCTATTGAAGTTTTATCATCTACCTGTAGTTGCGGAAAATAGAAGATAATTAATGGAATTCTGGAGAAGGCATAATCGGCAACCTTGGTAAATTGAGCAATATGGATCTTGTCAACCATGATCCTATTGACAATCAGCGAAGAGAAAAAGTGAAAGAGGCTATGCTTCATGCATGGAATTCTTATGAAAAATATGCAGGGGGCCAAGATGAACTTCAGGTTTGTTATATATGTTGTAACAGTCAAAGATTGGAAAAAGTTATTTGACCAAAAATCCTTTTTTTCAATAGAATTATTTTGACCCTCAATGCTGCAGAAATTTTGTGATTTTTTTAACCAGCCAATATTAATGAAAGGGGTCGATACTTTTGGTGGTCTTGGAGCTATCCTTGTGGAGTCTCTTGATACACTTTGCATATTGGGCCTGAAGGATCAATTCCAGAAGGCTGGAGAGTGAGTTGCAGCTTTTAAATGTCAGGATGCTTTATTTAATATACAATTTGTGCTCACATATTTATAGTGATTCTGCAGTTTCATCATGTTTATGCTCTTTTTCCACAGCTTCTTCCTAGTTTTGACAGAAATTGATAAAATGTGTTTTCTTAATGTCTTACTAACGTTCTTAGTTAGTCATAATTAACTTCGAACTTTTCACGAATTATATTTTAGAAATTATGCTAGAAGCTTGTTTTTTTCTTTTTTGCTATTATTTCTACCTTGCATCTGCTCCTCTCTTTCGTTTATATTTGAATAATTGGTGATTATGGGGCCATTGCTTGATGCAACGGTAAAAGACTTGGGATGATATAGTCTATCCCCCCTGCCCTCCCCGATATTGAATTGCCGGGACCAAGGTTTGCCGTCTCGGTACAAGACCATATACTTGTGCCATACTAACACCATGTCGATACGGTATAGTATGGAGTTTTTTCAACATACTAAGTTGGTACGCCACTTGTACCGGATACCGGTACCGAACCGATATAGTGCGATACTTGTACCGGATACCAGTATTAAATCGTTATAATACGGTATGCCCTATGCTATCCGAATTAGGCTGGTACAGTGAACCATTGCCGGGACTATAACTAGGTAATGGGCTTTTTTTTTGTTGAAAAAGTTAGGTTATGATGCTTCTGAAATTATTTGCCTCCAAATGCTTCCAAGTATAAGTCAACGAAGGGCCTCGTGAAATGAAAATGAGCAACATTAGTCATGATTTAAGAATTTACTTTGAAGATCTCTTGTATATTCATCTAGCAAATAAAAATGAAAAGTTGCAATATAGTTAGTGATCAAAACATAACATAAAACTGTTTAATTTGCAATTCCAAACCATTCATCTTAATCTAAATATTTTTAAATATATGAAAATTAAATTTCAGCTAACTTGGATATTTCTAAGCTATAGATAAAGTCAAAACATGATATCACACCATTGAGATTGTTAATTTTGTTTTCATCTTATGTAAGAGTCAAAGACCATGGTTTCCGGCCATCTTATACATCATAGATCATGACCAATAGTGTTGATTTGCATTATAGGAGGCCCTTCATCAATTTCCATGAGAAACTAGAAGCATGCAACCTAACTTTATATATATATAAAATACACACATATACATATGTACATATACATACTTATACATGTATGTGTATATATGTTTGTATGTATGTATACATACATATACATATGTATGTATACATATATACATACATACATGCATACATACATATATATATGCATACATCCGTATACATACATATATACATAGATGCATGCATGCATCTATGTATCCATACGTACATATATACGTACATACATATACATATATATATATATATGTATATATATACATGCATATGTGTATCCATATATATAGATATATGTTTTCGGAATGGACTTTGCTTCTCTCGAAAGGAGAGGTACTTCTCTCCAATCTAAAATTAATAATGGGATATTTAAATCGAAGATCTACTCCATGTATTATGATCTATATCACTAAAATATCTAAAAATCAAATATATATATATATATATATATATATTGATGGTCTCTAATCTATGGATCACATGCACAAGGAAATGGATGGTTACAACTGTGCCAGTGAGCTAAAATAGATGACGAAGCACTTAAATTGAGAATCCATTTTATTGATCATGATCTATGCATGCTAAAACATATATAGATTGGAAATCAATATATTTTATTGCTTAGATCATGACAAAACATGATCTGGCATCATTTTAATGCTCATTTCTGCATCCACTTGATGTATAGATTACAAACTATCAAAATATTTGATTTTTCGTTTTTAAGCATTTTTAGTGGTATAGTTCATTATCAATGGTATGGATTTTTAATTTGAATACTCCATTATCGATTTTGAACTTGAAAGGGGTAGATACCTTCGTCTTTCCAGAGGAACAAAAGTCATCTCTCCTCTCACTTTATATATAATGTGTATGTATATAATGTATTCATATAACATATATATGTAATGTATATACATATAATGTATATATATGATGTGTATATGTGTGTGTGTGTGTATAATGTATATATATAATGCATGCATTCTTGCTTGCATATATATAATGTATGCATGTATTACTTATTATAGTTTTCAATTTGGTTTCTACATTACCTTGATCTATGCATGCATGATTAGTTGCAGTTTGAGAACTTCTGCAAGTAACTTCCAATCTAACATTAACCTGGATTTCATAGTCAAGAAATTGATAGAATGAAACAGAGATAGGTTCGGCTCAGATGTTTGATATGGTTTTTGGCATATCTTGAAGGATGTTGTGATGGATTTTTCTTAAAACTTGTAATAATATTTCACCAAAAGTGTTTTATGCCACCTGACCCACTTCTAACACACATTGTCAAGAGAGTGATGTTATTAATTTCAGCAACTTTAGATCTGCCAACCTTGATGGGGTATATAAAGTTAACAGCAATTTGTGGGCTAAGGAATAAGGTCTATGTTAATACAACTCATCTCCATAAAGGACTGCTATTATAAAAATGAGGTACTTGAACTATTATTCTTTAATCACATAATAATATCTGGATGCTCAGTGCAAGATTTTAAAAAATGGGCTGTTTGTGAAATTGATGCGCAGAAGGTTCTGAATATCATCGAATAAGATCACAAAATATTTTTGGCAAAGAAGCTTTTTTTATTTGGATGAAGCTGTTGCTTTGTACATGATGACATTTCAATGTAAAGGAATAAGGCAGTGTATTATGACACATACTGGGTATTAACCAACAAAACAATTAGCTTGTTCCAAGTGGAGAAAAAGAAAAGCATGTGAGTTGATGATTACATATTGGTTTTATTCTCATGTTGAATTTACAACCCTCCAGGACAACACAGTTATTCGTTTTGTTTTTTCATTAGTTCAGCAGATCATCATGAACCATCCCAAATCTTTGTGCCGAAAAGTGGAATCTTTAGATTTGGTACCACTTCATTTGATAGGTTTAGCCACATAAGTTTGTAGCAATATGGGTTTATGGATGCAATGCTATGGTCCGTATTATTGATGTTCTGTTTGGTTGCTGAAAAGGCAGGGAAAAGAAAAGAAAATCGAGTAGTTGTAAGAAAAAGTAAGAAAAGAAATTTAAGAATTTTTCCTTGCCTGGTTAAAAAAAAATTGCAGAGTAGTTGTAAGGATATGACCAATTTGCCATTTCCACTTCCCTTTTGCTGTCTTCTCTCCATCACTTTCTCTTAGTAGATATAGTCTAATTTAGAAAATTCTAGCCCTTTATTTTCTCCATATTCTTCTCCCTGATTTTTCTCCACATTGCCTACCAACTGGAAAAAATCCTTGATTGAAAAACTTTCTTTTCTCTCACTTTTTTAGCAACCAAAACCTAAATTTTTTGAAGATTTGGAGAAAGGGTTGGAAGTGGGCTGGGCCCTGCCCCTACCTGAACCTAGCCCGATTTTTTTCAGGTTTCCGGCTGAGTTTAGGCCCGAAAATTTTTGGATAATCCAGGCCCGAGCCTGGCCAAACCTGATTGGGCCAGCTCGAATTACCTATTTGGGCCAAAAATAGGTCTGGCCCAAATCCGATTAAAGTTTAAAATTTTATAATATTACTTCATAAGTAAATGAGCTAGTTAAAAATTAGGCTCTCTCCTATAACACAAGTAAATGATACATGATACTTTATTCTCAGCTAAACCTATTTTAATTTGTCCTTTACTTCCTTATTATTCTCTCTAAATAACAACATATAAAAATAAAGTGATTCGGGCCAAAATTTGGGCTTCATTTCGGGCCTTATTCAGATTTGAGCTTGGGCCGGGCCAATGACATAGCCTGAGCTCAAGCCGGGCCAATGACATAGCCCGAGCCCGGCCCCAAAAACAAATGGGCTGTACATTTAAGCCCAAACTCGGTCTGAATTTGTTCAGGCCTAGCCTGAAGCCCGGCCCGAAGTCGGTCTGGCTCGAGCCCATTTCCAGCCCTATTTGGAGATGGTAGTGGAATACCGCTCAGGTTTATATTTTTTATTTTTTTTTTTAAACTCAGAAAGTGAATTCACTTTGTTTCATCAAAAGAATTGAATTTTTTGCTAGATGTTATCATTAAAAATGTGCTTCATCTAATGCTCAATAAACTCCAACTTGACCTGAGCCAGTTAAAGATTCTTGCCTCCTTTGCAACAATGGAGAACAAAGTTTAATGAGAACTGTGTTGGATTCAGTAAATCTGTTGACCAAAATAATTCTTATTGCAAAACTTGAGTCTCTGTCACCAAATAAGTCAGCATGCTGGCTGTGAGATCTAACATGATAGCTTCTCTAATCTTCTTCCTATCACATAATTAGAGTTAACTCACTACCAGCACATACCGACAATGTTTTTTGAAATAATGTGGTACATCCATGGGATTACGAAACAAGACAACATATGCCTGATTACTGCATGATGAGATAAAATTATCTGATTTGCTATCATGATCTGATAGTGGATTCTAAAATAATATTACATTTAAGCACCAAGTACTTTGTTTTTTTTTGCTCCACCGAGAAAGACTGCCCATAAGATCTGCATTATTTATTGATTATGCCATGCTACAAGCTAGAGAACAGAGACTAAAGACTGTGTTTCTTTACGTATTCATATGCAGTTCTAGCTTTTGTTTCACATGTCTTGGGTTTCCAGCTTTTCACATAATTCTTTTTAAATTTTATTGCTGCTTGATGACAATTGGCAGGTGGGCTGCAAACTTCTTGAATTTCAACAAGGATTATGTAGCAAGCATTTTTTTGAGACATCCATAAGGTTTCACTGAAAGGTTTAATTTATGGCACTTTATTATGTTCTTTATCAAGGGAAGAAGTTTTATCCAAATAGCTTGCATCATTATATGGTGGGAGTTTGGCATGGCTTGCTAGAAGTCCTAGACATTCTTTCTTATGGACTCCTGAGTGCATACGATCTCTACAGTGATGCATTTTTCCTTGATAAGGCAAACGAAATTGCTGATAGATTACTTCCTGCCTGAGATACACCTGTAATTCCCTATGACAGAATCAATTTGGCTCATGGCAATCCACATAATCCTAGTTGGACAGGGGTAAATATCTATTTATTTACTTGTTCCAGTTGTTATTTTGGCGATCAAAGTATTGGTGTTGTTACACATGCTGGTAACTGGTGGGCACAGCACATACTGTGTGCTCTGCTGAGCTGATTCCCAGCTCATGCCAGCATGCCCCTGGCATGTCAGCATGTGCTGTAGCTTGAGAAATTGTTGCTCTCCTTTTTCTTTAATTAATATTTTAATCTTTATTCTAGATTAGGTAGGAAACTACGATATCATGTATTAAGATACCTTATACAACTAACAATGTGTCTCTGAATGGTATTGTTAATATAAGACAAACTTGATAAAATTTCTAAATAATCGCTAATAAAAGACATGTTGGTGTTAAAACTTAATAAATCAAGGGAAAGTGCACCAATGATCCATGTTACTTTCATATGCAAAAGCTATAACATGAATGGATTACATTTTGTCAGGTTATTTTAAGATATGTGGAGCTTTGGGGAAGGATCTTGAGTGGAACCCAAACCTCCTAATATCATTAGGTTTGATCCTTAATTCATGCCCTAGCCAATGTCATGTAGACACAAGGCTCCCGAATGCCAAGTGTGCAAGTGTCCTGAAGTGTTGGATACGGCAGCCTCCAAAATTCTCGGCACAGGGAGACAGAATATATATACACAATATAAAATATATAATTATATTATCTGCATAAACACATGTATTTATGTTTTAATTGAAACAGAAATGAGTTTACAAATTTTTTATTTACTTGATAGATTCATTTAGTTATTTAAGGTGTGTGAGATACTTAAATTGATGGTTAATCATGATATATTGATATTTAAAACATAAATGCATTTGCTTAAAGTTTCATATAGCTGTAATAGCTTTATATATTAAAAACATAGTGACTCTTCGGTTGTAGTATCCATACAATACCGGTAACTTTATATTAAAATCATAAGTACACTTTGCTCAAAGTGCCCACAAAACCTTAAGGATACTTAAAAGTGTCCAATACTTAAAACTAAGAGAGCTTTGCATGACACTCTAAAAAAAGTGCCAAACGTCAGAAACTTCTTGTTGACATCAATGGCGTCCAATGGCGTCGTGTCGTGTCGTGCCATGTCCAAGTGTCCATAAGTTTCAACACTTGGAGACAACTTAAAAATGAAGTGTCCAAGTAACATAAGACTCAACATAACAAATGAGCAAATTAAAGAAAAACTGACTTGGAGGGGATTTGAATGCATGTCCTCCAGCTCTGGTACCGTGTTAATTACGTTGTTGCTAAAAGCTTAAGCTGTTAGGGGATGGAAATGTATATCAAGCCATTACACTTACAACCATATTACATCATAACATCTTATATTTGGCTATTTACTTAGAAATTTCAAAAAGAAAAATCAGCTTTAGTTACTCTTTGTGAAAAATACAAAAAATAGTAGAGGTGGGATGAGGCTTTGATTCATTTGGTATAGTTTGTTTTCTCCTACAGAACCTTGGGACCTCCAAAACACATCCCTGCAGCCCAATAATGAAAAGAGATGGGGTGAAAAGAAAGAAGGGCGGTTTTTTCAAGGCCTTGCACATCAAATTTTTGGTGCCACTTATGTTAAAATTAAATGATTATGCTGTCACCTGCTGCTACCAGACATGATCCAATTGCATATGCATTGTTGCATCTTGAAATAGGATGTCTTGCAACTGTGGCTTTTGTATTATAATTTGTAGCTATATTTATCTCCTTAGCAATAAAAACTGTTTGATAACTAAATTTTTAAAATTTATGATCAGGAATATCCTAGTGAACAGGTCCTTATGTCATATTAGAGCGGAGGTATCCAGTTAGAGCCTTAACTTATAACATTATCGAGCATGTCGACTGTTAAGTTGTGGAAGCCACATCAGATTATACTTTTGACAGAAGTCTTACGTTCTTGAATTTCATTGTCTTGCTTTTTTGTAGTAAGAGACATAAGTTTTTTTTGGAAAAAAAAAGTGAGATTTGCTTTGAATGACCAATTAATGTGGAAATTTTTGTGACTGAGAGAAATGAGCCATAATTGCAGTATATAGCACTATTGGAGAACTTCATAAATTGCTAGTTCTGGACATTATCATTGTGTTTATTTGCAGCATAAGTAGAATATGTCCAGAATCTACAAATGATTACATCAAAATTTCTTGGTAGATATCCAAGTTTGCATCACTGCAACTACCACTGACATTGTATTTCTTAATTCATATTGCAACTTCTACCATTCCTGCTCAACATGCTTAACCTTTGGTGGTGACCTTGTTTAAATCCAAATGATGTCAATCATGAACATTCATAAAATGAAAAATATCCATATGTTTCTCTACAGGGTGGTAGCATCCTAGCCGATTCTGGCACACTGAGCAGCTTGAATTTATAGATTTGTCACAAAGGCTTGGAGATCCAAAATGCCAGCAAAAGATATCTCTTATTATACTATTGCATTAATTTTAACCTTAAGATGTGCAGGCGCATGGTATCTGGATACCCATGTATGCGCTGGGTTGCTATCATGATTGTTAGCAAAGTCATGAACTGATAATTCTACTAGTGCTTGGTGTTCAAATGGTACCATCTATGTTTTGACCGGCAGTGATGCTATAAATTCCTCTTTTTTGCCAAATTGATGTTGTGAACATAAGAGGTTCATTCAAAACTTATGTAATAAAAAAAACTATGAATTAATTCAATCATTGTTATTTTCTTTATTTTATCATCTTTTCTTATTGAAAACATATTATTTTGTTTATGCGGAGAATGTTATCATGCAACTTCAGAAAACATTTCCTAGCGATGGTTTGCTTTCTTTTACATAAGTCCTCTCACAGAGACAACATTGCGCTTGACAATTACGTTTGGCGCAATGGGTGATAGGTAGAACTATTCTTTTTTAAAATATTGGCTCATATGTTAAGTGTTTAATGGTTGATCTTTGACAAATTGGTTCTGATGTGAAGAGTCAATGCATTACAGTTTCTATAAGTATTTGCTCAAAGCTTGTGAGGATGATAGTGTTATTTTGATGATTAACAAGCAATTATCAAGAGTATGTTATAAGTTAAATCGATACTTCATTTATAAGTCTGTTACTCTCAGTATATTTGTATAAATTGATAAAGATACATTTCATTGTTTATATGAATGAATCTAACCTTGAGATGCAGCAAAGTGTGGATTGAGTCGACCCAAAGGATGATTGGGTCGACCCCGGCACATCAGGAAAGCATTTGGCACACTTCTGCAAAAATGGCACAGATGAACAGTAAGTTGGGTCGACCCAAGAAAAGCATGAGTCGACCCAAACATCAAGCTTCTCAAACAACTCAGAAAATGGTTCTCTGGAAATACTGAGAGGGTCGACCCAAGATGAAGTTGAGTCGACCTAAGCTTGAGTCGACCCAAACCCTGAGTGGGTCGACCCAAAGGCAAGACAGAACAGATGACAGAAAAGGTTCTCTGGAAACCCTGTTAGGGTCGACCCAAGAAGAAGTTGAGTCGACCCAACTGAACCTTGAGTCGACCCAAGGAAAGGTTGGGCGACCCAAGTGAAGGAAGGCTGAATTGCAAGTTTCTGTGTTTCTGAGAGGGTCGACCCAAGAAATGTTTGAGTCGACCCAAGTGAAAGTTGGGTCGACCCAAGGACAGGTTGAGCCGACCCAAACACGGGCAGAAGCATAACGGCTAGTTCTGCAGAAGTACTTTTTGTCCTTCCAACAGTGAGTAATGGCTAGTTTTTGAATTCTAACCATTGGGGCTTGTCCAATGGATGAAGAAAACTATTTAAAGTGGCACTATTCATCAGATAGAACATCCTTTCCAAAGAATATCAAAGAGTACACAAGAAAGAGAAAGTGCCCTAATCTTCTTCATCCAATTGCTTCATTCAAGAGTCAAAAGAAAGTGGTTGAGCAGATTCAAAGAGTCATCAAGAGCTCCATCCACCCTTGAAGAGTGAAGCATCCTTGACAAAGAAGAGAGAAGTCACATCAAGCGATAAATATTCTTTAAACTCTTCTTTGTAGATTATATTGTTATATTTGCTCATCTAGGAGTTTAAATCTTCTTCCTTTGTTTATTAAACTACTTGTAAAGGTTGGTTGGTTAGCCCGCAAAACCAACGGAATAGGTTGATTGGTGAACCCGGAAACCAATTGTAAAGGTTCGTTGGTGAGCCCGTAAAACCAACATAGGTTCGTTGGTGAGCCCGTAAAACCAACATAGGTTTTTGGTGAACCCGGAAAACCAAAGTGTAAAGATTTTTGGATTGTGAGCCCGGAAAACAATCCAACTGTAATCCGCGGAATTATAGTGAATTCCCAAGGGGTCGCTTGGAGAGTGGACGTAGGTGCTAAGGAGAGCACCGAACCACTATACTTCTTGTTGTTTGTATTGTGATTTGTTTAAGTTTACTAACTCTTCATTTAACACAAGTAAGATAGTTAAAATTAAAAGAAACCAATTCACCCCCCCTCTTGGCTTGTCACCTTGGGCAACAAGTGGTATCAGAGCAAGGTGCTCCAATAGTACTCATTGATCTCACAATCAAGAGTTAAAGATCATGACAACCCAAGTGGGATGTTCTATGAGTGAGGGGCAATCCACAAATAGACCACCTCTATTTAATGGCACAAACTACACATACTGGAAAGCTAGGATGAGGATATTCATTCAAGCTTTAGACTATGAATTATGGTACATCATTACTAGAGGATCTCACACACCCACACTTAATATAGAGGACACTATCATACCCAAACCAGAAATGGATTGGAATGAAAGTTATAGAAGATTGGCACAGTTAAATTCAAAAGCTATTAATGTACTTTATTGCTCATTAGATGTAAGTGAATTTAATAGAATATCTACTTGCATCTCTGCTAAAGAAATTTGGGACAAACTTGAGGTCACTCATGAAGGGACCAATCAAGTTAAGGAGTCAAAAATAAACATATTAGTACACAAGTATGAATTGTTTAAAATGGAATCTACTGAGTCCATAACTGATATGTTTACTCGTTTTACTGAAATTATAAATGGGCTTAAGAGTTTAGGAAAGTCTTACACTAACTCTGAATTAGTGCGAAAAATTCTCAGGTCTCTACCAAGAATTTGGGAGGCCAAGGTAACTGCAATTCAGGAAGCTAAGGACCTCAACACACTACAATTAGAGGAACTTGTAGGATCACTCATGACCCATGAGTTGACAATGAGGCAAAATTCGGAAGATGAGGTCAAGAGAAGAAAGCCCATTGCCCTAAAGACTACCACCCCTAAACAATAAACTGAATCGGAAGATTCAGATGATGATGATGAATTTGATGAAGAAGGGATGGCTATGCTTGGAAGAAAATTCAGAAAATTTATAAGAGGTAAGAATTGATTTTATAAAAAGAAACCCTTCCTCAAAGGTAGCTCAAGCAAAGAAAAGGGTAAGGACAAAGAAAAGGAAAAAGAAACTCCTATTTGCTATGAGTATAACAAACCCGGGCATTATAAGATAGATTGCCCAAATTTGAAATGGATGGCAAGAAAACTGAAAAAGAAGAACTTCATGGCTGAATGGAGTGAAAGTGAGGAGTCAAGTTCGGAAGAGGAAGATCATCAAGAGACGGCCCAAATGTGTCATATGGCCAATGACGATGAGGTAGATTCTGAACTTGAATGTGATTTTACTGTTGATGAATTACATGATGCATTCTTAGAACTCATGGAAGAACATAAGAAACTTATCAATAAAAATAAAGTTCTAAAAGAAGAAAATTAATCTCTTATCAAAGATAAGTTAAAACTATCTCATAACTATGAAACATTAAGTAGGAAACTTACAAATAAAATCAAGAATCTAATTGCTGAAAATATCAAGTTAAAAGAAGATGCTGAAAAATATAAATCCTTAGTAGATAAGTTTACACTTAGTTCTACCAAATTAAATATGATTCTTGATAGTCAAAAAGCTGTATATGATAAGGCTGGATTAGGATATAAAACAAATAGGAAACAAAAATTCTTAAAGAACATTTTTGTAAAAGCTAAAAATGAAAATATTACTTGTCATTGCTGCAATAAATTAGGACATAAAGCATATGAATGTAACTATAGAAAGTCCAGTCAAAACAAATTAAGTAATAATCAAAAGATTAAATTCAAGAAAGTTTGGGTTCCAAAAGGAACATCAAGTACTAACCCTAAAGGACCCAACATAGTTTGGGTACCTAAAGCTCTTTCTTGATCTTGATTGCAGGGGTGTCTTGCAGCTGATAAAGTGGAAAAACGATGGTATCTAGATAGCGGCTGTTCAAGACACATGACCGGCGACGTAGATCAATTTGTCACCTTGGAATCAAAGAAGGGTGGAGTAGTAACCTATGGAATCAATGGTAAAGGGCATATCATTGGAAAGGATAAAATTTTTATTACTCCATCTATTTTTATAGAAAATGTCTTATTAGTTAAGGGTTTGAAACATAACCTGCTTAGCATAAGTCAATTTTGTGATAAAGGGTTTAAAGTCACATTTGAAGCATCAGTATGCATAATCACAAATCCTAAAGATAATAGCATTGTACTTGTAGGACAAAGGCAAAGCAATATTTACTTGGTAGATATTCATGATTTAGGCAAGAAAAATGGATTATGCTTAATTACTAATGAAGAAAAGAAAAATGAAACAAGTTGGCTTTGGCATCGTAGACTAGGACATGCTAGTATGGAATTAATATCAAAACTAGTCAAGAAGGAGTTAATAAAAGATGTGCCAAAATTGATTTTTGAAAAGGACAAAATCTGTGGACCATGTTCATTGGGAAAACAAACTAAATCATCTTTCAAATCAAAGAATATAGTATCAACAACTAGGCCTTTTGAACTCATACACATGGATTTATTTGGACCCACTAGAACTGCGAGTCTAGGAGGGAAGAAGTATGGACTAGTTATTGTTGATGATTTTTCAAGATAT
This sequence comes from Phoenix dactylifera, assembly GCF_051530095.1. NCBI lineage: Eukaryota > Viridiplantae > Streptophyta > Magnoliopsida > Arecales > Arecaceae > Phoenix > Phoenix dactylifera. The sequence goes on from NC_143201.1 coordinate 1,565,111, forward strand.
ACATGGGTTTCATTTTTGGCACATAAGAATGAAGCATTTTCAGAATTCTTGAAACTATATAATAACATCATAAATGAAAAGAAGCTCACCTTAGTAGCAATTCGAAGTGATCATGGTACTGAATTTGAAAATCAACACTTTGAAGAATTTTGTAATAAAAATGGTATTTCACATCAATTTTTAGCACCTAGAACGCCTCAACAAAATGGGATTGTTGAAAGGAAAAATAGGACATTGGCAGAAATGGCACGCACGATGTTGTGTGAGTCAAATTTTCCAAAGTACTTTTGGGCTGAAGCTATAAGCACTGCTTGCCATATTCTAAATCGAGTTTTAATACGACCAATAACCAAGAAAACTCCTTATGAACTTTGGAAGAATAAGAAACCAACTGCTAAATATCTTAGAGTATTTGGATGTAGATTTTCATCTTAAACAATGGCAAGGAGGATCTAAGTAAATTTGATGCCAAGTCAGATGAAGGTATCTTCTTAGGATACTCCACATCTAGCAGGGCATACAGAGTATTCAATAAAAGAACTCTTGTAGTGGAAGAGTCAGTTAATATTATATTTGATGAGTCTGATAGTGAGTCTGCTAGGAAAGAAAATATTCTTGATGATGATACAGGAATTATCGACTTTGAAAAGTTGAATATTGATGACGTGCCAATTCAAGATAAGGAAGATGATTGCGTGCCACCACAATCTCAAAACTTGCCAATGGAATGGAGGTATGGATATGGACACCCTAAAGACTTAATCATTGGTGATCCATCTCAAGGGGTAAGAACTCGATCATCTCTTAGAAATTTAAATGATTATCTTGCTTTTGTTTCACAATTAGAACCTAAGACTTATGAAGAAGCTGAAAAAGATACTAATTGGATAAATGCCATGCAAGAAGAATTAAATCAATTCAAAAGAAGTAATGTATGGACATTAACTGAAAGACCAAAACATAACTCAGTAATTGGAACAAAATGGATCTTTAGAAATAAATTAGATGAAAATGGGTTAGTTATAAGAAATAAAGCTAGACTTGTAGCTAAGGGATACAATCAAGAAGAAGGAATAGATTTTGATGAAATATTTGCTCCTGTAGCTAGATTAGAGGCTATTAGATTACTTCTAGCATTTGCATGTTTCATGGATTTCAAATTGTATCAAATGGATGTAAAAAGTGCATTCTTAAATGGTTTTATTGAGGAGAAAGTATATGTAGAGCAACCTCCTGGTTTTGAGAATCATGAATTGCCAAATCATGTGTTTAGACTACATAAGGCATTATATGGATTAAAGCAAGCACCTAGGGCTTGGTATGATGGATTAAGCAAATTTCTGCTTAATAATGACTTTAGTAGAGGAAATGTAGATAAAACACTATTTCTCAAAAGAAAGGACAAAAATCTATTAGTGGTACAAATATATGTAGATGACATAATCTTTGGTGCCACAAATGATACTTTTTGCAAAGAATTTGATGATTTAATGCATGGAGAATTCGAAATGAGTTTGATGGGAGAACTAAGTTTCTTTCTAGGATTACAAATCAAACAAACTAAAGAAGGCATTTTCATTCATCAAACTAAGTATACAAAGGAAATACTAAAGAAGTTTGGGAATGAAAATCATAAGGGAGTAGGCACTCCAATGAATCCTACTAGTAAGCTAGACAAAGATGAAAAAGGGAAGAGTATTGATATTAAGCTCTATAGAGGACTAATTGGATCCTTGCTCTACCTTACTGCTAGTAGACCAGACATGGTATTTAGTGTAGGAATATGTGCTAGATACCAATCAGATCCTAAGGAGTCACATTTAAGTGCTGTTAAGAGAATCCTTAGATATTTAAGAGGAACTACGAACATTGGTTTATGGTACTCAAGAGACTCTTGTCTAGATTTGCTTGCATACTCAGATGCTGATTTTGCTGGATGCAAATTAGATAGGAAGAGCACTAGTGGCACATGTCAATTTTTAGGAAACAACTTAGTATCATGGTTTAGCAAAAAGCAGAATTCAGTGGCACTGTCAACAGCTGAAGCTGAATATATAGCTGCTGGTAGTTGTTGTGCTCAAGTACTATGGCTTAAGCAACAACTAGAGGACTATGGAGTTAAGCTAGATAATATTCCTATTAAGTGTGATAATACGAGTGCCATCAATCTTACTAAAAATCCGGTTCAACATTCTAAAGCCAAATACATAGAAATAAGGTATCATTTTATTAGGGATCATGTGCAAAATGGAAACATATGTATTGAACATATATGCACTGAAAAACAATTAGCCGATATATTCACAAAACCATTGAGTGAAGATAGATTCTGCATGCTAAGGAGAGAATTAGGCATATGTGATCCTTTTTATTGAAGAAATATAAAAGGGAGCAAGTAGTCTCATGATACATTTATCTAATTTCTAAAAACCCATGAAACATGAGTCAAACTTGTCATCTATAGATTTCCTACTCATGTATCATTGGCCCAGAAAGAATTTATAAGGATTGGAAGCAAGAAAAATTTTTAGAAGCAAAAAGGAAGAGAAAAGAAAAAATTCTGCACTTAGGTCGACCCAACCCAGAATAGGGTCGACCCAACGTTGAGTCGACCCAAGAAAATTCTTGAGTCGACCCAACGTCGGGACCCCACTGTTAAAAGGGGGACCCAAGAGCATTGTTAGGGCACTGTTTGCCCTTGTCCTCTTCTGAATACTCTATTCCCCACTCTCCAAACTCCTCCAAACATCTCCAAACAGTAGATTACCTTAAGATCTTGGAGAAATGGGACCCAAAAGAGCCGTAGCCAAGAGATCTGGAAGAGTCTCACGGATCCAACGTGAGGAAAGACAAGCTACGGAGCCATCTACAGTGTCTCCGCAACGTGAGGCACGTGCCGAGCCACCTCCTCCTCCTTCCCCCTCAGTAATACTTGCAAGATTTGCGGGAAGACCAGTTACAACGGGGAGAAGGATCCATTCCGAGTTCTTTGATCAAGAAGGGTTCCGTTTGAGGGAATGGATCCAAAGGCAAGGTTGGGAGTATCTTTGCTCCCTAGATGTGATGATCTACCCCGGATTAGTTCGGGTGTTCTATGCCTTCCTTAAAACTGGAATGGGAGGGCTTATTTCGGAAGTTCGAGGAGTTAGGGTTCGAGTTTCCGAGGAGAGTTTGAGTGAGCTACTTCATCTTTCCTGCGAAGGAGCCACTCCAGAAAAGCCTGAAAATAAGTTGAGAGCCCTACAGTTGATAATGAAAAATGAAAACTTCGACTTTTCCGAGAAGGTAATAGCTAGCTCTCTTTCTGCTGAAATGAGATTACTGCTCAGTATTATAAATAGGATTTTATTTCCGAAGAGCGGGAGATTCGATCTCATCACTGAGCGAGATCTTGTAGTGATGGAGCACATTATTCAGGGTATTCCCCTGAATCTCCCGGCCATGATACTGAGGCAGATGAGGAAGGTGATCTGCAACTCCAGAGTATCCCTACCTTATGGTATGATACTCACTTTGATTTTTCGACAGCACGACATATCTGTCGAGGGGGAGGTATCCAGGTATCTGCTTTATACTGATACATACACTGCACGGACACTTATACGTATGGGCTATGAGAAAGTGAACGGGCAGTGGGTTCATACTGGAGCAGGGATTCAGGGTGAGGCACCAGAGGGTGAGGCACCAGAGGGTGATGCACCAGATATTGGAGACCCTATCCCTGAGGATGAGGAGCATATGGATCATCCTACTGCACCTTCAGAGGCTGGACCATCGTCATCTGTTCCTCCGAGAGATACAGATGAGTTCTGAAGTAGGATGACTGAGATTATGACAGCTCAGGCGAGGACTATCACTGACGGGCTGACGAGCAGATTAGATGTTATGTCAGCTCAGGCGAGGACTGTCAGTGATGGGCTGACGAGCCGACTGGACATCATGTCTGCTGAGATCAGTGATCTGAGGCAGCAGATAGGAGCTCTACGGAGAGAGAGAGAGACCCATGGACCATCTGTGCCACAGGCTGCTGAGTCAGAGATTTCGGCACAGAGTCATCCAGCTCGTCGAGCTCCACGCCAGACACAGTCTCACCAGGCTCGACCTCCCCTCGCCACATACACTAGGAGGATGAGGACTAGATCCCAGCCATTAGATACTCCCTAAGCTGATATTAGCATTTCTGTTTAGAGCCTAGGCTAGATATCTAGTTCTTATATGTATTTTGTGTTTATCATGTATCTTTAAACTTTGATTAAGGAACATTGTAATTGCTTTTGTTTTTGGCATGAATGTACTAAAATGTTCCTATTTTGATCAATGAAGTTTGAATGTTTGTTATTTATTGTGTCTTTTCCCATGCACCTATTTGATGATAACAAAAAGGGGGAGAAGTAAAGAAAGAGTAATAAGAAGTTGAAGTAAAGAAAGAGAAATAACAAGGAGAAATAAGAAATTGTGTAAGAAAAGAGAAATTACTTGTAAAACAAATTGAAAATCATATAGGAAAGCATATACATTTAAGGGGGAGCAATTTGTAACAATGAAAATGATCAAATCAAAAATTTCTATCAAATCTCAGAATTTGGCACATAGAATTTCAGAATTTGGCACGCCCCTTTCACATCTCGATACATAACCTGAAACTCATATTTTATCTCAAATTTTTGGAGTTTCATCTTTAATGAATTATAAATGAAAGGGGGAGCAATTCAAAAAGTCAAATTGGCAACATTTGAATGATATAGGGGGAGACTTCACTCTTATATTTTGAAAAGCTGAATTTCAGCAAGTTAAGCCCTTTTAAAACTAATTTTAAGATAAGTATCAATAGGCTCATACTCTTTATTTTGTAATCATCAAAAAGGGGGAGATTGAGGATGATAGTGTTATTTTGATGATTAACAAGCAATTATCAAGAGTATGTTATAAATTAAATCGATACTTCATTTATAAGTCTGTTACTCTCAGTATATTTGTATAAATTGATAAAGATACATTTCATTGTTTATATGAATGAATCTAACCTTGAGATGCAGCAAAGTGTGGATTGAGTCGACCCAAAGGATGATTGGGTCGACCCCGGCACATCAGGAAAGCATTTGGCACACTTCTGCAAAAATGGCACAGATGAACAGTAAGTTGGGTCGACCCAAGGAAAGCATGAGTCGACCCAAACATCAAGCTTCTCAAACAACTCAGAAAATGGTTCTCTGGAAATACTGAGAGGGTCGACCCAAGATGAAGTTGAGTCGACCCAAGCTTGAGTCGACCCAAATCCTGAGTGGGTCGACCCAAAGGCAAGACAGAACAGATGACAGAAAAGGTTCTCTGGAAACCCTGTTAGGGTCGACCCAAGAAGAAGTTGAGTCGACCCAACTGAACCTTGAGTCGACCCAAGGAAAGGTTGGGTCGACCCAAGTGAAGGAAGGCTGAATTGCAAGTTTCTGTGTTTCTGAGAGGGTCGACCCAAGGAATGTTTGAGTCGACCCAAGTGAAAGTTGGGTCGACCCAAGGACAGGTTGAGCCGACCCAAACACGGGCAGAAGCATAACGGCTAGTTCTGCAGAAGTACTTTTTGTCCTTCCAACAGTGAGTAACGGCTAGTTTTTGAATTCTAACCATTGGGGCTTGTCCAATGGATGAAGAAAACTATTTAAAGTGGCACTATTCATCAGATAGAACATCCTTTCCAAAGAATATCAAAGAGTACACAAGAAAGAGAAAGTGCCCTAATCTTCTTCATCCAAGTGCTTCATTCAAGAGTCAAAAGAAAGTGGTTGAGCAGATTCAAAGAGTCATCAAGAGCTCCATCCACCCTTGAAGAGTGAAGCATCCTTGACAAAGAAGAGAGAAGTCACATCAAGCGATAAATATTCTCTAAACTCTTCTTTGTAGATTATATTGTTATATTTGCTCATCTAGGAGTTTAAATCTTCTTCCTTTGTTTATTAAACTACTTGTAAAGGTTGGTTGGTTAGCCCGCAAAACCAACGGAATAGGTTGATTGGTGAACCCGGAAAACCAATTGTAAAGGTTCGTTGGTGAGCCCGTAAAACCAACATAGGTTTGTTGGTGAGCCCGTAAAACCAACATAGGTTTTTGGTGAACCCGGAAAACCAAAGTGTAAAGGTTTTTGGATTGTGAGCCCGGAAAACAATCCAACTGTAATCCGCGGGATTATAGTGAATTCCCAAGGGGTCGCTTGGGGAGTGGACGTAGGTGCTAAGGAGAGCACCGAACCACTATACTTCTTGTTGTTTGTATTGTGATTTGTTTAAGTTTACTAACTCTTCATTTAACACAAGTAAGATAGTTAAAATTAAAAGAAACCAATTCACCCCCCCCCCCCCCCTCCCCCCTCTTGGCTTGTCACCTTGGGCAACAGCTTGGATACAAGGGAACAAGATTGAAACTGAGACATTACAGGTTAGAACATATAATATCTTTCAATAATAAAGAACTATGATATTCTATGTGTAATGACCTAGGACCTCACCCTATAGGGTTATCTAGAAGGTTATTAATCAGGGTCCTTGGTCTGCTTAAATACCTAACATAAGTTCGATATTTTGACATCTCATGTTTCCTAATTTTCTACAAAACTGTAGATGGATGAATTAGCATGCTTTGTTCTAGGCATGTTGGCTTTAGGGTCATCTGATTATGACTCAGAAAATGCTGAAAGATTAGAATCACTTGCAGAAGAGGTACTTCTTGTAATTTTTAAGATCATTTCAGTTATATTACTTTGTTACTTCTTTAGTGACATGAAACATGCCATGGAAGTTTATGCTCAAGTCACCTTACATGGTTCCATATGGACAGTGCAAACACAAGAGCACACCTGCTTGCTCAGCTTACAAGAATGTGAGCACCAGTGAACAAAAATGAGCCATCAAGTTTGTCAAGTCTACCTAATACTGCACCCATCTAAGCTATTAGATCACCGTTGTGATAGGATATGAGAGATTTCCATATATTCTTTTTGCCATTAATGGTCTCTTAGCTTTTCAGAAAAACAAAAAGAAAAAGGGGAGTGATGAAATATCATGCTAGAGACACCATAGTAATTTCACATTTGAAGTTGTAGCAACTAATAGACCAATAGAAACTGGAAAGCAATTGAACTTCTAATTATCGCTGAAGGCTTGTCAATTGGGATTTCATATTGTCCATATGGTGGCTTTTAAAGAATGGCTTTCCAAGGCAATAGATGATGGGAAAGGATTTAATTGGCAGTTGGTGACAATTGATAGTGGTATAGGTGGTGGATGGTGAGCATAAGAAAGGAGTACATGTCCTCCATTTGAGATGTTTGTGGTAGAATTAAGGGTCTGTTAAGGTTTATTAAAAACAGAAGTATAGTTACACTCAGGATAGGTGATCATGCCTATGTGCAATGTAATAATAGAAAATTGATGTGTATCAGCCTAATTGTAGACAAAACCTTCTTGCTTATGACCATGCGCATTATACGAACTGTGTTCTGCAGCGTAATCGTGTATGTTGTTATGGATGGTCAAAAGGAATGATTTAAAATTAGGAGGCATCTTTAAATTGTTAGAAGATGCCAAAGTTAATAATTTGAGTTGACTTTTCAATGATGAAGCCCATTCAAGCAAGTCTTGGCTTGGTTCACCATACCGGCTTGAACCAGATGGCACGAGATGTACCGTACCATACCAGTATATAGTATGGAAGGCGTACCAACACTCAATATGCCAAAAACATGCCGTACCATAATGTACCGATACTGTGCTAGTGTGGCACCAGTATGGGGTCCGGTACCAAGATGGCAAACCTTGAGTCCTAGTACAATGTTGATAGTATGTTCTTATAGGTCATGGATTGATAGTGTTATTTATCAACCAAGTTAGAGAAATATTATGTGTTCTCCTAACTTTTTTTTAAAAAAAAATACTTTCTCAGAAAAGATTTATATTTGATTTTCTTGATGAAATGTATTACGATAAATATGTCATTGGCATTAATTATAAAGTTGAGCGTGCAAGTTCAATGTTGCGATTTATTGTAACTTATTTCCAAGAATACAAATGCAACTTGTTTCAAGAGCTAGTAGTCCATTAGTAGATGAAGGTTCCATAGGACATCTCGTTTGTTAGGCCACAAAAATTTCCTTCAGATGGAACTAGCTTCAGCAATTTGATTTAATAAATTTTGAATCCCCTTTAAGGAAATTATGCACGATTCTATAAGAAAGTGAATGCGTAAAGAAGTAGCTTTGTTTCAACTTGTAAGCAAAACCTTTATTGAAATTGGAGTCAACTAAATATGGGTTAGTTTTTATTTTCGCAGGAGTGGGTTGGAAGTGGTTACACAGGATAAAGTGCCCTTTGTGGAGAGCTGCATTGGAACTTGGGAGATGTTTAGAATGTCATAGATTTGTGGAGTGAACGGAGGAATGGTTAACATTTTTGAGAAAGAGGTGGTGTGATTTAATCCTTTGGTGTTTATATTGTCTTTTTCTATTTCTTTTGTGCCATATAATATGAAAGGATTTTAATGAGGGTTTTTTAGGTGCAAGGGCTGTATCTTGATGCCATCCTTGGAATAATCTTAAGGAATTTGGATTTTCTGAAACTGAAAATGATTTTAGTCATTCACCTTGTCAAAATTCCAGTTCCAATGAACACAAGATGTCGGAGATAGTATGATATTAGGATTTCTTTTGAAAGTCCACTGGCTTCTTAAATGATGGAGGCCTCTGGTTTGTGGATCAAATATTGGATTAGAGTGTAAGTTATCAAAAAGACATAGGCCTTAATTTGATTGGTTGAGAATGTAAGATACCTAAAAGCAAGGATGTGTTTGTGATGTATAATTAGATGCAAAAGCACATCGTTTTCCAGTGGAGGATTGCTTAATGGTCGAAAATGTGATGGTACTGACTATTGACATTCTTTTGACAAGACCAGACTGTCTATGCAAGACACTTCCAGTGCCATCTCCATTGCTCTTCCAGCAGAAGGAAAAAGTTTCAACCCATTATCATTTAATCAGGCATCTCAAATCTTTTTCTGTCTAAACTATTGCAATTGATTAACCATCCTATGGTGCATGCTTTGCTCTGTCACGTAAATATCTGAACTGCAGCACATGGTACATGTCTTCTCTTTAATTACCTGTCTTCTGTAACTTGTTTTGATTTTCTTCTTCTTTTTTTTTTTTTAAATGTGAAGTTTGCTATTGCAGCTTGCTTGGACTTGTTACAATTTCTATCAATCAATTCCTCAAAAATTGGCTGCAGAGTATTATTTATTTCATCAAGGCCAGACATAACATCTACATTCCTGTAAAAACTCGTGATTATATCATGATGGGTGCCTGAATTTTCATTAAACACAACTGCAGGATATGAATGTTGACACATCATGGAATATACTGAGGCTGGAGACTGTTGAATTACTCATGTACCTCTGGCATTTGACTGGAAAAAAACATACCAAGAGTGGGGCTGGAACACCAAGCATTTGAGAAGAACTCTCATAGAGGTTCTGGTTATGTTGTACTGAAGGATGTCTGTATTCCTCAAACTGATGCTCTTTTATACCTCTTTGTACTTCTTGTATCCTAGCAGCTGTTAATGCTATGACCTTGACTTGACCTGATTGAGTTCATTTTGGAATTTGACCTGATCCAAACTGTTTGTGTTTGGTACAAGCTCTACTAAACCAAGTTGGTATCAGTTCTGTAACCAGGCATGTTAGTTCTATAGTTTGGCTCTACACCAGTTAGGCCTATTATAGAGTTCTGGTTCAGACCAAGTGTGTGGTGGGGTCAGGTCAATTCTTGATCGGGCCCTGATAGGATAACTCCATGCCTGGACCTCAAAATGCACACTTAGGTCAGGCAATTTCTTTTACTTTGCCTGTTCGCCCTTTACTGCCCAGACTTACCTTGATTTCATGACTTCCAGACCCATATTACCAGTAGCATTTCTGGTGCTAAATATTCTGTTCCTTGACAAAATGCATGTAATGTGCTGCAGCTCCTGCTGCTGTTGACTCGTTTACACATCATGGTGTGTGTTTTCATTCTATAACTGTTATATAGAATGTGGGATGCTGGTTATCTTTGCAGAATTTGTATCATTTCGAAGGACTTCTTTATGCTTTTTCAATGGTCAAAGTAGTAGTAGTTCTTTTCGAATTGCAAATTATAGAAATGAAGTGCGTGCACAATGTTAGTTCCATATGGCAGGAAAGATTTGCTGAGAAGTGAGAAAACTTCAAAGTTTTCTGCAATCACTGAAAAACAATGAAATAAATAAATAAATGCATCATCACCGGTGATGTCTTTGAGAGAAATAACAAGTATTGCATTGTCATGCTTGTATCAACTTTTCCACTGAAGTTTCGGTTTTTTTTTTTTTTTTTTTTTGACGGATACTTTATACAATACGTGTACGAGTACACCCAATGAAATCAAAAAATACAAGCTTGCGGAGTGCCTATGGCAGCTCCCTCTCTCCTGACCACATGGTGTATTCTGAGTGGTGGGCCGTATAGGCAGCCATCCAGTCGGCCGCCCTGTTGGCCTCTTTAAATATATGCTTGGCCTGGAAGGCCACCCCATCCCTCATCATCATCCTTATGTCCTAGATCAGGGGATGGTCCGTGCTCTCACCCCTCGGCCCCCCCTGAATTCACCTGATAATCGTGGCCGAATCGCCCTCCAGGATAATCGAATTGGCCTGCAACACTTGCCGCACATGTGGGAGACTTGGCTAGGCAGCCCGCAATTCTGCCTTGGAAACCGACATGTCAAACAACTGGCAGCCACCTGCTGCCCTCACCCTGGAGTGCGGGTCTTACCTGCAAAAAACAAAGCAGAGGAGGGATAACTTCCATGACTGCTAACCTCGGTGGAGTCACGATCTAGCCTTTCTTCTTCTTCTTTCGTTTGCTTCATTTTAATTGTAAAAATTCAAAATGAGTTGCTTCTTTTATGCTTCTAGGAATGTTCAAAAATTACAATGAGGGTGCTATTCATGGCAGAAAAGTATCTAAATGACCCTTGATCATTCTAATTATCTGGTAATCTGATAATTATACATTGTTGGTCAAGCAAGACAATGATTACGTAACTTGGTTGTATTTCTTATGATTCTGCTTGTACGACTTGATGCTCCTTGTCTGCAGTTAGAACAGGTGTGAAGGATGACGTGATGCAAAGCTTTTTCCTTGCTGAGACCCTCACGTATCTCTATTTATTATTTTCACCACCATCCTTCATCTCCTTTGATGAGTGGGTTTTCAGCACAGAGCCCATCCTCTGAGAATCATCCCTTGAAATGGTCAAGATGAGAACAGTAATGAATCAGATGGCAAAACAAAACAAAGCCCTCCCATTCGTTTCTTGGGAAGAAAGCAGGGCATACCTGCTCATGACCAGACCTTCAAAATTTTTGGCTGTATGTTGTATAATATTCATATCACCTCTTTCGGTAGTCCCCCATCTAATAAAGACTTGCTAGTCACAATAGATTAATTCTAAGCTCTTAGCCCATTTCTAAAGTAAGATTTTTTTAATATAGTGATGAACAAAATGCAAATCTGGAATAAAATCATTGTTTTCTTGCATGCTCAGGGAGGTTCTCGTCGTTTTCAGAGATTAGGACAGTAGTGCAACATGAAGCTACAAGCTGGCCTTTGTTCCACTGTTAAATACATCACAGTTTTCACTGTCTGACCATGTATCTGAAAATTACTTTTGTGAGCTGTTTATTTGAGGTACGTACTTATAATGATTTCTAATTTACTGAGACCTTTACCCATATGTCATCCTCTACCAATGTATTCCTAAGATGACCTTTATCAAATTGTACTTATGTAGTTAACTTTGTAGATGTTCCAAGTCTGGAATACACTGGTTATAAGGCCAAAGCTATAGTTTCTGAGTGCAATGCTGCAGCTGACCGAGTTGCTGCCTGTGGAGTGGTTTCGTTAAGGGGTAAAGATATTGAATGCTGGTTGTCCGCCTGAAGCCCGTCAGCTTAGTTGGAAATGATGCCAATATTGATTCTAGGAGAGAGAAAAAAAAAGGAAAAAAGAGAGAAAAAGAAAGAGAGATGCTTTTGTTTTTGTCTGTACGAGGGGAAAGCAAAGGAGGGTTTCTTGCACCTTTCCGCCAACCAGAAAACAAAAATAAAACAAGGATCGAAATGATATATACTTTCATTTGTTTTCTTTTCTTCTCGTTTGAGCTCAACCTTTTTTATTGGGTCTGGAGCTATGGGTACAAAAGGCTGGAAGCTTTTGCAGACAATAAAGAGGAAAGAAATCTCATGTATCCATGTTGATCGACAATGCTGTATGTTTACTATTGCTGGTCTTTACATAGTGATTGCTATGAAGAATGTTGATTAAATCCAAATACCGGTGATGATTTAAGCGAAAGAAACAATGGTTTGCCAAAAAACATTATAGCTTGCTTGAAATCTTGAGCTAATGTGAAGCATACAATATAGTTCTTGGAGTGGATCAAGCAACTTCATGCAAGAATAGAGAACTAAACCATCCAAGCTATTGTTTGTTTGCTCATCCGACCATGGGTCAAACTGGTCAAATTGCGCCCTGGTGTACTGTTGCTGACTAGGCAGGTGGGACCCACACAAAAATTACCAGTGGATGCCGGCTTGACGAGGTTCAAGAAGCCAGGAATCTTATAGGGTTCACGAGAGAGAGAGAGAGAGAGAGAGAGAGAGAGAGAGAGAGAGAGAGAGATCAGTGACAAGAAAAGGGGACTGGAGAGAAAACGCATGGAAAATTCCCATGCTGAAAGCATTCCCTATAGTTGGACCAAAAAAGTTGAGCAAAAAGGAGAGGATCAGCCCCCACCATCGTTGCAAGTAACGAATGGTAGCGAGAACAAATTAAAGAATTATAAAATGCTTTGATGGCCATGCAATGCAACTAAACCGTGCAAGAGAATAATAGTAATAATTACAAAGAATTTGACCGGCTTGGACCCATAGACAAGAAAGCCCCTTGATTGGAGTGATGGGTTTTATACTGACAAAAGAGAATCCATGTAGAAAGTGCTTCAAAAGGAGAGCCCAATTAGAGCGAGAGAGAGAGAGAGAGAGAGAGATGCATGCGCAAGCTTGCAAAAGGGGATGGGCCCCCTCTCAAGACCTTATGTGGTGGAATTCCAGGGTCTTGGGTTCCTTCCCTTTGGCATTTTGCTACATTCCTTAGCATCCTAAGCTGATTTGTCCCCCCATGTCATTTATCTATCAAACTGCAGTGTCTTCTCTGGCGTGCATGTTCCCATTAGAAGCACATCTCAATGTACAAACCCCAATCTCATGTCTCTCCATCACCCCCTCCCTCTTGTCTCTTTGCTCATGCTCTTGTCTTGTGCCCTGGCCCTGCCTTTGTGCTTCTCAAGGGAGCAGGGCTACAAAACATTCCATCACATTCCCCTCGGGCTCTTCCCCCATTGTGCAGAGAGCCCAATACAGAAGACATAGATGTGTGATAGGTATCTTGCTCTTTTGCTCTGCTTCATGTCCCTTCATATCATGCAGCTAATTATTGAACCTGGAGTATGTCCCTTACCAGAGAGAAGATAAAAAAAAAAGAGTTAGCTCGGTCGGCTTGTGTTCTTGGGATCATCCTCCCTGATAGATGCTGTGTTCATCATCTTGGGCTTGGCCACCATTGTGGGCTTGGGTGCTTCAATACTTTGAACACATCCCATGATGAAGAAACTTAAATGAAATCTGCAATGAAAGAACATTCAGCATAGGCCCATCAAACTATGAACCATGGAATGCAGAGTTAATAAATCAACACGATATCATCAGAGTCTACCTACAAGGCCATACTGAATGCTAGATCAAGGACCCTAACCTGATATTAGGTGGGGCAGGGCAACTGATATTAGCCCCCTCTGCAGCTTCATCTCATTTCTAATATCTATAATTCTATAGACCACAGCAGATCCAGATGGGACCACCCTATCTGGCTCATTTGCAGTCTGAAGACTTATCGGGCTGGACCGACCAGACGTGGCCTCCATTGAAGACCTTGCTCGGCCCACCTGGCCTGTCCACTCCATGCATCGCCATGTGACATCTTTCTCTCTTCTCAGTTGGACTCTCTTTCGTAGTTGTTTGTCCCGTAGGAACTGCGTCCGCCAACCTATACATACCACCAAAGTTATATTATTGTAGTTTGCTTTTGAATGTTTTGTGAGATAACTTCCAACGAAACATACTATCACCACTACTGCTGTTTGTTGTTGTTGTTAATCACCTTGGATACCCATTGTGTCATCCATGTTGGAGACGGACGGCTCTCCTTCATCACTGTGACATGTCATGCATCGCACTAACGATGCCTCATCGTATTTCAAATATAAATGAGAGTCATGTCACAGCCCGATCCCATCACTCGGATCAACCATGTGACATAACCGCACACTCTCTAAGGCAAGGCCTATGAGAATATGCGACCTAAAAATTTGTTACAACCTCAATATCGGTGAACAATAATGATCCGAATTTATAACAAATAACAAACTTGTATAATTGCAAAATTAAAGTATCCTATCGTACTAATGATATTCTATTTGTTCATTCTTTTGCCCGTGATTCCAACCATAGCTAAGTGATAAGCATCCTGCAACCCTAAAGAAAAAAAAAAAGAAAAGAAAGAGGTGGTGTGAGCTTTACAACCCAATAAGAATCTCTACACATCTACACTAATATAATAATATAATTTGAAAATAGCAATAAGCAATATCAAAGTGAAAACATAAATCATGAAATCTCATATCAACCTCCAATATAACTCAATTAACTAGATAAATTTCCAAATAGTTTATTCAAAACAATATACACATATATCATCAAAATATATCACCAAATATCAATCTTATCAAAAAAGATATATCACGATATACTAACAAGTAAATAATTTTATTCAACATTGATTTCAAGTGTCTTATCATTTGTTCCTCTTTATCACAATTCCAGATTTGATAACAATTTACTTTCAGGCTTTGAAATAACCAAGATCCTACTCCAATCCATGACTGATAAACATAATTCCCATGTATAAGCCCGTGGAGGCTATCTCATGCGTAAACCCATAGAGGTTATCCGTATATAAGCTCGTGTAGGCTGTCCTACATATAAAGCCATGGAGGCTATCCATGTATAAGCCCGTGGAAGCTATTCCATACATAAGCTCATGGAAACTATCCTATGCATAAGCTCGTGGAGGGTATCCACAAGATGAGGTTAGTCCAAAGCACTTCGTTTCCATCTAATTATTACACATAATTCTTATCAAGTCAATTCCAATTTACCACTATCTTCCTTAATTTCATGATAACTGATATCACAATCCATATAGTCATATCATCAATATTGATATATATATATATATATATATATATATATATATATATATATATATATATATATATATATATATATATATTATAATACTCATATCAAAAAATCGTATAAAATAATACCATCTCATGCAAAACTAAATTCATCGACACAAATTCAACGATTCCAATCCAGCAACATAAATCTAAAAATAAATATATCCTGGTGATCATATACAGAGATTCTTACCTCTACCGATGTCAAACTCAATGTTTACTAGTCCACGTGCACACCTAACAAGTCCAATTAATTTAACATTAATATAAAACTAACTTTTGTGTGATCAACCACCAACATCAATAAATCAATTACTCACTAATTTCCTAATTTCAAAGTCCTAATATTTGAAATACCCATAATTTCCCTATTTAAAATAAACAAAGGATTAGGGTTTTACCTTGATTTAGAGCCTACATAAAACCCTCTTGCTTAGCATCTTCTCATCTAGTTGATTGCATCCATGCATAGCCAAAACTGATAATCAGAAGAAATCATAAAGTGATTATGGTCGATGGAGAAAAAATTATGACAGAGAAGGACATGGCTCTCTGGATAAGAATGCCTAGCAACTTGAATGAATCAGATTCGAGGGACTCGATCAATAGAGCATGAAGCAAGAAACTAGTCAATCCAAAAGTGATATGACAGGGATTGTTAATGATGGGTGTTTTACGAAAGCCGGGGTGGAGATCAACATGGTGGGCGGTCATAGCAATATCAGTTCAGGATCCCCCTATTGGGGTAAACTAGGGTTTCATTAAGAGTTTAGGATTCTCTTGTTGGTTCCTTTGAACCATGTAGAGATAGAAAAAGAGAAGATGTCAAGAGAGATAAGGAGAGAGAAAAGAGAAGGTAAAGAGAACAGGGGGAGAGCTTGAAGTCCTCGAACTGGAGTGGAGGAGGGAAGACAATAGCGGCAATAAGCGCGCCTGCTAGAGGTTGGGCCTCTAGTGAAGGCTACCATAGTGGTAGAGGCAACAACAACCAGTGGCAAGATGAAACAAAGAGAAAAGAAGAACCGATGCATGGATCGACCTAAAACAAAGGATCGAAGCAACTTGGCTTGCTCACCGACAGCCAAAGCTCCTTTGGGTAGTCACAAGGAGTCACCAAAGCTCGGCCAAACCTTCGACAAGGTTACTAGCTTCAAATCGTAGCTTTAGAAGCAAAAATAGGGGAGAAACAAATTGAAATAGGGGGAAGTTCATCGCAATGGAATCTGGCGACAATTTGGCCAACAATAATGATCCAAGGAAGATGAGGAAGAAGAAATGGTTAATGATGGAGGTCCAATACCTCAGTTTCGGCGAGAAATCAAGGCATAAACGACAATGAATCTCAACAAAAACCAAGAGATTTCACCGTGGACATCGATGGATGATTCGGCAATGAGGGGTGCCTAGGAAGGGGAAGGGCTCTTGATATAGATAAACCCTAGGTTTCCGCCCCTTCGACAAACCTTAGGACTCCATCTCCTCCTCGGAGTCTACCAAACAAGAAGACTCCCATCAAAAGTTCGTTTATGCAAAGCTCATACGAAGCTCATGCCCGCTCGGTCAAGTTTGGTCCATCTCAAAGTGGAGGCCGGATAATAGATCAGACTTCATTCAAGCACTAGGTTGGGCCAAGGAGCTAGATCTCATCAGCTACCCATCTCCATAATAGATGATGTGATGGCTATCCGCGATAATACAAGACTGTCATACAAAAGTTACAGCACAAAGTATCCAAACTCAATTATTACATATCATTATCATCATTATTCTTGTGTGGGAAAGGAATTGTGCCTTGTAATGGTGCTCTAGTCACATGTTGTGCTCTTTGTTGCAGCATGCAGTGCATAGTTGGTTCTATTGGGAATGGAACGTGAGTAGATGTGTGTGTATGAGAGAGAGAGAGAGAGAGAGAGAGGGGCGGGGCAAGAAAGTTTGTCTTCTTATATTTTTTTAAGTGCCCAAAAGGCAGCTGCCATATTTGCATGTATGCTTTTAGGGGTTAGGGCTCTCGTTTCCAGGGGCATGCTTTTACCCCATGCCTTATCGCTCTCACCTCAGCCTCACTTTATTCTCACGTACGAACCTCCCAGTGCTTGCATGCCATTCTATCCATGGAGGGCTTAGCATCGCTGCCTAGATATTTTAGATGACTAGAGGTCTGATTACACTTCATTTGGCAAACTTAATTAATTTGATTGTTCAGGCCCAGCTCAGGTTCAGGCTTATCTGGTGTCGACATGTCTGCGAGCGCACCATCAAGCTTTAGTACGCGTCCTTGCATGAAGCGTCTCCTTTCTAATTTCTCTTTTCTAAGTTAATATTACTTATACAAGCTTCATCTTCTCTGCTTTGAAGTGGTAGCACATTCATATCATAGCTACAAGATCAGCTCAAAAAAAAAAAAAAACAAGCCAGCCTTGGCATCCCACAGTATTATAGATTCGAAATATGGAAACAAAATCTTTTTGCATGAAAGAAAAACACCATTTTAAAAAATATACAAAAATGTTCTTACACTATATCTTTTTTACCTTCACAGATTAGAGTTGCTTGCTGTTAGAATTTGGTAAATTTGAATCAAAAATACTTCATAGATTAGGTGGGTGCGGCCATTCTTCTCATGGAGATAGATGGATGAGCATTTTTTTGGCAGTTCAAGTTAATATTCTAATTAAGTTAAATGGCATGAGTGACGATGGGGAATAAAAAGGTTCTTCCGGCAGGAGTGAATGCAATCATAGCATGCTTTTTGGTAGCTTGGCATCTATCATTCACCGGCGTCTTGCATATTGCCAACATGATCCAAGCTTTTGGAATATTGCTTTTTGTTTTCCTTTGTTTTTAATTTCAATTCGTATTTTTCTTATTGATCAGGAGACTGGGTGTTTGACCGGGACCCACCGTATAGTCAGAGAGGTCAGAACCGCCTTTTGGACTTGAAGGGGGGAACGGAAAAGGAATTTCCGACACGCGCACGACCAAAGCATAATATGCGCTGTGGAAGCACGGAAAAAGCTGTGACCGGACTCAAAATCTAAAGCAGCAGGACCGAGGCAACGATGACTGCCTTTGGGGATTTATATTTGATTTTTTTTTAAAAAAAGACCACAAAAAAATATTTTTGATTTTTTTTTTTTTTTAGGATGAGAGAGAGAGAGAGAGAATCAGGCTAGTGATGTGGCCAAAGTTAAGGAAGAGCTCGACACCAGAAAAAAAGACAGCCAAGAAAGAGGAGAGAGAGAGGGCTAGACGAGGCCTTGGAAGTTGGAAGACAGCATACAGTTGGGTAGAGGCAATGAGGCAAGGTCGAGTGAAAGGAGGAGAGTCGAAAAGGTGGATGAAAACCAACTTTTTAATGAATTTTCTTCACTTTCATTTTTTCAATAAATAATAAAAGTTAAGAAAATAGAATAAACAAATATATTCTCTACATCGGTTTTCATGTTGTTGTTAAAAAAAAATTTATCAAGCAGAGCCTAATATTCGAAACTTTTATTGTTGTACCTTAGAGGTGAATACGAGCAATGCCATAAACCAACACTATATGAGGCTTAAATATCTAAAAACTTCTATGGTGTAATCTTTTCCATCGTTATCACATTAATTGGTGCATACGAACAGTATTCTAAAAGTGCAAAAGTGACAAATTATAATTTAATATGATGCAACAATGCATATGATGATTTTTGAGAGATTCTTCATCAATCTAGTAGCCGGTGAATCACTTATCAACAAGCGAGCAGCTGCCTGGTTTAATGATTTTGTTGGATCCCTGAATATAGCGGCTAGTGAACCGCTTTTTCTTCCATGGAGATTCATGCAAAATCCAGCAGTCTAAAAAAAACACTTCCAAGGATGAAAAAAAGAAAAAGAGTAAAGAGGAACTAGCGGTCTAAAATACAACCCGAAATAAGGAACAAGTTTCCAAATTCTACCTATGCATTACTCTATGGCCTATGGGTATCCCATTCTTAGAATATGCCCAAAGCAAACTAAAGCATGGAATATAATCTCTAGTTACGAACACAAATTTGAACATTGTTTGGAAATACAAAGGAGTCATTTGGGTTAGCTTTTCCTTGTTTTTTTTTTTGTAATTTTCTTTGAAGTAAACAAAAATGGAATCATAATTTAGTAGCTTTTAGTTTCCCGAGATTTGAAGAGAATGAAAAGGATAAAACGATGGGCATATGATGCATAGTCGGGATGCTTGTGTAGACAAGTAGTCTGCCTTTCTGTTCATCCTGTTGGCTTTTCATGGGTTTGTGCCGACTCTTCTCCTCCTGCCATCAAGTTATACTTGGGATTCAAATCTACTTTCTAAGATTCAAATTTAACCTTCCCTTCCTTCTGAAACATCCTATTGGCCTCTCTTCACTGCAAGGCTATAAACCCTTATCCTACCATATGAAGACAACACCGTTAACATCAACTGCACCAAAACTGACACCAGCGACCGACCAGTAGAGCTTGGATCGAGGGCTGAGCATATGCGCTACATTCACTTAATCCTCTCTCTCTCTCTCTCTCTCTCTCTCTCTCTCTCTGGCTAGACAGGGATGGTGATCCCTCACCCCCTCCTGCATGACATCCGGAGGAGCTAGAGGGAGTGTTTAAGCTCTATAGCGATGCACATTTACCAAGAGGCGAATAGAGCAGTAAACGGGGTCGCTTTTTATATAGCAGAGTACTTTGGAGAGTTTTTATAGACCACAATATCAGCTATCCCGACTATGCTTCATGATATTTTATTTTCGAATTTTGTTGGATGTATTGATACCAGGAATGTATGAGCCGTCTGCTTTATTAAAAAAACGGAGAGAGATTTTAAATGGAGTACATATGATAATTATATGATGCAGGTGCATGAACATCAGACAACTTGCATGCCATTTTCAGAGTATTAAATGGCCGAATTTAGAAAAGTTATTAACATAAAGGTTTCAGGTCTCTTTCTCTTCTTTCCAACAAGCCTAAGAACATTAAAATCCGAGTTATGGTTGGAAAGTTATAGGTATTTCAAGAGGCAGGTGTCTTTTGACCTTTTAAATTCCCTAAGAGAATTTAGTTGGTTTTGATGTCTTTTATTGTGTGAGTTACCCATATTAAGGTGACTTTTGATCTTTCATTTTCTTTTGTCTTTCATGTTACCCATGACTTGCCTATAAATAGTCATGAATTGTAATAAGAAGGCATCTAAGTATTTGAATGAAAGTTATCTTCCTCCTTGCACAAGAAATTTATCTTATCTTTTCTCCCACTTCCATTGGATTGCAAATTGATCCAAGCGGTATCAAGTGGTATCAGAGTCAGGTTATCATCTCTTGACGTTTCGAGAGGAATCCTATCGCATTTCTCGTGGTGGTGTTGACGCAAGCTTCAACCAACCATGGCAAGCCGAGGCAACCAAAGTCGTTCTAGCGATGAAGAACCTCGTAGAGAGCGAGATCTTCGCGACATAGAGAATGATGAGTTGCGGCGGCAAGTCCAAAATCTTACCGAAAGGTTGGCTCGTTATGAGCAAAACCCGAGTGAAGAGGAGGGCGGCACCACTGAAGAAGATCGCAACACCTTCCGTGACCAAAGTTTACGTCGTGGTAGAGAGGAGCAACTCTTCTTCATCTCACCAACATCGTCATCAATTTCGATTTTCAGACATCAGGGTAGACATTCCTGAGTTTGAAGGAAAAATGCAACCCGACATCTTTCTAGATTGGCTTAACACTGTTGAGCGGATCTTTGACTACAAAGAGGTCCCCGATGAGCTTAAAGTGAAGATTGTAGCCATCAAACTTCGAAAGCATGCATCAATATGGTGGGAGCGCCTCAAGTTGCAAAGAGCAAAGGAGGGCAAAACCAAGATTCGTACTTGGGAGAAAATGAAGAAAGAGCTTCGCAAAAAGTACCTTCCCGAAAATTACCTTCAAGATGCATTTCTCACTATGTATCAATTCACTCAAGGGATGCGAACCGTGGAGGAGTACACTGAAGAGTTCGACAATCTTATGGTTCGTTGTGGTGTAGCAGAGGCCGAAGAGCAAACAATAGCTCGTTACCTTAGCGGATTGAGGCGTGACATCCATGATATGGTACACCTCCATTCTTTTATTTCTCTTAATGATGTTATTAAACTTGCTACTAAGGTGGAATGCCAACTTCAACAACGGCGAGAAAAGGGTTTAACAAATGCTCCTGGAGGCCGAAATTTCAAGCATGAGGGCATTCCTAACCGGGGGAGTGCATCGCAATCTCATTCATCTTCTACATCTAAGCCAACCACGATGGTGAAAAAAGATGCTTCATCTTCTTCTCGGCCAACATCATCTCGACCTCAATGTTTCAAGTGTTCTGGCTATGGGCACATTGCTTCTGAGTGTCCAAATAGAAGAGTGGTTTCTCTTGCCGAAGAAGGTGATAGTGAAGAAAATGAGTCAGACTCTATATATGATGAAATTGAAGGAGACATCACATATAGTGATCATGGTGAAGCTCTTGTGGTCCGTCGAACCCTGAATTCAATACGAAGCGAAGATGATCACATGTGGCTCCGGCACAACATCTTTCATACTCGATGTACGGCTCATGGCAAAATTTGCAATGTTATTATCGATGGAGGAAGTTGCGAGAATTGCGTCTCAATGGAGATGGTGGAAAAGTTGAAACTCAAGACAAAACCTCACCACCACCCATATTCTCTTTCTTGGCTCAAGAAAGGAAATGAGGTAAAAATTTCCCAACGTTGCCTTGTTCAATTTTCAATTGGGAAAAATTACCGTGATGAAATATGGTGTGACGTGGTTCCTATGGATGCTTGCCATTTACTTTTGGGGAGGCCATGGTTATTTGATAGAAGGGTTGTTCATGATGGATACAAAAATACTTATGCATTCTTGAAGGATGGTGTCAAAATAACCCTTGGGCCTTCAAAAATGGACAACACACCCAAACCCATTAAGGGAGAGGGAAGTACCTTTTTGTCCATGGCAGAGTTTGAAGTTGAAATTCGAGAAGCCTCCCAAGCATATGCTCTTATAGTGGTGGAATCTAATCCGGAGGACAATTTATTGCCACCCAAGATTACTTCTTTTTTGCAGGAATTCCGAGATGTGACTCCCGATGAAATTCCTTCTGGTCTTCCACCAATGAGAGAAATTCAACATTGCATTGATCTTATGCCAGGTGCAACTTTACCAAACAAGGCGGCATATAGAATGAGTCCCAAGGAGCATGAAGAATTGCAAAGACAAGTGAACGAGTTGGTGGCCAAAGGCTTGGTACGTGAAAGCATGAGTCCATATGCGGTTCCTGCCTTACTTGTCCCCAAAAAGGATGGAACATGGCGCATGTGTATTGATAGCCGAGCTGTTAACAAGATCACCATCAAATACCGTTTTCCTATCCCTCGGCTAGACGACATGTTAGATCAACTTGCCGGCGCTTGCATCTTCTCCAAGCTTGATCTTCGAAGTGGCTATCATCAAATTTGCATGAGACCGGGTGACGAATGGAAGACGGCATTCAAGACAAGAGATGGACTATATGAATGGCTTGTGATGCCATTTGGGCTCTCTAATGCACCAAGCACATTCATGCGCCTTATGAATCAAATCTTCAAGCCTTATATAGGTAAATTTGTCGTTGTTTACTTTAACGACATTTTGGTCTATAGCAGGGATCAAGAGCAACACTTGGAGCATCTTAGACAAATTTTTATGACATTGCGAAAGGAGAAGCTCTATGTCAACCTTCGCAAATGCGACTTCTTGACCGATAGCCTAATATTTTTGGGTTATATGGTCACCGCCAACGGCATCAAAGTTGATCCTAAGAAGATTGAAGCTATCTCTAGTTGGCCGGTACCTCGTACCATTCATGAGATCCGGAGCTTTCATGGGTTGGCCACATTTTATCGAAGGTTTATACGACATTTTAGTTCTATTATGGCCCCCATCACAAATTGTTTGAAAGGTGGATCCTATCAATGGACTATGGAGGCTCAAGAAAGTTTTGAGAAGCTTAAGGTATTAATGACAACGGCCCCTATCCTTGCCTTGCCAGATTTTGAAAAAGTTTTCGAGGTGGATTGTGATGCCTCTAATGTGGGCATTGGCGCAGTGCTTAGTCAAGAAGGACGCCCTATTGCCTTCTTTAGTGCCAAACTTGGAGATGGGCGAAAGAACTATTCAACATGTGATAAAGAATTTTATGCTATTGTTGAGGCTCTTCGTC
This sequence comes from Phoenix dactylifera, assembly GCF_051530095.1. Lineage (NCBI taxonomy): Eukaryota > Viridiplantae > Streptophyta > Magnoliopsida > Arecales > Arecaceae > Phoenix > Phoenix dactylifera. The sequence continues at coordinate 1,588,763 of NC_143201.1, forward strand.
ATTGGCGGCACTATCTTGTGACTAAGGAATTTGTTCTCTACTCCGATCATGAAGCCTTGCGATTCCTCAATACTCAACACAAGCTTAGTGCAAGGCATGCCAAGTGGATTGAATTTTTGCAATCTTTTACCTTCACCATCCGTCATAAAGCCGGAAGTCTCAATCAAGTTGCGGATGCTCTTAGTCGAAGACATGCTTTGTTGTCAACCTTGGAGATTAAGGTAATCGGTTTTGATTTCATCAAAGATCTCTATTCTAATGATGATTATTTTGGCGAGATTTGGGCTCGATGCAGTGATGCTCCTCATGAAGATTATTCAATTCAAGAAGGTTACTTATTTAAAGGTAACCAATTATGTATTCCTAATTGCTCTCTTCGCCAAGCAATCATCAAAGAAGCCCATAATGGAGGACTTGGAGGACACTTTGGCCGAGACAAGACTTTAATCCTTGTCAAAGAAAATTTCTTTTGGCCGAAGATGAGAAAGGATGTAGAGAGACATGTCAACTTATGTCGAACATGCCATATTGCCAAAAGCCGAGCTCAAAACACCGGCCTTTATACTCCTCTTCCTATACCTCAAGCTCCATGGGAGGATGTAAGTATTGATTTCGTTCTTGGTCTTCCTCGCACTCAACGTGGAAAGGATTCGATCATGGTGATTGTTGATCGATTCTCTAAAATGGCACATTTTGTACCTTGCGAGAAGACCTATGATGCATCTAAAATTGCTGATCTTTATTTTCGAGAGATTGTCAAACTTCATGGCATTCCAAAGACTTTCACTTCGGACCGAGATTCAAAATTTGTAGGACACTTTTGGCGGACTTTATGGGCGAAATTGGGCACCAAACTTCAGTTCAGTTCTTCTCATCATCCACAAACCGATGGTCAAACGGAAGTGGTGAATCGAAGCCTTGGCAATCTTATTCGAAGTTATTTGGGCAATAACAAGAAGCAATGGGACTTAATTCTTCCTCAAGCGGAGTTTGCATACAACCGCTCAAGTAGTTCTACTACCGGTGCTAGTCCTTTTGAGATCGTCTATGGGTGCAATCCTAATGGCCCCCTTGATCTAGCTCCCCTTCCTCATGTTGTTCGATTTAGCGGTGATGCAGAAGCAAGAGCTAATGAAATCAAAAAGATGCATGAGCAAGTTCGATCCAAGATTGAGAAGAGCAATCAAAAGTTTAAGGAGAGAGCTGATAAGTATCGACGCTCGGCATCATTTAAAGAAGGCGACCTTGTATGGATTCATCTTCATAAAGAACGATTCCCCCATGGAAGATATAGCAAATTACAAGATCGTGCTGATGGACCATTTCGAGTTCTTAAGCGTATTGGAGAAAATGCCTATCAAATTGAACTTCCTGATGACTATGGAGTTTCTGCTACCTTCAATATTTCTGATCTAATTCCATATCATGATAAAGAAGAGGCATTGGACAACTCGAAGACGAGTTGAGCTTCAACCGGGGGAGTATGATGCAGGTGCATGAACATCAGACAACTTGCATGCCATTTTCAGAGTATTAAATGGCCGAATTTAGAAACGTTATTAACATAAAGGTTTCAGGTCTCTTTCTCTTCTTTCCAACAAGCCTAAGAACATTAAAATCCGAGTTATGGTTGGAAAGTTATAGGTATTTCAAGAGGCAGGTGTCTTTTGACCTTTTAAATTCCCTAAGAGAATTTAGTTGGTTTTGATGTCTTTTATTGTGTGAGTTACCCATATTAAGGTGACTTTTGATCTTTCATTTTCTTTTGTCTTTTCATGTTACCCATGACTTGCCTATAAATAGTCATGAATTGTAATGAGAAGGCATCTAAGTATTTGAATGAAAGTTATCTTTCTCCTTGCACAAGAAATTTATCTTATCTTTTCTCCCACTTCCATTGGATTGGAAATTGATCCAAGCGGTATCATTATATCAACATTTAATTTTTACAATCCTTCTTCTCTCTAAATTGCTTTGGAGTTAATATAAAGGAGTATTGAAGGGAGGCACACGTCTATAAGGAGTGCATGGGCCCCTCCCATGAAAGTTAATTTGCTGTTTCATAATAGAAATGTTTGCAATTCGTGATAGTTAAAACATGACCATGATAATAAAGCTTTGGCAAGTAGCATGTCCCAAATGATTGAAAGGATCTTGGTTTTGAGTCCAAGAGATAGAGAAAAGAATTAATGTGCAGAATTGTCCTTGATGAACATGGAGTACGTTGTGAAAAAAAAAATTGCAGGTGATGTAGCTCTAGAGTCAAAAGAAGCTAAGCAAGTGGGTCTATGGTACAAAGCTTAATTTAGATCCGCTGCTGGGTTCTTTCCTCTCACTCCCACATGTCAAAAAATGATTTCTTTCCAATTGAGAGACCTATGAAGGTCAGTTCATGTAACATTTACTAAAATCTATAGAGTCTTCATATGCTAATATCAGTAAGGCCATGTTTAAGAATTGATTGTATCATCACAATCGACAACTAAACATGGATTAAGATAATATAAAGTTCTTGATGGTAGCACCCTTTGCCACTTGCACAAGAGGGCAGAGGTTTGATTCCAGTTGGAGACAGCAGTCAAACAGTCGGGCGGCGCAAATTAACCCTACCGATCTCAAAAATCGAAATATGGTGATAACAAAAAAAGATATACGCTCGGATTTTTTTTCTTTTTTTTTCAGAGACTCATTCATGGGAGAAACATAAATTTCTCAACATAAAAAAACGAATACTCCTGTCTATATACTTCAGCTATCCATTTCCAGATAGGCATGTTCATCCAAAGTGAAGCTTTGGTGACCCTTCAGCTTTTTTTGGCCCTTTATGCAATAACTAATGAGGAGTGCATAACTAAATGATGATTTCGCAAGCTCAAAAAGCAAGCTGTAGTTAATATACCCTTTTGTGGTGTTTGTGGTGAAAGCACTCAAGTATTATTCAATTGCTTTCTAGTGCTCTCACTTTGTTGGAACTGAAGAAAGAGAACAATAACCTCAAGGTACTTTCCCAACATGCTCCTAAAAGTTGCCATGTCCAAAAGTTCCCGGTTCGCACCCGTTTGAATAAATGCTTTTAGCCCCGTAAAGATCAAAAGGAATAATACCTTTCTTGTGAGATGGGAAAACTAAAACCAGTATTCACTCTATGCTCTATTCTTCCATCCATTGGACCAGCTCTTGTATTCTACTCAAATCTCTTCCAAGTTGGCGTGCCATGTGGTGCAAGGAGATTGGTGTTCTGTACCACAACCCTGCCTTGAAGAGAAACTAAGCTTGCACAAGAAAGTTGCACAGCTTATGCTAACTTCTTCATTCTAACCTATCAACAAAGAAGAGTTGCACCACAACTGTGTCAACTTTTTTTTCCTGTGAGATTTATGCGTACCGTAGCACTTCTCTGCCATGAATTACACCAACGCTCTTGTGCCACAATGATGATATCTGAGAGATGAAAGCTTTATGGTGATATTTTTGTGTTACCATAGCAAACTCTATCATGAACAACACCAACTCTCTCATGCCATGCGGCATGTCAGCCATGAAGAGAGAGAGTTTCTGGTGCAATTGTTGCATGGCCTCGTAGAATTCATGTTCAGCTTGTGAGTTGTGATTAGAGGGAGTACACTGACCAACTTACAAAAGTGAAGCATGACTCTATATTTTACCAAGTTGGAGACTTTTTTTTTTCATTATTCGCTATAGTACTATTTGGAGCTATGGGATTTGTACGTCTAATGCTATTAGAGAACATTCTCTCTTATTATTGCTTTCTCTCGTGTGACATTAACCTGGCGAGAAAACCCTTGGGAATAATTAGAATCTCATTGTGAGGTAATTATTGACCACTAAAGATGAATATTAACAAATTCACTAGTCCTGCCATCTATTCAAGAAACATCATATCAATATATTCTTCGAGATAAAAACTGTGATTAATTATACAGTGACTATTACCATAAAGTCACTTTTGTAAAGACATCCTGAAGACAATGCATTAAAACTTACGGTGTGAACCAAAGAATGACATTGTATGTTATTCGCAAGCTGGAAGCAACATTGGCAAGATCTTAACAAAAATGCAGAATATAGGAATATTTACACTCAGTCACCGAGTAAGAAATGCGGGGAAAAAAAAACAAAATCAAAAAGAGAATTTTCAGATACATATGGCATCATCCAAGTATTGTTCCCATCGACACTCTGAAAGATGCATCTGATAGTATGATTCTAGATCACCATTATGCATGAAGCTAAGGAAACACAGACTTAGTGAGCAGCTATTTTTTTACAAGTTTGTAGAAATCAATTAGCCTTGGCTGCAATATTAAAGATAGACTTTGCTCAAGGTCGTGTTGCACACTATAACAATCCAGAATCTTATCCAAAATGACTAGTCGAAAAGTATTACTTGAGTTATTTGATCCTATATAAGTACTCAAAATCTATCCAATGAATAACTGATATGGGACTAAACACACGCCTGCACGAGTTCTCACACACACATCCTATTCTTATTGTTTTCTTTCTTTGCTGTAGTGTGTTACGGCCACTCACATTGAAGGCAACAGGGAGAGGCTGCCACAATCCCGGCAGTCCAAACTCCATTCAGTACCATGCAATTGTAGGAAGGCTAAAAAGAGGGCATGGAGGAGCGCTTTCACGGGTTTCGAACGGTCTGAGCTTAAAAGACTGGTCAAAAAGCTACCATAAGAAAAAAAAAAAGAGGGAGAGTAGGAACGAATGAAGAAATATGAAACATATCTGCATACTTTAATAAACATGCGCATTGATCTACTAATTAAGTACACTATTCACCTTTTCCTCGTTAACAGAAATGGGTATCAAACTACAAATATATACCCATTTGTTTCCCCAGTCCCATATCCCATCATGAGCTGCTCGTTTATTTCCTACACTTTTTCACATACACCAAGTAAACTCCGTGACAGATGTGATTTTTCTTTGTTTTTAATTGGAAAGGTAGGCAGTACCAATGCATGCTATTGGTATCACCTCAAGGGATGGGGGTTTCTTACCTTGTCTCCCATAAACCCATCTCTCACCTAAGTTGAGGCATTGGATGTCATTGGTCCTGATACAAATAGGGTTCCCAAGGTAAGAGATTTTTTTAGAAGGTTTTTAAAGATTTATTATCCTTGATTTCCTCGTGAAAATTCTTGAACCAACAATATACTGCTATAAATATAAAATATCATGAATATGTATTAACTATGATAGAATTAGGAGAAGATAGACGAATATCCAAATAGTGGTCGTAATTATCATAAGTATGCATTCGCAATAAGATACATGCCTGCATACGAATACGGGTATTAATAAAAGGTTACATAATAGGTGAGTTTTTTCTTTTTTGTTGAACTATGTTTCCTCTTCAATATCTTAGCAGTATGCAATCTATGCCTAAGTTCTAAGCATATAAAAACTTTTTGTATTCTCCATGGCTAGCAACTTCCAAGAAATGACACAGGGACAAAGAACAGCAGCATCTTGATGGACAAACCTATAAAAATTGGAAAAATTAGATGTAGAAATCTATATGAAAAGATATTTTAATAGAAATGAAGAATCATGACTGATGATTTTTTGAAAATTTGACCTTTTTTATGGTATGGAAACACTACTGCAAACAATTCCAACTAAAATATCCAAAAGAAAAGATCTATATTTGTAAGTATATTACCATTATAACCAATGACACTTCATCGATCCATCATAAAGCATTACTGCCGAGGTTTGAATTTTGGACTTATCAAAAGAGCAAAGCCTTAGAAGAGGTGCAAACCAAGTGTCGCGCCCCCGCCTGCGCCGGGCACATGAGGTACCCAATGCCCACGTGGGGGCCACATGAGGAGGGATCGTGGGGCTTCTCTACCAAATATTGTCCGGTTCTGCAGCTTCACGCAAGCGTCCTTCATCCCTCTCCGATTTTGTTTTCCTCTTAAAATACGTCTGCAGGATTTGGAAACACCCGCCTCATATGTCTAGACTTTGAAACAAGTCTTTCCGATGTGGGACTATTGGGCCTCACACCGTTTCCACCATCGGATAAGAGCCGTCCTCGGCTCTGATACCCAGTGCCCACATGGGGGCCACATAAGGGAGGACCGTGGAGCTCCCCTGTCAGATATTGTTCGGTTCTGGAGCTTCATACAAGCATCCTTCACCCCTCTCCGGTTTTGTTTTTCTCCCAAAATGTGTCTGCAGGATTTGGAGACATCCGTCTCATATGCTCAGGCTCTGAAATAAGTCTTTCCGATGTGGGACTATTGGGCGTCACACCAAGTGAGCTAATAACTTCACAATATAGTAACAAAAAATAAAAATAAACATGAACATCAAAATAATTTTTTTTTTTTGGAAATATTCTTTACAATCGGCTTGATAAATGAACCTAAAACATTAGGATTATTTCTCTAAAATCTAGAGATACATTTGGTTGGCTTTCAAGCCTCACTTTACATTGTATTAGCAGGATTATAAGGTCAAGACTGTCTAAGATTTTGCATATGCCTTACTTAAAGCTAATCCATAGCCAACATATTAAAAACTTCTGCTTCTTTTAAGGCCTCAGACTAGATGTATTTCCCTTCACCCTCGATGCGATTACTTAGCTCCTGACCCTGATTTTTCAAAGTAGCCTACTGAGAGCTGTGAAATTTTTCGGCACTTTTCATTAATTCACTATGCAAAACCTTCTTGCATTAACCATGAGTAAGGAAGCCAAGTGTGTGGTTTAGGGGGAGGGAATTGGTTTAGGACGGATGGAGTTTAGAGATTCAGATGACTTTTGGAGGTCTGAAAAGAACCCAAGCTATGCAATGAAGAGGAGCAGACATGGGCATGCTTTTTGGGTACTTAGGGGAGAGAGAAGGAATATAACACTGTCTCTCTACGAGGATTGGTGTGAGTGATTTCATTTTCTTTTTTTTTTTTTTTTTTTTTTTTTTTTTTTTTTTTTTTTTTGCTGAAAACGGATATTTCATACAATACGTGTACGAATACATCCAAGAAAATCAAAATAAAGCAACTCGCGGAGCGCATGTGGCAGCTCCTCCTCCCCCGACCAAAGGGTATACCCTGAGTGATGAGCCGCATGGGCCGCCACCCAATCGGCTGCCCCATTAGCTTCTCTAAATACATGTTGAGCCTGAAAGGCTCGCTCATCTCCCATCATGCTCCCTATGTCGCGGATCAAAGGGTGGTCTGTACCATCACCCGTCGCCCCCCTCCGAATCCATCCGATGACCGTGGTGGAGTCGCCCTCCAAAATGATCGACCTGGCTCGCAGGATCATCCTCGCATGGCGCACGCCCGCCCAGGCTGCTCGAAGCTCTGCCTCCGGAACCGACGTATCGAACAGCTGGCAGCCACCTGCTGCAACTACCCTGGAGTGCGGGCCTCGTATGACAAAGCCCGCACCACCCCGCGCACCGCCGTCCAACACCGACCCGTCAAAATTGACCTTGAGGAAACTCGGGGGTGGGGGCTCCCAGGTGAAAAACACCATATGGTGGGCTGCCGAAGCAGAGGGGGGGCCCCAGGTGTCCCGAGCTGTCAAAGGTCTGTCTGAAGAGGTGGTGGGTACAAACTCAAGGGCCTGAACACGAGCAAGCTCCGCAGCAAACCTCGGTGACACCCTGCGGTCGCCGAGAGTACGAGCATTTCTTGCCAGCCAAATCTGGTGCGCTGTGCAAGTCGCTCTAATAGCCTCCTGACACGTCCCGGAACTGGGTAGCCCCTGTCGTATCATGTGAAGGAACTGTGGCCTGTCACTCCGGGCCTCCTGCGAGATCCCGGCCCACTGCCATGTCAATCTCGCCCATACACACTGAAAGAGCACATGGTCTACCGACTCCACAGCCCCACACGCTCCACACTCTGCAGGGATCCCCCAACCACGCCTACTCAGCGCAGCTCTCGTCGGAAGGCGATCCCAGAACACCTTCCATAAGAAAAGGGCTACCCGCGGGTGGAGACTCATTTTCTTTTGAGACAACGAGATAACACTCATGGCCATCCCAATGAAAAAGAGAAGTGGGACACCAGAACACTTGACATATGTATGTGTATAAAGCTAAAGGAAAATGCCCTGCTGCTTTATCTACCCTTCCACCCTTTCTTTTTTTTTTTCACCTCTTTCCTGCTTTCCCTTTTGTTTTCTTTTGGAATTTCTGATGGCTTTGTCTGGCCATTCAAAGATTGGCATGGTAAAGGAGGGAAGGCCTCTGAACTCATTTGAACTGTGGGTCCCATTTTTGCCACCTTTCTGAAAGCACGCCTACGATAAAAAAAAAAAAAACAAGCTCACCACATTTATATTTCTAATAACTAAGTATAATAGTATCATATTTGCATGATCTTCTTGTAAGACGAGAAGATCTCTTTCAACAGCTTTTCTACATCTCGGCTGCTTGCAAGGGGATTGAGCAGCCCATGCATGATGCCTCTTACAACAGTGTGTGTGTTGAAGAGGACTCGGCAAGCATTGTGAAATCCTATCCAATGGCATCCTAGCCCACAATGCTTCATGTTTTATGTCACCTGTCCCAATAATTTCCTTAAAAATAATTTCCACCATTTAGAATTGATAGAAAATGTGCCCACAAATCACGATAACATTTCTAAAACTCAGAATAAGCAAAGATTTTAAATCGAAAGGACCGTGTATATTAAAAAAATATATAAAGAGAGACAAAAAATGACTTAATATTTAATATATAGTGGGCACTATCTTGCCGAACTGATCTCCTCTAAGAACGAACTATACTGGAAATGGTCACTTCTATGATACTATCATTGCTCCCAACCATCCAATGAGTGGGTTCTTCATTTGTTACTGACTATTTTGGCCTTCTCTTCTTTAATGCTCAAAGGTGCACAATAATCCAGAGAATGGATGCTTATGCTGTGGAGTGGTAAAGTAGCAGAGCAAACATTCTCTCCATTGCCTGCCACTAATTTCGAGCCAATGGGTTCAAATTATCGCGATATATCGACACCAAACAACAAGGGAATGAAAAATGACCTGTACCAAAAAAAGGGGGGACTGAAATTAAATATTAACAAAGAAAAAAGAGAAAGTGAGCAACTCCTGCTGTGGAAATAGAAAGCAACAGCAACATCCACAGCAGGAGAAAAAAAAGAAAGAGAGACATACACAGAGATGGAGAGAGAAAAAACAATAGATATAAGAAGAAGGAAGCTAGTCTAGCTGCATCAAGCCTCCACTTCTGACTTCTCCCACCCCTTCCCTTCCAACTCTCTTCCATTTCCATCCCCTCAAAGGGTAGTAATCACTGTTCTTCCCTAAACCAAGTAGAAGAGAGTGGTGTTTCTGAGGTTGGAGGAAAAAGAAGCTAGAAACTAGCAAAGAAGTAGAGGAAAGCTCTGCGAGAAGTGCCATAGGAGCTCAACAGAGCAACAACTTTGGGGTGGCGGGGGTTGGTGTTGGGGGCTAAGTAATGCGCACAGGAGCTTGCACAGTGCAGCAGGCCCTCACAGCAGAGGCTGCCTCGGTCCTCAAGCTCTCCCTCACCTTGGCCAAGAGAAGAGGCCATGCCCAGGTGACCCCTCTCCATGTTGCCGCCACCCTCCTGAGTTCCTCTTCCTCCTCTTCTAACCTTCTAAGAAGAGCTTGCCTCAAATCCCATCCCCACCACCCTGCCTCCCACCCACTTCAGTGCAGGGCTCTTGAGCTCTGCTTCAATGTGGCACTCAACAGGCTCCCCACAACCCCTCCCCCCTCCTCCTCTGGCTCCTTGATCCACTCCCAGCCTTCTCTGTCTAATGCCCTCATTGCTGCCCTCAAGAGGGCCCAGGCTCACCAGAGAAGGGGCTGCATTGAGCTCCAGCAGCAGCAGCCCCAGCAGCAGCAGCAACCTCTTTTGGCCATCAAAGTAGAGTTAGAGCAGCTCATCATCTCTATTTTAGATGACCCAAGTGTTAGCAGGGTGATGAGAGAGGCTGGTTTCTCCAGCACCTGTGTCAAGAACAACTTAGAAGAAGAAACATCTGTTCTAGTCCAATCCTCTCCTCCCTTTTTCTTCGAGTCCCATAAGGAGATCTTAAGCCAGGGAAATTTCTGGCAGTCCCAGTTCTTAAAGCCACCTTCTGAGCTAAACCCAGCAGCCCCATCCTCCCAGAAAGAGGATCTGCGGGTGGTCTTGGAGGTGATGGTCAGGACACAGGGGAGGAGGAACAACACTGTGGTGGTGGGGGACTCTGTTTCCATGACAGAGGGGCTTGTAGCCGAGCTTATGGGCAGGGTGGAGAGAGGGGAGGTCCCTGATGAGCTCCAGTCTGCTCGCTTCATCAGACTCCAGCTATCTTATGTTCACCTCAGGCTCATGAGCAGGGGAGATGTGGACATGAAGGTGGCTGACCTTAGGAGAAAGATTTGCTCCTTAGCATCAGACAGAGCTGGTGAGGGTGTGATCATCTATGTAGGGGACTTGAGATGGGCTGTGGATGAGGAGACCAAAGAAGGGCAGGGCTTCAGGCCAGTGGATCACATGATTGGAGAGATGGGGAGGTTGCTATCTGAGCTTAGGAGCAGCAACGGCAATGGTGGTGGGGGTGTGACCAACAACAACAACAAAGTGTGGTTATTGGCCACTGCCAGCTACCAGACTTACATGAGGTGCCAGATGAGGCAGCCATCACTCGAGACCCAGTGGGCCCTTCAGGCTGTGGTCGTTCCCTCGGGTGGGCTTGCACTGAGTCTCCAAGCTCCAAGGTTAGTCCACCAACCCAGAGTTTCATGTCTTTCATCATTAGGTGCTGTCTTCCGAGTGCCAATTTTGTTGTTCCTATGGAAGGGAGATGATGCAGTGCATGGTGTTGTTTGGTTCCTTTTACTTGTTCTTGGCTTACCTAGTTTTCATGGTTTTACACTACGACCACCTCAGAAAGGGCTCGTGGGCACAGTCATTTTTCTTTTTCCTTTCTCTGGCTGTACATACTACCAGCCATTGTTCCAAAGTTCTTCTGTTCTTACAAACCTAAAGACATATATCTGAGTTCTATAGAATAGTTTTTCAAATCTGATGATATTCTCAATCCTGGCCTTCTTGTGAGAGCGAAGATGAGACATATTAAATCGTTGTTAGCTAGCATCATGCATGGTTTTTTTTACTTTTTCCCCAGTTTGGGTCAGTCACCCTGGTCCCTTGATTGTGAAACAAACCCCCAGAGAACAAATTCTTCACCAATAGTGCAATTTTTTTTTGTTGTTGTTGTTTTCCTGGGAAAAAGTTAGGCTCAAAAGAGCCTAACAAATTACATTCAGGTAATGAAACAAAGAAAAGCAATGCTGTGGAATAACCATTCAGTAATAATATTAAAGAAGAAAATAGTAGATCTGAGAGTAGAAAGGTAGTACATGAGGCTCGACTAATTTGCTTACTTGAGTACCCTTTTTCTTCCTCTCATGCTCTACAGTGGCCTAGATTCAAGGATGACAAAACTCGGTCAGTATCCTTTCCAAATGCTAGAGTTGAAAGCTTTTAAATGTAAGGAGGAAGAAGAAAAGCTCATATGCTGTGCTGAATGCGCTTCCAATTTTGAGAAGGAAGCATCAGTTCTCAAGTCAGAAAATGGCTCGAGCCACTTGCCAATTTGGCTGCAGCCACATAGACCGGCCAACCATCACAAGGTAAGAAGTTCAAAAATTATTCGCCTCTAACTACAATGTTGTTGCTTCAGACCTTCTGAGTGTAGTAGCATCTGCATCATATTGATTTCAGGATGCATTGCCTGAGCTGAGGAGGAAATGGAACAGACAATGCCTAAGCCTTCATCATGGCAAATATAGACAGGCTCATCCGCATCCTCCCTTGCTACCTCAAGGCTCAGTTGGAAAGAGCTGCACCCAAGCTTCATCACATCCATGGTGGTCTAGCAGCTTACCTCACAACCAAAAACTTTTCGTCGAGCCACATCCGATGTCCTTCACCGAGACTGTGCCGAAACTTAATGGAGGAAGCACCAGCTTTGCATCCCAGATTAAAACTGGAACTGGGAACTGGCAGGAGAGAGTCGTTCCAAAGCATTGGCCTTCTGAAGTGAGTTTACCTTTTGTCAAGAAGCCAGCAAACCAGGAGGTAAGGACTGCTCTGGCTTTGGGCAGCCCTCTGTTCTCGGATTCAGCAACATCCAAAGACCAAAGAAGAGGAGCCATGGCAGACCCGCAAGAGTTAAGCCGGAGATTGGAAGAGAACATCCCTTGGCAAGCTGGAACCATTCCTTCAATAGTTGAAGCACTGCATGATTGCAGATCAAGTGAGAAGAGGGGGACTTGGCTGCTGATACGAGGCACCGATCACATTGGGAAGAGAAGAGTAGCAAGGGTAATTGCTGAGATATTTTGTGGATCCGCAGACAGGCTCATCCACATTAACACGAGTAAACTGGTTGGAGGAGCCAGCTCCTGTGCTGAGATCCTTGCAGAAGCCTGCAAAACGGACCAAAGATGCGCTGTTCTTATCGAGGACATTGATCGAGCACACGCCAGCTTCATAAATTGGATTGCTGAAGGCCTCAAAAATGGATTTTTCAAGGACGCAATCGGTAGAGACGTTGGCATGGCTCATGGAGTCTTCATTCTGACTACATCCAGCTCTACCAAGTTCGACAACGCCAATGAGAATCCTGATGGTGTCGTGAAGATGAAGCTGTGGGTTGAAGAGACTGAGATTGCGGCTCCCCATGATCTCAAAAGAAGGTCCGAGAGGGAATTACCATACAGATCGAAGAAATTGAGGACGGAGGAGAGCAGTCTTGACCTGAACCTCTGTGCTGCGGAGGAGGAGGAGGAGGAGGAGGAGGACGGCCGCAGAGACGACGAAGAGGATGCTGTCCCCAGTGATCTGACCCACGAGACAGACAGTGGCGATCCCAATATCCCGTATGAGCTTCTTGAATCGAGCGCAGCTTGCTTCACCATGGATGCCAGCCCCGACCGGTCCTGCCGGATGTCGGAGAACCTCCTGTCGAAGCTCCACCGGGCGTTCGAGGAGGTGATGAGAGGTGGAGAAGGGATGGGGCGGCTGTGCGTGGACCGGACGGCGGTGGAGGAGCTGGTGGCGGCCTCTGGTTCGTTCCTGGAGAGCTTGTTCGACGAGTGGCTGGGAGAGGTCTTTCAAATGAGCTTGGCAACGGTCAGAAAGGGCGGGAAGGTGAGGCTAGGTGCGGAGGGCAAAGAGGGAAACGCGCGGGAGTTTGGGTTCCAGGGTTCGGCCCTCCCCAACCGAATTCATGTTGGCTGAACCCCATCCGTCCCTCCCCCTTCCATGTAAAAATAGCGAAATGACCAAAATGACATCTTGTAACTTTTCTTTAGCATTTTTTTCCACTTTAAATGACTAGTCTCTTATCATTAATATTAATATTATTAATATTATTAATAATGTTATTATTAGTAGTAGTATTATTATTATTATTAGTGCCTTTTTTTTTATGTCAGTGAGAAAGTAGGCATGACAGGGGACAAATTCCTAGCCTTCTTTTGATGCCTTCTGTTTGGGTGTGCTTTGCATGCACGCTGGAAAAGTCTTTGAGCGCAGCCAAAGACATGGTCCTGGGGCAAAGGCCGGAATGACCATTAAAGTTCGGACCTCAACCTTTGTGACAGATGGATTTGGATCTTATGTTTCCTAGACAGAGCTTCATACTTTGTTGATCCTTTGGGTGGGTTGCATTTGATTACTATTTGACTGGTTTAGTGCCATGAGATGGGTGTGATGATTAAGGCTTCAAGAGGTAGCTCAACTTAGAGGATGAGAAGTTAGAGGTACTTCTTTTGGGGTTCAAATAGATTTCTTCTTTTTTTTTATAATACAGGTATCTATTTTATATGGTGAATGGCTTGGATTGGTTCGAATGTTTGTGATTTTGAAGTCCTTTTCCAGTTCATCTCCTGCTTCGTTAGCTCTTAACTACCTTGCTCTTTTCTTTCAACCCAAGCAGCAGCCCTTTTGTAAACGATAATGGATCGAACCAACCAATATTAAATAAAATCAACAAGTTGTATAAATGGTAGAGTAAACGAGCTTCTGTTCTAAATACAGTATTTCAGCAGCGAGGGGACTGGTTTTCTAAAGGTTATTTTTGTGAGTTTCAATGGATCTTACAGATCCTCACATCTCTCGAAGGAAAAAGATACCTAGCCTAACGGGACAACAAGAAAGCAAATAATAGAAGACAGAAGTCGAGCTATTCACTCGAACTTAAAAAATAGGAGCATTAGAATGATGAGTGCCTCCAACTCTTTATACCGCATCCTCGTAAGAAGATATAAGGGAGTATTCTACAACACTAGACTAAAGCAATCTTTTCAACTCGAGCATTACTGGGCGAAGAATGGCACAAAGGCTATTTAAAAAAAAAAAAGGCTTCTCTTCTTATTCATAGGAGGAAGAATTGGAAGAAAACTCCTTCAAGCTTAAGATGGTGTTAAGAAGGTTATTGAGCATATTTGAGACAACCATCACCACACAGTAGTATCTATTGTTTATGATGACCATCTTGCACCAAACGAATAAATAAATAAATAGACCATCTATTATGAGAACAATTATGGTTTGCAAAACCAATACGATCATCCAAAGAAAAGAAGCATATAGGCTTTGGAAATCTTGAGGGACGTGGAACTCACTCAAAACAAGCCGCTCGCAAGCTTTATCCATCCTACCTTTCCCCACCCATTTCGACTTAAAAATACGGTGACTTTTAAGCTAGTCATTATAGCTGATAAGGCAGGAGTAATCCTCCACTACATCAGCCCAATGATCCTTCACACACTTTATTCATCAGAAAAGGCAAAGAAGCTTTTATGTTTCATATCATTGCTTTGACCTAAGCCCCATCCATGAAGAGAGCATTCAAAGGAGTACTTTTGATTGATCACACACACACACAGACATAAGAGAGAGAGAGAACATCATTGCATCCAACGGCAGATGTGGGGCTTTCTGTCCATAAGTGCTGGCAAGCATAATCCAACTTTGATGCCTTGATAAAAAATAGAACAGCCATGTCCTAATCCCAGCTTTTACTCCTCCGGCGAGTTACTAGCAAAAGATAAAGAGTCATTATTACCTATTATCACCATCTTTTCCATTCCATTGGTTAGCTTCATCTCTATGGAAACATGGTTCTTTTTGTCATTGATAAAGAGAGACTTGTACTCTGATCAAATGATGGTGATTCAAATATTACCAAGAGCAACCTAAGTTGTGGGATTATGGAGTTGATGCACCCAAAAATGGTAGAGATATTACTTCAAAAAATGTACATAATGTTATGAACATGTGGCTATGGTAACCAAGATACAGCACAATATTTAACTTCGCATTTAGCATTTTATGAAACTCCAAGCACTAGATTTTGTGGCATTTTGTCTGCTCAGTCATTGGCCCTTCATAGATATTGGACTCATAATAATCTTTTTAGTTTTTTAATCCTCTAACTAGCTTTCTTCTCCACTGGAATTCCTGGTGATAAGGTTCTAGTTTAGGCTAATTGGTCATCATTATCATGACAAATTTCATCACCATGGGGCCCAATTATTGACCACTAAGTAGCATATCCA
Organism: Phoenix dactylifera; assembly: GCF_051530095.1. Classification (NCBI taxonomy): domain Eukaryota; kingdom Viridiplantae; phylum Streptophyta; class Magnoliopsida; order Arecales; family Arecaceae; genus Phoenix; species Phoenix dactylifera. The sequence goes on from NC_143201.1 coordinate 1,604,373, forward strand.
AAAGAGGACTAAATAAAACGCTGTGACCCAGCCTGTTTGGCAAAAATCTAGCAGGAAAGGGTAATATATAAGCCTAACTTTTGAAGTAGGATTGGGAGTCGGAAGTGCACGCCACGTTTGAGGCTTGGGCGTTGCTCCCATAAAATAATGGCAAGGACCAAACGGCGTGGTGTTTTCCCACTTTTCAGACCTATCCACCTGCTATAAAGCTTGGAGAAAGGCAGAGAAGGGAGGCTCTCTTCTTCTTTTGATGTGAAAAAAAAAAAAAAAGTAGGGAAGCTCGCTACTTGAGTTGAGCAAGGCTGCCACCCAATGAGTGATATATCTTTGATTTCCCCGCAAGTGCGAGGAGACGCGCGGCATCTGATTCCCTTGCACACTCAGCAATGACGAGGAGGGCAAGCCTTCTGATGGTTGTGAGGGAATGATTTCCACCTCTAAAGTTGGTCCAAGTGCTGTCGGAGAAGGACGTTTTGCCAGTTTTATTAGAGTTCGAGGTGGTACGAAAGGATCTTAAATGGCATCACATGGAATATTATCCCCTTAGGCCTGAAAAATTATCCATCTTTTTCATGCGATATTTAGATTAATGATAGCTCACGAGATTGTGTTGCAGTCCGGAATGGTTTTTAAGAGGCATCCGAATTGTCTACTATTGCTAACAAAATTTCAAGTCCTCGTGAATATGATAGTTCCTTTTTTTTAATAAAACAACGGTTCACATACAACGAATATGAGTGCAGTCCGTAAAGTCAAAATGAATAAAAGAATACAAATGAGATGGAATCGAGACATGGTTGTTCCAAATAAAATCTCTAGAATGTTAAATCGCAAAGAATGTCACCCAGTCTGTCATACTGTTAGCCTCTCTGCAGGCATAAGTGATCTAATGAAAGACGCACTCATTCAAAAGACTGCGGATGTCGTGAATTAACTGCATCCCACCAGCCTCATGACCCGACTTTTAGATCCATTTGATTACTGTGGCTAAGTTCCTTTCAAAAATGATGCGGTTCACGCCTAGCATTTGCATTGCACAGAAAACCAAATATTAGTTATCGGATATTGCGTGCTAGGTTGGTCCAGGTATCTTCGACTTCGTGTTTTTGCCGAAGTGGGCTACTCGAAGTGCAAACATGGGGTCATGACTTTTTTTTTTTTTAATTAAAAGACGGCTTTAAAAGCCACAATTGCATTGTTAACAATTATACTCTCCAGCGGCATCAAAAGAAAACTTGGGGTCATGAGTCTGATTTTTGATGCTGCAACAGTCTTAATATCAACTCACTGTCCATTGACGTTGTTCTCTCCGACGTGTTCTGTCACGTCCTCCACAGACTTCAAAAAATAATAAAGGAAGACCCGGTCCCAGAAGCATTTAACTTGGCCAGTGAGGCTTCGTATTAAAAAGAAAAGAAAGGAAGAAAGGCTCCAGCTAACAAGGAAACAAAGGATTTAAATCAACAAAGATTTTTGATGTACGATCTTACATGGCAAATCACACGGATCTAGTTTTGGAATTTGGATATCCTCTTTCTATCCAATTTTACAATATTTTATTTTTTAACTCCAACAAATATATTTATTTTAAATTAATTTAAATTATTTAATTTATTTAAAAATTTATTATAAAATTAAATTGCTATTATTAGTACTGCTATCGTTAATGCAAACGCAACATTTAATTGAAACGAGACTGAAAACTTCCGCATACTCGATCTGCTCAATGGGCTGACGTACAATGGATATGCCTAAAACCAGTGTAAATTACACATACGCCTGCTAGGTGACCAGCAAGCAAGTGTTACCGTGCATACTGCCGTCCATGCACATAAACATTTAAGCATAACTTAGACATACGCAGAAGATAAGAACTAAGAGGCGTCATTTAGGGACAAAAAAAATCATCACGTTGATTATTTTTGAGCTTTGGGTGACAGTTTGCATTCTTGACAACCACAAAATATTTCAATAACTTGCTTCTTTTCTCATTTTAAGTCATCAAATTCACTTCCTTGCATAGGTACTGGCTTTTCTTCCAACCACCATACACGTTCAACCCTGTCCAAGGCTGTGCAGAAAGATTTCAAAAGCTTAACAGGAAGACCTTACAAAAATATGGAAAAAATGTCGAGGATTTAAAAATACTAGCTTACCTTAATGATATAATATTTGATGCAACAGGCTAAGATTCACAAAAGTGAGTCCAAATAGATTCATTCAAGGCTTTGCTGCTAATAGTTTGCTTATGTTCAGCTGAACCTCTTTTTTTCTTCGTTTTTGAAATTTTGCATACACGCTCAAATTCATACTGTATGATCCTGAGCCAAGATTGACAATCCTTAAGAGAACTCAACCACCAGCTTGCAGTATCTATCATCCACAATGCTCCATAATACAATTGATCTGAGTGAATACGCTGATTTTTGCTTCATGGCTAGTTAAAGAATGAATAATGGAACGCAGATTACAAAAGAGAGTAAATACAACTAATGTACAAAGAATGGCATTGAGCCGCCGCGCACTCAAATCACTCAAACTCTACATTTTGTGTTAAAATGGTGACTTAGGAGAACTACACTGCTGATATTATACAGATGCCGGTGAGTACTTGTAAAAGATACCAGGCAGAACTCTCCATGCTGAAAAGCTGCTAATTATTTCACAATTCCACCACTTGGAACCTACAAAGAATCACTAACCAGCTTCTGCCGTTGATGCCTCCAGAGTACAAGGTTCTTGAGTAAGTCCGGGTATATCAAGTTCAAGCAATGGCTTCAGCCTCTGCTCCACTTCCCTGCGTTGCAGATTTATCTCTTCAATTACCATAGACTCGGCTGTCTTGCAAGATTGCTCATCCCTGAAAGCTAGCGTCCATCTCCCATCAACCAAAATCTTTGCCTTCCCTTTGCTGAAAGCATCATACTTCGCAGGGTCCAAAAAGGGAAAAGTCGATGGGCGAATGCATAAATGCAACCACTTTGAATGCTTTTCATCTATCCTCGGCTGATGAATAGTGAAAACAGGGAAAGTCAGCACCATTTCGCTATTTGCCATCTCTGATTTGAAAAGGCACACAAAAGAAGACTATGCTTCTGCATATTTCATCTCAAGTATTTCAACAGTGAACATGATTTGTTGAAAAAGGGATGGAGAGAGGAGGGGGAGAGATTTGAGAAAATCAGCATTTGTCAGGAACCATCCCAGTGAAGTTAACTTGCATGCAGCAAATAGTCGGAGCAGTACCTAGATGACACACAGTTCATATTGTAACCTGAAAGGTTGCTGGAGCCTTACATCATGATAAAATGGTAATCAAAAATGTCACTTGAAGGGATATCTCTGAATTGTGGTTGGGATGAGACTCAGATTACATTCCGGCTTGATGCTTGTTCAAGAGCTTATTCTCCATTACAGTTTCCAAGGTTATTCAATTTGCGAATGCAACAATAGCTCATGAAAGTGCATCCTACAATGGTTATGGCTCCTTGGTTTCATAGGCATTTATTGGTTTGAGAAATACAGTATCACAATTGGTTGTTTGGTGAGTTAAATTTGAGTTCTTAGCATATGGAGGATGGGTAGGTGGATTTTGTAACATGGGACCTCACAGTGGATGCTGGGTGAATATTAAATTTCTAACCCCAACAGCTTTTCCATATGTTGGACCATCTGAGATTATTTCAGTCGGCAAAGGGATAATCAATTAGGAGACCTATTGTAGAATCATGGAAAGCATCAGGAGATAACCTGAAACTGAGTGTTCACTTGATCAAATCTCAAATTGCATTTCTGCACAGGCTTTTTTAGGAGTTTGATCTTCAATTCATCAGATTTGTGGTGTGAATGCTTTTGTTTTTTTTTTTCTTTTCCAGAGAAGGGGTCAGCTTCTCTGATCCCTTCAGCATGAGCAATCATTTGGTCAAACTGGGAGCAAAGTCAAGTCAAAAAGTCGATATAAGGCCATGCAAGAATATATGTCACAGTAAGGACAGTACTTTTAAAAATTTACGACATGAATTGAGCAGTACCAAGGAGGCATTATTATTGAAAATTTGAAGGTAAACAATATAATAACGCTGCTTGTACATGAAATTAGCTACTGGGCTGCAGAAATTAAGGAATGCAGGCATCAGCGAGGCAGTGCTTTCTATGTTCTAAATTAGAAGCATATGAAAATCCTAAACATTTATTCTGTACATAATGATTAGTGTCCCACCAAGTTCTGATATACTCTACCTATATTAGTATACCTTAATTAAATTAGGAGAGAAAAATCAAACAGCAAGTCAATGAAGTTAAGAATCATGAAGAAAGCCGCCAGTCTTGAGGATTATGCCTGGGTGTCTTTTCAAGAGGGTCGTTTCAAAAAGCTAATGCCTAGGCTCATTTAAATGGACTAAAACAACAGCAAAACTGATAGGACAATGGATTTTCAGGTAAGAAAGAAAAACCATGAAGATTAAAGCTTAAATATACATACATCTGAGCCAGCCAAGGGTGCTGTGACACGAATAATTCCAGATTGCTGATTGAGTGGTAATTCTTCTGCCAGGAGAATCCACCCAGATGTTCCCCTTGATAGCGCTAAAAAGCGAAAGTGGCGTTCTTTTCCTCTCTCAAATGCTATTCTACAAGGTAACGCATTGACTGCAAAATTAACAAAAAAAAGGGTTCAAATTCAAGACCTCGACATAAAATTTAACAACATATGGACATCCCATGGTAATGGTAACTTCATACTACTAATACCAATTTTAAGCAGAATTGTGAAATGAAAGCAATCATATAGCTTACCTAAGTTAATTTCACAGCCAGGTTTTGGTACTAGAACATCCAACCCAACAGTTTTTGTTTGGGAAGATACAGGAGAATCTATGGGAGAATGAATGGGAGGTAGGTCAGCTAAAGTTCCTCCAAATGATAAAAATAGAAGCTGGCGTTGAAGTACGAATACCTGAAAATATCATTACTAATGAATCATCGATTCCACATGCATCAAAAAGAGACAACAAGTACATGTTTGTATATTATGAATGGTTTGTACCTGCAGAAATGCTTAAAAAGATGGGGAATAGTCCACCTTCACAAATTATAATAGCCAAATCATGATCTACTGTGCCGGTACCGGGTGCTGGACCGGCTACCTGGGCACGGGTCAATACGGGCCCGTGTCGTGCCGGGCCAGGACTATGCCAACACAGTAGAGAAGGCGGGGGAGAGGGCAAACGGGAGAGAGGAAAAGAGAGAGAAGGGGGAGAGAGAGAGGGAGGCCGACAGAGGGGACAGAGGCCGGCGGCCGGGGCAGCAGGCAAAGGCTGCAGCTGTTCCCCTCTTTCGAACGAAACAGGAGTCCAGTCGCTAAAAAATTTCGTGATTTTTAAGCGATTTGCCGACTTCACTTAAAAATTACGAATTTTTTTAGCAGTCGGACGAAACAGGAGAATGGCCACGGCCTCCACCTACTGCTCGGGCACCAGCCTTCGCCACCCTCCGCCGGCCTCCCTTCCTCCCTCCCCCCCCCCCCCCCCCGCTCGCTCTCTCTTTTCCTCTCTTTCCTTTTTCTTCTCCCCCTCCGCTAACAGGTTTCATTTCCATTGTCGGAACCGTCCCGGTCCGCTACTGGGACGGCTCGATACGACCGGAACCGTCCGGTTCAAGACGGTTTCGCCAACCTTGGACCAAATGCACCCCTTATATGCTACACTTTCTATTCTATAACGAGATTTTTTGCCATTATAATTGTAATTTAGCACCTTTTCCTTTCTTCTTTCTATCAAAAAATCTTTCCCCCTTTCAATCTCTTCCCAGGCAGCCATTTCCCTGACAGAACCGTGGTCCACAGAAGGCCAACCATCAGTGGCAGCCAATTCTTGCTAACTTCCTATGTGGATGATACCCAACCTTGAACAAAAGAGATGGGACGAAACTGATATAAATGTTACCATTGTTAACACTTAGGATGAGTCAAAATGTTACCATTATTAACACTAAAGAGGACTTCACCTCAAAAATGTTTGATCAGATTTTCCTCTCATTTACTTATTCATTCCCTGCTATTGTTGGATTACTAATTATGATGTTGACAACTGCGACATTTCCAGGCTCTTTTTTCTCCCTGTTTCACAGTTTGGTAATGGTGGTACAAACAGTTTTTTGTATGTGCTTACCAAGCCATGATTCTACATTCCAACACCTACCCATGAAAAATACCAGCATGCATGCACACATGCATATACATTCACAATTGTGTAAAAATAAAGGCTTTAATGCACTTGCTCTCATGGGTTATACCAACTACTATTTGGCAAATGTGATGCACATGCAACGAAGAATGGATGATTGTGATTCCTCTAGCATGCTGAGCAGAGCGAAAAACAAAGCTCTTGCATGGTGTCCATGATTCTTAAGAAAATTTCCTAAAAAAGAAAGAAAGAACTCCAAAAGCACCATACTTATATTAAAAGATAACACATCATGGGAAGACAATATGCCATAGGATTTTGGATGTTGCTTTCTAGCACCACTGGATAGGGAAAAGAAAGTTCTCCAAATAAAAAGTGACCAACCTTGACCATCTCGCGCATTCTTTCACCAGCAACAAAAGAGGATTCACCTGGAATACTATGAAGCTGATATTAAGAACCATCCATTGTGAGCATTCTCTTTAAAATAAATTGTGAAGCACATCTGATTATCAGGAAAGAATGTAAAACATAAACAGAAGCAAACATAAACGACTTTATAGATCTAACCTCCAGAAGAGAGTGTCTGTGATGGAAGAAGAATGGATTTTGGGTTTTTTGGAGGTGATGAAGCCTCAATTGCTGATTTAAAAGTTATGGCAGAACAACCATTAGCCAAAACAATGTGAATATGCATCAGTCAATAATTCCCAACAAGATTCAAAAGTACCTCTCTTGCAATTCTTCCATTGATCTTTAAGAACAGTTATAAGCAGATCGCACCAGATCCCTTTAATTTCCGTCAAAAGATAAGCAGTGGAGGACTTGTTTGAATCCTGTATATAGCAAGCTTTCTATATTATGAATGTATAAGCATGTACAACTGAATCAGCAACTGAACCAGAAACTGTTCCATGTCAGATGTAATACAAAACAAATTTGCATGTATTACAGATATACGAGTTTGAAAATTGTGTATCCATTCATGCCTGTGCATACATAATCACAGAAATCTTGTCACATTTTAATCTAATCATGAAAGAAATGGAATAACGGGAGAAACAGTTCTATGTGACACCAAAAAGGTTAATCAAGAAACTTAATAAGAAGAATTAGTTCTTGACCAACATTATTTAATACATTTAAAAATGTAAAAATGTCTTCCATTTGATTTTACATCTAAACTTCATGCTAGCATTTTGTGAAAAAGGACCACCAAGATGGCCTTTTATTTAATGCAATCTTATTGAAAATAAAGAGGTTGGCATGTCAAGTCAACTAAAGTGAAACTCTAAGTTGTTCCTTCCACTTGAATACTGAAAAGTTCACAAAATGAGTTGCCATATTCACCTTTCTGCATGGACATGCCAACATGAACAGTACCAATATAAATTAAGTACTTTACAATAAAATAGCTCTAATAGCTTTAAAAAGTAAAAAAACCTAAAATTTATATCACAAAACAAAGAAACAAATCACAATTCCCAGCATCAATTTTCTATGATCAAAACCGGTGAAACCCCATTCCGACAAAAAGCACACAGAGTCTAGTATTGTTATTTATTATCTCATTATGCATGAGGTTGAACCCCAATATTATATTCTCCTGAGTCCTCCCTGCCCATAGGAGGTTTACATCTCAACATTTTGGTCGGGCCACTAAGAAAATCCCTTTTCTAGATCCATGTAATTTTCCCTCAACATCCAATGTTCTGGTTGGTTAGGTTATCTGAAAATTTAGAGCTTGCAGCATCTTTTAAACCCAGTTATACACTCCTAACATCAAAATATAGAAATTGTCAACCTTCATAGCTCCCCCATATGGTAGTCCACTAGAAAGCTGATATCCACAATATCAATGATTGCAGTATTGTGAATCGTTAGGAGACCAGTATAGTGCAGTAGCAGTACAGCACCCGTACCAGACCAGACTGTAGCAATACCGTACCAAATTGTACGAACCATACTAGTAGACCAAAAATAACGGATTTCCTTATTTTTGTTTTTAAGGTTTTTAAACTAACCTTATTTAGTTTTCAATGGAAAATAGGTTTGAGTTAATTTTTGATGTTTAAATGCGATATACTTTAATTTTTCTAATTTTTTCTCATTTATGAGATGCAACATAAAAGAAAATCAACCTCCAGTACTCCAAGTTTTTACAGAACTCATTGCAGAATCAACCTCCAGTATTCCAATTTTTGGATCGCCTACACTATCAAATTGGATTATTAACCACCTGTTTGGAGAAATCCAACAAAAGACAGACACCTAGTCACACCATTTGTCTTCTGGTATGAAATACCTCCTCTCTTAAGCAGTTCCTTACAAGAGTTTAGCTTATAGTACTCAGTAGCTATAACCTGAATCCTTTTTCAACCTGGCAAAGTTTCCAAAAAAATATCAAGCTCTTGGCTATTCCTTCCCTTCCCCAATCATAATGTGGATAATTATGTCACCAAAAATTGATAATGGGGGAAATCGTTTTTTCATGAAACCATCTATTTGCTGATTTAAATTACTTGATTTAATAGAAAATCACTTGCAAGACTTGCCAGACATTTTGCAGATTGCCAAAAAGTAACCATGCAAGCTCTAGCTACTTTATTCACCTTATTAAGCCATTAACATGTTACACTTGCCCCTTAAAAAATTGCAAATGTAATTAGAAGGCATTGACAAGGCAGATTGCAAGTGGAAGCAGTTTATAAATTGATAAGGTAATGAATAATTACATTTATGTTATAGTGACCAAAACTTTATGAAGCAAGATGATATATTGTCATAGATGGAAGAATGCAACATTTAACGTTTCACAAGTCAACAGCAATTGCAACAGCTTCCCAATTCACTCTATTAGCATTTTATCAAAATGGCATAAAATGCAAACCTTTTTCATTCATACAAAAATAAATGTGTTTAAATCCCATCGCCATTTAACATCAACAGTGATCCAGAAACATACAAAAAATGAAAAAACAACTCACTAGGAATCTAGGATTTTACCTTTAGTCGTTCAAGATGAAGAGAGGTGAATTCTTCCTCCCCATGTGGGAGCAGCTGCCGTAAAAGCCAACCACCAGCCCATAGTATATCTGCAGATACATCGGATCTGCAGAAAAGACTGACTAATGCATCGAGCACCTACAGAACAAAAATAACCACTATGTAAATAGCAATTGCTTGCACCCTAAAGCACGGGGTCTATATTTTACTCTAATGATATGGTGTTTAGTGTGTAAAATATAATAAAATGCTTCAAACACTATAGCTAGGAAGGGGGGATGTTAATCAGATAAATCTGTAGTCCAAGGCAAACACAACTTTGACCCAAATTATGCATTACAGGTTGCCCATTTAATGCAACAAAAAAAAAAACCCTTCAATCCAATATTAGGTACTTAAGTTTGACTTTTCCAAAACCAGATGTGAAATTCTCAGTTTTTATTTATATTTTTTTCTGATTTAAGATCATTAGAACAGCTTCTCAATATTGAAATTATTGTTGGAAAGACCAAGGAGAAAGCTAAAAGTCAAGCAGCAAGACCTGAGATCTGTGTAGTTGAGAGCTAATCCCTTGTTCTGCACAATGACTCAATAGCCCAAACTGATCCTACAAAAGAAATACAAAACAAGCTTGATTAAACTCTAAACACAGGTCAGCCCCAAAATCAAAACAATTCAGCAGAAAGAAAATAACTTTTAACTGACAGGTATCTCAGAGCCTGGTAGAGGCATGAGCATGATTTCAAACCACAATACCTCAATTAACAAAATATTCACAATAATCTTGTAATTAGATTGTGACAAAGATAATTTGCTTTAACATGCGTTTTGGTGGTCCTAATGAGGCTGCAATAACACCTCTCTGCTATATAGACAAGTAGTGATATAAGCCTTTGTAATATTAGAGCTCGGATTTAGGGTTTTGGGGGTCATCTATATCCACATCTATCGGATCAAAGCCATGACAGCATCCACCTGGTAATATTTCATGAACAGAATTTCCATGTTCCCATTCTCTTAATCCCATGCCTGTCCTTTCCCTCGGTTTGGGCCTTGGATCAGTGCCTTAAATACAGGTGCTGGCTTTTACCAGGAGAAATGGAAGTGCTGAGGCTCAATTCAGCCATAGGCTCTGCCGGTGGCCGAACCTTGAGCATAGAAGGCTTGGTCACATGTCCCCATCATTGCAAACTCACACTTTTTACCTCTCCTATTGAGGTTATGTTCTCCATCTAGCAAGGTTTAGCCACAGTATGGTCACGGTCTGGGTGCATCGTCTCCTTTCACTTTCCCACAGCTTCTCTCCTCAGATCCTCGAACTGATTTAGGATATTCATCCTCACTGCCACCAACACTTAGGCCATTGCCTTCAGACCATCCATTCCAACTGCACCACCACCACCGGCAACCACCACCTTCACCGGCACCTTTGCCGCTAGTACCCTCACTAATGCTTGGAGCTGGACCTCTGCCACCCTCCCCTACCAGCACAAACTGTTGGGCCAGTTGGATTGAGCGCATATATGTTTGATTAATTGCGTGTTTACTGATTGTTGTTTGGGTTTCCTTGCGTGGAAATTAAAGTGAGCATACCAAGTAAATTTGATAGATTGTGCTTGGGTTATTTTGGTTAGCATAATTGTGCTTTGGTTGTATGACATGTTGATATGGATTGGTTTGAACTTTGAAGTTATGATGATTATCTGAGAAGACTTTGGGCTTTGACCTATTTTGGTTGAGCAGTTTACTCTTTCCTTCAGGCTTCTTTTGAGATGATTTCCTGAGGAAACTTCTGGTTTTTTCTCAGTGTTGGCTAAGCAATGCATTTTCTTCCCATGGGTACTTTTGATCCTGCAAAGTGCTATGATGAACTTTCCCTGAGCATTATAGGATTAAGATTTTTATGGTTGAGCAGTGTTGTTCTTTTCCATGATAGGTTCCTGTTGTCATGGACATTTTTGATTCTACAGAGTGCTATGATGAATTTTTCCTAAGCATTCTAACATTCAAATTGCTATGGTAAGTGGTGTTATTCTGTTGTGACCATCTTGGATTGGCTTGCTTCTGTTGTACAATGAAGGCAATGTTTGTATTGGTTATTGATTTCGCTTAGAGATTCTTATTAGGCCTTCATTCCCAGAAGGTTAAGATCCTGGACCCACATCATCTAAAATCTTAAAGAAGTGGAAACATTTAGTCAGCTGTTCTTGTAGCATAACAGGGGTGGTCAAAGATGGATAGGCACCTCCTTGGATGGGGAAAGGTGATGTCCCAATCATGGGATATGAGAGAGCAATCTAAGCAGCCTGGGTGACTGCTTCACCTTGCCTATTGTTGGTCAGATCCATCCAGAGGAAGGTCAACCAGACTGGCCACCTGAATGAAGTCGGCAAACTCCTCTATGCTACTGTCAATGCCGGAACCGCCACCACCCTTTTTCCACCGGAAGAAGGGTTGTATTTAAAAATTATTCGGAAAGAAAGTGGACCTGAAAGAATAGTGTAGTAGATTTTTTAAGTTGGGCTACTAACAAGGAATTCCGGTCATTAATTGATTGCTCCTTCTGATGTTGGGCTTCCCTTCATCCAATATTGATAAAGATTATCAACTGATTACCTTTACTGCTTTTCTTGAGTTGGACTGGGGTTTACCGAAATCAGTTCATCGGACACATAGGATGTTTGTTTTCTTTATACATTTATCATTTGGGATGGTTTCTTTGCTTCTTTGCCTTTGTTTTGTTTACATCGTGCAGTTTTATATCCTATCATGATGGGTGTACATTATGGTTTGCTCAGGGTGGTCTTAATTAAGATTCATTTATTTGCATTGCATGCAAGTGTCTTTACATTGTCGTACCATTGTTTTGGGATCCAGACATATGTAATTATTAGCACACCTAGATACCTAACATGCTGAAAATTCGAATATCCCTTCTATTGGTTGCTGTTGGTCCTCAGCAATTCATGAAGTACCACATAAACACAGTATTTGTTTGTACTGATTTTTTTCGCCTGATTCTATATGCCTTGCCTATACTTTTTTATTTATTATTATTATTATGATGATGATGATGATGATGATTATGATGATGATGATGATGACGATGATGATTATTAATATCATGATGATTATTGTTAATATCAAGATAATTATTATGATGATGATGATCATCATCATCATCATCATCATCATGACTATCATTACGATTATTATTATTGTTGGTAACCGGAAGAGCAAACCTTGATTATTATTATTGTTGTTGTTGTTATGATTATTATTATTATGATAATGATGATGATGATAACAACATCTATAACTTGCCAATACATGAGTAATTTATGCACTCCCATTTGAACGATCTATAAGCATAACATTTTATGCTCATTCCACATGATCCAATCACTGCACATCACACAGGCTGCCTGCTAGTTACAACAATACCTCAACTGTCAGAGATGGTACCGCTGAATATTATTATCCTTGCTCAACCAAAAGAATTTCAACATTGACACCAACCAATAAATTTACCAAATCAAAACCTCAGCTTACAATTTCATGGAAGACAGCGAAAGCAAAAAAAATGGACTTGGCTTTAGAGAGCAGAAGAAATTCATAAGCAAAGCTACAAGTAATTGAAAATTATAAAGGAACTAAACAAGAGTGATTAAGAGATTGCTAGAATCTGATGAGACTGCACTGCAACCAAAAATAATATTCGAGAAAGAAGATCTAAAAGAAAGTTGGATCAAAGCAACATGAATACCTCAAGTTTGTGCAGGTATCCATCAAGTTCGGTAGTTATGCTATCTTTCATCATGCTGTTCTCTGAAGAAAACAGCTGCTCCTCACCTGAGTCTTCACCTACTAAAGCTTGCTGCAGGCAAACAACAAATAAGTCAAAGAAAGAATTGCAACTTTCAGGAAAATATAAGAAGAAAATGGCATTGGAAGCAAAGTTATTTTTCCTTCTTCAGAAAAAAGGAGCTTGTTTTCACGACAAGAAACAATAGACTTTCCTTGATGAATACATCATAAGTTTGTAAAGTTGGATTTGCCACATACACACACACACATGATAACAGCTGGGAACAGGATGACACCAGTTCATTGCCGTGATAAGTGTTCATCATAATCATCACTAAAAAAGATCACAAACATTTTTTATTTTATAAACACACTTCGAGTTTTAGATATATAAGGAAAAAGGCAAATTTTTAATTCTATGGATGTATTCCTACTGTAAATGATAGATTCTATGGTTTGTTAATCCTATTGTATAAGGTACAGGATATGTCATAAACAACTAATTATGCTTTATGGATGCTATTTTACACAAGCGTGCGCAATGTTTTAACAGGTCGCAGCACCATGCAGACAGTCAAGGGTCCGCATAGCACATGCATTATGCAGTTTGTATATGCTGGCACATATGAAGTTAATAAATTATTAAAAAAGTAAAATATATTATGCACAATAATAATGATATGTTTAAAAAATATAGTAATACTAATAACAACATCATCTAGTAATTAGTGCATCTAGTCATTAGTGCTTGCTGCTTAGTAATAGATTTTTAGTAGCAATAATTATAGCATATTGACATTGTTAAAATACACATATCCAACCTGCTTAAAACCCACAACTATCAGCTTGGACATGCCTTATTTGCATGGGCCTACATAAGAGCAGCCATATATCTGGTAGCACAATAATAAAAGGGCTATGTATACGTTTGTACAAAGATAACTGTTGAATACACAGCCACTGAGTACATAATGCTAATCCTACTGTGTATGTGCCTGCGAAGTGCTAAGAAACTCTCTTTTGAGCCCATATGTGGCCCAATCGCATATAATAGACACATATAGGTTATGTGGCGAGCTTAGGAACCACATACACATATGCAGCCTTATGCACTGTATTTTAAAACAGTGTGTAGAGCTGTACCTTATCGTACTTTTTCAATAATTCCCTTACCAACATATCCATATATAGTGTCATAACCATTTCCTGTATACATGTCCATGCTTCATATATTCAGTTAACAAAAAAAAAATCTTAATCAATGTACAAAAGGAATGCGCCAACCCAAGACAGCAAGTCGCAACATCTGACAATTAAGCTTCACTTTTGAAATTCTCAAAAGTAGGACACAATTTGAGATAGAAAAATATCTGTTGTTATCAGGATATTTTGTGACTTCTAATTCTAATTCAAGGTTTCAAGGGCTGGCCAATGTCAGCCCACACTCAGCACCAAAGGCAGGTACAGACACTGGAAAAGCGTGGTCATGGCACCCATTAAATCATTTTTCATATTTAATTTGTTAAAAAAATCTTTTTGAAACTTTTGTAATTTTATTTTTTTTTTTTGTTTCAGCATGGCTTGGCACAAATTTTGTGCATTGGCACACGTGCCATGATGTGCCAGGTGACCATTACTTGTACTGGCACTGACATGTGAAACCATGGTTTGCCGAACCAAGTCGAACCGGGAGGTTCGGCCCGTACCGAGCCAACCCGACGGGGGACTGGGTCAGTTCACCACTTTTTTTTTCAGAACCGGTCCCAACCGCACGGTATCGATCCAAACTAGCCAGTTCTGTGTGAAACCAGTACGAACCGGCCGGTTCGCACCGAGTCGGACCAGTTCCGAACTGGTCCCCCTCTCCCTCTCTCTTCTCTTGGTTTTAAAGATGAGTTAGGAAGACTTGAGAAGTTTCACAGAGCCAGAACTTCAACAAGAGATCCGAGAATACTTATAACCTAGAGCGCATTCCTTATGGAATGAACATACAGAACTACGTCGCTTGGTTAGAAGGGTGGGTTAATGTGCCTCCTGACTATGCTAATGATCCGAATATCTACGAGAAACATCGCCACTTAACTAGATTTTATATATCAGTACGTATACTGTACTTTAAATATATGTAATTGATCGAATTATTTTATATTTTTCATCTCACTAGTTAATTTTAGAATATTTCATGTTGCTTCTTGTAGCATGCAATATCTCACTAATTATTTTATATTTTGTATCACTTTAAAACAAGAAGATGCATCATTTAGGTTATACCGGAATCATAGAAATATTAAAAAATATCAAGAACATTAAATTATACTTCAAATCATTGAAAAAGTTGAAAAAATTAATTACCAATAAATCAAAGCTAGAAAGCTTTTAAAAAAATTTGGGCGCGCTGGTTCCGTAAATTGGGTACACCGGTTCGAATCCGGTATGTCCAAGCATACCATACCGAACTGGTACCGTACCGAACCACCCTGATCGGTACAGGTCTCAATACCAGTCCAGCGAACATTGTGTGAAACCTTGGTCTCATTAGCCTAACAACTAGCAGTAAAAGCAGAATATGATGTTTCAACTTCTGGTAAGATATCATCTAACCAACTAAGAATCGGATAAAAAGAAAAATTCAAAAAACAAGAGATGATGGAAGCTACCAGAAAATGATGGAGACTTACAAGCAAGAGCTTCTTATGTTGCTTTCTTTGAGGAAGAATTCCAAGTCCATCTAGCATTGATTCATCTAGTTCTTTAGATTATGGCATAGATGTCAATAAATAATGCATCAAGATAGCTAAGCAGCACAAGAAACTAAATGAAACAGTTCTAATCGGACCTTTTGTTTGCAGCAAGGTTGCTAGAAAACTCAAAGAACCCAAAACTTCTAAGTCATTTCCACCGCTGACATATGATAGCAATACCTCCCTGGAATGTACAAAGATGACCGCCAGATCAGGAAAGGCAGTAAATGACATGAGAAGTAATTCTAGATGTGTCCAGAATGACTATTGTTAAAGGCACAAATTAGATTCTACAATGAGAAAGGAATTTAGAACAGAATTATTACTCACGACTCCTTGAGAAATATACAAATGGCAGTTCAGCAACTGATCCAAAAGGAGCAAAAAAACCCTCTATACCAAACAAGGAACTCAGTTGTATACTTGTATGACTAGCACACAAACACCAATAACTAGTTACAAGGAGCATATATAGGGAATGAAAGACTAAGTTTGTAGTATTCAAAAGATCCCTTTACCAGGCTACCATGTTTTCAATGAGGCTCCAAATAATTCTAGCTAATCATGTCTATAACAATTATGAAATAAAAAGTATATCCATATCTAATGGTGGAGCCCCCTTTTTTTATTATTTTGAGTAGCAATAAGGTCATATTTAATGTGTTTTCTTCTTACACATCCTTCTACTATGTGTATGAGCCTGCACATGATAGCATAAATGTATTGAGCCACTATTCTACCAAATTGTGCTATCTTGCTAAGAATAAGATTTGTAAGTATATCCTACATCTGCTCTATGTTCGCTCCTTAATCTTCATTCAGAATATCAAACTGCAACAATAAGATAGCTAGTGATGGCACCATTCTCTTTCATCCTTTCAAATAGCAATAAGAGGCTGTGAAATCCACATGCCGAAGCTGAAGTTCAATTTCTCACTACATTTTTATTTGAACCTTATGGAAGCCTCATATCCTTCATAAGGGATAAACTGAGCCAAGAAAGAAATGAACAATCGCAAGTGAAAAGGGTACAGAAAGTATCCTACAAAATGAT
The DNA here is from genome assembly GCF_051530095.1 of Phoenix dactylifera. Lineage (NCBI taxonomy): Eukaryota > Viridiplantae > Streptophyta > Magnoliopsida > Arecales > Arecaceae > Phoenix > Phoenix dactylifera. The sequence continues at coordinate 1,621,166 of NC_143201.1, forward strand.
GTAAATATCGTTAGAACAATAAAATAGCAAGCTGTGAGAAGACACAACAAACGGTGTGCTAGGCATCATAACCCAAATGGCTAGATGATCGCTAATATCATGCTCTGGTGTTTATGGAAGAAAGGATGGTTTAATGGATAGGTGTTCCGATCAAGGACAGGGAGAATCGTAGAAAGATGATTTGTTAAACAAAATGTTCCGCTTGCAGCAGTGACCAGGTGGGTATTATCAACACAAGTAGACCTTTGGGACTGATAAGTTGGGAACTAATAACTTCTTTGCATCTGCAAGGGAGTGACTAGTTAAGGTATTTAAACAGGCATTCAGGAAGCAAGAAAACATGTAAGGAAGACAATATTTAGTTCTCGATACTTTAAAGAAACTATTTGGCTTATTATAATGACAACTAAAAAAAAATAGAGAACAATCAGGAGAAAACCTGCCATTAGCTCAATAACAGTTTTCATTGACTGAAAAAAAATCCATATCCAGAAAGAACAGAATTTTAAGTTTGGTTTTAAATCAAAAACGCATAACTGGAATTCATGCACAATTGACATGAAAAGATGCTGTCATATCTTGCCTAATTGATGTCAAAACTTGAAGAAAAATGCAGGACAAGAGGACTAATAACTCTTCCAAGGAAGTTTGAAGGCCAGATTTTTGTAGGTGATTATACAATGTTATCACTTCAGTAGAAAGGAAGTGAAGAAAATTTCAGAATTCAGTGTATCTTTCAATTAAAGATGCAAATAGTCAAAAGGTTTCTTAGTTTCTTTCATGCACTTAAATTTGCTAATGACTTGGCAAACTAATGCATTGAGTCACTTCCACTTTGATTACCCTTTTATCATCAAGTACATCACTTATTGCTTAATAAAGATATCTCACAATCAGGAGTTTTTAAACAACAAAACTGAATGCACACAGAAGATGACTCAAAAGTTTATTCATCATTAATCATACTTGAAGATGCAATCTGATCAATGAATTTTTTTTGAGGGAAAGATCAATGAAGTTACCTCAAGGTACATTGTGAGCCACAAGTATTACTTCGCGAGGAACAATGATTTGGCAAAACATGCTGAGCGGAACCAGAACAATCTAGCGTAGAAACTCCCAAGTCTTCTGTATTTGCTTGAGCATCAAGAGAAAAAGGATCATGCTGCTGGTGTTCTTGAGAGACTCTATGCTCGAAGGTATAACCATTGGGTGATGATTCAAATTTCATAACAAAAACCTCTGGTGGGTAGAATAGTGTGGCAGCAATAATACTTGCCAAATCTTTGGATTTAAAAATATGTAATATACAGCAAAGTAAATATAAGGAGGTGGTGATGCCTATTTGTGCACCCTGGAGCAGCAATGTAACAAATGATAAGAAATAAATCATTTCTCAGAAATCATTAGAAGGACTAATGTAAGTTGATGTCTGGAAGTAAATTAATAGCACTTACACCACTTTGCTTTTTCAGTGAGGGCAGAAGCAACGGAAAAACCAAAAGTCGCAGTATATTATCAGTTATTAATATTCCAAGATCAGGAACCCCAGCTGATATGACATCACTAAAATAGTACAAGTTGTCCTCAATTTCATCCACTGCAGCAAGAATGGAGGAGGATGAATCAGATGGGTATGGGTGCCTGTCCCAGAAGGCAATAATGTTTATTAGAAGAGGACATTGTAAAAATTGATATTCAAGACATATATATATTATGAACAATGGGACCTATTATGAACAAAAAAACTATCCATCTTCAAATATTGTGTGCACATCTGTGTTTGTTGAATGACAGAGATGTGACACTACCATCTTATGATAATAAGCATCCCTCTAAATCCTATCAAAAGTGCAATCGTAAGAGAAAATGATCGGTGGCCATAAGACTTTACAGCTGCCAACCTCATTTCCTCTGTCACAGCCTTTTCACCCACCCTAACCTCACCTTCTCCTCCATTCACCATGGCATTTCCAATATGAGAGATTTTTGTCCACCTGCTGGAGTGGAAGATGAAGCAGGGATGACTAGGTGGAACAGGCGTTGGAACAGGTCTTCCAGGAGGGTCAGACAAAAACAGCAAAGTGGGAATATAAGTGGGAGGTTGCAGAGGCAGTATACTGGTGACTGAAGGAAGATGCAGTTATAGGAGGACATAGTTGATTAATGAAGATGGAAAATTGGAAATAGTTGATCGATAAAAATATAGTCAGAGAAGTAAATGGCTAAATGAGATGGTCTCTCTGGAGGGCATTCTTGGATTGCTAAAACAGATTGTCTTGGAGAAAATGGAGGAATTGAGAGGTGGAACTGTGGGAGGGAGGAGCTGAAAGTGGTGCAAATCATCCAGTCTCACAGGATATACCGCGATTGGAGGGAGAGTGCAAGGAAGAGATGAAAAGTAACTATAGCCATGAAAGCATAGTCGGCGGAATCGTCCCAAACTGTCCAGTTCAGAGCGTACCGAGCTGTACCGGCGGCGGACTGGGATGGTTTCGGCAAACAAAATGAGAAACCAGCGATGGAGGGGGAGAAAGAGAAGGAAAGAGAAAAAGTGAGAGAGAGCGGGGAGGGAGGGAGAAGAAGAGGAAGGAAGAGAGAAGAAGGTGAAGGCCGGCCGGCGGAGGGCCGCGGAGGGCCAAGCAGCTGTGAGGAGGAGACGGAGAGGGAGTTGTGCGGAGGAGGCAGAGGAGGGGCTCCGCCTCCAGTTCTCTTGTTTCGTTCGAAATAGGGGTCTCGGAGGCAGAGCCCCTCCTTCGGCCCTCCGCTAGCCTCCGGCACCCTCCTCTCTCCCTCCCTCTACCCCTTCTTTCTCTTATCCTCTCTCTCGTTCTCTTTCTCCCCCGCCCCCTCTACTGTGTCGATACGGGCCCAGCACGGAACGGCATGGGGCTGTACCGATCCGTGCCGCCAGGCAACTGGTCCAGGCCCCGATTCCGACATAACAGTTCTTGTATAAAAGTTTTTAGTTTATGCAAGTGTTATTTTGAGGTTTTCTGATTTTATTAACAAAGATACTAATTCCATACAAAAACAAAAATTTTTCCCAATAATTTTAGTAAGTTAAAAGCCCTAGACTCACCTAGCCGCTTGAGAGATCAATTCATCCAAGTTGGCACAATGCTTCTGGAAATATTTAACCATATTCAAAAAATAATCTGACAATGGGGGGCGCGAAACATATCTGTTAACATATTCATCTCCAACTGAAACAGGAAGCAACAGATAAAAGTGAAACAGTTAGATAAGTGATCATTATGTAGAAGAAAGAGAAAAAGAACTTACCATGATAGACATTAAGGGTCAATGCACGTACTGCAATACGGACCATAGTTTCTTCATGGAAAGCAAACCGTATGGCCTCAACATAGAGTGGAAAGGAGACTACCTCGTCCTAAACACAAGCAAAAAGGAATTATCTAAATAAAAAAAGAGAAAGAAAAATGCATGTCAACATCTAACCAGAAAAGTAGACAACATTACATGTTTTGCTTGATTAAAACTTTTTGTTTTCATGAAGCCAAACGATGAAAAATCAAATATCCATGCTCATTATTGAATGAACCAAAATCATAATCGCAAAAGGATTGTTGCCAACACAACAAAAAAAAAAGACACAAAATGACACACATGCAGTAGCATAATGAGACTGCCAATTGTGCATGCAGTGAAATCCATAAATTATGACAATGCATAAAGAGTGATTCATGTCACAATGATTTATCCTACTCAGCCATCAACTCATAATGATGCTTCACGTGATGACCTAAGTCCCCAAATAAAAGCTTTTTTTAAATCCATATTACTACTTCAAAAGGTTTTATAAGGGTATATACATAAATAGTAAACTTATGTAAGTATGCACGCAATTTCAGATATTTATAAGGGTATACATGCAAAAAATATTTTAATTAAATACTAGTTAAACTAACCTTGTCAAGCAGTCTATGACATCAAGGATAGACTTGCAATAAAAAACAATTTATAAGGGTACACATGCAAATCATGAATTTGAAAGGGTATTCATGTAATTTCAAATATTTATAAGGGTATATAAGCAAAAAACCCTATGATAAATAGAAATATGTAGCAATGAATGTTGACAAATATATTTTTATTGACCAAACCTTTTCTTTTAAGACTTGCTTATCTTAACAATGTTTTATTAATTTGATTTTGTGCTCTGAACTTGGTAATATGTTTTTAATGATGATATGGTATATCATGTGTACAATGAACTTTCTAAGAAACAAGAGGGGCCATTTAAAAGGGCTAACCAAGTTGATGTTCAAGACAAATTACCAATACAGTCCAAATGTGTATAACATACCCGAAGTAGTCGGCTTTTGAAAGGACGAAAAGAAAAGGAAAGTTTTCTCAGAGAGTAATCATTATGCATTCTTGCAACATCTCTGACAAGGCTTGGTGTCTTTTTATAATTCAATCATTCAAAGCCTAATATTAGCAAGCATGGTATTTTTTTGTTTCATAAATAACTAAAATAGGCACAACGAAATTCAGCACACAGAAATATAAATTTTGTAACATGTCTCTCATCTATGCATAATTCATATCACTTTTCCTGTCTGTCTTATAGGTATTTCTGTATGCATGAATATGTGTCTTAAAAACTATACTAATTCTTTTATTTTACAAAGCACCCTTTATACTGCTTTCTAAATTTTAAAAAAACAAGATTTAACAACTTGATGGATAAAAAATTGGAAGACAGGAATACAATGGCACTCTGAGTGATCAGACAACAGGATGTCAGGTTCATACATTTTGAGTCTTCACAAGCAATGAGATTGTATTCTTGTTCAGCTTCCCACTTATAGCCCTTCAACAGATTAAAAACGACGAAACTCCATGAGCAACTGAATGACATGAATTTGATAAAAAATGTTCTTTTTTTTCTGAAGGGTGGGGGGGGGGGGGGGGGGGGGGGGGGAGGATACGGGGTGAAGGGTGTGGACATCATAAATCAAAATAGTATTAAGGAACATGATGAATAGATAAAGGCATGTACAAACCTTAAAAAGGATATGTAGTATGACAGAAGCTCTTCATTTTGAAAGTCAAAGGAATATGTTATGAGGAAGTTAAAGTGTTCATTACTGAAAATATAGTCTGCATCAGACATGAGAATCATATTACATACAAAAACTATAGAATAGTGAATACTATCTCCGCCCGTTGATAGTAGCAATCGACCAATTATTTCACTTACAAATTGCATGTTCATTTCTTAAATTCTGGATCATAATGCTCATTGTCTGTAGCAACTGAACTGCAACTTTTGTTGGCCTGCTAATCCTCAGTATGCGTGCAAATTCACTCATGATCTGTTCCTCCATGAAGAATCTGAAAAATAGGCAGTATATTATGATAATAGATGTATACAAATAAAATGGAAGAACTGAAGCAACTAAAGAAACTCACTCAAAAAAAGATGGATCATGCTGATCGCCATATGTCACCAATTCCGCGATTGACCTCAATGCTTCAATCACAAAATCCTTCACAAACAGTCATTGGAAATTTAAAGACCCATAGATAAAGCTCGAAAAAATAGAAACCATATCAAGTGATCATCCACCTTGTTAACTTCGTTCACGATTTGAATCTTCTGCAGCTGATCTGTTAGATATCTGCATTGGCATGATACAGGTTATTTAACTGAAGTTTGACAATAGAAGGAAAGAGAGGTAATGTGTTGTTATGGAAGTGCTAAAAGAAATATTGAAACATAGACATTGAAGCAAGAAAACATGTATAGAAATCATGCAGTGTTGCATTTAATTCAAAGTTGAGAAGAAACATTTGTACATTTTAAGTCAAGCAATCAGAGCCAGCTTAGCAATCCATAAATATGCCTACAAAAGTCATACAACAATATACAGTAAAAAAAGATCAACCTGGTTGTTTTGCCATTTATCAAGGGGTTCCAGCATGCAAAGTAGCTATACAATTGAGCAGCTGTTCTTGCAGTACAATATTGCACAGATATGAGAATGTCTAGACAGATCATATGGTGGTCAAGACTATGGAAGCAAGCTAACAAAGTGCAAATACATATCAAGCAACCTAGGGGTGCTTTTAAAGCATGGAATACCATAGCCAATGCCTGGGTTTTGTCGGATCATCGGAGATGGGCTTTCCTCTGCTCGTTGAAACAAAGAGAGGCCATGCAGGTTAGGTTTCCAAAAATTTAGCAGAGAGATATGACCATTGATGAAGATGGTGCCATGATAGCATTCTTTCATCATATGATAATTAGTCATTAAGAAACTTCCACATGATGGGATGTGATTTAAAACACTAGAAGGTAAGCAATATTAGCCTTATTTTATTTAAAAACAAAGAAAAATTACTTCCTAAGAAGTAGTGCCCCTGGCATTTACTATTACTACAGGTATCTATAAGTATAGCAACAAAATAAAAAAGCCTCCATTTAAGCTTATATCTTACAGTCCTCTTAACAGTAGTTTCGAAGTTGACTTTGCAACCTCTTAATAGATTATGAATCTTCTATTAATGTATTACTAGAAGTTTCCTCCATTATGAGTTTTATTGCATAATGATTCTAAACCCAAACTTCATAGCAATGGTTGAAACTGCACTTCACCCTTTTCTTCTTTCATACAAGGGCAGTTTCATTATAATGGCTATAAAAAGAATTACTTGGAAAACATCTACTATTTTGTCATTTTAAAGATTAATGAAGTTTAACCACACTTTTTGATGAAATAATTAGATGACAAACAACCACCAGGCCGAAATCAGTTCTCGTGGTTTCAGTTGCATGCTTAATTCTTGGGCAGGGCATAAGGGGTTCAAGACTTTGCAGCTCTGCAGAGATAGGAACCATCAAATGTCAACCATTATCATCACTAGAAAAGTTTTTCTTTCAAAAAAGAAAAAAGAAAAGAGAAGAAAAAATTACATCTTATCATCCAGTTAAAAATCTTTAAAGCCTATTGACAGTCTCAAAAGTTTCAGGTCAAGCCATTCAAAACTAGTTTATGGTTTACTATAAATCCAAAAATGTGAACTTATTTTTTTAAAAAAGAAAAATAAATTTTGTCCTTGACCAAGAATTTTGTCAGTGTTGGAAGGGTTTGAGGCTTTGCAGCTCTGTGAAGCTGAAATCACAAACCCGCTGCAACCCCTGCGATCACCCAAAAAAAAAGTTTGCAGCTTGCTGTTTGTAGCAGAAATTCTCTAGGGCCTACGAACAAGCTAGAAAGTTCAGGATCAAACCTCCAAAACCATCCAATCTAAATCCAACAATTTACATTAAATAACCACAAAAGAATTCTCAATGAATGAGTTTGTCCTACGTATCTACTATGAGGTTTCTACAGCATCTTTTTCTGATGGATCTGAAATCTTTATTAACTAAGCATCTTCGCATTCTTCAATACCAGTTCTAAGGTCCTTTTGGAAGCCTCCCTCCTCCTTCCAATCCTAGGAAAACAAATCCAAGTCTAACTTAGATCTTGACTGCAAAAGAATAATTCTAAATTTTCAATAATATCCTCTTTTCCAAAACTACTTGTGGTTCTGTTATCAATCCAATTTGGCATCTAGGTACATGCAAATACACATTAAATGGGAACCCTTCAGGAATGGAGACAGTCCCTTCTGAAGGCTTTGCTGTCCCTAGATGCTAAAGAGGGTAGTCTGAGATATCACCAATGATGAGATTTTCTGAAACGTGAGAGCTGGCCATTCTTTCTGACTTTACTCTGATGACCCTCCACACATACAATAGCATGGCCGACTTTCTATTTCCTTCTTGTTCTTTTCCTTGCTTTTTTTTACAGGTAGAAGAATTAATTGACTACTGCAATACTGGATTTTTCGGTTTTCGAGATATACATTCAATCCACCACCATATCTGTAGTACTTCTAAGAGCAAATGGAATGGATCTTTGGCCATCCTGGTCATCCTTGTGTAAATGTCAAAATTACCCAGCCCATTCAAATCCTTTTTATAATATCCCATTAAGGATATTAAATATTTTTTTGTGCAATAGATATGCAATGCCATTATATGAAATTCTATTTCATCATTCTCATTAATATATAAAATCAATATCCTCATGAATCTTAGACTCCACCATACTCCTCTATTCCGTTGAATTGAATTAAATTTCTAAAACAACAATTATAATCTAACATATAAATTTGTTTTCTTCCATTCTAATATAGGCCAGGCCATAGGGTAAAGTAAACCATTTTATAACTGATGCTGATTTTAGTGGTGCCTTGTACCATCTCCTCAAACCAAAACTCTACAGATGCTTCCATCTATAATAAAGAGCAAGGAGAAGAGAAGCACCGTCCATGCCAAGCTCAAGCATGATAAGAGGATCGAGAAGAGGAAACAGGCCAAGGTTCATGAGGTACCACAGTCCAAAGAGCTCTCGAGCTCAACAATGAGGTATGAAATAATCTCTTCTACCAGCTCCTCTCTCTAAGGTTGTTTTTTAGGTTTTTCTCTAAGCTCTTTTTTTCACAAAAATTGTCTTGAAATACAACCTACAATATTCAGGTAAAGCAGGAACAAAACAAGGTCTAACAATTAAGATGAACCATAAATTAAGAGGTTCTAGACCAAGCAGCACAAATAAAGATCGTGGTTAGTCCAAAACTCTTCTTTCAGCCGTCAAGATTTCACCCTTTTAGGCACTCTTTCCCTAAAAACATACATAAAACCCGCCGTATCCCAGTGCAGTAGCAAACAGAAGAATGGGTTTGTAACAATTAAAACGAGCTGTAAACGAACACGCACTTCTTTCAATGTTATGAGATTCTAGACCGAACAGCACGGATAAGGATTATGGTTAGCCTAACACACTTGTTTTAGCCATCTAGATTTCACCCTTCTTGGATTTCTTTCCTAAATGCATATAATCCATCTTATTTCAGTGAACCAGATATCAAAGGACGAGTTTGTGACAAAAATAAACGGAACCGGAAACACCCAATTCTTTGATGGTTAAGAGATTCTAGACCAAACCAAACAGCACGAAATTAACATCGGAAAACGACTCAGGAATTCCATACTAGGATCTTTAACAACTTAGAAACCCTAAAGAGGAGGGGCGGCAACGTACCGGAGCTCTTCCAAGGAGAAGCGATTTCTGGATCGCCAGAAAGAAAACCACATCGTGAAGGCGATCCGAGCTGCGACGGATCACACGACGCCCGAATCCAACCAAAGAACCATCGCATCCGCCGATCGGAGACGGGACCTTTAGCTTTCCTTCCCTCTCTCTCTCTCTCTCTCTCTCTCTTCTCCCCTCTCCTCTTTTCCTTTTTCTTTTCTTGTTTTCTTTCCTTATCTTGGTTTTCCTCGCCGCCCACGCCTCGCTTCTCTGTCGGAGGGGAACAGATGGATCCTTCCCATGGGAGGATAAAAATGTTCTTTTTTAAAATTAAATTAAATAAAAATAAAACAAAAGTCCCGATGTGTCGCATGGCCACGCGGACTCGTGATCTGCCGTCCGCCTTGCCCACTGGAGGGCATCGAGTCCGTTCGTTTGGATCACATAGGCCAGACCGTCCGGGTGCCGGTGAACCGGTTGGTTACCCAAGAAATCGAAATAAACGTGAAACGTTTAGGAGGGTTACCCGTTGTTCTGCTCCTTAGTATTGGTTGAAGAACCATGATCATCTGAATAAATCCAGCTGGTAGTTGCTATAAAAAAACACCTCTTGGTATTCACTTATAAAATCTAATTTGATTTGCACGTGGCTAGCTTCACTGGGCAGTAAGAAAAAAGAAATTTTATGATATCATACATGCTCTTGCCACTAAATTCTGAGCTCGGAGAGCTACTCGGCGTACTCTGAAGTTGGTGAGAACTGAAGAGAAGTGAAGTCGGATGAAACCAAAATGAGGAAAAACTAGTAGCCGCCCAGGCCAATCTATAAGAAGTCCACTTGCTAGAAAGTTTCTAGCGGAGAATTCTCCAATGCTTAAGTCAGAATACTACTGCATGGAAGGGAGAAAATTTATAGAGTAGAATTTCAAACAAGAGCTTACCCTCGTATTCTCGGATTATCCCTTTATATAGGATAAATATGCATTCGTTACCTAGTTTAACGCTACATGCATTAATCGTGTAGTAACGATCTGTCACATGTTAACAATATGGTAACCGTCCCGCGCAAACCATGCATGGTAATGACTGCGCCAAATGTGCGCTAACTACAGCCTTGATTTAACTATCAACCTTTACTATTTTGAGCAAAATTGCACCTCAATTTTCACCGAGGTAGTTTGCCTAGGTTAGCTAAAGTTAATGAGGTCGTTTTAAGCCAAAGTTGATATGTCCAATATTCTTCCCATCATTTGCCCCTACTTTCCCGTCTGAACTTAATATTAGTTCATGCGATGAGAGTTGTATTGTTATCTTGATCGAGAATAGGGCATCTAGAAGCGAGTATTAATGCGTCGATTGATTTTTTTCGAAGCATCATCATATAGGAGTTGCCCCAAAGCATTCTTATGTTAGTGTTGTCGTGAGGCGCTATTAATGTGGTAATCCGAATGAGCCTTTCACATCGTATCCTGAACTGGCACATGGTTGAATCAGCTCGAAAAACCAAACCATCGCTTCAATCAAAGCTATTTGAGCCTCTATATAAGGGTATCCCCTTTCTTCATTTTGCACTTCTTGCTTATGTTGCCAATCTCCTCAGCAGTTCAAGCTCTCTCCTTGGCGTTTCCCTAACGAAGCTCTTGTTCTCTGATTCTCCTTCTGGAACCCTCTCCGATTTCTTCCCGATGATCTTTGGTGGATTTCCACTTTCGGCTGCGCAGATCTTTTTTCTTCTCCATTTTTTTTCGAGTTTTTCTGTTTTCTCCACCATAAGCGAGACGGACATCGAGGTCTCGGCAGGGAGTTGGTCATCAGACCAATCTCCTCAAGCTCGGCGCTCCTCACCTGATTTGATTTTTTTTTCTTTTCTTTTTGTATCGGAGAATTTGAAAGGCCGGTGGACCCCCTCCCACCGGCCCAAAAGAAATTACATTTTACATCAGGGACTTGTAGATAAGTTTTCTGTTATCTGGGCTTCATGCGATCTATCTGCTGTCGAAACAAGCATCCGAAGATAATCAATTCAACGGTTCACGATCATCCTCCTCATATCACGCGGCGACGACCGTTAGATCCGTGAACCTTCTCGCGATAGGCGGTTTAGCATGCAGGTCCAAGCGAACCCGCGAACCGCACATGGGCCCGTTGATCAGCTCCAACGGCATCTCGTGAATTGCATGCGGCGGCTTCTGCCGCCTCGAAGATATTAGATAGTTACCTACCTTCCCCGATTTCATTACCTCCCCCATCTCTCAGCGCCCGTCGGTTCTATTATTCTCCCTGTCGGCTCTTGGAGCTCCGCTCTCTTTTTCCCTCCGGGCCCCTATTCGATTTCTAGGGTTTTTGCTTCTACGATCGATCTCTAGGGTTTCCTGAGACTTCAATCCTTTTACGCATGGCGGAGGTTGTCGACATGCCCGCCGAAGCCCTAGATCGCCGGCGGGACCGTCCGCAGGAAAGGCGAGAGAGCCCGACCGACAACGGATCTCCGCCCCCGCCACCGCCTCCCTTGAGAAGAAGGGACAGGGATTCGAAGGAGAGGAGGGACGAGAGGGACGACGGGCCTCCGAACCGGCGGGACGATTACCACGACGTCAGGAACCGGTCGCCTGCGCTCCCGCCACCTCCGCCGCTCGGGCTTTCGAGGGGGGAGAGGGATCGGGAGTACCGGAGGCGGAACAGCCCCAGCCCGGCGCCTCACGGTCACCGCAGGCACTCACCTCCCCGCCGGTCCCCTCCGCCTGGGCCCTTTAAGCGGTCCCGGAGGGATGATGGCGGATACGACCGGCGCCGGGGTAGTCCTAGAGGAGGGTATGGCTCAGACGACAGAAGGTGAGTAAAGAAATTGGTTCTTTGAGTATGAAATTGGCGAGTAAGGAAATTGGTTTTTTTAGTATCAAAACACCAATTTCACTTTTAAAGATATGTTCTTGTCACCGGTTTTCACCATGAGATGCTGTTTTCTGTTGCTGATACTCTACTTTTGCTTGTAGGTATGGCTACGATTATGGTGGAGGGTACGATCGAGGTGGCTCGGGAAGCAGAGGTGGTTATGCTGATGAAAGGCTTTATGGCCGTCACGCAAATCGTCCATCAGGTAATTATCGACACAGTTCCGTCCACTACATTAACTTCAAATGCTATTACCAATCGCATAATTATCTTAGCCTCCATCAGCCTCTGTACTTTTGTTGTCTATTGATGAATCACTTGATAACATACATGTCAACCTTAATATGTTTTCTTGGTACACCATATTTAAAATATAAAACGAAGAATCGAGCAAAACAAGGCTTTATGAATGTGTTTAAGTATCTGAACATCGTATGAAGTGCTCCTTCAAATTCCAAGTGTCTTGGATAAGTAACCTCTTCCAGCCTGTTGTTTGCCTTGCACCTCTGCTCCCTTGCTCCTCTCTGTTACATTCATTACTGTCTCCCTATAGTTGTGCTCTATCGTCATAACTGCCAGCATCTTCTACTCACCATTCTGATTTCCCACTCATCATTATCTGCTCATGTCACTCACTATGTCCAGACATAGTAGCCATCAATGCATGTATTGGTGGCTGTTAGAAACTTAGAATACACATTGAGGATGCATTTGGCTGCAGGTTGAATGATGGTTGGAATACTTTAATCCTTAGTTCATTATAAGCTGCCAAATGCTAAGCTTCCAATTTGTTTGAAAGACAAAATGGACATTTTAAAAAGTTTGTAAGCTACTTTCCACCTAACTTGGAGTAAACTATTTCATCCCATGCGACGAAGTAGTTTATTTCTAAGTAAAGTGGGTTGAGAAAGTTAGTCAATCCATTTAGTCCAGGATAACATATTTTGCCACCAAACACAACCAAAAAGTGACAGAATGGCGAACCTTAATTAAGGTTCTCTTATAGCCTGGTACCTTACCAAAAAAAGGCTAGACAAAAGTTATTAATCAGGGTTGTTGGCTTTGCTCACATATGCAAAACTTGTCCCCACGCACATGGTGTGGAACTGAACGCAAACTGTGGAACTGAACATATGCTTGGTTCTCACATATTCCCTCATTTAAGCTCCAACGACATTGTCAAGGAAAGGGCAATCACAGTTACCATGATCTGCTCGTGGTTAGCTCCAAAAGAGCACTGATCTGGTATTCGCTAGCCACATAAGTAACAGATTGTGTTGGCTTTGATATCATTTGCAACGACCCAAGACCTAGCCTAAAAGGGTATAGCTAGAAGTTACTAACTGGGGCCATTGGCCGCACCTAAGTATCTAAGGCCTCTCCAATGTACACCAGATCTAGGACAAAACACATGCCCACCCGGATTACAATCATACATATTGGGTGCCACATGTTCCTAGCTAATGTATTATAATCATTCACTTTGATGTTTAACTTGGTGGCTCTCTTCTAGTATACTGGATGATGTCTCAATAATTAAAGCATCTAATGGACTAGGAAGCTTGTTCTTAGGTGGTTTTCCTACTAAAAGAAGAAAATCAACTCCAGCTTACACCAATCTGGTTCAAAAATTTGATTTGTCGTCCTTTTACATCTTCTTCAGGTCCCGTTTTTTAGAATGTTGGATTACTTGTAAAATAGCTGTATCTTCTTTTGATGATGCATTGGCTGTTACCCCCACAAGTGCATCCTCAAGGACAGAGCACTTATTAATTTCTATTTTAGAATGAGCAATAAATGGTGCATTGTAATCAAGGTTTTCAATTAATAAGATCTCAGCCATCTTGGAAGGTGTCTAGTACCAAGATGGACCTAGATCTTCGTTTATCTTGACATTGATAGGAAATTTTAAAGAAATAGGAAAGAAGTGAGATTTCCAAGATCTCAGCTGATATTATAGGAATCAATATTTCTGAGCTCTGAATTAATATAGCAAACCCCCCATTAACCTTCATCTTAAGAAATTAATTTGAATTTCTAATAAACTAAAATATAAAATTTAAGATCCTAAAAGGATATTAAGAAATCTCAACCAATACTTTGATATCTATTGGCTGATACATTGGGACATATTGGTATATGACAGCCAGTATAGTATTGGCCAGGATATATTTTTTTTTTTGTAATATTGGTGATTGCCCAGTATAGTGTTACAAACTCATATCTTAGCTGAGTTGAAAAGTATTGTAATGAATAATGCAGACGAGATGTAAGTAAGTGGCAGGAGCAAGTAGGGAGCCGCATTACCCAAACCCTGGAAATCTTGCTGCCCTGTATTAAAAGGGATCAGAGGATAGGAAAGTGAAGAACCCCTAAATCTGCAAATAGAACAGGTTTAAGAAAAATGTTGTCCTAATTAGAAATGATTGACTTTTAAAGATGCATAGCGCATATTTAAAGGGACGAGCTCTCATCAATGACACTCAGTTTTCTCTTCAACTGCATTATGGATGTTATTGACTTGGAAAATCATACGTTACAACTAGCTTTTTGGATTAACTGTAAAAAGAAACTAGAAAACCAGAAGTCAAGATTTTTGACTATTAATGTACTTTGTCAATATTTTCTTCCTCTAGCAGTTTTTTCTTATCCCCTTTTCCTTCTTTGATGCTTTTGATGTATTGCATCATGGAATTATGATTTTTTTAGTAACATAAATATTTACTCAGCTGTGGCCACTTGCTTGTCTTGCCTTGAGTCTTTCTATGAAATTCTGAATTTATGATAAAAAAGACATGCCAGAATTGGTGATTTAAAGAGCCTTTGCTTTTTTCCTTCTCCCCTTCCATTTGATATTCTCAGAGAAGCAACAGATTGCAAAAAAAAAAAAAAACTGTAAATTTCCCTTTCCAAGTGTCCCTTGAATCTGTCAGACAGCATTTAGCTTTGCTTGTCATTACTGATAGCTCATATTTACTTGGGGAGACTAGGAAGACTAAATGAATGTATGAATTACCTAGAAATATGAACAGTATCAATCTGACAATCCATTAAGCTCATTTCATTGGTAGACTACTGATTTCTTTGGTACTACTCTTCTTATAATCTCATAGCTTTAGCCTTGAAAAAGACAAGTGATGAATATTGTATTTTTGGATGTCATATATAGCTGTTTTTGGATTAAAAAATGCTGAAGTTGATTGTATTGGTGTGCCTTTTCATTTGGAACATCAGTTTTATTCTAAACTTACTTTTTTTTTGGCAGTTGCACAGCTATGCACCCACTTCAAAATTTTGGAATTACTGTTTTGAAGGTGAATTGAGTTGCTAAACTATACAGATTGATAACAGTTTGAAATATAAATATCATTCATGTATTGAATTAGACAGGAAAAAAGAAGCTATGCATGCATGCATAGTTGTAGCATGCCTTCATGATTGAGATCTGAAGCTGATAAAACTCCTGTATTATTAGGGAGCAAATGAACTATATCAATTATTTTCCTGCCTTTCTTTTTTAATGCACTGGGTTTCGTATTGTTGAATTGCTCATGCAGAAAATTTTTGTTCTAGTGAAAAAGTTGTTCTTACTTTTTTTTTATTGTTCTTGATGCCTTCTGTATGTCACTCTTTCAACCCTTGTAATTGGAAAAAAAATAATCAGTTTTTTAGTCGTCTACCGTTATGCTGGTAAAAGTTCCTTTGAAATATTATAAAATAATTGAAGTAATTGAATTCCTCTTTTAACTTCAGAAATGCTCTATATCAAGAATCATCATCAGCATTCTCTTATTTCTACTTATATGAATAATTTCTTTTTCTCATCCTTTTCCTTCCCTAAATAAATCAATCCTCAGATTGGCCTGATTTGGGACGTGGTGGTTTCGGTGATGGAGCAGAGGTCATTCAAAGGTTTGTAACATGCAATGCATGTAACTGAAACCTGTTTTAGCTTCTATCATAGTCCAGTATGAGGGATCTTATTAATGTTTTTTGTCTTTCTGCTAGTTGTTTAATATCTTAGCTATTTGTTTAATTTAATGTTCTCTTTCCTTTCTAGTGGTGCTCTGTTTAGTTTTCTTTTGAATTTCCTTTCATATGCATTTGTTTCATGATTGACTTAGCATGTAAGATCTATATCAGTCTCAAGTGTTGGTTAGTCTATATGCTGAAGAAAGGACATCAGTAACTCTTCCCTGCCTTGGTTGTATTCTTGCTCTGGCATTTCTATGCCATCTGAAGACACTTGCCAAAGAGGTAGTAACTAGGAAGTGTGCTGATTAAGTCATTATTTAATCAGATAGCAAGATTAAAATAGGGTTCCACTATGCTTTCTATCTTTTTTTTAAAAAACAAAAAAACAAAACTAGTTGAGTCTTAGCCTTTATATGCTTCTTGACTTTGTACATGGATTATTGAAAGTGTTTGTTAATGTATTCTACTTTAAAAGAAAACAAACTTTTCTTGTCATTAAATCAATTGGTTTGTCAACTTTTTGTTTCTCCAAGTTTACTTTGCCACCAAAGTTTCTTTTCGTAAATCTATTGATGTCGACAAGAGGCCATAAACTTGGGACTTTTGTTTTTGGTTTTTCCATTCTATCTTCCTCTGGCAATAAATTTATAAACATTTCCCTGCCATCTCAAGACACTTGCCAAAGTGGCAGTAACTAGGAAGCGTTCTACTTAAATCATTATCTTATCAGATAGCAGCATTTGTTAAAATGGAGTTTCATCTTATTTTCTACAAACAAAAAACTTCCATTGAGCCTTTAATGTTTTATTATAATGGGAGGAAGATCATTTTGGTGTTCTTGAAGCCTGAAGATGACAAGCAAGTTTTAGAGAATTCATGATAAAGAGTGCAACGATTCACTCTCTGTGGAAATGATTCTTTGACCATGCCTGGGATGGCTAGACGAATGAAAGTTGTCACTCTTCACAAAAGGTGGTGATTGACATGGGATAATCTTTGGGTGTCCATTTGGTCGGTGGACATGGATCTTTGGTAATCTGTGATCCTTTGCAAGCTTTTATGACCACATCTAATTGCTTCAACATCAGATATACTGTTGCTAATCAAAACCTGAATTTTACTCTGGAAATGATATCACATGCTTAACCTTCTTTTAATCTTCTTCCACCTCATTTTTTCAACATCAGTTATATTATTGCTGATCAAAACCTGATTTTTACTCTGGAAATGATTTCACACTCTCCATCCTTTTTCTTTCAATCTTCTTCTACCTCATTTTTCTATTCTGGTTCTTTGTTTCCTCTCTTCCTTCATCATTTTTTCTGGAAAGGCCTGGAGCTGGTACTCTGTCATTTTCTGTGAACCTGTCTCAAAATTAGCATTCCACTCTTTTGATATATTGTTTCTATGGTATCAAATGTGCTTAGGATCATTTAGTATTGTCCCTAGATGTCCCAGAACTTTTCCTTCTCTCTTCATGTGTTTGGATTTTTGAATCTCAGTTTTATCTTAGTCATGACTTCTACCTAAGATCACATCAATAATTTGGATCTTTGTTTACTTGTTTAGCTGAACTTTGTTCAAGGATATACATGCACTTCAATCAAAATTCTTTTTTGTTATTTTTCCTTGTTCTATCTAATTTCTATGTTTGGTTTTGTGGAGGTTATTTGGCCTTGTCATTCAAATTTGGTTGAAGGGGGAAATTCGCTATGAGTTTTCTTTTGCAATTTTTTTCTTCAACTTGCGTACATTATAATCAATATAATTTGTTCTTTTATTATTTTTCTCCCAGGGAAGGATTGATGTCCTACAAGCAGTTCATCCAAGAGCTTGAAGATGATATTTTACCTGCTGAAGCTGAGCGCAGGTATCTAAAATAGAGCACAGCTGATATTATCTAATAATTTGATGTATTTCATGCAGTCATTTGGATTTACGTTCTCATTATTGTTTTAGTTAGTCTATTGCCGGTATTGGCTGTTATTCTACACGGTCTGATGATATAAGGCTGTATTCTTTTAATTTACTATATACTTGAAATTTGTCATGATTGTGTAGGTATGAGGAGTACAGGTCAGAGTACATTTCAACTCAGAAACGTACTTATTTCGACACTCACAAGGATGAAGAATGGTACTGTTACCTTTGGTCATAATATATTTTCCTGATTATGGTTGCAGATTTTTACCTATAGTGCTCTTTTTTTCTAGTTGCATGTCTTTTGAAGTGTTACCTAATGTATCTTGACTCCTTTGGGTGTAGGCTGAAAGACAAATATCATCCGACCAACTTAGTGACGGTTATCGAAAGGTTAGTTGTTGGTATACATGTCTGTGGTGTAATCTGGTATAAGGATTGTTGATCATTTGGAAGATGATTTCTACCCCATGCCATATTGTATGCTGACTTATATAGTTCTTACTGCATTCTATCCTCTTTATGTAATTTTCCTGCTAATCATGCTTCTTGAACGCTATCTTTACAGGCGGAATGAACGTGCAAGATCAACTGCAAAGGAATTCTTGCTTGATCTGCAGAGTGGAACATTGGACCTGTAAGATGTTTCTTTGCAGTCCTAGTTTTTGGTTGCCCATTCATTTTCTTGGTTTGACCCTTCTGTGCTTATCTCCTATGGCATGCAGGGGCCCAGGATTAACAGCCCCAGTAGTAAGCAAATCTGGAAATGGTAGTGATCCAAACTCTGAGGATGAAATGGACTCTAGTGGCAAAAGGAGAAGGCATGGTAGGGGCCCAGCAAAAGAAAATGATCTGCTTTCAGCTGCTCCCAGAGCTCATCCAGTTAGTTCTGAACCACGGAGAATTCAAATTGACATAGAACAAGCTCAGGCGCTGGTCCGTAAACTTGACACTGAGAAGGGTATTGAGGACAATGTTCTATCCAGCAGTGATCATGATAAATTGGATGGAGAGAAATCCCATGGTGGATCTATGGGGCCAATTATAATAATACGAGGCCTGACTACCGTCAAGGGTCTCGAGGGTTTTGAGCTGTTGGATACCCTAATTACTTATTTGTGGCGTGTCCATGGTGTAGATTACTATGGCATGTCTGAGACAAATGAAGCCAAGGGACTCCGGCATGTGAGAGCTGACAGTAAGAGCTTTGATGGATCTAATACCAGTGGAGCTGATTGGGAGAACAAACTTGATTCATTCTGGCAGGAAAGACTGCATGGGCGGGATCCCCTGGAAATTTTGACAGCCAAGGATAAAATTGATGCAGCAGCAGTTGAGGCTCTGGATCCTCATGTGCGGAAAATAAGAGATGAAAAATATGGTTGGAAGTATGGCTGTGGAGCCAAGGGCTGCACAAAGCTTTTCCATGCTGCTGAGTTTGTTCATAAGCATCTTAGACTCAAACACCCTGACCTCGTGATGGAGCTGACCTCAAAAGTCCGGGAAGATCTGTATTTTCAAAATTATTTGAAGTATGTTAACCGATAACATCTTGTAACAGGACTAGAAAATTATGATTGGATTATTGAAAAAGAATATGCTAGTCATTTGTCTCTTTCTCCACTGCAGTGATCCAAGCGCACCTGGTGGAACGCCTGTCATGCAGCAATCTGCACCGGTAGGACTCCTTTTGTGAGTAACAATGCTATTTGGGCATTTGACTCTTGCACACACAAGTCCTTCACTTGTATGCTTTTCTAGTAATCCTGAACATCTATCCTTAAGATGCCTTCAGGATGCCCTTAACAGTACGAGTTACATTTGCAACTTGACTTCTGGTGCATCTTGTTGGGTGCAGGACTTTCAAATATATCTTCCTCTGGTTGTTCAAGTTGCATATTATATTTTAGGTCAAATAACAGTAAATGGTCTTTGAATATTTTTCTGAAATAGCTTATATTTGTTTTTAACATATTTTATATTAATGATATTGTAATCAGAATTTGAGCTGTTTGGACTTTTTCTCTGTATTGACTGTGCACAAGCTGTCTGAGGTTACTGCATTTGTAGTTCAGAGACCTCAGCAGTGCAATATTAAAATTACAAGATGGTATGCAGAAACAAAATATTTAGGCATCTGAAGTAGCAACTTGTAGTATATAATGCAGTTAAAAGTCTGCCGAAATGGAACAGCATCTAGAAGTTTGTCCAACAATGACTGGCAGCTGTTATAAAGCACTCGTGAGATGGGATGTGTATCTCAAAGGTTCTATCTGGGAGTTCTGAATTTTGATATTTTATATCTCTTCACCATTGGAAATTACAAGATTGAGGTTCTATATCCTCCGGGTTTTTCCTATTTTGATTGTTTTGCTTTCTCCTTTGTGATTGGATGCCACATTCTTTTGTTTCAAACTGTCAATTTGTGCAGAACATAGTCATTTTATTAGAGAGAAATGTTGTATTCTCATGGAACTTTATCATCTGGTAAACAGCGGACCTATATTGTGTGATAGGTAAAACTTTATCACCTGTTGAAATTTCAGTCTTGTGAAATGATTGACAACAGTACATTTCTTTCATTTTGTGTTTTCTTAATCCAGTCTGGTGTTTGGACTTTTAGTCCTTCTATTTCTTTATTTCTTTTTATTTTTATTATCTTCTGAAATATAATTCACAGAATTATCTGTGGCTATGCTTTGTCCTTTAATTATTTCCTCTTATGTGACCTGTATGCACATACATATAAATAAAAGGAACCAATGCTTAGAACTGTAACATGCTCTTGCGTGGCATGTACAAAATACCTGTTTCTTGTAATTGACTCTGCCTGGGTGCACTTATCCTTGCTGTATTACTGCACTTTTTTGCAGAAGGTCAAGGCACCAAGACGCAGACCAGTTTTAGAAAACCGTCTTAGAGATGAACGTGGCAACCGTAGGGAGCATGACAGGGCTGATAGAGATGATGACAGATATGATAGGGCTGATCACTCACCATCTCATGATGCAAATGGTGCGCCGGAAGGGAGGAGCCATGATGAAACAATGTTTGACGCATTTGGTGTACAAGGGCTGCATGGAGGTCCTTTTCCTGCCGATGTGCCCCCTCCACCAGTATTGATGCCTGTACCTGGTGCTGGGTAAGTCAATAGTTTGTAGAGTTCCATATGCACCTACCTGATATTTCCTTCACTGTTATCATCCGGTATTTTTTGTAGTCCATTGGGACCTTTTGTTCCTGCCCCACCAGAAGTTGCTATGCGCATGCTGAGAGAGCAGGGTGGTCCATCGTCATTTGAAGCAAATGGTGGCCCTCGTGGTAGGAAAGGATGGCTTAGTCCCCAAGTGGGTGGTTCAGCGCCAATTCTTGCTGCACCTCCAGCATTTCGACACGATCCTCGTCGCATTCGAAGGTTATTGCTGCTTCATAAAAATATAACGACCTGCAATCGATCATGCTCTTTTAATTAACCACATACAGAGTCCTGTGATGGGTTGATAATGATATAGACTGCATATGTCAGGCTTATTCTAGACAAACGAGATTATAGGTTGTGTACGACTGCAACTTGATGTAGTCAATGCCTAGAAAGCATACGGATGTAATAACATTAACTGTTTATAAATAGAGGTTTGAAGACTAGTTAATTGATATGGGAAATTCCAGTTAGGATTGTTAGGTCTTTTATAGGTTTTGGTAGGGTAGTGAGCTCCGGATGAACAAATGAATATAACCTCTGTAGCACATCCATTTCTTGCTGTATGTTTGCAGATTTTGTGATTGTATTTTGCAAGTATTGGCCACAAAGTGTGGATGTAAAAGCCATTTATTTATTCATTGTTTATTGGTTTCTTCAAGTCCTCTTTCCAGTCCAACAACAAACTGCAGAAAAACATCTTGATGGGTATTAATGTAGGTAGTAGTTGTACCAATATTATAGAGTGTGCTAGTTTTCCAAGTGGACAAGTCTATGCGTGTGTTATTTTGACTTTCCTCAGGAAAGAAATCTATAAAGGGCTTTATTGAGTATTGGTTTCTTAGAATAGGAAGGATTTATAAGAATACTTGTACTCATCAGGTGTGCTTAAGTTACTCCTGGGTGTTCGCTGCTTTCTTGCATGTTGCAAAACTTAGAAATAAGATCATGATGGTTGAAAATTGAAACAATAATTTATCTGGGAAGATTGGAGCAAACATATTAAAACAAAAAAAATATTGAGAAAATATAATGGTTGACTCACAGTCTTCATCGGCTCAGACAAGCTTATGATGGGGTATCAAGAACTGAAATTTGGTGGGCTCTAGGAGAGATGTGCGTGAACAATAAATTGAAATTATCGAGGAGTGTTAGCAGTATATGTGACACAACTAGTGCAGTCTTTGTTGTGGGCTTATACTGTGGACTGGCTATAAGTCCATGTCTTTTTACACCAGTTATAGATGGATCAGCTGCTAATAGTTGGGAGGATGTACCATGGTGTATGCTATTTGTAGAGAAGAGGACAAGATCAAATGCTAAATTGGATCCTTGAAGGGATATCTTTGACCACAGGGGTTTAAATATCAGTAGAATTTGATAATAAGAGTATGGGATGTAACTGTGGTGAAAAGGGAAATAAAATTGAAGTTCAAGTCAAAATTGATGGACAAAAAATCGTTGCAGTGTTTGATTTCTGTAGCTAGGACTATTGTGCAAAAAGAGATTAAGATGAAGACGGATGTAATAGAATTGGAGTTGGATTTTCTGGCATTCTGCAATCGATGTACACCTTGACAATTTGGGGAAGGATTCTATAAAATGGCAATGAGATCCACAACATTGTTTGGTTCAGAATGTCGGGCAGTAAAGAGGGTAAAAAGTGCACAATAGTGTCACAAAAATCGAGAATAATGCGATTGTTTGTGGTAAATCTAGGATGAATATATTGTGCCGCGACCGAATGAGCAAATCTTGGGAGTTGCATCAATCGAGGGCTAAGCAATGGGAGTAATCATTGAGATGGTTTGAGTATGTGCAATGAAGAATTAGATGGCTAGAGCAAGGAAGAGTACTAGAATGTGAACAATTTTGGGAGACGAACAATTGTGCGAAGGTGTTTGAAAAAGCTTGCAGTAACTTCAGAGGAAGCCTAAGAGTGATCAGCAAATGTGGATCGTTAAAGCAGATATTAGTAGCAGTTGGGCAAATAGGTGAAAAAGGACTTGATGGGTATGGTCACAATTGGGCAAGTGGATGCTAAATACTGGAACCAACTTTTCTCTCATAATTAGTAGCAGTTGTAATTGGTTTACTAACTACATGTATACATATCTCTCCTTTTTTTTTGGGACAAAAGTCACATATTAGTGTTTCATTGCTTTCTATGCATTTCTTGTGTTTTGTAATTTGGTAGTGTGAGTCTTGAGCCTGAATAAAACGGTTGAGGGTTGACAACATATCATAAAAGCATGTTAAACTTTGATGTTGAATCAAATTTGGCATTTGTAAATGTCATGTGGTCCTCGGCATCTGGTAGTTGTCAGAAGGATATAAAAACTTAAGGTAACAATAAAGGGGCCCTCAATTGGACAGCGTGGTGGATGTGGATTTATAAACCTGACCAAATAGTTGTGACAATGCTAGATGGTTATGGTAAGATGTTGCTATATTTGTTTCTCGGCAGCAAATTCTTAACCTGAATCTAAGATATGTTTATTAAGGTTTTGGCTTTATGTGCATAAGATGCAGCCGTTATTCTAAATTCTGGTTTCTAATTTATTAAATATGTTATTGTATTTTGTTGTATTTATTTTAATACTTAATTTGAATATAGATGGTGGTGTTCCTAAATACTAATATGCTTTCTTATTTCTGAATAACATCTATCATGTAGTTTGAACAATTCTTTGTTAACTATTGTTATATTTTATATCGGCATTATATACTTTAAAAGCATTTTTCCAATCCTATGTGCTCTTTAACTACCTGCTTCTTTCTATATGCATGCTCATCTGATCCTGTCTTTTGATTGCAGCTACCGAGACCTTGATGCCCCAGAGGATGAAGTTACTGTTATAGACTACAGGAGCTTGTAGACTTTTCATTTGCTGTTATACTTTGGAAGCATATTTGTACCATAATCGAGTATGCGCTCAAAATCATGCCTGTAGTCTTATTGCAATTGACTTTGTTTAATGAATTGATGCACGTTTGTACCATAGGTATATGAGACCCTTTGGTCATGCTCTTGTTTGTTGCAGGAAGAGGTGACATTAATAAATGAATTTGATCAGGATGCTTGGTGTGTTTGCATATGGAATACCAAATATGTACATTGTCAGATCATATAACCATTTCTTCCTTTTTAGTCAGTTTTCCAACTTGGCTGTGACCCTGAACACTTGAATGCTGTTGTTTTGAGTAACATAAAGGGCGGCCAATGCAAGAGCTGCCCATCATTGCAGGATCCGGGAAATATCATGTATGCAGCCGTACTTCCATGTGTTTCTATATTTTGAACCTGCAATCTTGAGATCATAGTGAAGCAATCATATTGTTGCGATTTAAAACCTCTACCGTCTCATTTCATGCACCTTGAATTTCAGCTCAGATAGTTTGCTAATGATCTTGATACTAACAGGTTTGAATGCAAGTACTAGTCTACGGATAAATCTATGAGGGTGGATGCATGATATTAATAGGGATGAATCAATCATATGTTCATGGAAATTCTTCTCTGGATCTTCTATAATATGGCCCTTTCAACTGGAGCTGTGGTATCTTGTCATAAGGATGGTTCCAGACTGGAGGTTTTGTTGTTTTGTGCTACAGTATTAGCCAGTTTGCTTGCTGGTTGCCTTATGTATATTTGTGCGTATATATCACAAAGCTGATGAGCTGATTCAAGGAGCTAAATGAACAAGCTCAAAAGCTTGTGGGCATATTCATTTGTTGCATGCATGATTTAAAGTTCTTCAGAAACTAGTTTCATGAGATTTAGGCACAAAAGGTCAATTCAAGTGCAAAACTAGCATGCTAACCGCAACTCCCAAGATCACAAGTGAATAGGATTTTTTGCAGATCTCTCATAGAAATTCGACAGAATTCAACTAATAGTTCATTCATTCTCAATTCAGTTATTATTTCCACCATGGATTTAAGCAGAGTTAATCAATGTGATCTTTCACCATGCACCGGCAATAGAAGTACAAAGAATCTGCTATGCCTATGATGAATACTTCCATCAACCAGCCGGAGGCGATATAAGCCTTCTTGCAGGGTCTCAATGCTTTCCAAAATTCATACTATGCGTTTTAAAGTGCTATATTGCTCACTACATCTGGCTTGGATGAATGTTGGTGTTCTTAAACAGAATAGCAGCCTGCGTACTGCACTACTGCTAGGTATTCCTCGACCTTAAGCACGGTGTCATCTTCTTGGCCCGGGGAATTCTGGTGTTCTCTACCTGTAAACTGCAATTACTATTTCAACTGAATTATTTCAAAAAAATGTTTCACTTGAAGGCTTGAAGTAACTTTTTAAAACTCAAGCAATAATTCTTTTCTAGAGCCAATGCTTAGTACTTTAGATCAAGATTCATTCGACATTTTTGAAGATACCAATATATCTACTGGTAATGTAAGTATGGGCGAGTAAATCACAGCCATCCTAAGTCTCTACCTGTAAACTGCAATTACTATTTCAACTGAATTATTTCAAAAAAATGTTTCACTTGAAGGCTTGAAGTAACTTTTTAAAACTCGAGCAATAATTCTTTTCTAGAGCCAATGCTTAGTACTTTAGACCAAGATTCATTCGACATTTTTGAAGATACCAATATGTCTACTGGTAATGTAAGTATGGGCGAGTAAATCACAGCCAACCTACCATACGTGGACAACTATTCAAGTTATAAAACCCACAAAAATATCATAACGTGTTTGAAGAAAATTTTGACTTTTCTTGAATTTATCTTCTAAATTATGGAGCATATAATCTTATTTATAAAGTATGGATTTCTGTTTTTTGGCCTGATGCTGGATAATTTCAATGGACTTTCTGTAAAAGCGCGCTAATGTTCACATCATGTACGCTTGAATATTATGAAAACCATACAATTAAAGATATTAATTATTAGAGAAATAATGACTTTAGAAGCGAGGGTCCGAGGGCAGGCCGATATGACCTTGAAAAACCTCTGCGCTTCTCCTCTCCCTCTACTCCTTCCGACCTGAGTTCTCTCCCGGGCATTATTCCCCTTCCGCTCCCTCCCGTCCGTTCGCGACTTTGATGGAAGCTGCGCTGCGTCGGCAGCGGCAGCGGCGGCGATTCCTTTAATGCGTGCATCCCGCTGGGTGGCGCTCCGCCTACGCGACTCCCTCCTCCACCCTCCCCGACAATCGCTCTGTTCGCCCCGCGCCGCCTCCGCCACCGAATCCGAATCCGAATCCATCCTTGCGCCCTTCGCCTCCTCTTTTCCCGTTCTTCATCCACCCTCACGACGAGAGGACGAAGCTCCGCCTTGTGGGCTTCTTCTCCTCTTCCCCTCCGCCGCCGGCGCTCGCTTCTTTACGGCTCTCGGTTCATTCCCTGTTTCCTCGAAAGGTTTTTCTAGGGATTTCTCCTCATCAACGAGGCCTTCTGGGATCAGCTCCTCTGCTGCTCTCCTTTCCTTCGGGCGCAGTTGGGTTCTCCTCGCCCCACCTTTTACCATTGGAAAAAGAATCATTCCACCCCCGCCCCCCCACCCCTAAGTTATAGGTATTCTTGGACTGTTTCTTTAATCAAATTAAATTTTGGGGTTTGTTGCAGATTATTCTCGTAGAGTTGCAAAGGTTAAAAGGACCGAATTTGATGACAGCAGGTAACGCCATAAACTTACATTTCTTTTCCTCTACCTTCATCCTCTTAGGTCAGAATTATTAGTGTAGATTTTCTCAAAAAAGAATTAGCAGTGTGGAAATAATTCTTGCCGTTGAACTGCGTGTGATATATCTGTCGTTAACCCCCACTGGTGATTGCAACACTTCAGAAAAAGGCACTTCTCTCCCCAAGTTCATCCTTCTAAAATACTGCTAGAGATGTCATCATTTATCATTTCTTTGTATAGATTTTATTTTTTTTTATATAGATTCTATAACAAACTTTACATAATAGATTAATTGCTTTTGAGGTACCTCTTGCTATCGGCCTTTTAACACTTTTTATTTTCAAAAATAGATCAAATTATATTTTTTTATCATAATTTCACAAACCAGGATCAAGCAATGAGACCATCAAAAGTTCTGAGTGATGCAATACGTCTATTTGCAACTTTTCAATCTCATATCTTCCAGTCCATAATATCTTTGTTTTTAGGAATTTATGGGGTGTAGCACCTATACATGCATCAGGGTATCTCGTGTTACTCGGCTAACTAGAAATGGGATGCTTATTGCAGCCATCGAGCAGTTACAACTGCATTATGGTGCAACTTTCTTGTCTTCTCTCTGAAGTTTGGAGTGTGGCTTGCAACTTCCAGCCATGTTATGTTAGCCGAGTTGGTGCACTCAGTTGCGGATTTTGCAAACCAGGTATCTTTCACATTTGACATGGTGTCAGTATCTGTTATTCCTTCTCTCATCTTCCTTTTGATTACTTGCAACTATTTTATAAGCTCTCTTCCTATTTGTCTCTGCAAAACTTGCTTCTAACTTATGCTTTTGAGAATTCAGATCAAAGCACTGACTCCTGTTGATACTACAGGTCCTTCTTGCGTATGGTTTGAATAGCTCGAGGCGTGGTCCAGATGCTCTGCACCCGTAGGTTTACCCCATCTTCATACTATACACAGTAACATTCGTTTTTTCTGTTATTTGACAACCCCACGATCAAAATCTGCCTTAAAGCATTGCTAATACTGAACAGCAACGAGAGGCATTAGATTTACATTTTCCTGGCCATTTTATTTTGGATCTGATGATTAGCAACAGATTAACTGAGTTAAATGTACAGGAATTTTCATCATTAAATCCTTTGAGCTGTTGAATTTTTTCTTTGTAAATAAAATCTTCTCTGTTCTTCTGCAGTTATGGTTATTCAAAGGAAAGATTTGTCTGGTCATTGATATCTGCTGTCGGCATCTTTTGCCTGGGCTCTGGGGCAACAATTGTGCATGGATTTCAGAATTTGTGTAGCTCTCATGTATTTCATGTTTATCTGTCTCAGATGATTGCATAAGTTTAAACCTTTTATAATGCTCTTATTTTGATTAAGATTGCTCTTCCAAAATTTTAAATATCACCAGTCATTTATGAGTGTGGATTTCTTGAACAGCCTCCTGAAAATATTCATTATGCTGCTTTTGTGATTGGTGGATCATTCCTGATTGAAGGTATGTCTCAGCACATTCAAATTTTTGGTTTTTTTGGTTTGGTCTAGGAATATAATTTTGATGACTTTTCCAGGTGCTTCTCTACTTGTTGCCATTAATGCTGTCAAGAAAGGTGCGGCTGCAGAGGGAATGAAAATGTGGGACTATGTTTGGCGTGGTCATGATCCAACATCAGTTGCTGTTATGACAGAGGTGATTCTTTGTTGGAAATAGCTGTAAAATATTTACTATTTTCAAGTATACATATTTTCCACAAAATTCTAGTTACCACAGCCATTTTTTACTTGCAATTTGACAACTCACATCATTCTCATACGGCTAAGATAATTAGTGTTCATGATTGTTGGTTCTTGGTTCTTTATGCCTTTGTCCATGATATGTTCATTCAGCAGTTCATCTTTTGGTCTTTCAACTAGTCCTGGTTATGCAGGATGGTGCTGCAGTAACAGGTCTGGCTATTGCTGCAGCTTCATTGGTGGCTGTTAATACAACAGGAAATGCAATTTATGACCCAATTGGTTCCATGATAGTCGGTAGTTTACTTGGAATGGTATGTTTTTTTCTTAGCCTCGATATTTGAATCTTGACAATTATTTTTAGTTAGTTAATATACTTGTGCATGCTAGCAAATGATAACTATGTACAAATGACTTTTTGTTCTATTTGGATTTATATAGCACCTGTTTACATTATATCTCTAACAACATACTTGTTGGTTTTTAAAAGTAGACACTTAAGATGGTTAGTATATATGAAAATTCTTATTGTGAAGGGAATTGTTTGAAGTATCAAAAGAATTTTTATATAATGACCAGAGAAGTTAAGCAATATGCCAAAATTTATTCTTTTCTCCTGTTGGCTATTATTCCTAGCTCATAGGTCAGAGATTTAAAACTGGTTTGCTTTAGTTGTGCTAACAGAACTTACTGATGTATTGATGTTGGCACTTCTTGTTTGGTTCATTTCCACACAATTTTATTTGTTTACATCATTGAGCAACACAACTGTGATTTGATATGGACTATGGAGCTTGTACATCAACTTTGGATTTAAAGGATATCATATGAATCCTAGATTGTTTCTTTTTGAAGTCAATCTATGATAATAAGTGAACCATGGGCTAATTGCAGGGGCAGATGATAGAACTTTTTTGTGGGTTCAAATGCTGGTTCTAGGTGTCATGCTAGCAGGTGGATGGTGTGCCCAATAAGTTTACTATGAACCTGATTTGAGCATACTAAAAGCTTTGTAAGGTGTATCGAGAGTAAGAATTGCCGAACCGGGCTGTACATAGCCGACCCAGTCTTTGACTGGGTCGGTTTGCTTATGGAAAACGGTAGGGGCCGGAACCACAATAACACCGGCTGGTACCAGACAGAACTGGACGGAACCGTCTGGTTTCGACCGGTTCGCACCGAGTCGGGGCTATTTTGGAGCTTTGGCCCAAAGCTACAGCACGTGTCGTCGCCTTTTTTGCGTGTGGATGCGTGAGCCAGGCCAACCGGTTCGGTTTGGTCCGAACCGATACCGAACCGGACCGAACGCCGACTGGTACGGAACCCGATACCAATTCAGCAATCCTTGCTCGAGAGGCAAATATATAAGAAAAATCAAGAAAATCAGAAAGAAAAGGAGGTCATAAATCATAATAACTATAATTACTAATATAACCTCTTAATGGTTTTGTTATTGAAATGCTAAAATGATGAAAAGTTTCTTTTAGCTTATACCAACTTAATCAATCCCGGTTAGGTTAGAAAAAGTATGGTCTCAAATTCCGGTGGGATGTCCTGCTATTTTTTCAGCATCTTGATCAGCATGTCTTGGGACATCTTTTATCCCAAGTGTCAGGATGGGGCAGGATGGCGGCATATTCTGCTCTGTGGGCAAGCAGGGGCTGCCCCATCCTACAGGTTTAAAACCTTGAGAAAATTATCACCACTAATTCACTAACCATAGATCTTTAACTGGTTCAAGGTCCGAACTGCATTTGGTGGGATGATATAATTGTACTGAAATAGCCAATATGGATTAGTATAAAACTTATTCCATTCCCCCCTTCCCCTTTCTAACTCTATGAGGAAAACTGACATGGTTAAAGAGGTAGCACTTGTAAAACTGTAAGGAACACGACAGCTATGGGCAAGTATAAATGGATTAATGTGCATCTCTCACTCCCCTCCTCAAAAGGAAGAAAAGAAAAACCTAATTGATGCTTCCTACGTTGGGAATTAAACTTGCTTTACCAAATTATCTTTCTTTATTCACAAAGTGAGTTGGTAGATATGCTGGCTATAGGTGGAGCTCTGACAGATGCTTTGTATGCTGAGGTAACACATCTTGTAATGCATAGTTGCAATATCACGATACAGTAATGAGGTTGAAAAACCAATAAGTAACTGGAAGTCAGTCAGGGAAATATTAGAGGGTTGGAGGGGCTAAAAAAATAAATGAAGAGTTTGATAAAAGGAGATCCGAGATAGTATTAGCAAACTTAAGAATAAAATTGAATATAACTCATGACTTTTTTGCCATTTTTATCGAATAACATATAATTTTAAGCTGCATAAGGTATGATTTTGATGGAATAATATGTGAAGTATGAACTGCCAACATTTTGTTTTAAAAGTGATATAAACACTTGAAAATCAGATTAAAATGGTAAATGTAATGGAGAAGCTTTGATAAGTGGCATCAAATCAATTGCTATGCAGACGCTTTTTTTACAGTGCTAGTTAAACAAAAACAGATTTTCATCATTTTTATCATCTGTTGTAGTTATTTTGATATTCCTTTGAAGTACATGCCTCATGGTAGTGCAACTACAGTTATATTTTCCTATTGCAGGTTGCAATATTTCTCATTCAGAGGAATAGGCATGCTTTAATTGGTAGGGCAATTGATGATCATGACATGGAAAGAGTACTTCAGTTTTTGAAATCTGATCCGGTGAAGATAATACTACAATAGTCTTAGATAATTCCTTACATTTTTGGGCTTTGTAAATCTATATGTTAATTTGCCACAGGTTGTAGATGCTTTGTATGATTGCAAAAGTGAGGTAATTGGGCCTGGATTTTTCAGATTTAAATCAGAAATAGGTAATCTTCTCAACCCTTATAATTTGTGTGTAATACAGTGTTATTTTAAAAGGATAAGGTTGTAGGTATTTTCTAAGACCAGATTACTATCATTGTATGTCTAAATCCACAACTGATGTATCTTTTAAGTGGATACATGAAACCGGGAGCTGGTAAATGATGGATAATTTCTATAAAGTTCTACACCTTAGATAGTGTTATATGCTTTTATGTTCATAGTGTGATCTGGAAGCCCTTAATTCAATGGGTTGAAGAGTTTACACAACTTGTTTTCTGGTAAGATCACAGCATCTGAAATTCTCATGAAATTGAAGGTAGTGAGGGTTCACCAGCTTTGTGTTTTTTTGCATATTTTGATGGTAAGCTTGGAGGAGATTTTGGACCTTCATTAATAGTCATTGGATGCGTAGGCTATTTTAGTGCCTACAAAACCATGTCAGAACTCATTCTTGTAATATTTGGAGGAGATGAAAATAGAGAAGGGGTACGGAGGGAGGGACGTGAATGGATTTTCAAATGAATGGCAAAACTTAGGCCCCATGTGGTTGGAATAGTTGTCTGAGTTAATGGGGGCATGAGCAAGAACATGATGTAAAAATGGATGGTTGAAGTAGAGCAAAATGTTTTGCCTTTTTGGTAGAATATTTTATCCATGTTGTGAGAGA
Organism: Phoenix dactylifera; assembly: GCF_051530095.1. Taxonomy (NCBI): domain Eukaryota; kingdom Viridiplantae; phylum Streptophyta; class Magnoliopsida; order Arecales; family Arecaceae; genus Phoenix; species Phoenix dactylifera. Next base: position 1,653,190 of record NC_143201.1, read on the forward strand.
TAAATACCCAATTGTTAATTTTTGTTTTCAACTCCTGTTTTGCTTCCTAGTAATAAAGGAGCATAGTTACTTATACCAGTTTATCCTGCAACCAAACACAGCTTAGGGTTCATATTTTTCAATAAAAATAAAGCTGCTTGTGTATAACTCTTTGGAGGCATCTTTTGCTGTAGTTTGGATGAGGCGCCTGCTTTATGTTCAATTCCCCTTTGAAAGAGAGGCATTCCCTTTTTTCTGGACTTTTGTCCTGTTAGTGACGCAGTTCTAAACTCTTTTTGCCAAAAATTCTAGCAATTAATTTCCATCAATATTTTTTATTTCTTAGAACTTGAATGTCAACCTAATTTGTGATTTTGATTGTAACAGATTTCAATGGTGTAATGGTGGTGCAAAATTATTTGGAAAGAACTGGACGTGGAGAATGGTCAAAACAGGCATGTTATAATTGTAGTTGACTATTGCTGCATTTTTTCTAGTTTGCATAGTGTACCTAGGTTTTGTGCTAGTATGCTGATTTACTTTCAGTATTTATTTGAGCTGGTTTTAGTATCTTTTGGTTCATAAAGTGTAAAACCCTTGGATGATAGAACTGCAGCAAGGAAAATAACAATAGTGGGGTGGCTTTGGTTGTTTTGTGCATGCTGCATGCTTTTAGACTCGAGTAGAATTTCTACAGGACAATGTTGAGGTCTTCAGAGTTGTATGGAATAGAGTGTTGGACTATAATAAGCTCATAGGATGCACATGCTTTAGAATGCAACTGGCTGTGTGGTCATAACTATCAGGGGTAGCAGGGGATACAGAAGGCCCATTTCTTCTTGGCTGGAAGGCATGAAGAGCTTGATGATTAACTGCTAACTGTAGCAATATAGAAAAGATAACAGAGCACATTTCCTACAAACCCATTTGCCTGCATGGTCCCATATGAATCTGGGTCAGTTCTACGGAGTGGAAGTACAAGCTATTCATCTAGTTGAGTGGCGGCTAAAGAAGATAGTGAAAGGAATAAATCATTATGAAGTGCTTGTACATTTAAAATTCATTGATGTACTAAATGTTCCAATATTGCAATATCAGTGAGATGAAATAGATGATGTGCTGGAGTCCTTGATGTTCCACCAAGATGAAATGGCAGAGAACCATTATAACATGGACATGTAGAAGGATAGCAGGCATGTCAAGGAGAGGGTCACACGGCCCTATAAAAGAGTTATGAAGAGGAGGGGATAACCTACAATAATCTGAAAATAACTCATGACATATGAGACAGTAAAATGTTGCATAGACTTGGAAGTTGTGAATGTTAAGGAATTCTGAGGTTGACTGCAAATAGGTGGGATGGTGCTTTGCAGCAGTTATGATTTCATTATTTTAGGAGCTATATGTCATCTAAGATCTGGTTTTATTTTCTAGTAATGATGACAATACCAAACCCATGTGCCTCTTTTGTCTGTACTAGCACATGGTTGTTCAACAATGCTCAGATTCGCAGCAACTAACTATAGCTGCACTCTCTTTTAAGTAATGTGTCTAGGTGCTTTTAAGTTACATTTGTTAGCATGTTAGATAAATTAGGTCTTAAAATCTGTATATGAAAATATATTTGGCACTTATCTTCATTATGACTAACTTCTATTTTAATTTAACATATCTAAATTTCTCTAAGGTTATATTATAAGTGATCCCTCCCTCTATATTTCTTTTTTTTTTGCATGGCCATGTTGCTCTGATATAAATGCTGTTCTCTCTCTCTCTCTATCTCTATCTCCAATTGTAGTTGAGTGGCCTAATCGTAAACACCTATCATGGATGAAACCAAGGAACCATCATCAATTATGGAGCAAACCTATATGGATCTGAGTCCAACTGAGAGTCCGACTGTATGTCATATTCAAGCAATGTTTTAAAAGGTGGCTGCAGTATGCAGGAGGTCAAGGGACAGCACAGTGCATATATGTTGTGCGGCCGCATATGTGGGGATATATGCTGTTAGTATTTTAAATATTTAAATAAATAAAATATATTTAATTAGTTTTTATAAATAACATTGATATCAATAATAATTACATTTAGCAACTAGTGTTTATTATTTAGTACTTGATTCTTAATAGCAATAATTAACATATTGACATTGTTGATATACATGCAGTGACCAACTAGAAGCCCACATCCAACCCAACCATTAGCTTAAACCTGCCTTGTTTACATGAGCCTGCATGATATATGTGGTCACACAATGCTGAAAAGGCCATGTGTATAGTTGCATGCTGATGAGCAAGTTGTATATGCGGCGGCACAATGCTAATCTTCTTGTATATGCATATGCAAAGCGTCAAACAAACTTTTCCATCCATATGCGGCTCGACCGCATATGATAGCCACCGATAGGTTATACGGTGCACTTTAAGGGAATACATATGCATAGGTGGCTGCATATGCAGCCTTATACACCCGCATTTCAGAACAGTCTATTCGAAGATTGTGGTTGATTGAAACATATGTTCTTTTAAAATTTTACCTATTTATATGTGGGAGAGGCAAGATTCTCTCCCTATGTGTCTGTGTGATTTTTTTAAGGAAAACCCTATTAGAATAATGCCAAAGGGGCAAAAAGTCTGCTTGAGGTAGCAATTTCCAATCGGATCTCATGCTGGCTTGACTTTAAGCAAATACATGGTAATTTGTTTGCTTTTATCTGAATAAAATAGTCAAAAATGCATGTTGTTTGGCAAGACGATGCAGACTGTTCCCATACAAAAAGATCTTCTTCATTTGTTATGAATATATTGCAAGAAAGGACAACCAAAAGTGTTGTCGACACACTTCTATTGTGACCATATATTTCCTATGCTGATCTTTTGTTATCTGAATATATATTTGTTAAGTTTATTTATTTTTCTTTCAGAAACTATAACTTTCGATGTGAAACAAAACCAGACTGGACTGTAATCTTGCTGGAATGAAAAAAAAACCAAGATTTTGAACCTTATTCCAAGCAGAGAGTGAAAATGCATAGATATACAAAATAGTAGGCAACTGTCCAGCATTTAATTATTAATATGCTGCCTTGCTTCTAGATTTCCTGGCATGTCGTTTTTCTTATCACATCTCATTCTTGAACTTGTTGCTTGAACCTGGATCCTTCACTCTTACGACCATGAATCCATGTAATGTGAAAACCATTTCTTTCCTTCTGTTTCTTCTATTTTCCTGGGAATCTTGTTATTAAGCATTCAATTCTGCCGGTACAATCTGTAAATCGAGTTACTTTTACTTATGGGGGGATGAAACTCAACTAGTTTCTTCTATGAATAATTGAATATCCCTCTACCAGTTCACAGGCTAAAGACCTTCCAGGCACAGCCACTACCAGTGTTTGCCAACCATTTTTTTGCTTCATGCATTGTATGCAATTCTTTTTCAGGCACATCTTAATTTTAGTTTTGCTAGATCATGAAACAAAACACCTGGCATTGCTACAATTATTGAGAAAGACATTATTCATCTCTTGAGCATTCACTGGGAAGAGTTTGAAGAGTTTCAATTCAGTATACAGATATACTGAGAATGGTACACTAATTACTTACACTCGCTGATACTATCAGTTTCGGGAGGCTGCAAAAAGTGAAGATGATTCTGCACTCCTCAAGGTCATGGCTTGTTATGGTAAGTGTAACATGAGTATGCTTTGCTTGTATGGTTTTTTTTGCAGCTTTTCTAATATGGATTATAAATATTTTATTTATGAAAGGTGAGGATGTTGTCGAAGCTCTTGGCAGTGAGGTGGATCGGCTTGAAAGTGAGATTCAGAAGATTGTCCCAGGGATCCGGCATGTTGATATTGAAGCGCACAATCCAGAAGGAATGTCAATATAGTTTCCAGTTTGTGTGGCTCACGTAGACTGACCATTTCCATCTGATTGATTGTTCGCCAAATTATTCAGAAGTCGTGTTCAAGAGGCTTCAATTTCATTTCTATGGAGCCATATGTTGATACATTGGTTGCTGAATATCACAGAGGAAAACTGTTCTTTGCAGAGCACACAAAGCTATGTTCATTTACAAAAGAAAATAGTACTTGGGATTTGGGAGCCATTGCAGAGTCAGTTCAAGCAATAAAGCAGCTCAGAGTCATGGAGGAGATGTATTTACTCAACATACTTTACCAAACAAACTTGGATGTCCTGTCTGTTTACCAATTATTTCATCAGAAATATAGGTTGATATCATTTGCATGTTTTTCTTTTTTCTATTCATCTGCTTCACGTCTAAATTCTACTTCATGGCTAATATATGATGCACCTTCCAAATAAAAAAGAATCTGCACTCTATCATTATCGAAACTGTCTAAACTTAGATGTACCTAAACAATTTATCATCTGTATGTACAGACTAATGCATAGCAAGTTTTTCTATCATCTCCATTAAATACTTATTCTTCAATAAACTACATTACATTTTTTTTTTCTCTTCACGGGGAGGGTCTCGGTTGATTTTCCTTTCTTTATACTTAGATGTTTTAGTTTGAAAAGTCCAATCATTTAGCTACTCAGATGTTTTAGTTCGTTAAGTTTTAAAAGTCCAACCAACATAGACTCATCGAATATTTATAGAAAATTGCAATCTACATCACATAATAGTGTGCTTATATATCTTCATTGACGTTGTTCTTTTAACTTTCCCCCTGTTTCTCGCTATTTTTTTGAATTTATTTCAGAAGGAAACGTGAGGGAAGCCCACCCACTGCGTCTCTCCATCCCAAGTGTCTCTCCTCCCTCGGCTTTTGCTTCACGCACGTAGAAGGAAGCCATGGCATTCGTCATCCATCGTGGCGGCCGCCGCCAGGCTTATATATCTTCATTGACCTCCTCCCTACTCGCCGCCGGATCCGGCGGCCGGATAACCCTGGCGGCGGCCGCCACAATGGATGACTAATGCCATGGGTTTCTTCTTCCAAACGCTAGATTCTTCTGGATTAGAGCCTAGAGCTAACCGGAAAAAGTCATTCTTTTCTATCTAAAAATGTTGTCGGTCAAAAGTGGCTCGGTCATAATAAATCATAATAAAGAATGAGTGAAATCCGTGGGCACTGATTAAATTTATGTACCAGCAGGTTATGTGCCATCAGAAATGCATGATAATTTTAATAAATGATTCCACAAAATTATAGATTATCGAGTCTTAATATTTTTTTAAAAAAATATCAATACATAAGTAGTTACCATGGAAATCATCATCATCATCATCATCATATATATATATATATATATATATATATATATGTAAGGCGTTTTTTTAGTAATTTATGTATCTAATTTAGTAATTTTTATTTTTTAATTTGATATTGAAATCAACAACATTTCTCCCTGCTGAGAACGACAGTATTTCTCAGGTCATATATAACATGTACATGGAACGTCCAAAAAACTCAGTAAAGTGGTTGCAAGCATCCACGTCTTAAACCCCTATGGCAACCGACTCGTTCTAGTTGAAAATGATCAATAAAAAAAAATTTATATAAATATCTTTTTAAAATTTAAATTTGTGTGAATACTTTTTTAAAATTTATAATGATTTTTGTACCCTCATAAAATATTATTTTTGCACAAATACTCATATAACGATTCTTCTAATACGTTAATAAAAATCATATTTATTTTATTTAAAAATAAAATAATTTTTTGAAATTATTTTTTTTGCTATCCATCACGATTGGCTTATAAATATTTTTTTCACATCTACTCATTTTAACTTAAAACTGTTAATTTTTTAACAGCATTAAATAGTATGGATACATATATAAAAATAAAAATTAAAAAATAATAAATAGCAAAAAAATTATAAAAGTACATGCAAATATTAATTTTTAAAAATATTTATTGAAAATTTGGTATTTAGGAGGATATTTATGTAAAAAAATCTAAAAAAATTTCAAACGGTCCCGGACGCTTTCACAAGATATCCCAAAGCCGGGACAAAACCCGACAAAAATCTCACACGAAATCCACAAACCGATGACGTATTCAGGACAGAGAGAGAAAATTCATTACAAGATCAAATAATGAATTAAAATAAGAAGCCGACAACACCAGAGCGCCACCGCTCTCGGCCCACGTCGTCACGAAAAGTGTAGTAAAGGACAAAACAACGGCGGTTTTGGGACCTCAGGGTCGCGGAAGCTTCCCCTTTCTTTTTTTTTTTTCTTTTTTTTTTAAAGGCACCAAATTAACCCGATGGGGACCATAGGACTCCGGAAGCTTCCCCGTCGCCGTATATGAGCCCCGGGCCCGCGCGGGCTCACCGCTGCGAAGAGGAAAGGAAGGAGGGGGAGAGAGGAATGTGGTTGGTGTTCGGGTGCAAGGAGGAGGAGAGGGTGTTGGGGAGCCAGCAGGCGCCGGGGAGCTGCCCCTACTGCGGGGGGAAGGTGACGGCCACCGACGTCGAGAGCGAGTGTAGGTTCTGCTTCCTTTCCCTCTGCTTCAAGGTCAAGAGGAAGTTCCACTGCACTCTCTGCGATCGACGTCTGTCTCCTATCCTTGGGATTCTATAATCTATAGGAGCACTGGAAGCTTCAGATTGATAGATAGATGATGATTCCAAGAAGAATCACCATCTCAGTTATGAGCATGGAGGATGGGAATACCTTCCCGTTGGTTCGTTGGGTTGGTCGTAACGTATGATGGTTATGTCATGATGAGTTTATATATATATATATATATATATATATATATATATATATATATATATATATATATATATATATATATATATATATATATATATATATTTGGTTTTGATTTTGTTGTTCTTCGATTTGTTTGGATGACGGAGGGAAGGGAAAAAAAGAAAACTGAAAAAGGTTTCGACAAGGAGAGGGCTCTGGAAACTCTTCCTCTCTCTTTTTCTCTCTCAAAAGAGTGTTCTTTGGTTTCTCTTTATCCGTATATGAAGATGAATTGAGGGAATTGAAGCCGGTTATATATTTTTATTCACATCAGAAAAAGGAATGAAAGGTATGAGATCTCTGATAGTTAGATTAATTGATTTCTCTGTTTTGTTTTTAGTTTGATTTGATCTTGTTGAATGGCGAAGAGAGTCTTGAATTTGATGTGTTGGTTGTACGTGCGCTCGCAACTGACAACGAAAAGCTGTTGCTTTTTTTTTTTTTTGTCTTGATATCTTTTTATTTTGTGCCTTTAAAGTACCCTCTCTAATGTGCCAAAAAGAAAAGGTGCTCTCTCTCTCTCTCTCTCTCTCTCTCTCTCTCTGTCCCTTGTGTCATTATTCGACATAAAAACTCATAGGAAGTAGTCCATGCTGGTTTCGGATGAGCATGAAGTAATCAATCATCAGAGGAATTTCTTATGGTCCCCTGTTAGCATCTGTAAACAACGTTAGCTATCTCGTTTTTTTTTTTAAATGCTTCTTCGGACAATTACGTGATTCTACTAGTGAAATCATGGTCAAATCACAGGCTATACTGCTGCCTAGGGGTTAAATGTCCGAGCTAAATTGATAGCAGGAGGGAGCGTTTATTTCTCGTTGGTGGTAGAGCTGCACTGCAGCCCAAGCTGAAATCCAAATATCCTTCCCAAGATAAAAATAATAATAATAATAATTTGTATAATGTAAATGAAAAAATAGTGTAACTTTACTTGTTCTGCACTCTATTCATCCCGTCCTACTCCAAGATAAATATAGGACAGGTATAGATAATGATCTATCCGGTCTATGTCCGATCCATTGCCATCTCTGGTGCTCGGAGATGGTATCATGGACGAGTTAAAGGAAACATGAAGAATATGGAGCTCCTGCCTCTGCAACTGGTCTCATGATCAATGGCCATGCACCTCAACTTGCAGCATGTTGTTAAGCTGCAGGCTTCCTAATACACGGGCGAACCCTTTCCATAGCTGGATCATATTAGACTTGCAGCAGCGCTCATCTTTATTAGTCTCATCAAATATTTCGATATTTTTCATCTTTGTAGAATAATTATGTACAAACTAGAAAATAAAAAAGTAAGAAAGAAAAATGCTTTAAGGTACGTTACAATGCCGTTTTTCTTAAGGCAATTAGTGTGAGTTGATCCTGTTGAATGGCGAAGAGAGTCTTGAATTTTTACCCAAAAGAAGAAAAAAAAGTCTTGAATTTGATGTGCTGGTTGTACGTGCGCTTGCAACTGAACGAAAAGCTGTTGCTTTTTTTTTTTTGTCTTGATATCTTTTTATTTTGCGACTTTAAAGTACTCTCTCTAATGTGCCAAAAAAAAAAAAGAGTACTCTCTCTCTCTCTCTCTCTCTCTCTCTCTCTCTCTCTCTGTCCCTTGTGTCATTTCGATATAAATACTCGTAGGAAGTGGTCCATGCTGGTTTCGGACGAGCATGAACTTAATCATCAGAGGAATTTCTTATGGTCCCCTGTTAGCATCTGTGAAACAACGTTTGCTATCTCGGTTTTTTTTTCTTTTTGTTAAATGCTTCTTGGGACAATTACGTGATTCTACTAACCCATCCAATTGGCTTAAATATACATTCCATCCTGATCTTTTATCATGCCTTGCTAACCCATCCAACTGGCTTCTCCAAAAATTCAACGGAATCACGAATTTAGTGTTTGACGTTTTGAGATAAATCTTCTGAACACCATGAAGTTCCTCGCTCTCTCCCTCCCTCTCTCCCTCTCTCTCTCTGTTTATCACCCTTAAACAAGCCAAATCTCTTGGTGAGGTCATCCTAGTTGGTTCACTAGTTACAACCCTTGCACCAGTACCGCTTGAGTTTTGCAACAAAAACAATACGCACCATCATTGATCAATGGCTTTTTTATCGAAGTCCCTAATTACATATTAACATATTCTTTTCCAAGCTCCAAAATCATTCGAGATTGCAATCCACCTCCTCCTTCCGGCCACCCTCTTGCTCCCTTCCTTTGGATGCCGGCGAGCCCTTTGAGATAGTTTGATGAAGCAACCATGCAACCGTTGGAGTGAGGGTGGACGACTGATTACCTCTGGTCTTTTTCTGTTTTTTTTTTTTTTTTTGGCTAAACCGGATGTATCATCTAGTACAGGTATGGAAACAACTAAAAAAGGCGAAAAATAACATATACTGAAACGCACTAGGCGACTCCCTCTCCTCCACCCAAAAGATATTCCTAGAGTAGTTGGCCAAGTATGATGCCGCCCAATCTGCAGCTTTATTGACTTCACTGTATACATGTCTCGTCTGAAAGACTAATCCGTTACAAATCATAGCTCGAATGTTTCTAAGCAGCAAGTGGTAGTCGCCCACACCGCCCGAGCTCTGTTGTATCCACCCAATAACCATCGCTGAATCACCCTCAAGCAGGATAGTTCTAGCTTGCAGTGCCCGCCGAGCATAACCCAAGTCGGCCCAAGCCGCCCTCAGCTTAGCCCTCGGAACCGAGGTGTCGAAGATCTAGTAGGCCGTAGCCGCAACCATCCTAAAGTCCGGACCTCTAATAATAAAGCCATCACCTCCCCTCACTGTCTAGGCACCTGCATGAAAGACACCACATGGCACCAAACTTCGAGAGGAATCATAGCAAGCCTCCAAACCCTCTTCGCATGCTGGCACTAGAACAGGGCGTGGTCCACAGACTTATCCACTGGCACTCGGGACACTGTGGGTGATTGCCCAATCCCCTCTCACACAGCACAAGTCTCATCAGGAGAAAGCTCCAAGCAAGACCTTCTAGAGGAATAAGGCCACCTCGAGTGCTAGCCGAACCGCCAAATCGATCTACAATCCGGTCCCAGATGCTGCTCGCTCTAGAGGATGATGTAGACATCACCCACCCTGACCCTGGATCTGCATGTCGTACTCCACACCCTGACATGTGGACTGGCACATCCCGGGACTGGCAACGATCGGATCCTCTCCTCGAGCTGATCACCAACCAGCTGGCAAAGCCAGATGGTATCCCACCCTGCCCCATTGGGATGAAGAAGACCGTAGACCCGAAGTCCCTCACGGGCCTCAACATTGACTATGGTCGTCCAATGCCTCAACGGGAGGTACAACTTCTATCCATGCACTTCATATTAGCCTAGAGTTTGCTCTAAGCAATATAGCAAACTCTATCCACCCTACCACGTCAATCCCTCGAGCCACTAGGAAACGATAAACCCCATGCACAATCACATGAGGAGAGTTGGCATTATATACTAGAATAGATGAAAAAGACTAATTGATGATACAAAGATAAACACTTGGCGTAACATATCAAATTGGTCGCCATGAAAAGAGAGGTTAGTTTATATGAAGTTAGGATAACCACAATTGATCTTTGATCTCACATCAAGAGTAAAGACCATTTAAGAATACTTATTCATTAACTTCTATTTTTTCCATCCTTTTCCCTGGATTCAAGCTATATATATCTTAAGACAGCATTTGAAATAACTAAATAGCATTAAACTTGATTCCAACCAGGTTGTTCAAAACTAATCAATTTTAATTCCTGTTCAACACAAAGTTATAAAGCTGGCCATAGATGCTTTATCTACGGGAAAAGAGAATACATCTATGCCAGATTATCAATAATTGAAACCCTTCAACAAAAACAGACCATTCAAAAACTTGGAAAGCAAATCTAAACATACATGCAAAGAAACAAGCGAAACATGTTCAACAAGAAGAAATGTCTAAATTCTACCTCACTAAAGAATGGATTAGACCGCCTAGAAACATTGATCTACAATGTTAGTGTTGTGAGCAATAATGTCCTCATCCTGCAGATTGTTTTTTTTTTCTTTTTTGATTGGTTTTAAAATGTTAGCCCTCATGTTATCCCACACACTACATGTTCCTCATAAGGTAATGCTACTCCAAGAAACTATATTGCATTTGTGATTGGTGACCGTTATCCTGGGGGAGATCACAACATCTAAAAGCACCCTTTGTTTCCAGGGAGGGAAAACTACCAGGTGTCTTTGATTACTAGGTCCAGGTACTTTGACATGCACCACCCTGAGACCTGAACCTCATACCTCTTGGTATCACCTAGTTCACAACATTTAGATCAAGAAATATTATCTACCGCAACAAGCTATTCCACCCAACTCAGCAAGTAGTATTTAATAGAAACCTTGCAGCAGGTGTAATCACAAAATGAACATAAAATCGCAGACGAGAAGTGTCAAATATAAATTCAATCCTTCAAAAAACCGAAATACCAGTGTCATGATTCCTCCACTACAAGTAAATGCCTTCTTCAATTATGAAAAAGATGGATCTAAAGTTAAGTTACCTGCCTTCAACAAAAACAGACAACAGTAAAACCTCTGAAGTGAAAAGTCTAATTCATCCTTCTGATGAGCTCATTAATGTAGTCCTCGCGGTTTCCTGCATCCCCTCCTTCAACATAGTGCTTCCTCTTCTTCTTCAGGCCACTCAATGGTGCCTTAAGCTTGAATGGCCACAAGAAGTTGTTTGCTTCCTTGAAGTGTGGCCCCACAGTCATGATTTCATGAACGAGATCCTCAATGCAGATAATCCCATACTTCCCTAGGCCCTGCAATTCAACAATAACAAATTACTAATGACAAACAAGAGCCTAAAAGCACATAAGCTGAACAATTAACATCACTTGCATCCAAAAAAAAAAAAGATAAGAATCTCCAACAGCACAATACCTGTTCTATGATTGAGTTATCTGTCAGAGGAATCCTCTGCTTGTTCAACTTCCCATATCCCCTCTTGTATATCAACTCCCTGACACTCTTCAAATTAGGGTACCTAAAAACATCATATTTTCCCCAGTTTTTAGCACACTACCGCATGCATGATCAAATCCTTATAGTGAAAAACTAAGTGGAAAACCATGACAAGATTTAGTACCCATATGTCACATATGGCTCGACCCGACGCAACATGTTTATCGTGGCCTTGTTAACTTTCAAGAACACACCGTTAAATATCTACAAACAAATTGGGCAACACTTCATTAACCAAGCAGAACAAAGCCAAACAAAATGTAAGCTTTAAACAAAATAACAACGAAACGATTGATAGAATGCATGCTTGCCTGCCTAAGCCTCAAGAGCTGCAAAATCTTTCGGGTTTTCGGGTGCATGGCATTGATACTACATAATAAGATCAAAAGCAAACAGAGAGTAAAAAATCCAATTAAGAACAAATAAACAACCAAGCGATCAAATACCACAGATGAGTAGCAACTTAAGGGTCCAAAATACTAGAGAAAAAAGGGAGAAAATCGAATTTTGGACTTACCCACGGATTCGGATGATAAAGAGAAGCTTGGGTTCGGGGCTGACGTAGAACCCTCCCTTCAACCTCGCCTCGCGTTTCAGGCGGATGAGCTCCTTCTCCTAATAAACAATACCCATTTCTCACCAATCAGTCAAAAAAACAAACAAAAAAAAAATCGAAGCTTGAGAGATAAAAGAGAAAGAAAAGTATTTGGCGTTGCAGCACCTGGGATTCGTAATCCTTGGCGTATTGCTGCGCTCTGGTGAAGATAACCTTGCGGTTTTCGCGGTCCTTCTTCTTACTGGCCTCGAGCGCCGTCTTCTTCGCCAGCGCCCACTCCTCCTCCCTCTTTCTCTTCTTCAGCACCGACTCCGGTATCACCGCCTTCGCCTCTCCCTCCGCCATCTCCCTCTTCGTCCCTCCGCGGAATCCCTAGCAGAGAAAGGGAATCGTAGAATCAAATTGGGGCAAGATCTTGGAGGAAAAAAAAAAAAAAAAAAAACCCTAGATCCGGATCCGGACGTTTACCTTCTTTGGATCGGAAATGGCGACGGGGTTCGAGGGAGGAGGGGCGCGGGGGCAGATGGACGAGGTTTTAAGGGTTTCTGGGAGCGAAGACCCAGGGATTCCGACGGTCGTGATACCGCATGGGTGTCAAACAAGATCTGGACCGTAGAACCATATTTGTTTGCGGTGTTCGTAGGAACACAGATAAGCTAACGTATTCAACGGCTTCCATGATTCCATCTCCAGATCCTGGCCGTCCGAATATGCTAATACTCGTGCAAGATCACAACGTGCTATCTTACGACAGCATCCCAGCACAGTACCGGAGCCCGGGTTGTCCTGGGCCAGTATTTCGGGCCAGGCCTTGTTACAGCTTAAGGTTTTCTGGGCCTATAATTTTGGGCCAGGCCCTGGTTACTGTTGCCTAACAAAGCTCCGCTTGGCCTAGCATGTTTAGATTTGATGGCTTATCGGGTCGTCCATCTGCCATGATTCATGCTCTGAGATGAGTGGGACGACATCCACGGTTGGTCGGCCTTGAGATTCACAAGCCACAGATGATGCAGGTTAATTGTTGGTGCGATCGTCTGCCGTGTAGGAATCTCAAAGCTGAAACTTGAAAACTCTTATTCCTGCACATGCGCGGAGGCAGCTGAGGTAACTAACATTGGGATCATAGTTGTATCAAAAATTATTAAGTGGGTCAGGTCCACCGTCGATCTAGGATAAAATAAATCTACTCAAAATCCATCTACAGTGATTTGGTCCTATTTGGCTAAGCTTTTTTTTTTTTGCTTAAAACAGGTGCATCAAACAGTACGTGTATGAATACACCCAATAAGATCAAAATACAGTAACTCACGGAGTGCCAATGGCAACTCCCCCTCACCCGACCAAAGAGCATACCCCAAATGGTGGGCCACGTAGGCAGCTACCCAATCCGCCGCCCCGTTGGCCTCCCTGAATACATGCTTGGCCTGGATAGCCATCCCATCTCTCATCATCACCATGATATCACGGATCAAGGGGTGGTCTGTGCCCTCACCCCTTAATCCCCTCTGAATCCACCCGATGACAGTGGCCGAGTCACCCTCCAATATAATCGAGCTGGCCCGCAACACCATCCGTGCATGACGAAGGCCTGCCCAGGCTGCCCGCAGCTCTGCTCCGGGGACCGATGTATCAAACAACTGGCAGCCACCTGCGGCTACCGCCCTCGCATACAAGTCTCGTATGACAAAACCTGCACCGCCACGCATGCCGTCATCCCAAACCGACCCATCAAAGTTAACCTTGAGGAAACTCGGGGGTGGGGGCTCCCAGGTGAAAAACACCATCCGAGGAGCTGCCGAAGCAAGAGGGGAACCCCAGGTGTCCCAAGCTATCAAAGGTCTATCTGTAGGTAGGGTAGGCCTAATCTCTGTGGCCTGTGCCCGCGCAAGCTCTGCCACAAACCTCGGTGACATCCTGCGCTCGCCAAGAGTACGGGCGTTCCTAGCCAACCAAATCTGATATGCTGTGCAAGTCGCTCTGATACCCTCATCGCGAGTCTGTGAACTGGCTAACCACTGACGCATCACCCTGAGAAACTGTAGTCGCGCACTCCGCGCTCCCTGCGGGATCCCAGTCCACTGCCATGTCGCCCTCGCCCATGTACACTGGAAGAGCACATGGTCCACTGACTCCTCAGCTCCACACGTCTCGCACTCTGCTGGGACCCCCCAGCCACGCCTGCTCAGCTCTGCTCTCGTCGGAAGGCGGTCCCAGCATATCTTCCATAGGAAGAGAGCTACCCTCGGGTGAAGGCCCGACCTCCAAGTCCAGATACAGTCCGGCCCCGGCTCGTGCTCCGTCTGAATAATGCGGGAGAGATCTCCTAATCTGACACTGGCCCGGCTCGAGGTGCCCCACACCCTGACGTCCGGCCCCCCACAACCGGGTAACGGAAGGGACCGGATCCTCGCAACTAGGTACGCCCCAAACACCAACCTGAGTCTGGCCTCATCCCACTCTGCCCCTCCTGGGGCTAGGAGGTCACACACCCGTAGCCCCTCCACTGCCGCGGTGTCAACCATAGTCGGCCAGCAACTCAGGGGAAGGGAGTCCACCCATGAATCGCCGGTCACATCAATAGTCTGGCCGTCTCCAATCAAATACCTGGTATGCGCCAATACAGATGGCATGTACCTCCTGATCTCACGCCACATGAAGGAGACTCGACGCCCCCCCCCGACCATATCTAGCTGCCATCACCTGACTCCAGAGGCCATGTGGCTCTAACAAGAACCGGGCCGCGTGCCGAGCAATGAGCGCCTCGCGCCTTACTATGAGGGACTGCACCCCCAAGCCACCCTCGCCGGTAGGAAGGCACACATGCTCCCATGCCACCAGGTGCACTCCGTGACCTCCATCGTATGACCCCCACAAGAAGCTCCGAAGAAGGCGCTCGATCCTCAACAGAATCGTCTTCGGAACCACTGTGTTGGCCATGAGATACACCGGTATGGATCCTAGCACCGCTCTAACCAATGTCACTCTCCCCATCATGGATAGGGAGGACGCTCTCCATCCCTCCAACCTGCTCTGGACACGCTGCACCAAACCCGAGCACTCCGCCACCCGTAGTCTCCGGCCAGTAATAGGAACACCTAGGTAGGTGAGCGCCCCCTCCTGCTCTGGTATCTGCAGTATCCCTCTGATCTCCTGTCTGACTCTGCTCACCGTGCTGGGGCTGAAAGAAATGGTAGACTTAAGCAAATTCACTCTCTGGCCGGATGCTGCGCAATAGTCTGCCACCACCCTGCGGAGGACCCGAGCGTCTGAAGTCCGAGCCCTGGTCAAAAGAAGACAGTCATCAGCAAAAAGTAAATGGGAGATAGGTCGAGCCTCCGGGGCTGGGATATAGGCCTCCAGCTCCCGGCTAGCGCACACCCTCTCCAAAGACCGAGACAAGATATCAGCACAGATAATAAACAAGTAAGGGGATAAGGGACATCCCTGTCGTAATCCTAAGGTGGACTCAAAGAAGGATGACTGTGTGCCGTTGACCAAGATAGAAAATATTGGCCCACGGACACACCCCATCACCCAGTCAATCCACTGCCTCGGGAAGCCGTAAGCCTCCAAAGCCCGCTGAAAAAACTGCCACCTCATCCTGTCATAAGCCCGCTCCATATCCAGCTTGACTGCCATCAGGCTGTGCCGCTTCGAAGCCCGCTGAAGATCCCACATCATTTTCTGGGCCAACATAACATTGTGAGAAATATTTCTGCCAGCCACAAAAGCCCCCTGCTCCTGGCTAATGATGTCAGGTAAGAGGGGCTTCATCCTGCCCACCATAATTCTTGCCACAACCTTATATAAGGTTGTACACAAACTAATAGGACGAAAATGACTGGGCTCGGTCGTGTCCTGACGCTTAGGAATAAGCGTGATGAAGGTAGCCTTCCAGGCCACAGGCATGGCTGCCTGGGTAAAGAAGCACTGGATGGCCTCCACCACCGCTGGTCGGATAATACTCCAGTACTGCCGAAAGAAAAAAGGAGGAAAACCATCAGGTCCAGGGGCCTTGTCCGGAGTCAAGGCCCAGACTGCCTCCTGTACCTCCAGCGCCGACACCGGCCGGATCAAGGATACACGCTCAGTGTCACGAATACCCACATCCACCCTGAGAGGGCGGTCCCCATCACTGGTCTCCTCATCCTCCGTCCATCTAGTACGGAAAAAGTCGAGTAAGACCTGACGGACGGCAGGCTTGCTCTCCACTCGATGTCCGGACCCATCTCGCAGTGTGTGAATCATGCTCCTCCGTCTCCGTATAACCGTAGTCCGATGGAAGAACCTAGTATTACGATCCCCCTCGCTTACCCACTGCACCCGGGATTTCTGACGCCAGAAAATCTCATGCTGACGTAACAACGAGTGGTGAGTCGCAAGCAGTCCCCGGAGATCCGCCAGATCATCCTCTGGGAGCATACCCCCTAGGTCTTCCTTCCTTTGCAACTCAACGATCGAGGCCTCTACGCCCTCCAATCGCCGAAAAATATTACCCACAACCTCACGGTTCCACCGGCGAAGACGCCTTTTAGTCAACTCAAGTTTTCGTGAGACCCGTTGCATGGCATCGCCATGCACCGGGACCCGCCATGCATCGCGGACAATATCCCAAGACTGGGGGTATGACAGCCAAATCTTCTCAAAGCGGAAGGGGCTGTGATGCGTAAGACCCGATGAGGTGGAGAGTAGCAAGGGGCAATGGTCCGAGGCGATACGAGGCAGGTGGCTGACCCGACCAGAGGGAAATCGGATGATCCAATCAGGGGATGCAAAAGCCCTGTCCAATCGTTCCCAAACCCTAGCACCGCCCAGCTGATTATTACACCAGGTAAAACGTGGACCGGCAAAGCCTAAGTCTACCAGGCTGTTCCGCGACACAAAGTCACGGAACTCCCTCCTGTCCACTCGATCCGTAAAAGCAGCGCCCCCTCGCTTCTCATCCTCACTCAGAATACAGTTGAAGTCACCAATCACTACCGTCGGGATGCCCTGGGCGATCAGACTGGTGATCTCCTGCCAAAGGACTCTCCTAACCCGGTGGTCCGTGCTCGCGTATACACCGCAGAGTACCCATGGAGCAGCGTCGGGTCTAGACATGACCATGATTACTTGTTGAGAGCAGTTGTGGAAGACATCGATCGTCGCCACACCCCGCCTCCACAGAACCAAAATCCCTCCCGACAACCCCTGGGAGTCAATTGCATAGGTCTCCCAATCCCTCTCCATACGCCGCCTCAATCGGCTAAGCCCCTCACCAGATAATCGGGTCTCACAAAGGAAACAGATATCCGGACAGTGGATCTGCACCAATCGTTTAAACGAAGACATGAAGGACGGCTTGGCCGCCCCCCTACAATTCCAAGAAAGAATCATCATGGATCACAGTCCACATAGTCGGCCTCAGACTCATCCTCTCCTAGAGTCGCGTGGTCATCCTCAGGCTCGGCGCCCAGGTGGCCGCGCTCCTCCTCCACTCCACCAGGTACGGCTCCGAGCCCCATAACAACTGCCCTGACCCGCTGGGCAGCGGTAGAGTGGTCCATCCCCACTCCTGATGTCAGTGCAGCGGCCATGCTCCCCTCCAAGTGTGGGGAGGGGTGGCCCCCCACCAAACACCTACCTGGGGTAGCATCCTCCAACACACCTGCAGTCAGGACAGGAGGGCCAAAGCGAAAAATCCCCTCCGGCCCGCTCTCGGAACCCCCATGAGCATCCCATAGCCGAGACCCACTCGGCATACCCACTGTGGGGGGATCCTGACCTCCGACCTGAGGGAACCCCAAACCAGCCGCCAACTCCTGACAGGGTGGGCTATACCGAAAAGGGCCTGTCATAGGGCCTCCATCCCAGGTCGGCTCCTCCTGGGCCAGAGGATCCGGCTCATGCCTGTCCCCTGGGCCAGAGACTCGTTGGGCGCACGGACTGCACGTCATGTCCTGAGACCCCCCACCAGCCTGGGCCTGGGGTGCACGGGCCCGCGGGCCTGCCCCCTGGCCCGGAAGCATCAGGGCCTGCGGCCCCACTGCAGGATGGGCCGGCGGGCCCTGCACAGCTGAGGCTCCCGCGCCCCAATCACAGGCCGCAGCCCCTCCATCGGGCCCGCTCGCGACAGGGCGCGCGGGGGGCACGGGCCCGCTCGCGACGGAGGGCGCAGATCCGCTCGCGACAGGGGCCGCGGTGGGCACGGGCCCGCTCGCGACGGAGGGCGCGGACCCGATCGCTCCAGGGAGCGCGGACCCGCTCGCGACAGGGGCCGAGTGGGCACGGGCCCGCTCGCGACGGAAAGTACTTCTAACCCTTCAAAAATATTTTAGATATTTATAATAGTATTTAGTAAAAAAAAATAAAAGTTGTTTTTATTTTGCTAGAAAACTAATAATGTCTATTTTGGAAAGCTCTAAAATAGAGCTTATTTGGAAAAATACTTTTTGGAAAAACTATTTTAGCTATATAATTTTTGTAAACTAAAATATTTATAATAAAATTATATAATTATATGAGTGTTTTTTTGAAACATAAGGTATGAAAAAAAAAAATCGTTGCTATAATAAATTTGATTGGTCTACCATTTGTGTTAGAATGCCGTGTCATTCTTCCCTAAAACTGACTACCAGAATCAGTTTCTTGCAACTAATGCAGCTGTGTTCTAACAGCTTATTAACTGCATTCTGGAAGCTTCAATTCCTCTCTATAAATACCCTGTATCACAACTCAATACGGTGAATAAAAATCTCTACAATCTTCACTTTCATTCTATCTTCATCTTCCTCTCTGTTTTCCTATTATTGTAACTAACACTTCACCGTGCTGATTACTGTTCACTTGTGCCAGATGTTTCAGATGTGAAACTCTTCATGGTATCAGAGCAGGGATCTAGCGCTTCATCTCATGCACGATCCAAATGCTGCTTAGCTGAGATAAGAACTATGGTTTACAGCTTTGTATGAGTTTATGTCTGATTGCTTCAACCTCGAAGTAGTTCTGCCCTCCCTCAGAAGCCAAACAATGGCATCTCCTGGTTCTGTCAACAGGTCCGACGAAGCTGCCAGGAGCTCTTCCACTTTAGCTGTATCTCCCAATCTAAAATTTTTGGTCGCACGAATACAATCCCTAGTATCTAATCATCTCACTTCGGATAACTATCTAACCTGGAAATCTCAGATTACCAGGATTTTCAAGGCTAGTGGCTTTTTTGGTTTCCTTGATGGAACTGCAAAACCTTCTTCCCAATCCACATCCATTGAATTTGAAGCTTGGTCCTTCACTGACCAGTTCCTAGCCACAGCACTAAACTGTACCATCACTTCCACTGTTTTACCGTTTGTGATCAACCTTGATCATTGTGACCAAATCTGGTCTACTTTGGAGGTTCGTCTGAATTCTACCACCAAATCCCATGTACTTCAGCTCAAAAATGAACTTCATAATATTAGGAAAAATGAACTTTCCATGCAACAATATCTCCATGGTGTTCGTGAGAAAGTAGATGCTCTGACTGTAGCTGGCTCGATTCCGAATGTTGAAGACATCATCCTTTATATTCTCAACTGGCTTCCACCTGCATATGACTCATTTGCTACATCTATTCGGACACGCTCATCCTCCATTACTCTAGATGAGCTCTATGCTCTGTTATGCAGTGAAGAAGTTATTCTTGCTGTTAAGGACAAGCAGGCTACCGCAGGTGATTCAGCTTTTGCCCTGCTGGCCACCAGAGGAAGAGGCCGAGGATGCTTTCCCTATATCAACAGAGGCAGAGGTTTCTCTCGATTAGGGAGTTGGACTCCATCTGCCTGGAGCAGGGATCAACGATCACCTGTTGAATGTCAAATTTGCTACAAAAGGGGGCACACGGCACAATATTGTTGGTTCCGAATGGATCCTAACTACCATGTGTCATCACCATCTATGCTCCCGTCTTCATCATCTACCTCCTCACTACCTTTGCATTTCAATACAGATCCTCATGCATCCGCTCATTCCTCTGCTACGGCTACTCTCACACCTCAATTTTCACTCCCGCTCTCTCTTTCTTCACCCGTTTTGTCTACTTCGTCTGTTCCCCATCACCACATGATCACCAGATTACAGACTGGCTCTCTACGGCCTAAGCGCATTTTTTCTCTGCATCACACTACTGAGGATCCAGCCGAGCCTTCCTGCTACACCTCGGCCGTTAAAGATTCCAATTGGAGAAGGGCTATGTCTCATGAATTTGACGCCCTGATGGTCCAAAACACCTCGGAACTGGTCCCTCGTCCTCCTTCTCAGCACGTCCTTGGCTGCAGATGGATATACCGACTTAAACATCACTCTGATGGCTCTCTAGCTCGGTACAAGGCCAGGTTTGTGGCATAAGGATTCAAGCAAGAATATGGCATAGATTGTACTGAAACACTCAGCCCTGTAGCTAAATTCCCCACTATTCAGATTATCCTTGCTCTTGCCCTTACCTCAAAATGGAGCATTCGACAGCTTGATGTCTCCAACGCATTTCTCCATGTTCGTTTGGAGGACTCTGTGTTCATGGAACAACCACGGGGGTTCATCAATCCTCCCTATCCCAATCATGTTTGCCATCTCAAAAAGGCCATTTATGGGTTGAAGCAAGCCCCCAGAGAGTGGTTTGCAACCTTCTCAAGTTTCTTAGTGGATCATGGTTTCAAGTCAAGTACAGCAGATCCCTCTTTGTTCATTTTTTAGAAAGATGGAGTTGTTCTCTACATTTTCATCCATGTGGATGATATACTACTCACCGGGAACAATTCGCAAGCTATGTCCCTTCTTTTCTCACAGCTACAGAGTAGATTTCATATAAAAGATCTAGGCAATATCTCTCAATTTCTTGGGCTTCAGGCCACTTTCTCCGGCAATGGTGTTTCACTCAGCCAACAACACTATGCTCTCAAACTTCTTCAGAGGGCTGGACTACATGGCTGCAAACCGGTTTCCTCACCATTACCCACCAAGCGTGAGGTCCCAAAGCATGCATCTGGTATGTTTTCCAAACCAGAACTGTATCGGAGCTTAGCCGGTTCTCTTCAATACCTCACAATCATAGCATCCGAACTCATCTAGCTTCGAAGACTTCTCTCCAAATTTCAGGTTTTGCCTTTAGCACCCACGGTTCTACATTGTGACAACATATCCGCCATTGCTCTGGCCAACAATCCAGTCTTTCATGCCCGGACCAAGCACATCGAAGTGGATTACCACTTCGTCTGGAAAAAAGGTCCGTTCCGACAAAATTCACTTAGCTCATATAGCCACTCAGGATCAACCAGCAGACCTGTTCACCAAACCGGCCTCCATTCCAAGACATCGTCATCTTTGCTCCAAGCTGAAGCTTCAGACACCTCCTTCAGCTTGATGGGGGGTGTTAGAATGCCACGTCATTCTTCCCTAAAACTGACTACCAGAATCAGTTTCTTGTAACTAATGCAGCTGTGTTCTAACAGCTTATTAACTGCATTCTGGAAGCTTCAATTCTCCTCTATAAATACCCTGTATCACAACTCAATACAGTGAATAAAAATCTCTGCAATCTTCACCTTCATTCTATCTTCATCTTCCTCTCTGTTTTCCTATTATTGTAACCAACACTTCACCGTGCTAATTATTGTTCACTTGTGCCAGATGTTTCAAATGTGAAACTCTTCAATTTGAAATGGCTATTGTGGCAACTTCTGAGAAACTACATGGAATGCCGTGATGCTAAAGCAATCTAGATTAGAGGTAGTAACGAATTTGGTCAGTGTGTCAAGTGTGTGCTTGTCAATGGGAGATTTCCAGGATGGGACAAAATTAGTCATCTACATGTTGATGCTCCACAAGTTTTCTTTAATTAATAATAATACGTTTGTATCACTTCAGAGCCTGTTTGAGACCGCAATCCTTACTTTCCTCACACGTAGAACGCAAACTCTGACATTAGTGTCTAAATCTGCTACAATCCATGTCTTAAGAACTTCTCGTAAAATATACAGATAAATGGTTAAATTTGATAAAATTATTTGTTTCGAAAACGTAAAACCATGCTTAATGCATGTCAAAAAATTTTCATTTTATTAGAAACACATGCAAAATAGAGAGCGGCTGGAGGAGTTTCTTAAAATATTTAATTACGAAATTATTAAAGTTATGTATTGTTGATAATGTATATAAACCATCTAAAGCTTTACTTGTTACTAAGGTTTTTATCCTGCCAAGTTGTTTTCTTAACCCTACATAATCTGTACACAGAGTCGTTAATAATACGGCCTGCAGAGAAGGCAGTTGGGAGCCATAGAGAGGGAGAATGGCGGCCAGGGCTCATGCAGTTTGCCTCCCAATGGCAGCTCAAGGCCACATAAATCCCTTCCTCAAGCTAGCCAAGATCCTCCACGCCAAGGGCTTCTTCGTCACCTTTGTCTACACCGAGTTTGACTACGCCCGCCTGTTGAAAGCCGGCGGCCCGGATGCCGTGAAGGGCTCCGGCGACTTCCGGTTCGAGACCATCCCTGATGGCCTCCCGCCGTCCGATCTCGACGGCAACCGGCACATACCCACCCTGTGCGATTCCCTCAGCAAGAAAGGGCTGATCCCTTTTCGCGATCTCATAACCAGGCTTAACAGTAGTGCTGCAGCGCCTCCAGTTAGCCTTGTCATCTGGGATGGCATCATGAGCTTCGGCCGGAAGGCCGCCGCAGAGCTCGGCATCTCCGACATCATGTTTTGGACTGCTAGCGCTTGTGGTTTGATGGGCTTCCTCCATTATCCGCAGCTCATTGACAAGGGCTTGGCGCCACTGAAAGGTCTGGTTGTCTCTCTAGCTTGCTCTCGCTTCCCCCTAGTAATTTTCTACGATTAGTGCATGGTAACAAGCTAGGTTGAGGCTCTCTTGGTCCTAATACAAACCACAGTCGATTTGTCCTCTGCAATCATGCCAAGGAACTCGAAAAGCTGGATGGCAGATAAATATTCTAATTTCAAGGGTGTTTTTCTTGATTTTTCTTGGTTGTTTGTACTTTATAGCCCCATTTTATGTTTACTGCTGCTATTTTTTCTTTCACTGTGCAGATGAGAGTTATCTCACCAATGGATTCCTTAACACTCCCGTGGATTGGATCCCTGGCATGAGGGACATTCGACTAAGAGATCTTCCTGAACTCTTTCGAACGACAGACCCTCACGATATCTTGTTTAACTTCGCGATAAAGGAGACACAAGATGCCTTCAACGCCACTGCAATCATGATCAATACTTTGGACGACTTGGAGCATGAAGTTCTAGATGCATTGGGACGGATGCTGCCTCCCATTTACACTGTCGGTTCCCTATCCATGCTTTGCAAACAGATATCCAATAATTCGTCCATGTCTCTGCAATCGAATCTATGGAAAGAGGATGCGAGTTGCATCGAGTGGTTGGATCGAAGGGACCCCAAATCCGTGGTGTACGTGAACTTTGGTAGCGTCATTAACTTGTCGATGGAGCGCTTGGTGGAGTTCGCTTGGGGGCTTGCAAATAGTAATCATTTCTTCTTGTGGGTCATCCGATCCGACCTCGTCTTCGGCGAAAAGGCCATTTTGCCGCAAGATTTTCTGAGAGAGACGAAAGAAAGGTGTTTGGTGGCAAGCTGGTGCCCGCAAGAGGAAGCTCTCTTGCACCCTTCGGTTGGGGCGTTTTTGACACACTGTGGGTGGAATTCCATATTAGAAAGCATACGAGGTGGAGTGCCGGTTTTATGTTATCCTGCCTTTGCGGAGCAGCCGACCAACTGTTACTTTGCTTGCAAGAAATGGGGTATTGGAATGGAGATTGGTGCCGATTTGAAAAGGGACGAGGTAGAGGGCGTTATTAAGGAGGTGATGGATGGAGCGAAGGGAAGGGATATGAGAAAGAAGGCAGGGAAGTTTAAGGAGATGGCGGGGAGGGCTGTCAAAGAAGGCGGAACCTCCTACTCAAACATGAACCTACTACTCAATAGCTTATTCTCAGGACTTGAATGAGCAATCATCAGCATGTTTTGCAGTCTCAAAACTTATTACATGTCCTTTGGAATTGGATGTACCAGAGGCGGCCCAATACATTTGGGGCCCTAAGACGAATCCAATAAATGAGATTTTTTTTAATAATAAAATTTTTAATAAATATAAAATACTTAAAAAATGATATGAAAATAGATAGCTATTAAGTACATTATTTCAAGATACATGTATCTAACAAAAATAGGCAAAAAAATCTTTTTAATTTAATATAATTCTTGAATGGGAGCACAGAAAAGTAATTACTCTAAAAGAAGGGCCATGAAACTGATTAAATAACTGAGATAATGCTTGACAAGACTGTTTACCCCGTCGAGTAAGAGCAGAATAGGAAAGGGTCATCCCATGGCACTTGATAGCCAAGGTAAAGAAAAGAATTTGTCCAAAAAGAAGCCTCCTATAAGGGAAAAATAGGGGCATTATGGGAAATTCACTCTATCTAATTAATAAAAGTCCCATCCCACCATCTCCCCTTCAAGTGAGTACCCAAGCAGCAACTGCAACATCACACAGCAGCCATTGAACCCCCTCCCTCCTTTTCTCTCTGTACCACCCAAGAGGGGAGAAGAAACCGATAGGAGAAAATTAAAAGAATCTCCACCCTCCAAGAAGTCCATTTCCAATCCCCTTTCTTCCTGATGGCCCAGCTGGGTCAGGAGTAATGTGAGGGAAGGAAAACCAAGATGAAAACCAAAAAAGAGAAGGGATGAAAGATAAGAGTGGCTTCACGCGTGTATCAAGCCAACCAAATCCTTCCTCTCTCTACCCAAAACAAAACTACTGTCCCCAACGTCCCAAATTGTCCCTCTGCAGGCCAGGAAACTCTCCACCTCCCTCCCATCAAGGGGAAGACTCGTAGCCAGCTCTTGTTCCCGTTTTATATGGGGCCTTTGCTTCCTTTTGGTCACGACGTAAAAACTTCCCTCTCTCTCAATCTCTTTGCTCCCTTCGCCTCCCGGAGGCCTTCCATTGGCCCGAGGCCTTAAGCAACCGCCTCGATCGCCTAAGGCTCGGGCCGGCTCTGGATGTACCTGCGTTGGAGCCGCTGTTGTGGATTAATTTTTATCAGGCATGATGTTTTGGATTTCAAAAATCGGTGTAATTTTTATCTGTCTTAGCATTAGCACCTTCAATGGGCTCATATAAATATATCACATAGGCAAAACAGGAATATTATGGAATAAACTAAGCCAAAACCAAAGCTAACTAGAAGCAATATTCATACCGGCAATATATTAAATACCTGAAGAGCAGAAAGAAAGCACACCAAATTTACATGGAAAACCCTCCAGTGTAGAGGAAAAAAACCACGGGGCAAATACAATCAATTCATTATAATAAATATAGAGTTTACAATTCTCAAGTTTATGCCCAAAACTTGAGTTCACAACAAATTGGAAAAACTGCAATATCACCTTTCTAAGAGTAATAATGATCTCATCCAAACCATCACAATGTGATAAATCCAAGAATGTAATGAGATCCCTAACAATGAATACTACAACTTCCTATAGCATCCAATACAACTCTTAGATAGAAATCCAATTTGTTAAATCACTGTGTGAAAAACCACACCCAAGAAAGGCAAAGAAAGAAAAACTGTCTTGAGTTCCTTTCTCCTTCTCCGTTCGGTGTGCAAATCTCATTCACTGCTGCTGCAAGTTGCCCTCTGTCCTTTTGTCACAGCACCCCTTGGCTCCCTCTTTTTTTCTTTTGTTTCTCAGCTGCCAGCTCCAGGTTCACGCATCCCTTTTTCTATCTCATCATGCGCTCTCCCATGCGATCCTAAAAAAAACAAAGATCAAGCCCTAATGGGCTATTGGGCCTCCTCAAGTGGGCTGGACCCACTTACAAAAATATGTCATATGTTTGTTTGATCACTCTTTCTCATACAACAAAAAAAGAGAAAAACAAAGTGTTGCATATTAATTTAGACGTGCTATTAGCATGATGTTGGACCCAAGGTGCTCTTGGTCCGCTCCTATGGGTTGAGTTGCATGGTATAAAGCTACTTAGAAATTATTCGAGAGTTTACAGCAATAGTAATTATAATATTACAGCATTGGTTATAAAAGTTGTTAAAGGGATTTTGTTAATATCCATGCTTAGTTTATTCCTCTAAACACTAGCAATAATTGAAGCACCCTGATGTTACTTCTCGATGCGGCTTTAAATGGTTCGAAGGCGGTTGGGAGCCATAGAGGGGGAGAATGGAGGGCAGGCCCCATGCAGTTTGCCTCCCACATCATTGCGATGATAAATTTGATTGGTCTACTATTTGAAATGGCTATTGTGGCAACTTCTGATAAACTACATGGAATGCCGTGATGCTCGATTAGAGGGAGTAACGAATTTGGCAATGTGTCAAGTGTGTAGTTGTCATGGGAGATTTCCAAGATGGGACAAAATTAGTCATCTACGTGTTGATGCTCCACAAGTTTTCTTTAATTAATAATAATACGTTTGTATCCCTTCATAGTAGAGCTGATCACGGGCCTTCTGGCCCGCCCAGCCCGGCCCGAAATTTTTCGGGCTTGGGCATTAAAAAAAGGCCCATGGGTCGGGCCTGGGCAAGAAAAGCGGCCTGACCAAAAAAAATCAGGCTGGGCCTGATCGGGCCATTCTGGCCCATTTCCAGATTTCAAACATAAAAAAAATCGGACCTGTCGGGTCGGGCCTATCGGGTCGGGCCGGGCTAGACAGGTCTAGAACCAGATTTATGAAGTAGGATCAGGCCTGGACAAAAATTTAAGCCTGACAGTCGGGCTGGACCGGGCCTGGGCATAGCCATCGGGCCTAATTTCTGCTGTAGAGCTCGGCCCGAGCCCGGCCCAGCCCGAGTTTTGATCAGCTCTACTTCAGAGCCTGTCTGAAACCGCAATCCTTACTTTCCTCACACGTGGAACACAAATTCTGACATTAGTATCTAAATCTGCTGCAATCCATGTCTTAAGAACTTCTCGTAAAATATACAGATAAATGGTTGAATTTGATAAAATTATTTGTTTTGAAAACGTAAAACCATGCTAAATGCATGTCAAAAAATTTTCATTTTATTAGAAACACATGCAAGATAGAGAGCGGCTGGAGGAGTTTCTGAAAATATTTAATTATGAAATTATTAAAGTTATGTATTGTTGATAATGTATGTAAACCATCTAAAACTTTACTTGTAACTAAGGTTTTTATCCTGCCAAGCTGTTTTCTTAATTTTGAATAGATATTTTTGGATATTTCTTGATTTTGAATAAAAAAATAATATTCTAAAGTCAAATAATTCCATATCTATGCATCGACAATATCTTTGAATCTTTAATTAATTATTTCAAAAAATTATTTATACGTGCAGTTGTAATGAAAGCAAGTTGGCTTGTCTTTTTTTTTTTTCTGCTTGAAAATAAATAAATACATTTTTAAAAAAAATTATTTATTATACTAAAAAGGATAAACATTGAATGGTGACAATTGAATGATACTCCAATCCAAAACTTATCTTCAGTCCCAATTGAAACTTGGACTGAAGATAAGTGTTGGCGAGCGTCGAGTACACAAAAGGCGGTTGGGAGCCATAGAGAGTGGGAGAATGGCGGCCAGGGCTCATGCAGTTTGCCTCCCAATGGCAGCTCAAGGCCACATAAATCCCTTCCTCAAGCTAGCCAAGATCCTCCACGCCAAGGGCTTCTTCGTCACCTTTGTCTACACCGAGTTTGACTACGCCCGCCTGTTGAAAGCCGGCGGCCTGGATGCCGTGAAGGGCTCCGGCGACTTCCGGTTCGAGACCATCCCTGATTTCCTCCCGCCGTCCGATCTCGACGGCAACCGGCACATACCCAGCCTGTGCGATTCCCTCAGCAAGAACGGGTTGGTCCCCTTTCGCGATCTCTTAGCCAGGCTTAACAATACTGCTGCAGCGCCTCCAGTTAGCCTTGTCATCTGGGATGGCATCATGACCTTCGGCCGGAAGGCCGCCGCAGAGCTCGGCATCTCCAACATCATGTTTTGGACTGCTAGTGCTAGTGGTTTGATGGGCTTCCTCCATTATCCGCAGCTCATTGACAAGGGCTTGGCGCCACTGAAAGGTCTGGTTGTCTCTCTAGCTTTCTCTCGCCTTCCCCTAGTAATTTTCTACGATTAGTGCATGGTAACAAGCTAGGTTGAGGCTCTCTTGGTTCTAATATAAACCACAGTGGATTTGTCCTCTCCAATCATGCCAAGGAACTTGAGAAGCTGGATGACAGATAATTCTAATTTCAACAGTGTTTTTCTTGATTTTTCTTGGTTGTTTGTACTTTATAGCTCCCATTTTATGTTTACTGCTGCTATTTTTTTTTCACTGTGCAGATGAGAGTTATCTCACCAATGGATTCCTTGACACTCCCGTGGATTGGATCCCTGGCATGAGGGACATTCGACTAAGAGATCTTCCTGAACTCCTTCGAACGACAGACCCTGGCGATATCTTGTTTAACTTCGCGATAAAGGAGACACAAGATGCCTTCAACGCCACTGCAATCATGATCAATACTTTGGACGACTTGGAGCATGAAGTTCTAGATGCATTGGGACGGATGCTGCCTCCCATTTACACCGTCGGTTCCCTATCCATGCTTTGCAAACAGATATCCAATAATTCGTCCATGTCTCTGCAATCGAATCTATGGAAAGAGGATGCGAGTTGCATCGAGTGGTTGGATCGAAGGGACCCCAAATCCGTGGTGTACGTGAACTTTGGTAGCGTCATTAACTTGTCGATGGAGCGCTTGCTGGAGTTCGCTTGGGGGCTTGCAAATAGTAATCATTTCTTCTTGTGGGTCATCCGATCCGACCTCGTCTTCGGCGAAAAGGCCATTTTGCCGCAAGATTTTTTGAGAGAGACGAAGGAAAGGTGTTTGGTGGCAAGCTGGTGCCCGCAAGAGGAAGTTCTCTTGCACCCTTCGGTTGGGGCGTTTTTGACACACTGTGGGTGGAATTCCATATTAGAAAGCATACGAGGTGGAGTGCCGGTTTTATGTTATCCTGCCTTTGCGGAGCAGCCGACCAACTGTTACTTTGCTTGTAAGAAATGGGGTATTGGAATGGAGATTGGTGCCGATTTGAAAAGGGACGAGGTAGAGGGCGTTATTAAGGAGGTGATGGATGGAGCGAAGGGAAAGGATATGAGAAAGAAGGCTGGGAAGTTCAAGGAGATGGCGGAGAGGGCTGTCAAAGAAGGCGGAACCTCCTACTCAAACATGAACCTACTACTCCATAGCTTATTCTCACGACTTGAATGAGCAATCATCAGCATGGTTTGGAGTCTCAAAACTTATTACATGTCCTTTGGAATTGGATGTACCTGTGTTGGAGCCGCTGTTGTGGATTAATTTTTACCCGGCATGTTGTTTTGGATTTCAGAAATCAGAGTAATTTTTATCTGTCTTAGCATTAGCACCTTCAGTGGGCTCATATAAATATATCACACAGGCAAAACAGGAATATTATGGAATAAACTAAGCTAAAACCAAAGCCAACTAGAAGCAATATTCATACAGGCAATATATCAAATACCTGAAGAGCAAAAAGAAAGCACACCAAATTTACATGGAAAACCCTCCAGTGTAGAGGGTAAAAAACTATGGGGCAAATCCAATCAATCCACTATAATAAATATAAAGTTTACAATTCTCAAGTTTATACCCAAAACTTGAGTTCATAATAAATTAGAAAAACTGCAATATCATTTTTGTAAGAGTAACAATGATCTCATCGAAACCACCACAATGTGATGAACCCAAAAATGTAATGAGATTCCTAACAATGAATACTACAACTTCCTATAGCATCAAATACAACTCTTAGATAGAAACCCAATTTGTTAAATCACTGTGTGAAAAACCACACCCAAAAAAGATAAAGAAAGAAAAAACATGTTTTGAGTTCCTTTCTCCTTCTCCGTTCGGCGTGCAAATCTCATTCACTGCTGCTGCAAGTTGCCCTCTGTCCTTTTGTCACAGCACTCCTTGGCTCCCTTTCTTTTTCTTTTGTTTCTCAGCTGCTAGCCTCAGGTTCACGCGTCCCTTTTTCTATTTCATCATTCACTCTCCCATGCGATCCTTAAAAAAAAAAAAAAGAACAAAGATCAAGCCTTAATGGGCTATTGGGCCTCCTCAAGTGGGCTGGACCCACTTACAAAAACATATCATATGTTTGTTTGATTACTCTTTCTAGCAAGCACATACAACAAAAAAAAGAGAAAAACAAACTGTTGCATATTTAGACGTGCTATTAGCATGATGTTGGACCCAAGGTGCTCTTGGTCCGCTCCTATGGGTTGAGTTGCATGGTATCAAGCCACCTGGGCATTTTTCGAGAGTTTACAGCAATAGTTATTATAATATTACAGCATTGGCTATGAAAGTTGTTAAGGAATTTTGTTAATATTCATGCTTAGTTTATTCCTCTAAACACTAGCAATAATTGAAGCACCCTGATGTCACTTCTAGGTGCGCCTTTAAATGGTTCGAAGGCAGTTGGAAGCCATGGAGTGGGAGAATGGCGGCCAGGCCTCATGCAGTTTGCCTCCCAATGGCAACTCAAGGCCACATAAATCCCTTCCTCAAGCTAGCCAAGATCCTCCACTCCAAGGGCTGCTTCATCACCTTTGTCTACACCGAGTTTGACTACGCCCGCCTGTTGAAAGCCGGCGGCCTGGATGCCGTGAAGGGCTCCGGCGACTTCCGGTTCGAGACAATCCCTGATGGCCTCCCGCCGTCCGATCTCGACGGCAACCGGCACATGCCCAGCCTGTGCGATTCCCTCAGCAAGAACGGGTTGGTCCCCTTCCGCGATCTCATAACTAGGCTTAACAGTACTGCTTCAGCGCCTCCAGTTAGCCTTGTCATCTGGGGCGCCCTCATGAGCTTCGGCCGGAAGGCCGCCGCAGAGCTCGGCATCTCCGACATCATGTTTTGGACTGCTAGCGCTTGTGGTTTGATGGGCTTCCTCCATTATCCGCAGCTCATTGACAAGGGCTTGGCGCCACTGAAAGGTCTGGTCATCTCTCTCTTGCTCTCGCCTCCCCCCTAGTAATTTTCTACGATTAGTGCATGGTAACAAGCCAGGTCGAGGCTTGTGTAAAAAGTTAATAATAACAAGAAGTATCTGAAAACTGAAATCTATAATATTTACCGACCCCGTTAATTAGTTGCTCTAAAGCCTTTCTCTTGGTTCTAATATAAACCACAGTGGACTTGTCCTCTCGATTATATTCATGCCAAGGAACTTGAGACGCTGGATGACAGATAATTCTAATTTCAACAGTGCTTTTCTTGATTTTTCTTGGTTGTATGTACTCTGTAGCTCCCATTTTATGTTTACTGCTATTTTCTTTTTTTTCCCCACTGTGCAGATGAGTGTTATCTCACCAATGGATTCCTTGACACTCCCGTGGATTGGATCCCTGGCATGAGGGACATTCGACTAAGAGATCTTCCTGCACTCCTTCGAACGACCGACCCTCACGATATCTTGTTTAACTTCCTGACTAAGGAGACACAAGAAGCCTTCGAGGCCACTGCAGTCATGATCAATACTTTCGAAGATTTGGAGCATGAAGTTCTAGATGCAATGGGACAGATGCTGCATCCCATTTACACTGTCGGTTCGATATCCATGCTTTGCAAACAGATGTCCAATAATTCATCCATGTCTCTACCATCGAATCTATGGAAAGAGGATGCGAGTTGCATCGAGTGGTTGGATCGAAGGGACCCCAAATCCGTGGTGTACGTGAACTTTGGAAGCGTCATTAACTTGTCGATGGAGCGCTTGCTGGAGTTCGCTTGGGGGCTTGCAAATAGTAATCATTTCTTCCTGTGGGTCATCCGATCCGACCTCGTCTCCGGCGCCAAGGCCATTTTGCCGCAAGATTTTCTGAGAGAGACGAAAGAAAGGTGTTTGGTGGCAAGCTGGTGCCCGCAAGAGGAAGCTCTCTTGCACCCTTCTGTTGGGGCGTTTTTAACACACTGTGGGTGGAATTCAACATTGGAAAGCATATGTGGCGGAGTTCCGGTTTTATGTTATCCTGCCTTTGCGGAGCAGACGACCAACTGTTACTTTGCTTGTAAGAAATGGGGTATTGGACTGGAGATTGGTGCCGATGTCAAAAGGGATGAGGTAGAGGGTGTTATTAAGGAGGTGATGGATGGGGCTAAGGGAAAGGATATGAGAAAGAAGGCTGGGAAGTTGAAGGAGATGGCAGAGAATGCTGTGAAAGAAGGCGGAACCTCCTACTCAAACATGAACCTACTACTCAATAGCTTATTCTCAGGACTTGAATGAGTATTCATCAACATCGTTGCAGTCTCAAACTAATTACATAAATAATTCATGTTTGGGCAGAAGATGGAAGCTACTTCGGAAGCTCTGTGATATTCTGTTTTCTATTGAGTGTATTCATACACGTATTGTATGAATTATCCATCTTAGTAAAAAAAAAAATTATGTAAACTTTTTTTTTCTAATAAAGGCCAGACGGTTTTGTCCTTTCGAATTGGATGCACCTGCGTTGGAGCCGATGTTGAGGATTAATTTTTACCTGGCATGTTGTTTTGGATTATAGAGGAGTGATTCTCATCTGTTTGTTTTCTTGCTCGGGTGGCACATATTAAAGGCTTCTGATACTCTTAGTTGGTTAGATAATTAGGCTGCCTTGTCGTATAAAAGCATTTTTCTGTGCATATTTTGGATTGCAGCCATGGGGCGCCAGGGAAAAATTATATCCTACGCCATGCACGCCGGCATAGCCCTGCATTATGCTACGGAATCCATGGAAACGACGCAAGATTTAGGATATAATTTCATGTATAATGCGGTGGGGCAGGCGACAGATATTTAAATTATCATAACCTATCTGTCTACAGTAGGATGACATGATTGCATAGGCACTATGTGATACATTAAATGGGGAATCAATGATGTGGAGCCTAGACAATCATGATTTTTTAACTATGATTATTGAGCTAAGCCTTTCTAGTTATATCTCGGAGAGGGTCCCAACACGTATTTGGCATCCATACAACCGGGGATGTAATTTAACCGAGCTTGATTGAGCCTAAATCTAACCAAGCATGATTTAAAATTAATTTCAAGCTCAGGCGAAATTGAGATCACACTTGGTTTATTTACTATTATTTCAAGCTCTATTAGAACTTGATTTCGGATGGAGTTGAACATATGCCCAATTGATTAGCTTGAAAATATTAAATTGAGCTAAAAATAAATTCATACTTGCATTTAAGCTTGGTTTAATTTTATATTAATATTTTGTAATTTTTAAAATTGATTAAATATTTAAATTTTTTGAAATGATCTTAATAGGGTGGATCATTAGATTGTATTTATGTCGGCCTGTCTATCTCTCTATTTATCTGTTTGTCTATTTATCTATCTATCCATCCGTTTGTCTATCTGTCTGTATGTCTGTCCATCCATCCCTTCATCCATCCATCTAGCTAAAAATTAACTCAAAGCATAGATTGTTAGTTCAAGCTTGGTGCATTAGCTTCTAGCCAAGCTTAAATTGTGTTTTTTCTGAGCCAAGCTCAAGTTATTCTGGTCATTTACTATCTTTGGATGCTACATATGATATGTCTTAGTAATCCACAAATAATTAATTGATTTTTTTTTACGCCAAAGCAAAAAGTTTTAGTTTTGTTGTGAAGTCTCCCCTATATTGGTGTTAAAAAAAATTTTAAAATTTGCAATAAGAGGATGATGGTAATTTTAATAATATCCCATAGGTTTTTCGAGCAGTGTTTTCTCCTACTAGACCGTATCTACTATGAATGTGAGAGTCACGAAACTATACATAAGCAAAAAGGAATGATGGGGATTTCAATATGCTTCCATAAACACTAAATGGGAATCATAGCAACTTGGGCTTATTCTATAATTTCATCATTTTTTTTCTCCAATTAGTGAAGTATAACATGGACATTAATGTTGATGACGTCATTTTCGTAAAAGTTTTGTTATTCCTTCTTTTTTTCTCTTTTTTCTTTTTCTGAAATGCAACGAACCCGGCTTCCAAAAGCTCTAAAAATTTTAGAGAAAATATCAAAAAATAGGAGGGTTCAATTATACATGTTCCGAAGTCTACTTCATTTTTCTTCTAAGATTTTTGAAAACAAAAACAGAAAGAAAAAAAAAAATTATACCACATGCGCTCCAAGAGATCACCATTGGACAGTGAATCAATCCATATTCTGATTTAGACCACATCTTTAATATATACTTGCAAACCCTCACAAGCTGCAATATTTGCAGGAATCACCTTGCAATTTGTAATACGTATTCCATGAGACCCAAAAATGATCTTTATTCCCAATTATCTACAACAATGGTTACGGAGGGTCTTCTTTGTTATGATTACGTTGACTTGTCCCAGACTATCTTGCACCCAAATGCCCCAAGAATCCACTAACTCGACACTTTGCATACTTTGCTATCAACAGCTCGGGGAATTGATTCGCAAAAAGTGTTGAATGAAAAAGGGAATAAAAGAATGTTTCTTAAGAAGCTTTGGTTAAGTATTCCGCAGAAAACACCAAACCGAAGCCTAACCCCTATCCCATCAGTGGCTAGAATGGTGAGGCAAAAATATCCTTCTCATCTTTGCTTATAAGATTTGAAGTCTTCTCCTTTCTTGTATATCCTCGAGTTCCTTCTCTTAAATACTCATTTACGCTACTTTTCCATCCATGCTTGTTCCACGTAGAAGGCAAGTGCCTGCAAAAGTATATACCGAAGCCATGTGATGAAACCCGTAAATTGAACTGCTAATTTGTACTTGGTGGCTTTCAACACCCAACAACTTAATTAGTTGTCTGGGAGGGATGACACAACTTTTTCTTACTTAAAACATGTGTCATATGTTTGTTTGATCACTCTTTCTGTTGGGGAAAAAACCCCAAGTCATACATCCACGGAGGCGCTCAGCCAAAGAGCGCCGACCGGAAAGCTGCTCGGTCAGAGAGTGCCGACCAGCTCTCTGGTCGGCCGAAGAGCGCCAGCCGGAAAGTTGCTCGGCCAAAGAGTGCCGAACGGAGAGCTGCTCGGCCAAAGATCGCCGACCAGAAAGCTGCTCGGCCAAAGGATGCCGACCAGGAAGGCGCTCGACTAGAAGGCGCCGACCAGAGTGCGCGCCAAGAGGTGCCCAACCAAAATAAGCTGCCCGGTTAGAAAGTGCCGACCAAAGACAGCGCCGAGGCGCTCTGCTAGAAGGTGCTCGCCTAAAGGGCGCCGACCAGGAGTACTCAAAGCAGCCCCGCCACAGGGCGCCCCATTGGGCGATCAGCTCGGCTCGGCACCCTTGCCGAGCCGATGCCTTAACCAAATGTTCAACCTCCGCCTAAAGTCCAAGGGACTTGACAACTCCTACGGCTTGCGACCTGCCACTATCTCCAAGCCATCAAGGCATAAGATCTCCTCAGGCGTTCGGCACGACCTGCCATTAATGCATGAGACTCCCTCAAGTCTCCGATGCACTCAGGCATTTAATGAACACGGCCCAAGACGATCTCCGGATCACTGAACCATCAGAACGTATGGCTCTCCCTGACCGCCGGTTCATTCGGTAATAAATGCACTTACCATCCACGGACCCCAGGCCCACCACAGCCGGCGGTTCAACCACTCCAACAGGTCCGATCGACCGTGACAACTCCCTGATTCCGGTCTGATCCGGTCCCGTTCTCCATTACGCCATTAATGGGCCAAATCGTGCCCAATTATTACAAAACAGGACAAACCTCCTGTCACCTCCCAGGTAACAAAAATCCTCCTATAAAAGGAAACCTGGAGGGAAAAGGGAGAGAGGACCAAAAAGCAGAAAAAAACCCGGAGCTGGAGAGAACCCTCCTAGACCGGGGGAAAAAGGAAGAAAACAGCACAGACACAATTGAACACGGGATTCTCTTTGTCTTCTCCACATACTCTCTCCCCTGCTCTTCTCCACATACTTGCCCCCTCTGACTTAGGCATCGGAGGGCCGGCGCCGGGGAGCCCGGCCACCGGTTTTCTTTGCAGGACTTGCACACCCCCCCGCAGCGGAGGACGCAGCCAGCCGGCGCACCGCCGTCCGCCCCCTGCAGCAGCGGAGCTCCTCCTTCCCCGGCTTCACGGCGGCCCCCGGGTCCAATTTCCAGCAACACTTTCCAACAAGCACTACATGCAACAAAGAAAAGGGTGAAAAAAGTGTTGCATATTTAGACTGGCTATTAATTATCATGATGCTGGATCGAAGGTGCTCTTGGTTCGCATCCATGGGTTGAGTTGCATGGTATCCAGCCACTTAGGCATTACTTGATAGGTTACAACAATAATAATTATAATATTACAACATTGGTTATGAAAGTTGTAAAGGGATTTTGTTAATATTCATGCTTAGTTTATGTCGGATGTGTGTATTGTGAATTTGTAAAATAAATTAAATAATAAATAGATGAATAAATAAATCTGATCTCAAATGAAGATTTAACTATGTAAGATCAAGGCTAGTGTTTGACACTATGTCCTTAAGATAGATTTCGCCCTCCACATAGGTGCTTTGGATCTCTTGAGCGTCTGCCTCCCAGGATACAATGATCTTTACAAACAAAAGGCACACCAATTTGTTTGTTCGGCGAACTAAAAACTGAGTTTTTGTACTCTCTTTGAATGAACTCACTAATGCTCTCTAATAACTCTAGAATGAAAACTAGATGAATTGGAAAGATTCGATGTCTAGAATGGTTGGAGGAAGGCTCTATTTATAGAGTTCATGGTGATTTTTCAGAACATAAACCAAGTGAAGAGACATGTCTTTTCTATTCAAATGAATAGACACATCCTTGTGAATAGTCATGTTTTTCATGCTAATAGTCATGTCTTTTAAATGAAAAGATGCATCCATACAAAGATGCAATGTAAAAATGCATCCATTCAAATAAATCGATGCATCTTTTTTGATGCAACTCTTTTGAAGAGACACACCTCTTCTAAGAAACACCATTTCAAGTGAGTCATTTTGCAGCCTATTTTCTCATTCACCTATTATAGTCTAACAGTTTATTCCTCTAAAAACTACCAATAATTGAAGCACCCTGATGTTACTTCTAGGTACAATGGGTTCTCTCCTATTTGAGTATTAATTGTGAAGTTACGTACGATATGTCAATTACATATTAGGGACTAGTAGACAATAGGACCACTAAGAGTGCAAAATTATTGGATGGTGGTGGACCTAATGATTCATTGTCATGACAACACACCACTTCATGCATGAATTATTATGCCCTAAAACTGCTAGCTGGGTCGACCACATGATATTGCCATATGAACCCTCGCGCGGTACCTTAAAGATCATACAAAGCTCAAGATGAATAATTTTCAATAACTCTAGAAATTTAAATCAACAGTTAATAGTCAAATAATCCACCATGATCGCATAACTAAACTTATTCAATTACAAAATTTCAACTGTTCATTGGTATCAGAAAATAAACTAACTAGCTAGTATCTCTAATACTTAAAGTCCATACCCACCCTATCCGAAACTATGCATCTTGTATCTTTAAATAAAATGCAATAGATGGATATGAACTTTCCAGCACAGTAAGAATCTCCAACCATCGCAGCAATATAAATAAAACAAATTAATGAAAAAGATAATGAAATAAATAATATTGGAAGAAATAAATACCATAATATTATTCAAAAAACTCATTCAATATAGCATATACATATATTATCAATATCCATCTTATAAAAAAAAATACATGTCACACATCCCAACCAATTTAATCATTTAATTCAACAACAATTTCATATGTTATATCATTCGTTTCTCATTATCTCAATTTCATGTTTGATAACAATTTATTTTCCGACTTTAGATTAACCAAAATCATGCCCCAGTCCATGATTCAAACAAAATTCTCATATGTAAGCCTGCGGAAGCTATCCCACGTACACACCCGTGGAGGCTATCCCATGCATAAGCTTGTGGAGGCTATCCCTATGACGAAATTAGTACAGACCACTTCTTATCCATCTAATTATTATATATTATTTTTGACATATCAATTTCAATTTAACAGTATATTTCTTATAATTTTAAGATAACTAGAATCATAGTTCATATAATCATATCTTCAATAGCTGATATCCATGTATGATACACATAAATAGACTCATATCGAAAATCATATAAAACAATATTATCTCATGTAAACCAAATTCATTGATCCAAGTTCAATGATACAAAACCAGCGATTCAAATCCGACAATAAAAATTCATAAATAACATATAATGGTAATTATATATAAGGATTCTTATCTTTACTGGTGACAGACTCAACATGGTAAGTATAATCTGACACTACGATCTACAAAGCAAGGTGTTATGTACCCTGCTCAAATTCTTCTTGCGCTGCCGACTTCGCTCTTACAGAATCAAACCTAATCACTAAAAGAAAATCACATAATGAATATTAGCAACCTAAACCTTCTAGTTGTATCCACTAGGAGTCCATCACCGGGTCTTTCAAATTGCTTCTACCAATCACTTTGGGCTCGTTTGGTTCGCGGGAAGTATTTTTCCTCCTAGGAATATGATTCCTGGGAATTAGATTCCTAGGAAGAGGATACCTAGGAAAGTACTTTTGGCATGTTTGGTTAACCATGGGAAAGTGACAAATTTCCAAAGTGCTTATGTTTGGTTGACCATCAACTTTCCTAGGAAAGTTATGTATAATTCCTATTATGCCCTTAATAGAAATTAGGTCTTTAATGCCTCTTTAATGCTTCTTTAATGCTGAAGGGTCTTTTTGGGAAAAAATAAAAAAGGAGTGATTCCCACCTCATGGGAAAGTAACTTTCCCATGTTTCTCATGGGAAAGACTTTCCCATGAAATGTGGGAATCATATTCCCATGGGAATATAACTTTCCCATCTCTCTCCTTTGAAAACTCCAACTAAATAAGAGGCATTTCATTACTTTCCCGTTGACCACACTTTCCCCCCTCCTTTTCCTGCGAACCAAACGAGCCCTTGGATCAACTAGAGAGAGAAAAGTAGAGAGAGCAGAGAGAAAAAGAGAAGAGACAAGAAACAAGGAAGCTATGAAAGCTCTCTCCTTCTCAAAATTGAAGAAAGCAGGGGAGTTTCCATTTAGGTGGCAGCGGCCAAGGGCGGCCCAGTCTAGGTGGCAACCCTCAAGGGCGACTCTCAGCCGCGACATCACTGGGAATGGTGGTCTTTTTCATAACCGGCTCACCGGCCGGCGACCATTACCTCGTGGGCGGCAATACGCGGTGATCGTCGACGATGGAAGAAACAGGAGAGAAAACATGGGATTCAAGCCGAACAGGGGAGCATCTATTCGCTAAGATTTCGACGGCTCGCTCGTTCCAATCAAGAAAAACGGTGGCCCAAGAACCAAAAGAAAGGAAGAAAGAAATTCTTAGCAACCTTACCTTAGCCTGCGTCATGTGACTCACTGCCTAACTCGGAGCTGCTTTCAATACTTAGCTTGATCATTGGTGGCAGAGATTCCAGCGCCCTATTGACATGGAGGTCCTGACAGTGAATGGCAGGGGCGGCGATGACCGGAAGAAAGAAAGAAAAGGAAGCAAGATAGAAATAGGGAAAGATGAATCCAGTTGAATCCCAACGATTGAAGGCAAGATCTCAGTTGGCGATGGCTACAGGAGGCAGGAACCGGAGCAAAGAGGGTGTCGGTGAGGTGGGACGCGATGATGCCTCAGCTCCGGCGAAGTTTCAAGGCTTGCACAATGAATCCAATGCGGCGAAAATCATAAGGGAGAAGAAGAGAGGAAGGGTGCTGGTGTTCGGTGGTGTGGGCATGTGGAGGAGGGAATAGGGGAGGGGTTTTTATAGATTTCTTCCCTTCTTATATGAGTTTGCGTCATCTCAGAGTTGGGCTGGTCCATGGACCCGGCTTGGCCGGATATCAAGCCAATTGAAGGGCCAGCCTCATGTATCATGTTGGCATCATCCAATTACTATCACTATACCAATCATGGAAGGCTACCTGTGCAAAATTGAGCCTTAATCTGATCGGAAAGAAGGAAGAATTCTTACAACCTGCTGAACTCAAATCTTTCTCAAAAAAATAGAAGAAAATAGAAGAATCATGAAAGTAGGCTTAAGTCTTTTTTTTCCATTGATTTTTATACACCTCATAAATTGGGATACATAGTGCGTATTTATAATAATAGTGAGGTCCTTTCTTGCACAATTTAGTTTGAATTCTTCTGCAAGTTTGAATAGAAGTAGATTTCTAAAAGTAATTAAGACTAATAAAAATAATCATAAAAAAGTAAAATTCTATAAGAGATAGATCTCAAATCTTTTTATCAACTTTGACTTATGTTGCTTTACCTAATAATTGTCGGTTTGGAAAATAACATCCGGTCAACGTCTTTTGCGAAAAAAAAATTGGTTTGACAAATCTATTTTGGGATCCAAAGAAATTTCGGTCCATTTCAACCTCCTAGGAAGTTATAGATTTCGAAAAATAACCTGATATGAAAAAAAAAAATCATCTCAATTGGGCATCGTATGACTTAGTTATGGCCTTCGGAAGTCTGGCGCATGATTCGGCTTCCTAATATGATGGATCTTGCTCCTGGACCCTATCTATCCCTAGCCATAGTGGCCTAAGTAATCTACATAGTCTTCGTAGTTGTTAAAGTAATCCACATCAAGTCTGATGATTCTTCTGAATATCTATAGTTATTAAAATGGATCATATTGAGTCCAGTGATCCATTTGAATATCCATAATGGCCAAACTAATATACATCAAGTCTAGTAGTCCTTCTAAATACTCGTAGTGTCCAAAGTAGTTCATATTAAATTTGATGATCCTCCTAAATCAAACCTTTATAATTTATTTGGAGGATCCCATCATAACTTCACCAACACTTTCTCACAAAAATTCACAAGGGAGAAAAAGCAGCTTGAGGTGACTTTTGTGTTTAGTTTCACGACTACATATCATGGGCAAGACACTCTCGAGGGAGAGAGAGATTGGGATCAATTTTTCCTCTACTAGTGATTAGCGTGGTGCACCGCCCAAAGTGGTGCACATGGTGTTGGGTATAATTTCTTCTATTTCAAAAGGTATTTTGGTTTTTTCTGGTTAAAACTAGCACAAAAAATAAATAAAAGGAAAAATATGTTTAACATGTGTTGGACTTAGCAGTAATTTGAAATTTTGTCATAAAGTTATAAAGATCAAATTGCCTTCTTACTTCTTTGAATATTTGTAGGATGGATAGGGATAAAATGATAATTAAAAGAAATAACAATCAGTCCATTTTATCTATCCATAAGTTTGATAAAAAAAAAATCTTGTACCTCCCGCCACCACAGGAATGCAGGATGTTTGACAAGGATTTAGGGGGAGGGGCTTTATTCCACAACCTGGCATCACCTTTGACTATTAACTTTCTTTTCTAATTCTTTGCCGCGAAAAATAATACGGGAAATTCCCCAAAATAATATAACTCTACATAATCTGTACGCAGAGTCGTTAATAATACGGCCTGCAGAGAAGGAAGTTGGGAGCCATAGAGTGGGAGAATGGCGGCCAGGCCTCATGCAGTTTGCCTCCCAATGGCAACTCAAGGCCACATAAATCCCTTCCTCAAGCTAGCCAAGATCCTCCACTCCAAGGGCTTCTTCATCACCTTTGTGTACACCGAGTTCGACTATGCCCGCCTGATGAAAGCCGGCGGCCCGGATGCCGTGAAGGGCTCCGGCGACTTCCGGTTCGAGACCATCCCTGATGGCCTCCCGCCGTCCGATCTCGACGGCAACCGGCACATACCCACCCTGTGCGATTCCCTCACCAAGAACGGGTTGGTCCCCTTTCGCGATCTCATAATCAGGCTTAACAGTACTGCATCAGCGCCTCCAGTTAGCCTTGTCATCTGGGGTGGCCTCATGTGCTTCGGCCGGAAGGCCGCCGCAGAGCTCGGCATCTCCGACATCATGTTTTGGACTGCTAGTGCTAGTGGTTTGATGGGCCTCCTCCATTATCCGCAGCTCATTGGCAAGGGCTTGGCGCCACTGAAAGGTCTGATCATCTCTCTCTTGCATGCTCTCCGCTCCCCTGGTGATCGATTTCCTACGATTAGTGGTAACAAGCCAGGTCGAGGCTTGTGTAAAAAGTTAATAATAACAACAAGTCTATACCTAACAGTTAATTCCCAGGTATCTGAAAACTGAAATCTATAGTATTTACTGACCCCATTAATTAGTTGCTCTAAAGCCTCTCTCTTAGCTCTAATATAAACCACAGTGAATTTGTCCTCCGCAATCATGCCAAGGAACTTGAGAAGCTGGATGACAGATATTTCTAATTTCAACAGTGTTTTTCTTGGCTGTATGTACTCTGTAGCTCAAATAACTATGGCTTCCAAGCCCAAATTTTTTTTTCCTGGCTTTTTATCAACCTTAGCATACTTGGACAGCATCATAAGCGTTTTTGCATGCAAGCGTTTCCATAAACTACTATATTATGTTCCTGCTGTTTTTTTTGTTTTTTCACTGTGCAGATGAGAGTTATCTCACCAATGGATTCCTTGACACTCCCGTGGATTGGATCCCTGGCATGAGGGACATTCGACTAAGAGATCTTCCTGCACTCTTTCGGACGACGGACCCTGACGATATATTGTTTAACTTCGTGATAAGGGAGACACAAGATGCCTTCAAGGCCACTGCAATCATGATCAATACTTTCGAAGACTTGGAGCATGAAGTTCTAGATGCCTTGGGACGGATGCTGCCTCCCATTTATACTGTCGGTTCGATATCCATGCTTTGCAAACAGATGTCCAATAATTCGTCCATGTCTCTACCATCAAATCTGTGGAAAGAGGATGCGAGTTGCATCGAGTGGTTGGATCGAAGGGACCCCAAGTCCGTGGTGTACGTGAACTTTGGAAGCATCATAAACTTGTCGATGGAGCGCTTGCTGGAGTTCGCTTGGGGGCTTGCAAATAGTAATCATTTCTTCCTGTGGGTCATCCGATCCGACCTCGTCTCCGGCGCCAAGGCCATTTTGCCGCAAGATTTTCTGAGAGAGACGAAAGAAAGGTGTTTGGTGGCAAGCTGGTGCCCGCAAGAGGAAGTTCTCTTGCACCCCTCGGTTGGGGCGTTTTTAACACACTGTGGGTGGAATTCGACATTGGAAAGCATATGTGGCGGAGTTCCGGTTTTATGTTATCCTGCCTTTGCGGAGCAGACGACCAACTGTTACTTTGCTTGTAAGAAATGGGGTATTGGACTGGAGATTGGTGCCGATGTCAAAAGGGACGAGGTAGAGGGCGTTATTAAGGAGGTGATGGATGGGGCCAAGGCAAAGGATATGAGAAAGAAAGCTGGGAAGTTGAAGGAGATGGCGGAGAGGGCTGTGAAAGAAGGCGGAACCTCCTACTCAAACATGAACCTACTACTTAATAGCTTATTCTCAGGACTTCAATGAGCAATCATCAGCATGGTTGCAGTCTCAAGACTAATTACATGTCCTTTGGAGTTGGATCGATGTACCTGCGTTGGAGCCGCTGTTGAAGATTAATTTTTACCTGGCATGTTGCTTTGGATTTTAGAAATTGGAGTGATTTTTATGTCTTTGCTTGCTTTTGTCTGTCTTGTGCCAAGCGGAGTGCATGAGTGTTCGGTTTCTGGACCTCAAGACCATTACAATGCCGTTTAAATCTCACGTTACATGATGGTTGGCTAGTATTTGGTGCTTTCAGATCCTTAATTCCTATTGTGTGGTGGAATTGGAATCTACCAAAAAATAAATATATAATCTTGACAATCTGTGTACCGGGGGATGACATGATTGTTTGGGCCCTACATCGTGCATTAGTTACGTAATCAATGATGTGCAGGAGAAACGATATCTTCTACGGCGTGCACCACATGCCCTGCACCCGGCCAATTACAGCCATTGGTACCCATAGGCCCAATCATCGCGTTCCACCGCTAATTAAAATAAGTAGCTGTGGTTGACCGCGTACGCGACCAGGTGGTGCACATTTTATAGGATATAATTTCTCAATGCGGAGCCCAGATTTTTATGACCATGGCGCCACGCATTGGAGGAAGTATATTCTCGACCATCGGAACCACATGCCGGTGCACCATGCCAGTTAATTTATATCAATTTTATGGACCCATTCATCTTGCATTCATCTTAAATTGTCGGCAAGAGAAATGGGGAGAGATGATTGCCATTTCTCTACGTATGGGTAGTCATAGTTATTGAATTTGGCCTTTCTAGTTCCACTTAGGAGAGGATCCCAACTTGTATTTGGCATCTAAAACATCGAGGGCGTAGTTGGGTGGAATTTATGTATAATCCGGACCCAACTCAAAAAATTCTGATCAGGTTCGAGTCTGAGTCAGATCCGATTTCAACCTATCCTTGGCTTCAGAACTTATGTTTGCACCCTTGCGAGCTACAGCCCATGGGCCCAAATAATTCTATGAA
The DNA here is from genome assembly GCF_051530095.1 of Phoenix dactylifera. Classification (NCBI taxonomy): domain Eukaryota; kingdom Viridiplantae; phylum Streptophyta; class Magnoliopsida; order Arecales; family Arecaceae; genus Phoenix; species Phoenix dactylifera. The sequence goes on from NC_143201.1 coordinate 1,698,065, forward strand.
TTCAGGTCGGATTAGATCGAGTGGTAGGATTGAAAACTCAAAATTATCCAAATTTCAAATGGATCGGGTCGGGTTTGAATTCAGTAAACTCAGACCCGATCTGGAAAAAGGAACGGGTCCAATTTTAAGACCCAGCCCGACCCCACGGGTCCTTCAAAATACGTTGGCTCGAGTTGGGTCACAGGTCAACCTGCCCGACCCATTTGCAGCCTTATTTAGAACTGGAATTGAGCTTTTTCAAAATCAAGCTCAAGCTATTTAGATCATTTACCATCCTTGGACACAACTTATAACATATTTTAAATAATGCATAATTATTTGATTTTTTTTGGATCAAAGCAAAAAATTTCAGCTTTGTTGTGAAGTGCCTACCACATGGTTGTCAAAAAGAATTTTAAAAGTTGCAATAAGAGGATGATGGTAACTTTAATAATATTCTATAAATTTTTCGAGTAGTGTCTTGTCTTACTTGACCGAGTCTACTATGAATATGCGAATCACAAACCGATACATAAGCAAAAAGATATGATGAGGATTTCAATATGTTTCCATGAACACTAAATGGGAATGATAACAACTTGGGCTTATTTAGTAATGTCGCCACTTCTTTTTCACCGATTAGTCAAGTACCATATGGAGATTAATGTTGATGATCTCATTTTCCTAAACTTCTGTTATTTCTTCTTCTTCTTCTTCTTCTTCTTCTTTTCTTCTTTTTTTTTTCTGAGATGCAACAAACCTTTCTTTCCAAAAGCTCTAAAATTTTTAGAGGAAATATCAAAAAATAGGAAGGCTTAATTATGCCAAGAGCGTTTCAGCAGATCACCATTAGACTGTGAATCAATCCATATTCTGTCTTCACTGTATACTTGCAAACCCTCACAAGCTGCAAAGTTAGGAGGAGTCATCTTGCAATTTTAATACATATTCCATGAGAACCAAAGATGATCTTTATTCCCAATTATCCACACCAAAGGTCACTGGGAGGGAACAGAATTCTTCTAGTCCTCCATGTCCTCCATCCTTCCATTATTTTATATTGTTATGATATTACTTTGACTTGTCACAGGCCATCTTGCACCCAAATCTCTCAAGAATCCACTAACTTAAGACACTTTGCATATTTTGCTATCAACTGCTTGTGGAATTGATTCGTAGAAGCGTTGAAGGAAAAAAGGAATAATATAGCATTTCTTGTTAGCTGTACTTCTACTGTAACAATTCAAGACCTCATCCAAAATGGCTAGCGGAAAGATATTATCTAGTTCCTTGATCCTGTATAAGTACCCAAGATCTACCTAGTGAATAACCGATGTGGGACTAAACACACGCCCGTACGGATCCTCACATACTTCCTCCGTTCAAGTTCTGACGTCCTCGTCGGACTAAGAGTTCAAATACATTCAAATCTATTCACAAACACTACGATCGGTCCGTGGTCTGTTCTAATAGATTCGTGTTGCAATGTCCCTTAATTCATATAGGCTGTGGGCTGGATCGGCTCTAATACCATTTGTAACAATTCAATATTTCACCCAAAATGACTAGCCAGAAAGTATTATTTGAATTTCTTAATTTTATATAAGTATCCAAAATCTACTCAATAAATAATTGATATGGGACTAAACACATGTCGGCGCGTGTCTTCGCACCTGCATGCTTTGTTTGAGACTCTGTTGTATTGAAAAGAAAAAAAAAAGAAAAAAAAAAAGAAGAAGGTCGAGTTACGTATCCAGCAGGGAACACGAAACCGCAGCCTCATCTCTTTCCCATCAGTGGCTCAAATGGGGAGGAAAAGACACCATTATTATCTTTGCTTTTTAAAATTTGAAGTCTTCTTCTTTCTTATCTCCTACTTACTTTTATATCCACGCCTGCAAAACTATAGAAGCAGTTCAACGAAACCCTGACCTTAACAGCTAATTTGCTCTCGGTGGCTTTCAACATCTGACAAGTGGCGAATTTAATCACTACGTCCAACACGCGCCTGTCCAAAAAAAAAAAAAATTTAGAAAAAAAGACATGCTAGCTTTTATGGGTTGAATTGCATGGTATCCATTGGACATTACTCCATGGTTTCAAACTCACATGAAACATGCAACTAGACCTATTCATGGGCCAAGCCATATGGGATCCGAGTCAAACTTTGTTCAAAGATTAACACAATTAATTTATGCTTAGGCTCAGCCTGGACTTCAAGCCTATCTTCTAAACCTAAGTCTGGCCCTTACTCAGGCTGCAAGCTTTAGGCTAGACCTATGTTTCATAACTATTTTTTAAATTTTACAAAATATTAAAATATACTTAAAAATATTTTACAAAACATTAAATATGAATAATTAAATATTTTCAATAATAACATATCTATGATTCTATTAAGTTCACATTGTAGAATGGCATACTACTCGGGGTAGATCAAACGTGTCGTCTTAGAATCAAAACAAATACTAATTAAATTAAGCAATAATTGTAGAAAAAGAAAATTAGAGAGAGAAAAATAAATTATTTTAAAAAATAAAAGATGAAATAATGATTTTGGCTCCCTCCTAACAAAGAAGCTTTACTGAAAAAAATTCTCTTCTAACCATTTTTTTTTACGAAACTCTCTCACTCTCTTAATAAAAACCACACACTCTCACTCTCACGAAAAGATAAAAACATCACTATCCGATCTCAACTTAAATAAACAAATCCAAATTTATCATGCCAAAGGTTCAACCTAATTAACTAAAATAGATTAGCACTAAAAACAAAATATTCCAACTAAAATTGAAATAGAAAACTAGGATAAGCAAAAAAATAGAATTCTAATATAAGCACGACAAGCAATGAAGTCCAACGCCAATTATCAATTAAATATATGAATATAATAAATAAATAATAATTAAAAAAAATCAGTCGATGGTGGACTTAAATCTTTGAGTCCGAGCCCGGCCGATTTATCAAGTAGGTTTAAGACCTTCGACCCGAGCCTGCCAAGAAGGCTTCGGCTCGAGCGTGCCGCCTAGCCACAAATCAGTTCGCACGTGAGTGTATCAGTACCTATTACCTAATAACGCGTACATTTCTCCCAGTAAGTGCCCAAAATATAGACCATATACTTAGTTATACACTCCTCTGCCCTGCTACATGAGGAGAAGAGCAAAGGAACTCTACATGAACCGGTTATAAGTTTCAGGTAATTGCATGGAGCTCTTCTACTACCTGATGGAGCCTAGGCAAGCAAAGAGGCCTCATGCCATTTGCCTCGCTCATGACCACATAAAACCCTCCCTCAACTAGCCAAGATGCTTCATTCCAAGGGGCAAGGGCTGCTTCATCACCTTTGTCCACTCTGAAATACGTTATCATTGATGGCCTCTTGTCATCAATGATCTCATAATCAGGCTTAAGAGTGCATTGTTGCCGGCGAGTTCGCGAGCTAGTCTTGCAGTTTGGGATGGCATATCGAGCTTCGGACGGCAAGCAGCGGCGGAGCTCGGCATCCCAAACATCATTTTTCTCGACTGCCGGCCTTTGTCCGTTTAACATATGCAAGCATGGAGGACATTTTTATGCATATTCTAGATAGATACCATATGAGAGTGCAAGCGATCGAATACATAATTATTGTAAAACTCCATAGCAAAAAAATGAAAGGTTCTGCATTCGTCTAGTTCAATACTCTTGTGAAATGCTTTTCTTTAAAATAATTAATTATCGGGTGAGTGTATGTAGATTGGAACCATCCACATATGCCATGAATCACACATATACAACCTCAATTGTTTGGACCTCATAGGCTATTTCTTCAAGTGGCCCCTCAAAACCAACATTGTGCAGGTGACTTTTAACCTATACATATGCATGGATGTCCAACAATGAGCTTCTAAATAGATAAATAACGTGTATCAATGTACAATAAGAGAGCAATTTATATTCACATTTAAGCATGTGTATTATAGTTGAGAGTCGCAATCCTCTGCAGTATATGTTTTGCACCATAGAGAATTATACAACTAGATAGCCACCACGTTATCCATCTCGAAGACGGACAACTATCAAACTATCTCAGGAGTTCTTTGTGTTTGGCACCGAGAATGACTGTTCAGATCCTTCGAAATAAGCGATTGTCGTCCATCTTCAAGATGGATGATATGGCGGATATCCAGAAATTTATAGTCCTATGTTGTGCAAACATGCACTCCTATATTGGGACAATAGTGGAGAGAAAGCAGGAAACAAAACAAGCAAAATAGACTAACCACACAGAGAGAGAGAGAGAGAGAGAGAGAGAGAGAGAGAGAATGGGGGAGGGACAATTCAAATCTAAAAAACACATGGACCTGAAGCCCATATTATGATGGGCCAGTCCTGTGAACATGAGGGCCCATGTGTTGGACCAAAGGCCTGTTAGGCCGTCCGAGGAGCCCTAATAGGATATTATATAAGCGGCGACGGGTGGAACGCTTGCCCTCTTTCTCCTTTTCTTTCGTCGTCGGGAATGGCGCATCGGCTGCTGAGAGACGCGCAGGCCGACGGATGGGAGCGCTCCGACTTCCCCATCATCTGCGAATCCTGCCTTGGCGACAACCCCTATGTTCGAATGGTGCGCCTTCTTCCATCTCTTCTTCTCTTCTTTTCTTTATTCTCCCTAACTCTCTTCCTTCGTTCGAAAGAGGATTCGAAGGAGCTTATAGTTAGAAAGCCTAGCCATAGATGCAAAAGGAGCAGCAGCCTGTCTTATTTTCCAATTTATTGATTCCATCTTTGGTTTGGTGTTCTTATAGGGAGGTAATAGAAAGTTTCTAATGAGGTATCGAGGAGGCATCGGAGGATTAAGAAATAAACCGAGTTTTGTTCATATCTTTTATGAAATAAAGATCAGTTCTTTGATCTGTTAGATTTGTGATCGAGATTGTGTTTCTTCAAGAAGGACACCAGCGGAAACCCTAGAACTTTCCGGACGAAGGAACAGAAACCTTAAATTTATTCTCTTGATTTTTATGCCGATAGAGTTGTTTGTGCTTAGGTTTGGTTTTCTTTTGGCGCCCAGAAATGATCTTATGACCGGAAAAGTGAACGTTTTGAACGATTTGCTCCCTGGATTACGATTCTAGGTCGGGTACAATGGAGTATAATTCGTCTTGTTTCTTTTCTTGGATAAGACTGAAATCTCTTCCAGTTTTTTAATAGGATTGCCGATTGCGATAGAAGATCTTTCTACCACTGTCTTTGCCTGCAAAGGTTAAACTACCTGAAACGCTAATCATACGAAACTTTACTTTCTTTTTTAAAAAAATGTTCTAGTTTCTGCATAAGTTTGGTTACCTTTTAACATTCCAGAATTTTGTCAGTCAGAGTAGTATGGGGCTAAATTGGCTTTTCGAATCTGGAGTTGCATGTCTTGACAAATGTAGTGTCTAAGTGTATTTGATCTTTTTTTTTTCTTTCTTTCTTTATATGAAGTTCAAATTTTCTGGGAGAGTTTTCCAATTGGAATGGTGATAAAGGGATTTAGGTAATAGTAGGTCTCACCAAACATAGCGTCTAAATATAGTTGATTTTTTTTTCCTTTCTTCATACAAAGTTCAAATTTTCTGGGAAAGTTTTCCAATTGGAATGGTGATAAAGGGGTTTAGTACTTGTGCTGTCTTTTTTTGGCAGGAAAAAGAGAGGCAAGCCCTAAATGTCATACAAATTAACAGAAGCAGTTATTAAGTTCTGCATTCACCAAATGAAATGTTTTATTTCTTCCTAGGTTTATATTTTCTCTTAAGACTACGAGAGTCGAGAGTTGATTTTCATTAATTAAAATAGCAAAGGCATTTGTTTTTTGGGCTACAAACTCTGGTCTGATTAAACTCAGCAGTTTGCGCTTTTATTTCAGTTAAATTTCAACCTTTAGAAAATTTTTCTTCATAGGAATACAATTCTTGACAAGTAATCGAACATAGCTTTGACTTCTTTTAATGTTCAAAACTGGTTTGAGCTTGAGTGAGATAATTCTAATTGTAGTTTTCTGCATGTGCAAATTGCATGCACATGGTTTGGTCTATATGAATGTTGTACTCTTGGGTGGGTAATGGCTTTTGTTTCATATGCAATGTTCTCGTGTCATGGTCTTTTGTTTCATATCCTGAATTAAAATTTCATTATGGAAGTGGGCAATGACTTTCCTGGTATCTCTGCTTGGATTGCACAGTCAAGGGCAGATTATGACAAGGAGTGTAAGATCTGCACACGACCATTTACAGTCTTCAGGTGGAGACCGGGACGCGATGCAAGATACAAAAAGACAGAGATCTGCCAGACATGCTGTAAGCTGAAAAACGTGTGCCAGGTCTGCCTCCTGGATCTTGAGTATGGGTTGCCTGTTCAGGTTCGGGACACTGCCTTGTCTATCAATTCCAATGATGCAATCCCGAAGAGCGACGTGAATAGGGAGTACTTTGCAGAAGAGCATGACCGCAGGGTGTGTTGGTGAACAGCCTGTACTTATTTCCTATTTTAACTTGCTTTTTAACTTTATTTTTTACTAGTATCACGTTTTTGTGCCGCATTTTACTGTTAAAGAGGTACTTTTTTTGTCAATTTTAATTTGTGGTCATTTCTTACTCTTTGTTTTGCTGGGGTATTTAGTGTTGCTTTTTTTGTGTGTATTTGTTTTTCTTGTATCAGTGCCTTGCAAGAGGATCTAGTAGGTATTGAACATGGTAGGTTTTTTCACAGATATGCAACAGAGTTTAATTAGACTTTTTTTTTCAAAAAAAATTGATTGAGGTCTGTAGGTAGGACTTAATAAGCTAAAATGAAAATTTTGGTACTTGAGGTACATTGTAAAAGACTTAACTATTGTATTGAATTTTAGATTTTTTCCCTATCTTCTGTGCTAGACTAAGAATTACTTTTCTAGATTCAAGGGTTATATTCTCTAAAACAGAAGAGGGATCAATTGTTTTTTTTTTAGTTCATTAATGGGATTAGTTGATAGAGCAATTTGTCTGTAGCTTAACGGGCTCCATGACAAGCAGCTTTTAGTTCTAGTGACTCCAAATTGGTGCTTTGGGAATAATTGCATGATGAAAGTTTTTTCAATCAATGCAAACATCACTAGTCTCAATTAATTGCTCCATATTCTTTACAGAAAAGCACATTATGATCAATGGTGCTATATGTAATTTCATTGATCGTGAAAACCTGATAGACTATGGAGTCTAAAATTTTTCTCTTCCAAAAGATTAAGAAGATGAAACTTTTAGAATACTACACATTATTGGGAAAAGATACTTTTGGCGGGTTTGGCTTAAAGTAAGCTTATCTACACCTCCCATGGAAGTGAATCAAAGCATTACAAAACCTGCTAATTTACATCTAAAGTTTTGTTGATACACAATTTGTTGAGAAAAGCCAAGAAAACTCAGGAGTGTGCTAAAGGATCCTGAAAATCAATCACCTTCTTCAGAGTTATTTTATGTGCTGATTAAAAAACAATCTTTTGTCTATCATGCTTTATGTTGAGGTAACTTTGAGAAGAGCTGAAGTATGAGGATAGTAGGTAGAAATGATACTTGAGGATTTTTTTTAAAAAAAAAAAAAAATCAAGGTGGCATCTGAAGTGTAAAATTAGCTAAGGAAAGGTTTGTCTGAGAGCACATTACTTGTAGTACTAGTTCGAGGAAATTCTAAAATTGTAAACCTATGATTATCGATAAGTATTGCATGAACACTGAAAATTTTTGGAGTATCATAGCATGTGTTAATGTATTTTAGATGTTTATTGATCATCCAAAGCTGGTGAAAGGAAAATATAGAAGGAAAATGTAATGTAGATAGCGAAGGGAAGGGTTTTGATGTGGGATATTTGACTGCTGTTGGTGTTGTCAGAGTTCTATGTTTAAAGTTCTAAAGCTTTTACGAAAGAGAGTTTCGTGTAAGAATGGGGCAGAACTGCTTGATTGTAAGTCTAACCAATCCTAGCTTTCTTGAATTGAAAGTTTGAGGGTTTTCTGAAAGGTCTATCAAACGCCTTCAAGTTTCCTATGAAAAATTGAATCCACACCTAAATAGTGAAATTTGATTTGGTATCCACTTAAAATTGGCCATTGCAGGGCCAGTCCTGGCACCTGAAACAGGTTGACATGGTACCTTTTAGTTTTTCTTATTATTTTAATTAAAGTGTTTTTAAAGTCTTTTTATTTGTTTCAGCATGTCCAGTCACGTGTCATGTCAGCCATTTGCCAGCACACCTTGTGTACGAACACTTAAATCATTTCCTAAGACTAGCATGAGACCATGATAAATGTTCCAGCTCTTTGTACTTTTTTTAAGAAACAAAATTTGCAGGGGTGGGGGGAGATGGGATGGACTTATAACTATTTCAACACTTGTTATTATGTTGACCACAACTTTTGTCATTGGGATTTTAATTGGGATACTAAAAGCACTGGAAAGCTTAATAAGTGTTCTGATGTTATAGTCTTTTTCTCCAAGTTTAACATAGATTTTTTTCTTATAAGCATGCTAATTGTTGATAAGTGGATCGGGTATTGCATCTTGTTGATGATAACATCTATCATTTTCTTATTCCTCAAGGTTGCTATGAATCAATTACCATACTATCCTTTTGTTATGCCTTATCGTAATTTATAACGGCCCTTTTATCGAGAACTTCTCACCTTACAATATTATTTGGTGTGAAATTAAGTTACTCCTTGGCCTAGTGTGAATGCTTTCCTTATTCAACCATAATTCCTCTTGTCCAAGTAATGCTTGCGTTTTCAAATGCTTTAAGTAATATGATGGTAGCTCTACCATGCTTCCCTTGTATGGAGAACTGTTCGAGGTTACTTTCACTGATCCTGGACTCATGTGAAAAATACTGAAGAATAATGATTTGGGGTGTTGTATATCCTCAACGCCTGTATTTTGCATTCAAAATATGAGGAAATCCTGGTTTTTGTGGTTATCTTTATGAACCATAATCCTGTGTTCTGTGGTTATCTTTATGGACAATGTGCATTATAAACTATGAACATTCATGATGAATATTAAACCTAGGAGTTTGTTATGATTCTTTTGAAGGTAAGGATATTCTTAGGCTTTAAAGAAGGAAAGTTGTTGCTTGGATGGGGATGCATAGGTGTAAATCTCCAGACGGCACATTGAAACCTTTATCTCTAGTGATTTTGTCTATAATCAAGTCATAAAAGTCTTATCTTGGACTAATAGAAAGATATCTAGTGACAATTCACTATGTCTTTATGATCAAAGTTTTAAATACCAGTATTGAACCTTATATGTTTTTTCCCATCAAAATGGTACAGTATAAGTACAGTACCAACCGTTAGTATGTCCCGGACCTGAAAACATCAAAAAGATTAAAACTACTGTTGGTACCAACCAGTATGTTCAGTATAGAGAATGGACTGGTAGAGCCGGTACATACTAGTACATACTAGTATTGGTATCGATTCTACATCAGAATGGTACATTACCGATGGCACCATTCCATTTTGACGGCTCCTGAATCTATGTTTACAGTCATTCCTAAAGATCACTAATTAGGTAAAATGCCATGTATGAATGAAAGATTAATGATAGTTGCCTGTAGCACTACTGCTAGTGGAAGTTGCTGATCCTTGTTACCCTCTCAAGTAGATGCTAACATTATAATCCATGTTTAACCAAAAAATTGCCACAGGCACATAACCCATAACACTAGAACATTATTCATCATCCCAAATTATCCTTGACTCTGTTTTTTTCCTCATAGTAAAATCCATTTTCTTGGTTGGGCTTGCCTTGATAACCATTGTCTATGGTAGCTGTGGCATTTTTCAAAGTTGTTTTTTTTATTTTTTTTTTGGGCACCAAAGAACTGAGGAAGGGGCCCCCTTGTGGTCATGTAGATTAGCTGGTGGATTCTGATGTTGTTTTCATCTTGCACTTCGTTGGAGAAGCAAGAAAATCTTAGGTTCTAAATTGGGAGTAGATATTTCTTGTGATTTATTGACAGTCAGCTTGCTTTCTTTGATGAATGCTTGTACTTAGTGGCAAATGATATATGTATTTTTGTTGGTGGAGTAAAAAGGGCAGCGCCAGATGGATGGAGAATCTGACCCTGGAATTTAGTTCTACTGCAGTCTTTTCAATTACTTGCCTTGATTGTTGATGCTCCTGCATCAATTAATTACTCGGATCTGTCAGGGAAAAAGACCCTCTTTCTCAATTGAAAATATGGGAGCTATTAAGGTCTCATCTCATATTCCATCACCATTTGTCTTGTCTTATAATCCAACGTACGCCACCTTTTCTTAAATACCCATATCATGGAAATTCATACTTTTTACTTGAGGTTCGCACCAAGAATTGATGAAGTCGCCACTGAAAATAAGTATGGTCACAAGTCAAAGATTTAATTTGTACAACTGTTCATATTTTAGAAATGCTATCTGTAAGATAGTTTCTTCTTATCCACCTCACTTAAGGTTACTTTTATGGTTTCAAAATCAAATTTCATCCACTTTCTGGTCACCTATTTGTACCATTCTTGATATGATTAGCCTGCCTGTGGTGGCTTCCTGATGCATCTTTCCTTTCTAGCCTCTTCATTATCTATGCTAGTCAATGCCTAACAATTATTTTAAGGCAGGACTTCAAAACTTTTTAGCTGTTGCACTGCCTTGCAATGAGGCATATCACATATGCAATGCCAAAAGTTGGGAAGTGCTTATGAAGTAAAGGAAACTTGAGATTAGGGGATAGCTGGCAGTTCAGGAATAAGTTCTTTACTTTTTGAAGGAATACGAAGACAAAAAGCACCTCAATTTGATTCACTAATGACAACAGTCTCTGTCTGTGTTGCTCCTCCATTTGGGAGCAGAGATACATTCTGATGGCACAATACCTTGCACAATGATTTCATTTAATATACTCTACTTATGATCACACTGAGATTTTCCAGTTGCCCTGATCAACTCAACAATCACGCCACTGCATGTCCTCCCACATCTAATATAATTTTCCATGTGGAGAGACTAACGGTTTTTAGGGCTGAGCTTGTGCAGATGTGAGGTGTGTCCATGTGGCTGCTGGATCTTACTAGAATGCCGGAACATATCCTGAGTTCAATTTATAACTGACCTGGTGTCTATGACCTTATCCAGGCAATAAATAAAAATTGACCACATTAACTGGTACCATATACAGATTTAATATTTAGAATATACTCTCATCTAGTATACATATATGCTTGTTTTTAAAGCATCCAGTCAGAGTGTTATCTCTCCTTTTCCATTCTTCTGCAGCTAATGTACATCTATTGACATATCACCTCCTTTACAGGCTAGAGCTGGCATTGATTATGAGTCTTCATATGGAAAGGCGCGTCCAAATGACACCATTTTAAAGCTTCAAAGGACAACACCATATTACAAAAGGAATCGGGCACATGTTTGTAGCTTTTATGCGCGTGGTGAATGCACACGCGGTGCTGAATGTCCATATCGGCATGAGATGCCTGTTACTGGGGAGTTATCCCAGCAGAACATAAAAGATCGGTATTATGGGTATGTATGACAGCTGATCATCACCTTTTTGTTCGGGATGTAGGTTTACTTCAGTACACAGAAGGGAGAAAAAAATACATGGAATCAATAGGATGCATATAAGCCTTCTGGCTTGTGCTGGTAGCTTGATCTTAGTTGCATTCTTTCAATGGGTGCCTTGGAATCTTCATTAAGCTGCTGGCACAAACCATTAAGGTTATTTGCCATGTTTTAGTATCTGTTGAATTGTTTATATTTTGCTCAATAGAACTGCTGTGCTAACTCACATCCTATGAATAGTGGATACTGTTTTAAGATGGTATGCAAAACTTGAGCATTTGCTTGTAATCAAATTCTTGCATTGGAGGGCTCTTACAACCACCTCCTCAGAAAAAAAGGAAAAAAGAGAGAGCAAACTGGGCGCGACCCCTGGAATAGCCCCTTGAATGTATTATTTGTATTAATATATTGTAATCAGAGTTCCTTATCTTTGTTTGAGATCATATACTGTACTTGCTTGTATGTTCCATTCACATTATATTTCTAGCCAGCAATATATGCATGCCAATGATACAGCTCAAATTTAATTGCTATGAGCTTGAGTGCAGCGCAATTGATGCTAGCTATGCTTTTAGAGTCATTTTACCCTGATGATTGCTTTTGCTGTGATGATATGAAGTGTTTCATCTGGCCAGAATATCGGTTGCTTATTGACCAAATCGTGCAAGTCCAGCAGTTCTTAAATTTCTGCAATCCATTTTCGAGTGGACCTCCTGAGCCCAATAAAAGAACTGACTTAGGAATAGTGGCAATTTTGTACCTGACCTGTTCATGCACAAATCTGGATCATGGGGGACATTGATGAACTATAAGTATTGATGAAGCTCTAATTAGCTGGTCATTCCCTCATTGCCACTATAAGGTTTTTGGTTTAAAGCAAGTTGGTTTTATGGATAGTGTTCTAATGGGCTAGATATTGTTGAGGTAACACTGACTCAACAAAAACCTAACATTTGCATCTGAATCTAGATTTTTGATACATTTCAATCTGCATGTCTTGTGCATGTCTTCATTCTGATCATTCTTAATTGTCTGGTTGCGAATACTTTGTGAATTTTTTTTCTTTATTGTGATTTTTTTTCATTGAAGTGCTGTTCTCTCATGATAATGGCATCCCTTGTTTGTAGGGTGAATGACCCAGTCGCTCTGAAGCTCTTAAGCAAGGCAGGTGAGATGCCATCTCTGACGCCCCCAGAAGATGAGGGCATAAGGACACTGTACGTTGGGGGCCTTGATGCCCGAGTCACCGAGCAGGATCTGAGGGATCACTTCTATGCCCATGGCGAGATTGAATCAATCAGGATGGTGCTCCAACGAGCATGTGCCTTTGTGACATACACAACAAGAGAAGGAGCAGAAAAGGCTGCAGAGGACCTAGCCAACAAACTCGTCATTAAAGGGATGCGTCTGAAGCTGATGTGGGGAAAGCCTCAGGCCTCCAAACCAGAGGGGGAGGTACCAGACGATGAGGCTGCAAGGCAAGGGCTCGTGGCACACGGAGGGATGCTTCCAAGAGCTGTTATATCCCAGCAGCAAAGCAACCAGCAGCCTCAACCACCAGGCACACAGGACCAGCAGCAGCCACCCCTGCACTACTTTAACATTCCAGCGCCGCCCCCAGCGGAGCGAACCTTCTACCCCTCAATGGATCCTCAGAGAATGGGTGCTCTAGTACCGTCTCAGGAAGCCAGCGACAGCAAGGGGGGATCAGACAAGCAGCCACCGCTGCGAGCACCAAATAGCTCAGGGCAAGCCTACCCTGTTATGCCGCCCCATCTTCAGGGCCAGTACCCACAGTTTTATGCACCATATGGGTACATGGCCCCAGCACCGCCACCTTATCAGCAGCAGTATCCTCCTTACCAGTCAATGATGGCTCCGCCCCCGCCTCCACCTGCGCCTCCTGCAGTGCAGCAGTACCCTTCAGGTGCGCCTGGGTCGTCTTCTCAGAGCTGAGATCGTTTTTGGCAAAATTTCTTCTTTTCCTTGTATTCATGTGCTCTTTGCTACCCATAGAACCAGGCTTGCTGCATTATTCAGTTAATATATGGATGATGAAATCTAAATTCTGGCCGATTCTCTATGAGATGATCGAACTTGGATGGTTTACAATCGATAATGGTGCATGCTGTTTATCTTTGCTGTCCAGAGATATACTGTTGCCAGCCAGACTGAAGGAACTCTCTGCATTAGACGCTTGAGTAGAAGAAGTGCAGTAAGCTTGAAGAGCATACATCTGAACCGTGGTGTACTTGCCGTCCAATTCCGAGGTGGTTGAGCCAATTGCAGTGGATTTCAGTGGTTGGATTTTCAAGATACCAGGTTTCTGATACGTTAAAATCCTTGGTTTCCCGTCACCCAGGTTATTCACGATGAAAATCATGAAGGATATCTTCAGCTATGTCCAGAGAATGTCGACAGCAGGTCTCAATACCACTGGGAACACAGTTTCTTCCAATTGAAAGTGAGAAATGGAGAAAAAATTTTAGAGAACAATGATATAAAAATCATTGATCATCAAGAAACAAGCAAATAGATAGTGAATCAAATCAAATATCCTCAAAACTATAGACAAACAAGGGAATGAAAAGGAATGAACGAATTTGGTAGGATGCTAATTTGTCACACCGGCATTGCAGGCGCCTAGCTTTTCCAAAAGCTAGTCTCTTTGCCAGCTAGTTCCCTCTAATCCCCTCACCGAATTCAGTCCCAAATCTAAACCTTCAAATCCAGGTACGAGAGAAAAGACCAACAGCACAAGGACTCTTTTAGGGATGAGGCAGAATGGATGTACGGTGCCGCCTCTAAATCTCATTGGAGGACTTAATTTTTGGATCTTACAGTGAACAGCCACACGGCATGGATGGTGCGATGCATCTCACGCATGGCCACATTAGGGGAGCTACATTATAAAGTAGAATCGATGTTTTTCTCATGAAGTTACGTGGCATACTCCATTGATATTAGATACGTATAGTTCTAGGGTTGATGAGCAGATCTAGAATAGTAGTGGTTCAATGTTCCTACTGAAGTTGTTTTGCAAGAAATTTTTATTATTTGAGTTGTGAAATTCCAAGTAATGCAAAAATTAGTGTAGTTTTTGGTGCACTGGGGATGAAGAAGGGGGGATTTAATCGATGAGGTTATGCTTCGAAGATCAATATGGTGTACTCTGCAGTTTTCGTTTGTGGCTCCTTCAACTTTTGGCATGGTATATTTCATCATATTACCTATAGCTACACCTTGTGTTGTATCAGTTTTTTATACAAATTCCCTGAAATTTTTAATCATTAATTAATTGATGTTAAAGGAAATGCAAAGCCACAATTCAATATCTCAATGAAGAAATAGTTCTGCTCTGAAATTCTGCTTGTATGTATATATTTTAAGAAGCCAACTAGCTGACAAATCATCAAGATGACCTTTTCCCCTTCAAGGCATGGAAATTAATAGTAAAGCTTTGCTTGGAAGACAACTTTGCGTGGACCTTTTTCTGAAATTTGACAGTTGTTTTCGAAGAACCCTTGTGTGGGCCAGGCTTTCTTGGCTATCCAAGTTGGACTGGTGAATTGTGGGCTCAATTATGATTTTAAGCTCAGACTCGGCAATATGATGTTTCTGGCTCCATTTTCTCATTGTCTCTCTCTTATTTCTACTTTTTTTTTTTTCTCTCTCTTTCGATTCTTTTATGATTTTGTTATATTTCTGATAAAATCTACTGGACTGTTGGCCCTCCAAAAAATTCTGATTATTTTCTAAGAGCTAAATTTGTGCATACGTATGATGACCAAGCAACCATATTTTTTTGCTGTCGCTTTTTGTTTTAAAAAAAATAACTGAAACAATTTCTTTTCCAAATTCCCGACAATAGAAAATATCTCTAATTACATTTTATTATTATTATTATTATTGTTATTATTATTGCAGTAAAGGCCGGTGCGTGGCCGACAATGAGAAAAAAAGAGAAAAGATGAAGCGTTGTAGACGAGCATATAAGAGTTTTTGGAGCGAAAAAGCAGTCAAGAAAGCAGCAAAAAAAAAATAAAGATGAATTGGTGGCATGGTTGGGGACAAAAGATAGCTTGGCATCGGCGGAAAAATAGCTTAGTCAAACGGAGTTGAGGATAAAATTAGACGGAAAAAAGGTTGGAAAAAATATTTTTTAAAAAAATAAAAGCAAAACTTTTCTTTTTTTAAAAAATAATAAAAATAAAAAATAAAAAAATAAAATAATTAAATATAATTTTTATTTATTTTTATGTTTCCGTTCAAAAAAAGAATTACTAGACACGACCTTTGCCGTAGTTTTTCAGCCCAGTCTTATCAAATCCTGTTTAGACCGGGATGCAAGTTTTTTCTCGCCACGGCACTGGAGGCAGGGCAGCGATATAAATAAATGCCACGCCGCACCCCACCAAGTTCCCAACCACGCCCCCGTGAGGTGTTATTCGCTAGGATTCCACAGGTTTGGTACAACTCCACTGGGCACAATTACAAGACTAGTTCTCATCGTCTTTTTCGCCCACTTCTCCATGGACTCCAAGGATAGCCATCCAAGTTGCTCCCCGGTCACTTATCCTACATATTTTGGAATCCACTATAATGATCCAAGCACAAATATGCATGCAACAATATAACTGCGGAGTCATTGCATGAGATTTCCAACTCTGTAGACTTTGTCAGACGGTGATTCAACTTGAATTATATTTTTTTTTGATACACAACTTGAATTATATGAAGTTAGACTAGGGTAGTTCTTAGATTGGACCCATTAGTGTGAAAAGGAATATTGAAAGGTGAGAGCACTCAATCCGTAGGTAAAGCATTTGTATAGCAAAGCCAACAAGGCAGTAGATTGGATAGCCTTATATGTAGCTTTCTGGAGAGAGCTACAAGAGAGAAGATTATCCGGTGCACATCGAAACTTGTTATTTTTTGATTTTTTTTAGATGTATTTATATCCGATTAATACGAGACATCCGCTTCAACAGCAGCACGGAAGGGGGAAAAAAAAAAAAGAGGAGAGAGAGAGCACCTCTTGTCATTTTAGATTTGTTGCCTAAATATACACCCTTACTTTGCTTCCACTGGCAAGTGATTCTAACTCCGCATATTATATACATACATACATACATACATAATACAGCTGTTTGGTAACTTCTTCTCTGTTTCCCATTCATGTGTATGTAATAATGTCTAATCCAATAATCTTTAACCAGATCTCTAAATCTCTATCTCACGTGTACTTTGACTGTTGTATTCTGCATGTTGCATGTCTCCTCCAAATTGACGAGTCTTCGTACCACCACATGCTATGCAAGAAGAGAAATATTAATGGTAGATGGAAAGAGATGAGTTGGCTTAGCCAGATGATAAAGAATATGAAAGTCTTGGATCTGCAAATTGGCTTTCCCTTGATGTGGGCCTCAATGTTAGACACATGTAAAGCTATCAACATCTAACATTGTAAGGAATAACAAGAGATTGCTCCTAGTGCATCATAGGTTTGAAGTAATAACCTCTCTCAGGATTAGGATTTTTCTTCTTCTTCTTTTTCTTCTTTTTAAAGGTTCGCATAATGCTTGATTTAGTCTCCAATTATTAATACAAGTTGGCATATTTTTTAGTTACTGCAGTTGATCTAATATATATATATATATATATATATATTATACTTAGTAATAACATGGCCTCATATCTAATTGGCTTTATATCAATTGACTTTCAATTTAAACACGAGTGCATGTACGTATGTATCCGCGTGCACATATAGATACATACATACACCAATACATATGTATAGATACATACATACACATACATACATATATACACACACATACATACACACATATATACACACATATCCATACATACATACATATACATACATACGTACGTATATACGTGTTAGCAATATATTATCTAAATAAACAAATGAATCTAAAATTACAATTAATGGAAAATCTTTATAGAGAATAATATATATATATTATTCGACATCAAAATAAATCTATTCTAGCACAAAATAAATCTATTCTAGCACAAAATAAATCTATTCATTTAATAAAATTAAATCACAAAATTGCAAATCCTACATATCTACTAATATTAAATTAAAAATATAAGTTAGAGGAAATAGCCTGATTGAAGGCAGGTCGAAGCGCGTAGATGCTATCCCAAAGAAGTGTTTGCCCCATGTACGGGTCTTCCGACAATCCTCCTCTGAGATACGACGACCCTACAACTTCTTCTTCGGTACGTATCGGAAGTAGGGGTGCAAATGGGTCGGGTCGGATCGGGTCCTAAGTGACCCCGATCCGACCCGATTTTTTGTTCGGGTCCTAATTTTGGACCCAGACCCGACCCGGTTGAAAATTGGGTCGGGTTGGGTCGGGTCCGAGTCGGGTCCGGATCGGATTCGGGTCCAAGTCGGGTCGGGTTCGGGTCCGATCGGGTCCATTTTTTTGTGTTTTAGAAAAAAAATTTGGGCAAATCTAATTTGGTCATATCATAATTATGAGATGCTGGGTGACCCATGACTTGCAATTGACCTCCGGTCAGAACAGATGACCCATGACTTATAACTAAGTCGGTCTACAAGCCAAATTTCATATCACACTATTTTTTATCTATATGACTGATTGGACGGAACTTGGTGTCTTCCAGCTCCCCTCTCACGAGGACAAAAAAAATCCCAGACCTTCTTCCAAAATCCACTTCCATTGCAGAAAACTGGCGCGACCCATATTCAGTTCAGTTCAGTGTTCCCTCACTTCCTCTCTGCAAAAGTTAAAAGAAACAAAAACCAGAAAACAGAAAGTAAAAAAATGCCAGCTACCGAGACACCAGAGGTATCAACAGTGTAATAGATGGAGATAGAATCCTAACGGGCCGAGGTTCCTTTGGATTTTATGCTTGTTGCTATCCTTCCACGCTTGAATCCTACTCCCCCCCCCCAACCCACAAACACACACACACACACACAAAAAAAAAAAAAAAATCTCTTTTGCTTCCCCCCCCTCTCTCTCTCTCTCTCTCTCTCTCTCTCTCTCTCTCTCTCTCTTCGGGTCCATTCGGGTCGGGTCGGGTCTCTTCGGTAAACCCAGACCCGACTCAGAAAATGATTCGGGTCCAATTTTAGGACCCGACCCGGACCCGCGGGTCCTAAAATTCGGGTCGGGTCGGGTCTACACGGGTCGGGTCGGGTCGGGCCGGGTCTCGGGTCGACCCGACCCATTTGCAGCCTTAATCGGAAGAAGTCAAAACGAACCCAATCGAACTTGCAGATCCAGCGAAGAACAAAAGCAAAAAGGATAAAATATAAAAGTGCAAAAATAAAAATCACAAGTGGCTAAGAGAAGGAAGAACTTTTCTCCAGAATTTTTTCAGTATTGTTTTCTATTTTCTCGTATATCGAAAGAGATAAAATCAAGAGGTATTTATAGGGGTAATTGTGCAGGGGCAAATGTATCTTTTTGCGGACGCGTCCACGCTTTCCATTGATGCGCCCACTGTGATTTCGCAAAATTCAAATGAAGAAAGAAAAAAAAAATGGCAGCGGGCGCCCGCTTGCTATTGCGCATGCGGCCTGAGAATGGCTGCGTTAGCATTTAATTTTTCAATCAATCCCCCACAAAAATTATTATTTTTTAATAATTTTAAAATCAAAACAAAATGCTGGATATCTTATATTATGTAATAGGTGTAGGTACCTTTCGGTTTGAACCTTCATTTAGTGACAATTGATTACATCTGTGGAGCCAAGGTGGTCTTAACCTTGAACCTCGGTCCATGGCTCAGATTAAATCAACAACACATATAATATAGCCCGATCTGGGTTCTAAGCGGGTTGCGCTAATATAGCATGCGCAGGTATCTATCATGTACTTTTTAGGAAATAGCTCTTTTCTCATAATCGCGGCCTCACGACTGCACATATAGGTGAATCCTAATAAGAAAGCTAGCAAGAAAGCTCATGCCTCTTAGGTCTCGGACTCATTAAGAGTTATACAAACAAACTCATCCTACCACTTGCTTTTATGAGCACTAGCGCCATAGGGATGAGGAAAACATAAAACAGTGCTCCTCTTAGTCACACTCCGGTTTGTTTCTATCCATTGAACCTTTTAAAGTTGGGTTCCCACCGTAGTGATCTATCTTTATGGGTTAAGCTCCATCTCCCTCGACGACTCTAGAACCACTATTCTAGATAAACCTTTTGTAAGCTGATCAGCCAAATTATTTTTTGATTTTACAAAATTTAGAGCAATAATGTTATTCTTTAATTTATATTTTAATGATTTATGACGCACTTTTAAGTACCTGTTTATTTTTACATTGGCATTTTCTTGGTTGCATTTATCTATTGCGGATTTACAGTCACAATATAAGGAGACAGGTGGTAAAGGTGACTCATCTGTAGGAAGGTCTATTAGTAGATCTCTGAGCCACTCAGTCTCAATGCTAGTGGTGTCTAAGGCAATTAGTTCAGAGCCTATGGTACTTCTAGATATCAGTGTTTGTTTGATGGATTTTCAAGACACAGCAGCACCTCATAGAAGAAAAACATATTCTGTGGTGGATTTAACATTTAAGATATCGTTGATCCAGTTGGCATCACTATAGCCTTATAGAATAGTAGAAAACCCACTAAAGTGCAAGCTATAGGATTTGGTACCCTTAAGATACCTAAGGATCCTCTTTAATACTGTCTAGTAATCTCTATTTGGATTAACAGTATATCTACTAAGTCTATTTACAACATATGCTATGTCTGGCCTGGTGTAGTTTGCTAGTAATTCTGGTGAGCCTATTATTTGAGCATATAGGCTTTGAAGAATAAGAATTCCTAAGTTCTTCTCTGATACTCTTGAGCTTATAAGCATTGAGTTAACCATATCCATTAAAGTCCTATTCTTCCTTTCTGCTACTCCATTTGATTGGGAAGAATAGGGTGCAGTCACTTCATGAATAACTCCATGATCTTCATAAAATTGAGTTATATCATTAGATGTATATTCACCTCTCCGATCTGATCTAAGGATTTTAATTTTCTTTTTCTATTGGTTCTCAGATTTGATCTTAAAAATCTTAAATTTGCTTAGCACCTCATCCTTCGTTTTAATTAGGTAGATTTAACAGAACTTGGATAAATCATTTATGAAGGTCACAAAGTATCTGTTACCTCCCCTAGAAGTTTTATCCGAGTCACAAACATCACTATGAATCAACTCTAATAGATCTGAATCCCTATTAACAGATTTAAAATGCTTCCTAAGAAGTTTGGTTTGTACACAAATTTGACATTTCTCATGGTTCTTAAGATCACTTTTTGGTATTAGATTTAGGTTCATAAGTTGCTTAATTGAATTATAATTTACATAAGCTAATCTACCATGCCAAATAGAAGGAGGTTTTATATTCATAATCAAAAGATTTTCATTCATTGAAAGAGCTATTACATTCAACTTAAACAATCCTTCACTTATGAACCCTTTTCAATAAAAATTACACCATGAGAAATTACAACTTTATTGAACTTAAAAACAAAACGATGGCCTTGCTGGACAAGCAAGGAACCACTAATGAGGTTTCTTCTAACAACTGGAATATGTTGGACGCCGTACAGGGACGGAACTTTTTCAGAGGTAACCTTTAAGTCCACTCGTCCCACTTCTAGCACATACGCCTTCGAGCTATTTGCCATGATCACAGCTCCTCCACTTGAGACCTGGTAAAAAGAAAATCAGGACCGATCCAAACAAATATGAATACCAGCTCTGGTATCAATCCACCAATCAAGTGCTTGTAAAGTCATGTTAACTTCAGGAGGGAAGGAAATATACATGAAAGCTATCTTAGAGGAACCAACGTCGGAAGTCACCATGTTGACTTAAGCACTGGTTGTGGGTGGACCTTTCTTCTTGGATTGAAGAGGTGTAGTCTTCTTATACAAGCACTGGAGAGACAAATAGTTGGTCCGACCACACACAAAACAGAAACGAGCACCACCTTCCTTTTTCTTCTTCTTCTGCTTCTGGGATTGAATAGGTTTCCCATTGTAGTGGTGGCCAGGGTTTCTAAGGTTGTAGGGTTTCTTTTTGAAATTCTTACGGAAGGATCAGCTCTAATTTTTCTTAGGTGGGGCCTCTACATTATATGCTTTATTCTTGTGTCCAGTAGAGGTTTTACTCCTGAGCCTATGCTTTTCTTCAATTCTAATGGAGTTCAAAACTTGGGTTAGGGTAAGACCTCCTTGAGTATGCTTATTCATAGTCTTAGCAAAATCAGACCAGAAAGTAGGTAGTTTATCTATCAGACAGGCTACCTATAATGATTCATCCAAATTGGTTCCACTAGCCCTAAGCTGGTGGATCAGGATTTCAGAATCATTGATTTGGTCATTCATAGGCTTTGAGTCCGCCATCCTAAAATTATTGAAGTCAGAGGCCTTGAACCTCTTTACCCCAGCATCATCAAGACTATATTTGCTATCTAGGGTGTCCTAAAGTTCTTTGGCACTATTGACTGTGTAATAGATATCATACAACCTCTCAGAAAAGGCACCTAGGATTCTATAGATGCAATGATAGTTTATTTCATCAGGTGTCTTAAAGGGTGTGCTGGTGGAGGCAGAAGGCTCAGTGTTGGAGGAGGTTGAGTTTCGATTTGAGTTTTGGCGAGTAGCATATCATGAAGTAATTGGGTTGGACCCGCTATCAACTTTAGTAGTGCTTTTACTTATGGTTGAGATCTACATAGAGGCACAAGATCACAAATTTGTATTCAACTCTCTTATGATATATGCATTCGTCTATGCTATTGATTTCAAATCCAAATATCATTATGGTTTCATCAAATTTCAAGTGCCATTGCTTGGGTGCTTGTTTAAGGCCATAGAGAGTTCTGACTAGTCTGCAAACTTTATTTTCTTGGTCTGGGATTATGAATCTCTCTGGTTGGTCCATATAAATTTCTTCATTTAAGTCTCCATTTAGAAAAGTTGTTTTCACATCCATTTGATGAATCACTAATCTATGGATGAAGGCTAATATTATTAGGACTCTAATAGTTGTAATCCTAGCTACAGGTGCATAGACATCAAAGAAATCTATCCCAGGTCTCTGAGTAAAATCTTTGGCAACTAATCTAGCCTTAAATTAATCTACAGAGCTATCTGGCCTAAGTTTTTTTTCTTAAAGATCCATTTGCACCCTATAGTTTTACAGCTAGGAGGATGATCAGTCGATTTCTAAGTATGATTTTGGATAATTGACTGCATTTTATTGTACTTCTCTCTAAAAAGGTGAATTCAAAGATTTCAGTGCATCCTCAAAAGTAGTTGGAGTGTTTTCTATAAGAAAGGTATAGAAATCATCTCCAAATATTTTCTCTACCCTGGATCTCTTATTTCTTCTAAGTTCTACTTCTACTTCTATTTCACTTGTCTTTATTCTACTAGAGCTACTAGTTATACCACTATCTACTCTAGTCCTAAGTGGAGAGGTGTCTTCAAAATATGTTGCATCTCTGGCTTCTATGATGGTGTTGTTACTAATATCATTTTCTTCTAAATTAATCATCAGAAATCTATTGGCATTACTATTGGCTGCATATCCTATGAATATCGCATCCACTGTTTTAGGTCCTATTTTTTTCTTTTAAGTAGTTAAGATTAGGTTTTCTATATTTCCAAACTTCATATGGGGTTAGATAATTATTTTTAGAGAAAATCCTATTAATGATATAACAGGCTGAAACTAGAGCTTCTCCCCACAAATTCTCTATACTTATAAGCATTGAGTTAACCATATCCATTAAAGTCCTATTCTTCTTTTCTGCTACTTCATTTGATTGGGAAGAATAGGGTGCAGTCACTTCATGAATGATTCCATGATCTTCACAAAATTGAGTTATATCATTAGATGTATATTCACCTCTCCAATCTAATCTAAGAATTTTAATTTTCTTTTTCTATTGGTTCTCAGATTCAATCTTAAAAATCTTAAATTTGCTGAGCACCTCATCCTTGGTTTTAATTAGGTAGATGTAACAGAACTTGGATAAATCATTTATGAAGGTCACAAAGTATCTGTTACCTTCTCTAGAAGTTCTACCCGAGTCACAAACATCACTATAGATCAACTCTAATAGATCTGAATCCCTATTAACAGATTTAAAAAGCTTCCTAAGAAGTTTAGCTTCTATACAAATTTGATATTTTTCATGGTTCTTAAGATCACTTTTTGGTATTAGATTTAGGTTCATAAGTTGCTTAATTGAATTATAATTTATATGACCTAATATACCATACCAAATAGAAGGAGGTTTTATATTCATAATCAAAGAATTTTCATTCATTGAAGGAGCTATTACATTCAACTTAAACAATCGTTCACTTATGAACCCTTTTCAATAAACATTACACCATAAGAAATTACAACTTTATTGAACTTAAAAACAAGACGATAGTCTTGCTGGACAAGCAAGGAATCACTAATGAGGTTTCTTCTAATAATTGGAATATGTTGGACGCCGTACAGGGACAGGACTTTTCCAGAGGTAAGCTTTAAGCCCACTCGTCCCACTCCTAGCACACGCGCCTCCGAGCTGTTTGCCATGATCATAGCTCCTCCACTTGAGACGTGGTAAAAAGAAAACCAAGAGCGATCCGAATAAATATGAATACTAGCTTCGGTATTAATCCACCAATCAAGTGCTTGTAAAGTCATGTTAACTTTAGGAGTGAAGAAAACAGACCTGAAAACTGTCTTAGAGGATCCAGCACCAGAAGTCACCATGTTGACTTGAGCGCTAGTTGTGTGTAGATCCTTCTTCTTGGATTGAAGAGGTGCAGTCTTCTTATAGAAGCACTGGAAAGACAAATGGTTGGTCCGACCACACACATAATAGAAACGAGCACCACCTTCCTCTTTTTTCTTCTTCTGCTCCTGGGATTGAATAAGTATCCCATTGTAGTGGTGGTTAGGGTTTCTAGGGTTGTAGGGTTTCTTTTTGAAATTCTTACGGAAGGATCGATTATGATTTTTCTTAGGTGGGGTCTCTACATTATATGCATATTCTTGTGTCCAGTATTGGTTTTACTCGTGAGCCTATGCTACTCTTCAATTCTAATGGAGTTCAAAACTTGGGTTAGGGTGAGACCTCCTTGAGTATGGCTCAGAGTCTTAGTAAAATCAGACCAGAAAGTAGGTAGTTTATCTATCAGACAGGCTACCTGAAATGATTCATCCAAATTGGTTCCATTAGCCCTAAGCTGGTGGATCAGGATTTCAGAATTATGGATTTGGTCATTTATAGGCTTTGAGTCCACCATCCTAAAATTATTGAAGTCGGAGGCCTTGAACCTCTTTACCCCAGCATCATCAAAACCATATTTGCTATCTAAAGTGTCCCAGAGTTATCATACTTCCCCTCAGAAAAGGCACCTAGGATTCTATGGATGCAATGATAGTCTGTATAATCAGGTGTCCTAGAGGGTGTGCTGATGGAGGCAGAAGGCTCAGTGTTGCAGGAGGTTGAGTTCCGATTTAAGTTTTGGCGAGTAGCATATCATGAAATAATTGGGTTGGACTCGCTATCAACTTTAGTAGTGCTTTTACTTATGGTTGAGATCAATCATAATGTGGTGAGCCAGAACCGCATTTGGTTCTGCCACCTTCTAAAGTTATGGCCATCAAATTTTTTAGGTTTGGCACTAAGGTGGTCATTAGTGTTTGAGGCCATAAGTTCAAGATTGTAGAGAAGGGACAGAAACCTGAATGAAGGCAAAAAGTATATGTTAAAAGATTGCACCAAAAATTGTATTGAATTTTGAATGTCCAGTTGATATATCCAAAAAATAATAGCCAGATCAGCTTCAGATCGGTGGTGGAGCACTAGGCTCACTTAAGTACCAGCCTTTCTTAGATACGTATGTCTTTTTGACAAGCTTTTTTTAAACACTATTAGTTAGTGGATATAATCATTAGAAATCAAATAAATTCAATTTCTACAAAAGCCTAAGTGCAAACTTAAATTTGTTGTTATGAATTAATTAATTTTCAAATTTTCCGTTTGAATTTTCTAAATTAGTAATAAATGATTAATAATTTTGTGCCAGCAAATCAAATATTGTAATTGAGATCTACAATGTCAATTCAATGAATTATAAGATTTATTATCTTATTAGAATAATTGATTACTAATTTTGTGCTAGCAAATCAATTATTGTAATTGAGATCTAAAATGTCAATTCAATGAATTATAAGATTTATTATCTTATTAGAATAATTGATTACTAATTTTGTACCAGCAAATCAATTATTGTAATTGAGATCTAAATTATCAATTCAATGAATTATAATATTTATTACCTTATTAGAATAATTGATTATTAATTTTGTGCTGGCAAATCAATTATTGTAATTGAAATCTAAAATGTCAATTCAATAAACTATAAGATTTATTATCTTATTAGAATAATTGATTACTAATTTTGTGCTAGCAAATTAATTATTGTAATTTCGATCTAAAATGTCAATTCAATGAATTATAAGATTTATTATCTTATTAGAATAATTGATTGAGATCTAATAAGTTAATTTAATGAATTAATTATTATGTATTAACCAATTTTCAAATTTTTCGTTTGAATTGTATCTAAAAATTATTCTTTGAGGAGTCCAAATGGAGGTATGATAAACCTTTTGGAGATTAAATAAATTATTACCTTTTTAGAATGATTTACTGAATTATATATTACTAACGAAGAAATAAACAAACACTTCTTTGGATTGTTAGAAATATATTATCTAAATAAACAAATGAATCTAAAATAACGATTAATGGAAAATTTTTACAGAGAATAATATATATTAAATTAAAAATAATTTTATTTTAATACAAAAAAATCTATTGTAGCACAAAATAAATCTATTCATTTAATAAAATTAAATCACAAAATTGTAAATCCTACAGATCTACTAATATTAAATTAAAAATATAAGTTAGAGAAAATAGCCTGATTGAAGGTAGGTCGAAGCGCGTAGACGCTGTCCTAAAAAAGTATGTCTCCACGTACAGGTCTCCCAATAATCCTTCTCTGAGATACGACGATCCTATGACTCTTCGACCCTCAGAGATACAAACGCACACATATATATATATATATATCCACACACATACGTATGTATATGTAGGTATGTACCTGAAAAGGGAGAGATAAAGAGGATAGAAATGTACCAAGTAAAGAGGAGAGTAGGCAATGATCACACCTTTCATAGGCTAAAGGTGGAATTTGGATTAAGTACAGGAAGTGGCATTGTCCAGAAACTATGTAGGTCAAAGCACAACCACCAGTTTTTATTGATCCAAATGGGAAGACCTTTTGGTCGCATGGAGTGATATCTTCTTCTATGAATTAGAGTTAAAGATAGCTAGAAATCAAGATGAGGGAACCTAAATCAGTGGTATTAGACAGTTACAGCTATTAATGTGAGGTGAGTGCAGGTTAATGTCGTATTTCATAAAACATTTTTTTTGACTAAAATATTTTTTTGAAAAACCAATATTTAGATATATAATATCTAAAAAATAATTTTGATATATTTGATTGTTTATTTAAAAAAGATAGGTTACAGAATAACTTATAATTAGTTAAATATCTATTTTTTAAAAAATTTCTGTAAAATATCTAATATATTTTTAATTCTCTCTAAAAATTTAAAAATATTTTTTAAAAATTTATCCAAATTTTTGGTTGATATAAATTAAACTTTTTATATCTCATATAATTTTTTATAAAATACAAAAGCTTTATTATTTTATTATTATTATTATTATTTAAAGTCTTCAATTAAATTAAATATAAGCTATCTCTCTATTTTTTTTTTGTTTTTCTTGTTCTCCGCAAATCAAGCGAGTCATCGTGCGGGGCTCTTCCGTGAGCTGGAAATCAATTCGGATGCGACCCCTTGATGTCAGCCGCAAGTGACGTTTCAGTCGCTGTGGACTTGGATTCAAGACTCTTAGGGACCCACATCCAACCCATTTAAACGAAAAACGAACGTTAGCTCGGAGTGAGATCAGATCCGTCCAATTTAAAACTCGCGACGTTCGCTCCGCCGCGCAACTCAAGGGCGGGACCCCCGCCCCAGCCCGCTCACATTTACACCGCTAATTTTAATTTCCCCCCACAACAAGAATGCGCGTATTCATTATGCCAGATCTCAATCTGACCGTCTATCTAAAGAACGCCCGACTGACGAAGATTTCGGCACTGGGCTTCTTTAACGGGGCACCTCAGAGATTCCACCTATATAAATACCCTTCTAAATATTTATTTTAAATTAATATATATATATATATTTAAAATATTTATTTTAGTATTTTATTATTTAATTTTATTTATATATATTGTACCATCATAAAAAAAACTAAAGATTTCAAATTAAAATGACTAAAATATTTTTAATCAGTAAATATAAAAAATATAATTATAAAACAATTACAATAGAAAATAAAAAATTAATTTAAAAATTTTAATTTATCTTTAATTAAAATAAATATAAT
Organism: Phoenix dactylifera; assembly: GCF_051530095.1. NCBI lineage: Eukaryota > Viridiplantae > Streptophyta > Magnoliopsida > Arecales > Arecaceae > Phoenix > Phoenix dactylifera. Next base: position 1,726,228 of record NC_143201.1, read on the forward strand.
TTTTATTAACTATATTAGAAAAATATTTATATTAAAGATTTATGTAAAAAAATAGTATTTTATATAGATAAAAGATAAATATAAATTTTAAAAGAGTACACACCATAAATTTAAATTTTGAGGTGATATTTATTGAAAAAACCTTTTTTTTATTTTTTTAAGGGATAAAACGGTTGTACCTCCTATTGTTGGTGGGAAGAAGTTGCAGCGAAACTTCCCTCACCTCTCGTCGTCGTCGCCCACTCCGAAGACCCCGTGAAAAGAGAGAGAGAGAGAATTAAGGGAGGAAGAAGAAGACATCCTCACCAGAAGCGATAGGTTTTAGAAGAGACGAACGAAGCAGGGAGGAAGGAGACCAGAAGGAAGGCGTTTCCCCCGCCCACCCTCGCCTCCGCTTCCCACCCCCTCAACCCCTCACGGCGAGTCTCTCTCTCTCTCTCTCTCTCTCTCTATATATATATATATGTATTTCTTTTCTTTTCTTTTTTTTGGGCTCTCTCTATTTCTTGGTTTCTTGGGGGATTTGAGAGGAGCGTGTGATGGTGATTCGGTGGGCCAGATTCGGCGGGCGTGGTGTCATCTCTCCTGGGACACGAGGACAAGATGGAACTCCGATCGCCGGACCGGCACTTGCAGCAGTACGACGAGGAGTGCGGCGGAGATCGCGGTGGCGAGGAGATCTGCTCCTCGAGTGATGCTTTCGATATCCCGGCCAAGAATGCCCCCGTCGAGCGCCTCCGCCGGTGGAGGGTACGTTATTTTCTTCTCTTCCCTTCGCCGACATATTGGTTGATGTGGTTGCATCCAATGTATATAGATTTCCCCGCAATTTTGCGAGTTTTTGACATCATCTTTCGTGCCCGTTCTTCGCCGTATCTATTTGATTGCAATGTGAGGATTCTTGATAAATTTGGAGATTTTTTCCGTACCTCGATGCTTCTTGCTTGCTGGGAATTGCATCTTGATGGTGGAGACTTTTTCTTGATGATCGAAAATAACTCAAAAGGAGTTTGATGAAAAAGAACCGATAAGGAATTGAATGCATTCCCTTCAATCCAGCCGAAGGCCGGACATGTCCGGCGCAGACGGCGGGATGCAGTCCTTGGTGGCGGCCAGGCTCGGGGGAGGCGGGTTTTCATCATCATCGATACCACTGAAGAAAGGGTCCTTGAGGAGGCAGCGCTCGATAAAGGCCCGGACCTCCGGGTCGCGGACCTTGCCTATGGCCGCCGGGCGCACTTCGGCCGTAACCTTGCGGTAGATCTTGGCGACGCTGTCGCACTCGCTGTAGGGTATCTCCAGCGTTACCATCTCGAGCACACACATCCCGAACGAGTAGATGTCCACCAGCTCCGTGTACTCCTCCTCGTACAGCTCCGGCGGCATGAACTCCGGCGTCCCAAGGATCGAGTGCGCCGCGGGGCTCTTTCCCACGATCGCCGCTAGCCCCAGGTACTCTATCTTCACCTGGCCGATGTTGCCGTGGATGGAGACGTTGCTGCAGTTGAGTGCCGTGTCCGTAGCTTCGCCCGGAGGCACCTCCGGCTGGTCTCCACCACCGTGTCGAGCTCCTCCTCCTGTTCAAGAACAATAACCACGTTCCAGGGTCCACGTGAGGAGGGCCAGGGCGACGTACTCCTCGTCCTTGTAGCCGTTGCAGATGAGGAAGGCATCGGGGCTGCCTTGCGACAGGTAGCTCATGGCGAGGAGGGGCTCTGGCTTGGATCCGGCCTCGAGGCCGAAGCAGAAAGGGGCGTCGAACCCGACGACGCCCTCGATGATGAAGCGGTCCGAGTAGACGCCCTGGTACGGGCGCCCCAGCTGTCGATTTTGTAGAGGGCAGCAGAGAGGTCGGGTGACCAGAGGGAGATGTGTTCGAGGGCCGCCGCCGTCGCAGGGCCGCGGCCCTTGCGGCCGTCGCAGCGCCGTCGAGAAATGGTCCTGGCACGGGAAGAGAGTCATTCTAGGCGACGGTGTCGCCAGTAGGGACGACTGCAGTGCTTACGTAGGTCAGGGTCGGAATGTAGAAAAAGAAAAGGCTAGATTTCTCTCAGATTTGAATAAGAAGGTCTTAAAAGCCGCTGGGGCCGGAGCCCCGGCTACCCCCCCTCCCCCTCAACGAGGTAGGAGAAACAGAGGATCTGCGAGCGACGACGAAAAATAATATAGGCTGATATAGGATCTCACTAACAATGAAAAATATTATAGGCGATACAGGTTGTCATATGATCCCTAAAATCACTCTAACAAAATTATGCTAAGAAAGGAAACTAATATAGATCGACACAGAATCATGCTGATAAAAAAAATGTATATTGAGGGATGCAGGTTGTTACGTGATCCCTAAAATTATTCTAACATAATGCATCATGATTGCTGCTGAGCGGGCGAGTAGGCATACGTGCTAACAAAATAGACGCTAGGAAAGGGTTTATTTGTGTGGCATATCTTATGCTTCAATAACGAGAACAAAATAGATGCCAAGGACTGGTTAGCATGAGAACAAAATGGTGGCTACCGAGAGAGGGAGCAATTTTTTTCTTTGATCTTTAGAATGAAGATCGTCATTTGTAGCAGATGAGGACATAGCGAGTGCGTTGCTTCGATTGGCTCCATGAAGGTTCTTCACAATGATAGCGCGAAACCTTGAGATTGAGAATGGCCTTATGTTCAGAGAGCTTGAACTGTGCATATGGGCTGGGAATAGAGTAATGATAGGTTAGGCCTTAGAAAATGTTGATAGAAGTTGGATGGAAATAGCTACTGAACTGGTTAAATAAACGATGTCGATAGTAACAAATTCTGAATGTTGGACTATCTCCCAGGGGAGAAATTGTAGTGTAGCAGTAGTTAAAGGGAAAAGAAAGAGAAGCCTATAATATCGAAGATTATTAAAATTGATTAAAATGGGAAACATTTGGATTCTGAGGCAAGATCGTAGAAAGAATATTTTGCAAAATAGTATGGGAAATCAATAATTACTTGTTGAAGTTTTTAATAACTTCATAAACCATTTTATTTTATTGTAATCGAGGTAATATAAAGTTGAGAAAATGTTCTTTGTGAAAAATATTGGGAATTATTGAACATTTCTTCACTAAGATGGGGAGTTCTGTTAGTAGGCTTGGCAGGAAAGAATGTTTGAGAATGGAATAAAAAATACCAAACTCAAGAATATGGGATAAGCATATTTTGGTTAGAGTTTATGGTTACAGGATTTGAATATGTGTGGTCTTATCCATTTCATAGGAAGACACTGCATGCTGTGTACTGCTTAATTGGTCCACCTTCTGCTGTAATCGGCAGAGTCAACAACTTGAGTTATTGTGGGCATCGCCTAATGTCATAGGTACATCTAGTCTGCTAGTCTCTACTGTAAAGCTCAAAGCAAGTCCTACCTAAGCTGGATTATAGGCCTATTTCTAGTCATGCAAGAAGCCTGCTTCTAATTATGCATCTTTGCATGAATTTAGTTGTTACTCCAGTAAGATGTTAGGTAGGATTACATTACTATGCACATGAACTTCTGTTTCTATGTCACTGTATTCTTGATAATTCGTCCCTTGCACCCCCAGCATGGTGGGGGAAGAATTTGTGTAACCTAATATATTACTTGCTTTCATGCTTATTATGCTATTCGAGTACAATATACTTAATCCATCTAATAATGTAGGCTTCAACCTTACAAATATATAGATTTGTTTTTCTCATCTTCGCATCAATAGGCAAACTTCTTTATGTTCGGTTCTTTCTATTTTCCCGATATATGATATGTAAGTCTACCATAAGTATTGCCTTTTAATTCTTTTTAATTAATTGCATTATTAAAGCCTCAAATGGATGAGATGTCCTGTGGATTATGATAATTCGTTATATTATCATTTTCTGTTTTTGGCAGCAAGCCGCCCTCGTTTTGAATGCTTCTCGTCGATTTCGATACACGCTGGATCTAAAAAAGGAGGAACAAAAAGAGCAAATAAGGAGGAAGATTCGGGCGCATGCCCAAGTCATACGGGTATTATTTTCAAATCTACAAATAGGCCTGACATTTTGCATAAGGAGGATAGTGCAGATTCATCCTAAATTTGACCTTTTCAGGCAGCATATCTCTTTAAGGAGGCAGGGGAAAGAGGGCCACCAGGTATTCCATTCTAGAGTTCTTTTGCTTCATTAATGGTTTGATGTTCTTTTCGGTAAAAGTTGAAATTTGCTTTGCCATGAATTTGAGAAATTTAATTACCTATATCATGTCCTTGTCCTGGACTTTCTATATGTATTTTGAAATTATTCGAGTGTACTTGCTGAACTTTCTTTTACTAAAAATTTCTTATTCCATTGTAAAGGAATTGTTGAGTTGATTATATTTGATAATGTTTTATTCTCATGATATGGTGATATTGGACTGTTTTGGAGCATAATTATTTAATCGAGCCTCAAGGTTTGAGTTATGGATCTGCTGGTAGTGCTATTACTTTTGTAACTTAGCCTAATAACTTCCATTATAGGACCTCAAAGGATTCAAATTTCATGAAATTTGCTTGTTTTATACTTGTCTAAATTTCACATTTGTCTCTTTTTTCTATTTATGGTATATAATGCTCATGCGGCATTAAGCTGATCTCTTTATTTTGATTCATGTCGTTCTTTGCATGACTTAAACAGACACTGTGGGAGGAAAGCCAATAGCTCCTGCTGGTGGTTTTCAAATTGGTGTGGAGCAGCTCACTGCGATGAATAGGGATCATAATTTTTCTGCTCTACAAGAATATGGGGGGGCAAGTACTTCTTTCAGATTTTACATTTTCACTGTTTACTCTTTATCTTGTTTTCCATTAATTATAAAGATGATGTGCATAAATTTGTATATGCTCAGGTTAAAGGGCTGTCAGATATGCTGAAGACTAATATTGATAAGGGAATTAGCGGAGATGATGCAGAAGCATTGCATAGAAGGAATATATTTGGGGCTAACACATATCCTCCAAAGAAAGGAAGACATTTTTTGGTATGTTCTAACCTAGTATTTCAGTCATAGTCATTATTTTATTTTCTGAACATCCCTCCTTGCTGAGGATTCATATTTAAGATTGAACTTAATTTCCTGCTTTTTGATGCTTGTAGATTTTCATATGGGAAGCCTGCCAAGATTTAACCCTTGTCATCTTGATGGTAGCTGCAGTTATATCTCTTGCATTGGGCATACAGACAGAGGTAAGTTTGACTGTATATTTCATAATGAAGATTTGTCTTGCTAACCTATATATGCAACAGCAATAATTTCGATTTGCTAGGTTGGTGTTTGTTTATTCTATAACTATGTTTCCACATGTTCATCATGTTCCTTGTTTATATTTTTGTTCTTGTAGCCTTCTATCTCATTGAGCTTTTGACTTCAACACAATATCAAATGCTTGTTTTATGCATAAAGAAAAGTCCATTTAGGTCACCTTTGTTTTTTCCTTTTTGTTTTGTTGCGTGCACAAAATTGTTATATAGGTTATGCCTAATTAGATTTCAAACATTTCGGAGATTTTTATTAACTGGCTTAAAATATGCCGGACTAAGTGGCTTGTCAGGTTTTGTTGGAATTTTGGACCCTACAACCGGTTTTATTCTCTTGGAAATACTAGATTTCTTTGAACTAATACTTGTTTTCTTCTTATTCCAAGATCATTTCTTTGACAGTTCTCTTCTAGTCACCATAAGGCATGCTTTTTTGGCCAAGACAATAGATTTATGTGCCTTTTCCTTCTGGCTTCATTCTTTAATCAAACTAAGTATTCTGTATAACATTGTTTAAATTGCAAAGTTGTGCTTTCAATATTTTAAGTTTTCGACGGATATCTTTTATTACAAATGTGATTTCATCATTTGTAAAGCAAGAAAATTATCATTTTGGATCCCTCCATTTGGGAATTATTATGCTAGGCATCTCTTCAAGGATTATTGATTCTTGATGATTATTTTGGTGATGTTGAGATCTTTCACTTTTTCTTTTACTTTTCAAGGTGTTCCTTGCTGGATTTTATCTCTGTATCCTTAATGAAGGATTAATGGCATCCATTCTGCTCTATACTGTTTTACTAAACAACCAAATTCTATTTTTTTACTTCTTTGCTTCGCAGAACTTTCAAGGAACCTAACTGAAATTATTTGTATCAAAAACTTGAATATATGGACCATTATAAAATGATGAGTGCTTTCTATATGACAGATATTTCTTATTAACACTTTTGCATTTGAAGAGGGTCTGAGTGAATGACTCCTTGACATATGTTGATTTTAGATTTTTCTTTTCTTTCTCAAGTTTCATGTACTTCTATCTATCATCTTAGGGATTAAGTGAAGGATGGTATGACGGTGGTAGCATTGCCTTTGCTGTTATTCTTGTTATACTTGTTACAGGTATGGCCTTGAACTCCCCCCTACCCAAAATTCTTGTTTTGTTCATTTTTGTTTGTTTGCAACTTTGCATTGAGATTTCCTATTCTCATACCTCATGAAAAAGATTAGCCATTACACTGGGTACGATGTAACTTATTTTGTCAGGATACCATTTTATTGATTTTATGTTGTATATTTTATTATTTGTTAAGGTATTGCAAACTTTAATTTTTGGTTGGAAACCATTAACAACAAAATTAAAATGAGAAAAGCAATGTTACCCAGACGTTTGTAGATGCTTGAAACCTGGACACTGAATAATATTTCTTGACACTTCAAATCAGCAAACCATAATATCATCATGGTTGCATCTCAACTTTTGACACTCATATCTAGAAATTTTCAAGTCTAACATAATCTTTAGCAGAGGTTCTATGAATTCTATTAAATAATGATGTAATTGGTCTATTCTCTCCAAAAAAAAAAAAGCAGCAGCTTGTCTAACAAACTATTCATCTATACATGCTTATGTACATATTTATAAACGTATCCATATAATATGGACAAGTCCCTGTATATTTTTTTAGATCCCATGTCTGACTCTTTCAGACACTTGGACACTGAAAAACCATACCGTGATCAGAACGAACCAAAATTGATCTAGCCAAGGGGCTGGGCCCCCAGTCCAACTGCCAGGTCAATCTATTAGGCAAAATACATATTAAAAAATTAATTAAAATTGATATAGATATCTTGAGAATAAGGATCATGACACAACTCAGCAATGCAATCTCACTGGTTACGAGAGTTATCCTATTTACCCCAGGTCAGGGGTCTGATTTACTCAGGATTCCTTAAGATAAGGATCATGCAGGTCATTGTAAACTGCCAGGTCGAGCAAAACCTGGCTGGTTTTGGTGGGTTTCAGTGGTTGAAACCTGCGTTGATTGCAGTTCTGATTCAAATATTGAATTGAATCAGACATAGGTCCGGGCACTGGGTTTCTGGTCGGACCAGCCTGTCTGGTTCATATGTCATAACTATGGGAGAAAAGCCAATTGCCCGTGTTATGGAGTAATGCCTTTTATGCTTATCCTGGCATATGAGAAAGTGTATTAGATCAGTTTGGATGAGATGTTCTCATCCCTTTTCTATTGTATTTTCAAATCTTAGAAAATAGATGGTCATCCTATGCTTCATTGTGTGATGGACTGGATGTATGTAAAATCACTCTTATGCTTCTTTCAAGCTATGTCGGTTTTCTAGTTACTGTCAAGTCTCAAGCCACCTCTATCATCTCAAACAAGGTGAACATATCCTTTGCAGCCTAGATTTGTTTAATCTTTGAGGCTACTTCTAAATTCTTTGCTAATGATGTAAATAGATTACCGTAGGGTAATATTATGGATGGAATATTATGTTTTGCCGGTGGACCGAAACAAAATTGTTAGGCTTAGCAGTAGCTTTTGGATTGTGATGTTCCTTTTTCTCTCTTTCTTTCTTTATTTACTTCTTTCTTATTTCAAAGATAGGATTCAATTTACAATTGATACTCGAACTCAGTTTATGTTTGGCTTGGAATTGGTGCATGTAAATCATGCAGCTTTAATTTACATCCGCCCACTTCAACCTTTTTATCTTGTTTTTATTCCTCCTGCTGTAGCTATCAGTGACTATAAACAAAATCTTCAATTCCAAAATCTGAACCAGGAGAAGCAAAATATACACTTGGAGGTGAGCATCATCATGAGTTTCTTTTCTCTAACTTGCCTTTTGTTTTCTTAATATGGGGTCTTGCTGAGTGGAACTGTTCAAATATCTATTCTGTGGGAATACCTAGGTAATCAGAGGTGGTAGAAGATTTGAAGTTTCAATATTTGATCTTGTAGTTGGTGACGTTGTTCCTCTTAAAATTGGTGATCAGGTAGGTAATGAAAGTAATTTTAGTTGGATTAAGGTCTTCCTCGACATCTTGTATTTTCAAACTGGGGCTGCTTAAATTTCTTTTTCAGGTTCCTGCTGATGGCATTTTAATTTCTGGTCATTCTCTTGCCATTGATGAATCTAGTATGACTGGAGAAGCGAAGATTGTAAGTTTGTGTATTCTTTTTCCTCTCTTGATCTTTATTTCATGAATAAATTGATCGATGGTGTACAAATATGATGCTTTGCTTCAGGTTCACAAAGATCAAAAGACCCCATTTTTTATGTCAGGTTGCAAGGTTGCTGATGGTTATGGTACCATGTTGGTAAGCAAATGTGAAAATATGCTGACGTTTTGCCATATATCCTATTGCTTTCACTTAGTAGAAAAAATATGCAGTTTCCATTTCAAAGGAAATGGATTTAGTTATAGACCAATGGTGAAGTTGGAAGTTGGATGTATAATGCTGATCCATATGGTTGGGGCAAGGTTTGTTACTTTGCCATGAGGGAACTTTGATGTAAATGCTTTGACAAGATTTTAGATTCCACTATTAATATATAGTAAAATCATTATCTTTTTTTTTTGGTATGTCTTGTACTATGCTATTCACTTCAGTCTTTTGTTCCTTTTTGAACTATATCCAGGTAACATCTGTTGGAATCAATACAGAATGGGGTCTATTGATGGCCACCATATCCGAGGATAATGGTGAAGAAACTCCATTGCAGGTTTTCTTTTCTTTTTTTTTCTTTTTGGTAGAATGTGTTCTTTTTGTTTTTTTTTTTCTTTTGCTGTATGATATCGTCTGAGTTGTGTGAAAAGCTTAGTAGAGCATGCCTTAGCTTTACATGGATATTTTGCTGAAATAGGTGCGCTTGAATGGTGTTGCTACTTTCATTGGCATAATTGGCCTGACTGTTGCTTCTGCAGTTCTTGTAGTCCTCTTGGTTAGGTAAATGCAAGTTTTGAGTAATTAATTTAGAAACTATTCATGTTATTTTTACATTTTTTGTTTAATTTTCAGATATTTCACTGGGCATACCAACAATCCTGATGGAACTGTTCAATTCGTAAGGGGACAGACAGGTGTAAGGGATGCACTAAATGGAGCCATTAAGATCTTGACAGTTGCAGTATGTATTGGTAGATGTAGTATTTTATAATGCATAATATTTTGATTATAGGGGCTTATGTTTCTCTCATTTGTGACAGGTTACGATTGTGGTTGTTGCGGTGCCGGAAGGGCTTCCATTGGCTGTAACCTTGACGTAAGGATGTGCTATATATTTATGTTATACTGAAAATCCACTGTCTCCTTAAATTTAAAGTAAACTTTCCTATTTTTCCTCTTTGCAAATCTTTAATTTTATTTTCATTTTGTCAGCCTTGCATACTCAATGCGAAAGATGATGGCAGACAAGGCCCTGGTATGTATTTTGCAAAATTATTAATAACAGTTATATTTTTAGATTTATAAAATTGAACAAGCTTTAAAGTATTCATGTCACAGGTGCGAAGGCTTTCGGCTTGTGAAACTATGGGTTCAGCAACAACAATCTGCAGTGACAAGACTGGAACTCTGACCCTGAATCAGGTATATCAATTTTGTACTTTCATAGGTTCTGTTTTTCTGTCTGATGATAATTATACATTTTGTTCAAAAAGTTTAATTGCTAAAATATTTGATTATGAGATGAAGAATTTTTTTCGACATGTGGAGTTGAAGAAAGCTCAATATGCTTGCCTTTTAAACTCTACAAGGATTACTCTTTTGTTATAGATGACTGTTGTGGAAGCATATGTTGGTGGGATGAAGTTAGATACTCCAGATGATGTTAAGGAGTTGTATAATATATCTCCTCTGTTGTTCGAAGGCATCGCACAGAATACAACTGGTGATGTGTTTGAGCCTGAGGTACACCTCTCTTTTATCTGGTTTAAATGTTTACTCTTACAACTTGGATTGCTATTCAGATGGGCAGGATGAACTTAAACTAATCCAACCTATTGCCTAACAAAAATTATGGGCTCTCCTGTGTTGATTAAACTTCTTAGATAATGCTTTTTCTAGTAGAAGGCAGAGACAGCAAGTTTTTACCAATTAATGGAAGTGATATTCTGGATGCAATATAAATGTTTTTGTGTTTTGCATCTACTAAATCAGTACTTCTGGCACACACTTAGTGCATGTCTTCCAGAGCAGATCTGTAAAAGCCATTGGGTTTTACAGAACAATGTCTAGAACACTGGCTAGAATAAGACTCCAGATTCAGTGTTTGTTAACGGTAGCTTTGCTACTGTTGTTGATTTTGCATGCTATACTACAGAATGCTTGTTCGGATGTTTTTGAGATTTCAATAAATCCTGTTTTCTACTTCTTTTGGCGGTTAACTATTTCGCTGTTGATTATATAGTTGTAAAGCTCTCTTGATTGTTATACATCTGATTTATATAAATGCCTTTGTAAGTCATACCATTTTATGTAGGTGAGTTTATTTATTTCCTGTATCTTGTTCTGGACTTAAAAATTCTGTCCAACTCCTATTTTTTGCTGTAACCTTTCTGTCCTAGACCTTCTGGTCAAATGGTTATTGTGTAGTATGTGAAGCATCTAATTGAATATATTTTTCTGAAATAGGATGGTGGTGCTATTGAGGTTAATGGCTCACCCACTGAAAAGGCCATCCTTTCTTGGGGGGTCAAGGTACAAATTTATGCAATTCATGTTGCTTTTCTCATTATTACTTTTTTCTGGCTATCAATGCTGATTGTGATTGGCATCATACCTTTATAGCTGGGAATGAAGTTCAATGATGTGAGATCAAAATCCTCAATTCTTCATGTGTTTCCTTTCAACTCAGAGAAAAAGCGTGGTGGTGTTGCAATACAGCTGGTAATGACATCTCATATAAATTCTAATAGATACATTGGTTCTGTAATTTCTTTTGATAACAAATAAAATTTTATCTACATTATTTCTTACATGGTCAACCTTTTCATTTTGTCTTGACATTTTATTTAGGGTGAAAATATTACTAGAGATGTTATTCTGAGATAAACTGTTTCTCTCGAGGGATGTTATTCTGAGATAAAGTATTTCTATCTTTAGAAGTTTTCCTTTTGGATTCAATGCATTGATTTCACAGAAGTATTTCTCTCAAACATTCAGCATCCAATATTTCTAAACCCAATTGTTGGGATTAAAACATGGTTCTTTTATTGTTAAGGCGTGTTCGGTGTTGCTTAAAAAAGGTCTTGTTGCGACTTGTAAAGTAAAAAAAAAGTGCATTCTGAAAAGGTAGTTGTTTGGTAACAACATTCAAGAAGTGCATCTCAAAGAAGTAGAAGCCTAAAAGTGGATTTTAGGAGAAGCTAGAAAGACTAACTTTTAGCTTCTGTTCCTATGACCTTGCTCATTATATTTCAAATACGAAATATCATAATAAGTTTTTTTATAATACATACTTACCAAACATCAAATATACAAGAGATGGTTTTTATTAAGAACTTAAATGAAAGTGTTTCTTAAGAATGATTCTTAAGGAGCAGAAGCAATGCCAGACAGAACCTTAGCCAAGGTGGAAGCCCTTCCCATGAGGTCAACTTCTGTAGGAGCTCATTTGATAATATTAGCCCTTTCGTGTTCGGTGGGGGGGATTAGGACCATGATGGACGCACAGTGTTGGTGTTTATGGAAATATGAGGACTTTGAGCAAAGTGAAGGCAAAAGCTCTTGCAAGTCTCTTAGAGAAACTTGAGCCTTTATTCTTGCATCTCATATGCAACAAGGACAAATAGTGTCGTTTCTCAGCCTAAGATAAAGAGCCTCCTTAAGATATAGGTCAAAAAGATTAAAGGCCACTTATTGTCTATAAAGTAATTACAAGGAAGTAGTTTTGCCACTAGCGAATCCCTGAATATCATTTATGAGCTTATATTGAGCTAGAGTTCCGACTTCTGCTCCGACCTCTTCCTCCTTTTCCTCGTTTTTTTTCCAAGTTGCTTGTTCTATACTATCGAGGAGGAATTTTTCTGCTGAATGCTTCCATCTTATGGTCAAGGGATCTTATATCTGCAACCACAATTACACATTGATGAAGATCGAGAACATGTCATGGTGCGTTAAAGGGCTGGAACATGAAATTTTTCTTAAATTATAGTTACTGTTTTTCTTTTTTGGTTTATTATCAGTTATTTTTAGTTTCTAGATCTTTTAAAACAAAGGTTGGGACTAAAATATCTCAGGTTTTAATTATTAGCTTGATGAGGTCCACGTAGTGTAGCAGCACTGTTCATACTACAATGCTAGTGAACAGTAACCATGCATTATTAGGGGTCGTTTGAGGATTTTTTAAAATAGAGTCAATTAGGGTTTCTATTTTGTTATAAAAAGGGACTCTTAGGATTTGATATGATCAGACTTCATGCACATTATGAATGAAATAATGGAAATAATGGACACTTTGGTTTTCTTTGCTCTTGTGGCTGCAACATGGACTTTTTTTAGATTTAATTATATTTATTGATTTTCTTTTTTTCTGTTTATTTCTAGTTATTTTTGGTTTTTAGTAGGTCTTTTAAAATCAAAGGCTGAGATTAAAATATCTCATATTTTAATTGTTAACTTGATGAGACCTATTTACTGTAGCGGTATTCATGGCACTGTTCACGCTACAGTGACCGTGCCTTATTAGAGGTAGTTGTGGGATTGCAAAACAGAGTTGTATTAGGGTTTCTGTTTTGTTATAAAAGGCACTTTTAGAGTTTGATGTATCAGACTTTATGCAAATTATGAATGAAATAATGAAATCTTTGGTTCAATCAAGGTGTGAGGCCTTCAAACCCTAGATATGATTCCTAGGTTTTGGAGTGATTGCGGTATTATCTTTTCCCTTCCCTTTATTTTTATTTTTTTGTGTTTGACCTGTAGAGACTTATTTGGTCTTGCTAACTTGTCTCCTATTCATCTCTTATTTGATTTTTCTTTTGAGCTTTGCTTCCAGTAGGATTTTTTTGATCATAAATATATTAGATATTCTTTCAGCATATGCTAGCAAGACTTGATTTAAGATATTTAATAGAATACTCTTAAAATCTCAATTAAAGGTCTGGAATCCTAAATCCTAGGTTACGTTAGCTATCTATTACCTATGCTCTTCCAATATTATCTTTCTAGTTCAGTTTTATTGAAAACTAAGATCTGCAATTGAAATTCCAGTACCTTTTAGGTTCCAAACCCATCCTAAACCCTTCTGGATTCCCTTTCCTCGACTATCCTACATCACATATGAGTTCATATTGAACATGTTAGTCAAGGGCATCATAATGCCTATTTAACTTATGTATGGCATGACTATAACTGAATGTAAAAGAAAACAAGAGCAATTCATTGTAACTTGACAAATGACTTACTTGGCCGATGATGACACACTAGTTGCTTCTGAAATAACTTAAACAATTACAGTTTATGCAACATATAAAACTCCATAACCTTCTTGGTAGTTTTTGCCTATCTATTTTTTTGTTCTAGCCTAACAATTCCAATTTGTTGCCTTCTAAGCTCTCATTTCAGAATCAGGAATACCAGAGATGAGGATGTCGAGTTATCGATGCAAACTCATCTCCATATTTGGCTTATGCTACTAATATTGGATGAGTTCCAAAGAAGAAACAATAATGTACAGCAGTGAAGGCTTGTTAGGTCACCCAAAGTGAGAGGGGCTCTGATTTAGGAAAACATGCCTTGAACAAGGATGACAAAACATAGGAAGACTTCAATAGCAGTGATGGCAAAAGACCTAAGGTGCATCCTCATGGTTTGGATGTGAACCTACATTGAAATGGGTGGCAAAGCATGATTGATATGGCTACACTGGAATAGATAGAGTGGAGCATGTTGGTTGTGGTTATGATATGTGATTTTAATTGTGTATATTAGTTCAGTGAGGTATTATTCCGTGTCTTATATTTTTGTAGTCTCTGCTTGAAATGTGGACCAAAAGTACATTATATGCAATTCAAAGTAACATAACTAGAAGCTTGTAGGTTGTAGCATTATTCATTAATGCTTGCAGTACTGCAATGTTATGAGTATCTTCTTAACAAGCTTCATTCACTGCTTCCTGCTTCTACTTCTTAACCTATTCCAAAAGCTCAACTGTGCCAAAACTAGCTATAGATAATGTAGTGAATGATTGACTACACTATCCTGCTGTAACGTCTAGTGAATAAATGTAGATCATGAGGTGTTATATGATGCTTGCTCTTTTAAGCGATACTGAAAATGCCATCAATCAGCTGTCAAGTTTAAAAAAAACACTTAGTCATGCATACACTTTGCCCATCATACTCCCAAGTCCTGATGTGCTCATGTCTTTGACATTTGATGCTAGTATTTTATTTCCTTTTGTTTATCTTTTTCTTGGTAAACATTTCCTTTTGTTTGTTATCATGTGTATTCGTGTATAGAATTGGCTGTTGTTGAGTATGTTGATGTGATCCAACATTCAATATTAATTGTGTAAATCTCCTTTCGTTTGTTTGTAATTGCAGCCAGACTCTAGGGTTCACGTCCATTGGAAGGGGGCTGCTGAATTAGTTTTAGCCTGTTGTTCAAACTGGCTTGCTCCAGATGGTTCACTTCAACCAATGACCTCAAACAAGGTGGAAAATCATTCAATTTAATTTTATGCCCCTTCTGTAGTAAGTTTGTTTCTGAGTTCTCAAAAACAATTGCAGATGAATGAATTTAAGAAGTCAATTGAGGACATGGCAGCAGTTAGCCTACGCTGCGTTGCGCTTGCATATAGATTGTATGATCCGGAAAAAGTTCCAAATGAGGAACAGAGAGACACCTGGGAGCTGCCTGAGGATGAATTGATTTTGCTTGGTATAGTGGGGATAAAGGTTTGTTCTGAGAAATTTAATTAAAAATGTCCTGGATGATTTTGTAGTTTTCTTGAGGTAGTCCTTATTGTATTTACTCCATGACAACCTCTGGTGTAGGTCTCTTTTTTAATATTAAAGCACATTCTTTGAAAGTATTTGTTTGTTATTGGTTTTCATACCAAGGCGCCAAAAAGAAAACTGAGTGGTTTTAGCTTAAACGGAAATTGGAAACCTTACAATAAAATTGCTGGACACTAATCAGAAAATTTTATGGGACTTAAAACTCCTACAAATATCTATTTGGGAGAAAATACTGATGATAGGAAAAACATCAGAGTAAATACAAAAATTCTAGAAACTTTATCTCATTCTATATAACAGCAAAAATTAATCAATTTCTAGTTTGGCATGCATACAAATAAAGCTGGTTTTGTTTATTTGGCGATCATTGCTGATGATCTAGTGACATTTTTTCAATCTATAAAAAAGTCTTTCAGAAAATTATGTGAACTGTATTAGCTGATCGCATAATGAGGTGAACTATTTTTTCTTATAATGAAAGTTCATTGATGGCCATTGATGAGAGCTGCAAATTATCGGGCCTGAAACCTGTGGTTGGAGTGTTAAAAATATTACATCTTTATGATTTTGTTATTAGAAAAGCAGTAATGTTCTTTATCAATGGGATGATGCAGTACTGTCTTTTGGTGGTGTTAAACTATATTGTTGTATTGCCTTCAGGACATGTACACAATAATAGAAATTTATTAATATATTATCTGTGCAACCAGATGATGCTTCTTGATCCACTCTCAGCAATTGCACCAAAAATGCCTAAGTTCCAGGAGCTAGTAGAGATTTCATTGCTTAAGATCCTTTATATTGCTATAATCAATGAGTGGTTTCACATATCATCTCTTTTGCTAAACAAGTGTTTTTACTTGTAGGATCCTTGTCGTCCAGGGGTGAAGGATGCTGTGAAATTATGCACTAAAGCAGGTGTCAAGGTATCCTTTTGATATTTCGTTTAAATCTGACAAAATACAATAACTTGCACACAAAATCTGGTTTGCTATAATCATGCTCGTTTAAACTGTTCTTGTCACCCTGCATCACTTGAATTAGCATTCAGCCAAAAAAGACAGCAAAAGAAGATATACAACACAACAACTGCGATGTATTTTAACCTATACTGTCTTGTCTGAAAGTAAGGCTGGAAAGAATGCATGAATTTCTATCAAAATTTTGTAGTGGATGAGGGGAAATGTACATAAGTTCACAATGTGGTAAAAAATGAAATGACAAAACTATGTAGTTGGAAAAAAGGATTAAATCCATTATCCTTTTGTACATGTATTCTTAGAATGTGTTGTAAATATGCATTCTACTAACAAGAGTTTGTCTATGATAAATCGCACAAGCTCACATGTCCATATTGCTTGCACGTGAGGAGGAAGTTGCATGTCTTCAGCAGCTGTTAATTAAGTTTCAGATGTAGAAAAGGGTTGCAGTCTGTGCTTACTAGGAAGACTTTGTTATGGATTTATGGTAGTTTTCTATATCAATGGGATTATAATCTTTCCTAATGGTCATTTCTTCATGCTAGATTTGTGCTAGAAATTTTTTGATTTCCATATTGTTTGGTAATAATCGTTTTCATTCGTCTGGAGACCTTAGATCTGATTGATTCTCAGTTGTTTGGTTTACATCTATGGTTTATACCATTGGTCAATTTGATGCTAGAAGGATTGCTTATGGATTAATAGGTACGCATGGTTACTGGAGACAATATTCAAACAGCAAAAGCCATAGCCTTGGAATGTGGGATACTTGATTCAGAAGCCAATGCCACTGACCCAACTGTTATAGAAGGAAAAGACTTCCGTGCATTGTCTGAAACAGCAAGAGAAGCAATTGCCGAGAGGATAACTGTAAGTTTAAGAACGGGACCTATTAAGAGTGTTTTTTGTGCATAACTGTTTTGTTTTGGCTACCATTTTTACAGACTGAAAATAATAACTACGCCATGCATCATTAAGTATTTGGGCACATGCTTTAAGAAAAGCTTTACATCATGATTATATATAAATACTCAAAAGATAACTTGTTTTAAAAAGTTTATGTTTCTCTTCAGTTCGATGGAGCATAATCGGTCTCTGCAAATGCTCAATCTTATGTAGTTTGCTTGGTTCAAACTTCTCGTAACTTCTCTTGGTGCATGCTCCAAACTTTCTAGCATTATTGATGCAGAATCTAAAAACTTCCAGCTCCATAGTTAATTTAATTTTCTTAAAAGGTACTCCATGCATCTTTGTTTTGCATGCCATCTAGAGCTAGTTTCATAGTTTGCTAGGTTTTGGTAAATTTAGTATTGTTGCAAGCCATCTGAAACCATAAACCACCATACTACCTATTTTAGTTGCTTAACAAGATAGAGAGAGAATAAATTGAAGTCCTTAGGCCCTCAAATCTGGCCAAAATCCATTAGTTAACTTTAATTAAAATTTTTGCAGTTTAATGCATGCCAGTTCTGGTGCTCTGGCTCAAATTGGTGCTTCAATGATGTAGTTCTTTGTAACAAACCTTGTCTTCTTTCTTCCTTACTTTAAACTCCCTCAAAAGCTTCAAGTGAATCTTTGGAGCATGATTGACTGGTTCTGTTGCATATAATGCACAAGGGCAACCAATAAACTGGACATTTTGCTGAGCCAACAAATCATTATGGTACCATGGGAGGCTTTGCAACATCCAAATATGCATGGTATTTGGCATAGCTCTTGGATGATTAACTTAACTCGAGAGTCAGTTATAAAGTGTTTAGGATGATGATGAATTTTCATATAACCAAACCCCATATGGATGAATATGGCTTAAGAATTAAAGATTTACAAAACGATAACTATTGAGCCTTATTTTGTGGGCCCTGCTTAATGAAACATTCTTTGCTAACCCTTTATGTTCTCTATTATGAAGAAGGTGACCTGTTCTCATATCTGCATGCACCAATGCTTTTGTATATTGCCTCTGATGCATTTATTTCATGCAAATAAATCGCATACGTTCAGCAAGAAAAATAAAGATGAATATTATGTATTTGGAAGATTGTGAAAGCAACTCAAGTCAACTCAACCATGCCTTAATCCCAATCTAGTTGAGGTCGTTTACATGAATCTTTTTCCTCCACCCGGCTCTATTTAAGGTCACATTTTCTGAAAGATGCAGCGATATCAAGTCCTCCTGGATGATGATGAAAGCAATCCATTAACTTGTGAAAATTTATGTATAGGTAATGGGCAGGTCTTCTCCCAATGACAAGCTTTTGCTCGTCCAAGCATTAAGAAGAAAAGGTCACATAGTTGCTGTAACTGGAGATGGCACAAATGATGCTCCTGCATTGCACGAGGTTTGGTTGTCTATCTGTATCTTTTTATTTAACCTATAATTATCTTTGCTTAGTGCTAAGAATACCATTCTGTGTATGTAACATATTCAAATTGTATGTTCTGTTTTCTTTTCTTAGGCAGATAACATATTCAAGTAGTATATTTTGTTTTTTTAGGCAGATATAGGTCTTGCAATGGGAATTCAAGGGACAGAAGTTGCAAAAGAAAGCTCAGACATCATTATTTTGGACGATAATTTTGCATCAGTAGTGAAGGTTGGAAGCAGATCTTATGGCTAAATGCACTCATTTGGATTCAAACTGTTATATGAGATGAGTAGATGTATGATTTTGTCTTTGTTTCAGGTTGTCCGCTGGGGCCGTTCTGTCTATGCAAACATTCAGAAATTCATCCAGTTCCAGCTAACAGTTAATGTTTCAGCGCTCGTAATAAATGTGGTTGCAGCAGTGTCATCTGGCGACGTACCTTTAAATGCTGTACAGGTTGACTATAAAATCTTTGCCTTTTTTTTTTGGTTTCAGGATAAAGGAACAGGTCAAAACAAAAACAACTTGGCCTAGTTCAAATTTTTTGTCTTGCCTGAGTGCTGTACACAGCGTAGCCATTGTCCTGCCTGAAACACAAGCTAACTGAGTTGTACTCTTAACTTCTCTTCTATGTTGCTTGGACACATCTTGTGTGGTTAGATTAATTAATAGGTTAGTTCTGGCAAAAACGTTTCTTCTCTAGTTATGTCCTGAGCCTCACTTTTCTTGTCTATGACAGCTTCTCTGGGTCAACCTCATCATGGACACACTTGGAGCACTTGCATTGGCAACTGAACCACCAACAAACCGACTTATGAACAGACATCCTGTTGGTCGGAGGTTAGAAGAATCCATGTTCGATATAATGTGATAAATATGCTTTCTATACATGGTGATATAATGGACCATATGATAGTAGTGCTGTAATAATTTTACACTAATGCTTTTGTTCTGTGTGCAAGTCTGTCTTAATCTCTTTGCATGTATTCCCTTTTAAGGGACAGTTCAGGTGGGGAAAGATATTGTAGGTTGTGCAAAGAAAATTCTACATCAACACATTAAGTACTCACCAGAACAATGTGATGCTTTGTATTTATAACATTAAAAAAAATCGTATAATCTTTTTTAAGGGACAAGACACGCATACACCTCCTACCAAACATTTGAATGTTTAAGTTTTTAGACGATGTCAAACAAAAGTTCCTATCGGAAAAGATGATATTAGCCTCTGATATAGGGGTAGCAGGTGATGAATTATGTCAGCAAACAATACGGGAGACAGTTATAAAGCTGCACAGAGTAGCTTATTTTTCGGAGGTAAACCTTTGTTGCTGTTTGCTCTTTGTTTGGGTGAAATAGCTTAAAAGTGTGAGGATCGTGTGATTTGAGGGTTGCTCCTTTTGCTTTATTTGGAATTTTCTAACATTATCTACATTACAGAATTTTGAAATATATACAAAAAGAACTGTTTGAATTTTCTCTTATGCATTTTCTACACAAAAAAACTTGCAAGCTTATGATAATAAATCTTGCCATATCAGTTTTAGATTCTGATGTAGTTATTGATGACTAATGACTTCTTGTTGCTTTGACCAGAGAGTAAGTTGCCTCTGAAATCATTTCAGGAGGAAGTATAGTTGATTTTTTTTAAGACATGTCCTTCACAGTTCTGATTATACATGGTGATCTGATTTTCGCTTTTGCAGTCCCTAGCTAGCTATATTACCAAGCCATACTGTTTTTGATTTTGATGCAAGTTATGATAAATTCTCATTTTCTTTGATTAGAGAAAAGGTTGCCTCGGAACTCATTTCAGGGGAAATAAATTTAATTTCTTTTAGATATGTAAGTCCTAGTTCTGATAATAATCTATTTCCTCAGGGAGTCTCTCATTACGAATACAATGTGGAGAAATTTAATAATGCAGGTATACTTTTCCTTCTTTTTTTTTGTAATATAACTGTGCATCCTTCACTCTTTTGGTTGAATTTTATGTTTGCCGGACCAATTTTGTTTTACTGATTGGTTGAATGAGAGTAAGTGCAGGCTCTTTATCAAGTTGCTATCCTCCTCGCTTTCAACTTTGGTGGCAGAAGCATCCTGCATATGAAGGACGATACTCTAGAACATGCAGAAAAAGTGAAGAATACCTTTATATTTAATACATTTGTCCTATGCCAGGTAAGGCTGAATGTTTTCCTTTTAGAGTTGAACAAACAACTGAGGATAAGCATTTTAACTAGGTTTAATTATTTCAATGTCTTATGGAATGTTCTCCAGTATCTATTGTTTTGTAGCACTATAATCCTGCTCTAACTGCCAATCATGGCTAATGTAAACTTGTCTAATCAGTTGTTACTATAGTCAAGAATAGGATTATATTTGTAAAATCAGTATCTTGGTGTCTGTTTTTTCTTAGGACTAAGATCTTGTGTCACTGTTTCTTGAAGGTTTAATAATATTATTATAACCTTTCCTATCAGATATTCAACGAGTTCAATGCTCGAAAACCAGATGAAAAGAATGTTTTCCGTGGAGTCACAAAGAACCGCCTCTTCATGGGGATTATAGGAATAACGGTTCTACTTCAGGTAAGAACTAATGAAAGTATTATTTAAGCTTGCTGCAGCATCTTCTTTTGTACCCGCTTCCAACCA
Organism: Phoenix dactylifera; assembly: GCF_051530095.1. NCBI lineage: Eukaryota > Viridiplantae > Streptophyta > Magnoliopsida > Arecales > Arecaceae > Phoenix > Phoenix dactylifera. The sequence continues at coordinate 1,747,514 of NC_143201.1, forward strand.
ATTAAGTAGCTATAACTTGCTGCAGGTTTTGATTATCGAGTTCCTTGGACATTTTACTTCTACGGTCAGACTCAATTGGAAGTTGTGGCTGTTTTCAATTGCTATAGCTTTTGTAAGGTATGCCGTTCTGTTCTTTCAGCAGCTTGGTGATCTTGAAAGAAATTGCCATCAATGCCTCCCTTTTCTCTAGTCCTTTATGTAAGATTTCTAACAGTACCTTTTCAGTCAATCCCGTGGCCATGGTCTTTAGCGAATGACTTAAGATATTTGTACAGTGACGATAGGGACCATAAATTACAATCTAGTGGAGTGCCATTGCATTAGCCCTGCTAAAATTATGGCTTGCCTGCTCTTATTATAGAACATATAATGAATATATAGTGTCAAGGCGCATGGATATTCTAATGAACATTCTAAATATATAAAAACATGGCCCTCAACAGTGTTTACCCATTGGCTGTCACTAAGCAGACATGGTACATTAATATTTCTGTTTTTCTTTAAACAATTACTCACGGCATTCTGCATCTCTTTTTATTTTTCTCAGCTGGCCTCTGGCTCTTCTTGGAAAGTTCATTCCAGTTCCTCAGGTTCCTTTCAGGGACTATATTTTCAGATACCGGAGGAATCAACAAGGTCCTGTTTCATGATTCCTGATATGGCTGGGTGATGTAGCATAATTTTAATATATTAATCAACAAATTAAGACCTTGTACAGCTTATCTTTTTCATAAAAAAGACTGCACCGGGCTTATCTATCTTTCTTCCTCTTGCAGATGAAAGGGCTGAGAGGCGGGGAGATAACCAGATTTGATATGCAGCTGCTGCTGATTATGGGCGGATATTTTGATGAACTACCTGGTTGCCACATTCGTGAATCATATTGTAAAGAGTATATAACCCTATTTATAATAAGTATATTGATTGAAGTTTCGTTTGGCTCTTAAGTGAGCGGAACTCTATTTATACAGCAAGATCTAATATATAATATTTGTAGCAAAATTTTCTTTTGCTTGCATAGAAACCTAGTTACGTAAGGTCAAAAGTAACTAACTATTGGTTCTCCCCTCATACGTTTTCACAGGCATGGTCTTTTTCTAGCTAGTATTATTCATCTCATACACAAGCTATTGGTTAAATTATCATAAGATAAAACACTAGGAAGTCACATTGAAAAATCTTAGGAGATGGATGCATCTTGAAGATACATATATTGAATGAATTCCTGGTCAAGGCATTTTTTGGCGGCCAGTTAGGGGCTGCCAGCCCCAGGAGATGCGGTAGGAAAGGGATAAAATAACTGGATAAAATAGTTGAAGCTAGCATGGTCGGAAAGCAATGCTAACGAAATGATTCGCCTGGTCCGAGTACACGCCTCCTCTGTTGGGTGGGCTTTGTTTTCCAATTATACTACTACTATCAGGACAAGGTCGGAAGATCGGATCTCGTGCTATGATGAAGTGGAGAGTGTTTGATGAGAAGAAGGTGGAAGTTTAAGCAGCATGCTGCATTTAACATAAGCTCCAATCTTAATTGCAACACCCAAGCTCCAATCGGAGATTCCATTGGAACGTGGAAGTGACGAAAAAACTAAAGCGCATGCAATTTTATTGCAACTTCTCCCAACCAAGACAATTCAGCTTGCTCCAATCTTTTTGGCAAGACGGCGAATATGCACGCACAAACTCTTGTTCCATCTTGTTTCATTCATTCACCGTGGCAAGCCTCAGAAAAAGTCCGGAAAATGGCTGAGGTCGAGATAGGTTCTGTCTGGAGCAAAAGGATCCTGTTGTTGGGGATGCATGTCTGGGGCCTCAACTGGTTGGCTGGCCTGCTGGGCCTCCTCTTCCTCCTCCTCCTGCTGCTGCTGCTGAGCTGTGTGCATGGCAATCTGAGCTTGGGTCCTCGCAAGCTCGTGCTGGTTCATGTAGATCTCGTGTTGAAGGAGGTTGATGATCCCAACGCTCCCATAGACCGGGTCTTGCACCCGCCAGTAAGCCTCCATTGAGATGGCATCGGCCGCCCGCGCCCGCTGATGGACCGGCAGTTGCTGCATGCCCAGAGAAAATAATTATAAGACGATAACTCTGCATGGAAGAAGCAGCACGCAAAAGGATATCATCATGGAAAGAGTAATGGTTTCTAACTGCTTGCCGATCCCCTTGGAGGAGGAGGAACCTCCAAGGTGGGAAACATGGGCGCTTTGCAGGCATATAATCTCGGCGATGCTGAGGTTCTGCTTAGTTCGCAGCTCCATGCATCCTAGTATCTGGACTGACCAGATTTATGCACAGATAGTATTTGTTCGTTACCTTTAATAGCATTTAACACACTATGAAGTTTGCTTTTCAAATTACTGAAAAGATCTATATCTATTAAAGTAGCATGGTTCAGTAGAAGTCCAACGTAATATCCATGAACGATAGTTAGATGATGATTAATGACATGTTCCTATGAATCGATGGTATACAGTATACAATATTATATACTTCTATTTGTAATATTTTAGATATAGCAGGTGTAAGTGAAATGGTATGGTTAGATGGGGAAGAGAGATACCTGGAGCATCCTAGCGACGTTGCTGGCCCCAAATATTTTGTGGACGCAAGCGAATCTTTGAGGATTGGATGCAGGGAAGTAGGGGGAGAGGATGCAATCCCCAGCGCATCTCCTCCTAAGATACCTGCATGCTGCACACCTTCTGGGATTGGAGTCGCTGGAGGAGACAGTGGAGTTGGAACTCGACATGATTGGTTGGATAGGATCTTCTATAGATTTTAGGCTATCCGAGAGCTGGATTTCGTAAGAGATTTTGGAGGATCCTCGAAGATCTTTGCCTTGCAGGAGATTTTTTCTCTCTTCGTTTTCGTTTTTTTGTTTTTCTTATTTTTTCTAGCCGTTGCCTTTGATACATATAGAGAATCATTGAAAGAGCAAGGTTTTAGAAGGAAACTCAAACGGCTAGTAGAATTCGAGTGAAAGGAGTAGAAGGAATGCTCGGAGACTTCCCGGTTAGAGTCGTCTTTCCGTTTTCAAGTTTCATTAAATAGTAAATGGGAAAAAAAAGAAAATATGTTTTTGCATCGTTTTCACTACTGATGATGGAGGTTAAATAAAGAAATCTAGAAAAAAGGAAAAAAATCCGCATATTGACCGATATTCTAAAGTGAAGACCTGCAACAGTGAGCTGCAATTTTAGCATCAAATATTAGGCGAGACTTCTTCCATGAATCTATTGGTGGTATGGTACGGTACTCTCTTCTCAAACCACAACTTTTAAATCTTTGACGCCCCAATATTTTTATTATCAGATTCATAAAACAAAAGTGGATAAAAAGAATTAGGACACTGGTCGAGATCGGATATTGTACATAAGGTTTTAAATAATGTGTAATATTATTATTATAATAGACCCCACTGAAATTGCTATTTTCCACTATAGCTACCATAATTGCCATTATTTATCTAAAAAAAAAACCATTTTAAACTGCTAATATTTATATATATTTGCTATAATAACAATCAGTTATGACTCCTGACCGCTGCTTTAAGAAGCAAGCAAACAAGCAAACAATATGGCCACACACCTTATGATGCACCATGTCTTAAGGATTTGTGCTTACGCCCAATCCAAATGGAAGCAAAAGCATAGCACCTTCACACGCCAATGCATCAATGTTTTAGAAATCAAGGGTGGCTATCAGCTCGAAAGCTCGCCAAGGAAATCAAAGGGACCACTCTACCGACAGAATGCTATCGATCATTTGATATGGTTGCAATTCTTCAGATCTCAACCTGTCACATTTGTGGACCTTTGCATCATTGGACTAATGTGGCGATGACATTACGTCCCCCGACGTGAACAGGGGGCCATTAGTGAACTTCCTGCATACGGATACCCTGTTCGTGGAAAGAAAATTGACAAGCTGATGGGGACCTGGCCCAAATTTTAATGTTCGACAAATACTGCTACTGATTCAAGGCCAACAGCGCACAACACTAGAGCAAATTTTCATAAATAAGCATATTAACAAGCTTGTATCGGGTCTTCTTTTTCACTCCAATGGTAAATAAAGGAGTGCCTACTGCTCTGATTATCAATCAGGTAAGATAAGGGTGGGACAACAGCTTTGCAGGTGGTGAGTACATGATATGATCAGAGATCATTAAGGCACGCATGCAGAAGACAATGGAAGTGGTGCATGGCCATCTCGACGGATGGTGCATATCTGCCACTACAATAAGCTGGTGATTCTAGGCCCCTTTGGACTCCTTCACACAGTGCAATATCTTCCACCTGCAGTTCAAATTGCACATTTTTTATTAGATGCCAAATGTTATTTAAGCAATTGGCAACTTTTAGACTAGATAATAAAAAAGGTAGATTATGCTTATTTACCTGCACTCTTTCACTCTCTTTTAAACTTCTCTCAATGAACACCTTGTCATCCTGAATAATTTAGCACATCGACTCATGCACTATCTAAATAAACCATAAATATGTGCTTACAATTGAAATAATAATAATTACTTACCAACAGTGAATGGTCAAGAAAGTAATCAAAAATCACTTGACAATTGGTTGAGCCCAATGGGATAACTAGATTAGTGTCCAACCATGGACCATACCTGTAAACATTTGAAAAACTCAGACCTCTGAGCTATCAATTACCATAACTCATTGAATAAAATCAGATCCTAATTAGGAGAAATTATGGTCTGGATAATAGCACACCTGTTGATCATGAAGTTTGGATAAATGAAAGCATACACTGCTTTTGATCCCAGTCTATCAAAGTCATCTTCATCTACAGAAGCGCCTTCACATCTTTGAATACTTACCTTCTCAAAAATCTACATGGCAGCATCATAAAGAATGAAAAAGAAAATTTTGTCCTAAAAAGGTATTGTAGCTTCCATCTCATGAAAATGCAGTGAAGAAAAGTAAGGGATAAAATATGCTAAGAAGCATGACATCACTTTAAAATACTTATGATGGGAATATGGAATATGGAATATGGTAGCAAAGCTGGTGGTGAAATATGGATCCACATAATTTGGGAGGAAGGTGGAACCAAAGTAAGATTTCAAAGCAAGATGAACAGCATGGTTTGGAAAGAGAGCCAAATCTTACAACAAATGTGTATGTTTCCCCATCGTAGCATTCAGGATTGAGAAACAATAGAAACATGGAATGAAAAAACAGGATGATGATTATCCACTGCAACATTGCAATGCCAAGTTGAAAATTTATAGCAAGAACAATGCATAGAGAATATGTAACAGACATAAAAAAATCATATTAAGAAATGTCCATACAAGGGTAGAGTAGGAGTCAAGCTTAAGACCGGATGCAAGGCCTCCATGTGCATATGGAACATGATAGCCACCATCCAAGTAGTTGTCACAGAACACCTGCATGATATGATGATAGATATTTCAGAAAGTACTTTGCATGATATCATTTAATTTAACTAATAGGCACTGCTTCATCTTAACTAGAGCAAAGATAAATATGAATTACAAATGAAGTAGGCTGTTTACAGAAAACCAAACCTTCCAATTGCATCGAATAGTATATTCACGCCTACAAACATGTTTCAGTGAAGAATCAATCCCATCATTACTAAGTATATCTGAAGCACTCCCAAGCCATTCATTGTGCACCAAATCATTTGCAAAATTTTTTTGAGGTACAGCATCTTTGTCCAAATTTATTAGTACAAAGGGTCCCCAAGTAGCCACACTCAATGGCATAAGACCGAACTCCTGTCCTCCATTGACAGAACCAAGCATCCTTGTTAGCTTTAAATCAGGTGATGAACCAATAATAAAGGATATTAAAGCAATAACTCTGCATACATCTTTATTGAAGTTCTTGATTCCAGTAATTCGAGTTGCCTTCAGGAGTGCACCATCTAACCCATAAGTCCAGCCCTGAGAACACAAGAAATCAGACTAGAGGATATAACCCAAGAAATTACACTCATCATCAATTGAACATTCACAAGCACATTTTTATCAGCATAAATATTCATATAAAGGAACGAAAATTATAGTGAAGAAAACAAGAAAGCAAGTTACTGAACGAAAATTATAGTGAAGAAAACAAGGAGGCAAGTTACTGTCGTATCTGTGAACATGCAGATTAAACAACATATGAATAAGCAATAATATATATAGGTGTTACAGTAGAACATGATGACAAATAGAATCTAGTGGAACAGGTACTAGATAAGACAAAAATAAACAGCTCTATCAGAACATGTATAAAAGATGATCTCTGTGCTTCCTTTGCTTTTCTTTCCTTTCGCGTGTGTGTGTGATGGGGGTGGACTTATTTTTTATTTCAGCATAAACACCATGACCACAAAATCTATTAAGACTTCCAAATTGCTATTCTATATGGATAGATCATATGCTAAAATTATGACAACCAAAGGTTCCATTTGCCAAAGCAGCTGACCAGCCCAAAAAAAACTAGAAACATTACTTAAAATTGTGCAACTGGTTAGGACAGTGGTGTATCCATGACATGAAATGTCAGAGTGATTGCAAAGATTATCAAGAACAAAATCCACAAAGCTCTAATAGGTTATGCATATCCCTGTAGAAACATATCTTCAAATTTGCCAAAAAGAGGCCATTCATTTGGGTAGAAACTCACATGATAAGGGCATACAAAGCAAGATTTTTGCCCACTTCCTGAGGCAAGGAGAGAGGCATGGTGGCGACACACATTGTGAAAAGCACGAAGGTCTCCATTTGCATCTCGACAGATGACAAACTCTACATTTCCCAATCTGTTGTTTCATCTAATTAGATATACAAGAATTACAATTGCTTAAGTTCTATTCAACTAAAGAAATGAAAAAAAAAGGAGAATTCATCAGTAGCTCCAATTCCTAACCAATCAATCTCAGGTGGTTGCCTGGTGAAATAAAAATCAACTATTCCAAGAAAAATAACTAGACTATGGTTAAATGTTGCTTGTGGGGTTCCCAGATCATCAAACTAGCTCTCCAGGATAATAGAATAAAAGAAAAAGGTAGCTAATAAATTCCTTTCATTAAGATGTATCAGCAATGCTTTCAATTAATCTTAATTTTGAGCAATCAAACCTGATGATGAATACAGAAAATATGCTACATAAAGAGGATTCACAATAGATACAGATATGTAGGATATTCCAGTTAAGTCTGCCTTTTTTGCACTTCTTTACTCCATCAAAAACAATTGGGAGATCTGGACCACGAAGGCAATCTAAGCACCTAGACAAAGAAAATGGTTCTCCAAGAAGCTTGGTTATTTAGCTATTTGCAAGACATCCAGTTGAATCTCTAAGGTATGAATCATAACTGGAAATTTAATGATTACACATGTTCAGACCATTAAAGGTCAGCCGCCGCTATGTTAAATCATATCTTACAAATATGGTATGCATAAAAAGTATGCAAAGAATATGGGAATTCAGGCCAAGTAATTAGAGTGAACCAGTAAACAGCAAATTATGGTCTTACAATTGTCATATAATAAAAGAAAAAATCATGTATGTGGATATATACCATCACTTTAACTCCTAAACCTTTCTGCCGATATAATTCTCAAGATATAAACCTCCAAGATATCATGCTTGCTTTTAAGACTCAAGGCTAAGAAGTTAAAACAGTGGCATATTCTAAATTTCATGCAATGGTATATTCCAACTGAATTGACCAAAAAAAGAATTAACAAAAGGCCATAATGCTTCCTATCATTTTTCCATTGCCACCACTTTTTCATTAAAAAGCCTAAATATGTATGGGCTGCGATCTTCACTTATTCCACATATAAATTAGCCCAAAAAAATAACCACATGTCTATTAGGCCCTCCAGTGCAGGTACCAGATGATTCTAAGATCCCTAATGAAATACAATTAAAACTAAAATCAAGAAACTAGACCTTTCAATGGTCCTGTATGCCCATTTTATACTAGTCAAGGTTTTGTGCTGCATCTCATGCTTATCTGATCTATAATGATCAATGCCAACTCGATGTTCAGAACTCAATTACTTAATCGGTGCAAGCAATACGGATCCTACATTCCTTTAGGTTTTGATCTATGAATTTGACCAACCTCCAGCTTGTCTACTTCTCTTACTTTGCAATTGAGTAGTTAAAGAAATTAGTGCATGGTTACGTACTTTCTTGGATAATAATTGCTTTCAAGAACATTATTTTTTAAAAATCAACGTATTCATCTCAAATTGTAATGAACATTCTTGCATGAGAATAGTACAACTTTCAAATTGTCTACAACAATAAATACAAGATACATGTGATAAGTACTGATATATGTGCTTCTGTAGTTGTGTGTTATACATAATATAGGTTTTATAAAGCATTAACTATTGATATAAGAATTTGAATTTGCACTGACAAAACACCCAAAGCAATAATGAATGCCACTTTTCTCTTTATAACTATGTCCATGCCCATATGTGGGTGAATACCAAAAGCACATATTACTTTGGGTGTTCTGTCAGAGCAAAAAAGCAAGATTTGGCATTCACTATTAACTTGAATTTGCACTGACAAAACACCCAAAAGCACACGCTAGTTTACACCCTTTTGCCTTTGAAGGGGAAGAATACAAAAAGCAGGAAGATGGCACAACCTTGAGATAAGAAATTCAACCTAACATACAGAAAAAAAAGAGATATAACATTACCTTCCAGTAAAGAAATCATGAGGATTCTTGATTTGTTCAGTGTAACCTGAAAATCAGTATATGAGAAACTCCATTATTCCTACATAATGATGACTTGTTCATAAAGAATTCGACAGATTGTCTATAGAATCTAGAGATCATTTTCCAGCTCTGCAAAGCTCCAGGACATTAGAAAACCTTTGTTGATAAAGCTTGTTTGATATAGTTACAGACTGCCAGTTTATATCTGCGTACATAATAAAAGCTGATACTTTGTATGCGTCATACCACGGGGAGCCAGAAAGCATGACAATCCAATATCTTGATTGACAAAGAAACTATGCTATCAGATGGAAATTTCCAGATATTTTAGTTTATTCCAAATGACTCAGACTTTTGCCTATTTTTCCTAAACCAGTACAGCGATCGGCCTACCTAACCATCTGATAGGAATAGGATGACTCAAAGTTTTGTCCTTTCCCATACCAAATTAATCGCCAGTTAAGTAGTTTAGAAGACCACTTGGTGACTGGTATTATACGCCAACTTGTAAAATGATGATGGTGGTGACGATGATTACGAGCCGTGTAGATTAGCGGAAGGCCAAAAATTTCTGATCTTTTCTTGCATAAAGATAGAATCTTTTGGGCAAATAAATATCAAATGTTTTGAATTCAATCAATGCTTGCCGAATACAAGATTAGGAACTGTACAGATAATTATCCAACAGGACGATAAAAGTGAAGGAAAGAGGAGGGAGCGGATGGGGGGAATCTCAATTACCTACGGCCTGCCATCCTCGCAGGAAGACGCGTTCGAATTCGAAGGCGAAGAAGGAGGGGTCGGTGTACCAGGAGCTGGGCGGGGTCAGGGCCTCGGCCAGAGGGATCCTGGGTTCGAAAGCCTCCACCATGCGGCGCAGAGCGTGGGTGTCGGAGATCCCGATCTCCGGCGAAGGAGACGGCAGAGACCATGAGCTGCAAGCGAGCCTGACGCCACGCGGACGGGCGGAAGCGGATGAGGAAGATGAAAAGGATCGAGGAATTAGGGTTTTGCTTGAGCAGAGTGCAGCTAGGGCTTCTCCAATCGCCATGGCTGGCCGAGAGAAGGAAGCGATCGTTCGGGAGCGTCGGGCGTCTTCCAGCAACTGAATTTTTTAAGTTAATGCCAGCTTCTCTGGATTCTGAAGAGGCTCTAACGCCGTCAGAAGGTTAATATAAGGGGTTAACGACGCTTATATATTTTTTTTATTTTTTTTAGGGGAAAGATTTTTATATGATTATTGTAATATTATTGTTACAAGGGTGTATTTAGAAATTAAAATGGATTGAGATAGAAATCCAACAAATGGCCTTCTCATATAGTTGCCACCATCCCTAAGTTCGAAATTTTTTGATGGGATAGAACTATACAAGACCCTCATCAACCTTTATCCAATCTCATTTCGACATAGGGTAAACTAGATTTATATAGTAAGGAATTATATCTTTTATAAATATGTATTGATGCAAAAGAATAATAAAGCTATTTAATATCTAAAATAATTATTTATTAACGCGGCCAAAAAAATAATTAGAGAGGCTTGTTGAAAAAAAATGATAATTTAATATGTATATAAACAAATAACAATTTTAGAAAAAATATATAATAAATTATATTTTCAAGAATATATATATGTGTGTGTGTGTGTGGGTGAAGAAAAACACTCTAATTCTATAGATTTTGAATAATGATGTTTTAAATGTTTTATATGTCAATATGATATGCTTCAGGGCCGTATATGTAACTTTAGATATTATCTTTAGATGATAAGATAGGCATAGTTGGGTATAGTCTAACGTATTATGTAATTTCAGATATTAACTTTAGATAAAGATGACCTTTCAGAAATTAGACAAGTCTGCCTTTCCAAAGCCTATCATCCTATAATATGAAATGGATTGTTTGACAATATGATGACAATGTTCTGTAATATATTATATATTTAAAAAATATTTATATAGTATGTATTTTCTGTGTATATTTCTACCAAAAGCGTCATATATATCCAAAAAGGCACTATATGAACAGAATTCTGGTGTGGAAATAAATGGAAAATATAATTAAATTGGGATGTACTAAACACTTCCTTGTGACTTTTGTTCCCTTCAACAAATTGGGATCAATGATCCGGCCAGTGCAGCTCTGCAGCTCATCACGCATGTCGATATGATAAATAAAGTTGCCTTTATTCACTTGCTTACTTCAGTACACTTTGAAGGTTCACTACACCACTGGAAAAGCAGAAACAGAGAAATGAAACTCAACACAAGATTGCAGAGGTGATTCCACGAACAGGGGTAGGGCTTATTTGGCTTCTATATTTTATCCAGCACACGTTTAGCAATAGCATGAGTATGCCAGATGGTTCTTCTTGGTGACATAGCCTGAGATGAAATCAGGAGGTCGGGCTGAGGAAGCAGGCACTTGGGAGGGGACAAGGATTTGGGTCCGCCCAGAAGCTATTCTCTTCCCAGCAACATTTCCATAGAACAGGCCAGAAATTGCAGGCACAAACACATCGCTGCGGGAGCAAATGTGGAAGTCAAGAGCTCTCTCTAATTCAGAACTTTCTGACCGGAGGAATTCACCTTTCTTGTCTACAGGTATGATATCATCCTGCAACAGTACCAAAAGATAAGCAGGTAATACCTAACAAGCACAGCATAGTAAGGCATCACAGCATAGCATTGGTGCTACCTAGTGTGAAAATGTCAAAGCCATGACCCAGACCGCAGAGCGAGCGACAAGAAGCAGTATCATTGACAAGTTCATCAAGTGTTTGGCACATTATATCAACCAACAGATTTTCACAGAAAACAACATGCAAGTGTGGTCTTTGGGCTGTGCCTCCTTGTTTCCTTGATTGATTCTTTGTGAACAAGCACATGAATACTGTATTATAAGTTCTTTTAGAAGATGAGTTACACCATGCAAAACAAGTTTATGTATTAAACTTGACTATCAGCATGCATAATATAGCCCTTCTCATGGCAATGCAGGAGAAGAGAAAAAGTTTCCACATTTGTCATAATACCAAACATTTATTTTAAAGCCTCAAGTTGCCAAAAGAAGCCTCTTTTTGAATGTAAGGAATGGTTTTATAACTTTGAGTAAGAGTAGTGTAGACCTGAATGCCCTAAAACGAAAAATCACTGACGATGTTTTAAGCTTAAGCAATGAATGGAAAGAAAGCTGATATGTGAAAGCCCTATTCATAATATAACTTACAACTCAGCCATGCAGCATAAAATATCAGCTCACTAATTTGATGACAATGAATGGGAAAAGAAGAAAAGCTTCCAATAGTATCATAAGGATAACTTACTCAGGCCTGCTTAATAAATGGAAGATTGCTTTTATAAGTCAAACTTTTATTTATATCCTAAATGCTATATAACGAAAAATCAGTGACATTTCTTGCTGAAGTAGGGGTTAAACAGTAAGTGGAAAAAAGACGTTACTCACCTTGGTGTAGGTTTTTGGGAAGATCTCCTTCAAAGGATTAAGACTTTCATGCCACCAAGTCTGAGTCAGATAAATAGTGGTATCTCCATCAAAGCCAATTTTCCTCAAAAAGTCTCCAATCTCCTGTGCACTGTAACAACTTTTTCTTCCTGTATCTCTACTCTCTTTGCAGCTCTTTTTCTCTAGAATATCAACCCTCAGGTCAACTGCAAGGAAATGGCCATCTGATTTGCGGCTAATTGTTCTCAGCCTCTCCACCATTCGTTCAGCCACTTCATAAATTTCAGGTTTCAGTTCAAGGCTACCAAACATTGCTAAGCAAGCAGTTGAATCCAAGTCACCGTTCCGCTTTTCCCTCACTTTCATATTTATGGAAGGGAAGAAAGTTGCAAGCCTTAAGTAATTCTTCGTTCGGAATACTGGTTCAATATTCGCTGCAATAAAGTCTTCCGACGCCCTATTAGGGACTCTGACAACTGCTGGCTTTTCAGTTGCCACCTCAGCAGGGACCTCCTTAACTATCTTTATCACACCATCCATGCTCCTCATGAATTTATCTGAATCATACAAGTCTTCGAAATTCCTGCAAATGCATTGAGAATTTTAAATCCCCAAATGGATTAGAAGCTATCAAATCCGCAAGCAACAGTGAACGTGACTTAATTTTTATCTCATTCTTGGCAACCAAAAAATAGTATTGGAGGTAAATAGGTAATAAGAGAGATTACAAATTATTTTTCATATCTTAGGATAAGGAATTCACTCTAGAAGCAATTGACTAAACAGTTTAGGCCTAAGGAGAGAAAAAGAGGCTATTGCAATTCCATCTAGCAATTAATTTCTTAGTATCTGAGCATCTGAAAATGTTATGACAATATATTTAGTCCTTAATTTCAAAGTTCAGTTGATTTTTTACTACATTTAAAAAGATAGTCAATCTTTGAATTCAGTTTTTCTCGTTGGTTTTACACAAGAGAAACAAAATTCTTAAGCTTTTGGTCATGTCTGAGGATGCAGAATATTAGGTAACTGAGTAACTGGATAAAGGTAAAACGGAAAAAGAGACCTTTAGCATGTGCTTACAATTGAAGCACTTACTTCTTTTGACCCAATTCACTTCCTCTAATGTCAGGCAGCACCAGTGTAGCACCCAGGTACCTTGCGATGACCACCGCATCTGTAATCTGATAAATGCAAATGCATACAGATTAATAGAAATTTTCCCCTGACATATTACATTTTAATCATATGGGTAGCATTTTGGTCAAAGAAGAGAAGAGAGGGAACTAATTAATACTGACTATGAATGATAAAATCAAGAAGCGTAACAAAATGGATACATCTGACAAATTTGATGTAGGGTGTTTTGTTTCCAGATACGAGAATAGAACAACCAAACCTTATGCCATAGTTCAGGTCATGATATCAATGGATTTGCATCATGAACTGGTCAACCCAGCAAACAAGTTTAGGCGGTTAACCCTTTTTAGGTCGGGTTGGCATGATTATGACCAAGACACAATTAACTTATTTAACCCAGCTAAATACCATGAAAGGAAATTTATAGTACTTTAGGTGGGGAGATAAATATCTAAGAGAGGAGAGAGAGGTCCCGATTCCTCCTCTTCATCTCTCTCCCACTTTTCCATTTTTGCTATTTATAAACCTATCGGTTACTAGATGATCTCTACTCCATCGACACCCATCTCCAGCCTGCCAAAATGCCACATGCCCCAAATTTCATGTCCTTCCAATGCAAAGATCAAGCGTTCAAGCACTTACTACTGAAAGCCATATATCTCCATTAATCCTTTTAATTTTTTTTATTTTTTGTAATGGTTGCTAAATAAGAGATGATAGGGACAAAGGAGGTTTGCTTTATTTAATAATTTTCCTTTTGTTTTCATTTAGAAGCGAGCCTATCAAAGAAGAGCTTAGATAGAGGGAGTACTCTTTCCAATACAAGAGAGGAGACTATAGGGAAAGAGGGGCTTAGAAGGGAAAGAATGATCCTCTCCTCTTCTAGTACGGTGATTCACACATTTCCAACCCCTTCTTTCAATTTGTCCTAACTTTATGCATGTTATAGATCAAGTAGGGTTAACCATGCCAAGATGGGTTGATCAGGTCAAGATAATAAGCCCCTTTCCTCCATCATCTCCTCTATTTTTGTCTGTTATACATGAAGTCAAGTTAAGTGTGTTAGGTTAGGGTCAATCCAATTGACCATGTCAATATAAGAAGTAAATTGTTCCAACATGATCTGACCTGAGCTTTTATTAAATAGGCCACCCTTGTCATGTCATTTCCTCATTTAATAAGTAGGTCATCTTTGGTTTTGAGATTGTCGTCAATTAAACATGTCAGGTTTCGATTGATAACCTTTCTTAGGGTAGGTGCATCTCAACCTAGCATGAACCAAACCAGACACAAACCAACCCGACTCATCATCATCCATAAAGTGGGATGGCAGCTATGAACTATAGCTATTTACCTGACCCAACCTAACCTATACCCAACACATCTAAGTTAACCCATTGCATTCATGGGTCCAATACAATTCAGACATTCCCAACCCACTAGGTTGTCAGATCAGGTTTAGGTCAAAAGGTCTCAAGCCATTAACTCAAAGCCAAACTATTAAATACATAACATAAACATTAGAAACATTAGGGTAATATAAACTAGAGATACTAATTCAACAGCCATAGGCTATAGTTTTAGAGAATTTCATACCCTAGGAAGACACTAACTCCAAATTCTTATATGAATCTACTAGTTGCCTCCAACCCTGCCCTCTCCTCTCATTCCTCCCACCTCTTAGCCAAGTATCCTATCGGTACCAACGTTGGCCTCCTCTTCTTTACCTAATGAAGCCTCCTTGCCACCAATGAGGCCTGCCCTCCTTCCACTTCCCTCACCAACAATCTCTCTCTCTAACTGGTTATGGCCATTCCTATTCAACTCACTCTATTGCCACCTCCTCTTTTTTTCCACTTCTCCAGCTGCCCCACTAACAAACCTGGTGATGCCAACTCATACTCGGTTATCACTACCAGATCCGGCCAACTCAATGTAAACCCAACCACCACATGACCAATTCCAACCATCCCAACACAAATATGGGTTGTCCCATCATCAAATCCTGCCACCCTCACTTGATCCAACAGCCCCATCACCAATTCTAGCAACCCGACTAGCTTTGGCCACCATATCACCAGATTTGGCTATCTAACATAGATCTGAGTGCCTCAATGCAAATCTAGTTTGTCCACTGCTGAACCTGGCCACCCTGTCACAATGTCAATTGCTCTAGCATATCCAACCACTCTAACATAGACCTGACTACCTGATTGCCAAATACAGCCACCCCAAAATACATCCAGCTTGTCTACCATTGGATCCAACCACCCCAACATAGATTCTATCGTCCTATCACTAGATCTAGCCAACTTGATGCATGTCTGGCTTTCCCACCGTCTGATCCGACCACTTTAATCATGCCACCAGCTATTACTATTCAGCAAGTAAAGGGGTCATATTTGTGTTAGCTAGGTTAATCTCAAGTAGGATCTGGAATCATCATGGTTGACCTGCTGGTGTGCCATGTTAGGTTTAAGTTTGGCCTATATGAACTTAAAATAGGACATGGACCGAACCCAAACCCAACCCGACCGACCTATTGCCGCCACTAAACCATGATATTACCTAAATTCTTGACACATTACTAAGAATCCAAGTTTCTTAAAGCACATAACATTTTAACCTCTGAAAAGCAACAGATCTAGGGCATTTTTGCACTATCTAAATATATGAACATAAAAGTGTACCTATAGATAAACCAGAATATATTGACAACTAAACTAAGTTAACTAGCTAATGATTTTTTTTTTGTCGAAAAAACTCTCATTCACGCCATCTAAGATTAGAGAGAGAAGAGAAATATGTATGGCATCTAGAATGATGATGTCCATAGCATCATCACTAGGAATAAAGTGCCATTTGACAAGACACTTAGTTTTCGGAGTGCCAGAAAATGTCATCCCATATCCCGGTGTCGAAAAATGCCAACACTATAAAGTTCTTAGAATCACAAAGCATTCAAGTAAGTAAAGAAAAATTGTTGTAAGCATATTTTTCCCAAAAGATAATCACCACAAGCACACTAAAAGAATTACCATATTTATGTAAATTAAAATACAAAGTGGAATAAGCATATACAACAAGAAACAAAGTGCGATTAGAAGTTTTAAAGTAATTAAAGTAAATTTGCTATATAAGCATATTGTTCAAAAAATCAAGCTAATCACCAGAAATACATACATTAAATCAATTGCCTTGCATAACTGAAATAGACTGCAAAGAGGCATAAGAGGCAACCAACAAGAAACATGGTGAGACCAGGATACCTGTGAGACATGGTACTCAGGACCACCCGTCAAAGAGAATGTAATGAAACCTTTTGTTTGCTCTGCCTCCACTGTGAATGCAAGTTTGGAAAGAGAAATCATCAAACAATGTTATTTAGATTCTTAGAGAGATTCCCCTATGCTTATGATATAATGAAGTTCTAAACAAACTTTACAACTTACTTTTAGCAGGTCTATTCCAACAAGTTTTTAGTTCTTGGCCATTCTCACTCCAAGGCCCTTCTTTCACTTTTGAATGTTTGCGCCCCTCCAAATCTTCAACTCTCATTACACTAAATTTAGAATCTGACTGCGACGATAACATGGGAAGACTCACCTACACGCACGCAAAACAATCTATGCTTAGTTAACCATCAATATTTAAACTGATTTCAGCATGCAAAAACTAGGATGATTTTTTATGAACTCCATTGGGCATTGCAAATCATGGGGGACAGTAGGGTAAACAAATAAACTTCTTCCAAGATTACAAACACGGCCTTGCCTACATCAAATGTAAATGAGAAAACAGAACAATCAATGTCATATTTTGGTAGGGAAAAAAGAACAACTCAATCTCATATTTAGTATGTATTCAACATATACCATATAAGCATCACATGAAATTATACTACTTTCTCTCCATGGACGGATGGTAAAACATTGTAAAGAAAGAAAAATGAAAAGAAAAAAAAACAATGAAGATCCTTAATCAGGCACCACAAACATGAGGACGAATTAACCGGTCACCATCTTTCACGACATGGACAAGCACAGCGACCAATTTAATTAGCGTCAGATATAAGCAATAAACTAACATGCATGTAGCAAAAACCACGCTGCAACTTCTCCACCATCTGGAAAGAGACTGAGATCCCTGAATTAACCCCAAAAGATACAAACAGAATCGTTAAGGCTCTGTTCTTATCCAAGCCAGGAAACAGAGAGAACAGTATCCACTACCAAATCTGAACATTACCATCAAACCGCTAAACGAAATCAAATTTCCATACATCCTGACAAGAAAACTCGATAAAAGTACCCCAATTTCGACCGAGTTTCCATCACACAGAACACTTCATCTCACCGACAATCAAAGCAAGCAGAACCAGAAAAAAAAAAAGAGATCAGATCGAGATATCGATCACCTCCACATTATCGAAATGGTCCTTCTTGATCATATTCCCGAGCATCGCAAACATGGAGAGCGTCAAGAACGCCGCCAGCACCTGTCTCGGATCCACCGCCATTGCCCGTCTCGAAGAAGGCCACAGGAAACACCCCAAGAAGAGGGAAAAGAGAGGAGGAGCAAGGAGAGAACCAGAGTGAAAGAGTTGGTATGAGCCTCAGAGATCCGCAATGGGATCAATTTAAAGGCAAGAGGCGGAGGGCGGAGGAAAGGGCCGAGAGCTTTTACTGGGATCCGGCCAAGGGAGCGACAGCTCAGAGAGAGAAAGAGAGAGTGAGGAGTCCCGCAAGCCCCCAGCTTTCGCCGAGGATGCGACGGGGAGCGACACGAGGGGCGCCCGGCGGTGAATGCGACGCCTAAGGCTTGTTAAAAGCGAGAAAGGATCGGAGATTCCGAGTGCCGACACTCGAAGAGAGAGAGAGAGAGAGACCAGCGGAATCCCTGATTTGACTACCGGTCATTGAGGCTTTTTCTCTTATCTTTTCTGCTCGCTTCCACCTTTTCTTTGGTTGTTTTTTTTTTTTTTTGTTTACTCTGTTTGCATTTGGAAAGAAGGAGAGTAGGTTGTGGAGAGTTTAAAAAAACGGTAATCAGATGGACCATGAAAGCGGACTGCTCAACTTGCAGTGAGAATCGAGACTGAAGACTTCGGCGTGGTGTTTTGGAGTTTGTGGTTTGGGGTTTGGAGTTAAGTTGAGAGGTTCTGAGTGATGGTTGCTTTTGGAGGTGGTATCTTCGGACGTAAGGGTTGATTTAGGTCGTGAAATAATCATGCCTGGTTGTTGCCTCGCCTGCTGGCCGTTGGGCCAGCTTCCAGACCTATTTATGTGAGTTCGGATTAGGTCATAACTCAAGCTTTCTAATTGAAATTTAAGATATGCTATACCTGGAAAGTGTTCATTGAATGTAGATTTAGGGAAATGATTAGTACTAGTAATTAGTCGAGCCGAACTTTATCCGACAACGAGCTCGGCGAGAAGAGTAAGAATTTATTAGCTAATTAGATCAAAGATGAGAGTGGAATACTACCATGCAGCGCTAGTTGAAAGATTTTGGTAAATTTCGTATCGGACGAACCGACTTTAGGATGACGTTTATAATGCCAATTCTTGCTCAACTGCAACCATCGATGATGTGTGCTAAGTGGCAAATAGAAGATAGACAATGGTTTCAGTTCAACAGTATTTGGTACTGCGTGCAACAACTGAGGTATTCCAGTTTACGACTTAGCTGGCTACCATAATCGCACAAAAGATGCACGCTACGTGGCTCGTGAAGCAGTGTTTATGACTCCGGTTAACCGACATCTGGTGCTATGCACAACAATTGCGCTTTGCTAATTCACACGTAGCTATTGTATGCTGCGCCACGAGCCACATAGTATGCACGACAAATAGTTGCGATTACGGTACTTGTAGAAATTTTGAATTAACTATATTTTTATTGATGTTAAAGCAATTAAAATTTTTTTTTCTAGAAGAGTCTAATTTTAAAAGGCGTAGAAAATATCTACGCCGTTACTGCAATACGTATCCAATGATAATTTATTTCTTTCTACTATGCACTTAGTAAAGTATTTTGACCCGTGCATATATAAATAGTTAAATATATTATGAGGATACATGTCGGCTTGTATTTAGTTCTATATTAGTTGTGCACTATATAAATCTAAAATATTATATAGAGAAAAAAATAAATAATATTTTCTAATGAGTGTTTTCTGAATGAGATCCTATGCTGCTGCATATGTATTTAGTTGGGATCTGGATCAGCAACATAAGCTGGATGCATTTGACTCGCCAAGACTAGACTAAACTCCCTCAAATTCATAGATAAAACTAAGCAAGTTGGTGAAGTCATTAGATGTAGAATATTAGTTATTTGGGTTTGATATCTACCCTTAAATGCCACTTTTGATCAAACTTTCTCCTGAATCATATGCCATTTTCTCGATGCATGCATATAAGGCTATACCGTACGCCGTGTGCCGACAATTTTTGCCTGAAAAGTATTGACTTTTGAAAAGTCCAGAGCAGATCCCAACAAAAAGTTATTCTGAAGCAGAGGAGAGACGTCAAGTTCAACTGTCTTGTGTCTTCAAACCCAGGCGCAAATTGAGGCGGCTGAATGGCTGTACGGTGGCCCGGGTTGCAAGGTTTGATATACTGCAAGGACCAGAGAAAAGATCCCTCCTTAGACCGCGGCATCCAGTAAGTGGGCTGGGTTGCCTCAGGGGCCACTACTTACTGCAGAAGTGCGTTCAGATTGTGCATGTATTTCGAAAGACGAATAGCTTTACGAACTGAGCCACCTCTTTTATTGCTCATCATTCTAAAAATTTTCTTTGGACCTCAGGTGTACCTATTCCTCCATTATTGTAGAGCGTTTTGGCTTTTGATTCTGTAGACAATGCTCATGTGAGACTAATATGAGCTGCTGATGCACCAAAAAAAAAAAAAAAGCTACTTCTGGTATAAAACTCAAACCAAGATCAGACCTGGCCCATCCATTCCTCTTGGAATTTGGACGGGGATGCAAGAGGCCATGACCCAAATTTTTAGCTACTAGACCGTAGCATGCGATAGCTCATGTAATTGTTGATCAAAATTACTTTCATCCCTTGCTTGTTTTTGGCTATCTACATGATAAGAACTTGTTGATCAAAATTTACTTTTTGGTCCATTTTTCTGATGGCCATTTAACTTTTATCTACTAAGCTATGTACAGCATGAGATGCAAGCATGTGTAAAAAACAGGCATGAATATGTATAAAATATGTGTAGCTATGAATAGAATGTGTGTAAAAGTGTATAACTATACCCAAGAGGTTAAAAGATACGTGAAACTTGTTGAGGGACTAAATTGTAAATAATCAAATCAGGGGCTAGAAGTAATTTTCCGTGCTCTCAATGAGTCCTGGTTGTTTGATCCCCATTAGGGCTATCAATATGTTGCCTCCAAGAACTGGACCTGAAAGCCTGGTTCTGTGCTTGAATTGAGGCCGTAAAGTCGAACTAGGCCCACGGTGGTAGCCTCCAAACGTAGCACGGCATGTCTAGATATAGACTGGATCCATCAAGCTTGGCCACGTTGGGGGCTAAACGAATAAGGCCTTGGCCAAATTTGGGCCATTGAATTTTTTTTTTCCTTCTTTTTCCTCTTTAAGGTTTTTAGGTCTCTTCACTCTAACTTCCATATTTTTCTTTTCTTTTTCTTGATTAAGGTTTTTTTTCCTTAAATAAAAAGGGTAATGAGAAACGACTAATTGGAAGCTATGTTGACTTCTGTTCTTCGTTTGCTTATTCTCTCTCTCTCTCTCTCTGAGTTCATCATTGCAATCTTGCCATTGGATATGAACATAAATAATCTGAGTTTGAGCATTTAAATTGGAAAGCCGAGGCACAAGGCTGAAGCAGATTAATGTTGGAGAAGAGGACCACATAAGGCATATCTATCTACAAGGGAGATGAGTGAAAAAAGATGTCAATTCTATTAGCCGATTTTAACCCTTTGATGTTAGGCTATATGAACATGGTTTTCTTCTTCTTTTTTTTTGGTAGGAAAAAAGAGTTAATTCTTGTTTTATATTATATTTAAATTTTTATATTTTAAAAATTAAATAAAGTAGGAGAAGATGATAATGGTGATGATGACTATGATGACAACAACCCGACCCCTCTCCATTTAGATGAGGCATGTGTTCTATCTTAATTGATTAAATGTGAAATGAAGATATTCAATGGATCCCAACATGTTTTTTGTAGTATGATTTAGAAAATTCTTTTTTTATTTTAAAAGAAAAATTGTGGGTAGCGAAGCCGTGCTGCTAACAACAGCCCACCATTAGTGGATTTAAAAATTCCCCTGGCTGCGTTCTTTGAAGCCTCGCCTAAGCTATCTACATTACGTGAGTTAGACCCACTACAAAAAAAAATAGAGTAATCCACAACCTTATGCGCCTCTTATATATCATGGGGGCATCATCTTGTCCCAGTCCCAATTCCTGTCATCAGAAAAGAATTAAGAATCGTAGCTAGAATACCGTGCCAATTTATCAATCCCATAAGGTGATGTCAAGGTGATAACCATGCAAGAAATCAGGACAGCCTCCTCTCATATGAATCATTTTTTATCCATGACAACGCCCAAAATCACCGGTTAAATGTAACATTAATTTGTAATCTATATCTAAAGGATTGCTCTTATATGATAGCGTACTGATTATGTCATTGATTCATTTATTTTATAATGTCAACCTTTTCCTTGTGAATTTTTGTGGCGACTAATGCTTCATGCATATAATATTTTAACGAATCATGTAGTGTCTACATTAATTGATCAAATGAGACCACGATACTTAAAGAAAAAAGAAATGGGAAAAAAAAAGAGATCGCAATTGATCGCCACGTGGTTCATGCATGATAGCAGCGAGTAAGATAGGATGGTTGGAGAGTGGGTTATATTTTGAGAGCTGATCTGATCTGATTGCTTATATACAAAACATTTGTCAATGACGTGGATGAAATCGACCGAGCTATGTTCATCCAATAATGCTCTTGGAACTAATGTAAATCTGGTTTTGTGGTGCCAAATACAATAGATAACTTGTTTATTAGGGATCCAGATTCCGACTTTGCCTTTGATGATTCATAAAAGATCATCAGTTTTTGGGGATATTAAGCTTTTTGGGGACAAAATATAGGTGACAAAATATCTACTTAAATTAAAGTTCCCTGCAAATATGGACTCATGGAAGGCTTTTACTAGTTGGAACATATACGGACTATGATTCATGAAATTGAGACAAAAAGTTTAAAATTTTGTTTAAATGAATTCATCAGCTAACTTTGATATGATAAAACCAATCATGTAGAAGGAATTACATGAATGTAGAAAATCCATTGTCAAAATCGACCGTACCAAAGATTCGAACTCATTTGAACATGTCAACCGCCCCGGTCTGCACCAAAAGAGAGTCAAATATCACGGCCACGTTCGTAGAAGGTCAACGTTTGCATGAATGGAGGCTTAGGAAGGTGATAGGCAAATAGAAAACAAAAGCCACAATTTCTACCATCCAATCCCTGGATGACTTCAGGATCAAAATTTTCTTAGAAAAAACAAGGCTCACGAATGTTAGTCATTGAATCTACTAAAATCAAATGATAGAGGTGAGTATCATAAGCAGCGGCCAAAAATGGCTGCGAAGGTTAGATAAGCCTAGTTATTCTAGGATTATAAGGTCTAGATTGGATGGTAGGAAAAAAATTATTTTATTTCAAGATGAGCGATTGACCCATCCGCAACCGCAACCTACCATGCTAATTCTAGATTGCGAAATGGATCTTATAGTGTATATATGTTTAATATCACCTAACTACTAGGTCCAATATTGGTTATTTTGGAACTAGTCTAAATTGTAGGCTTATACTAGTTAAATTATATATAGACGAGGGCTGGATACCGACAACCTTATGCATACATACACAGCTTCAGTATGTAGACATAATTTTCATATGCCCAATCTATGCATGCCCTCTCACTTTGATTCTCAGCTAGGTCTCCACCCATGCTAGTTTAAATATATTTATAATATCTACATATAATCAGAAGAAAAGATGCAATCATGCAACACCATTCTATTGAATAATGAGGAGGACAAATAAGAACAGGTTGAGTGTAACATAAGTGACAAGTGAAATGATTCACAACCACATGAGAGATGCTTTAGCATCAAATGTCCACTTGCTGCATGGCTACCTTTAGAATAACAGGCTGATGCCAACCAAACTTACCTCTTACAATAAGAGTTTTTATTGGCAGGTGCTTGGATACCCATCATGTAAGTCAGCTTTTCATCCCAAGTGTCAGCTTCAACTAGAAGATCTTTTAGTTCTCCAGAGAGGCCCTTAACTCATTTTAAGAGAACTTCCCAGCTTTTTTTTTCCCAACTTTTGGAAGGTAAAGGAGGCAATTGCCATCAAATATTTATTCAATAGGAGAAATATACAAATAAAGAAGATTGTCCACAAGAGAGAAACTAAAAAGAGCCACTATGGATTAATTGCAGGAGCATTTTGAACCTTGAAATTTCAGCTACATCAATATGAAGTAACCGATGCTTGCATGGAAGCTCAACGAGAGTTCCGAGCAGAAGACAGAGAGAGATGATGAGGAGCAGCAAGTTGACCTTCTATATTTGAAGAGAAGCATCAAAGGCACCGTGGATATGAAGAGAACTTCCTAGCTGTTTGCTGTTACATTCCCCACAGCATCTTTTGCTATCCCATGACGCGGCGGGTCCTAATTGGCGGCTCGATGCTCGGCCTCGCCCCTGCATCAGCGGGCGGCTGCTCCGCCTCCCGAAGCCGCCCTGGGCGGTGGCGAGCGGAGTGACGTCAGAGTTGACTCTCCCACGCGAAACCTTGCCACGATGCGAGCTGCAGACACGTGTCACGACACCATGAGAGTACATCCGTACGTACGCTAGAAGCAGCCCCCCTTGGGATCCGCATCCTCTATATTAATAGCTTCATTCAGAGATAATATTTCCCATTTAAGAGGCAAAACAACTGCGCCGCCAACCTCCGCCCCCTTGCCTTCCCCTCCCGTCTTCTTTTAATTCTTAAGCAAGAGAACCAGATAAGAGGTAAGCCTCGAGATCTTAGTAGTACGTCTTCTTTCGTCTACTTTGGGTTTTGGCTTTTGGGCTCCGGCATTTATTTCTGTCGATTGTCCCGCTTGGTTTGATGTCAAGGGAGATGAGGATGGAGAAGAGGGCACAGGTGGAGAAGGACAAGACACAGAAGGTGGAGAAGGACAAGGCGCAGAAGGTGGATCTCAGTGGGATGAGCTTGAATACCCTGCCAAACCCTACTACCGAATTGTTCTGCATCACCAAGCTCGACCTCTCCAACAACCACCTTGAGGTAAGTGAAATGATGGCATTTTTGAACTGTCTTTATTAACTCCATAAGGTTTCCCTTATCATTTTCTTAGAAGAACTTCATTTAATTTTATATGGTTTCGGAAGTAGAAGGTGATAAAACGATTTTAAAGCTGTCTGTACGTTTATACCTCAAATTATCGCCACAAGCCCTGCGAAAGCAGATGCAGGCGCACAAAGAGGGAGATGCCTTTCATTTTTTTTTCAATTATATTTCATTATTTTCTTGATCTGGATAATATTGCTCCGCAGGATAAACATCATCATCGTATTGAAAGGTGAGAATCCATTTGAGTGTTTATATATTTAGATATTTTTAAGGCCACAGGGGTTTGGTAGGTTCTTGCTTACTCAGTCCACGCTTTTCTATGCATGTAAGCAATTAGCCACTGGATGCTTATCAACAAAAGCCAAAGATTGCGTATATAAAAAAGAGGCTGTTTCGATATTTTGAACCTATGATCTGATGAACCAGTCTTACTCTTGCACCAAAGCTCCCTCATTAACTTATCTACAAACTTTCTTTTCATGTCTACGTGCATAAAAAAAAATATTTTGTGAAGGAGTTCCTAATCATGCAGAGCAAGACCTTAGGAGAGGGGCCGGGTGCCAACCAGATTAATTAGCTAGCAATTGTTGGACTCCATACCTTTTCAGTTTAGTAACAAATTATTTGCTTATTTTTTATGACACTCTCTTGTAATCTATGGTAACAGAGCATTCCAGAGTCGCTTATAGCAAGGCTTTTGAATTTGGAGGTGTTGGACGTGCATTCAAACCAGCTGAAGGTGCTGCCGAACTCTATCGGTTGTCTTATGAAGCTCAAGGTCCTCAATGTCTCGAGCAACCTTATTGTGTCCCTTCCCAAGACCATCGAGCATTGTAGGTAATCACCATGCCTCTAACTTTATCCTTACGCAACGCTCCTAGACCTCGTCAAAGTAATAGCTCGAGTTTCATGTATCTTAGAGTTCATTCACATTAAATTAATTTGTTCTCCCTTATAGTGTTTCTCTATCTGATGATTAATCTCTCTAAGCAGCGCTTTAGAGGAGCTGAGTGCCAACTTTAACCAGCTGACAAGACTCCCTGACACCATAGGTTACGAGCTGACCAACCTCCGGATTCTCTCAGTCAACTCCAACAAGCTGGCCTTCCTCCCATCCTCCACCTCCCACCTGACCTCTCTGCGCTCCCTCGACGCCCGTCTCAACTGCCTCACCTCCCTCCCCGACGGCCTCGAGAACCTCATCCGCCTCCAGTCCCTCGACCTCAGCCAGAATTTCCACCACCTCTGTTCCCTTCCCTTCTCCCTCGGCCTTCTCGTCTCTCTCACCGACCTCGACGTCAGCTACAACAACCTCGCCGCCCTCCCCAACTCCCTTGGCTGCCTCACCAAGCTCCGCACCCTCCATGTTGAGGGCAACCCCCTCGTCAGCCCTCCCATGGACGTTGTCAGTCGAGGAGTAAACGCCATGCGTGAGTACCTAAGTGCAAGGATGAATGAGACGGGGAAAAAAGACGGCCATGCATCGACCAAGACGTCGTTCATCGGAAAGTTGGTGAAGTGCACGACGTTCAGCGGTCGGAGGATATCAAGCGCTGGGCTAAACGGGGAGAGGGAGGAGTTCTTGCCGCCGGACTACCGCTTGGTCCAGGGATTTGCAACTCCCAAGCATGTGGGAACGTTCTCACCCCGCCGACTCTTCTCATCACGAAAGTCTCGGTCTCTAAAGCTGTAGAATTGCATGGCTTGTGTACGTGTTTGGTATTAAGATATGGTGAGAGAATGATCGATGTTGGTTTTACATTTGCTCGTTGAAGTATATATATATATGTACGTAGATTCTTGTGGGAGGACAGTCGAGTGAAATTCTAGTTAAAAGACTTCAGTTTTATTACATGTCGATCTATAAATCGACGATGTGGATAAAGAAACAAATCGTTATGATCTATCATATCTAGGTCATGTTTTCTAGAAAGAAACCTCGATGACATGATCTAGTTTAGAAAACTGGAAAATGGTCTGCAAGCTAGCATAAAGAAGAAAGCGGCATCGGAGTTGAGGATTTGGATGACTTCAACATTTCACTACTTAAACATGGTCATAGATATTTCTAAGCAATCACAAAGCCCTTTGGAAGAAGCACTTGCTATCGAAGGCTGAAACATAGATCCTTTCTAACCAAGGTTCAAAGTCTCTCTCCAATATGGAAAGGAATATCGTATAGACTCGTTTCCGCCTCTTTAACTTCCAACAAGATACAAACTTGGAAATGGAAAAGATGTACTTGTTTGGAGCTCACCATTACTATTTTCTGGAGGGGAGGTTAGAAAAAACTCTCGAAGGTCCAACAGTTACTCTTTTGGGGTTCAAAGCTGGTTGACTTGAATCCATATTGGATTTGCTCTCCCTTGCAGATCGACCAATCATGACACGATTCTCCTGAAAAGGATAGATATTCCTCAATACTTTCTTCGAAATCTCCCTACAAGATTTAAAAGGAGAGCTTAAGTGCCAGCTCCGCTTGAGGTATATAAGAAAACTTCAGTGGCTTGATTACAAAAACACTAAAGATCGAAGCATGCAACATTCTTCAAGAAGATGGGTACTAATTAACTCAGGAAGATTTGGTTTTCGCAAACGGCTTGAAGAATCCATTAGTCATTTATTGTTGCATTGCGGCGTTTCTAAAGGTCTCTGGGAGGGCGCTGTAGGGGTGGCAATCAGGTCGGGTCGGACATAAACGGGTCGGGTCATATATAGGTCGGATCAGAAAATCATAAACCTGAACCTGACCTGTTTATTAAACAGGTCAGAAATTGCAACCTGAACCTGACCTGTTTAATAAACAGGTAACCCGACCCGACCCATTTAACCTGTTTAATAAACAGGTCACCTGTTTGCCCAACCTGACCCGACCCGTTTAACCTGTTTAGTCTAACCCATGCTGATCTGACCTGTTTAACCTGTTTATCCAACCCGATCCGACCTGTTTAACCTGTTTGTCTAAAGCTATCGGTAATTAAGAAAATAAGTTAAAAAAATGGTTGCTCGGCGATCACTAAAGCTGAAAAAGGGGCTGATTAACACCCACAAAGCTGCAGATATGCTCATTCATATAATAACAGAACATAATTTTACTAATTGCAATCTGATGGTTTTCTAGTTGCAAAAATATTAAAATATGTGAGTCCAAAATGTGATCACAATTCACAGGACAGGAGTAAGGCAAAAGCCACAGAGCCACCCAATGTCAGAAGCACTGGAGTCTGGAACATACACAAGCTACCCACGAGTCAACTCAATATCAATGTGGGTGCTCCGTGCTCCTCATTTCCATTTCCAAAACAAAGTTGTTAGCGTCTTGGTCATAGAAGCTGCTTTGGAAAACAGGGCACTGCTCACTTCTCAGACTGCTTTATATTCTTTCTTCTAAGACCCTTTCCATATGCAGTAGTAAACAAACAAAAAATATTCAGCTTATAAACTGTCTACATGATTATCCAAAGAGATAGATGCATGGTTGGAAATAGCTAAGTGATTGCAATTGCTTTTCTGCTATCATCCTGTTAAAAAGAAAAACAAAACGACATGTTTCAATGCTGTTTGGAAGGGAAATGGAAAGAAAATAAGTTAAAAAAAATGGTTGCTCGGCGATCACTAAAGCTGAAAAAAGGGCTGATTAACACCGACAAAGCTGCAGATATGCTCATTCATGTAATAACAGAACACAATTTTACTAATTGCAATCTGATGGTTTTCTAGTTGCAAAAATAATAAAATATGTGAGTCCAAAATGTGATCACAATTCACAGGACAGGAGTAAGGCAAAAGCCACAGAGCCACCCAATGTCAGAAGCACTGGAACATACACAAGCTACCCACGAGTCAAATCAATATCAATGTGGGTGCTCCGTGCTCCTCATTTCCATTTCCAAAACAAAGTTGTTAGTGTCTTGGTCATAGAAGCTGCTTTGGAAAACAAGGCACTTCTCACTTCTCAGACTGCTTTATATTCTTTCTTCTAAGACCCTTTCCATATGCAGCAGCAAACAAACAAAAAATATTCAGCATATAAACTGTCTACATGATTATCCAAAGAGCTAAGTGATTGCAATTGCTAAGTGATTGCAATTGCTTCTCTGCTATCATCCTGTTAAAAAGAAAAACAAAACGACATGTTTCAATGCTGTTTGGAAGGGAAATGGAAAGAAATAGAAGTATCTACTGTACGAATAGTCGTGTATGACATCATGCGACAATAGATATTTTTAGAATAAGGGCTAAGCACTATTAGACATGTTAGCAATTCAATCGAAACAAACCAAGCTTGGTAGCCTCACTATGAATAGGATTCAACATTGGCCGAGCATTGAGTTGATTGAATTTCATTGTAGGAACTTGAGTTTATGACATCTTCTACAATCTCATCTAGCTCGGCCTCCTCAATATCTACATTGAAATATTACAGTAATTAATAATAAATTCATTCAAAAAATAATAAAAATATAATTAATAAAATATATACCTTTTTTTTCAAACACCCAATCTCGAGTACAAATCAAGGCCTCGGCAATATCCGGTTTAAGTGCACTACGATACTTATCAAGTACTCGCCCACCAATACTAAAAGCAGATTCAGAGGCGACCGTAGATATTGGAATAGTTAGAATATCACGTGCCATAAGAGAAAGTTGAGGATAATGAGACTGCTTGGTTTTCCAAAAGTCAAGAATATCCAAATTGGACCTCCTATCAACTCTAGGCTCATCCAAATATAATTCCAATTGAGACTTCTGTGCAGTAGTCACAAAATCAAAGCTTTCAAATGTATCAAAATCCTACATTATTGAAAAAAATGGAATGAGTTATTTATAAGAAACAATATCATATACAAGTACAATATATTTAATTTAGAAAAAAAAAGTTTTATATTACCTTAAAAGCATATGCTTTTCTACATGCCACAGAAGTTTCAGATGAAGTACCAATCTCCATATCTCCATGAGTTGATGTGCTAGTAGAATGAGTTTTAGAAGAAGCAAGCATATACTGATTAAAGAGAGAAAACATACAATCACGGATGCGCATGCTCTCAGTAGAATCATACCCATTCAACTTCTTATAACAATACTCCACAAACTGAAATTTGTATCGAGGATCCAAAATAACTGCCATGGCCAAGATTAAGCTATGATCTGACCAATACTTTTCAAATTTTCCATACATATGCCGTGTCATTCTTTGTATGAAAGCATCTGTACTCTGCATCTCTTGCCTTAAAGTAAGCTCAATCAAGAAAACTTGAGGAAAATACATGTTTAATGTAGGATATTTAGCTCCAGAGAATAATAAAGTAGCATCATAGAATACACACAACAACTTGCTAATCTTCTCAACTTTACCCCACTCCTCTTCAGATGGACAATGCTTGTAATTAGACTCACTTAATTTCAAATGAAGAAAGGCACGACGGTAAAAGAGAGCACTCTCTAGCATCAGAAAAGTTGAATTCCATCTTGTAGGAACATCTTGCTTTAAGCCTTTTTTACTTTCCAAAGAAACTTGTTTAACACATTCCAAAAATTTTTGTTTCCGAACTTGTGAACCTCTCACATATTTAATACTTTCACGAACTTTGAAGATGGGTTCATCTATCTCCTTTAATCCCTCTTGTACAATTAAGTTAAGAATATGAGCACAACATCGGACATGAAAAAACTCACCATCTGAGTACAGTGCATTATTCAAATTAAGTTGGTTCTTTAGCATGTCAACAAAAACATCATTTACCGATGCATTATCCAAAGTCATGCAATATAATTTCTTTTCAATCCCCCAATCAATCAACAAAGAATGAATTATTTCGCATAAAGATATGCCATTATGTGGAGGAGGCATGAAGCGAAAATTAAGAACTTTCTTTTGTAACACCCATTCTTCATCAATAAAATGGGCAGTTAAACATAAATACCCGTCGGTAGTAATGGAGGTCCACAAATTCGAACTTAAACTTATCCTAGAAGGAATTGAATGTAGCCACAATGCTAATTTTTCCTTCTCTTTTTTATATAATTTCAACAAATCAGCCTTTACAGTATTCCTTGATACTAACTTGGCCTCCTCACAAACATAAGCAAAACAAGATCTAATGCCTTCATACTCAACAAATTGAAATGGCAGATCATGCTTAATAATTGCAAGTGTTAGCAATTCACGAAATTTGTCGGGATTAAACTTAGTAGAACACATTGATATGGCCCCTTGAGATTGTGATAAGATCATCTGTCCTATGTCACGGTTCTTTCTGCAATTCTCTAAATGACGTTTTAGATTTCCGGTCCCAACCTTACCACCAAATGAATATTCTGCACCACATTTTATACACTTGCATTTTGCAGTTGCTTCATTTATATGAAAATATTGATAAACAGAAGAGGTCAACTTTCTTTTACGTTTGCCAAGTGTGGAGTCACGTACAACTGTATTAGAACCTAAAGGCGTCGATTCATTTGCCCTATCATCAACACTCTCTAACTCCATCTATATCATATAATTTAAAATTATATCAGAATACCAATTTAGAAATAAAATGATTAGCTAAAAGAAAAAAAAATATAATTCACTCTTCTATTAGAATCATAAAATGTTACTCTATCTAACATGAAAATGTTTCTTTAGCAGTAGAATGAATCTTCAAAACAACTATAAGTAGTTATGTACAGAGTCTGAAGTCATGATTCCACATGAATCAGAGTAGACGGTTGATATTTATCAAAGGTAGAGAAAGAAAACAGAAAACAGTTTTGATATTGCATCTTATAAACAAATAAGAAAGATTTTCTTAAAACATTAACAGTTAATTGCAAATTACTAACTCCGACATGAACCACGTGACTGACAAGCCAGCATTTGGATTTCGCTATAGCACACAAATACACAATGAAACATACGAGCATCTAGGTACTGGGAGAAGAAACTATCTTGGTCCTCAAACACAAACAACTTCAAGTCAAAGCATCTCAAACAATGAAAATGAGGCAGCGCTATTAATCATAAACGAGCCAGGAAAAAGATTGATTGACTGAAAAGAAAAAAAATTATGGTATCCATATAGAAGTACAAAATTTAATTGAGCAAAGAGGAAAAACAAATATATGAACAAGATTAATTTGTATGATATTAAATCCTATGGAAAGAGGCAACAACTGCACCACCTGTTCACAAAATCCCAAGGCAGAAGCAAAACAGGAGTTACAGCACGGTTAAAATAAGAGAAACAAAGAAAGATTTTTGCTCGGCGGACCAAAAGTAAGTCCATCCATCCCCAGATCTCCTTCCCCAAGGTTAAAAAAATCCAAAAAAAGGCCCTAAGGAAGAGGAGAAAAGAACAAAAGGAAAGAGCAAAGGAAGAGCGAGACGAGAAGGAGGTAGCGGAGCGCTCACATGGCAGTTGCCGAAGAGAATCTTGACGGAGTACTTGTGCGGGGCGGAAGTGGCGGTGCTCTCGTCGCCCCTTTCTTCCGACTACTCTGCGGAGATACTACTGCGAGGAGGAGGAGCCGAGGAGGCCTGCACTGCACGGGGAGGCGGAAGTAGCCGGCACGGGGGAGGAGAGGGCGGAGGTCCGGAGGAGGGGGGAAGAGGGACAGGCAAAGAACTCGGGCGGCGGTAGCGCTAGAGCTAACCCTAACCCTAAAGAGAATGTGGAGTGATGGAGTCTGGGAGTCATGAATAACTGAATCGTGATTCGTGATTCGTGAAATTAGGCAGACGCGGGGAGCTGGACCGACGCGGGGAGCTGGGCCGAGCGGTGAGTTGGGCCGAGCGGTAGCCTGTAGGCCTTGTGGAATATGGGCATGTGGTCTTTATTTCCTTACCTATCAGTCCAAAAATTAAACAGGTTATACGGGTTAAACGGGTCAGACATCTAAAACCCGTATCTGACCCAATTACTAAACAGGTTAAATGGGTCGACCCGTTTACGACCCGAACCCGTTTAGGCCAAACCCAAACCTGTTTATGGTGGGTCGAATACGGGTCGGGTTGGCGGGTCGGGTCATTTTTTGCCACCCCTAGGGCGCTGCCCTTGATCTGCCACCATCTTTGCCTCCCTTCTTACCTAATATCTCGGCATATTGGTGAAAAAACATGAGTGAAATTAGTTTTGACTTCTCTTGCTTGCAGTGATCTTTTCGACCATGTGGAAAATGAGGAATGCACATTTTTTTTCTTGGAAAGCCGCAGCCAAAATCATATGGCTTAGTTTTCTCTAGCATGCATCTTAAAGAAAACAAATCTAAAAATAAGAGATTCTTTCTACTAACATAATTATCAGTTCCATAATTAAAAAAAAAATTATAGTACATACGATATGGCCAAAAATACACACCAAGTAAATTAGTTATTTAGCAAGTCAATACACATATCCAAGTAAATTGATATATAATTTCTAGCAATTTAATACACACTTCCAAACAAATTAATATATAGTTTCTAGAATATCATATTTACTAATGCACACTACATGGCCGGTGATACACACTCGTCGACTTTCTAATACATACTGAAAGCTTTTTTAATACACACTTAGTAATGATCCAATACATACTTGATATATAGTTTTCAAAATATGCTTTTTGTTAGCACACACTACATGATTAAATGATACATGCCAAGCAATTAATCATTTCGTATTAATTATTTTTAAAGTTATGAGATTGACGGACTCTGTTGATAGTACGAGTATTAGCCTTATTTGATTTTTCAGTTTCCTCTTTAAGATGGGCGCTAGAGGAAACACGACAAAATTAACAAGAGTTCCGCTCCATAAGATATTCTATGATGCCCGCCCCATATGATTTTTATTTTCAAAAGTTTATTACCTCAAGCTTGCTATTGCACTCACTTATTTCGTTTTCTAAGATTGGAGTGGTCTTACTAACCAAAAATGATTTCAAGTTTTTCCAAAATTTTTGAAATAATTAATCCGGAATTAACTCAATTTTACGGAGGCCACATACCTTTTATCTTAGTAAAACAAGTGGATTTTCCTCTCTTTCATTAAAAAATAAAAAATGGCAAAATATACATAATCATATTAGATGATCCCTAAATTACCTTAGGATAGTTGAAATTTAAATATAATTCCATTGCAACGAACATAGCCATGGGCTACATAGGCACTTCTTAACCTAAACTTTAGATTAAAAATAAATGTGGCAATTTATAACCCAATTTGCCAACGACCAACTTGTTTTAAGTAAGTTCACATTTGAGATAAGGTCAACTTTTTCAAACCTGTTTATTAAATACTGGTTCAACTTTTTATCACCAACCTATTTAATTAGTTTTAATCTGTTACGTAGTCTATTCGTTTTGCTTCAAATATTTAAAACTTATTTAATCTGTTCGAGATTCACTTAATTTATTTAATCTAATTTGACCTATTCACATAATGGGTTGTGCGAGTTGGGTCTGATTATCTGTTAATAGAACTGAAAGTTTGATCTACTCAAGAAATAGATCGAGTTTAGGTAGATATATTTTTCACCCTACCATCCTGTCTTGCGAACCCAAGGCGACGAGGCTCTGGAGGCAAAGCTGGGCTTGGGCCGGAGGTGGCCCAGTTCCGACTGGAGCCCAGCCACTAACACTCAACCGTCCTGGAGGCTACCTGACGCATTTGCTTCTTCCTGGCCCCCGACCCCTCTCCTCCGCCCTCCGTTGGGCTTCTCTTCCCGTCTCCGGTTCTTGGAGGTAAAAAAAAATTCAGTCCCTTGAAATTCCCCTCAATCCCCATTGGAAAACTCTATTCGGTTTGCCAAATCTTGTCTCCGGCGCTCCCGATCCGTGCTTAGAATCGTCATCTCCGATCCGATCTCCACCTCCTTCGAGGTAATCGCCAGATCCATTATCTCTCTAATTACTTCTTCTCGATTCGAATCAAATTGTTGAATCTTCTAGGTTTGTGATCTTGCCCCCGTAATTCACCAAGATCCGAAGCGATCTAATCCAGATCTGCCCCCCTGTTGGCCCTCTTCTAGGGTTAGGGTTAGCAACAGCTGCAGCGGCAGAGCGATCAAGGGTTAGGGTTGGAGCAGAAGCAATGGAGAAATCTTGCACGCTTCTGATCCACTTCGAAAAGGGCTCCCCGGCCCTTGCGAACGAGATCAAGGAGGCCATGGAGGGAAACGACGTCTCGGCCAAGGTCGACGCCATGAAGAACGCCATCATGCTCCTCCTCAACGGCGAGACCCTCCCCCAGCTCTTCATCACCATCGTCCGCTACGTCCTCCCCTCCGAGGATCACACCATCCAAAAGCTCCTCTTGCACTACCTGGAGATCATCGACAAGACCGACGCCCGCGGCCGCGTCCTCCCGGAGATGATCCTCATCTGCCAGAACCTCCGCAACAACCTCCAGCACCCCAACGAGTACATCCGCGGCGTCACCCTCCGCTTCCTCTGCCGCCTCTCCGAAGCCGAGATTTTGGAGCCCCTCATCCCCTCCATCCTCACTAACCTCGAGCACCGCCACCCTTTCATCCGCCGCCACGCCCTCCTCGCCATCTCCGCCATCTACCGCCTCCCCCAGGGCGAGCATCTCCTCCCCGACGCACCCGATCTGGTCGAGAAGGCCCTCTCCACCGAGCAGGACCTGTCGGCCCGCCGCAACGCCTTCCTCATGCTCATCACCTGCGCCCAGGACCGTGCCGTGAGCTACCTCCTCTCCCACGCTGATCAGGTCCCCGCGTGGGGTGACCTCCTCCAGATGGCCGTCCTCGACCTCATCCGCAAGGTCTGCCGCTCCAACCGAGCCGAGAAGGGGAAGTACATCAAGATCATCATCTCCCTTTTGAACTCCCCCTCCACTGCGGTCATATATGAGTGCGCTGGGACACTTGTCTCCCTGTCATCCGCACCCACTGCTATCCGTGCCGCCGCCAACACCTACTGCCAGCTCCTCCTCTCTCAGAGCGACAACAATGTGAAGCTTATTGTCCTCGACCGGCTCAATGAGCTCAAGTCCTCCCACAGGGACATCATGGTGGAAGTCATCATGGATGTGCTCAGAGCCCTATCAAGTCCGAATCTTGACATCCGCCGCAAGACCTTGAACATTGCATTGGAGCTGATTACCCCGAGGAACATTGACGAGGTGGTGCTCACTCTGAAGAAGGAGGTCGTCAAGACCCAAAGTGGAGAGCTTGAGAAGAATGGAGAGTACAGACAGATGCTGGTTCAAGCCATCCACACATGCGCAGTCAAGTTCCCGGAGGTCGCAAGCACCGTCGTCCATCTCCTGATGGATTTCCTTGGAGACGCCAATGTTGCATCTGCCATAGATGTGGTTCTCTTTGTGCGAGAGATAATCGAGACCAACCCGAAGCTCAGAGTTTCTATAATCACGAGGTTGCTCGATACGTTCTACCAGATTAGGGCTGGACGTGTCTGCTCATGCGCCCTTTGGATCATTGGGGAATACTGCCTCTCATTGTCTGAAGTGGAGAGTGGGATCGCAACAATTAAGCAGTGCCTTGGAGATCTCCCATTCTACACCATCAATGAGGAGGGGGAGGCGACTGATGCGTTGAAGCTGCCCCAACAGGTGAACTCCTTCGTTACTATTTCTTCGAGAAGACCAGTGATTCTGGCAGATGGGACATATGCAACGCAAAGTGCTGCTTCTGAGACTTCTTTTTCTGCCCCCACAATTGTTCCTGGTTCCTTGGCTTCAACTGGAAATTTGAGGTCTTTAATTCTTTCGGGTGACTTCTTCTTAGGGGCAGTTGTTTCTTGCACTCTGACTAAGCTTGTTTTAAGATTGGAGGAGGTCCAGCCATCAAAGGCTGAGGCCAACAAAGCTTGCACCAGCACCTTGTTGATCATGGTCTCCATGCTGCAGTTGGGGCAGTCTTCATCTGTACCCCACCCAATTGATAATGATTCTTATGACAGAATCATGCTCTGCATAAGGCTGCTCTGCAATACTGGTGACGAGGTTAGGAAGATTTGGCTGCAATCATGTCGCCAGAGTTTTGCAAAGATGCTTGCAGAAAAGCAGTTCCGAGAAACAGAGGAGATTAAAGCAGTGGCCCAAATATCTCACACACAGCCTGATGATCTTATTGATTTCTACCATTTGAAGAGTAGAAAGGTAAGGGAATATGAACTCTTTCACATTTCTTAAATCACATATGCACTTATATTGTTACATTTCTTGGTATAGCTATTTATCAACTCTGAGACATCCAACTGACAATTACTTGAAGGTGGCTTTGGAATTTGTAAAGAACTTAAACATTAACTAATAAAAGTGGAATTGATATATGATCTAATACAGAAAGTTCAGTATGACAATGAGACCCTTGTAATTTGTTTATTTTTGGGTAGGTAGTAAACTTATTGAAAACAAGAAAGCAACAGGAACATGTAAACTTGGGGTCTGTTCTAGCAGCCTGCTAAAGAATCTTGAACAAAAATAGTCAAGAGCATAAAAAAAAAATCTCTTAATTTCTGCAATGGGAATAAGTTTCTAGCATAGTATGCCGTACCGTATCGAACCGAACCGAACGTACCGTACTGTACCAAAAAAAACTGCGTTACCATACCGTACCGACATTAACTAGTGTGGCACCGGTACGGGGTCCGGTACCAAGACGGCGAACCTTGGTTTCAATTTTCTTTATAAAAGTCCCTCTCTATTATGAATGTGAGAATAACAACATTTTTTGTGTTATTTAATATTTGACACCTTAAGATTGGATCATGCATCCACATTTCACTGTAAGTAACTTGGAGCTGGTAATCATCCCTTTCTCTGTAAATTTGTTTCTAGAATCCAATGATCTTCATTGAATAGCTATACATTGCAGAGTTAGGAGAGGGTATGACCCAGAAGAAGATTTTGTTGTTTGAGATGCATGTTAGACATAGATTACTTATGAAGATTTGTAGGATGAAATGAGATGATGTATTTATTAGACAAGGATACGATTCGAATCATGAAGAGAAGAACTCTCTTAAAGTGAAATCTAGTGTGATTTAATCAAAGGAATTACATTTCAGTTTTCAAATTCGCCTATTTGGAAACAGAATATTTCACTCAACTTAAAAGCATGATCAAACCGTGTAATAGGAGTTCTTAGTTTTGGAAGTTGCCGGAAGGAGAGTCCTTGTTCCATACATAATGTACTTAAATGGATATGTTCAAGGATGTGTAATTGATTTAAGCAGGCTATTTTGCTATAATAATGTATGAGCTTTGGTGTTAGGCATAGATATGGGGTGCAAAACTATTTGATCCTGAGAAAGTGTCCAAGAGCAAGACTAAATGGATTTGGTTGTATGAACATCATTGCTTCTCTTTTTATGTATGCATTAATTTTAACACTATCTTTAGGCCATAAAGAATTTGTCATTATTAAGCTGTTGTTCTATGACCCACAAAAGAAACATATCTGGATTCATCAAAATATAAATCCATATAGACCTAAGTTAAGATCATATATGCCTTTCAAGTTAAAATCCGATATTTTTATGTTTCTTCTATATGCTATAGTTATTAAGTGGACTCTAGGTAGAAAAAGAAAATAAAGAGTATTTTTTTTAGGTATTTGGTTATTAAGGATCACTAAAATAGTCTCATTAATTCCTGAAGTATTATAAATACTAGTAGATGACACTATGATATAGTAGGCTATCTGAAATAGATCAAATTAATAGATTGTGTCTCATGCATATCCTTTTTAAAATTTAATAATTCAAAAGAAGAAAAAGAAAAAAAGGGAACATGTTGATTATATTAAAGTTAGGAGGCACAAAAATTTATAGTTTGTTATGGGTAGGTACACTATTGCTGATATAATAACTTCTATAAGAAATGCTGACACGAATAAAAAAGGGGAGCGGTTCCAATGGCATCTACGAATATCACCAAAAACATTGTTAAAATACTTCTATGAGAATGTTTTATTGAAAATGTTCGGAAACATCAGGAAAATTAAAAAAAAAAATTCTTGGTTTCAAACTTGTGACATAGAAAGACTAGGAAAGGAATAGCTAGAACCGTTTTAAAGTGGATCAGCTGACCTGGTTTTTGAATTTATTCCAACTATCAACTAATTCCTAATCAGAGGTTCTACATTTTTAAAATTTTAAGGAGACTAGTTTTACTTTGGCTGTTATTATGTCTGTTCCATTAAAAGCTAAAACTACCTGAAAGACACTATTCTTTTCAATGTGGTGAAAGGAAAGGAATATCTAAAGTGGAAATAGTTTTTCAAGAATTGCTAGTTTTAGTCTTAAAGGAAAGAAATGGAATATCTAAAGTGGAAATAGTTTTACAAGAATTTCTAGTTTTAGTCTTAAAGGCATTATCTTTGACAACTTGGTGAAAGGCTGCTGAATTCCCACTTAAAAATTGGTTGGCTGGTGAGTCGAACATCATGAGGTTCTTTAAAGTGATAACCACTTCAATGCTAGTATGTGTTTGATGCTGGAGGGTGCCACATAAACATTTGCAGGATACGTGAATTAGTTTAGAGTGATGAAGGTGCTGAGCTGGGGGCAATTGAGTCTATTAATCCATTGTGAAGCTTTGCGGTGCTTGTTAT
This sequence comes from Phoenix dactylifera, assembly GCF_051530095.1. Taxonomy (NCBI): domain Eukaryota; kingdom Viridiplantae; phylum Streptophyta; class Magnoliopsida; order Arecales; family Arecaceae; genus Phoenix; species Phoenix dactylifera. The sequence goes on from NC_143201.1 coordinate 1,786,877, forward strand.
ATTTGCATTGTAATACTGTTTTACACATGGTTCTCCATATATCAAGAAAGTTGTCTGGCTCATTTCTGTGAAGTATTTTATATCTCAGGGCTATTATCATGAAATTTTTGAAGGATAGATTGCACTTAGGGAAAAGACATGGTTTCTGCATTGAGATTGCATTGTGTATTGTAAATATTTGATAGACCTGGCACAAGGGGCCACCAGAAACAATATAAAATATAGACCATTGATCTTGGTACATGTCGAAAGTTGCATGTAGGGAAATGGGAACAACTCATCAACTAGAATTTTGTCTTATGTATGTGAAGAACACTATTTGGCTTGTCTGATAGTACATATCAATTAGATAGAAAATATAATCTGGGGTATACTGCAATAAGTTAACTAATTTTCTTTCTTGGTTTGAAGTTGATTCACAATCACTTTAATATGTTACAATGTACTTAAAAGCTACCCTTTTTTATTTGCTTGTCTGAGGTAAGTCTATGACAATACTATGTTCTTTAAGATGATAAAAGAAAGTTTAATACTCTAATTCATGAATCTCTTACTTTATTTCAAAATCTGTAATATGGTAACTGACTATTGATTATACTGTAAGACTTTTGGGTGGTGCATCCATAAAGATCCAGACTTGGGTAATTATAGTGTGTGTGGGTCTTTCTCCCTCTCAAAAAAGGAAAAAATACTGTAATATTCTTTTTATTTAAATGATTGTACAAAATGTTAATTTTTCCACTTATAAGACTTTAGCTGTGCCACTTTCGTGCTATTATTTGTTTACTGGAACCAACTACAACTGCACTGTGAAGGATTTCTTTTCATATTTTGTGCTTTTGGCACCTTCTGTTTACAGGGTATGAGCCAGCTTGAATTAGAGGATGAGGTTCAAGATGATTTAAAACGTGCGACTGGAATGTTTATGAAGGATGGAAATGATGCAAACAGATTGAATCGTATTCTGCAACTCACAGGATTTAGTGATCCTGTGTATGCTGAAGCATATGTGACTGTCCATCATTACGACATTGTTCTTGATGTTACAGTCATTAACCGAACAAAAGAGACTCTTCAGAATTTGTGTTTGGAATTGGCAACCATGGGGGACCTCAAACTTGTAGACCGCCCACAGAACTATACACTAGCACCAGAGTCAAGCAAGCAAATTCGAGCCAATATCAAGGTCTCATCAACAGAAACAGGAGTTATATTTGGTAACATTGTTTATGAGACTTCAAATGTGCTCGAGCGAACTGTTGTTGTCCTAAATGACATTCACGTTGACATCATGGACTACATATCTCCTGCTACCTGTGCTGATGTGGCATTTAGAAGTATGTGGGCAGAATTTGAATGGGAAAACAAGGTATGTCATATGTCTTCTCAAATTTTGATTCATATGGATGCTAGCTTTATATCAGACCATAGCTATGTTATCTGGAAATTATATGAAGCAATGCAGAGCATTAGTATAATCATTTATGTTATGTAATAGTAATGTGTATTTTAATTATTCAGGATTTTCAAATGTATTTGGAGCCTTTTCTTGTATATTCGGACTTTCTTTTGAATTTTACCCAAGGAACACCTAGTATCAGTTTCTGGATTGGATTTACATTGTTATTACACAGTTTATGTTTACTAACATATTCGACATGCTTAATATTTTCCCATCTTCCCAAAATGTTATGTAGATTTTAAGTGCATAGTTGGTATATGACTGCGGGCTGCATATGTGCATTTACTCTTAAGATTTGGAAATGATGCATTGGAGGACATGGTGGATTTCATTTTCAACTCTTAGTGGTGACTAAGAAAAATGTGGACTTCTTGCAAAGGGGTGTGGGAGCTGAGTAACCTCTTCATGGGAAATCCTTCTGCAGTCTCTTCATTTCTTTTGGCCTGGGCCTGTATTCTGTTCTCATTGTTTAATATCTTGACTGAGCGAGGACAGCTTTGTTCAGTTTCAGATGATGGTTTTTCTCTGTTTCTAATGCAGGAAAATCGTTACCTTCACAGTGCCTTAATAATATATTATCTCAACCAAATGGCATGGAGGAGGTTCTTCCAATTTCAAATAAGTAGATCCTATGTGTATCTACCTATGTATCTCTGTATGTGTGTGAATTTATTTGTGTTAATACACATGAGAGCCTTTTTGCATACATATATTATGACCTGATTTTGTTTTATGATTCTCGTTTCCTAATTCAAGAAGGCTACAGTCACAATTTATATAAACAAAGAATAGTGAGGAAACCCATATTTCTTCTAGCTGACTGCTCCTCATTTTGCCTCAAATCTCCATTTAACTTATGTGAATTATATTTTGCTTTATAGCCAGTGCCCCTTATCTTTAATAGCATTTAATTGCACTGCGAAACATCTTCTGTTCTTGCGAATGAATAATTAATGAATGGTATTGTTCTGGTTTGCATTTCAGGTGGCAGTGAACACTGTAATTCAGGGTGAAAAGGAATTTTTGAATCACATCATCAAGTCAACAAACATGAAGTGTCTTACTCCACCGTAAGTTCTGAATCCATCAACATGTTACATGTACATATATACATATATGTATAAAATAGAAAATGAAATCAAATTATAATGCGATGAATTACTTGGTGTTTCTCCTTTTAGGTATGGTTTTCTCCATATCCGAACTAATATTATTCTTGTTTGCATTTTCAATGCCATTGTTTGCAGTTCTGCATTGGAGGGGGAATGTGGCTTTCTTGCAGCTAATTTGTATGCAAAGAGTGTCTTTGGAGAGGATGCTTTGGTGAATGTCAGTGTTGAGAAACAGGCAGATGGGAAGCTTAGTGGTTACATTAGGATAAGAAGCAAGACGCAAGGTATTGCCCTCAGTTTAGGGGACAAGATCACACTCAAACAGAAGGGAAGCAGTTAGCTGAGAAATCTCATCCGTCAAATCTCTTTTTAATCATCCTCTCGTACTGCATTTTTATTTTTAAGTTTTTGCCGGTTTTCACATTCAGTAATCTTCCCACCACCCTATGCTGCCTTTGTATGCTTATGGGTTAGTAATAGTATCATGAGGGCCAGCATTTGTCTCTCGCTTAGCTTTGCTTGTAGTACATGTATATGGGAACATAATTCTATGTCTGTTTAGCTCAAGGAGGTTTCTTTTTTGAAAGTCTGCGAGCACAAATCGGACCAAATCAGCCATTATGTTGAAGGCGGCCTGTATACGTTGGGGGACCTATTCATTTATATGAATTGCGTCTATGAAATTTTATAACTAGGAATTTTTGATCACTCACATGTCTTTGGATCACGTCTTCTTTCATTGTCAAACAATTTTGTAGATTGATGATCTCTACATTAGCTTGAAAAGCTACACGTATAGCTAATAAGCTATGGGCGTCACCAGGAATTGGGCGTCAATTCATGAGTGGTCTAGGGCAGGCCAAGGGAGCAAATTCTGATGGGGGCACGAGGCCAAAGAGCTAGGTAGATCCGATATTGATGAATTAATGCTTTCTGACAAAGGTGATCTGTTTATGTTTTCATGTCCTTACGGTGCATGACCCTGTGTCCCTGACCCCCATTTTGGATGAGATTCAAGGTATTTTCGGCTGTCGTAAATCTAGGCATTCTGCTTCTTGTACTTATAAACTGATTTGTATTAGGTTGGGCTCTCCTCAAATGCATAGATGATGCCATACGAGATTGGACCGGGTTTTGCCACTCGTTCGGCCATACTTTCGCCAACCATTTCACCCAATTTGCTCCTGAACATGTCTCTTACAATCCAGAGGTCAGATTATAGTGAAAACACTCACTGAATTATTAAAAAAAAAATGTGCTATTCACAAATTTTATGATTCGTTCACGTGTCATATGCAATATATTTACAAAATACTTGAGGACTGCAAATTAAGGATGCTGTTTGTTATTCTTGATGATGCTGTTTGTACTATCTTCCATTGTCCTTGCCTCTTGTACCTGCTTCTTTTTTTTTTTTTATGAAGAAGAGAGATATATGAATGCATCAATAATGAAGAAGAGAAATATAAGTGGCACGCCCGCCTGCCGCTAGCATTGTGGGCCTCCACGAACTCCGGAGAGCTTCTCTCCATGGTGGAGCTGGAGAAGGAAAGAATGGCTGGTAATAGTAGTAGGAGGCGGAGGGAAGAAATAGAGGAAGCCATTTGTATCTCTTAAGTTTGGTTTGCTGGTTAGCCAGTTAGCTACAAGAAGAATATAGAGATTGAAGAGGAGGAGGAATATGGGTTTGCTTTAGATCTGTTTGGAGTACTAAGTAATCATGTATGCAGCTTAATTAGTTTACGTCTGCTTTCTTTTGTTCCAAGTTCTTCATTGGTGGCTTGAGGTATGGAGTGTTTGATCTCATTCCTTTGGAACGTTTCATGCACTTATGGGACGGATTGTTTAGAATGCAAACAAGACAGCGGACTAGCACAATGACGCCAACGGTCGGTCAATGGATAAGGTCGAGTGCAAGAAAAGTCCTTCCAGTTCAGCTCCTGGGGGCACGTAGGACTGCCGTGGATTCCTCTCCTATTGCTGTTGTCTTTTTTCTTTTCCTTTTTCTTTCGAATTCTAAATGATGGGCACATACGATATTTGTATGTTACTATGTATCCATCTATATGGGTGTTTGTTTGCATTATGAGACTGTTTGATTGATAAGTTTTACTAAAATAAGTTTATATAAAATTTAAAATTAATAGGTTCGGCAAAAATAGTTGTTCGGACGTATATTTTCGATAAAATTTGTTTCGGCAAAATTAGTAAATTCACAAAGCCTAGAAAATCAGTTGTTCCGGTCAGATTTAGTTTTCAATATACTGAATCATCAGAAGATAATAAATTTAATGTGCGCCTTTTTATTATGAAATTTAATGACAGATTTTTCCTTCACTTAACTTAATTTACAGTGCTTTAAATGAACAATTTACAATCTTCACGGATGAAAGAAGCGAAAAGAAACAGCTTGAGGAGTATTATAATTAATTAATCTAATATGGCCGGACCCCAACGTAGTTGCCGGGCGGGTGATACTCGCAGGCGGCGAAGGTGTCCCCGGTGTCGCACAGGATCCTGGCGCACCCGAGCCGCTCCGTGGTGCGCCACACCACCTGGGTGTAGTGGGTGCAGTCCGGCCCGGAGCAGGAATTGGTCTTGTAGTCGTACCACTGCTTCTCCCCCACCCAGGCCGCCACCACGTCCGTCGTGCTCCACCGCCGCCCGGCCCCCCAGAAGATGTTCTCCCCGTAGGCAAACCCCGGGGAGTGAACCAGCCGGCAGTCCCGGCGGCGCCGGGCCGCGTAGGCCTTGGCGACTTTGGCGAGCTTCGGGTCCCACGACAGCGGCGGCACGCCCACCTGCCGCCTCGCAGCATTGTGGGCTGCCACGAACTGGGACACGGTCGCCGCCGGCGAGATTCTCTCGAGGCTGGCGTTGTCTGTGGACGCACCGTTGGTTGCTGAAGGAAGGCCAAAGGTGGCGGTGGAGATGGAGAGGATGAATATTGGTAGCAGGAGGAGTGGAAGGAGGCGGGGGGACCAAGAACAGGAAGCCATTTGTCTCTATTCGTTTGGCTAGCTTGTGTGCCACTTACCTAAGGGAATATGAAATGGGTTTTGATGGCGATGGAGATGGAGATGGTTTGGTTTTATAGGGGTTTTGATATGATTGGATTAAGTTATTAGATGTATAACTTAATCAGCTTAACTATGCTTGTTTACTTGTTTTCTTTAGTTCTAAGATCTCTATTGTTGGTGGCTTAAGGTGGGGAATGTTTGATTAATGGGATTGTTTAACCGAGTAAACTGGAGGGCATGCAAGACGAGTGTAAGAGAAGTAATTGCAAAGGAATTATTCTTTGGAGGGCATGCATGACGAGTTGCGTGTACAGGTGAGTTTTTAGTTTTTTTTTCTGCTTTTTTCAAAAACTAAGTTTTAGTTTGACTTTTTTTTATTGTTTTTGGTGCAATTGCGGCTCACATTCTGTGGGTGTGAGTACAATCAATAAAATTATAAAAAAAAAAGATTACACAAGGGATCAGATACAGACACATGGTTTTTCCGGATAGCCTCCAGAATGGTGAGCCGCATAAGATGCAATCCAGTCAGCAGCACCTTTCGCTTTCATGTAGAATGTGCGGTCTGATCGGAGATACACTCTCCTAGAAGTATACAGATGTCGTGGAGAGGCGGCCTTCCGCCAGTAGCGCATTTTGGACCTCGATTCTACTCGATTATCGTGGCTGAATCCCTTTAAAAAAAATGCGGTTCGCACCCAACATAAGCATGTCATGGATAATGTCTTCTCATGCAGCTTTGAGCTCGGCACTGACGACAGACATGTTAAAGATCCACCGTCCTTCGACTGCCACAAACTGACGTCATGGTCTCTGATAACAAATTTTACACTTCCACTACTTTCTTTCTCGTCAACACTATTGTCAAAGTTTATCCCGAAAAAAAGCTAAGGGGTGAGGGCCCGTGGCGTGGCGATTCCTTCTTTGTGCAGGGCCTGAATCACGGGGACGCCGACGGCCAGGATTGCGGGAGCCTCAAGACAGCATTAGCGACGGAGTGCGGCCATTGCTTTTCCTGTCCTCGGAAGCAAACAGCGTCGGTTGCGGGATTACCGGCGACCTCCAGTTCCATACGGCAAACATATCTAATTTTATCATGGCGACCTTCTCCAGAATACGAATACACGGCTTGAAAAAGGTGTGCGGTCCTTGTCGGCATAGTTGATGCCGAAAGGAAGCGAAATAAGCCTAGCCTGACCGGTGTTACCGGCTAGAATGGATCCGCGTGAATTAAATGAAAGCAAAGGAGTGTTTTATAGAAGAAAAAAAACACTTCATCGATTGTAAAAGAAATTATATATACGAAAAATGAAGGGCAATTCTAATGACATATTAAACACTTTATCGTGGATCAAATTATCCATTGTATATCTAATGATATATTTACTTGATACAATAGCCAAATTATATGTACCAAGAGAAAGGATAACATCCTAGATGATGGTAGAATTGAGGTCGGGCTTAACACGAGAAGGGCCTTTTTGATGTGTTTCTTTACCCTCCATCTACTAATAAATACCTATAACTTTGTTTCTAGGCAATACATGCATTACTCAATTTGATATACTAATTTATTTGTCGTAGATTTGGTACAATACTCTGAGTATATCAAATTGAGTATCGGATATACCAAGGTGCTAAAGAAGTAGTTCATCTTCTTCCAAAATTCACTATTAGTCTAGATGAGTGCAAAAAAAACTTTCTACCATGTCTTTCAAGACTCACCACCACCTTCATATCATTTTCTTCTACTACCTCGACTATTACCATATGCGGCCCCTTGCAAACAATCACCTTGCTCTTCTCAAATCTTCGCCTCGTCCTCATGTCCACCTCGTCCTCTCCTTCCCTACTTCAATAGGGAGTGGACGCAAGTGCTTATATCAGTCTTTTGGTAGATAAAAGGGTAGAAAAAATATGTTCATAGAAAGGCATGCATGCATCACAATATTATTATATGTGTCGTCTGCTAAAAGGTGTATATTAGAGACCACTATGGTATGATGATAGCGGCGGGGGGTTGGCGCACCCTCGCCCTGATCGCCATTGAGGTGGAGCTTCAAGCCGCTTGCGAGGGCATCTCCTTTGCGAGGAAAATTCTTGAAGCATATAAGGTCCACCTCGAGGGAGATTCTCCTATGGTGATCGATTGGATATGGAGAGTGGACCGTTACAGGGATGATCACCCATTGCTCAGTAAGACTCGCAGACTGATCAGGGAGATAGAGTCCTTCCATACAGCATATGTATTTCGAAAGGCAAACAGAGCTGCAGATTGAGTTGCCTCCTTCGTTGCTCGGCACTTCAGAGAATTTATCTAGACCACGACCGCAGAGATTCTGTCTTCCTTATATCATTTTCTTGCTTTTGACTTTTCTAGCTGTACCCATTTAAGAGCTATATGAAATGATAGTTTTACCAAAAAAAAAAAAAAAAAAGAAAAAAAAGTGTATATCAGAGAATAAATATATAGCAAAGGCTGATGGCATGTCCTCCAAAATTCACCACCAACTATGCCTACCCTGCCTCATGTGCCGCCTCATAGACGTCGTCATTTTCTTCGTGCCTCTCTTCCTCATTTTCTCATCGGGTGCACCTCATTTTTATTACCTGCCTCCTTCTTTACTACCATTTCTGATGTCATCCTTTTCCATGAGCCCCACCTTCACTTCATTGATGATGTTGCCGCTACTTTTCCCCCTTGCCTCCCACACCTCATATGGACTCTTATTTTTTACCTACATACATACATACATACATACGGCAAGCAATTTAATCTCATACATACATACATACTCTCTCTCTCTCTCTCTCTCTCACACACACACACACACACACACACACACACACACACACACACACACACACATATATATATATGTATGTATGTATGTATATTATTTGTTTGGCAAAATCGATTATGAAGTGAATTTTCTTTTGCAAAATTCATCATGGAAAGTGGGGAGGTGCCTTTGGCACTCCAAGATATCTTTTTTTCTGATTTTTTTGCTTGTTGTATGTATGTATATATATATATATATATATATATATATATATATATATATATATATATATATATATATTATTTTTTCCCCCTTGCCTCCCACACCTCATGGACTCTTATTTTTTACCTACATACAAACATACATACATACGACAAGCAATTTGATCTCATACATACATACATACATACACACATACATATATATATATATACACACACACATACACGTACATACACACACGCACATACACGTACACACACACACACACATATATATATATATATATATATATATGTATGTACGTACGTATGTATGTATATTATTTTTTTTGGTACAATCAATTATGAAGTGAATTTTCTTTTGCAAAATCCATCATGGAAAGTGGGGTGCGTCATTTTATGAGTATTTACCGTAGACACTGCATTCCACTAGGACCCCAAGAGAAGCTGCACAAGTGCAGAAGAAGCATTGGGGTAAATGATTGATGGGGTGCTCTTTTGAGCCCCAATGCCTATTTTACTGGTACCTGTACCTTTCCAACCAAATGCTCGAAGATACCAAATGCCTATTTTCCGATGCCATGTCCCTCGGTGGTGCTTAGAAGCTAATAGAAGTCAAACTAAAAATAAAAATAAATAAAAAGAACGATGGCGTTATCATTTCCTAATCCAAACCTCTATCAAATGTCATACATCGTTAGGTTTATTAGGTAGGCTTGACTTATACGTCCCAGCGTAATCTACTCGTGTTTGGTAGGCTTGGACCAAGCCAAGTTTGATTTAGTGTGGGCCGATCAAAATGGTGGCAAAATATGGCTAGATTCGGTCTGGATACGTGTGGTTGGTCTTACTCTTTTATGAGTTACACTTCATCATAGATTCGGTCTCAATATGCACAGTTGGTCTCTTATAAGTTACATTTCGTCATCCAATTTTAGACTTATTTTGCTACTAAAGGCGCAAATAAGCCAAATAGCTTGCAAGTTGCTCGAGTTTGGCTTGAGTCCAAATTTGACTTGGCTCAACTCAATTATTTCTGAGCTTATTTCGAGCTTGAATAACTCGAATACTTTTTTGAGTCGAACTTGAATAGCAAAATACTCGACTTAAAGGCTCGTAAACCTGATTGAATATATATTTTTAATAATATTATATTATATTTATAATATATATTATTACTATAATAATTTAAAATATAATATAATGCTATATTTTGTTTTAACAATATTTTTTAATTATGATCAACGTTCGACGTCGAGTTCAAGTATAACTTAGTTAATATTTGAATCGGAACGAGTTGATATTGAATATTATTTATTTTTGATGAAGCTCGAGTTGGATATTAAAATTTGATCCATCTCAAATCAGTTTCGACCATTTTTTTTTAATTGAGCGAAGCTCAAACCACTGGCTACTCTAGCTATGCGGCTCCGCTAGGTTGATTGCTGCTTTGGTCCGTACATGGTTGCTTAAAAACGGAACAAGGTCTCCTTAAGCCATAAGGAATTAGGAAATAGGGAATGATGATTAGGCTGGCGAGATGTCAAAGACTGAAAACACCCATCATCAGACCCTAAACTTAGCGAAGCCGCAATTATTTCACACCCATCGCTCGCCATCCTTCTCCGGCTCCCATCAAGCTGGGTCCCACCGTCAGGTCACAACGATCGGTTCCCATCGCTTTAGATGTGCCCTTCGCTCCCGTCGGTGGGAGCAAGGCTTGCGGGGTTCCGCTCAATCGCCCCGTCCTCTCGCGATCCCACGCAACGGTCAGTCTCCCACGGTCTGGTCACCTCCCTCTCCTCTCACCTGCTCATCACCTCCCCACGTGTAGTCCGGTACCAGTCCACCTCTCGCTCTCTCTCTCTCTCTCTCTCTCTCTCTCTCTCCACTCCACCCCCTTTATACTCTCTTCTTTCTCTTTCTCCGTCGAGTTCTTCGTGGCCTCTCCTCTGCTCTGCTTCTCTGGCTCAGTTGGGTGTGGAGGGATTCCGAAGGAGGTTTCGGGAGGATGCTCTGCGGTCGGAGGGTGATGAGCTTCTTCTGGAAGAAGGATGTGAGGAAGTTCCTCAAGCGCAAGGACAGCGACGCCGGCGAAAGAGGTCGCTTCTCCCCTCCTCCTTCCTTGGTTGGTTCCAGGGATCTTAGGGTCTATTTGGATTCCTTACACTCTTTAATCGGACACATTTTAACGTTCTTTTTTTTTCGAGTAAAAAAGGTCCGTTTTTGGTGGTCTTAGCTCGCTTGTTTTGTATATATTATTCTTTCGAACCAATTCTATTGGCTGCATTTTAATGAAACATGATATGGTTCTGTTCGCGTTTTCATTTTTGGCTCGAAGAATTCGATAAATGTCTGCGATTTTTACTTGGGAAACGAAGGCTTTGATGCTTTGTTTCTGGTGCCCATCGTCTATTTCCCACTCTCTAAGACTGAAGTATTTGCAAGGGAAGGGGCGTCATCACTTCCGTTTGAGTTTTTGGAATCAGATAGCTGTAACATTAGCTTCGGAAAGGGTAAGATGGAGCTCATTCTTAAATGTTAGTCTGTTGCTTGAACTGTACATGGAGAACAATGTAGAGCTCTACTTTAGATCGATACTGTTCACAATCATTTGAATGTTTTAGAAGACATTTCTCTTCTGATCGATACTGTGTTTTCTACTTGTATTGAGATTTATCAGGTAGATGATTTTTACTTAGAAGGGGGAGGGATTAGATGTTCATGCCGGCTGCTTACAGTCTATTTCTTTTTTTAATTATTTTCAAGAATTTGTGACAAAAAAGGGTCGTAATTACTTGAAATATAGTGATTGGCTCAAATTGTTTGACATTTTAGAACTTAAGCCACTCATTCATAGATGATTTACTTGAATTTTTTTTAGTGTTCAACATTAATTGCCAGCATCTAGTACGAGATTAGTAGTTTGCTTTGTTTCGCTGGCACAACATTGATGGTCATATGACTGCAAGTGACACCGGCACTGTCGAGGAAAACAATTAGAAGGCTCAATAGTGTAACATTTACTCCTTTTCTACTTTCATTGTTTTTTTTTTTTTTTTAATTCTCTCAACCAAAGTACTTCCTGTTTTCTCTGTAAAACCAGGTAGGGCTCTTGAGGATCTGCGTGCTTCCCTTTTTAGTGAGCTCTGCACATGTGAGGGTGCCAAGCATTTGCAGCAACGGATTTGTGGTCCAACAGTTGCTTTGTCTTTCAATTTCCTAGTTTCTGTTGGTATAATTATGATGAACAAATTGGTGCGCTTTCCTCTACTGTCTGCCAGTTTTTATGTTTGATGATCTGTTGTTCAAGAATGGAAACTTCAAAGTGCTGATTTTTTCTTCAGGTGCTTGGGGGAGTGGGGTTCAATTACCCAATCTTTCTAACCTTTATTCATTACATCCTGAGCTGGGGTTTAATGGCTATATTGAATGCCTTCTCACTCCTTCCAGCCTCGCCTCCTGCCAAGTCGACCCCTTTTTCTTCTCTGCTAGTCCTTGGCATTGTCATGTCACTATCTAATGGCCTTGCTAATGTTAGCTTGAAGTATAATAGGTAAGGTAAAGCATTTTTGTCTGAAGCCTCATGAAACTTTAAATTAGTGACTGAGGCTAAACTATTTTGCTTTTCAGTGTGGGATTCTATCAGATGGCAAAGATTGCTGTTACTCCGACGATTGTTCTTGCCGAATTTATGCTGTTTAGGAAGGCAGTCTCTTGCCAGAAGGTAACAACTCATCATATCAAAATTTATAGTTTTATGGACGAGCTCAGTTTCAGTTACTTTGTTTGGGATGCATGTTTCTGGGTCTTGCAGGTGATTGCGCTAACTATAGTATCTATTGGTGTTGCTGTTGCAACAGTTACAGACCTTGAATTCAACTTCTTTGGTGCTTGTATAGCATTGGCATGGATTATACCTAGTGCAGTTAATAAGATTCTATGGTCCAATCTACAGCAGCAGGATAACTGGACTGCCTTAGCGTACGTAGTCCCCTGATATGGAACTCATTTTCATTTATATCAATACCTCATTTAGCTAGCATCCTTACATCATTTCCTAATGCAAGTCATCCAACAGTTTAATGTGGAAGACAACACCAATCACGCTTTTCTTTTTGGTTGCCTTGATGCCTTGGCTCGACCCCCCTGGTGTTCTCTCCTTTCGCTGGAACTTTTCCAATGCATCAGCTATTTTCACGTCAGCTGTCTTCGGTTTTCTGCTCCAGTGGTCAGGGGCTTTGGCTCTTGGGTGAGGAATTTTTTTGTCTAAGAGCATTTCTATGAGACGTTTATTCCCATTTTGGAAGACCTGCCGAAACTTTTGGGCTGGGATGACACCCTGTTGATTTGCTTAAGTTGCAGTTTAACATTTCTTGATCCTGAACAAATTATCTCTTGCTTATTTTTCACAGGGCAACATCTGCAACTTCTCATGTTGTTCTCGGACAGTTCAAAACATGTGTTATCCTTCTTGGAGGGTACCTTCTTTTCAATTCTAACCCAGGTCTGTCAAGTATCTGTGGAGCTATCACAGCTCTTGCAGGGATGTCCTTGTACACATACCTCAACATGCTAGGCTCTCATCAACAACAAGCTAAAGCATCTCCTTGGCAATCATATTTTTCTTCAATAAAATCTAAGCTTAGCAAGGAAGGTAGCGATCCCCATGATGGAAATTGTACTACTGAAACTGTCTAAAGGGCAGAATCAACTGTGGGGACACTTCAGCGTTCTATCTTGGGGATCCACCTAGAGTGTAGAGATTAGGATTATACAGAAAGTGTAAATCATAAGAAAGAGGAAGTAACCAGTTCAAGTTTTGGTTTGCTTTTCTCCTACTGTTTCTTCTCTTCTTTCTGACAATTTAATTTTCAGTCTGGGTCACCCCAGTTTGATCAAATTATACTCATCCATATGCTCTGCACTACCATAAATGTATCGCATACCAGGATTATATCGTTCCTGGATACTTATTGTAAAGTTGTACGCATACAAAATTAACTCTAGCAGTTTTCTTGCAGAAAAAGAATTACTTCAATTAATTCCCTTTATCCATATGCTTCCCATCTATATGTGATTTTATTCTTGCTTAATTTCTTGACATATTGATGAAAACACATGACCAGTTGTCATGTTCTATAATGAGTTAGAGAATTGACAAAATTTTCCCTATGAATGATGTCTGTTGCTCATACGTAATTATTGCAGTTGCAAGGTTGGACTTGTAATCTTTTCAGTTAAAGGTTGCTTCCTATCATCATTTCAGTATGTGTGCCACCTGCGAACTTTATATCAAATATTTTTTTAAAATTGTATTAATGTAGTATGTTTTAAATCATATACGAGGATATATCTTAAGCACTTGTCCTTGCTGTGGAGCCCCCAAATCCATCAGTTATGATTACACATCATGACTTTCTTGGTGTCTCTCTCTTTACCACCACAAATCTTGTAGTTCAACCATTCCAATCTACTTAGTTCCATGCGTGGAAGAGTAGCTGAAAATGAAACACCAACATATTATATCAGCTGCTCTGATAGTTGTGGGACAAACAAACATCACAAAATTAGAAAGAACAATAGAAGTCAAAGGTGCAGATCATGAAAAATTGCTGAAGACGCAGAATGTTCTGTATGTCTCCCGGGTTTCCTGATCTCCTGGTTACACCAATGGTAGTCCTTTCTGTGCCTGACACTAGATTCTTCAGAGTCATCATGCTCGTGATCATCATCTCACATTGCTGTCAGACTTGCTATTGTTTTAATTTTATTTCCCCACTTTGATGCTACAAGTGTTGTTCCACAGAAATCGTCCGAAGGGTGCCAACTGGTTTAATTGGTGAAATCGTTGGATATTGGATATCTTCTAAGCCTTGTCTTTGCTTCGTCCAGCTTCCTTCTGTTCTAATCATTATTACAAAAAAAAAAAAGGTCTTTCGAGGAGGTTCATGTTTTAATCAGTCTTCTTTAGAATGGATATCTTCTAACCCTCTTTTTATTTCCTCCTCCACCGCTTCTGACTTCACTCATCCCATGCATTCTGTTTCTTTTGGACGATCCTCATTAGATTTGCTGGTAGTAGGCTTTTGCCAGCCTACCACCACTTTTCTCCAAGTTCAAGCATTACTGCCTTTCCCTGCTGTAAGCAATAAAAATAACTAGAAAGTAAGGCATTGCAACTTCTTATAATTAATCCTGTTCAGCAGCTGGAGGGCAGTTAACCTATCATGAGGGGCCACAAATTGATGATGGTTCAGAGTCTTTACCCTGTTTCTGTTCATTGCCTTCATTGTTTACTCTCCTGCAATACCTGCTTGTACCATGGCATGCCTTAGCATAGAACTAAGATGATATCAGGGAATCTTGTCAATTTTTCTTGCTGGGACTTTCCTTGATTCATGACTCAATTTTAGGTTTACGATCTCGCTAGACTTAACAAAAAAAAAAAAAAAAAAAAATCCTTAAAACACAGGCTTGAACGTTTCCAGCTAAAAGAATAGCAACAAATTCATCTGAAAGAATATGTATTCAGGTATGGGTTACATTGTAGGCTATTGTGGTGAAATCACTACAGAATGGAAAATCGAGCTTTACAGGTGAGTCCAACTTGTGTTCATCCTCTACAGTCCAAGAAGAAAATAGTAGACAAATGTTACTGGTAGACCAATAAGCATCCCGAACACAACCCTGAGACAACAATAAGTTGTAAGAAAGGATACAAGCAACAAGATGCCATATTATTTTTATGTGGATATGAAAATTTAAAACATCAACTTACGAAGTGCTAACAATGTCTGCATGACACTTGTACTCCTTAGCAAACACAAAGGGAACAATTCCTAGGATTTGACTTAAGATGTGTTTATAAACATATACAATTAGACCTTTTGATTAAGATTACTAATGCTAGGCCTAGGATGAGTGTAACTAGGGTTACATGCATGTTTGCTAACAAGTAGGTTATATTATACCGTATTTATGTGTCCCTTAGTTATTAAGTTATTTTGCAAACCAAGATGTGACAGGAGTTGCAAATTTGTGTTCATTAAGAAGAAATTACTTAATATGCGGGCTAAGAACAAGTTTCATAATATCAGAAAATTAAGAAAAATTATGAATAAAATATGTAAATTAGATGAATTGGAAGAGTTGAGATGTCTTACTCGAGGATTTCTAAACAAGAAAAACTCTTTATATTTTTGGTACTTTTCACGTTACAATGCAACGTACTATTTAGGTTAGAAATAATTTAATAAACCAAAGGATTTAGTTCAGAGTTGCACGGCGAAGGTATGGCAAGTTGAGTTATTTTGAATCTAGTCAAAAACAAAATGAAATGGGGCTGTACCTCCAACTATTTTTGAAGACTCAGATAAGGATTTTGAGGACAACTTTTTTTTAGGAAGGTCCAACCCATTGGCTAGCCTAACATAACTTGGCCTCGTCTACCAACTAGCTTAGTTGAAAGTGGCATGGCTTGGCCCCTTTGCCTTGGCTTGCCATCGAAGTACGGCCCAAACCTCCAGTTATGCTCTCAAATCCAGTCAAAAAGCATTAGCATAGTCTATCGGCCAAAATCAGCAAAGTAACTCTTTAAGTGGTATATATCCTTTTCACTTAGGCACCATAGGTGTCATAAATCCACATTTCTAACATTCATTTCCTTTTAAATTGAGCCAAGAACCATTTTTGCTATTCCCACATAATAATAACCTTATAATTTCATGACAGATGTATGAGCAAGTTATCAACGCGGCTAAAGAATGTATTTAAGGAATGGCCATCTAAAATGAAGTGGTGAACACAAATTTTAAGTCTACTACTGTTAGGATCTATATGGGTTGCGTGTTTAGTCTTACATGGATTATTCGTTGAATAGATCTTGGGTATTTATATACGATCAAAGAACCCAAAGAATATCTTTTGGCTAGTTATTTTAGGTGAGGTCCTGAGTTGTTACAAATGATATCAGAGCGAACCCGACCCATAATTTATGTGGATTAAGGGACACTACAGCACGGATCCATTGAGTTGATCACAGGCTGATCGTGGTGTTTATGTTGTTGATATTGTGCATATGATATAACAGACCTAGCAATAAACTGTATGGATAATTGAAGTAACACATGCATTTGGAAACTGGCATCAGCTATTATTTTTACCTCTACTTTTTTGTTGTCATGGATCCACCAAAAAAAAAAAAAGACTAAAGATGGAACAACGGTTTAATAATTGAAAGCAGTAGACTTTAACCTTATTTTTTATTTTTTATTTTTGACAATGAGGATCTACTCGACAAGTGAAAAGGGAAGCTTCCTGTTTTCCAAGGTTAGCAAAATGAGATGGTTGGATTTCAATCAGTTGCACTTGCAGCATGAAGCACAGGCACTAACCGATACAGAATGTTTTACTACTTAAGACAAAAAAAAAAAAAATGTGAACCAGAAAAAAGAGCGCAATGTTGTTTTGAGTGTGACATGATGATGAATGTGTGTATGGCTTTGGAGAGAGGGGTCCAGTGTCAGATCCCACCCAGATCTCTAAAAGCAAATCGATTTCAGCAAAAGAAAACCGTGTCTGTTGGAACACAAGAAATATAATTGAGCAAAATTTATATGGATTGGATGCTACCATGTCAAGTAACAGATCGACAGGGAAGAAAAGTTATTAGGAAGCCACAGCATTCCAGTTTGAAATCTCTAATCAAATAAGGCCACCCAAAGCACTTATAGAGTCAACATTAGAATCTGTTCTTATAATTTTAAATAGGCAGTAGCAAAAAGAAAAACCAACTTGCCCATCTCCATATACAATCATATTACTACTCGGGAAAAGTAGGAAAAAAAACTTTCATTTGTCAAGAGAATAATCGCGCACTAAAGAAATACTAAAAATCCGGTTGATTTGCTGGAAGAAGAGAAAAAAAAGTGTAGTCAACAGAAAAATAAAAAAATATTTTGTATTTGGTTGGAATTATGACAACAACTTTTTCATATTTTATAAAAAAGAATATCAGAAAATCCAATTCCACTGATAGGAATTGAGATTTTTTTTCTTTAAAAGTATTTTAAGTTTTATAAAATGGAATAAGATCTTGCCCTTTATTAAGACGTCTTTTCTAGAAAAATAAACACTTAACTAAACTGCTATGAAATCTGCTATTTTTCTATGATTAACGAAATATGTAAAAATTATTTTTTCAAGCATTATATAATCAGCTTTTCAGAAAAAATATTTCGGTGAAAGAAGAAATTCTTTGAAACGAGTATGCAAAAATTACTCTTATAGTTATCATAGTAAAATTCTCCCCACAAACCAAGCCCTAAGGTAAAGGAATCAAAAAATCGGTGAGGATCGGACCTGCTTCAGCTTTCCTATGGCCTCTATGATGCAGCCCTGGGGACGAAGACGAGAATCCAGGTAGTGGGAGATGAGGCCGTTTGATTGCCGTTTGGTTTTCTTCACCCGCCATTGCCTGCAAACCCTAGATCGAGAGAGAAAGCCAGAGAGAAAAGCAACGAGGAAGAGCCGAGTTCCGATCGACGCTGAAGCCGAACTTTGGTTTTTTGTTAGAATATTACTAATGAAAGGTCCGTACACTCAAGGCAGCTCTTCTGAACTTTTGCCGGGCCGAGAGGGCCGGCCCACGTACCAGAGATACGCAGGCAAATTATGGGCTCTGGTCGGGCGACTTGGGCTTACATGGATAAGAAAGGGCCTCATCTTTAGTAAGCGAGCTACGTTCTGCCATGGAGTGATTTGGACGTTGGCATTGTTCTGTGTACAGGGGTGGTTGAAGAGATTCTTCTCATACAAGTATATTCAGTAGATCTACATATGTATATTCACATGCACTACAACTTTTGTACTGACTGCCATAGTAAAACAAGCGGAGCCCGGGTTCGGGTTGTATCTTTCACGATGCCAACCGTTAGATCGCATCTTGTGTAAATTTTAAAGCAATCCAATCTCTCTCTTCTATCTGCTGGCAAAGATCTCGAAGCGGTTCTTGCATGATCCAATGGCTGATATCGTGAAAGAAAGAAGAGATCTATTCTTTCGCCCGAAAGATCGATACAGCCCGAACCCGGGGAGCACAAGGTCGCATATGACAAGGTAATATGCAAGCATGCACCCATAACATTGCTTAATAACCAGCTAAAAGACTGCAATGGTCAACCACCATTGCACAGCCTATATGCGAAAATAGCGATTCAAGCCATAGTAATTCTATGATGTCGCATTAAATCACGGACGGCATAGATTAACCATTTTATATAGAAGAGAATATTAACAGATGGCGAGATTACAAGCACTCCACGTGTCGGTAATGCAAGTTATTTTGATTGACTATATTATGTGACAATTATTATGAGCTGTGAAATAATTTACTTGGATCCCCAGATATTCAATTATGGCCTGAGGGAGACTTCTATACTATTTTCAAATATCCCTCAGGTTGCTTCATAATGTCTGGAGAATGTCCAACAGCCTGAACAGTTCAGATAAGGCTGAAAACGAAACTGATATAAATATTAACCAGATACAGAATATTTATGTACACTTTTTTAAATAAATATAGGTATATATCAAGTATTAAAAGTATGGATATTAAAAATAAATATAAGTCAAATAGTTAAACTTTATGGCCATTAATTAAATTAAAGATATTACTAAATAGAAAGTAAATTAATTCTATAACATGCTAATACGGTTCTTTATTTTAAAAGTTTAAAAACGCTATATAAAATTACATAGAATTATAAATAAAACCAAATATTTCGATATGGCTTGGATAGCTATCTATATCTGCATCTATTTATTTTTTTTGACGGATATAGATAACTGATTTTAGTCAAATACTCAAATTTGTATTTATATTTGGATAGATTCGGATGCAAGAACGAATTATTATTTGGTCCACTTACATCCTTATTTTCAAGCTAATATGTGGGCAATAGGCTCATGCCACTATAAATTGGATTCCTGCTGATGTTGCCTGCTGACATACCATAGATTGCTTCTGGAGAGTTGAAAATGGACACCAAAATGAGCAACTCACATAGAAAACCATCATCTTATCATTGTAGTTTGACATTTTGAACCCTCCTAATCAACTATTCCACCTCTAGTCCAGCTAATTTTGCTGCGGATGTTACGACTAGCGCAGCAAAACACTATTACGTTTAGGTGAGTGACATCCCATCCAAATATTGCATATATCCGACCTGAGCTTCTACAGCTCCTGATAGAAACATCCGACTGGCCAGGGAACTTTGTCATCGCCACCGGCGCTAAAGCAAAGTTCGATGGTTTCCCTTTGCTTGTCCAAGACGTTATCCCAATTAGCTGGACGGTCCAAACAGCCACCCAATCCAGTCCCTGGATAAGGGAGACAAGACTAGGTCTCTTTAACTTAGAATAACAGTTTTAACCCACCTCAAAGGTTGTGGGGCCCCAAGGCCACCTACTCCAACATCACCCCCCTTGCCGACCCAAAAGATCAAGCCAGTTGGACGGCTTAGATGACCTTCCGGGCCTGCAGCACCAGCTTTCTAGAAGCTATTTTTTCCACTACAGCCCACCAAGTTTTTTTTTTTTTTTTTAAGAAAGAAAATAAAAGAAGTATCCCCTACGACACCCTATCCGGAGCGAGAAATGCCGGATAGCAGCAACTGATAATTTCTCCGAAACGACCTCTTCTCGAACTCGAGACTTGGACCTTTCGTTTTGGCATATAACCCCAGGGGAGGCTTCAAAATAATGACCAGTCCCCTGGCTTTTATGAAAGTAACTATTGCGACCGTTGATTTGATGAAAATGACACTTGACACAATCATGTATTTTTCCAGGTATTAATTCGATCGCTCATTGTTTTTATTTAATTATATTATCCTTCTAAATGAAGAATATAAGTTTTTCATCAAATTTTAAGGATAATATAATTGTAAAACACATAAAGAATAAAACACAAATAGAAAATGTTGTTGTTGAAATCTAGTCCGACCTTGGGCACCAAACCAACGAGTTGCTGGAGAGATTGGCAAAGGTTCTACTCTAGTCGGCAAGGTTGACCTAGGGCTTGCTGCCAGTCCTCAAGTTGAGAAGCAAGGGTTGGATGGCAGTGATGCTGCTTGGACAAGAGCTCTTGCACAATATCCTATCTGAACAAAAAAATGAAGTATACTTGTCAGAGTTTATCCTGTAGGGATCTTCCGATATCTAAATCAGACGGTGATCCCAAAGAAACAAAGGAGGTTTGGAGTGGCAAAATGGCAACAAAACGGTGGAGTCGAGAGAACGTACCTGAAGGTCCTTCATGCTCGCCGTGGAGTAAATTGAGCATGCATGCTAATGATTCGGTAACAACCTGTACATCTCATATGAGCTTTGTTCTCGTATGTCTCTCCCGTGTGGATTAACCATGCACAACCTAGGAGCAAGTTGTAATAGACACCAATTGAAGAGAATTCGAAATTTAAATATCTCCGCATGCTTTTATTCCGATCACGTGGCGAGCTTTCATAGGGTAGACTGCCATATCAACTATGATCGGTTCGGAGTGTATCAATGAAAAAAATACTGATTTTTAGGGATGGTTGGCTGTTATGTATATAGGGCGATGGTTATGTGTCTGCATAATGGAAAGCTTTTGCGGTTTTCTGGGTCAGATTGATAAAATAATTTAATATTTTTGGCAGATAAGATGCGATTTCCCTATTGCCTAATACTGTGATTCTTAGAAAATAAGGAAAGAAGCACAGTGGAAAATAAGAAATTGGGTGTACTTTTAACTTCTGCCAGTTGCTCCAACCAAAATTGGTCCACATTTATGAGGCTGCAGACTAAATGAATCGAAAGTCTAAATTTATGGTAAATAAATATAGATCATAATTAATTTAATAAAAAAAACTGATTGGTAATCCAAGCTAGCATCCAAAAACTTCTCTCTTGCATAATTCTTTTCATGACATCACCAGGCAGGAGCAATTCTATGCGAAACGGCTATTTCTCAAATTCGAGTCTTGTCATGGGGTCATATGCCAATTTTTTTTTAATTTCATTTTATTTTAGTGCTTATCTTTAACCCTCTTCCGTTGTCGGATCTGAATTCCATCCTTCTACCCTTCTCATTGGACCTTGGAAAGGCAAGTAGGCCGATTTATTTAAGGTTAAATAAAGAAAGACAAACAGGTAAGCGTACGATTCAAGCATATCTTAGTGGTCGGGTGCAAAAGGATAAGATCACCACGACATACATGTACATTTCAGTGGTCCCTCGGACCCTTTTAAACCTTATCCCTCATCCAATAATTTACCACACCGCCAAAGAACAACGAGACAGATGGTAAAGCAGAGGATCCCCAAAAGATTTCAAAGCTTAAGCCCCCCATGTCTTCCCTTGTCCTCTCCTTGCAAAGCCATGGAAACTCCATGATCCAGAATTTGGAACACAAATCAAGCAAGAAAGACTTCTTCTTTTCATGTCAGGTTGCAATTGTCTATACCAAGAACTCACCATATTATTACCATTCTCTCTCTAGTCTCTCTATATATAAAGCAAAGAGAGATCAGGAAACATAAGAAACTTATATTACTAGTTATATTAAGGCAAGACTACATATAATGTCGCCATGATGAAGCTAATAAGGGAAGAACTAAACGTTCTGGAGATCAGAGAGGGAGAAGGACCTAGGGGATCTAAAAGCCTTCTTGATCTTTCTTCCTTTGGTGCCATGGGGTGGAAGGGGAGCCAATGTGGATGCTTCTCCACTGCTCCTCTGGTCGCCTTCGGCGTCCTCTTCCTCCTCCTCCTCCTCCTCCTCCTCTGCGATGCGAAGAGGCGGCAGAGGTGGAGCGAGTGAGGCGTAGGAAGCTCTTCTTGGTTTGGAAGCCATCAGCAGCCGCCGCCTCTTGTTGAAGGGATTTTCTGGCTTCGTGAGGTCTCTCGCGGTCGCGGCGGCCACATCCGCCAGGCTCGCAAACGATTTTGATTTCCCGGAGAAGAAATTCGACAGCCCTCGCCTGCAAAGATCGAAACACAGAAGAACGTAATTTTTCTTAAAGAAGATTACTATGTTTGTCCAAGATCGATCGACTTCGAGAGATTAAACAAAAGAAAAAAAATCGTAGAAACAAAATAATATACATCCAGCAAAAATTCTAAGTGATATGAAAGCCACAAAGATCTCATGACAAATTAATTATTTTTTCTTTTTAAAGAAAAAGTAGAAAAGGAAGAAAGGAATTGTTGCTCACTTGATGGGAAGGGACTCCTCTAAGGAATCCAAGGAACCGAGAGCCCCATCCTTTGCCTTGCTCTGAACTTCCTCATCGTCGCCGTCCTTCACCGACGACGAATCCGACGACTGGAATCCGATGGAAGAGGTCTCGGAGGAGTCCTCCTTCACCTTCTCCTCTATAAAGAACCGATTCCTCTCCTCCTCCTCCTCCTCCTCCTGCTGCTGTTCGTCCCCTTTGCTGCTGCCGTTGTCTCCGTGCTGCTGTTGCTGCAGGTACGCCGGGAGGCTGACGTGGTCCTTCATCCCCACCGTGCCCCCCCCGGCCACCTCGACGCCGGCGAAAACCAGAGACATCCCCCTCCTCCTCTACCCCTCGTTCCTCCCGTCCTCCGCCTCAGCTCCCTAGTCATCAATCGGACGGCTGGCGGCGGCGGAGGGGACAGGATAAGGGGGCGGCGGCTGCTCCTGGGGCCCAACTTAGCGCGGGGTAATGGCCATGCCCTCTGCTCTCTCTCTCAGTCTCTCTCTCTCGCCTCAACCGGACTTAATATTTTTCTTTCTTTCTTCAAGTCAGATAGGGGTAGAGAACGAAATGAGAGAGAGAGAGAGAAAGAGAAGGGACCAAGGGAAATAGAAGCAGAGGGGCCGTAGCGACGGGCTTTGACACGTTCCTGCGGGCTCTCAAACGCGTCTCCCTTTGCGACAGTGACGCAGCCCTCATAAAACCGCACCCTCTCCCTCTTTCTCTCTCTCTTTCTCCGGGCTCCGGGGGTTTACAACGACCCAGACGCATAGAAATGCACGATGGGATACGCGTCCACTCTATCGAGCCGGGATTAGATTTATCAACCTGATATGGTGGGATTGCTGTTTTTAAATGGTGAGATAGAGAGAGCCAAATGCATGTACATGTTCCCATTTCAGGCTGCTAGCACTTGAACATGATGAAAATGTTAGAAATTCCTGCAGCTTAAGCTATATAGAATACAAATTGCACCATCAAAAACATGCCAAGATCAACTAGATTTGAGAAAATGCAAGATATATTTTGCTTGATATTCTTTTAGATTTGGGTGTTTATAGATCATATGTAATTCTCATTCAAGATTCAACATGTTTAGTGAATACATGTAATATGATATCATCAATTCTTCATTGCACCACATTCATAATAAAAGAAAATGTAATGGTGTGTTCTGATTGATCTTCTCGATTGCCTCTAAATCAATCAGACAAGAAATTGTGTAAGAGAATAGAGTTGTCGATGATCTCCTATTTGTCGGATCTAAAGAACAATGTAATGCCTTTTGTGACCAAAAAAGACAACAAGCCATCAAAATCAACAAGACAAGTAGAAAAAGACATGGATAGCCTAAAACCTTAGATATAGAAAATATCTTAAATTTAGGTAAGTATTACATGTTTACTGGGTAGGGTTTTGATCGAACCCTTATGTAACATAATACAACAATATTGTTAATTTTAGGTGACATGCAAGGGAGCGATTTAGATGTAGGTTTCACTCATTTAAACATATTAAACCTTGCAAATAGCAAAATGCTCAAAAATTCATACAATGTATATCTAGATCATTACCAACTTATCATGGCATGAGGCTCGCTGAAAAGGAGTTGCAATGGCATATTCCAATTAATATTTTAATACATAAACCATTGATATATAAGAAAGGGGAAGGAAAATAATAAGAATGCTAGTAATGTTTGACATCAAATTTTTAAGGAACATTGCTGGAGAGCAAAAGTTGATGACAAAGATCTCTAATGATGCTTTGAATCTAATAAATGAAGCAATGCTTTTTTTTATCCATTAAAGAGAATTTAGAAAAAAAGAATCTTTTATAATGACAAATGTATAACACCCACTACAAGAACATTTGGCATTGCCAATGCTTTTTAATGGAATTGCCTATACGAAAAGGTGTCGTGAGTCAGATTTTCGACGCTTTCTAAAGCATTGCAAAAGCGTCGACAATGCTACCATGAGTTATAACACATGATGCTAAAGCATCGTTAATGTATATTTTAATGAAGCTTTAAAGCGTTGCAAGAGTAAATTATTTTTTTAAAAAATATTTAAAAAATTTTAAAACTCTGTATATAAATATATACACCAAACACATACATAACAGAAGTCATATAATAATACATGTAATATATATAGAAATAGCAAATATTTATATTGTCAAATATAATTACATTTACGTTGTCAAACACGATTGAAAATCAATTTACTACTCAATGTGCTTCGAAAAACATAAAAAATATATACATAAAATTTCTAAAAAAATAGTCTAAGGGCTACATGGGGTCGATGGTAGCATTATCATCATCTTTACGACTATAGAAAGTATCAGAAATCTACAAAGAAAAGATAAAAATTTTAAAAGTTAAGAATACAAAAATCTCAAAGTATTACAAATTATTAAACTCGTACAAAAATGCATGATAATTATGTAAAATATTTAAATTGATGTAGTTATATATCTGACGAGGGACAAACCTATACAACAAAGATGCAATTTGGTCAAGTTGAACCCTCAAATATTGTATCTCTATCTGATAACTCTGCCTCATCTCCGTCTGATGGCTCTACCTCATCTCTGTTTGATAGCTCTGCCTGTTCTCCTCCATCTCTGCCTTCACACTATAAACCTTTGCAGTGCTGCTATTATGTCTAGCATTCTAGGTATATCTGTTTACCGCAAACAACTGAGTGGGGGCAACTTCAATACCATAATTCTTCACTCGACCATAACACTTCAGTCCCATCAATTCAGCGAACACATGAGCTTCGATTGACTGGTCTTAGCAGATGACGATGATTTTCCGACACGTTCTGCAATAAAGAATGTAGCCTCGTCATATATTTTAGAAAAAAAAGTCACATATTAATTATTAAAAAAATAAAGCTACAAATCGTTGCACAAATCGATTATCAATATACACAACTATCTCTCTCGACTCCTTCCGGACAAAGCTGTAATTTCGGTGGGTATGAGTCATCCTATAGAACTGCATCTTACTAGACTCTCGCCTATGCTCTTCCACCTACAACAAAAAGTATATATTATAAACTACATTATCCATAATACGTAATATATGATAAAAGGTACACGGTTCATGAAACACATTATATGATTCATGATATACATTATATGATACACGATATACGATACTTGATACATAGTTCAATATGAAGAATAAAGTTTCAGTTTGAATTAAAGAAGTCAAAAAGTTTTAATAATACTCATAAGTATCATGATACATTGTACATGATACATGTTACATAGTTTCATTAAGAAGCATAAGTGTTTCAATATAAAACAAAAGGCAATCATGTGAGAAGAGTTTCAATATAAGTATTCATTGAGTAGTTTGAAATATGACAAAAAAACTTAAAAAATATATACGAATTTATCTCTATGCCTCACATAACTCTTGGAGCCTGATGTGTGAGGAACCACCTGAGATGCCTGTATAGCTCTACCAATATCGAAATATGTCTGCCAAAAAAAGTAAATAATATAATATATTCGATGTATATATTTGCAATCTATATTAATAATAAATACAATATAAGATATTCAAAGAGTATACATAATCTGTCCTCTATCAGAAAATCAGTAATGAAAAAGCTTCCTCCATTGATGATAGTATACATCAGGAGGACAATTATGACTCCTCCTCTATTATACTATCGCCCTTGTAGTCCATCTTCAACTTCTCTTTATATTCTTTTCATTTGCGGTTGAGAGACTTTAGTGACCAATCATGGCTCTCTAGAGGGAGCATAAACTTACTATAAGCGTTGAGACCAACAAAGAGGGAAAGGAGGAGAAGGAGACCGGCAAAGAGGGAAAGGAGGAGAAGGAGACCGATAGAGAGGCAAAGGCGGAGCTCAGCGGTGGCAGTGTTACTCTAGATTAGAGAGAAAAGGGGACTGATCAATGGTGGGTCAGTTGATGAAATTGGGAAAATATATCGAACCCAACGATGCTTATAAGCGTCATCTTGTTATTGGCTTTCAACAATGCTTATTCGCATCGTCTTATTATTTGCTCCCGATGATGCTTGTAGAAAAGTGTCAGTAAATCATCCCCGATGCTTATGTGCGTCATCTAATTATTGGCTTCCAACAACGCTTACTAAAAAGCATCGGGATAACCACTTCCTCAACTCCCGACGTTTTTAAGTGTCATAATATACCGACGTTAGTAAAAAGCATCGGCAAATTTTGGCGCGATAACCAAATTACCGTTGCTTCTTTCTAGCATTGGCAGATCACAGTCGAAAATTTCTATTTTTTCTGTAGTAACCTCGAGACACCATTATTATTTAAGAACTACATGGAACCTACACTTAGCATCCACTTGGCATAAAATTTGTGGCTACCCATACATCATCATTCTGGCACTAGATACTAGACACTCCACGTGTAGGTATTTCTACGTGATAATAGTTCAACTTGAGCATAGTTTCTTATATGCCATGAAAGCTATAACAGCACCACCAGCCACATGGTGCTCATCCAAAAATAGATTTATAAATCACAATTCTAGATGTGGTCAAAAATTTGCAGCGTAGTTTTTCGCAAAATTATAATGGAGTTATGGATAAGAGATTATGTCACAATGTCGATAAAATTATAAGTAAACATCGGTAAATCTATGATATATCTCAATTTACAGTTGTTGATAAACTTTTATGCACAAGATTAACTTTAATTGGCTTAGTTAGAAAATGATATATTCTAAGTAAAACAGA
Source organism: Phoenix dactylifera (assembly GCF_051530095.1). Classification (NCBI taxonomy): domain Eukaryota; kingdom Viridiplantae; phylum Streptophyta; class Magnoliopsida; order Arecales; family Arecaceae; genus Phoenix; species Phoenix dactylifera. The sequence continues at coordinate 1,814,505 of NC_143201.1, forward strand.
ACTTTATAAAAAAGAAAAGATACCCATGGTGACTCCCTCTTGCGTGCTGCCATATAAAATATTTTTATTATACTATAAGCACAAATATACCCATGCGCTCTTAAGTGTACATACAAGAGGATGTCAAGGGGCCAAGCTAGATATAAGAATATTTTTTTTGAACTTTAAATGTAAGGGCATGAGGTTGAACTTCAATCCAATTTTAGGCTTAAGCTTAAAAAACTTGAAAATAAGAGAGTTTAGCCCAATTTGAGTTCTGGTTGCTTCCATGACCACCTCTATAGTAGGAAGTTACATGCTGAAATTATTATTTTAATTTTTAAACTTAATTTTAACTTGAATGTTATAGCGTTTATTAGCATTTATTTCAAAGATTTTTTTAGCTGCTTCATACTTTCACTGTATTTATATCACAAATGCACAATTTCTAAGTTTTTCATTGTGTTACTTCATAAAATATCACTGTGTTTCTTTCATGAACAATAGTAAGAAACCAATTCTGCAATGACCTAATATCATATAAATGATTGATAGCGATGCCCTTGGGATATGCTCAACCTATTTGCAACTACCAATCCTTATCCATTTAGGTTTCTCTCCATTGTTTATCTAGCGTGATTTCTCTCTAGTCTTGGTCATATTATTCAGCACCTAATCTCCAAAATTTATCCATTCCTCTAATCTCTCTCGCTATGCCTTTTTATTTTGTTCATTGTTTTTAGTCTAAACGACCATAGTATGCGCATGTGCACTAATTTCAATAAAGATTTTGTTTCTGATAAAGGATTATGCCCTAAACAAGAACAGCACCAGATTTCCTGAAACACACATAAGCTGTTTTAATTAGGCCTATGAGTAGGACTGTTACATTTTAAGTTTATCTATTGCTATTCATTAAAGGAGGAACTTTAAATAAACAGGTCAAAGTTAATTCTTGTGGTTGTATAGCTTCATGGAAAATTTGAGTTGGCTTTAGCTCCTGTTGAGAAGAGATTTGCTCATTAAAAAAAAAGAGGATTGCCCCTTCAATTGTGGTGATAGTTGATGTTCGCATGAAAAATGGTTATGAAATTTCTGCAGTTAAACATATGTGCTGGAACTCTTCGGGTTGATAAGGATGAACCTCGCATGAAGAGAGCTTTATCAATAATACCTCATCAAAGAACAACCATTTCAACTAATCCTTGTTTATCAGCATGGGCATTTAGATAATTTCCAACACTATGGGCATATTGCTTTGGCAAAAAAGGCCCAGGGACAGTATCATTATATTCTGTGGTTGGGTTTTTAGATGCGAGAGGACTTAAATGGGTACCGGGAGACAGATATTCTAAGCAAGGTTATTATAAAGTTGAGGAAGTAGGGGGAGAGGGGAGGGAAGATGTGGTCAATGGACACTAGACAACCAAATTGCTTGGAGGTTGGTTGGGTTTGGACCAAATAAGATCCCCATCATCATTACCATCTTAAATGTTCCACCATTTGTCCCCCACCTTATCTCCTATCTTGTGAAAAAGTTATGAACCATCCGTTGCATGAGATTTTCATATATCTTACGAAGCAATAGGGTATTTTCAATGCATGAAATTGAACTGCCTCCCACTTCCATAGAAGTGGGGAAAGATATGTAGAATCTTTTGCTTGAGGAACATGGCCTGCAACTATTATATTAGTCACAAAAGAAAAAGAAAAACAGAGAGGGGAGAAGATATTACCAAGGAGGAAAGAATAGATGGATGGTTGGTTGGTATATAGAATTTAAATTAATATATTCCCTGTAGATTACGAAAGATAAGGTGAGTGATGTTTTGTCCGGAAGTTGTTGCACGCAAGTGGGCTCCGCATGGAAAAGGATGGACGGAATGCTTATCCATGGTATGTCTCTGCTTGCTCAGTTTATACTTCCTTTCCTATTCAAGGATTCTCGTGATTGTCCCTAACCATTGCATGGATAAAGATATCCTCCCATGGGTATTCTGTTCTCTTTCCGGCATTCTCCCAGGCATATCTTGGCCACCTTCCTACGATGGTGTGATCTAATCCAGTGGTGGAGATAGGAAGGTGCATGTTGAACCTTTTGCTTTATTTTCTGATTCTCACGAATATATTTACTCTAAAGTGGTATAATAAAATCAAATTTACCTAAAAAAAAGAGACTCCTCTCTTGACTTGATTGTATCAAACACTGGACCTTACAATAATTCTACATACAAGAACGTTCGAACTTGGCATGATCCCACCAGTTGCAAGAAAAGAAAGTTCATAGTCCGGTGCAAACGTGCAAGACGGACTTGTGCTGGCCTACTCTGTATTAAAAGAGATTGCTATTCTTTTGGTGAAGGATAAAGATCGGACTGTGGGTCAAATAGGCTTGAGGACTTAGAAGGCACGGCGGTAAAGGAGAACACATTATTACATTAATGTGCTACGTAACCATGGAACATGTGTTGGAGTCCAAAGTTCACAAGATTGTTTGAAATATATATATATTATAAAACGGATAAGATCGACAGTACGACTGTACGAGGGAGACAAAATGGCAAAGAGACTTGGTAGCATAAATGAACATTGCGTGAAACTATTTAGAAAAGAAGCCAGTGATAGAAGATTACAAGCTGGCAGGCCCAGATAAATTGTGACATAGGATTTATTAGGTGAAGGTGAAACATTTAAAGGGCAAAAAAAAGGGAATGGGGTAAAATTCACAGACCCGTCCATTAGAAGTCCTGCTGAGTCCTCTGGTTTGACATGTTCCACTGGAAGGCATAGGCAGATTGGATCTATATAGCCGGTACTACTATGACTGATAACAATACATCCCGGACAGTGGGAGAAACAATTGATCAATTCCAGTGGTGTCAGGTTATCATGATCGTCCCTGAAGGACCACCTCAAATGCATCCAAATAATTGAGAACCATCCATCTAGGCATCATTTAAATTGAATCTGCCGCAGCATGAACCCTACTCAGTCTCCACTGCAGCAGCAGCCGGAGACCGTCCCCATAACTACGAACTTCATAGGCATATAATTGATGAGAGAAAGGAAGATGGAGTAGTTATTGATTGAACTAGGTCCACCAGCTCAACAGTGGACCAATTAGACTACAAAAGAACACACTTATGCACGGACGAAAAGAAAAGAAAAATTATTGCCTACTCTGTGTCCACCATGTGGCCATGGATGCAGGCAATAATAGTCATTAGTTCTTATGGGCCCTATTTATCAAGTATATATCTTAGCAGACCACCATGGAAACAAGCGACATGCACGGTTATGTTAGTACATATAGTATAGGTAATAATATCCGAAAAAGAAATGGAAGGAAAGAAGAGCCATACAGATGTATCCCTTGGTTGGATTGGTCTACTGCTGAACTGGTGGATTTGGTCCAACCAATAATTTACCAACCCGGCATCGAATCATCTGAATAAGGGTCAATATCAAGAATACTGCAATCCAATAGCATGAGAATTGGCCGCCATGGTGGGTGAGGACACATGAGGGCCAGAAGAGGCTCCACGCTTTCTTCATCCCACCAGCTTCTGAGAAAAAGAGTGGTCACATAGAAAACTACTACAAAGCTGAGGCATAAAATGGCGAGCATCGATTTAGCCAGAAAATCTGGAGCCTTGACTCGTTTGATGGGTGAAGATCTCAATGATCGGAAGGAGAGCTGGAATCTATAATGTAGTTGTAGGTAGTGAGACCCTTCTGGGAGAAGATGGTAGAATTGCTGACCTGATAAGAAACTGGACTCATTTGAGATGCACTAAAACGCCCGATGGTGGCGCTGTTTCATCGGACAGCATCCAGGGTTACACCATCCACCACGGCGTGTGATGAGATGAAACCTGAACAAAAACATTACTTTTGAATCAACTTTTCCGAACGCTGATGAACATTTTTTGAAGGCGTAGGTTGCGGACACTCGGCTACAAGCTGGAACATGCAAGGAAAGAGGATCCGAGGCTGATGAGGTTTACTGCTATTAGTTCACATTTTGGATGATGTATTACATAATTTTTGTTGCAACATGCATAACAAGATTGACAAGCAAACCAAACCAAACCAATCTGATTGCATGGAACAGAAATAAAGGGGATGTTCCACCTAAATTGAGAAGCATAATAACAAAGGCTTATAACTCTGCAATAAGTAATGCTAGGGGCTCTCATTATGTGCGCATGAACAATTTTCTTGCCATGCAGCAAGAGTGAATTAGTGCAACTCACAGGATTTATTGGCAACATGGTTTGGTTAAGCATGGACTTGCCAAACCAGCAGTTGAAGCCTGATGAACTTTTCATGCGCGCATAATAGGAGCCCCGAAGCTTTTTCCTTCTAACTGCAAGCAGAAGAAAATATTGCCATGAGAAAATAAAAGATATGGAAGCCAATATTCTTGAGCAAACAACCACCAAATACTTGAATTTTCCAGATATAACAATACTAGCAGGGAAGCATAAATTTGAGTATCAAAAGAAGATGAATTGGACAAGGCTCACACTTAAACAGGAGCTTGTCAAGGAATGACAAATGCATCATCGCAAAAATAATTACATGAAGGCTACAGACATACAAAAGAACATCTGCAATCTGATATTCATAAAAATTCCTTATGTTGTTGCTTTTCAGCATTAAAACATCCCTCTGCTTCTCAATTCAAGTCTTACCCCGTTTCTTCATAAGACAAACGTCATTTTGACAATGCAGCAGCCTGTGGAAGGTACTATTTAGGATGGTAAAGCTGTATTCTTTGTCATTCCATCAAGATGTGACTCCCGATCAAATTGGCATGGTTATTCTGAAAGTGAATGACAAAGAAGCTAAATCTCACAGTATCTCATCTCCATTTCTTTTGGCATTAATAATTACCTCTTAATTCGGTCCTTTGTGACAAACTCTAAGCACACAATCTAAATACACTCATATCAATTGTTTGCCTAACTTTTCTGCATGTAATCACCATGGAGAGCATACTTGCAAACATGAACTATTGACAAAGAGCAACAATTTATACTATTGAGAAATGCAAATGGGCCATACAGCAGGCCATAGTCAACTCCTCACCATGCATCATATTTTGTGCTAACAAGAATTGAAAGCATTTCTTTTTCTTCCATTTATGCAACAGCTCTTTCTTGCACATAATGAAGCTTTTACAAAAGACCTCATAGATATTCACCTAACTTTTATATTACAGAGCCACTATGGCAAGCATATTTAGAAACAATAATTATCAACAAAGCACAACAAATTCTTCTATTGGAAATGCAAATGGGCCACGTGGTATGACATTGCCAACTCTTAATCATGCATAATATTTTGTCCTGACAACAACAAAAACCATTTCTTTTTTCTTTTTCAGTTGTGCAAATTAGTTCTTTATTACATATGGTGAAGCTATTGCAAGACTTCATAGATAATCACGTGACTTTTCGACACGAAATCACTATGGCAAGCATATTTAGAAACAATAATTATTGAAAAGGAGTGACAATTTGTGCTATTTGGAAACGCAAATGGGCCACATGACAAGTCATCATCAACTCCTCATTATGCATAGTCATTTTTGTTAACAACAATTGCTAACATTTATTCCTTTAATTTTTATCATTTCTGCAACTTAGCTCTTTCTTGCATATACTGAAGCTTTTGCAAAAGATTTCGTAGATAATCTGATAAATAAAACCTTTCAAGTGAACTTTCCCACTCAGGAAAATGCTTTGATCTTTTATCTGTCCTGAACCAACAAAATATGGTGCACCCTTCTAAATCAGACTAACCTACTAAACCTTTCTTATCTTCAGGAACTCCATTTCCCTCAAACAATTAAACTATTCTTCCAACAGAATCTAGGAATTATTTGAGCTGCAAATGAATATTGAGCAGAGCAATATTAAATTTGACTCCCTAGAACCAATTTCAACCAATTGCTTAAAAATACTATCAGGGTCGTTACATACACTAAAGTTTATTTAGATTTTCTAATCTGGACTCCTACCAAATGTTCTAACAATCCTGTCTTCTTAACCATCCTCTTGATGTATCCTAAAAGAAATATCCTTAAAACTCTCAACAAACTCGAAGCCTCTTATCACTGTTGTTGCTGCTGCTGTATCAATCTTTTCCAAAGCAAGTCAACTCATCTTCTCATGCATGCACAGGAGGCTTGGAGCATGCTATAATGTTGCTAATATGCGTCCCACCTCCAGTCTCCAATATCACTTGGCTCAGAGTATTTTAAGCCTCCATGAATCAAACACAATGAACCCTCTAAGACAAATCATCAATTCTAGGGTAATGCAAAAGGTAACATTTGGAAACTCTATGTAAGTTATTCAGAGATCAGACAAAAGATTAGAATTTCTTAAAACCTTGGAATAAAAACTAAGCCCTCCAATTCAGAAAGAAATCAGAACAAACACCGTATAAAAGCCAAAATATTAATAATTACAAAAGAAATTACATATACATGTGCATGTAGATGTTCACAATATGTATGCATATATGTGTATGTAGAGAGAGAGAGAGAGAGAGAGAGAGAGTTGGCATAAGCTTCTTGCAAGTGAGAGAATCCCCTCTTATACTGTTATACACAGGATTTTGAGAAAAATAATTAACACCCTTCGATCCTAGTGTCTCCTCTTCTTTCATCGTCCTCACTCTATCTCTGCACCCCGAGGTGCACCCCCTAGTCGCCACCATTCTCATCTCCCCTCACACCATCCCTCTCCTCGATTCCTCTCATCTCCCTCCCATCCATGGCTCCCTCTCCTATTGTCCCCTCCTTATCTTGTTTCCCTTCCTTCTCCATCACACCAGGAGTTCCCCATTTCTCCACCGGCTCCTCCCCTCATCTAACCTCCAAGCATGTAAAAGAAGAGGAAGTGATGAGAGGAAGAGTGATTGAGATAGTTTGGTCAGGTAACCAGAAAGAGAGAGAAGAAGGTGCATCATTTAAGTATCTAAGATCTAACAGATCCTGCTACCTTTCTCTTTAATCAAAAGGGGAAATTTAGGGAAGATTCCTTCTCTTCTTAATAGAAGCTAGTCCAACTATACAAATGCAAGTATGTACACATGCATATGTCCACAAATGCACATGCATAGATACACATAAACAGGATTTTCAACAGAATTTTCTTTTTATAAAAAAAAAAGCTCCAAATCTCAGTTATAATAACTAATGTAATTTGCAAACAATACATAAGCGATAGCCTGTATGGAGTTTTGTCCCTCTCTCTTCTTCCCTCATGTCTACCTTTTTCTCTTAACCCTCAGTTCCCCTCCTCTTTCAATTTGTCCACCCATCATCTTAATCCTTAATATACAAAAGCATGTTTTATGGCTTATGTTATCCTTCTCATTTACATAACTTGGTAAGCTAGATTTTTTACAATCCTCATCCCATAGTTTGATACAGAAGTAAATGCTTTCAAGATCACAACAGAACCCTTGGATGTCCTTTCTATTCCTTTATCAAGAACGCCAACATAATTTTTTTACATAGTCATGCTTGTGCAGGTGTCCCCCCACCCCCACCCCCACCCCACCTTATGGAACACTTAACTATTTTAAATCACATTGTTTAGTCTTAACTATTTTCAATCACATTGTTTAGTCCCCTATACACCATGGTGTTTTAAGGAAGTTAAAGATTGCTATATTTTTATTGCCTATCCTAAAAGGGTAACATAACAAGCATATGCCTCTATAGATAACTGACCAGATATGTTCAAAATGAAAAGCTTATAAAAGGCCTCTTAACTCATAATATGCCTCTCTCAATAGCATAGACAACCATTTGTCTTGACAAAAATCCGAGAAAGATCCTTCGTCGAAAAAAATCCAAGAAAGATCAGGTGCTTTTAAGTTTGTTGTCTTGGACTCTGCAACTACCTCTTTGAAAATAGTTGGGTTGGGAACGGAATATAGGGCCTCTTTTCCCTTTTTGCAAGGAAAGAGGGGGAGGTTGGGAGCATCCCAGACCAGAGGGCATTCAAAACCTTGGTTCTTAATTCCATTAATATGCTCCTTGTAGTGTGAATAGAAAATGAAAGAAGGTCAAGAGGCCTTCTACCTTCAAAATTTTGGGCAGTGATACGGACAACGGGTGGAGCTAGGGATGTGGTGGGTCTGAGATCAGGCTTCGTCTAAGCATATTTGATTTCTTTTTGTCTGTTTTTTTATTTTTGAATACTAAAGAAAAAAGTAGGCAGAGTAAATCTGCACCAACAGCCATCCACAGGCAAGGCACTAAAAGAAAACCTCTCATTTAGCTCAAGATAGGGAGGCTCTTTGATATGATAGGAACTTTCTGCTTGTCTAAATTCTTAAAATGTCATCCCAACATATGCAGTTGGAATTTTTGAACTCCATAAGTATGATCTACATCTCAATTCAAGTATATTTTGTTTAAGTTACCATGAAGACCTATCAAGAGTGATAAAAAGACTTCGCAAGGAATTTCAGGAATAATCCCTGCAAGGCAGGGCTTTGCTTTTTCTAATTATCGAATTCTAAAGCAAACAGCAATAAGAACAGTGAATCTATGAACAAGTGATATAATTTTGAAAACTATAAAAGGTGCTAAGGTTAACACAGCCTGGGGCTCTGTATTGCTAGGGGGGGTACTAAATATTGTTTTTTAATGCCATGAGCCATGTTTTCCAAATATGAAGTTGAACATGTTGAAATCTATTTCTTTTCACTACAGCAAAATTCTAATACATTTTATTTGCACTGATTTGAAACAAAGCCTACTACAAGCAAGGAGTGTGAATAAAGAGTGTGCAAAAGATTTCAAACAAATAATTTAACGTGCAAAGCGGCAGCCAGATTGTAGCATCACCTTGATCATGAGAAAAGGAGGGCAATTGCAATCACAATCAACAGAAAATATGATAACTACATATGGATATCACATTCAACTTTCATTTCAAAGTCCAACTTATTTAGCTTCTTGTGTATGCATGTACGGCAGCTCCCAATATTCAGAGCAGCTTTCCAATGATGGATGTTTAAGAACAAAAATGGAGGAAATCCTTACAAGCAACAGAATTTAATGAATTCTACATATATCCAAGCAGCATTACACATATTGGCTCTTCCGATCCTAAATGCCTAAAATGAATGATTACAACCTAAGGAAAAAGTATTACATGAAGAGAGGAAAGTAGAAGTCAAAACATGGAATTTAAAGGAGAGGATCATAATTTCTACCAGCAATGTGCCGAGGAACCAATCCCATCATCACCATCTACAGAATTTGCTCTTCCGAAGCTTATGGTCATGCGACTGCTCTCAGCACCAAACAGGCCATGCAGGGAACCGGTTTTTTTCATACTTCAACTGTGGCTAGTCTTTGCATCCCTGCTAATCTATCACAAATCATTTGAAAAAATTTCATGTAAATCCGCCAACGCATGCCACGTCTGCAAGTATCAGCATATGCACAAACACAACCAGTGCCGAGACACCAATTGCCGTGCAATCCATTTCTAAACTTTTGGACTGATGGGCAAACAAATAAAAGCATATCCCTTTTCCTTCAACTTAGCCAATGGAAAAGGCTTTGATCACATTACAACCGAAGCGGAGCAAAATTGGCTGGCCATGACACTGTTAACTTTTCCATTGGAGTGCCTAACCCTAAAGCTTGCAGACTTCCCAGGCTTATGCTGAAAGAGAGATGTGAGCATCTTCTCCAATGTCGGGGCCGTGTACTTGGCATACTTGCTCGCACTCGCATCCTGCTCCACTAGAGGACCATAGTTCTGCATATAGCTGCGATACACGGGAACGATCGCTTGCACCACAAGATGGCAAGTCTTCTCCCTCAAGTCCTTGTCCGATATGACCCAATTTGACTGCCTCTGATACATCTCATCGAATGTCTCATTGAATGCCTTCAACCTCTTCTTCACCAAATCCCGAGCCGTGGCCCTTCCCCCGGAAAACAAAATCAGGCCCTCCCTACTCAACAAAGAGGGGAGCTTTCCCCAGCTCTCCTTCAAGAACATCGCAGCAGAGTACTCTTTGTACTGCTCGTGCTCCCTCAGCCATGCATCCCCTAACAACTCGCCCAGCTTGGTACCTTTCAAGTGCTTGTAGAAATGCCAGTGCGTGTTCATCATGAAGAGGTAGGAGAGGGTCGTGTCCTCGTATCCCTTGGACCAAGTCTCGAAATTTGCCTCCAGGGCCTTGATTATATTGAGAATGGCATCGGTCAGAAGCCTCTCCTGGAACTTCTCCTGCTTCCAACTCCGATGAATGATCAGAACCTGTGTGAGAACCGGGTGGTAGTCCTCGCCGAGAAGCTTGTTGCAATAATCCGTGATGAAGCTCACCAGCCTCGGGACGGCGCCATCCGAGGGCGGCGGAGTCTGCCTCTGTAGCTCCACCTGAACCAGAAGCTCCCAGAAGATGTCGCAGGCTCCATCAATCACCCGCCTGATGAGATCTCTGGTGAGGTTCTGGATCTCGACGCAGGCCTTCCCGCCGAAGAGGCGATTGAAGTCCAGCCTCAGCTTGTTCAAGGAGTTGAAGATGTCCAAAAGCTTGAGGAGCTTGATAGGGTCCTTCTTGGCCTCGGTGACGGTCTTCCCGAAGCGGAGGAAGGCAAGCATGCCGGCCTGGGCGGCGATCTCGGCGAAGCAGGCGGCCCAGACTTCAGGGGGACCGGCGCGTTCGAAGACCTCGCCGCAGAGCTTGTACTCGGCCTCAAAGAGGTGCTTGACGGCGAACTCGAGGTGGCGGCCCCAGCGGTCGATGTAGGGCTCGATGCTCTGGACGTCGTCGAATCCGGCGGAGGTGATCTCGAGGTAGTCGAGATTGAGGGCGCGAAGGCTGGCGCGGACGTTGGAGCCCCGGACGTCGATGTACGCGGCGACGCAGCGGTCGAGGCGGTTGCTCGCGGTCATGCGCTCGAGGATGGCGAGCAGCTTGTGGATGACCGGAACCGGAAGAGGGGAGGGGGCGATAGCGACGCCACCGCCGTCATCGGCGGGGGAGGAGGAGGAGGAGGGCATGGGGAGGGGGGTGCTATGGTCGGCGAGGAGGCGGCGGAACTCGGCCTCGAGCTTGTCGAGGGCGGCGTCGAGGAGGCCGCCGTCGAGGGGGGAGGAGGAGGTCTTGAGGGCTGCGAGGGAGGTTTTCAGAGCAGATAAGAAGCGGGGGTCGGCCACCGAGTGGTCGTCGAGGTAGTCGACGATGTCGTCGAGCCACTGGATGGCGAGGCTGCAGTTGTCGGAGAGGAAGCGGAGGGCCTCCTCGAGGCGCTTGAGGACGGAGAGGTAGCCGGGAAGGTCGGCTTGGGGGTCGGAAAGGAGGGGCAGCTCGAGGCCGTGGACGGCGTCGAACACCTTGAGGACGGCGGCCGCGGGACCGACGGCACGGTCGATGTGGCCGCCGACGGCGGCGAGGGCGTCGCGGTGGGCGCAGATCGGGCGGACGGCGGCCTCGAGTGTGGGGAGGCGCTGCTGGATCTCGTCGAGGCGGGGTCCAGCGCGTGCCAGCGCCGCCGAGAGCGCCTGCGACTTGTCCAGGCTCGCCCGCAGCGACCGCCGGGCAGCCACGAGGCTGGCGATGCCCCCCTCATCCGCCGGATCCGTCGTCATCATCACCCCGAAACCCTTTACAAATCAACCGGGACTTGAGAAGCGGCGCGTGGAACTGGACTCGATTGATACCCTCCGAGTCTAGCCTGGAGAGAGGATGGAGAAGAGAAGGAATGGCATTCTTATTATAACGTTGGAAGAGATTAGGATGATGGGGATTGATGAAGGGGAGTTTGGGGGTTGAGACGCGGTGGACAAACTAATGTTGACCGGATTGGAGATAGGAGGTGTTTTTGTGGTTTACAGGTGCCTTCAGAGGAGGGGTTTTGGTAGGAAAAATAGAAGGGGAGATGGGTTTGTGAGAGGAGAAAGAGGGGAGGAGTTGAACGTTGCACAAAGGAAGGATGGAGATGGGCGGATGGTGGAAAGCTGAAGCTAAGGCTGCTGAGGGAAGGATATATAAATCCACTTATAAAAAAAGTTGAGGGAAAAATGAAAGCTATGGTGGAAAGTGAGAGACAGGAAGGGAGCTTTCTGAGATGATGAGGTTGGTGAGAAGGGGATGGAGAAGGATGGGGGGGTTTATTTTATCTCGTGGGGATGACTCGGAGGTGTCCGGTTCCAGAGGAGCTTGGGCTTTGGTTTTTGTTCGCTTCTTTCGTGGTCCACTGGTCCTGCGGGGCTTTGGTTGTCCGTCGAGTTCGGATGGGGATTTGGCCGCAACGAGGACGGGTTTGGTCGTGCCTTTCTTGTGATTTTTTTTTTTTGTTTAGCTTCTGAAGGAAAAATTATCTTTTAAACCTTTTTTCATTTTAAATTTTTTAATTGAATCTTCCAAATCGTGTCTTAGTGCACCTTTAATCCATCTCCTCAATAGCATCATTTAGAATGTGGTCAATAATACATGCATGAATTACATTATTGGTTACTGCTTTTGGGTGTGATATAATCTATTACCGTAGATTAAAATTAGGAGTGCATATGGGTCTGGTTGGATCGGATCATGAGTGATCCTGATCCAACTCAGTTCCTCGTTCAAGTCCTAATGTTGGACTTGGATCCAGATCTAACTCAATGGAAGATCGGATCAGATCTAACTCAACATGTCAGTCGGATCGGGGCAAGTTTTTGTATAACCCGATCCAAACGCAAAAAATTTGGATCCGAGATGAGTTTAAGTTTCTGCTCTCTCTGCAAGTTGGTCCTTCTTCTCTAAGCTAACTGTGGAACCTCAAAATGACTTGTCATCCTTCTTGTGCATCTTTCTCTTTTAAATTACAATGGATGCTTCAATCCGATTTTTAAGGTCAAGGACCTTGTTCTTCGTCGACAAGTGCATTGATGCTGTCAGAAACTCTTCCGGGTCAAGCACTTTAATAATAATACTCTCATAGATTGCATCTCGAAGGCTTGACCTCTTATTCTTTCATAAAAAGAAAAAAGCCCAACTCATGAAATAGATATCATGAAATAGATAATTAGAGTGACTATGCTTCTTTTTCTTCTAACAGTAATGAGAATTAGGGAAACTAAATAATACTATCTCATAGGCAAGTTCTTCCAAGACATACTGTCGGAAAGAAAAAAAAGATCATTTTTTTACTAGTTAGATGTTTGATTATCTGTTATGCAAATTGATGGTTCTCTGGTAAGCTTCACTGAAAATGATAGGAGGCCAAGAATCACGTTGAAAGATGTAATTTGCTATCTAAATAATTTGCAAATTATTAAACATAACATAGCAGAATAGTCTTTTTCATTATTTATATATGATTAAAGCAACAAGTGGACCTAAATGACGGAGTCAAAAGAATAGGTACAAGGATCACTCAGGGAAGAAGCATGACTTATCAATATCAGTTACCACGCTAAAAGGTTGGGATGGGAAATGTATAAAATTCTTGCACAGATAAAATAAAAGATTGCATTCAAACTTATATACATTATATATATATATATATATAATTAACTAAAGTAGCAAAAAAAAATATAATTTTAGAGTAAAGTCTAATTACATAAATGGTTTGTGAGCCCAAATAGTTTATTAGGTACGGGTCGGGTCGTGTCGTAAGGTTGAAAATCCAAAATTGCCCAAATTTTAAATAGATTGGGCTTGGTCGGATTGAGTCAGAATTCAAAAAATTCAGACCTGACTCCAAAAATGAAACGGATTTAATTTTAGAATTCAACTGGCTCGTAAAACACACCGAGCATGACGAAAGCCCGTATAAACGGCTCATAGCTCGGCACCCGAAACCGATATATCGAAGATATTGCCTTCTAACTCAGAAGTCCCTGAGATATAGCTTGAAATTCAAAAACCCTTTTGTTTCTCTCTTTCCATATACACCAACACGTTGTGGAGGACACGCAGTCCCATCCTACTTTCTTCTTATTACCAACTGAAGATTTTAATTTTTTCTAGGAGCGGGGGCTTCCAGTTGAGGGTTGCGAAGTGCGATGTCATTCCTCCATGGCTCAAAAGAAGATTTTGGGGATGTTCCATTTCCAACATACGATATCTTCTTCAAGGATGAGCGTTGTCCTATCTATAAGGCTTTGCAGTTGATTTAATTCAATTCATTCCTGGATCTCAGCAAGACCCATTTGCAGCCTATGATAAAATAAGTGTGGCCAAAACCTTTAGAGATGAGAAGATCTCATGCATGGCAAGTGGAAATAGGAATCTCTATCCTCGAAGACTGTCAAATAATAGAGCAATGTTCAGAAGCAACGAGGCAAAAGATGCAAGGAAAAGAAAGAATTAATTTCAATTCAGTCCATGAAGAGCCACTCGTCCATTAACTCGAAAAAAAAAATTGTTAAAAAAAATATTATGCGGATAAAGAAGGTGGAACGCAAGCGGCAGACCAAAACCGCCCTGTAATTGCATTGATGCCAGCTTTCAAAAAAAGAATTATTACTTTCCAGCTGGGCGAAGTCAGATATAGTACGCGCTGGCATTTCTTTGGCACCAAGGAATAACGGAAGCGATTGACAAACCCGGCCGAATCTCGGACGTCTCAGTACGGATACTGCATCAACTCTCTTCCTTTTTTATTATTTTCTAAACACTCATGCGTATTTAGTACAAATATATCTAAAAATATTAAAATATAATAAATTACGGAGCACTATAAGCAACTTTTTTTCATCCGTTCAGAAAACTTCCCAAATGATTAGCTAAAACAAAAAAACATCAATCCGCAGCTTCATTAGCCTATTTATAGATGAACTTAGACCCTGTTTGGGGAGCTTTTGGAGGGCCAAAAAGTACTTTCTGGCGCTCCAAAAGTACTTTTAGATAAAAAAAGGTGTTTGGTAAATTTTTCGAAAAATTGTTTTAGCTTTTGCAGGAAATTGAAAACTGTTTTTGGGAAGAAGCTACAATTTGGAGCTTTCCGAAAATGTTGTTTTGAGCTTTGTCGGGAAGCTGTTTTTTGGACCAAAATACTCCCATTTAAATCTCATTTTTTCTCCAAAACCCTCATCCCACCTCTTCCTCTCTCATCCATCCTCTCCCTCTCCCTCTCCCTCTCTATCTTCTTCTTCCTCTCAATGCCGCCTCCTCTCCCTCTCTAATACTGGTAATATCCTTTATGGTCATTTTGTCACACAAAAGTACTTTCTCAGTTTGTTTACCAAATACATGTTAAAGTGCTACAGCACTTTAGAAATGTAGTTACCAAATAGCAAACAGCTTTTTATAAACGCTCTACTTCCAACAGTTCTACTTCCAAAAGCTCTACTACTAACAGCTCTCCCAAACAAGACTTTAATCCGGAAGGTAATATCACGGCTTACTATGCTCTAGATATTCCAAAGTAGAAGGTAACAGCTACCAATGCCACCGGTGGCTATCACCACTACATTTTTAGTAGCCAAGTTACTTTCAAACAGGATGCGTCAGCCAGTAGCACACACAAAGCAGACACAAATTAATCTAAGCTGCCTTCAGCTCTGTCTCAGAAATTAAAATATCGGCACCATTCCTGCCACCTCGAAAACACACATTTAAATGATCGAAGAAGAATGGAATAGTATAGGAATTGGAATCTGGATCTCGTCTACCGCTACCTCCCCTGTGCGATGCGCCCCACAGTGCTTTCGCATCTTGCAAAACCATCGAAATCGGACGGGTAAGAAGCAGCGGGTTGTCTAAGTTTTCCCTTCCTCCTTTTCGCATTTGGGAATAAGCGGCGTGGGGAATTAACTGTTATACCGGATTATGATATCATACAACACAATGCTAGAATTCAGGAGAAAAATTCCACGATCTATGAGCAACTGGACTATCCGCATCATGCATCAGGTGGAGGGAAAAATGGACCGGTGATTGGACCGCATAGTTAGGCTATCCACCCATACATGATATTTTAGATAAGATAAACAGGATTACCAATTCCAACAGTACTCGAATACGTCTAATGAATGCCAAGGCTTCATTAACGATGGAAACCCAATGGATATATCCCCCATGAGAACAATAGTTATCATTAAAATGAAAATAATTTCCGTTATCTGCACTGTTCATCCTTGGAAGCATTTATGTGAGAATAGCATAATGACTTCTTCAAGATAGTTTTATTTCAATTTTCTCTTCTAGTTACATTGTTTTGATATAATTTGTGAATAAATAACTAGAAAAACTATGATGTTTTTGTATTACAGATAGCTTATAATATTACTCTAATAAAATAATTATGCTTGTCATAAACAAGTTTGATCGTTATAGCCCTTTCTCACCTATACTTGCTTTCCAGGGATTGTTTTGCAAATATAAGAATTATTCAACATCTTATCCATTTCTATGCCTAGATCGAGCATCGCCTTGATGCTCTTAGTTGATATAGAAACTAGTATCTTAAAAAATATTATCTGAATCATCTTTTGAAGCTATTGCATGATAATCGACATTCCTATTACATAGAATATGCCATAATGAAACAACTAACTATGTGCTACATTGCACATAAATTTTGTTTCGAGGGGATAAGGTTCCCCAAACAAAGATGAGAGTGTATTAAAATATGTTTCATCTTATATATGATTATATTAACCATGATTTTTTATCTTGTGCGTTGCATATTTGTGCCTAACATGATTTTAGTGATAAGCTCCCAAGAAATCCGGACTTCCAGATCCTAAGTGCTGAATCCCAATAAACTGCAAACCCCAATTGGCTCTGTGTTCAGTTTCACTTCCCTCGCAGTTTAAAAGAGGAAGGAGTTGTAGAAGAGAGGGGACTGGTCCTTTACCAATTTGCCATGGTTCAAATAATACAAAGTAACAAAAATAGCCGTTGTCTTTAAGCCGTGGGGGCTATCCCACTTATGCTGTTCCTCTGGGACGAGAGGGACAAGAGGAGGGGGAGGCGGTGGAATATCTTATCTCGCACCGTCCAAGACGGGCTTCGCGTCTCTATCCGGACAGTTTGGTCGAGCGCGACCGTCGGATCTCCGAGAGGCCCCGAAGGCGAAATGGTTGGATCCGTGGACCCCACGAACTTGTCTTGAAAGGAATGGGCTCCCGTCCTCAAATCCATAAAAGCGTTAGTTTCTCGATTTTTTATTTAAAAAACCTCTGCCGGCCCAGAAATTTCACATGCAATTCACGTGAGGCACCGGGATTCCACGGTTGGGACACGTCAGATGACGTCGGATGTGGTGTATATTTATCATCCTGACCTTAGTATGGATACCATTCTGATTTCGGTAAAACTCGAAATCAATTTTATCTTAGTATTGGCCCAACTATGGGATCAATAATCATCTCGAAACTCTACAACTTCTAAGCTTTCTGCTGTTTTCCTAAAATCCAATTGACTTAATAGTTAGAGGGTCTTCGGGCGGATGAATTCCGACAAATGAACTTTTTGTTCTATATTTAGGTCGGCAAAATGGTACCAAGTGATCCATTCAGCTCGAGTTGTCATCAAATATTTTTATCAACTCTTAAGCTCAATTTTCAAACTTGAACCCTAGATAATCGATCTTATCTATCCATCTTGATTTCGGACCGAAACTTAACTTCTTCGTTCGGATTCAACTTCTTAGTGTTAGGAGATTGGAGAATAGGGATGACCTCGTGGTAGAACTTCTAGCACTCAAACATATGTGTCCCTAAATGCCGGTCGCATCTTGAAGGCAGTTAGGGTTGCAAAATATCAATCCAAGATTTGTCCAGAGGGACAGCTGGCTGTTTGATGTGACATATGTCAGTGTTGGATCCTGTGCATGCTGAGTCATGGAAGTTGTCCAGGGAACAAACGTACTACAAGTATCCATGGTAGATGGAATAATATAAGCGGTTGAAGTTGTCTTGGCCTTGCAGGTCCACCTAGTGATAAGATTTGCCAAAGCAATTTCTTACTCTATGAAGTCATGCTACGTTTACGAGCAGGTGATGGAGCCTTAAAAAGAGGAATGCCGAAGTAGTTTGCTCTGTCAAATATGATTAAAGAAGAAAAAAAACCCAACATGAGACATTACGACATGAATATAAGTCGGGATATTAGTTAGGAGAGCAATGCTACGGCGACTCCGGAAATGACTCAGAAAAGTCACTCAGGTCTAATTCACTAAAGACTCCGCTTCATTTTAGTGCGGATGCCAAATAGGGAGCCAATAAGAATACACCACACCAGCTATGTGACTTTCTTGGTGATATTTGTTGGAGTAACTATAGCATTTTTATTAGTCGTGAACGTAGATGTCTAAAATCCCTTGATGAAGTGTCATGCTACGTACAAGGTTGCTGCCACCTATATGGTAAACCGGCAAAAAGGATGAGATAATTTGTCGACCAAGACCTCTTGCTTTTGTAAATATTTCGAGGTTTATTGAGGCTCCCTTTGAAAGGGGAAGGAAAATGCTCTCTTTAGATGGCGTTCAAGCATCAGAGCTCAACTCAAAAGTATAATGATGTTTGGATATTTCTATAAGATTGAATTAGACCACCCATTTAAGTGTGGCTCTATCAACCAAACATCTTCTTGGCCTTAATCTTATGAGAAGTGAAAAAAAGATTTGCATGGATTTTTTTTTTCCCTATGGCCTAAAAGCTAGGATTTAGGTACGACCTTAGAAAATGTAAATTGGATGGATCAACAAGCTTGATTTCTGCAGAATTTTCAGCCTAATTTTATGGAAATATCCTAATAGGTCCTAAAGAGGTAAAAATAAGATGAATTGTTATTGTTTATTGTTAGTTAGGCTTGAGCAAATCAAAACCCAAACCAAGATCTTCATTGTTAGGCTCCAAGATAACAAAGACTAGGTTAGCCCACCAGCCAAGACATTCCCAACTTGGTAATAGTGCCTGTTGGATTTAGCCAATCTATCAACCATTCCTTCTTCTATTATGAGAAGGAAAAAATCATTAGAGGAGTTTGGCATGTGGATATGGTTGAAAACTTGTGATCATATAGCAAAGCCCACATGTTGCATGCGCATGATTTACGGTGGTTGTTGATTTAAATTGATAGGGCTAACTAGACACAAAAGAAGTAGAGTTTTTTCTCGTCTACATAGACAAAGAGAATGAAGTCGGATCTTGACAAAATAATAAGATTACTCCATTGAAACCTGGATATCATGAATTCAAAATACAAAAATAGACGTTCACCGAATTGCTCTTATTTATGTAAACAAAACATTGTCTTAGCTTTGGGCCGAGAGGCCTCCGGGCTTATGTGCGTTTGGCACCAGCTCGGATAACCTGTACATGTTTCTCATTTCCCTCTCCTCATGGAGTCTATGGAGGTCTGTCTACTAATTGGCGAATGAAGAGTGCAGAATCTACCAACGGCTGCAGTCTGCAGCTGGCTAGCAATTGTCGGATATGAACAAACCAACTAGAAACATTCTAACTTTATGAATGCTTAGCGAATATTGAAAGGGAATGACAATTATTATATTAATCAAGTAATCCACGAAGAACAAACATCATGATCATATATCAAAATATGAGGAGAACATCAACCCATGTTATGTCAATTCATTGACAAGCTACAACTATGACATAAAATAAGCATAAAGAGCAAGAATCATCTATCAATTTGAAGAAAGCACTTCAATTCTACAAGTCAACATGTATAACTAATATAAATCAAAAAGATGTTTCTTGTTCTTGCATGTTGCAATAACTTAGATAGACTGCTATCCATCATTTTCTATGAAAGCATTTGTTCTTTTCCATGGATCGTGCAACTTATCATATAAACAAATGCATAGGTTGTAATATTTTTAGGTGTGGTCGTTTCTGAGTAGGCCATTTTCTTTATTTAAAGCACCATGAGCCGTTTTGAGCTACCGCCCGCCGTTTCTCGGGACTCTGGCACGGTACTTTCAAGGACCGGCCCATGTAAGGATAGCCCATGAAGGCGAGCGCATTGAAGACCGTGTCAAGTTCAAGCCCAATTAATGTTGCTGGGCCGAACTGGGAAATATTTAAACTTACACTAACACCCTGTTCTGCACTATGTTTCAAACCCCGGCAAATGCGACGAGCTCTTCATTCGTTTCAGAGGATTTGATTTAGTATCGAAGAGCAAAAAAATTTAGTCTAAAATACTAGAAAGTAGAACGTTTTTTTTTTTTTTAAATTCTCGGAGAAGTACATATAGACCATGGGAGAAAGCCCATGGAGAGACACAAGGGTTGATTCCAAATTGTTGTTCATCTAGAAGGCCATGCATGTTTCGTAGAGTAATACTCTATGAAAGGTATAGCCATGTCATATGCCAAGCCTAGTGATGGAGAGCATCACATAAATGGTATCGGCGCAAAGTTTTAATCTACTTAATTGACTATGCAATCAAAACATGGCCATGTCATGATGACTGTAAGCTCAAAATAATTTCATCTCATAAATATGTACTTAAAATAATTAATACAGAATACATGTTCATGCATCTGAATTTTGATAATTATAATCTCATATTAACACAAATAGAAATCCCATCATGTTCGAAATCTCTATTCTAGACACCTAACTTCTTGCTATATATATATATAATATGTGTGTGTGTGTGTGTGTTATGAGTGGAACAGAGGAAGCAAATCACTTCCTCTTAATATTAATTAGAAGTATCAGTATGTACTATAAGTGTGCGTCAGTGATCATAATACTTCTTTCTTGTATATAAATCATGTGCAGCTTGCCCTCTGAGCAAGGTCCTAAAGCTATCTATTTTCCTTTCTAAAAGAGAAAATAACTAGTAGTGATTCCCTAATATTTTTTGCTCGTTCTGTTTTCAATCATATAAGACTTCACGGTAACAACTCGCTACTTTTTTATATACATCTTTAAGTTTTGTTTGTTTGTTTTTGAAAAAAAATCAAGTCAAGCGAATGCACGCCTTAAGATCTTGATGCATCAGGAAGATTGATTTGGAAAAGAGATATATCAACAAAATTACGATGCCTCCTTAACTTTGTAGACTTAGATTTGTGTTTCTTTGAGAACTTCAGGAAAAGTTGGAGAGATTACCCATTCATACACTCAAATTGCAACATAAAAGCTGAAAGTAGCCAGGGCTGCGAGCCTGTGAGTTGAAATAGAATGTCTCCGGTACTTGCAATTTCGTTGTTGGGAGTTGGGGACATCAACCATGAGATGCCACATGATCTAAACCTAATTGATAGGTGGATCCTTGGATAAATTATAGTGTTTTTTCACTCATCAAATCGACCAACTTCTCGCAACTCTCCATGATAGTATGGTACAAATTTTGAAGGGTAGCACACTTGTCCAGGATCTTTCGTGTACATTTGACTTTTACAATATATATGGTCAAGAAAATAAATTTGAACCAAATAGGATTGGAGAGAGAGAGAGAGAGAGAGAGAGAGAGAGAGAGAGATGACAATGGCCTACTAGAAATCCAAAATCCAATCCCCTGAATTTGTCAACTGCCTCACATGTGCATGCTAAATTACAATTTATTTATAATACAATCGGGAAGTAATTTTGTCTTTTCAAATTTGTGAATTAATCCAAGTCCTCATTCATGAAATAATCGAAATATCGTTTTACGAGATTTTCCATCTGTTCTCTCTTATATTAGGCTGAAATCAGATTGAATACTAGCATATCGATATCCATATTCGTTTTATTTGACGAATACACATACGGATAGGAATATTAATTGGATGTAGAAATTCATATCTATATTTGCTTTAGAAGGAAACAAATATAAATCAGATATCAAAAGTATGAATATAAATATGGATATAAATCGAATAATTAAACTTTACGACTACATAATTAAAGATAATGCTAAATGATTGATAAATCAAGTTAATAGTATGTTAATGTACTCGTTTATTTTTTTAAAAAAAATTATTAGTGATATATAAAATTAAATAGGATTATAAATGGAATCTGATATTCAAATACAGATCGAATAGTTGTCGATTTACATCCATTTCCATTTTTCTTTAATTGATATGGATATAGGTATGATATTAGTTGGATGTTCAAATTTTTATTCATACCTTAAATTTTGATATAAAAATTAATTCCAATGGATATTATACGATCCACGAGGTTATTTTTTAGTTACTAAGCCCTTGAGCCCGAAGAAAACGTTTTTATTACCTGGTCAATGGTCTGGTAATCTACAAAGGACTGTTATCCAAAGTTCCGGTTTCTAAAATCTAGAGCCAAAGCTTTTGACTTTTATCCAAATAAAGCAGGGTCCAAATCAAAGTAAGAACAAATCAGTCGTAGGTCAAGTTCGACATTACCGAGGCAATGAGTCGTGGCAAAAAGCTATAAGCCTCTTTCCTTTTCTTGCTTGAAAGCTTGGTTGCTGATCTTTTCTCTCTTCAAGGAACGTGACCATCAGCATTCATCATAGTTAAAATCTGCTACCATGTAATTTGTGACTTTTTTTTGAAGGTATAAGCGGTGCCCTACACGCCTGATCTAAATGAAGTCGTAGGACTTTTATTTTTCTTTCCCGGCACCAAGTCAATGTTAAGTTTTCACGCTTTTTTGACTATTCTTGAGCCGAAGGTTCTTCTACCTCACGTTTGTCTCCTCCCCCGGCTCCCATATAAGTCTTAATCAGCTGCTTACGCTAGCTTATGTTGTTGAATTCCAAAGTCCAATGTAAGAAAAGTCCATCAAATCAATGGCCATGATTAATAATCACTACACTAACATACCATGCGAATATTTCTATCAAATTAGGTTAAAAATTTTGTGTGAATCCAATTTGTTATCCGACCTGACTTGTATTTTTTAAGAATCTATTCAAACTCAGTCCACATCCTAATTTTTGGTTAATATACCATCATGCTTAAATAAATGAGCGGCTCAATTCATAAAATCTATAGAAATTTTAGTCCGGTCCGATAAAAATATGGGACGAGGCTTTTATTGAAAAGGACCCATCAAACGGCTAAAGTTTGTCAAAAGCTGCAAAGTAAAATTCATCATGTACGACTAATTTGAGATTTTATTTTTTATTTTATTTTATTAGAGCGCCATCTGATTTAAACATCGAAGAATCTTTCAAACTGCTCGCCAAATTGTCGTGTCTGGAACGGCAATATACCAAATCTATTTAGGCATCAAAATTTGCTAACATAAGTAATAGGACACAGAATAGAATTTTCTTTCGTGCCGGCTATTACTGAGTGTTTCTGTGGGGTTTCATGACTCGGCTGGGACCTTGGCAACCTTCGCCGCTTAACCTAGAATTAGGAACGAGTTGCCATCAAGTGGAAAAGGAAAGGACGAAAGAGAAGCGGACCTTCTCAGGCCCAACCAACGGCGTTGAAAGCTATAACTGAGAGATGTTCCATGTCCTACCGCAGTGGGTGGTGGGACCCAGAAGACATTAATGGCGTGCGATCTTTCTCCACAAGGCCACAACCTATGTCAAAGGGCCTAGCTGGCAATGCTGTCGCTAGTTATGACCAGGTGGGCCCACCCACATCTCGAGGTCACCGTGGCTCATGGACTCTTGCCCCCTCGAACATCCCCTAACCATGGTTAACTTTGCTGCCGGTCATGGAATCCCAATTGAAGACAAGTAGGCAATCCTGACCTAAGATTATGTTCTCTGGACTATTGTTTTTTTTTTTTTTGCCCCTTTAGTTGACCATGCGATGAGTAGGAACTGTTGTTATTGTAACCTTCTCTATAAAATTATCTTCATGGCCATTTGTAATTGTCGAGTGGCTCTAAAAGACATATGTGCTGGTTATAGTTACGGCCATGAATGAGCCAAGCCATCCATGAACAACTGCAGCTTGGCTTGTATTCCTGTGATCGTTCCATCTCATTTGTTTAATACATGAGCCGAGCTCAAGCAGTAGAATCTTGTGGCTTGGCTTATAGGTCAGAAGAGGCTGAAAGTCTTCAGATTCCACTGCTATGGCATCGGCAATACAGCAAATTCATACAACTCATGAGCCGTTCTGCCATAACTATGGCCAAGCTTGGCTTGAGGTCTAGTCGGGCTCGAACCTGCTATTGGCTGAGCTGTCAATTGAGCCCGGCTAACTTTGTTCGCCGGCCGACCTAATTATGAGTTTTGACAAGAGGTTTGTATTGGTTAGCTTAATGACCGCAGCATAGAATGCTATGTAGCTCTTAATAATTGCTAACATAAGACAGGATGACTTTCAAGTAAAATGATCCATAAGTATACATCATATTTGATGGTCATCCATTTTTTGATAGCAGTCATGAAGAACTGCACGATACTTTGCTGTACGCCTGGTGCGCTGCATAGAATTCTAATACCTGGATATTTTAATCCTTGAAATATGATAATCTAGAAAGGTTATCTGGAAATAATTCGGTCATCGACATGCCATAGCGGTATTGGGGAGACTTTAATTAAGGGAGATACGATGCCCGTTGATGTTCTTGTTGTCATATTCCACCAAAGGGCATGCAAAGTGGGCATTGACTCATCCCACTAACCCCATATTAGTACTATATTTGCTAACTTCCACCCACTAGGATTAATAAATGGCTCCATACAAGAAAGTGACATCGAATTATACGAGAGTACGATAAAATATGGGATAAACTTCAACAATGGGAGCATAATACTTTTTCTACGCTTTCCGGTGTCGTCAGTTGATTAGCCCGAGCTTTAAGTCAACAGGTTCCAACGGGTAGCAAATCAAAGCCAATTGGTTCGGTTTAGATTCGGTGGCGCATGGAAAGGGGAAGGTGGGTACGAACGTCTCCCACTACGGCAAATTAGTCAAATCAGATGTCACTAGAAGATGGTACACCCAACTATATTCTAATACAAAGCCAACCATTCTTTAGTCTCTACCCAAGTGCCCTTCCATATTGTAAAGTTTCCATTCTGCATTTGCCAAATCTTACCTAGTTTCCCTGGATTCTATCTTCCCCTAAGGTGTGCAGAATTTATGGGCAAGCAATGGAAATAGGATTTTTCTAAAAGTTCCCACCGCTTCCTCCGAGTCTCCGTTCCCTAGAAGCAATTGCCATCTCAAGAAACCATTTCCTCGGCCACTCTTTCAAAATATTAAAAGTTGATGGGCACAACAAGATGGTTTTTGAAGTCAAACATATTTTCGAAAAAATAAATAAGACTGCAAAAAAATTGTTGGATTCTTCAAAATTTATTATTTTCTGATCTTATTTTATATATATATATAAATCAAAAAAATATTTCCTCCAAATATATTAAATAAATTATTAACTTACTTAATATATTAAATAAGTTATTAAATAAGCAATTGTCACTTAATATCTTTAATAAAAAATAAAAGACAAGCGTGACGGCTGAACAAAGAGAAGAGATCGAACACCCAAGAAAAAGCCATCCTTATCGAAGCACCAAATTTCATCTCAGAGCACAAGGACTCTGGATAACAGTACCCTTCATTTGATCTTGAATTGTTTAAGTATAAAAAGTATTTGGTTTTGAATTGTTTAAATATAAAAGGTAAGTCCATCTAATGATAAGACCATGTATAAGGCTTTCTTCTTTTTCTTTTTTTTTTTTTTTTTTTTTTTTGTTTAAGGATTCGCCGATGGGGCTTTCACACACAGCAAGTAGTCCTTTCCGGTTTCTTAGACATATCCATTACCGTATGAGTGTTGCATTAGGCAACACTAGCAAGCTCCAACGCCACAAAAACGTTTACTGTTGTGATCTCTTTTCTTCTTCTCTCTTCCCCTGGGGGTAGAGTATTAACAAAAGGGAGCGGACAGAGGGTTCGCGACAATGGCATGGAATCCAACCCATCACATGCATCATGCATGGGGAAAAAAGAGTATCAACAAAATATAATATAACTCTGTAGAATTTGGGCAAAGCTGAGGGGTCAAATTGTAATTTTGGAAAAACGGCATATTATTCACAGTTCATTAAAGCTGACGCCAGTCAACGAAGACAAAAGAGAGACAGCGGGGACCACCGCCCCCACCACCAGCACCACCACTCGCACGGCCCCCACCACCCCGATTGACCGATTCCCACCCAAAATACGGTTACAGTCTTACAGCTCATGGGCCCCACCTGGCGGATAGCCACGCCTTTTGACCACCACCCGGCACGCCGGACAAGGGAACGCGATCCCCGGACTCGAAACCACTCTCAAATCCGCTTCAGGAAATGGCACTCCGCGACAACGGCTTCAATTCCGTGGCCTTTGCTCCCACTCCAGTGATCCGCTCGTTTTGGCCAAATTTCCACGATTTTTCTTTTCAAACTTCCCGATTCCTTTTTACATAATATCAAACCTCTCCGAAGTTCTAAACTCGGAGACGAAAAAAGGATTTAAACAAAAAAAAAAAAAAACATGGAGCGCGTCCGACATCGCACGAGATTGGAAGGACCATCGGATGGACGGACGACATCGCAGCAACCGCTCGATCAGATCGGATCAGATCTCGCGGGAGGAGGCGAACATGAGAGCATCGGTGGGATCGGGTACAGGGTTCTGGGTGTGGCGATGCTCCCCTTCGTACGTTACGATCAGCATCGAAGGGTCGTCCGGCGCCCGCTCGACGTGCTTCCTCGCAGGGCAACCCCTCAGGCTGCTGCACTTGTAATAGCCCCTGAGAGAGAGAGAGACCCATTAGATCGACTGCAGGCCGTTCGATCTCGATCAAACGGAATGGCAGAAGATGGATGCTTACCGCGGGTAAGGGGAGCCCTTGATGGGCTTCTGCCCGTATTTGCGCCACGAGTACTCGTCGGGAGGGATGTCGGCCATCTTCGAGCTTATCGCCGGCACTCTGATCGTCTTCTTCACCCGAGATTTCCTTCATTTTTTTAATTAAAAATTAATTTAGTGGAAAAAAAGGAGAATAAAAAGCGTCCAAGCTGTGAAGTGCTGGGTGGGGGGTTTGTTGATTTATGGTTACCTTCTCTTGGAGCAGTGGCAGCGGCCGCCGGTGACGGCGTACTTGCCGGAGACGAGCTCGGGGTGGGCGTGCTCGTGGCACTTCTTCTTGTAGGAGGACGAGAGGGGCGGCTTGCCGGCGGAGACGGCGGCAGAGGGGGCGACTGGGGGGAGGAGGAGGGACGATCCCTGCTTGCCGTTGGAGACGCTGCCGTCGCCGGTGATGGACGACAAGAACGAAGAGTTCGTCGAAGACATCGGGGTCGAGATGCTGAAGCTCTCCTTGGTGTACTGGCTGGTGGCGATGTCGCCGCCTCCAACGACGACGGAGCACGGGCCCGGCTTCGGCTTGGTGAAGTCCAGCGTCAGGGTCTGGGGAGGCGGAGGCGGAACCGCCGGCTGGGGTGGCTGCGCCTGGAGGGGAATCGGGGATAGGGTCAGGGTCTGAGTCGCCGGCGAGGGGGGCGGGGGAGGCGCTGCCGTTGTGCCACGGCGGAAGCGGGCGTGGCCGGTGCGGTTGAGGATGGAGATGACCTTCTTGAACTTGGAGACGGTGAGATCGGTGATCTCGCGGCAGTCGAGCTGCTGGGACTTGCGGTGGGAGATCTGGAAGATGAGGTGCTCCAGGCTCCGGAGCCCCGCGGCGGTCGCCTCCTGGATCGCGATCTGGTCATCCATCTTCGAGTAGCCCATCATATCAACAGCCATCTTGATCGGAGGCGAACGCAGTCGCCGGTAAAAAAAATAAAATAAAGAGATCCCGACCTCAATCTCTCTCCCTCCGTCGAGAAGAAAGTACCAGGCCAACGGAGGGGGAGGATGAAACGAGGAGTAAATGAAAGGAGCCGGAAGAGGATTATATAAAGTGGAGCGGGCCAAACGGGAAACGGAGATACGAGTCAAAGGAGCGTTTCCATCACGCGGCTGTGATCTTATTTAGTTTTTTTCCCCCCCCCCTCTAAACTCTATTTTATGAAGACAAAAAAAAAAATTAAAACTTTTTATACGGGCATAGAGCCGGTGGAGGGAAGCTTCAGTCGTAAGTTGGACCAATGGCGTCTTTCGGAAAAAAAATATTTTAGAAAAAAGCGGTAGTCCAGGTACATGTATCGCGAGATTATGTTCTTATTTTCTAATCTCGGCATATCGGGCCCTCCACACCCTCTGATGAGTGGACTTTGTCGCTCCGGTCATAGGGACTACATCTGGTCAGGAGTCAACCTGCAAAAATTTGGAAAAATAATAGTAATCAATCAAATCAGGCCTCTGGATGAGGTATTAATCAAATGATGCGTACCTTGAAGGAATCCAATGCACGATTTTTTTGTTGCTCTAAGAAGATCATCGCCCGTTCGTACACTGGAACTCGATGTATTGGCCGGTGAGGTGACCGCTTGGGGGGTGTGCGACTAGGGGCTTGGTTTGGTTAGTATAACGTGGTTTTGGTGGTGGTGGACTCACACGTAGCGGATGGTGGACTTCTAGATTATTTGAGTGGTTGTGCGGTGGTGACGGATGAGTCACGAGAAAAGCACCAAATATACTGCGAGAAAATCGTCAAGAAAAGACTAATGCTAAGCAGCTTCGGGTCCCACGAAGAGCGGGTACAAACTAACGGCCGTCATAGCTGTTTTCGTATGGGATCAATCACATGGTACAGGGAAAAAGGGGTTGAGCTTCGAGCAATCTAAGGGAGGACATCATACACGAAACGGATGCTCGGTACTGGGCAGATATACATCAAGAAAGACTCGTCGACGGTGATCGAGTGAATATAGGGTGCAGACCAATATGAGGATGGTCATCCACTTATACGCGATACATGCAGACTGGTTGTTGAACTGGGCAAGCATCAGGTTGCGCATGCTTTTCGGAAAGCGAACAGGACTATAGACTGGATCGCCTTCTATGTTGCACGATATTTCGAAGAGTTCTTATGGACATCCCCGTCCCCATTGTACTCTTTACTTTCTTTTAACTTAGCAAGATGTACATTAGAGCTATATGAATTGCCGTTTTCATAAAAAAAATAATAATAATAATAAAATAACAACAATTTAGATACTAGAAATAATGGTTATTATTTAACTTTATATTGTCCACTGATGTGGTTAACATTTGACCTGAGCTTGGTGTGTAGGTCGGCATCATCCTAACTGTGCTAGTACCGAAATAAATTTCCCTTTAGTCTTGGACGAGGTGTTGGATGGGTGGAACTTAGCAGTGGAAAAATGTCATTTGTCTCTCATTGAAGTCTATTTAAGGATTGTTAATGCCATCAAGCAATGATTACAATCTTTTAGAACCTGTAGTTAATTTCTACCCATATGCATGACTTGGTAGTCATTACTGAACCCTCTTTTATATATAGGCAACCTGGGGACCATCTTGTAAATAATATTTCTCTTCAAAATTTTTGTCTCTCTCTCAAACTCTTCCTATGTCCCTAGAATCCAGTTAAGTTAATCATCAAAAGATCTCTTGTTGGACAAACTCCGACAACCAACCTGTTTCTTCTTCTTATTTTCAAATCGGCGAGCCATTGTTCAACTTGAGCTCAAGTTTATTTACCAATATCGGCTTCTACCAACTCTCCAGCAAGTATCACGCTTGGAGCTTCGTTACAAACTTCAACTCTTCACCTCAATTATCAACCAACTTCAATTTTTCAATTCGAATTCCAGCAGCAACATCTATCTACATAGATACAACAAATATGACCAACATCATTGCTCATATTCCGTGCAATTAAAAATTATTAAAGAGTAAAATATTAATTATCACAATACACATAACCATATTACTATTTATTAAATAAAAAATTCTATTTTATCTAGTTGGTGCAGTTATTGGGCAAAAATTGGGAATACCAACCAAACAGTGCCTATCACTGTATAATACTGTAGATAAATGATTTTGAGTTATTTTAACCTTTGATTGGAGAGCGAAGGACATGGGCTGGTTTCTGGCCCGGTATCGTTTTTTGCATGCACGTGGTTTTCTTTTCTGGAAGGGTAAGTCAGGCTTTGCTCCTTATTAAAAGGAAAACCGAGACCGTTGCTGACTAACGTGGGGACCCGGGCATTTGCTTCTGGAGCGAAACAGTTGACTGACCGGCACCGCTTGGGTGACCGGGAGTAGACGGTGAGCCATCTCAGCCGTCGGCTCGCTTAGCCGGATGGGTGTAGGCGAAACGGTAAGTTTGACCAGGAAAGGAGAGCATACGAATAATTAAAGTGTGTCTCGAGCTAGCGATTGTAGACACGTGGCGTTTAGCATCCGTGGTGATGAGGATAACTGGCGTCATTGTAGGGGACGAAAATCGTGGAAGCGCATATATATTATATATATGGATGGATGCATGCATGCATGAATGCATGCATTAGCTGGTTCAAGCGCCCACGTATGCTTATTGGATGGGCTTTGACATACACATTGGCCCATAAGGCCCGATTATATTGATGTTTCTAGTTTTCCCTCTCTTTCGTCCATGCTTACAATATTGCTCTGGTTTTAAGAATATCACAATTTATTCTTTGCCTTCTTTATAGCTGCTTTGCCTCTTTCACAATTATTTTATTGATTTCGAGTTTTATGTTGCAATGTTTCTATTTGTTGCATTAGTAAAGCTAATAGCGAATAAATCCCCATTTGTTAGTGTTCATGATAATGCCGTTTAACAAACATGTTTGATATATTGTACTCTCTTGTAAGCTTGCATCAAAAACAATATTTTTTGAAATGAAAATTTATTATGCATTTAGAAAATGAACTAATATTAAAAAATTTCCTTATCAACAAATCTATATTGTATCCATGCATTCTTTTGAATAGAGGAGAGGTACCAACATTTTGGGTCAAAAACTATCTTGGTCTCCTTCACTCTTAGCAGCTGCAGTAGATTTTGTATGCCAAACAAAAAAAATAAAGGATAAAGCAATATTCTTATTAGATGTCATGCATTTCTTTTGTAAAAATATTATACCTATCTATATTCGTTGGGGCTGAAAGTGGGTCGGATTATATCTGACTGTATTTGTTTCCCTATATAATTTGGATCGGATTCAGATACTAGTTTTTTGGTTCGATCGGGTCTAGATACAAATTTGAATAGTCTATTCAAAAAAATTTCAGATATGGATACAATATGATTTTTTCAGATTCGGATCTGGATCTGAATATCTATATAATAAGAGTAAGTAAAAAGAAGAAGTTTAAGTTAAGTTAAATCAAAGAACCAATTAAGTGATTAACTAAATGTAAACTAAAAAAATCTAAATATCGGATGATCGTCATTTAAAATAATAATCCAAATACAGAATACTTGATTTGAATAAAATTCTTTGAATCACTTCGCATGCTTGAAAGGCTCAAACCTCTCATTCGTCTATTAATTTCATCCTTCTTTCTTCTTCGTCATCTTCAAACAACTAAAGTTTCAAAGGTTCTTTCCATTTCCTAGTTGCCACTCAGTGATTGCAACCGGCCACAACCATGAGATGCCTTAGAGGTTTCATAGATCCGGTTTATTTTGGCGACAAGCAACCTTTAGTGGTATATCCTTTATAAATTGTCAGTTTTTATTATTGATAAATGCTTATTAGAATTATATTTTTTAAAATTGAATATTTTCTTTATGATCATATCTTTATTGTTAATTTTCATGATTGAATTTTACTCAAATTTGATTAATATCCAAAAAAGTATCCAATTTATATCCTATTTAAATAAAAAATATGGATATGTTCAATATCCAGTTCATTTTGGTATCCATTTATAATAAATATGGATATGCTTAACATCCGATTTGTATCCACGTCTATTTAAAATAAATATGGATATTAATTTTGATATCCGTTTAATATTCGTATCTGTATCCATATTGATTAAAATATATAGATATATCAATATCCGATCCAAGCCGATTTATTTTTAGCCCTATTATTCGTAGGAACTATAGTATACTGTATCATGGGCTACTGGGTCTAGAATTCTGTCTCTTTGGACTTAAGCCCATCAAACAAATTGCTTACCGTCATGACAAATGTGAGGAACATGGGCTTAAGTAATGGACCTTGTTGCCAGGGTAATATGGGCCAGGTGCAGGTGACGTTTCCTACTGGTCCAAGCCTGTAATGGCTATTTTATGAATTCTGGAATCTGGATCCTTATAATGGGCCATAAAATTATGACAGCATTTATTTATTTATTTGTTATATTTGTTTTATAAATAACTACATTTTGGAAGGTCTCACTCAATCTTGACAGTTCCATGGACTGTGAACGGCCTGGAATTGCTCGCCATAATATTAATTCCACAAGGCATGATGGAATTTTCTGCGGCAGATGAGAGATTGGTGGAATTCACAAGGTATCCATTGCATCCAAACACATGTTCGCATGGCAACCTTATTTGCGTAGCACTCAATAGAGATCTTTAAATCGAATGTGACATGCAGATTGTGATCCAGAATTAAAACTGCAGCCCCGAAATTGGAGAGAACTATCTCGCACTTGATCATGAACGCCAAGAGTTCATTTATGCCCTTGTTCGATAGAACTTCATATATATATATCCTCGAAAGAAAAAAAAATACATCTCTCATGCACCATGGCAATCAGATTGTCTAGTTCCTAAAAGCTGCATTTATTATATGCTCATCTCGATAATTGGCTCATAGAAATTGGACGACTTGATTAGTATAGTGTCTGATTTTGCCCAACAAAAGAGATAATTTCAAAGGCATATCCTTCTCCTCCTTCTGATGTTTGAAATCATTGCGGTGCAACATTGGATTATTTTTTAAAATTTGTCATGGCAACTTTTTGCGAAAACTATTGCATATGGTTGATATGTCTAGTAAAATTATTGGAGGGTAAGCAAAAAGGTCAATTTTTTTGATCTCTAGATTAATTCATGATACCAAGTGCGCAGATAGTCCTGGATATAACAATCACACAATATTTTAGACATACCCTATCTTATTTTGTTATTTTTCTTCTCTTCTTTGTCATTTTTCAAACCAGTGGGATGCTGGATTTTTTTTTTTTAATATAATTTCCAAGGTCCCAGGTGGTCCCAATGGGCTCCTCCGATCTGTTTATGGGGGGACCTCATAATGGGATAATGGACCGAGCCCGAGCTGATGACATGATTATTTTTTGAAGGATTTGCACATCGTGGCCTAAACAATCTTCAAAAAAAAAAATGCCGACATATACATACTGACGCTAGATAGAAATATCGATAATTTTGACTCCGACGCCAAAATTTGCTGACGCTTCTAAGTAGTATCGGCAGGGGTCATGGAAAGCAAATTGTTAGACGAAACTTATAAGCATCGTCAGAGGCTAAGGAGGGAGAGAAAGGAGTTGACGATGCTTAAAAGCGTTGTCGGACTCCTATGCACTAACCCCCTCCTCTTAACACTAACTTTCACTAAACTCCGCTTAAACACTAACTTGAGACGATACTTATAAGCGTCATCGTTGGCCAAGAGGGGAAGCACCAGACAGCGCTTAAAAGCGTCGTCGAACTCCTAAGCACTAACCCCCTCCTTTTAACACTAACTTCTACTAAACACTGCCTAAACACTAACCTAAGACGATGCTTATAAACATCGTTGGAAGCCTAGGACCTAAGATGACACTCGTAAGCGTCGACGAAAGCCTAGGACCTAAGACGCCAACACAACAGCCTAGGACCTAAAACGCCAACACAACAAACCCCTTTTTAGAAGAACCCATCAAACTTTTCTGCTTTCTCCAACCCTAGCCCCCTTTACCTTCTCTCTGGCACCTCCGAATCCCTTCTCTCAGAACAACGGCAACAACAACAACAAGTGCTTTCCTCTTGCTTCGCCTCTTTTTCTCTGTTGTTCTCGTGAATTTTGCTACTATTGCTAAATCCTTTCTCTTCTAAGCCGACCGATGAGATCACCACCGTCTCTGAGAGGATCGAGGGCATCGATCCCCTCCTCGAATGCATCCAAGCCCTTAAGATCAAGAGCTCTCTCCCCCTCTCTTTCCTCAACTCCAGAAAATAGCCTCTTTCTGGTTCGCTTCTCATTTTATTCTCTTCTTCGATGGATCGTTGCAGACCACGCCATTGTTGAAATCTCTGCCTCCTTCCGAGAGCTCCTTGACGGATATTCTCGTGAGGAAACCCTCCTCCACCTCCTCTGTATCAGGTGAAGAAACCTTTCGAGAGCTCCTTTACTTTTTTATTACATGTTTCTGGAGAAATTTAAAGGATGGATTCAACTATGTGCTCTTGCTTCTCTGGTAGAGGTCGGGTGGCGAGAAGGCCACCTGGCAATCAATCCCCCGCGGCCGCTGGCAGTCGAGGAGGAGCCAGAGTACGAGCTTGATGGTGGGAGAAAGAAGGTCACCATCTTCTTTGGCACCTAGACCGGCGCCGCAGAAGGCTTTGCTAAGGTCAAGATCTTCGATTTGATTACGCCGCACTTTTTATCTTGGAAATTATTCCCTCTCAAAAAAATGTTTCTTTTATTTTTATTTTCTTTTTTTCAATTTCTTTTCCCTAACTTGAAAAATCCATGCCTTGACCAATCTCCGCTAAGGAGGCAAGGGTGTGATATGAGAAGGTCATCTTCAAAGTTGTTGATCTTGTATGACTTTTTCTACTTCCTTGTCTTTTCTTGGAATATTATTAGATGAGTCGAGAATTCCGACTCGTTTGATTGATTATTTGTGGTTTGATCTTGATCATTGGCTCGTTTTTGTTTGCTCCACTATTCATAGGATGATTACTCAGCTGTTGATGATGGATACGAGGAGAAGATGAAGAAAAAGATATTGAAGTTGTTCTTCTTTGGCAATGTGAGTTGTAATTTGTATGTTATTCTTTCTTTCCAGTTTCCCCTACAATTATTCTTTTATTTACCAATTTTGGGTGAGCCAACGGATAATGCTGCTAGGTTCTATACATGGTTTATCGAGGTTAGAGGAGATTTTAATAGCCTTTAGTAAAACTGTCTTATACTGTGTTGTCTTTTGCAATAGCATATTGAAGGCAGTGTCTGGGCCTCTGGCTGTTTGGTTTTAGGGGAAGGAGAGGAGAGTTTGGCCAAATTGTAAACAGTTTATACTAATCATGCATCTTTTAAATTATTTTTTTTTAAAAATAATTATAACGATGCCTTAAAGCATTACTATTAGAAGCGTTGCTAATTAGCGGTGCTTATAAGCGTCTCTAAATGTAGTGTTGGCAGTTAGCGACGCTTTCTCCAAATGTCGGTAAATTTTTTTACAATGCTAACATTGCTAATACTTTTGCGATGCTTTATAAAGCGTCGGTATACGCAATAAAAAGCATCGGTACTGTCCGATTTTTTTTATAATGGGTGTAGATGCGTAGAACTATGCTGCAAAATCTCGCGTGAATTCTTTCGTCCATGTCTTGCTGGTTTTAGTGATACTGTGAGTTATTTTAACCTTCATACTAACAAAACTCTGAAGCTCAAATAAATATTTTTTTTGAGGGAAAATTCACTCATGTCACTTCCTTGGATATTCTGACAGCACGGATCACTCACTCTTACTGTGGGAGGACTGCCTGATAATGTGGGTTACAGGCAGCAAGGAGGTGACACTTACTGGCAACCAATATCTCTGTCATCTTTGTATAAGCAAAAGGAATAAACAAAGTTCTTTGTTATCTCTCTATTATCTTTGCCAAAAAAAAAAAAAAAAAAATTCTTGGGAGTCTAAACCAAAAGCACTGTGTGCTCCCTTACGCCATGGCATGCTTGGCTTGAAACCAGTAATAACAGTGTGACCCACTATGTTGATAACCCATCGAGTCTCTTAGCAGGGTGGCAAAAATCCAGGAGGCCATCACTAAAGAGACATGTGGGAGGATCCGAAGATTGTAATAATCTTATTACTTCTACATGAAAGGTGGCTCCTACGTTTCTAAATTAGGTTTGCAAGATCTTGGGTGATGCATTCAGAGAGACTGATGTTTGGGATCGATTTGGTTGTCTCATATTAACTTTGCCAACAATATTTTATATCCAAATAATTTATTTGAGCGTTTTTCCAAATTTGTTAGTGTAAATATATATCAGGCTATTAAAGAAATACTAACAACTCTAGGCATCGGTATAGTTGAAAATAAAAGAGTAAGTGTTGAGAATTATATTTCTATCTGTCTTTTACAATGTATAGAATCAGCCTTTATATAGTACGAGAAGACTGATCAAGTTTGGCACAATCAATCACAAATCAATTAAAGTCCTAATCAATCATATTATTCTAACAGTATGATTATTTCACATGTGCAAAGTGGCTACATTGCAAACAATCAAGTATTTATTTGTATAATTAATTGTGAACTCTAGAATCATTAACCATGATTTGTAACATTAAAATTGGTTAGAAATCAAAATCATGCATTTTTGATATTTTTTATCCATGCAACAGCTGAAAACAAAATTGTCCTCCACGTTTCAATTTGATCTATAGTTTAGAAATATCTAAATTAGTAAAAATTTGATCAGTATATATTTTAAAATATTTGAACTAAAATCAACATTTTGAATTGCAAATTATATAGTTTATTTTATGTTTTTGTTCACTAGCTATATTTCCACCATTTTTTTAAAATAAAAGAATCAATTTCTAAGTATTTTATATTTTTTAGATCATGGTTAATGATATTGATTTTCATTTTGAAAGTCGTTTATTATTGTTAACTAAGAAGTATTTGGAATCAAATAATCTCACAAGCATCCAAGTCTCTTTCTCTCTCTCATCTACATACACACATACATACATATGTGTATATATACAGAGAGAAAGAGAGCTGAACCTGGTTACACTCAAGTGGATCTCACTCAAATTTGGTCAAGTCTAAATTAAACAACGAAAGTTCAATATCGTTGATCTAAGCGATTAGATATGATTTATCTTTAAATTACTTATTCACAAAAAATTATATGATTGGAGTCCTCTAGCTTATGCATCAAGTAATAAAAAAATATATAATTTAATTTTATTTAGATTGTCTAATTTTTTAACTATTTGAAGAATAAGTTAGGAATCTTCAAATTACATAATTTTTGACGTATAAGTATTTAATTTAGAATCCCACTATCTAATATAGATCTCACTATATTTGAACGGAGATCCACTTGAGTGTAACCAAATGTTACTATCTTTTTATACACACATATATATATATATATAAAATTAACTATGTTGAAGGAAGTAATTAATTAAATATACTTAGCATGTGCCGGCATTGAAGAAATATCAGTTAGCGAAAGCTTATCTTAGTAGTAGATTATTAATGGCGATGCTACTTGTTCGAGCAGTAATGATTAATTTAAACAAGAGATTAGCTTAACCCCAAGATCTAGCACCACGGCGGAATGGAAGGGTATCCAATGCAAATATTCCCCCAGTCCACGAATTCAATCGGCAGGGGGCTCGCTCCTTTTCCCTACTTTATTTCATGTCGTGAGAGGACCCGAGCAAGAAGACAAAGGAATCTACCATCCCATCGTAATCTTCTTGGGATTGGCAACGAATCTATACGCAATTTATATATTTCCAAAGTAAACGGTCTGTATATTTGTGTTCATCAGATGTGATCGGTGACACGTCACCTAGCTTCCTCTCCTTCTACGCTTTCCACACCCTTTTTTTTTTTTTTGGTTATATGCATGCATAGTTAAAGGAATGTAGGAAATTAAAAGAAAGAAATCCAGGTGGCAAGCCAAGCAATACGCTCCAAGGGTGTCCCAACCAAGTGGATGTCTCCATCTTTCATTTCCTTCTTGTTGCATGCATATTTGTTACTGTACCTTCTCATGCTAGATCATGTCATTAGATCTGTGCTTGTGGCTCAACAATTTGAGAGACCCATTAGCAAAACTTGGTTAGCACTTCATATATGTTCGACAACACTGAAATCTGGTCCATTTAGCTACGTTTCTATTGTACCCTGGCCTAGAATGTGCAATTAGTCTCCTGCGGAGAAGACCTTTTCATGTTATTGTGTGTATATTTATGGCGAATCCAAAACCTTGCCACTCTCATTGAAATGTATGCTAAAACCCTCTATGTATCTCTTAGATACAAAGGGCACAGGTGAGAGAGGTTTTGCAATCTTAGAGTCTGGTCAGATAATTGGGTCGAAAATTCTAAGAAATTTATGGATTAGACCAATACAACCAGCAAAATTATAGTATTACATGCTGGACAAGACCTATATTCATAAATATCCAAAAGTTTTTTCTTTCTATGGAATTCAGGCCGACCTACTTCAATGCTACTCCCATATATATATATATATATATGAATATAGGCCTAATCTAGTTTGTAATCTTATGATTTTGTTAATTGTACTGATCCAACTGATGAATTCTTCAAAATTTTCAGTCTGATCATCCAGACAGATTTTTAGTAATGTTTATTCTCAAACTATTCTATAGGATCAAATGCAATTAATAGAGTTTTGCTCACTCATGTTAGAAGTGCCCATGCATGTTCTCCATACATTACCATTGATTCCTTAATTGAGATAAGTTTCCACTGATCAACAAACCTAATTAATTTGCACTACCATAAAAACAAGGGAAAATGCACAATACCACACAAACACATTCTCTTTAACACTCCATTTCTGCAGGCACCTGCAGGGAATTTTTTTTCAAGAAAAAAATCCTCCATTTAATGGAGCCCATGCATGGGAGGACGAGGTTGTGGCCCTTGTGGACCTAGTTGCTAAGTTTTAGGTATGTTTTTTATTATTTATTTTAAAACAATAAATTACAGTTAATAATGTGATGGGAATAAATGCCATTTTTTTTTTTTTTTTTGGAAGCGTGGGGGGAGAATCTTTCCTTCAATTTTTTCTTCCCCTCATTCCATGTGCTGCTGTGCATGGTGACGTCTAGAACACGTGAAGAGGCTTCACCTTATCAGTCCTGCCATCTTAGGTGGACGCACAAATATCCAAGAGTATTTAGGCTGCATCTTAGAAAAAGAGGGAGGGGACCCTCTTCCTTCTTTCCTCTAGCCCACAAGGTGTTTGTTTTCGGACAAAAAGCTTTTCACAAGAAGAAAATAATATAATCCCAAAGCCCGTTTCGGCCACTTACACTGTTTCTTGTGAACCTTGCGATCTCTCACGGATCTGAAGCACTTTCTTTTTAAGTCTCCTCCACTTGCTTCTTTTCTTGCTGTGTATTCCTCTAATGATTCCTCTCCTTGTCTCCAAATTTTATTTATGTCGTGATTAGTTTTACTAAAGCAACCTTCCTTATCTCATATAATTACTATACCCACCTTCCTGACCAAACCAAGTGTAGTGGCATTCCTCAGAACATGCCTTAGTCCACTACATCACAAAATATTCTAAATAAAATTAGTCAATAAAGTCAACATGGAATATATTGCAATTTATGTTGAATAGGAAAATTGGATTGGACGCTCTATGCATGGCACTTTTATATTACCGCAACATTTCAGAAGATCTTGTTTGTGCAAGAAAAGCCTAGCCCTTCGTTGCGCTTTTATCCACTGCTGTATAGCAAATGGCTCTATATTAGGCTTCTGGCCACTGCTGCCTGCTTCTATCTCTTCCTATGTTTTAGATACCAAAGTAATATCACCAATCAACAAATAAGACATAGTGAAGTATCTTATTTCTTCAGAAAGTAAACTCAGTAACGAATCAGTTGGAAGCAGTAAGCAATCGATGAAAAAAAAGGTATAACAAAAGTGAAAATCCATGCAGAAGAACAAGAATGCTATCATTGGAACATGACAAACTATAATGGAGACATTAGTTCTTCTGCGAGGATTGGAATCGATCACTAAAAGGTTTTGAACATGCCCCTGCACTGGAATTGTCGATTGTGTTGTCTTTTGCTTGGTGCTGATCACAACTGGAAAGAAGCCATACTTCGACGCATCCAAAGAAAGAAGATGCACACAAACAGTTCTACCATGGAGGAAGCTTTCTGAGCTGAATAGTTCACCAAGCAAGACAGGACTAGCTAGGCCCCAACAGACTGACCACCTACCCAACATATCTTCTTTTTGGGAATTTACCATCAAAAGAGTCTTTGAAAGTTTTGTGATGGCTATTCTAGGGCAGAAACCAATTGCCAACACCCAATCTAGCATAAAAACTGCTCCTGTCCCACAACAAAACCACTAGAACAAGATTTCCATTGCAGAGATTAATTGAGCTGCTAAGGACTGCCTCTGTCTCTCCACTGGAACATCCTCATGAATAGTTGCAGCACATGGCAGATTTCATCGAATTAGTAAGACCCAGTGATGGAAAAGGATAGAGAAAGCTAGTAGTAACGTACAATCTTCACCAGGTGGTCCTGAAATCTATGATCCTCCTGCAAGCAAGCCATGCATCCAAATTGAATGAAAGGTTGCACCCCACTGGGCTAATTTGGTCGGGAGATCAAATCAGACATCAATTAATGCAAACTTAGAAGATTGTGAATCCTTTCATTTGAGGAAAGCAGATGGCCATGGCCACCTCTTGGAGCATCACATCATCACATCGCAATCATTCGATGTATATGGATGCTATTACCATGTTTTCTTCTTCTTTTTCCCCACCCTTTAATAGATTAAAGAAATGGCGTATTAGTTAAACTAAACCTGAATGGAAAGCCTAACTCCTTCCAACCCAGCAAACGCCATGTGGCTCGAGCAGCTTTTGCCTACCACCCCGGCGAGAGATCTGGGCAAGGAACATGTAGCTGCCGAAAGAGAGTGGCATTTTAGTAGTTTTCTGAAAATTGAGGGGCTGTTCTATGTGCAGTGTTATCAGGTAACGCAGTCCTTTTCCCAGCTCTATTATTGAAAATTCTTCCTTTTGGGATCGCAGATGTTTTACTGACAAATTGACAAATATACCCTTTGGCAATTTTGTTTTCTACAAAATTGTTCGCTCCATTCAAATGGCCCTAAGGACCCACAGTCACAATTTGCGCTCACCGATTGAACGGTTAAAATCTTACCGATTTATCTCTCTAAT
Organism: Phoenix dactylifera; assembly: GCF_051530095.1. Classification (NCBI taxonomy): domain Eukaryota; kingdom Viridiplantae; phylum Streptophyta; class Magnoliopsida; order Arecales; family Arecaceae; genus Phoenix; species Phoenix dactylifera. The sequence continues at coordinate 1,855,460 of NC_143201.1, forward strand.
GAAAAATTATATTCTATATATCATGTATCCGTACATACTTTTAATCACAATTGCTGATTCTTATAGGCTCTATTCATCAAGTACTCGTCTCGATGCTTTCTTACCGAACACGCGGGGGAATCGGTGCTTTCCCCGCGTGAACAGCTAAGGCCAGAGGTAAGGCAGCCTTAGCTCTTATTTAGCTATTCTCTTAGGGTCTGGCCTTCTGTCCTTTTTACAAGTCGTACCCTTCTGAACCTTCCTCCTCCTCTCATTCCTCACACAATCACTCTCATCCCCTTCCTCTCTTTCTTCCGTCACTATTTAACTCCTTTGGCGCTGCTTCTCTTCATAATTCTGTTCCTCTCTTTTCTCCTTCCTCTCTCCTCTCAAAGATCCACCGTCACCACGATTCCAATCCTCTGCAAGCTTTCTCCTTCCTCTCCCGAGGTCCTTGTGGCCTAAGTACTTCGCTGCATTCATTTGTTTGGGATCACCCGGCGTGGCCTTGGAGGCGAATACCAGTCTCGATGGGTTCCGAGATCATCGCAGGGGAATTACCCTCGCTTGCACCCATAAGGACGATTGCGGTCCGAGACGATCCCGTCGAAGGTCCTCCAGAAGCCAGCAATGGCGTGGAGGAGGAGGAGTGCGTGACACCGAAGTCGGAAGAGCACATGCTCAAGCCAGTGCTTGCCTGTCCGCCGGCACCGAAGAAGCCCCGGCCGGCGAAGAGGAAATCGGGGCCTCCGTCGCGAGCCTTCTACGCTGTGCCCTCCGATCTCACCTCAGTCTTCCTTGCTCTCGCCAGCTCCCCTCAGAAGAGAATCCGAGTAGGTTAATCTTGGTTTCGTGATAATGTCTCGCTGTAATTTCCTTCTTTTTCTACTCTTTTCCACGTGCATGGTAAATGACTTCATTTTTTATTTTTCTTTCTGGAAATGACGTAAAAGATTATTGGGAGGATTACACTAAAATGCTTTTGTACAACCTTGTTTAGTTTCTATAGAGAATGGATTCCGAGAGAACTAACTGAGATAACGCTATATCTACCTGGTTTAATTAGTTTCTTTCTGTAAATTTTTCATGGTTTTGTCACTGATGAAGGCAGCGTACTTTATTTCTACAAATTAGCTGTTTCTTTTTTTTCATCTTTCTGTGTAAATTATCTCATGATAGGTAAATTCTCCTAGTAATTAATGTGATCCAAAATTCTCTTAGTTATTAGCTATAATTTGTGATTTTCTTATGGGTATGAGCCAAAGAAGGCAAACTGCTCGTATCTTCTAAAGCAGTCCTCTATCTCAAGCTTTTGATGGTGAAAAAAAGATGTTCATGTAAATTTGCTTATTGGTTTCATCCCAACACCTTTCTTTATTTACCGGTGTTTCCTTGCAATCAGCTGGTTTAGTTTTAAATTTGGCCACGGGTGTGATCCACAAGTCTCTTACACGCGTTTGATCTCAAGGGTGGAAGCTGCTTTTTCTTCATATGGGTTTTCTTTGTCGTTAGTTTGTTTCCTTTGAATTGTTCATGAGTTTGATCCACTTACAGAGAATTCTTCCATTTGAGACTTGGATACCAAAGTAAGAGTAACTCTTCTTGTGACCTGGAGATGGAGAGAGATTCTTGGAGACAAAAGGAACATGATCGAGTGCAATACAAGGCAGCATCCGTTGCTTAGGACAACTAGAAACTCACACATCTCTAATAAATCTCAATATTGGTGGCTCCATACAATAGAATTTATTTCACTCTAGATCTACGGTGGAACTGATTCGCCTAATAATTTCTTAAATACAAAGAGCTTCCATGGCAAGGCGCCAGTTAACGTACATACATAACAACCTTCCAAGACACTTACATCTGCCATCTGATTTATCAGGATCATGATGCGTGGACCCATATGGGCAATCACATGTTGAGTTGGTCTTCCACGATGGGAACCGGTGTGCGATCATACATCCAATCAAGGTGTACCTTATCCGCATCTTTTTCCTAGGACAAGGGTTAGGTTAATTAGTTTTGATGCTATGTATGCACTAGAAGCCCACTACTTGGCTTGATTTCTATTACAAAATGAAAAATTCCCCATGCATTGTGTACAAGATAAGTGCAAATTTTACAAATGGAGTCAATATATTGAGCGACAATTTTGGTTGCGCCTACGCAACTGATCTCTTAGGACCCAAACTCTTCAACCTGAGAGAAGCTCATCAAGCTTTGTGCTCAAACCAGTAACATATACCTTTCTTTTCCTCCCCTTCGGTGGACAATTCTCCTTTCCATCTATTAAGTAAGGTAATTAGTATCCTAATAGAGCCCGAGCAACCAATAAGCTAGATGGTTTTCTATTTGTACCACAAGTGCTATATATCTTTGCTTCTAAAACTAGTTTCCTAATTAATTAAGGATATTCTACCAAGATAACTATGGCTTCCATGGCAGTGGATGATGACACAAATGAGCCTCCAGTTGGCTAGGATGGCAAAATTGTGTGCCATTAGTAACCACATATCATAGTCTTAATTTCCTAGGGATATGGATGTAAGCGTATGGATGGGAATGAGGCAGATTCCTTCCATTTGGCTGCAGTGAACACATGGTTAGCATTTAAAAGCTGCATTGCCATAGTGGCATAAGCTTGTACAAATGATGTGTGACCCACCAATATATACAGCTCAGCTTAATGGTACATGCCTTACTAAACAAGCAAAGCAAGGTAACCTTTTGAGCATCTTGCCTTTTGACGACAAGGCTTTCCACCTCCCCTCACACTCTTTTATGGACCACCTCTTGCTCTCAAGAAAGAGGCCCCATTTTTGTTTTAAAAGCTATCCTGATACTGTCCAGAAGGACTTGCTGCTCTAAACGATCAAAAGGTTAAAAAAGTGGTATCTCTTCCTGTCTCTAAGAAGTGAGGTCCCATTTATACAGAGAGACACCTTCACTGCAACGCGACAGGAACGCTGCCCTCAGCCGTCCGAAATATAAATTAAAGAAAAGGGCCCGAATCAATCTCTTCATGCAATTGTCTTTTAAACTAAAACATGAAATATACGCGAGGCGGGTCCTGTGAGCTAAACGCATTCTCCTAAAGGAAGACTCAGCAATAGTGATTGACTGGATACGGAGTAAGGGGCAGAGGAGGATGGAAATCCTCTGCTCTGTGATATCCGATGGCCGGCAGCAGACTGTAGCACCTTTCGAGCCGTGCATGTGTACCGGAAAGTAAAGAGAGTCGCAGACTGGGTCGCCGCATATGCATCCCAGCACTCCGGAAAGGCCTTCTGGCTACAGCTGGGGGTCGCCCTCCAATACTCTGTTATTTTCTTTCTTTTGACTATATTGGCTGCGCGCACGCCAGAGTAGCATGAGCCGCCGTTATATTTAAAAAAAAAATGAAATTTTTTTTTTATTTTTGATGATAAAAAAAACATAAAATTCTCTCTCAGCTATTACCTTATTCTCCTTCCAAAAAGATGTGTGAAAATGAAATAACTGCTATTGATAAAAACAACTTTTCAACATCTTTGTAATATCCGGAGGCCAACTAAACACTTGGAGTAACCCTTGCGAACAAAGGCCAATTATTTTATTTTCCAGAGAGTGAGACAGAAATTACGATATATTTGGTTTGGAGATATTGAGCTTTGAAATAAGAATGAAAATGAGCAACTCTCGTTTTAGCTATTTAGTTGGAAAAAGTTTCATTTTCATTCCGATTTTAAGAGGGATGGGACTGGCTCAATCCTTCTAAATCTAATCCCGACTCTCCGGTAGTATTTAATTTCAATTCTGATTCCAATTAAGAATCACATGCATCAGGGAATATGATTTTTCTAATTTTCATTCTAATCAATTTTAATTTTTATTCCGATCGTGAACCAAATGTACCCTTAATGCCATACAAATTCACCTGGCACTAGCTTTTGCTACTCTTGAGCATAACATAAAAGCTGCCCCTCTATTCCATTGCCTCCGATCATTAAAGAGTGTTTACTACGTTTCCCTATAGAGATTGCTAGTTACAAGATGTGCATGCAGCTGGACGCGGTTACCTAAATTTTGACTTTCTTTCTTTTTTTTTTGAAGAAAAAAAAGCAAACACCCTGGCTGCAGTCCCACTTGAAAAGTGCAGGACATGTATTTTTTCGTCATCACCTCATGGATTGTTCCATTTTTAATTTACTATCCAATAAAAAAAAAAGGGATTGTTTCACTGGGTTCATTCCTTTCACGCTTTCTTTACACCATGCACTTGGAACCAATCGGAGAAGGGGCCAAAATATAGAGAGTCCGTAGACAACCCCAGGTTTGGGACATTTCGAGAACCAAAGCGTTGGATGCATTCGCCACTTCCTTCCAAATCTCATATTGCTGTACACCAGAGCCTTTTCTGCAGTAATATTTTGTATTTTCTGATTACGGGAATACGAGACATAAGAAATGGCTTTCCGCGTTGAAGGCAAAAGAAAGAGGAAAACTCCAAGAACCTCCATGAATGGCAGTGGAATCCTTCCTAGTCACGACTTTGTTATTTGGGATCCGTCCATTTGTTGAGAAAACTATAGACCGACAAAAAATCAAAAAGAATAAAAAGATCAATTAAAATAAAAATTATAATGAGATATAAGTACTGTTAGAATAATTTTAGAATCACGTAACAATCTGCACCATATGATAACTTTCTTTATCAGCGTGATTTTGTGTCAACCTATATTAGTTTTTTTCATTAACATAATCTTGTTAGAGTAATTTTGGAGATCACATGGTAACTTGTAAGTATAATATATGATGGGATGCGGTTAGCCAAACTGTGCTGGCTCTTAGAACTTCAAGAAGTTATATGTCAATTTGTACATGATCTTAAATGTGCTTCTGGAAAAGGATTGGTTTGCAATGAGTATTTAGTTGCAGATTCGGTACGTAGAATCAATTTTTGATCGAAGATCTGTGACCGGATGTCGCACATATGTTGGAGAAATTCAAGGACGGGAGCTGAAGCCGAATATAGGGCAATGGCTCATACTGCATTTGAATTGATATGGATAAAGAACCTATTACATGAGTTAGGCCCTCATGTAAGCCATCCCATGAGGATGTTCTGCAACAAAAAAAATAGCAATTTTCATTGCCAATAATCCAATGTTCCATAGAAAGAAGAAAGTACATAGAAGTTGACTATCATTTCATTTGTGAACTGCTATGACCAAGAAGATTATGATGACAACATAAATGAAGTCCCAGAACTAGTTGGGAGATTTTTTTCAAAAGCTCTTGGGTGCTATAAGTTTCAGATCAAGTCTTCCAAGCTGGGCATGAGTGGCATCTGTGCTCCAGCTACAGGAGGAGTGTCCAATGTCTATTTGTAGACTTTGGTTAGGAAAGACCTGTTCTTTTATGTGACCTGTTCTTTTATGTGCTTATATTGAGCCGGACCATTAGTTGAGGGAATTTTTGCTGTTATAAATTAAGCTTCCTGCAGATCGCTAGCTTGATGACGTATTGACATGAATGTTTAGTCGAATGAGTGGACTGTACATATCCATCTCACTTCCTTTTTCATCCAGTTCTTCTTCTCTATTCCTTGATCTTGATCTTCTCTTTCTTTTTATTCCATCAATACAAGAGTCATGATATAATTGGCAAGACTGCAAGTCTCTAAAGTTCGTGATCTTCGAGATTGGATCTGGACCTAGATCCAACAAAATACTAAGGTAAAAAAACTTATTTATTCTTACATATATAAGATAAAAAATCACCTTTTGAAATGGGTGATGTGGTCCCTATATTCTCTCGGGATATTATTTCTTTCTTCATGGTGTTGCTTCTCTTCGAGTTGGTTCGGAGAAATATTTGTTCCCGGGGGATCCTGTGTGGCATCCAAACAGGCCCTAGCTTGAAACCTATATATGTTCAGCTGCATAAACCGGCTCAAGTTGCAGAGCTTCTACATCTATCAACAAGAAAAGCTGATCAAAGGCTACTTGATCACGAATGCATGCATGGCTACCACCATTGCGATGCTTATTGTATTTCAACAAAATTTAGAAGAAATCAATATGCATCCGATCCTTTTCAGAGGATGGTACAAATGGCCGGGTCATCATAGGTTACGTATCCGACCACAACTGGCCGGCATGCGTCGCAGTATGATGGCAAGGGCTTGCATGGTTCTGGCTCCTTGGGTTTGGGTGGTGGTTCTTTTTTGGGCTCTTCCTTCTTGTAAGGACCAACACTCTCGATTTTCACCCACTTCTTGATCTTCCTCAGCTCCTTCACAACGATGACCGGATCAACATCTCCTATCACCGTCAGCAAACCCTTCTCTGCGTCTATCGTTATCTCATTTATCCCTGTCAAAATTTTGATTAATTTAGCTTTTGTTTTCGAGGAACGCCAGCTCTTTGGCCATTAGGCTGAGAAGCTGGAGAAAAATATATCCCACTTCTCTAAACTTGGAGCCCTTCTGATTCAAGCAAACTAACCTTCAACCTTGGCGACAGCTTTCATGGCACAAGCCTTGCACTTGAGGCATGCGATGCTGATCTTTAGCACAATCTTCTGCAATTTATTTAAAGCCAAATTAAGGACAAGGTTAGAGATAAAACGCATAGAATGTGTTGGGTTAAATGAGCATCGGTCTTTAGGAAATTAGATGAGCAGGGCAAGAGAGTGCAAGTATGCTTACCTTCATGGCACCACAAATGACTGGGATGGAGGTCGGGGGTTCTCTTGATCTCCAAGATGCCAAGGGATGCAGATTGGTCTGTATATAGGATGTCCATGGTTACTTTAGCCTTGAATATGGACTTTTATGTTCTTTATTGTTTGACTTTAATAAATTCACAAAGGTCCTTGAGATCTGAACTTAAACTAACTTCCCCTCCGGATTGGTGTGGAGATACCATGTGAAAAGTTTCAACGCGGCCTCTCTCATCAAGCAAGAGGCATTACACCTTTACACTCCCATTGTAAGTATTCATAAATTGCAGGATGGTTGCTTTCAACCTCCGTTTCCACCATCAAAAAAAAAAAGGATTCGTTTGGATCCTCAATTCCACATGTTAACAACTCTTGTTGACTATATTCCAACTGGGCAGCAATTAAAACATATTGGAATACCAACACTTTGAAACGTTCGGAACACTCATATAAATTAGTAAGTTCCATGTCTGTTTCCTCGTTGAATATTGGCTTCGAGGTTTCTTAGTTTCCTAAGCTATCATTTTTTTTCTGTGCTGTTCTATTCTTTTCTTCTTCTAGCTTTATGTGTTTTCTGATCTTTGTAAATACCTTTCTTTTCTGATCCAATAAATCAACTCGTAGGAGCCCGTCTTAGCGCTCCTCCCTTCTCTCAGCCCGTCTTATGAAATGATTTTTTTCATGAAAAAGATCAACTTGATACTATTGCTCGGTCTCCACCTCCGCCAACTTTGACAGCCTCATGGAAGCGAGGACTTCACGCCGGAGCCCCACTTCTTCCTGACTCTTCACAAGTGCAAGAAAAAAAGCATGCACCAAGGAGTGGTTGGCCGAATTGCCAACAGTGGCTCTTAGGTCAAATCCAATAGTTTTCAATGCCTGTTACGTGCTGGCGAAGAGCAGCAGTGTCATAACCTATCATTTGTGATTGCAATAACAATGTTAGTCATCGGTTGGTCATCTGTTAGGGAAGAAAAAAAAGAAAAAAAGAGTTGTTTATAATTCTTTTAGGGATGGAGGAATAAGTTCAACTTAAAAAAATAAAGTTGGTCGGTTCGGTTACAAATGTTGACGCTATAGAGAAGACAAAGTCATTAGATGATTAACTCTAAATTGAATATCACGTGATTAGTAGCAAATATTTTTGCTTTTTTATTCCACCAACTTCATGTCCCATTCAAGGAAGAACTTATTGCCTACACTATCCACATCACATAGCCGTGCACCCAACTAATCATAACAGCGATGGTTAATATGGGCCTCATTCATCAAGCTTGCATCTTAGTGCATAACTACAAAAATCAATATGCATGCATGCATACATTATATATATATATATATAGAACTCCCAATATGAATCCTCTTAGTTTGCCGGTACTCTGAAAATCCTAAAGACAAAGTGATGATCACTCAAAATGGATGAAAGTGTACATATAAGCATATCTACAAGAGGAGTCCATGCAATAAGGCCCTATGAAATGAGGGCCTGAGAAGAGGCCCCCTGTGCCCTTATGTTCCCTATAGCCCACACTGAAATTCTTAAACCGAAACATTATTTAGGTTGGGTTTGAGCAAGATTGCTTCAAGTTAGTATAAATTTTGATTATATCACTGATCAAATAGATACTTTACCATGACAGTGATTTTCGTAGTTATGCCTAGAACTGATTCAATGATGAAGCTCAAAAATAATAATAAAAAAATAAATAACAATGAGTGTAATATCTCATATTGCCCGTGTTGGATGTTCATAATTAATGAATGTTATGGACTCTGAACTGAGGAATTAGAGGTAATGAATATTGTAATACAGATACGATATTCTGCCTCAAATGATATAGATGTGATACAGCTAAGGGATAGCAGGTCATATATATTATGATTTTCTTATCTAGGATAATCCTCTCCATGGCTCTCTCGAGAACAAAAATTATGATTTCTCAATCTTGCAATGTTGTATATATAAGCTGTCCAAGTAGATGTTTACAGGAAATGGTATGATTTGCTCAACCAAAAGAAGAGTATGCTCATCCTCTTAGTTGGTTTATCGTGCTCATGAATTTGTCATCAGGCTGCATCTCGTTCTCTTTTGTAGCCAAGGGAGAAGGAAAAGGCTACTCATATACATCGTAACCATTATAAAATGGATATCTACATCATCCATCATCCAAAATTGAAACTTTAATAGGGTACTTATCCCTCCAATAAATAAAGAAACTAATATTTGCAAAGGATGAAATAGCTAAATGTCCAGCCTAATAAATATACTTGCCATCTTTATAAGCTGTTAAGGCAACGACAACTACTAGCGTACTCCAATGAAGATGCTCAAGCGAAAAATATTCATATCTTCGGTGTTTGGATCTACTCTTTTGTAACGAGAATTTGCATATCTTAGATACTTGACATAATTTCACCTATTGTTTTTCCTCCATTTGTGCAACTCCTAGAACACGTTTCTTCCTTGTTTATCATTAAAAATTTCTTATGGTTCGAACTCAACATCTTGTGAAGTGCAATCCAAACATGTCCACCTTGAATATATCATTTAATTTGTGTATCTTGTAAGGCAAATATGGTATCACCATTTAAAGATGAAATAATTCAAGCTAAACAATAAAATTACATAAGAAAGAAGAAAGGTTAGAGATGAAACTTTATAACATCCACAGTAATGCGAGCGAAAACTCTACTAGAAAGAGAACAAATAGATGTATGTGATCTTGAGGCATTAAAATGAGAAGAAATCATAAGAAACCTTAACTCTGCCGCTCTAATCTCGCCCTCGATTTACGGATCCCCGGCTGTAAACATCGATAGTACCAAAAAAAGATAAAAAAGAAAGAGTAACTTTTCTCAAGAAAGAAGTGGATTGTTTATGTTTTACAAAGGGGAAAGTGATATGGCTTGTTCTTTCGTGATGAGAAGATTTGTTTTTAATTATATTTATTGAGCGAGCCAAAAAAATTTGTTACCAAAGCACATCCATTTTTTGGTGTTAAACCACATCCAAAAAAATATTTTTGCTAACGTCATGGTCAAGGGAGAAGGAAAAACGGACATATCTCTTTCATCTCGGATCCATTAGAACATAAACGGTATTCCTATCTTGACGAGTTTGAGATGTTAGTAGAATGCCTTGAACATCGTTGGATTCATTCAAAAAGGTTGAGGATGTGCACATTTCTTCTATTCATTCAATAATATTCAGGATATACCCACTTCTCTCTTTGATTTGAATGATGGTGCCTTTTCTTAAAAACTGTTCTATATTCATCAGACGTTGGAACTATGTAAGGCTGAAATTAGAGCAGATACCAATTAGATATTACTATACCGATATCTATTATTTTATTTGATAAATATAGGTACATATATGGATGTTGGTCATATACAAAAATTTTGTCATATCCTAAATCCAACACCTAGGTCGGCTACGTGACAGGGCCGCAAACTTTCTAAAACAATGCCTTAGAGAATATGCAAGGCCTGAAAATTTATTACAATCTTAATATCACTAAATAATAATGATCTCAATTCATAACGAACAACAAAACTAGTGCAATTGCAAATTTAATTATATAGCCAGTATCAAGTGATGGTCTATCTATTTATTCTTGTTCCCGTGATTTCAACCATAGCCACGTACCAAGCGATTTGTAACTCTCCAAGAAAAAGGGAAGAGGTAGTTTGAGCTTTACGGCCCAGTAAGAATCACCATACATCTACACCAACATAATAATATAAGTTTGAAAATAGTAAGTAATCGTCCCACACATCATGAAATCACAAACCGACTGTCAATAATGCTCGAATAAACAGCACACATATGTATATTAAATATCAATAGAAATCCAACTACTCAAGAGTAATATATCATGCGATATCTCATAAATCTTCAATGGTATTTTCAAGCAGCTTTTCATTTCATTTCTTTTTAACCCAATCCGGATCCAAGATCAATTATCTTTTTGACTTTGGGCCAAATCTGGGTTATGTTTTTCGACCATATCAAGGCAATCAATAAGTGTCACATTTTTCGCATGTGATAGAGAAATCGATAGAGCCATATTTCCAGCTTGTGATGGGGCAATCGATGATAACGAGATCAACCCATAGTTCTTATTCATTCAATCAAGTTCACATCCACACGTCAATTCTTTTTATTTCGGCTTTAGACTAACCATGGTCTTTTTTTTTCACTCGTGATGGGGCAATTGATAAGTGTCATATTTTTAGCCAGTGATGAGACATTTTATATAACATGGTTGGTAAAGAGCACCACATCTATTAGTTCGATTATGCAAATATAAGTTATACTCACATATTCATCCATCGTACTATCAATCATAAGCATATATGATAAAAATATAATTTAACATGAAACCGTCATAAAAGAATTCTTGCATCTTACTTATCTTGATTATGAACATACAATAACATATGTATACAAAATATCTATAATCATGCAAGCAGGTGTATAATGATTCTTACTTCTATGCTGATAATTCAAATAAACTAATCAGCTGTTCACACTACGATCTATGAACCAAGATGTGTAGAACCTTACTCAACGTCCTCTTGCCTAAAAGATTGCTCTCCTACAGAATCAATTTAACATCAAAATTATTTGAGATGACCAACAACTAGAACTCTCTACTGGTCCAGTAAGAGGTCCACTACCATGTAGCAACTTAGGACCACCCACCGAGTCCCTTCCACCCAAATTTCTCTGAATCAACAAGAGAGAAAAACACCAAGATAGAGAGAGAAAAGAGGAAGAAGAAGAAAGAGAAACAAGATGTGGAGTGATTGATTATAACCCTATTTGATTTTGATGAGCTCAAAGCATTTGAGTATATCTTATGTTATACTAAGGAATTCAATCTAGTGTTTCAGCCAAATATTTGTGAATTTATGTTTAATTGTCTCTAGCCTTGGTTCAATACATTTTGGCTAAGTATGGAACTCAGTTTGAACTAAATTCTGGAACGCGAGTCGACTCCGAAAGATTTCGAGTCGACTCTAAGTGTTTCAGACGTTCTGGCACAGACTCGAGTCGACTCCGGCACATTACGAGTCGACTCCGACTGAGAACAAACAACAGGACAGAAAGATGAATCTCAGACCCTGTCACCGAGTCGACTCCTGAAGAATTCGAGTCGACTCCGATGCTTGCCGAGTCGACCCCCGATAGTTCCGAGTCGACTCCAAGGAGTAACAGACAGAAAGACAGAGAAGTTGTTTTGGACTCTGAGAACCGAGTCGACTCCAGAAGAACTCGAGTCGACTCCAACGGTTGGCGAGTCGACTCCAAAGAAAGCAAGAGTCGACTCTCAGAGGAATGCAAGACTAAAAGTCAGAGAGCCAACTTCGGTCTCTGAGAGCCGAGTCGACTCCCGCAAAGTCCGAGTCGACTCCGAGGCAGTTCAACTCCAACGACAGAAGAGCAGTTTTTTGGTCTCTGAGAGCCGAGTCGACTCCCGCAAAGTTCGAGTTGACTCCGAGGCAGTTCAACTCCAAAGACAGAAGTGATGACCCAAAGATTGATTTAAAGATTGATTTTGATGATCACAAAACCTTGAAGTATAAATACTAATGTTTGTGTTGCAAGAAGAAAGATATTTATTTTGCAAGGAACATAGCAAGTTGGAAGAACACAAGAAGGCCTCCAAAGCTCTCAAGAAAAGTTGGAAGAAAGCTACAATTTATTGGCCCAAGTTTCAAGTTCAAAGGATTCAAATTGGAGGAGCAAATTCAAAGGAAAATTCAAAAGAATAGTCCTCGAGTCGACTCCTGAAGAATTCGAGTCGACTCCGATGCTTGTCGAGTCGACTCCAGAGTAGAACGAGTGGACTCCAGGGAGTAACAGACAGAAAGACAGAGAAGCTATTTTGGACCCTGAGAGCCGAGTCGACTCCTGAAGAACTCGAGTCGACTCCGATGGCTGGCAAGTCAACTCCTGAGGAAAACAAGGCAAAAAGTCAGAGAGCCAATTTCAGACACTGAGAACCGAGTCGACTCCCGCAAAGTCCGAGTCGACTCCGAGGTAGCGCAACCCCAAAGACAGAAGACGGTATTTTCGTCTCTGAGAGGCGAGTCGACTCCAAGATAGTTTGAGTCGACTCCAAGGCAGCGCGACCCCAAAATACAGAGGATCAGTTTTCGGGCTCTGAGAGCCGAGTCGACTCCAAGAGAATCCGAGTCGACTCGAGGAAGAAAATCAGAAAGTATGTCCTCTGGATTTCTAAGAATGAGCCGACCCCTAAGTGCCCGAGTCGTCTCCAACTATTGGCGAGTCGACTCCAGTTTGGTCCGAGTCGACTCTAGGACAAGGCATGCACATTAATTCAAATTTGGAACAGTGGCCGAGTCGTCTCCAGAAAAGCATGAGTCGACTCCTGCTACAGCCGAGTCGACTCCAGATCGCGCGAGTCGACTCCGAGCCCAACGGATACATTGTCAGAATGTGCAGACGGGTCATAACGGCTCTATTTTTGTCTCTAACGGCTAGTTTTTGTTTCCACGCCATCAAAAGCTATAAAATCAAGAGGAGAGCTAGGGGAGATGGAATGGAAGTGGGAGAGAACATTTAGGGAAGAGATTTAGAAGAGATTACAAGGAAAATCTCCCAAAAGCACAAAAGGGCCATTCAAAGCAAAATAGAGAGAAGAAGAGCATCCAAGTGAATCCCAAAGCTACCTCTTCAACTGTGTGCTGCCTTGTGAGATCCTCTACTTCGTGCAAAATCAGAAGAGGGTCAAGTGAAGAAGAAGCCGAGTTCCTCCATCTACGAATCAGTTTGAGGGCTTCTTCTCTTTACTTTACTTATTTATAGTTGCTATATTTGCTTAAGTGAGAAGCTTGTATTTGATTTAAACTCTTGTTCTAAGATCTTGTAACTTGATTCAATCAAGGGATTGAATCAAGGGGTTAAGGTTTGTTGGTGAGCCAAAGAGAAAACCAACGTTGTAAGGTTGTGGTTGGTGAGCCTTTGGGAAAATCAACTGGGTTGATTGTGAATCCGGAAAACAATCGTTGTAAGGTTTTGGTTGGTGAGCCTTTAGAAAAACCAACTGGGTTTGATTGTGAACCCGGAAAAACAATCGGTTGGTTCTAGTCGGTGAGCCTGTGAAAACCGACCGAGTTCGTTGTGATCTCGCAAAACAACAAGTTGGGTTGTGAGCTTGTAAAACAACCGGCTGTAATCTGTAGGATTATAGTGAAATTCTCAAGAGGTCTTGGGGAGTGGATGTAGGTGCTGGGGTGCACCGAACCACTATATGTTTGTTGTGTTTGTAATGCTTCTTGTCATTGTCTAACTTACTTACTTACTTAGATAAATTGCTTGCTTAACTCTTATCCGCGCATCCTTTAGTTGCAAGCATATTCAATCAAGTCACATTCTATACATCAAACTGTTGCTAAGTTTAAATTTCACTGTGCATCTATACAACTTAGCATAATTAATCAAAAAGTTTCAGAAGTAGTATAAAAGGATTTAAAAGACCCAATTCACCCCCCCCTCTTGGGTTGTATCTACTGGGCAACAAGTGGTATCAGAGCAGGTGCTCAAATATTATTTGTAGTCTTAACCGACTAGAGCCAAAGATCATGACAACCCCACATAACGTATTATTTGCTGAGGGACTTTCCACAAACAGACCTCCACTGTTTGATGGATCTAACTATATTCAATGGAAAGCTAGAATGAAAATCTTTACTCAATCACAAAACCATGAGTTATGGAATGTCATAACAAATGGCCTACACACACCCACGAAATTGATTGAAAGTATGTTCGATAAAAATTTGGCTGAACTAAATGCTAAGGCTATGAACCTTCTCTACTGTGCATTTAATAAAAATATTTTCAACCAAATCTGTATATGTTCATCTGCCAAACAAATATGGGATTCTCTTGAAGCAACTTATGATATTTCCGAGGGACCCCATGTTAGATTACTTGAGGATAATTGCAAGACTAACATTGAGCATGCAGGAAACACTCAAAATCAGGAAGAAAGAACAACAAATAAAGAATTCGGTGATGAAAACAAGGATCCATTCCCAAACACCGAAAGATTCAAAAGCTTCCTAAAGACAAAGAAGAAGAGGAAGCAAGAAGAAAGGAAGAAAGAAATAAAAAGGAAGAAAGCCTTGACCAAGAAAGAGTCAAGCAAGAAAATAAAAGTTAGGAGCAACAATGATGATATTAGCTCCAAGGAACTACAAAAGGTAACTAACTTGTGCTTTATGGCACAAGAAGACAAGGTAAAATCTAAATCTACTCTTACATCAAATAATTTTCAAGAAGAATTCTCTTATGATGAATTATTAAATGCTTTTCATGATTTGTATGGTGAATGTAGAGAATTAGCTGTGAAGAATAAAAATTTTAAGAAACTAACTCAAAAAATTTCAAAAGAAAGAAATTCTAGTGCTGAAATACAAGAAAAACTAAATTCTGAAAATGAAAGCTTAAGGTTAAATTCAGAACAATTGATTCAGAAAAATCAGAATTTAATTAAAGAAAATCAAAACTTAAGTGAAGAAATCAACCAATTAAAATCTTTTATTAACAAATTCACTGTAAGTTCAGAAAGATTAAAAATGATGTTTGAAAGCCAACATGCTGTTTTAGATAAATCAAAATTTGGCATGACTCCTTTACTTAACAATAAATCTGTAGAGAAAAAGGTTATCAATTCACCAAGCAAACCATTAAATAAGATAACATATTTCAAACATCAAAAGAATGGGCATAACAACTTTACCTATAGTTCTAGTACAATTAGATCAAATGATAAAGTTATTACAATTAAACAAATTTGGGTTCCAAAAGGAACTATATGTCCTAACTCTCAAGGACCCAAGCAAGCTTGGGTACCCAAAATAAAAATATGAGGATGTAGACATAGGTGTGCCAAGATACCCATGAAACAAATACAACTTTCATACAAATGGGTGTTCTAGACACACGCTAAAGAGTGAAACTTAAAATATAATCAAGAAAAGCAATTAAAATAGAAGAAATAAATTCAAAGTCCTTCAACCTTCTATATTTGTCTATATTGAGGGAATCTTTGTTAATGATTAATCAATTTATTAAGAATAACTCTATATGCTTGATTGAGAGTTTTTATCCATGGCATTATTGTTTATTGATCATAGATATGATAATGTGTACTTGGTATGCTTTTGAATATATGCACTATGAATATCAAGATTAAAAAAACCATCTTTGGCATATAAAGTCAACTCATGCTAGTATGTACTTAATCTCAAAAGACCTTGCCATTGGCTTACTTAGATTATCTTCTGAAAGGTCAAAGTTTGCTATGCATGTTAACTAAGAAAACAAAACAAGAATCAATTTCTAAATCTAAAGATGTTGTTTCCATCACTAAGTTTTCAAAAGCTTACATTGGATTTGTTCTTGGCAAATAAAATTGAAGTATTTTCTGTATTTGCGAAATCTTGTAAAAGTGTTTCAAATGAAAAAGGTTTCCAAACTGTGAAGATAAAGAGTATCATGGCACAGTGTTGAAAACTAAAATCCTGATAAAGTTTATACAGAAAATAATATTAAATTCAATTATTTCAGCTCCAAGGACACCATAAGTAAAATAGGGTTAATAGAATTCTTGAAGAAATGAAAAAGACAATTGAGGATGATAGTCATCTACTTAAATGATTTTTTTTAAAAAAAAGCTATCATCACTGCTTGTCATACATATGACCTCTAGTAGATCTATTTTTGATGAAAACTTCTTTTGATCTTCTGAAAATAAAAAATGAACTATTGCATATCTCTCATATTTTTCAGTCGTACATACTATGCTTGATATGTTCTTATGAAAATAATGCCAAATCTGATAAAGATATTTCTATCCTTGGATATCATTCATCAAGCAATGCATATAGAACATTCAATGAAAAGATTCGAGTTGTAGAAATATCAATTCATTTTATTCTTTATGAGACTAATGATTTATTATCAAGATACTAAAATTAAATTATATATATATGGTTAATCTTTTACATATAACAATCTGAAAACTTGTTAATAATTAGAACCAAATTGGATTTTTCAAAAATGCACTTAATGAAGAAAAATTGATGACTACTAAAAGACTAAATCAAGAAAAGATGAAATAGGTCTTGATAAAATTCTTGCATGATTAGAAGTAAAGATCACCATTATCATTTGCTTGCTTTATGAACTTTAATTCTGTCAAATGAATGTGTAGAATGCACTCCTATGTGGTTATTTCATTAGAAAAGATCTATGTAAAATAACCATCTTATTTAAAAACACTCATTACATATATGATAAAGCAATATGTGATTTGGAACAAGCATCAAAAGCATGATATATAAAAGCTTGAGTAACTTTTTGATAAAAAGTAATAATGATAAATCTATACATTAAAAAGATGAATCTGTGATATCTTGCTTGCTCAAAGCACACATTGATGGCATCATTTTTTGTTCTACTGGTGAAAATTTATATGGAGATTTTACTAAGCTCATGCAAAGTGAGTTTGAAATATGTATAATGAATGAATTAACATTTTCTTTCTCAAACTCCAAATTAAGACAAACAAGAAAGGGGATCTTCATTGACCAAAGTTAGAGAAGATTGGCATGAAGAAGGTATGTCTATGACCCCATCTTGTAGAATTTGAAAAGGATGAGCAAAGTAGATCTATTGTTTTAAAGTTGTATTGAAGCATGATAGAATAATTATTTTATTATACAGCTAGTAGACCAGATTGTATGCTCATTATGTGCCCTTGTACAAGACTTCAATCTAACTCTAATGATTCATAATATGAATTTTAATAGAAACAATTGTTTAAGATAAATTGATTAAAGCTTAGCTAGCATGTCTTGTTGATAATTATCTTAAGCAAATAAAATCTAAACTAAATTGATTTAGAAAATAAGAAACTGATTTAACCTTGATAAATCTTCCTAGTGCCTCACATGCTTGTCCTTGAACCATCTTGGTTAATGAAACTATCTCTTTAGTTCAAGTAATATGTGCTTGCTTATATTTAGGCAATCTCTTGAGTAAAGTGACTCAATATTCAACTATTGTCAATATTCAACTATTGAGTCATCTAGTTAAAAATATGTTGGATGAATGTTTTGTATTTCGAAGAAACTAATGACTTTCTCTCAAGAAAGAAAAGGATTTTGTTGATAATGCAGGATCTATGAGCAAGAAATAGGAAATTTTAACTTGAAGGACACCTCCATAAAAGGTACAATAAACATTCACATGCAAACAAGAGAGAGGACTTTCTTCAGCCAAAAGGTTACACATAAGAAATCTAGTAGGTATTTGACTTGAAGAATGCAGAATGATTCGGTAATTTTAAATACCTCTCTCATAAATTAGCTGAGCAAAGTCATTAACTTAAATCTTACTATGACATGGATAAAATCTTTAATTATTAATTCCTTGATATCATGTCTATATATGTATTCATTGACTTATGCTTTCAGAAATTGATTCATGGTTTGCTTAAATTAAAATGCTCCTTTGCCTATATCATAACCATGAAATACACAAGTATATGCTTAAAATGCTGATTTAAATTAACTTGTGAGAAGCTATGAATCCTTGAGTAAAATGAAAATGTTGTTTGCATGATATACCTCTATATAATACATAAGATTATTTCTTTATTCTGATCCTTCATCTTAAGAAAAAGCAAAACAAGCATAATATATTTGGCACATTTATGAGACTTGTGAAAGGGATAAAATCCGTAATTAATTACACCTAAACAGGGAGAGTTTGAAGTGAACATTTTAACCTTTCTATATTGCTCATCATAGGGATGGTGCCAATGGGGAGGCTAGTGGTAGTACCCGGCACTATTTGACCCAACTATTCGGTGTAGGGTATATTAGGGACGGCACAAGAGGGAGGCTAGTGGTAGTACCTCGTGCCCCTTCCAACTCCACCGGATAGGGAGCAAATAGAGTATAGAGCATAAGAAAGTAAAAATGAAAAACAATAACAAAATGTTCGTTAATTGATTAAGAAAAGAAATTCAAAAAAATGAATGACAAAGTAAATGAAAGTATATAAGAAGAATCAAGTCAAGTTTTAATCACTTGAAAACATACTTTAAGGATGAAATCAGTGCAAGATTATATTTAAATAGGGGAAGTTTATTTGAAAAGAATTGATTTTGATCCTTGACATGCTTGTTCTTAATATTTTAATGCATGACTTAACACATAATATATTTTACATGTGGCATGATGTTTTGAATTATGGGTTCTCAATATTATGTAATGCTCTATGCTTGGATAAGTTGATTGAAATATGTCTTAACTTGGAATATGTCTTAACTTTGCTCACAAGTCTTTGCTTCACCCTTGCCTCAAACTAACTTGTGTTCCAATGCTTGAATGTTTGAAATACTGCATAAATTTTTTTTTTGGGTATTATTGAAAAGAAATTTCAGATTTGTCGATTCACAATCATCTTTAAAATCTGAAAGTTGAATAAATTTGTAAAAAGGAGAAGAGAAATATATCTCTATTTAGGCAAAATGAATTGATCTTGATCTATCTTTCTACTTGCCTAACTTTGATACATAATATCCTAATACTTGTTAAAATATCCTCCATTTTGTATCGAAACTCAATACTAAATACAAAGATTCTGAAAGTGCTCTAATGTTATTGAAATATGTGTTTTCAATCTTAGTAATTTAAGATGAGCTACAATGTAGAAGATACATATCTCAAATTATAATTTTGAGAGCCGTCTTGGAAATTCTTATGAAAATTCAGAATCTGATTTTGTATAAAAGTTTAAACTTAACTTAAAAATGCTTATATCGTTACATCTTTGTAACCTTAGTTATATGCTTCAATGATCGTGTCATTTAGGAGAATAACTCAATATGATTTCTAAATGAAAACTTTAACACAAGAAAAATAGAATTAATTTTGACGCCTTGGTTGATTGTCTCGATACGCATCCGAAACATATCTTTTCTTATCGTTAAAATGTACTAATATTGGTCTAAATGATGTGTCTTTCAATGATCTTGATTGCAAACAAATATTTTTAAATATATGATTTTATTTTGATATTAAAAAGATTTATTGTGCTTCATGTATACATTGCTGAAAAACTATGATTAAGAAATTGAGTTCTATAAATATATATACTTCAATGATCATCTATATGTTTTTCTCTCCTACATTATTAAAGACTTTCATCAATATAGTGAATGATCTTAAGTCTAGAAATATTTCAGTTCACTCAAATGATTCTTAAAAGAAAGAAAATGTAAATGTTTTTGAAAGAATTTGAGCTTCAAATGAATCATTTTCTGATTAATATTTCTATACATTTTCTCAAAGATTTAGAGAAAGCATAACTTGTTCTTAAAGGATTAGAAAGAGTAATTGGTACAAATTTTGAATAATTCTAGATCACTCTACATTCTCGATATCATAGAATTTCAGTTTTATTCACGTTTATCATTAAAATCTGAAATTCAACCAAAGAAAAGAATGATTAAAGAAGAATGCATCTTTTGAGGGGGAGCTTTAGATATTCAGTATCTTCCTAAAGTTACTTTAATTTGAAGCATACCTTGATTTTTATGGATTGATTTTGATGAACCTCCTTATATTGCAAGACTTACTTTAATTATAAGTTTATATCTTGAGATGAGTTTTATAAAGGTTGTCTTATCTCAAACCTTGAGTCTTATGAAAATAAGCTAAAACTTATAGAAAATATATTTTTTGAGATTGACAATTTTATTGAACATTATCTTCAAATTCTAAACTCTTAAATAGAATGATCAATTGAGGGGGAGAAAGAAAATTTCAGAAGAAGAGGTCTTATGGAACTTAATCGCATAAATCTATAACTAAAGGAGAGAGAAAGAATACTAAATGAAAAGTGATCCTAATACTCTCCAATATGTATCATCTGAAATTTAAATCTGAAAATCTTTATGATACACCTTGAGGCTTGTTATTTGGTTAATATATCTTATGCATAAATCATGAACCAAATTGCAACTCAAACAGTTGTTCTTAAGAGCCTCTAACTTAATGAAAAAGGGGAAGAATAATGTGTTGAATTTTCTTGAGTATCTCTTAGAAAATCTATTTTGGAAATTCAGTAATGAGTCCTAATTGGCTTGTTCTTTAGAACTTCAATTTTGTGCCAATTCATTATTATATGTACCAAAATGTGCTTCTTCTTAAAGGAATAAATTCTTTAAAAGAGCTTTAAAAGAACCTTCAAAGCTTTGAATTTTATGCATATTCTAAGATATATCATAAATTGCATGAATTCATATTTTAGTATTTATTCCATAATATTTTTACACCATAAAAAAAAAAACTTTGCAATCATACTTAATATATTGCTCTTATACTCTAAAAATTAGTTAAATTGCTCTCATGTTGCTAAAATACTTGATATATTGGGCAAAAGATCTTAAATGAATAAGCTTTTATATTTATCATTAAAGAATGGTTAGATTTTCATTCGTGCTTTCTTTGAATATCATTCTTGATACTTCTTGAATTAACTTGAGAAAGATTCCACCTACACTTAATTTGAAAACTATCTTTGGAACCACATTAGATGTGCTCTCATCATAATTTGCTCTGAAATTATCCAAAATGGCTCTGATCTATGCTCATTTATCTTTTTCTAACATTATTGCCTTGAGCATTCTTATCTTTGTGCTTAATGTTTCACTATCTTTTTGATGTTGTCAAAAAGGGGGAGAAATATCTAAGTATATGCTCATAATGCTTTATGTGTTGATTATGTTAAGTTGATTACTAAAGCATTATCATGAAGTATAATTTAAAGATACATATTTTCTACTTCATATAACTTAGCTATGCATTACTTCTAGAACACAATATATTTTATATTGCATATACTCCAAGTTTTGTCATCATCAAAAAGGGGGAGACTGATGACCCAAAGATTGATTTAAAGATTGATTTTGATGATCACAAAACCTTGAAGTATAAATACTAATGTTTGTGTTGCAAGGAGAAAGATATTTATTTTGCAAGGAACATAGCAAGTTGGAAGAACACAAGAAGGCCTCCAAAGCTCTCAAGAAAAGTTGGAAGAAAGCTACAATTTATTGGCCCAAGTTTCAAGTTCAAAGGATTCAAATTGGAGGAGCAAATTCAAAGGAAAATTCAAAAGAATAGTCCTCGAGTCGACTCCTGAAGAATTCGAGTCGACTCCGATGCTTGTCGAGTCGACTCCAGAGTAGAACGAGTCGACTCCAGGGAGTAACAGACAGAAAGACAGAGAAGCTATTTTGGATCCTGAGAGCCGAGTCGACTCCTGAAGAACTCGAGTCGACTCCGATGGCTGGCAAGTCAACTCCTGAGGAAAACAAGGCAAAAAGTCAGAGAGCCAATTTCAGACACTGAGAACCGAGTCGACTCCCGCGAAGTCCGAGTCGACTCCGAGGTAGCGCAACCCCAAAGACAGAAGACGGTATTTTCGTCTCTGAGAGGCGAGTCGACTCCAAGATAGTTCGAGTCGACTCCAAGGCAGCGCGACCCCAAAATACAGAGGATCAGTTTTCGGGCTCTGAGAGCCGAGTCGACTCCAAGAGAATCCGAGTCGACTCGAGGAAGAAAATCAGAAAGTATGTCCTCTGGATTTCTAAGAATGAGCCGACCCCTAAGTGCCCAAGTCGTCTCCAACTATTGGCGAGTCGACTCCAGTTTGGTCCGAGTCGACTCTAGGACAAGGCATGCACATTAATTCAAATTTGGAACAGTGGCCGAGTCGTCTCCAGAAAAGCATGAGTCGACTCCTGCTACAGCCGAGTCGACTCCAGATCGCGCGAGCCGACTCCGAGCCCAACGGATACATTGTCAGAATGTGCAGACGGGTCATAACGGCTCTATTTTTGTCTCTAACGGCTAGTTTTTGTTTCCACGCTATCAAAAGCTATAAAATCAAGAGGAGAGCTAGGGGAGATGGAATGGAAGTGGGAGAGAACATTTAGGGAAGAGATTTAGAAGAGATTACAAGGAAAATCTTCCAAAAGCACAAAAGGGCCATTCAAAGCAAAATAGAGAGAAGAAGAGCATCCAAGTGAATCCCAAAGCTACCTCTTCAACTGTGTGCTGCCTTGTGAGATCCTCTACTTCGTGCAAAATCAGAAGAGGGTCAAGTGAAGAAGAAGCCGAGTTCCTCCATCTACGAATCAGTTTGAGGGCTTCTTCTCTTTACTTTACTTATTTATAGTTGCTATATTTGCTTAAGTGAGAAGCTTGTATTTGATTTAAACTCTTGTTCTAAGATCTTGTAACTTGATTCAATCAAGGGATTAAATCAAGGGGTTAAGGTTTGTTGGTGAGCCAAAGGAAAAACCAACGTTGTAAGGTTGTGGTTGGTGAGCCTTTGGGAAAACCAACTGGGTTGATTGTGAACCCGGAAAACAATCGTTGTAAGGTTTTGGTTGGTGAGCCTTTAGGAAAACCAACTGGATTTGATTGTGAACCCGAGAAAACAATCGGTTGGTTCTAGTCGGTGAGCCTGTGAAAAGCGACCGAGTTCGTTGTGATCTCGCAAAACAACAAGTTGGGTTGTGAGCTTGTAAAACAACCGGCTGTAATCTGTAGGATTAATGTGAAATTCCCAAGAGGTCTTGGAGAGTGGATGTAGGTGCTGGGGTGCACCGAACCACTATATGTTTGTTGTGTTTGTAATGCTTCTTGTCATTGTCTAACTGACTTACTTACTTAGATAAATTGCTTGCTTAACTCTTATCCGCGCATCCTTTAGTTGCAAGCATATTCAATCAAGTCACATTCTATACATCAAACTGTTGCTAAGTTTAAATTTCACTGTGCATCTATACAACTTAACATAATTAATCAAAAAGTTTCAGAAGTAGTATAAAAGGATTTAAAAGACCCAATTCACCCCCCCCCCTCTTGGGTTGTATCTACTGGGCAACAAGAAGACCAGTTTTCAGGCTCTGAGAGCCGAGTCGACTCCAAGAGAATCCGAGACGACTCGAGGAAGTAAACCCGAAAGAAAGATCTTTGGATCCTTGAATACGAGTCGTCACCAGAAGGCAGAGTCGTCTCCGGATATTGGCGAGTCGACTCCAAGTTTGGCCGAGTCGACTCCAGAACGGGACAGCACTTTAATTCAAATCCTGAACAGTGGGCGAGTCGTCTCCAGTAAAGCATGAGTCGACTCCAGCAACAGTCGAGTCGACTCCAGATCGAGCGAGTCGACTCCGATCCCAACGGACACTGTGTCAGGAGTTGCATATTGTGCAGAACGGCCCTAAAAGTGAGTCTAACGGCTAGTTTTCTATGGGGATTGCTTAAATAGCCAGATTGAACAGTAATAGACACGAAGTAAGAGACTCCATTCAAAGCAAAAAGGGATTTCCACCTACCAAAGCCTCTCTAGAGTAAATACAAGAGAAAGAAGGAAGAAGTGCATTGAAGTCCATCCTCCAAACGTCTTCCTCGCATTCAAGGCTCCTCATCTGACAGCAAATCTTCAGCACATTCAAGAGGAGTTGCAGAGTTTGAGAAGCCCCTTTCTCCACATCCAAAAATCTGTTTGAGGGCTTCTAACTTTTCTTTGTTCATATTGTTTATATACGCTTTTCAAGAAGCTATCCTTGTACTCTTTTCAAACTGCTTTTCTTACTTGATTCAATCAGGGGATTGAATTAAGGGTGTTGAGGTTTGTTGGTGAGCCAAAGTTAAAACCAACGGTGTAAGGGTTCGATTGTGATCCCGGAAAAACAATCGGGTGGTTCTAGTCGGTGAGCCTGTGAAAACCGACCGAGTTCGTTGTGATCTCGTAAAACAACAAGTTGGGTTGTGAGCTTGTAAAACAACCGGCTGTAATCCGAGGAATTATAGTGAACTTCCAAGTGAAGCTTGGGGAGTGGACGTAGGAGCAAGGGTTAGCTCCGAACCACTATAAAATCTCTTGTGTTTGTGATTGTTTCATTGTCTCTTCCATTCCCTTCATTCACTGCATATAGTAAACTAATTAATCCACTTGCAATAAGTTTTAATTAGTTACTCACAAAGTTTTTAATTGCAATAATTACTTAAAACCCAATTCACCCCCCCTCTTGGGTTGTCTTTTTGGGCAACACAAGAAGAGAGAGAAACTAGAGAGAGAAGAGAGAGAATAAGAGAAGAAAAAGAGAGAACCGTGAGGCTCTCTCTCTCTTTTTCCCAAATGGAGGAAGGTTGCCTCAAGTGACGGCAGTCGCCGGTGGACAGCGGTCCCTTGATGGCATCGACGGCAAGCCACACTCGGTGGCGACCAGCAAAAACAAAGAAAATAACATAAAATAGGAGAGACCTTGTTTATCATCAATTCGGCGCCTTGCCGGTCGGATTCATGGTGGAAACAATTGTTCAAAGATCAAAAAAGATAGGGAAGAAGGGTTAATAACCATATCTCGCCTTTGGAGAGCTCTAACGGCCTAATCGAGAATGAGATTCCCGAGAGATCTTCCATGGAAAACCCAAAAAAACCTCTCAAAATCGGTTGTGATGGAGGATGGCTTCAAAGGTAGGGCGCCTAAGAAGAAAAAAATGACATTCTTTTAAAGAGGAGCCCTAAGGCTCCAAGAAATTGAATAAGAAGGGTTTGCAAGATGAGTAATAGCGCTTGCAACTGCATGCAGACAAGGATTTAGCAGGTGGTACATCCATATTCTAAAGATAATTGTGAACCACTGATTGCTAGATTGCCCAAGGAGGTAAAGACGAGAGTTGGTTCCTTACCAAACCATCCATAATTTGTTAGATTTTAGATATTGTCGTATGGTGATGCATACACTCGTGCAGTAGTATCAAAGCAAGCTAATGTCTGACTATATGATCTCTGGAGAACTAATTTTTGCATATTTGGTTGATCATAAAAAATGGTATATTCCAAAAAGACTTATGTTTGGTTGAACATCTATTTTTTAGAAAAATTATATCTAATACTTATTGGAAAAAAATATTGGATACCTCGATCTTAGGCCAGACCTGCCCTCTTGAACTCGGATGTAAACCGAGAAAAACAATCTCGGCTCCAGCCGAGCAGCCGGCCAACTATAATGAGCTATCTTAGCCCCGACTGAGAAGCCGATCAGCCATGGAACTATCAGTCGAAGAGAACAATCAACACGTGTCGACAAGGGCTGACAATTCCAACAATTGACAGCTCTGCCAGCTCGCAGTCGTGATACTACCATGGCCTGTGCACTGCTAACACTTCCCGCCACCCATGCGGACTGGCTTCCACGTTATGGCCGTACTACCAGCTATTATCTGGTCATCATTATACGCCACGTTAGGCTAGATAACGATAAAATAGGCACCCCTATATAAAGATGCAGCTCGGGAGACCTTAGGTGTATATGCAATATTATTCATAGAGACCACGCTTTGCTGAAATTCTCTCCCTTCTTTGTTATTGCCTTATTATTCTGACTTAAATATCGAAAAGTCCTCTTCGAAAACTCTCCGACAAGCGACTTTTTGTAGGCCACGTCCAGAGTAGATCCACCCCGGTACCTCGACCAGCCTGCTTAACTTGTCCGGAGCTGCATTCCGACCTCAATCCGGATCCAACGGCAACAATACCCATTATATCCTTAGCAAAGAAAAAAACTTATGTTTATTTTATTTAAAAATGTTAATTTTTTTAAAAAATAATTTTAATTTTTAGCCAGTATAAAATTATTTTTTATTTTATATAATTATTTTTTATAAAATATGAAAAAGCTACTTTTTGCCTTTCTTTTTTTTTTCATTTTCTAATTATCCATCGTGACCTATCGAACCATTATCCTAATTAATAGCACATGTTCGATTATTTCGGTATTAGGGTCACCGATAACCGCTTCTTTTTAGTTCAGCTCGCATTCCTATCGCCCGTGTCCCGATTCTTTCCTTCCCTTTTTTCTGTTTGCTCGGACTCGGACGCCGGTAGAGAGAAGAAAAAGAAATGCCTCCTACCATCTGACCCTCTCCCGCCGTTTATTTTTACCTTTTACCTCTCCTTCTCTCTATATCTCTCTTATTCTTTCTTCGTCTCCAAGTATAAGGATTTGGGATTTAGAGACAGAGAGAGGTCTCCAATGGCGTATGTGGACCACGCATTCTCGATCTCGGACGAGGACATCATGATGGAGACCTCGTACGTGGTCCAGAACCGGCCTCCCATCAAGGAGATCGGCCTCGCCGTCTCCCTCCTCGTCTTCGGCACCCTTGGCATCGTCATTGGCGTCTTCATGGCCGCCAACAGGGTCGGCGGTGACCGAGCCCACGGTATTCCCCAGACCCAATCCCAATCCCATCCCATTCTCCTCTCTAAACCCTAGCTAGGGTTTGTCTCTCTTTTCCTGATTTCCTTTTGATCGGTTTTCTGATGCTTTCTTGGGGAAATTAGGGGTTTTCTTTGCGATCTTGGGGTCGGTGCTCTTCATACCGGGGTTTTACTACACGCGGATCGCCTATTACGCTTACAAGGGGTATAAGGGCTTCTCCTTCGCCAACATACCGCCGGTTTGAGGGGTTTTCCGTTCTTGGAAACTGCCTTCAGGTGTTGTTGTTATGGCTTGTCATGTGTACAGATCTCTTCTTGTAGCCTGCCCTCCACCTCTCCTTTCCTTGTTGTACTTATGTATGAATAATCTGTTGCGCGAATATAGTTGATTATGCGAGAATGAGATTTCCTGTCAGTTTGTTTCTTGCTCTCTTCTGATTTCATGATTTGGTAGCTCTGCTTGGGATCTTCGATACAAAGTAAATTTATAAAAAAATTGTTCAAGATATTAATACTGTTGTTCATAGCTGCTGTCAAGGAAATCATAAAAAAATATCAAAAAAGATTGATTTTTATAGCAAAAATCTTTGAACTTGTGGTTGTTACTGTTTCTTCGGTCTCTCACTTCTTCAATATCACTCTGCTCTTAGAGTCTGATTGTTTTGTAAGTAAAGTGCTTAATTTGTTGATTAGTGCAATGATTCTTATGATGGGATTGGAAGTCATGTAAACTAGACAAAATTAGATCCACATACGAAGGTGAGGGTTTCTATAGGAGGATTTGTTACACTGTCATCATTAACTTGATGAGGAGAAGGTTTCTTTTATCATTCCAGCTCTTAGCATGATGAGTAGGGATACTGTGGCAGTTGCCAAATGTGAGCCCTCTATATATGAAACATGCTCTTACCTGTGAACACATTTGGCAATGAGTTACTACAAAGCAACACTTAGCAGCCAGTCAAGTTATGCAATCAAATGCCTTAATGTGATTCAGTTAAACATTTGTATATATGTCCATCCTGCCAAATTTTCATGGCTTCACATCCATTAGAATTCGCTTGTGCACTCATTTGTCTTTCTCTTTACATCAATAAATGCCATACTCTTTACAGATAGACTTCTGAGAGATGAGGTTGTCAAATCTTTGATATATTTTCATAGACATTTGTCTTTGGATATGGATTCTTCTATTGTTCTTTTTCCCTTCTTTTCTTATCTTTCCTCCATCCTTTTTCCTTTTTTTCATAAATATTCTCCCCATCTACTTTTAGTTTGCTGTGGTGCCTTCAAAACAATCTCCTGAATGGTGCTTTTTGTTAAATATATAGAAAAGATTATAATGGAGAATCATGGTATTTTGTGCTGAAATCTATGTTCACATTCATGGAAAGCATCAAATTAGGGCTCAACAGTGAAGTTAAGAATGAATTCTTGAGATGGTTCAAAGATGAGTAAGCATCTTTCAGGTATCTGGAATGTGTTGCTTTTTCAGAGGCATAACTTAATGAATGCTTGTCCTTGACTCCTTTCAACACAGATAATCCCTCCTTAAAAATCTAAATCCCACATCTGAGACTTCCTCATTATTTATTCTCATGACTTTATTCTTTTATGTGTCAAATATTGGGTTATTATTTGGGCGCAAGGTCGTATATGTCACAGTAAGAGTCTAATTTACATAAGGATAGTTTTAGTATGTTTTGTGTACAGATAGCTTAGGAGGTCCAGAGTTTGATTAGAGATCTTGACTTCATCGACCTTCCTCTAGCTTTAAGTAGTTAGCTCCATATCTTAAAGGGAGATGCCTCCCCCATGATTTAGAGCCCAGAGTGACGAATTAGATGTTATGCTTCATGGGTTGCAATTAAATTTCTTCAGCATGGAATCCCTTGTGGATTATAGGCGACCCCTTTCTTCTCCCCGCTTTCTTTTTGCTTCCCTTTTCTTTTATCTTGGCCCTACTTGTTTGTGAGCACCGACTCTACTGTCATAGATCATCATGTCACAAATGAAGATCAATTACCTACCTGTCGCTCTTTTCTGGTTGCTTAGCGAGCTTCTTCACGGACATCCTTTGATTTCATCCACATACTTCATCTCTAATTAGTGTTTGTCCGCAGAAGTTGCTGCATGGCAGAAAAGGCCACAAGAGCATATATTTGAATCTTATGGTGAGGTACAATCCTGGTTGTTTTCCTATGTAAATATTCTTGTATGAACCATTCAAAAAAAGTTCTTGTATTATTATGTCCAATGCTGCTGTCACATGCATCTAGAGTGAAAGTTTATCTTATTGTGACCAGGAATCTTTTTATGCAAAAGCTTCTTTTGGTGGAAGTAATTGGAAAGCTATTTCTTAACTAGATAACTAAATTGTATCTACTAATTAGCATGACTAAGAAACATTTGCTTGTAGGCATCAATGCATGATCAAATTCTTGATAGAGATAATGTGTCTTAAAGAGTTGTAGTGTGGCATAGTTTCCATGTTAGCTACTTGTCCTTATAGGATACCCATGGCTTTTATGAAAAGTGCATGAGGGATAATATGCTTGATCTTTTAATAATGATGGGAAGAATGCCATCAATGCTTTTAAAATCCAAGGGTGTTATACGATGTTATCATGCCAAGCTCTTTCTGCCATACTCATAATGACTTGAATGGCCAAGGAAGTTTTTGGTAACTTGAGGATGGCTACTTTTTAGTGGGAAAATAAAGTATAGATTTAGAGTTCATCAACATGATATTATGCACTTTGGATTTCACCGGCATGCTTTGTGAGCTCACATTTTGTCACCTTCATTTCTAATTTTGATGATCTTATTTTTATGAGATATATCATTTTAAAACCTCGAATTGCTACTGCAATGGAGTGAAAGTTTCAAACTTTCTGCACGGCAATAATATCAAAAACTTAAAATACATATATAATTTAAATTTAAGTTGATATGATACTTATGTTTACCTTGTCAGGGAGCATGTTAACTAACGAAGTTATAAATGTTAGGGAAAGGGTTTTGGGTAGAATATTTTTCCCAATAGGCTTCTGATAAGTTAATTGTTGATTGTAATGAAGTCCACAAGCCTACACTTCTGCAAATTGCTATTTCTCATTTCTAATTCGTTACAGTCCTCGTTCTTTTCCCTTCCTCTTCTACTTATCCCACCTAAGATGTAACCCTAAATAGTTTTTCTTGTGCATACTAAGACACCTTTTGTGATTTGCATTCCATTAATAGAACTTGAGAAACAATAGATAGAGTGAAATAACTGTCAGTAGATTATGAAGCCACATGCTGACATACACATGTCAATGCATGTGTGTGCATGCTGCACTTGTGGGCACATGTAGGTAGGTATATAGGAGAAGTCAAGAAGTATAAAATTAGAGTAGTTCTTTCCAAGCAGGGATGTTGGAATAAGTAAACCAGAAAGTTCAGTTTAATTATTATCAGTTTTATATGGGAAATATCAATTCATCACAGAAGCTATATAAGGTCCATTAGGGTTTAGGTGATTGCTTGAAATGTTTCAGATTTTTTTTCTTGTAATGGTGTTCGAATCAGGTAAGTTCTATTTATTTATTTATTGTCTGTTCCTTCTGGATTAGGGTCTATGATTTTACACCGTTTGTGTGCTCTAAAAAGTTTAATTATTCTATTGTTAATAGCAAAGATGGACTCTTGGGGATATTACTGAAGATTTTGCTGTTTTTGTGGTGGAACCCATGCCCTTTCTTCTGTTATCCAACTTTCTTGCTCTTTCTTTTCACTTGTTATCTTGACATGGCCATCATGTATAACATTGTAAATTATTGGCCATGTATGATATTATAAATTGCTTGTGCATCTTTGCTATCACTTCAAGAACTTATTATTTTTTTTAACTAGATCACTTAAGATATTGTTTGCGCTTGAGCTTTTGGCAATGCTGATGTAAATCCTCTACATCATTTTCTTTTCTTTTAATTATTAATTGGTGGATTCATTTTTTGTTTGTCATTTTTGTTTAATGAAATTGGTCCTATGTAATTGGTGTTATGGGAATCTGACTTTAATTTTATGTGAGAGGTAAGTTTGAGAAAATGATGTGACCCAGTAAACAAAGAAGGAAAAAGAACTTTAATTAGTAAAATTTTAGAGAGTGTTGTACTTCCATTGGATCGACCAAGGCGTGTAAGTTGAAAAGGGTTGTACTTGGAGGCAAAATGATTTGCATACTAACCATATTTTGATTCAATTTTGCAATTAAAATCTAACATATTCATCATAAAAGCTCTTCTTTTCATCCTCCAACAGTAAGGCAAGGTGAATTGACCAAGATTGGTGCTCTTTGGTGGTTCAGGTATATAATTGCTGTGTTGCCCTTTTTTGGGTGAGACATTGAAAGTAACTTTTACTAGCACTCACTTGTAAGATGTGCCCAACAGCTAATGTTACCTGGTGACAGTTGCATTATAACCCTTCTTTGGATAAGCATGGTTCAAACTGTAAAGAGGTGGTGCATAATCTTTGAAATCTGAGATCTGGCAAATACTTGGAACATTTGATTTTTACATCCACGTTCAAAGGCTCCATGCCATTGTTTTTACTCGAAAGTAAGGGGAGAAGTAACATTTTGTATAGGTAATTGTCAAAATTTGTTAGGGATATTTGGTGTCCTGGGACAGTTTTGAGAATTCTAATGGAGAACATTTACGGTGTGCATTAGAGAGAAGGGAAGATGCATCCTTTCTGAAAAATTGACTTCCCAGTGATCTAAATATGCATCAGGGTATTAAAGAGGGCAGATGAGAAGATGAATTTCTAGGAGAACCAGAAGAGTTTATTAGGTCTATATGATGATGAATTCATGGTAAATATGTAGTGCGATGACAGTGAGATAGCATTTCTCATGTTGGCAAGGTGGGAGCATCAGTTACATACCCAACCTGGGGAATTTTAGTGAGTGGATTTGTATTCCTAAATAAAGGAGTTGCTGCTGACCTAATTATATAAGCAAGTTGTTTGATCTGTTGAAAAGGATCATAAGGAAGCCTATGTTGGAGATTCTTTATGAAATTCCATCGATAATGGAAGGAGAATCATGTGCTTGTAACACATACTGATGCTTTTGGTATCAGATTAGATTTGATTTGGAGTAAAAGTACTCTCTTTTAAAATTGATTTTGAACTTCAGGCCTGTTGGATAAATTTTGGTCATCTTTTTGGGTTAGAAGCATAGTTATTGTAAAATTACCAAGGACAATAAAGTGGTTGCTGTATTGCAGTAGCTTGAGACTTAAAACTTGGAACTGCAATATGATGAAGGAAATAGGTTCATTGATCGTGTCCATCAATATGGAGAAATCATAGTTTATGTCATGATGGACGTACTTTTGTGTAACATGCTTCCGCTGACGATCAGTGTTGGTGATGTTATTCAAATTGAGAAATAAATAGAAAAGTAGATCATATTGCAAGCGTCCAAGATATTTTAGGTAGTCAGATGTTTAGTCCATACTGTGGATGGAAATCTTTTGGGTGTTTGACCTGACAATTTTCTTCGTTCCCGGACATGAATGGGAGGTTCTGGCTAACTGCTGATGAACCAAAAAGCTGTTGTATTTGAGCTGGAGAATTTCAGCCAGACTGGTGAGTTTTTGTTTCTGCAGCGGCTCCAATCTTAACATGCCGTGATTTTTTCCGGTTAGTTTGACATGCTGTGGTTTACTATTCTGGTCAGAGTTATGAATTCAATCTTGTTGAAGTTTCTATTGAATGAGAACAGTCCTAAAGTCTTGCCTTAGTTTTTTGATGGTGCGAACAGTGAATTCATTCTCTTTCAATTTCATTAAATGGCAGCATGCTTGTTGAACGCTTTGCCTTGGTCCACTTAAACGTCTCATGCTTCTACAATTCTTTTCTATGTCGGTAGGATTAAATATGTCTTCTGTTTTTTAAGGGTGAATCATGGTAGGATTTTAGGGGAGGTGGGTTTGAAAGGAACGCAAGTGAATGACGAGGATTTATTTAAAAAATATATATAAAGAGGATTTTGAAGCACAATTGCTTGGGGTTTCTAAAACTCTATATATTTTCAATTCGTTTGTAATATTCGGACCTTGTCATGGAAGGAGGGTTGTGTGCCTTCCCTTCATCGCTCATTCTCTTCAAGATTGATGGAGAAGTTTGCTGAATCTTGTATGCCTCTATAATGAATCTTGAAATAATAAGGTCCACCTAATTTATGTTCTTTTTTTTTCACGCAATTATCTACCTCATCATTTACGTTCTATCATCTTACCCGTGCTGTCTGTCTTTCCATGTTCCAGTTAGAGTTCTGTCAACTTTCTAACCATCAAGCCGGTAAGTTTCATACGAGCTGGTGTAGTTATAAAATCTCATTCCAACAGCATGTCCTACCAACCTTCTACATGCTGCAGAGAACAGTCAAACTGAATCCTGAATCGGGTTTCACAATTTACTAACCTTCTTACCTAAGTAGAAAGGAAAATAGTCATCAGAACATAAGTTAACGCTCGTCATCCCTGAGAATGTTTAAATGGTAACCTATGATGAGTTGCTCATTTTTAATAGTTACCTGAGTCAGAAAGGTTGGTGCAGATCCAGGTCAGAGCTGGAAACGGAGCTCCCAAGAATATTTTGAGAGGTGCCCAGGGAACAGATATTGGAGCGAGATTATGGAGAGACCTGCAGAACACCAGTGCAGGTATCTAGGTCCGCTTGATTCTTTGCTAACCTGGATTTCATAGATTTGCCCTCTCCAGCTCTAGAATGCAATTCCTTTGAGCTCCTTTTGTTGTCCACCGTCCAAGTGGAATATTTGGAGGATTAATCTAGCTGTTTGGTACCATACAAGGGACGGGAAGTAATACCTTTTTCTTTTTTTTTGCCCCAAACATCACCGAATAAGTATTACTCCCTTTGTTTTGGGGGGGAAAAAAAAAGCAAAGGTATTACTTCCCGACCCTTGTATAAGAGGTCAGGTGTTCAATTCTTGGTCGAATATTGAACCGGGTTCTGGAGTTTGCTTTTCATCACAACCAACGAGTTCGTACATCGGGAATCAGCTCAGATGAGCCATCCTTTTGCATCCGACCCCGAGTGGCTGCAAAAAAACTGCAGGCAATATCATATGCCTCGGTCATGGTTTTAAAATTGTGGCTTGTTGTTATCTTCTGTCCCTTGATTGCATTAAGACAGACATAAACAAAGATGTTGATTATGGATTTTTTTTTGTTAGCACCAGTATAATGATTTTGGTTGTTAGAAAAATTAATATATCGTTGTTGTAACATTCGGAAGCTTGTGATTGATCATCAGATTATCCTTTGGACTCATGTTATTCAGAGCAGTAAGAATTTCATCTTTCACCTGCACAGTAAGTCTATAATGATATAGTAGAACACTGATATTATATAATATAATATATCGATGTATGATGATATAATATAATACAATATTATATTTATAGTATAATATAATAATAAAAATATAAAATATTATTATTATTATTATTATTATTATTATTATTATTATTATTATATATTAATATTATTATTTTTTATAATTATTATATTTATTATAGATATTTTGGTCTAAAAAGAAAAAAATTATAATTTAAAATAGCATTATGATAGAGCTAAATATGCTTTTTGGGGAAAAATTTCGAAATAAAGTTTTTTTCAAAAAATTATTTTAGATTTCTAATTTTGATTTTTTATTAAATATCCTATCTCATCTAAAAATAATTTTACAGAATTAAAAAATATTTTCTAACTTTTTCGAAAGCTTCACCAAATGAGCCTTATACTCTGGAGGAACTCAAACGGGAGTACACGGGTTCCTCTCATGTGGGATCCTATTCCAGTGAGAGGGGAGAGAGTGGGGTTAGGCGTGCGTCACTACGATTTTGGTTGCTTTTAAGCTTTGCACCCTCGATCCACGCCCATCTGCGTGTCCCTGGCGATCAGTTTAAGGCGAAAGGGCCCAGACTTCAGAGAGGAAGAGAGAGAGAGAGAGACCACCGTCCCTCTTCGTTGCAACGTGTACTCTTGTCAGGCCGCGATGAGTTGTCCACTCCGCCCACGCAATCTAAGCAGGACCACTTTTCTTTTCTTTTTTCTTTTCTTCTTTCCCATCTCCGTCTCACTTTCCAACCTTTCTTTTCCTTCACTCCTCCTTGCCTTCGGCAACTTTTTATATATGTATTTATTTTTTTGCTTTTTTTCCTCTCTCTGTCTCTCTCTCTCTCTCTTCTTCCTTCCATTGTTGCCTTTCTTTTTTTATGTTTCCCTTGTCGTCCGCAAGCAGCATGCAGCACCAAAGACAAGTAAAAAGACCCATGGGATCATGCTATATATCAAATTAAAAAGGAATTAAAACCAGCAGCAGGGCTGATCGAAGCGGACAAAGAGAGTTTGGCATTTGTCTTGGTTCGCTGTCAGATATGGGTGGTGCGTCGAATCCCAATGCTTCTTCTCGATATCCAGCGAGCAGGAGATGCCGAGAATCTCCCATTTTTCATTATCATATTTTTACGATGATCATACGACATGTGTACAGGGACGGCAGGATATCATGACAGTTGTCACTCCACATTTCCTGCTATTGTATTCTGTATATTGTCGATATCCATTCAATGCTCGACTTACTTCTGTATCTTCCCCGCATAAAATCCCCGTATCCAAGTGGTGGGTTGGAGAGGGTTGGTCATGCCTCGCTGAGCTCCTGACCAAACCCAACCAAATAAAAAAAATATATGCCATCTCTCTCTCTCTCTCTCTCTCTCTCTCTCTTTCTACAGTACACCATCAAGCATCTAATTAAGTTTAGCTTAAACACATGTGTTTTTTTTTATAAAGATGACATACACACATATCTAAGGTGGTGTGTCTGGCGTGCATGGCTCCTCCTCTCCTCTTCATCTCCAATCTATTTCTAAATTCTTCGGTTGCATTTGGATTTTAGTTATTTAAATCCGCTTGTTCGAGGCCACAGTACCCGCGTAGCTAGTTGCTGGATGCGATGGACGTGTGGCTCTCTCTTTATTAGCACAATAACGCACAATAGCTAACCTAGCAACTAGCGGTATTAAGAAAAGAAACACATACATAAATTTTTTTTTGTTATAATCATCAATATGAAATAGTAAATATTCAATAAACATTATGATCATTGATTAGTTTGAACTATAATTTTTAGAGAAATAAGAGAGATTTTATAATTTCAGAAGACAAAGGCAATGAAGGACATAGCCGGAAAAAGCGAGATCGAGAGAGAAACACCTACCTGCAACTCGTAAAAGGTGCTTGAGATGCCGAAACACTTGGGATGTCCCACCGGGACTTGTTGGGCAATTTTTTTTTTATCAATCTTAAAGAGCTAGAGTTTTGGAAAGAGAGAGGTAGGTAGATTTTTTTAGTATAGCATTATTTCACTTACCAGACCTAACGTATCCCATCCATCGACTTGAGGTCTCGTTGGGTGTGTGCCTTATTTCCAAAGGACGGGCACTCTCTAATCTCGGCCTAACTAAAAGAAGGCAAACTCTAGAACCTTAAGCTTTTTCCTATTTTTCTTTCCTTCTCTGGCTATCTCTCTCTTACCCTGGCTGTTGAGCCTCCAAAAGCCTCTCCAACACCTCTTTGTTTTGAAAATTTTAAAAAAAAGAGAAAAAAAAAGAAAAAAAAAATTGTATTTTTGCCTATCAATTACAATGTACATAAATAATTTTTATATAAAACTAGAAAGCTGACGAAGTTTGGTAAGACCAATTAAGCTTGGCACAATCAATTACAAATCAATTAAGATAAAGTTTGATAAGGCTGACTAAATTTGGCACTATCAGCCTTTATGGAGGCCGACTATGTTTGGCATAATAAATGATCCTACAATAATTTTAACACTTTGCTCAAAGTTGGAGCCTGCAATTGCCAAAATTCTAATATATTTGTTTGAGGTGATTGTTATCGTACATAAATGCAGTGATAAACAAAAGCTATAGTTATATTGAACATTAGACGTTGCACAAAACTCCGATATATTTGTCTAAAATAATTGTTTCATAAAAAACTGCTATTATATCAATATTTAGATATTATCTAGATACAGAGATTATTTTTTCTCGCAAGAATACAATCATAATTAAAACTTTCCTTGTGCCAAAAGAAAAAATCTTTTTATTTTATCTTGATTTAGGAGAGTGTTGAAATCTTTCCTTCGGTTTCGTTTCTCCGGTACCATCCTTGCTAGAAATGCAAAAAAAAAAAAAAAAAAAAATTGAAGGAGATTATTAGCATTGATGAGAAAATAAAAAACAGATATGGTAGAAGCTATATTAGTTATTTTATTCCACTGATTTGGGTTCATTGTAAAAAAAAAAAAGAGAAAGAGTTAAAAACAGTTTGTAGCATGGCCATCATGCGCTTGATAAAACTAATAGCTAAAAATATTTGGTTAAAAGGTCCAAAATATGATGCTAATATTATTTTATTCGTAAGCCTAATTACCATTATAACAAAATAAGAGTCTTATACTAAATTTCTATTTGAATATTCATTACTAAAATATATAATGACTTACCTCTGAAACCACTGTAACGGTGTTATCTTATACCGATTTCTGAGGGGGCAGCGGGAGGATCTTTCCGCATATTGCATTATTAGTAGATCCATCCAGGTTCCATCGGGCCCAGCACTTAAACAATAATAAATATTTTTCTATTTAATGCCACCTATCACCTCAGTGAGGAATGCAGTGGACTGTCCCATGAAGCCAAGGCAAATATTAAAAGCCATCTCTTTTCTGATACGCTTGATAAAGTAGAGAATATAATCCATAAGCGTATATCTCATACATACATACATACATACATACATACATATATATATACCCAATTAAAAAATGAATAAGAAAGTAATCTAGGAGTGTATTTCTCATGGATACATTAACACCCACCCCCCTAGCGTATCCTAAAACACAGAGGCGTGCATATATTAAGTCAATTTATTTTTTTAGTACAAATCGAGAATCAGACGCACCTGAATGACCGATGTGGCATGATCAAAGCTATTGACTGTGGAGCTGGGAGACTGGTCCACAGACCCACAGCCCATACTTGCGCACGTGCGAAGCAAACCCTTCAAAAACGCATAAACCTAACCGGCTCGCAACCATCTCCTTCTCTCTTCTCTTTGTCGTCTCCTCTTGCACCACATTGTAGGATACCCCTTCAACCATGCACATAATAAATATGAAATATAATGTAAATAATACTTATTCTAACCTTGTAGAAAGTTTTAGTGATGCAATTACAAGGCTAGAAAGGCTTTCAAGATATAATAGTTATTTATTATTTTAAATTTATTTTTTAGAATAAAGCAATAGTTATTACAATATTCACTATTAGCCATTTTAATGGAACAAATAACCTAATAAAAAAGCAACAAATATTATGTTACAAAATCACAAATTACATTATTGTTTCAATAATTATCTTTTTGATAAAAAAATATTTGCAAAAAATAGGTAGATGAGAAAAATGCAAAAAAGAAAGAAATTCAAAAGTAAAATAACAGCCATTGCCTCCGCCATGCGGCTGTCACTCCTTGCTGTCCAACCCACCGTGCTCTCATGTTGCACTTGGCGTATGGAAACTTCTCCCCTGCTTCCTCCTATGAGAGGCCCCAAAACAAACAAACAAACAAATTGAGAAGCAACGAAAAGACTCGTATTTGCTATGAGATTTTCGTCCTCCACGACAGAGGAGGAGGAGAAGAAGGAAAGATGACGATGCCGTAGATTTCCTTTCCTTAATCTCCTAATCTAAGAGAGAGTTCACCGATTGATTGCAAGAGAAGAGGGAGTAGAGGAATGCGATCAATCGGTTGTGCCAACCACACTGAGGAGAGAAGATAAGGGAGAGTCCTCTATCCCTGCCCCTCCGTCTCTCTCTATTTTTTTCTTTTCTTTTTAATGCAAATCCACCCTCTACCTAGTCCATCATTCCTGAGTCCACCTTGCATCTCTCTCCTCTTTAGTCGTTGCCACCTTGCATCATTCCCCCTCTTTAGAGAAAAGAAAGGGAGATTAGGGATTTGGTGGTGGTGGTGGTGTTTAGCCGACCACAACGAGAGGGGAAAGGAGACAGGAAAACGAGAGAGAGAAGAAATAGAGGAAGGAAGATAGCCATTCGAGCTCAGGACATCTGCTCTACATGGATCCCAAGTTTAAATCACCATTTGTTACAAAAACTTAAGTTGATAAAATAAAATAGATTTATTTATATATTTTATAATTTTTTATACTATTTACTATTTATCTCAAAAGTTGATGAAATGAGATAGGTTTACTTATATATTTTACATTTTTTTATCTCTTCTCTCATTTTGCACCCTTGCCGATAGGATCGCAATCAGGTTGGGATGCTAAGAGACGAGGGATGGAAGATGGAGTGAAGAAGGAATGGAGGAAAGGGTGCATGGTGAGGGTTCATCAAGCACATGATACACTAAAAACTCCAAATTTGGTATGGTTTAGGGAGAGCAGTACTGCCATCTAACGTATATAGGTATAGATGCCGTATAATCGCACAGTACCTATAAATGGTGAAATAGTGCACACATGGTACACTCCATCGCCAAGTCCAATGGCATCCTCGTAAATTTATTAGAATCTGGTGGCACTTTTAAATCCATCCACCGTTTTGTTTATAGCACAACATTCGTGCTCTCTAGCTAGGGAGAGAAACAGGGTTAGAAGATACACACACCCACCCGGAGAAGGGAGAGGGGAGTGTGGGAAAAGAAGGGAAAGAAGTAGAAAAAAGACAGCGGGACCTGCCTTAGGTCGGCCGGAGATGTGCCCGACGACGAAGAATCCCGGTGCCGGAGCGCCCGCACCGGAGTCCGGGGAGGAGTCCGACTGGCGGGATGAGGCCATCAACGGGGGATCGCTGCGCCACGTGGACCTCCACACGGGATCCAACGGCTGGGCGTCCCCGCCGGGCGACCTTTTCGCCCTCCGCGGCTGCAACTACTTCTCCCGCCGGCAAAAGACCCCTTCTGGCGACTGGCTCCTCAAGCCCGCCGGCGTGGACTGGCTCCGATCCGCCTCCCGCCTCGACAACGTCCTTGGCCGCCCGGACAACCGCGTCGCCGCCGCCCTCCGACGGGCCCAGGCGCTCGGTCTCTCCCGCAAGGTCTTCCTCTTCGCCGTCAACCTCCAGATCCCCGGCCGCGAGTGCCACTCCGCCGTCTTCTACTTCGCAGCCGAGGATTCCATCCCCTCGGGCTCCCTCTTCTACCGCTTCGTCCACGGCGACGACGCCTTCCGCAACGCCCGCTTCAAGATCGTCAACCGGATCGTCAAGGGCCCCTGGATCGTGAAGGCCGCCGTGGGGAACTACGCCGCCTGCCTCCTGGGGAAGGCACTGACCTGCAACTACCACCGCGGGGAGAACTACCTCGAGATCGACGTCGACATCGGGAGCTCGGCGATCGCCAACGCGATCCTCCACCTGGCGCTGGGCTACGTGACGGCGGTGACGATCGACATGGGGTTCCTGGTGGAGGCGCAGGCTGAGGAGGAGCTGCCGGAGAGGCTGATCGGGGCGGTGAGGGTGGCGCAGATGGAGATGGGGTCGGCTACCTACGTGGAGACACGGGGGAAGGCGGTGGAGGTCGGGAAGCCTCGGAACCTTGCCAAGGTCAATCACCACAACCAGACCCCGAGGGCGTCCAGATCGGGAGACGCCAAGGAGCGCGAGGAAGAAGGTTAGGAATTTTTTTTCCTCTTCCTCATTTGTTCGATTGAAAAATAAAAATGTAGACTTTACCTGCTCTCTTTTAAAAAGCCCCCATTTTTAGGGTTCGTAGATAATAATCTGTTGCATTGGGGAGAGAAATCGCTGGAGATTGATTACTGTTTGTGGGATGATTTATTTGTTAGCCTTCTATTTGATCTCCACTTGGCATTTGCTGTTTGATGATTTCCTCCTCTCTCTCCAGTGGAAAAGAAAATTTTAATCATTTATCTTTTCTTGATCATGTTTATGAATAATAGTCGCACTAAATTATCGTCCATGTTATTATAGTTGTGGTTTGCGTTGGAATCTTCTAGGTGAAACGATGATGATTTTGTTCTACTGTTTGGTGGGCTTCCTTTGTCTCTGTGTACGTTCTGAAACTTTCTTTGGATTTCATCAACTGTTGAGGGCTTGTTGTCTTTTGAGCCTTCGGTTGGTGAGAGCACAATTGACTTCTAGCTTGTTCAGTTGTTGGCAAACGGAGATTTTTCTCTGGGTCCCCAGAAGCCCACTCTTATGTTCGGTTATGGTGAGTTACGGTGTGCATCAGATGAGATGAGCAATGATATTTGCAGATGAATTATTGTTGTTGTTGTTATTGTTATTATAGGGCAGGTGAACCTTTGAGAGATAGAGGTAACGGGTTCCTAGATTGGGAGGGTTCTCAGCTCAAATGAAATGTTGAGGCAGAGAGAAGGGACAAGTTTATATATCGCTAAATTAGGTTTTTTTAAGGTGTTCTGAATGGTTTAGAGTGTTGTAATATATGTGCAATTACTTGAAATAAGTTTTACATGAAGGAGCCAAAGAAATTAGCTCTTAATATCTTCTTTGTTATTTGATTCGTAAGGTAGATCCATAGAACGAAAAGCCCATAGAATAGCCATAAAACATTGGCAGAAGGCCTCTATCCCGTCAATAGTGTTAAACTTATAAAATCTGCCAGCATGGGATTATATTAAGTTAAAAATGTCATAGAAACAAAGGAAAAAAAAAAAACGAAATGCCTGGTCATGACAGTAAAACTCTGATCTGTTAACATTAGACAACCCTGTTGATTAAGGCAGTACTCGGATCAGATTTTACTCTGTTCTTTGGAACTACACATCAGTGTGTTTGTGATAGATGAATTAACTAAGGATCATCTTTTTGTAGATAACAAGGAATGAGACCTGACACTGAATGGAAGATACGAGTCAGAGGAGCTGCATTATAAAAGTTTCTTTAGGCTCCTGTTATTGTGGGGTTAGAGAGAGTCAAATGTTTGCGGCCTTATTCTGCATGAGTTGAGGCTATTTTTGTGTTTTGAGCCCGTGACAACCTAGATCAGAAGGGAGCAACCTAACCATTGCTCCATGTCCTGCCCTCTAAGATTCTTTTGTAATTGAATAACTGAAACATATGCTTTGCAGAATATAAACTGGGTTGTAAGGTTCGTCCACAACGTGAAATATCCGGTCTCTTTCAGTGTGTAATTAGAAAAAGGAATTGGATAGGCAAGGTGGCCATGGATTTTTGGGAACATCTATATCATGTCGAATATCAAAATCAAACACAGATACTAGCCCTTTCAGTTTCTTTCATCTGATTGGTATGAATATTCTTTCGTTTGACTCTGAAGATAGAAAAGATCGCAGGAAGTCATTTAAATCATCTGTTATTGCGGAGTGTCCAACATCAATATTTTTTCGGCTTTGAGAGTATCTACTGTTTTGGACTATAAATCTTTATGGCTAATATCTTTGATAGGCAAACTTTTACTTCTACTTGCTCTGATTTTTTTCCCTTTTAGTTTAAGAATAATTGGGAAGTTTCAATAGTTCAGAGAGTTTTGCTACTTTTTACTATGATCGCAATAGTCTTGACATTAATTTACACAAGATATGCGAGTTCATTTTTTTTGGTGGTGGCTAGGAAGACATCTGATGTTTCAAAGATACTTCTTCAAGGCCTACTTTTCAGTTTGCCCCTCTGTTAATCTGGGGGATGTTTATCCCTAAAATCTTTTTTTCTTCTGACTTCCAA
Organism: Phoenix dactylifera; assembly: GCF_051530095.1. Taxonomy (NCBI): domain Eukaryota; kingdom Viridiplantae; phylum Streptophyta; class Magnoliopsida; order Arecales; family Arecaceae; genus Phoenix; species Phoenix dactylifera. The sequence goes on from NC_143201.1 coordinate 1,898,341, forward strand.
AGAAACTATTATATTCTGAAATACAAAATGAAAATGCACTAAAATCTCTAACTTAAACTCTTTCCTACTTCTGCTTCAATGCATCTTGCTTCAGGTTCGGGTGATTCCTTTCTACAAATTGCCCTTTGCTTCCTAATCACTGCATTCTTATCATTCTTTCCTCACCCTTACCGGCATAATCTATGAAATATCTTCGGAGCCTTTTAGTTTATCCTATAGGGTCCCTTGCACCATGAAAGTATTCTTTAGAATTGCCTTTCAAATTTTTTTAGTGTCGTTTGCCCAAGTTGTTAAAAGGCATGGGTGTTGATCAGGTAGCAAGCTGTCTGGTCCTTAAAGATGAGATGGGTTTCCACTGAGAGCATCAATGCTGGTGGCCCTCCTTGGCTGGACAAATCCAATTAGACAGCTCCTCAGCCAAATAAAAGAAGAAGAAAGCCAGGCTGGTTGGATGAACAACTTCACTAGTGCAATCAGTGGACCTGACTGGCATTCAACTTTAATATGTATTCAAGCTATATGCTGCACGTGTAGTAATTCCAGGCACGTGCAAAGCTTTATGTACAAAGTTTCAGACTTTTGTCTGGGTTGGAAGCATCAAATTGTAGTTTGTACAAGAGCATAGCATGTGCTTCATGCTTCTGTGGTGTTTGTGTGCAGGAGAGAAGACCAGGAGGGAGTCTAGATTTTTTTTTCTTTTCTTTTCCCTAGGGCTCCCCTTGGCAAGTGCTGCTGCAGCTTATCACAAATAATGGCTTGTTACTGCCTATGACTTGATTGAACAAAGCCACTTGCCAGTGTCTAGGATATTGCAGAAGTAGCTCAGATTCTGTGGTTCTTTTTTCTTTGGTTAAACCAGGCTTGGTAGCTTGAATGAGCACCCAAATTGATTTCATCATGGGGATTGGCGTTTCTACTTGATGCAAGGACATATTAGTTTAAACTTTCCAGAGAACTATGTGGTCAAGAACTAGGGCCTTTCTACTTGATGCAAATACTATTAGTTTTTAGCTTGTTTTTACCGCTACCGGTGTGCGGGTGGGTCATCATCCATCCCCCGGTAAGGTATTCGTTTCTCCTCTGAGAGCAGTGCACTCGTACCAACATAGGTGCAATTTGACACTTTGGCTTATTAGAATGGTAAAAAAAACCTTGGCTTATGGCATCATGTACCCATGCGATCGTTTGGTCTCTCTATTTCTGAAGCATTTTTATTTTCATCCTTCTAAATTTGTGGAATATGTTCACTTTCTTCTAAGCTCTCTCTTCTTTGGAGTGGTTCCAAGTTGTCAGAACTCCCAACCTGTTTACATTAACTATCCAAGCTTTTGTTCGTGTCTGTCTTATCTCAATTGCGTACTAGTCGACGTTCTTCGAAGTGCAAGTTATGGTCACAAGCTGACATCCTACTCTCAGGTGTCTAAAATTGACTGCATAGCACTAAGCTAGCTTGTCATGAGTTGCTTTGATGCATTCCTGAGTTGCTTTGACAATTTGGAAAAACCTTTGGATCTTTGTAATGCTCTAACGATGTCGCCTCAGGCATTCTTTTGACTTTCGAATTCTATATTTAGAATCACCTCACCTTGTCCAGGAGTAGTCAGATGCCATATTTTCTCCTCTTGTGCCCATTTGTCTCACTACCTCCTCTAAGCGCCAGATGATGCTCCACATGGATAGTCCTGCTCTTTGCTTTGTCCTTCTAAATTTGAGAAATTATAGTTGGTAGCTCAGTCCAACTGTGAAGTGACACGCACAAAAACGGACAAAAAAAAAAGAGAGCACAATACATGCATGTTTGTGCGTGTCTGTGCACGTTGCTCTGCGGTTGAACTAGTCCACCAACTCAGCCGTGGATTTGGCTAACTAAAAGTTTCACTGCAAACTTTGAGCAGCTCCAATATCTAAAATATGAGAAGGAAGAAAGAAGGTTTGCGAGGAAGCTCACATATCTGTCTTCTTCTTGTTTTTTTCTTTGATATATCGGCGGCTCATCCTAATCTCGTATGAGCACAATCATGAGAGTCCAGAGAAAGGATACACTCTAAAGATAGGGGAATAGATATATGGCGAGTTTAGAGAATTTTATCGGAGTGGTGAGCAGTAAAGGAGACGACCCAAACCTATACGTCTTCAATAGGAGTTGTCGCACTTCGTTTTCGTTATTCGTTGTGGTCACTTTGCAAGCACGGGCGAACGACAAAAACTCTCGATAGAATGACACAATTTCGATATCACTGTAACAGCAAAATTCTACGATTCCATTTCACTTCGGAGCAGTAAAGGAGACGACCCAAACCTATATGTCTTCAAGAGGAGTTGTCGCACTTCGTTTTCGTTGTGGTCACTTTGCAAGCACGGGCGAACGACAAAAACTCTCGATAGAATGACACAATTTCGATATCACTGTAACAGCAAAATTCTACGATTCCATTTCACTTCGCCGCCCATCTCGCATTCCGTGACCTTCAACAAGTGTCTCAAGCAAGGTGCCCTTTAGGCCTAGAATGCAAAGCACTAATCCGAGAACCTCATGATGGTTTAATCCAAGTTAGCACGTTAAACAAAACAAACATCTAAAAGCATTCTATGACAATATATTTGACATTTTCAAGTGATGGAATATAATTTATACCTGAAACTTACAGTTAAATAGTAGTTGTTTGGACCATTATTAACATTATCGCATCTGTAATAACAAAAATATAATATATATCGTCTGCAAGCCATTATATATAATGTATTATACCTCAAAAACTAAATGTTCTGAATTCTTTGTTACAGTTGAAAGGTTTTTTTTTTTTGGTAAAAGCGGCATTTCATATAGCTCTAACGTGAGTACATCTAGGCATATCAGAAGAAAAAAAAGAGTACAGAGTAAGGGGTATCCCTCCTACCGATGTCCAAAAGATCTCTTCGGAGTGTCGAGCCACATAAGAGGCAACCCAATCAGCTGCGCTGTTTGCCTCCCGAAAAACGTGTAAAGCCTGAAAATCGCTCAACTCTTGAGCCAACCTACGAGTATCGCGGATAAGAGGATGGCCATCACCATATCTGTCCAATCCTCGAACCCAGTCAATCACCACAGAGGAGTCCCCCTCAAGGCATAGCCGCTCAACACCCAGTATCTGCCTGGCAAAGGATATCCCTTCCCAAGCTGTCCGTAGCTCTATCCCAACAGCAGTAAGTACGACGACCACCAGTTGCTATCATCCTCCCGAGATGATCCCTAATTACAAAACCAACACCTCCGGACACTCCGTTCATTAACATGCTACCATCGAAGTTCACTTTGAGATAATCAGGGGGTGGGGGTACCCAAGAGACAAGGACGAACCTGGGCGCTGTGACAGCGGAAGAAGTACCCCAGATGTCCCCGGCCATCTCAAAAGAGAACCTCGCGGTAGCTGTGGTGATCTCCCTCGCATGACGAATCGCTCTATCCACCACCATCCTCGGTCATAATCTCCTGCCCTCAAACGAGCCAGCATTCCTGTCCAACCAAATATAATAAGCCAAGTATGCCGAGCGAATCTCTGCATCAGCAGTACTAGGCCTCCGCATGGAAACCCTCAACCAATGAATTAAATCCTGTACCGACTCGGCTGAGTGGGGCAATAGGTCCGGTGATCTCCTCCAAATCTCCCTGGCTCTAGGACACTGCAGTAAAACATGATCAATAGTCTCCTCAGTATCTATGCACACCTCGCACCCCTGAGTGATCCTCATCCCACGCCGTGCTAACAAGCTCCTGGTCGGTAAGCAGCCCCATGCCACCTTCCAGATGAAGAGCGCCACACGCGGGTGAATCCGCATCCTCCAAATCCATCCCCCCTCTATTTGCTGGCCTGGCTCACAGCTCATCAACTGATGAATATCCCTGGCGCGCACCTGCGACCTCCCTGTCGGCACCCAGACTAGTCTGTCTGGCCTCTCCCGGGCAAGAACTGGTAGGGCCAGGACCATCTCTGCCAGCTGCGCCCCAAATACCTCCTAAATCAGCTCCTCTCTCCATCGACCTCCCTCCGGCTCCATCAGATCTCTGACCCTGAGACCAGCTATCCTCGCCGTGTCCACCGTCACCGGCAACCTACTAATCGGCTGCTCTGTCACCTAGCTATCCTCCAGCACATCTATGGACCGCCCATCACCAATGGCCCATCTGATCGCCGGAAGCACCAACCCTGCTCTAGCACAAATCTCCCACCATATCGGTGAATGGCGGCGACCGCCACGAATCCCAGGCACTAGAGCACCGTACTTGGCCCTCAACAAGGCAGACCACATACCATCCGGCTCTAGCACTACTCTAGCGGCATGTCGTGCCAGTAAGACCTCCCGTCTCGCCACTAGGGACTGAACCCCTAACCCTCCACACCTGGTCGGTTGACATACAACCTCCAACGTCATCAGATGAATACCCCCTCTACCTCTATTCCTCCCCCAGATAAAGTTTCTGAAGATCTGCTCAAGATTCCGCAAAGTCGCTACTGGGATGAGAGAATTGGATAGTAAATAAATGGGGATTGAAGAGAGAACTGACCGCATCAAGATAACCCTACCCATCATGGAGAGTGAGTGTATCTACCAGCCCTCCAACCTATGCCTAATACTGAGCTCAAGAAAGGAACAATCCCTGCTGCGTAACCGCTGACCAGAGAGCGGCACACCCAAGTACCTCAACATGTCCTCCTGCTCTTCCACTCCCAAAATCTCCAATATAGAAGTCTTCGCAACCAATTTGATTTTCGGGCTAAAGCATATTGCTGACTTGGATAAGTTGACCCGTTGACCAGACACAGAGCAATAGTCCCGAAGAATCCTCTGTATAACCCGTGCATCCTGCCTCGTAGACCGAGCTAGAAGTAGACAATCATCGGCAAAAAGCAGGTGGGAAGTCGGTGAAGCGTCCGGCACAGACCTATAAACCTCCAGCTTCTGGGTGCTCACTGCCTGCCTAAGTGTTCTGGAGAGTGCATCTGCACATATAATAAAAAGTAATGGAGATAGAGGACAACCCTGACATAATCCCCCAGAAGACTTGAAAAACTGGGATGGCGTCCCATTCACCAAGATGGCGAAGGAAGGAGCTCTGACACACCCCATCACCCATCTGATCCATGTCTCATGAAAGCCAAATTCCTGCAAAGACTGCTGTACAAAGTCCCATCTCATCCTATCGTAGGCCCTCTCCATGTCAAGTTTGATCCCCATCAAACTTCTCCTACTCGATGCCCTATGAAGATCAAACATAAACTCCTGAGCAATAAGAATATTATCAGAAATGCTCCGACCTCCCACAAAAGCCCCCTGCTCCGGGCTGATAATCCTCGAAAGAATATCCCTCAGCTAACTGCTAGTAACTTCGCCGTCACCTTGTACATGGTAGTACATAAGCTAATCATTTTTATTCTTTTTGGAGGGTCCAACTCGATTCAAAGACGAACAACGGGCGGAAGTGACTAGGCTCGGAAGCGTCCTATCGTTTCGGTATAAGGGTGATCAAGGTCCTCTGCCAATCTGTAGACATCACGGCTGTGCTAAAATACTGTTGTATGGCTGCCGTCACATCCTGTCCTACTATCATCCAATACCTCCGAAAGAACAACGGTGGAAAACCATCCGGCCCCGGCGCCTTGTCCCCCTCGAGAGACCACATCACCTCCCGAACCTCCCTCTCTGATACCGGCCTAATCAGCGCTGCAGTATCCTCCTCTGCCATACGTGCCGAGGGCGGCACAAAACCCTTTAAACTCCCATTGCCTGACTGCTCAGACCACCTGGCCCTGAAAAACCCCTCCAACACTCTCTGGATCATGTCGCGGTCCTCCACTAACTGCCCAGCCTCATCCCTGATAGCTTTAATCCTATTCCGATGCCTCCTGATCACCGCTGCCTGATGGAAGAATCTGGTGTTCCGATCCCCAGCCTGAATCCACTGTACCCTTGCTTTCTGTCTCCAAAAAATCTCCTGCTGCCTCAGAAGAGAGTCATGTAATGATAGAAGTGACCTAAGCTCTCCAAGTCCCCTCCCTCTACCTCCTGGGACTGTAATCTAACAATGGCCTCCTCAGACTCCTCAATCCTCTTGAATATGTTTCCCACTTCCTCACGGTTCCACCTCCTCAGCCTTCTCTTTGTTAACTCCAACCTACGTGACACCCGATACATAGCATCCCCTCTAATCGGAACACCCTATGCCTCCCTCACTATCTTCCAAGACTGTGGGTAACATAACCAGAACTTCTCAAATCTGAAGGGGGAATGAATTGAAACAAGTGCATCAGTACTAACCAGTAAGGGACTGTGATCAGACGCAATCCTTGGCAAATGGCGAACATGATGATCAGGAAAACACTGGACCCACCCAGCTGTGGCATAGACTCTATCCAATCTCTTCCAAACCCGAGCCTGCCCCTGCTGGTTATTACACCATTTGAACTTTGGCCCCGAGAAGCCCAAGTCAATCAAACCATTCGCTATGATGAAGTCCTGAAACTCCCTAATCTCCCTCTTATAAGTAAAGGCCCTCCCCCCCATCTTTTCATGGGGGATCAACAATGCAATTAAAATCCCCTGCCATCAACATAGGATAGCCCTGACTGATAAGCTGAGATGTCTCCTCCCACAAAGCCCTCCGTTCTATAAATTTTGTATTAGCATACACAGCTGCAAGAACCCACGGTCTGCAATCTTCCTCTAAGATCACTATGATCACCTCTTGGTTGCAAATATTGAAGACATCAATTTTACAACCACCCTGTACCCAAGTCATAATAATACCTCCTGACAATCCCTGAGATTCCACTGCATAGAACCCCCATGACCTCGAAAGTACCCTTCTTACCTTCTGCAGACTCAACCCAGATAACCGGGTCTCAAACAAAACACATATCTCTGGTTTGTGCTGGTGCACTAACCTACGAAAGGCTGGGGCAAAAGAGGGCTTCCCCGCGCCACGGCAATTCCAAAGGAGGGCTCTCATGATGCACACTGATCAACGGCACCGCCCACACCCCCAGGGTCGTTGCCACATCTAACCTTCGAGTTCCCTCCACCACCAATTACAGATTCATTAGCAATAATCAAATCACTGGGACTCACACCCTTGGCAGAAGCTTTCAGTTGGTTCAAAGCTTGAAGATGAAGTTCACTATACACATGTGCCATTTGGCACGCGTGCTCCGATCCCCCCTTATTGCCACCACAAAGAAAATCCTTACCTCCATCGCAAGAAATCTCCAGTTGTCCACACACTGACTCCAAACCAGAGGAGGAGGAGGAACCCACTTCTCGGTTTGTCCCTAATCCTCCTTCTGTAGAACTCACTCGGGACGCCTCCTTCCCTCCATCAGGTTGGGGTTGCCCATAGCCAACCGGCTCAAACACCACAGGGTCTCCGGTCGTCGCCGTCCTCCCAGCATCGGCAGCCACCTCCTCACTGGTCACCCTCGCCAATAGCTCCGCCGCCACTGACGCTGCACGTGCCAGCCCCCTCCGGGGCGATTTGCCTCTTCCGAGCCTCCGACCACTCCTCTCCTCCATCTGCCCGGCGATGCTTATGTTCGCCGGCGAGAGGGGTCGTGGCGAACTTCTGCTTCTCCAGCGACCTTTTCCGACCTTTCCGGCCCCACTTCCGCTGGGGGAGGATGCCCGATTTGGTGTGGCTGGACAACCCCGAGTCGACCCAGGGCCGGAAACCGACGTAGCTCGTTGGAGCTTCGATGGACTTCGGGCCCTTTTCAGTGGGCTTGGGCCCGACCCACTGCCTGATACCGGTCCAGAAAGCTGGTGCCCCCCGCCGAGTCCCCTCGCCGATTCACTGTTGGACTCGGTTTGGCCTCCGGGTTGACTCAGCCCCTCGCCCACCCCTTCAATCGGGCATCCCGACTTCATCAGCTCCGGCGATCTTCGCCGGGCTACCTTGGTTGGCTTTTGCCAACCCTCCAGGTCCGGCGGGGAGAGAGGCGACCTCGATCCCCCTTCTCCATGGCCCAGGTTTGAAGCATTGGGCACCGAAACTGAAGCAGAGCTCGTGCTCGCCCCACCCGACTTCAGCTTCCGGCTTCCCCCTTTAGGATCCCTGGGACCATTTATCCAGTTCGTAGACAGCCATGGGCCATACACCAGTTGCTCGTCTTCTTCCCGAGGCTCCTTCCCTGTCTCCGTACGCCTTGCACAACTGTCAGTCCCCAACTCCTTTCCAACCGTCACCGGAGGGGAGAACTCACATGCCGCCTCCCCATGGCCGATGCGCCCACACCTGTAGCAGTAATCTGGTAGGTTTTCGTAAACAAAACCCTGCCAGATCTTCCTCTCAATGCCTTCCTTAACTCCTTTCATAAAGATTCCGGGCCTCAGAGGAACTTTAATATCAAGCTCCACCTTCACCCTCGCGAAACCCCGTTTCGTCCCCTGATTAGTAGCTGCGTCCAAGGCTAACGGTTTTCCGGCCGTCGCAGCGATTTGCAGGATGGTCTCCTTGGCCCAGAAGTCCAACGGCAGCCATGGGAGATGCAGCCATGCCACTACCCGACCAGCACCATCGGAGCCCGTGATGAAATTCGGCCTCCAACGTTCCATGGTGAAGAGTTGACCGGCCACCAGGAACGGACCCCTCATCAACATCGCCTCCTGATCCCTTTCGGAAGCAAAATGGACCGCCAGCATGTCATCTGCCATGGTGAAGACCTCTGCATTGTAATCCATGTTCCCCACCCGTCTCAACTCCCTCACTATCTAGTCGGCCGGGACCTTCCGCCCTACACTCTGCATAAACACCGTTGTGCTCTGCCATTCCTTCCTAGTCATCTCCAGCCTCTCCTCGGGGACCTCCAGAACCTCAATAAAGCGATTCTGCAGAGTTCCCAACTCCCGATCAGATATCCGATGGCGTGTCCAGCTACCCTGCTTCGTCGTGCCCTTTGCCACCGCGGCCCATGACGCCTCCTTCATCTCAGCCCGGGAAGGGAGATGCCCCAGCCCCTCGAACCTACCAGCCTTCCTAACCTCCCTCTTCTGAGCCTTCTTGTCGGCCATTCTCACTCCCAGCACCCGTTCGAGAAAATACCCAAATGACCGCACGGTTATTGATGCGGCTCTCTCTCTCTCTCCTCTCTCTCTCTCCCAGCCTTATTTCAGGCAGCGCTTCGCTCGCTCTGTTGAAAGGTTTTTTAACTCTGATTTCGTAGATATATTAATGGATGACTAATGCTGTTTATCCCCAAAAAAAGTCACTCATGTAGTCACGTTGGAGATGAAATGAGATGCCTGTTGATATTTGGTTGTGGCATTTGTCAAGTATTGGCTTATGTCTTTGTCCCCTACTTTTTTTTTTTTTTATTATCTTTCCCCTTTCATTTTTGGGTGGAAAAATGCATGGGGAAAACCATGCTATTAATTTTTTTTTTTGCTTGAACATTTTTTTAAATACCAAATTTTGCATGAATATTTTTTTCAAATTAATATTCACACATATACTTTTGTAAAACACTTGGTTTGCTATTCTATTATTTTTTATTTTTATTTTTTATATGTATCTACACTATCTAATACCGTTAAAAAATTAACGATTTCAAATTAAAAAAACTAAAATATTTTTAATGGACAGGAGAAAAAAAATATTTATATAGTAATCATAATAAAAGACAAAAAAAATAATTTCAAAATTTTATTTTATTTTTAATTAAAATAAATATGAATTTTTTAATAGTGTTAGAAAAATTGTTATATTAGAAAAATTGGTAAAAAATGGTGTCTTACAAAGATAAAAAATAAATATAAATTTTAGAAGGGCAAACTTAAAATTTTAGAAAGATATTTATGAAGAAAAGCCTTAAAAAAAAACCGTGTTCGTAGCGTCATAGGCTCATAGCAGTACTCCGTGCTCTGGTGTTTTTTTTTAATGTCTTTCAGTGAAAACCTTGGAGCGAAAAATCCAATAACTGTGGATTTGGAACATTCTGGTCCACTCACCGGCATGATCTAATGCTGTATCGATTCCTGGCATCGGCTTCCATCGCTCCCCAAAGACCGAGGGAAGCTTCAAGCAAGTGAGAAATAGCAGCAGCCATGGCCGGGAGCGGCCTTGGATCCGCCGTGGAGGCCGCCGCGCCCTACGTGGTGATGACCTTGAGGCAGCTTGCCCTCTCCGTGCTCTTGGTCATCCTCCAGTCCGTCCTCGACCCCTCCCTCGGCGTCAGTGCCGTCGTCATGGTCGTCTACCAGCAGCTCGTCTCCCTCCTCCTCCTCTGCTCTCTCGCTCTCCTCTTCGACCGGTACCGTCGCCGATTTATTAACTATTCATTCCCCCTAGCTTCTCATTTGTTTCTTGGATTCATAATAATTAACTCTTCCACCGACGCAGAGGCAAACGCCCCAAGCCCTCCTCCCAAATCCTCTCCTGGGCCTTCTTCATCGGCTTCTTACAGTTGATCAAAGCCCTCTCCCCCTTTCTGTCTTGATTAATCTCGCCGCTTCTTTTTTTTTCCTGAAAAAGGAATTTTCTTCTTCTTGGTGGGAAGGATCCCGGTGGGGGAGCTGATGTTCACGGCGAGCCTCCGCTACATAACGGCGACGTTCCAGAGCGTGGCGATGAACCTGATCCCGGCGGTGGTCTTCGTCCTGGCGGTGGCGTGTCGGCAGGAGCGCTTCCGCTCCTGCAGCGCCCGCGGCCAGGCCAAGCTCTGGGGAGTCCTCGTCTCCACCGCCGGCGCCACCTTCGTTGTCGTCTCCTCCAGCCGGGATGACGACCCCTCCGCCGGCAGCGGCGAAGGCCACTTCGTCGGCTCGCTGATGGTGGGGCTCGCAGTCCTCGGCGTGGCCTTCGCGAATCTTTTCGTGGTACGTGTCGATCTCCAACCTTCTTCCTCTTAGTCAAACAACGGGTCCAAAATGTAATTTTCTTTTCCCCTTCCCACAAGCCGAGCAGGCTAAAGAAGCATAGAAAAGATTCAACCGTTGTGAACATTGCAATAGGAGAGTTGGAAATGATCTTTGAAACAGTCATTACATAGAAACACGCACAATTTTGGACTATATTCTCAATAGTTGTCGAAGAAGCATGCATAAATGTATGTATATAGATTCATAGTCATAGTAGTTGAGAAGTATCCTAAAAAAGAAGTTCTCAATCCTTCGCTCTTCACCACTTGAGAGAGGTATTTTGAACATATTTTGTAGCCGCTCGTCTATCCTTACACTTTGCTGGTTGTACTCATGCTAGAGTTGTGTGAGCAACCATTATACCCAAAAAAAATCCCAATGAATGCAACATTTTGTGGAAGGTCCTTCGGAAATGACAGCACAGACTACTAGAACTAGAGGCAGAATCAGCAAGCTGAAACTTAATTTAATGTGAAATGATATCATGACATCTATAACAGGCAAAGTGTGTCATTCTTTCTTTTTTTTTTTTGTGTGTGTGTGTGTGTGTGTGTGTGTGTGTGTGTATTTGAGGAATAACAGAGGAAGCAAGATGCTTCCATATGCAGAATTTATATGATTCTTGTCTTTGTTTGCTGTTAGCATAATTTCATATAACAACCTGCATCGTCCATGTATATTATTTTTCTTTATTAGCATGATCTTATTAGAGTGATTTTAGGAAGCGCATAACAACTTGTATCTGTCGATAATATTTTTTATTATTAGTGTGATTTTATATCAATCTATATTATTATTTTTTTATGAAGTCTATACACAAATATATATTCCGAATATAATGGTACAGAAAATAATTTTTTTTTTTTCTTCTTCTGCAAATATTTTAAGATGGAAGCAAGATGCTTCCATATGCAGAATTTATATGGTTCTTGTCTTTGTTTGCATTCTCCAAAGGTTAAATGGTAGATATCAGGAAGGATTCGTGAGCAGCGTTTTCCTTGCAGGAAAGGGTGGCCGTGAAGTATCCAGCAGATCTTACCTTGGCAGCTATGATGAACCTCTTCGGGACTCTCCAGACACTGATAGTGGCAGCTTTGATAGAGAGAAACCCTTCGTCATGGAGGATTAAGTTGGCTGGAAGCCTGCAGCTACTTGCAATCCTTTATGGGGTAAGTCATACCAAATTAACAACGAATTCGACAGTTCTCAAAAGATCTGTGAGAAGCCATAGAGAAAACTTAAACATGATCGCTCCCTGGAAGTTCTGAAAATTAGAGTCTCTATCCGGTGCTGCAGGGAACCGTGGTAACAGGACTGTCATACTTGGCTCTGAATTGGTGCGTACGCAAGAAAGGCCCTGTTTTTGCGACAGCTTTCTCTCCTCTGCTCGTCATCTTCTCATTTCTTATTCAGACACTTGTCCTGGGAGTTGCAGCCAAGCATGAGAGGTTAGTTTGAGTTCTAGCTGTCCACAGGTCTCCTTGCCACCCCATTTCTCATGGAATTGATTCTGACCAAATGTTTTTGCCTTTGGCAACTGCATTCTGTACAGCTTTATTGGATCCGTCTTGGTTGTTGGTGGTCTCTATCTTCTCTTGTGGGCAAAATCTAAGGATCATAAAATCGAAAGGATGGATGTGGGAGGCCAGAGTCATCTACTTGAAGATTCAAGTGCAGAACCAATGCTGTGATGCAGAAGCTCGACCACAATGGCTGGTGTCAAAGCACATTTCCAGATGTAAAACATTGTTGTTATCAAGAATCCTGCTATTCCTGTAGCAACATTTCCGATTTCATGGGGATCTGATCCAAGTATCCAGACCACTGACTGTCGGCTGGATTCTACTAGCATTGATGTCTTCAAAGCTTGCGGTATAGAGGATTAGTTGCTAGAAAATTAATCGTAGTTGTGATTGACCTCGCCTAAAGTTAATTAAACCAAAAGAGCATTCATACCTCACTACAGAGAGATAACAAAAAAGTTACAAATAGAATGCAGAACCCCTGTAAACATGACTGCAATGCAAAAAGGGCAGATTGTCCATCGCATAATTGGACAAAATCCATATCCATCACCTTGTATTTTTAACCAAGAGATTGAACTCTTTCACTTCAGTAACTGTGATGCCATTTATAAAGATACCAACTAAAGCAGCGATAATGAGAGCCCAGATTGGGAGAAGATTATGTGGTCTCAACGTATTTCTCCATACCCCGCTGGTGTTTTAATGCAAAATTACCACCTTCGCTTGGGTACGGATTACGGGCATTCACATCTATAAATACTCTAATCTTTTGATGACACACAATAATTGCTTCATTTGAACTTCTCTATTTAAAAGAAAGAAACAGAAAACATGTGCAGTCAAAAGCATTAGTTAATTTAACAAAGATTTATAAATAAAAAAAAGGTCATATTTCAGTATTTTTTTATATAGAAATAAAAAATAGTCATCACAAATGAAAAAATATAAAATATTTATCCACCAACCCAATTTAATTAATTTAACAAATATTATATAAATAAAATTAAATAGTTTTTAGATGAAGTATTTTATATTCGATATTTTAGGTCGAGCATTTCCGACTGAACAATTCAGAACGACCTTCAAGGAGCGAGTGTGAGAAAATATATAATATATAAATAAATTTATCTTATTTTATAGCTTAAGTTTTTAGTATAAGTGGTGATTTCAACGTGGCATCAAAGGAGAGATCGATTCATGTGTGAGAAGAAGTGTAAAAAAGTATATAATATTTAAATAAATCTATCTTGGTATCAATCTTTTAATTTTATTATTAAAAATTTCACGAAGCGGTGATTTCAGCAGCGAGGAGTCGCAAAACGTGGTATGTAATTTTCCTGCCGACACATTGAGACACGATACTATGTCAATTCTCTTATCCTCTCGCTCCCCGTACATTAGACTTGGCCGCCAGATTTTTCCACTGGGGAGTCCAATCCGCAGCAGGCATTGACGATGTTGGTTTCAGCCATGGAGAGATGCAGTTCCTACGTCCTCATGATCCTCTCCCAGCTCAGCATCGCCGTGTTCATCATCCTACAGCAGTCGGCCGTCGCCTCCTCCGACGCCGTCAGCCCCACCATCCTCGTCCTCTACGAACACCTCCTCTCCGCCACCCTCCTCTCCTCCCTCGCCCTCCTCCTCGATAGGTACCAGTACCCCCGACATCTTCCCCAGTCTATGCCTATTTTTTCTTCCCTTTAACTAGCCTACTTCTCTAACCCCACCTTTCTCGTCTCTTCTCCCTTCTTCCACAGAGGCAGGAGGCCGAGGCTTTCCTTCCCATTCCTCTTCTGGGCCTTCTTCGCCGGCTTCTTGCAGTTAATCGTCCTTTAAACATGCAACTCATCTGTTTCCTTCTCTTTTTCCCGTCAATTCCATGATCATGATCATTTGTTAGTTGTTAAGCTAATTAGTCTTACATTGTTGACTAATTAAATGACTTGCTTGGTCTATGCAAGGATAACGACGTCTCAGTTGATGATGACGATGAGCCTTCGTTACATAAAGGCGTCGTTCCAGAGCGGGGCGATGAACACGACGCCGGCGGTGGTGTTCGTGCTGGCGGTGGCTTGCCGGCGGGAGCCCTACCGGTTCGGCAGTGTCCAGGGGCAGGCCAAGCTGTGGGGGATCCTCCTCTCCGCCGCGGGTGCCACCGTCATGGTGCTCTTCTCGGGCGCTGGGCCGGATCGCTTGACCGGTTCCCCCTGGGCCGGCGACCGGTTCATCGGCTGCCTCTTGGTTGGGCTGGGAATCCTCGGCTCGGCAACCGGAGCTATTTTGGTGGTAGGTGCCATGCCACTTTCATGCACGATTTGCACAGTTATTGTGGTTATTTAATGAGACAACTTTATGTACCCTACATAATATATTATTAATAACTATTCGTCTTCTGAGAGTGATCATCAAATAATTGATAGTATTTTTTAGTACAAACTATATATTTTTACTATCATTTGGTCATTTAATGTGATATATGAAAATAATGTGCTAAACCTTTGTTGCAAGTACTTGATTAATTTTCGCAGCACTAGAGAAAAATAATCGGGCGAGATTGGACTAACATCATATAAGTTGTGATCCTTTTAGCTATGCTATTGTAACTTCAAAATTGTCATTCTATGACTTTACCATTTTTTATGGATTTTTTTAGCTATATCTAAGACCTATTTATACGAATGGAGATTGATCAAGCAAGTATTTGATCCAGGTTTGGTTTGTTCATCACTATTTTGAGTCCAATTCAATCTTAATTTTGAGCCAAATCAAATACAAATCTAATTGATCAGCTTGAAAATTTCTAAATTGAGCTAGAAATCAATTCAAGCTTGAAACAAACTAATCTCAAACTTGAATAAAAATTTGATTCAAATATGAATTACTATTTAATATATTCAAAATAATAATAATAAATATTCAAGTTTAGAACAATCTTAAAAGTGTGGACCACTGGAACTAAGATCCAGCAATCATTATCCTAAACTATGTATATATGCATGCAGTTTGTATATAAGCTAGGACACACTTGAATACGTTTTGTCCGAAATAATTTTATGTAGAAATTAATGATGGACTTTTTTAAAATAAAAATCAATACTATTAAACAGCACAAAAAAATATCCAAAAACAAAAAATAATGAGATCTTTTATCTACACACCAAATCGATGAAAATAAATAATTATAATAAAATGATGCAATATCTGAATTTAATCTATAGTCCAGAAGCATTCAAATCGCTTAAATTTGATCTCTGTATGCTCAAAAACATTTTGACCAAGATCAACAGCTAATACGTATAAGTTATACAGCGTATAATATGTTTGAGCTCACTGGTTTTAAGCAATTCTGATGAATAGAAGATGGATTTTCGAAATAAATATCTTTTAATTTATAAGCATTTTATATGCCATATATGTTTAATGATGTAGATTTGTAGTCCATGAGTACTTTATTTTATATCATTCTTGATGGTAAGTATTTCCTTGTGTTGTAGGAATACGTGGCAATAAAGTATTCAGCAGATCTGACTTTATCAGCAATGATGAATGTCTCGGGGACAATCCAAACAGCAATAATAGCAGCACTGACAGAGAGAGACCTTTCATCATGGAGAGTTCGATCGAATGGAACTCTTCTCACCATCATATATGGGGTAATGTCATTACTATCACAACTGAAAAATACTTGGGCAATTGCATGTTGAGCTACATCAACTAGTGGAAGTAGCTCAGGTTGCTGGTATTTCTACTGCGTCTAGCTCGAGTTAATGAACAAGTTCAACTAGTAGCAATGCTAATTAGAGACAATGAGTAGCTTGCATGATTCAAAATCATTTACCACAAAGGGTCTGTAGCTGAAGTTTCCGCTGCTATCTCTTGCAGGGAACTGTGGTTACAGGGCTTACATACCTGACAACGAATTGGTGCATACACAAGGAAGGCCCTGTCTTCACATCAGCATTTTCTCCACTGCTCATCGTCTTCTCCTTCCTTCTGGAGATACTTATCTTGCATCGTGCCGCTCATCTTGCAAGGTTTGATAAAGATCTCTCCTTGGCCAATTCCATCATTACCATGGTTCCTTAGTTGCATATCATTAATCAAATTTTCTATGCTTGCTAATGGTTTTGGTGTTGGGATTTTACACAGTATTATTGGGGCCGCTCTTGTTGTCGGGGGTCTATATCTCCTGTTGTGGGCAAAATCCAAGGACTACAAGCTGGAGAAAATTGCCATTGAAGGACAAAGTCATGCAACGGAAGGCTCAACTACAGAACCATTGCTGCCGAATGAAGTTTAACCGCACACATCATATATATATATATAGCTAGGGTCTTGCATTAATTCGACAATTAGTCTCCTGGCGATCTAGTGATTTTCTCGATCACTGTATGCTAGGAGAAACAAAATCATAAGCAGCAACCTCTATTTTAGAGTGAGTTAGAATAAATCTCCAAGAAATAAAATTTCATTTTCAAGATTGTACGCAATGATTTCTATTGAAACAAATATATATATATATATATGGAAACAAAAGACAGTAAAAGTATTCCATTTGCTATCATACAAGACAGTAACACTTATCCGTACTAACAAAAGACATAAAAGTATATTGCCTGTATTTTTAAATGGTAAGCACTAGGTTCAGCACTACATCATTGCTCAAGAAAAAAAAGAGAGAAAAAAGGGGGGAAAACCACTCTGTTGCCTTTGACAAGGCCAATCAATCTAGTACCACTCATCAAACACCATATGATCATAACAGTATCACATATATCGAAACAAATCAATTCCATTGCTTATATCGTGGCTAATCAATCAACATCTGCTTCTCAAAGACCATACTGACAACAACAGTATCACACTGCATATATAGAAAGAAATCAATTCTAACAGCTTTTGTTTGACAACTATTTTAGTGGGAAGCAGTCTATTGCTTACACCAAGGCTCAACAATCAACAACAACTTTCCAAGCACCATGTGAGAATAACAGTATATGGAAAGAAATCAGTTCTAACAGCATAATTTTACTAGTATTTTACTTGGAATTATACTTTCCCATGAGCATCCATGTGGAATCAATCTTGATAGAGGGAGGAGAGAAATTGATCCATCTTGATGTGTACCCTTAAGTCAGGTTTGGAATCCGGAAGCCCCGTGACATTCATGCATCCTTGTTCATGCTTAAAAAGTTGGCCTGCTCAGATGTACAATTTGCTCAGATAGATATTGTGTGCGATCATATGCAAGAAATAACATGAAAAATCAATCACAGGCAAACTGGTTTCTTGTCATACTTTGCAGAACAAAAAATGAGCAAGGTTATATCAAGCTTGCTTGTTCACAATCACACAGGGAAAACAAAACCACATGCTTTTTACTAGAGATTTTATTGAAATGATCTTCAGTAAAATCTCACAAATGCATTGAAGGTTAACAAATAAAGTAGATGTTGCTGCATGACTGATTCAATCATTTTTACAATTACATTTGTTAATTTGTTTGATGATTAACATTCTAAATGGCTAGTTATATTTCAAGCCAGTTGAATCCATTTCATGTAAAGGTAGGATATTCATATCCTACTATGTGGGAAGGAATGTGGTCTAAATGAGCATCTATTCTGGGTGAATTATGGCTTTCAGTACTTTTAGACAAAATAACATAAATGTTTTTGTTTTTTTTTTTTGCACCCGAACATGAACCATGTGATTGTTCTTGTATAATACATGCATAGGATAATCAACAAAGGAGATAACTGTAAGCGAGAAGGTTGTTGTAAAATAGCCAAAGTATCTCCTTAACCACACCAAAGAAAGGGGAGTTCTATTTTGTTACCCAGGAAAGAGCCTTGGTTGCACAACAACAATTAGGTATAAGCACCAACAACAGAGAACCCAGACTGAAGACTCCAATCTGGTTTGTCCCATCAACAAAAAGCAAAAATGTGCTTCAATAGCTTTAGAATTTTCAATGGGCAGATCTTTCATCAAATGCACTATAATAACAAAAAAATAGCATGTCATTGCAAGGAGATTTTTTTTTTTAAAAAAAAATCCAGTAACGTAAAGAACAGTGCAGAACTTTGGCACTTGGTTGTCAAAAAAATGAATGTTGCAAATTACAAAACACAGCTTTCTGCAGTTATGGAATCTAAACTCAAAGTTAGTTTCCTTCATATGATCAACAAAAGGAAGCAAAGGCTTTGAGCTAATTGACAAAGGGTCAAAACCAGTACATGACAATAAACATGCAATACCTATCTCTCTTCATGCCCCACATCTCTTATCTGAACTCAAGGACAAAATTGCTGTCATCCTTGTGAAACCGTTTTATAGTGAGCACATGATTGTGTGCTCACATTACCACTCTGATGCATAATTTTCTAGTTGCAAAACATGGAGGCAATCATACAATACTTGAAGGAGTAAAGCCTTCCTCATAAAGGCATCCAAAAAAAAAATACTTTCCAGGTGATCAACAAAAGGAGTGCCAGAGAAGAATTGATGGATGAGGAAAAGAATGTATTACAAATTTGGGTGCAAAGTGCAGCGCAAATTCAGTGGCTCTAAAAGAATTGCATCACAATCTTCCTACCAGTAAACCAATAATAACATAAAGAACTCTACCCATCATATTAAGAATTGCCACAGTTAAGATCCACATATGGTAGTTAACTGAATTACATTTGAAATAAAGATCATAATTGAAGGTTATATATTCAGTATTTTCATAAGTCTGCTCGCAGTTATAGTTGTCACAACCCAGTTTGTGACAGAGTTGGCTTTCAAGTCTTCTGAGATACCTTAATTTTAGTCGAGAAGGGAAGAAATCTTGTTTTAGTTTGTCTATAAAATGTAGTTTAATTCTCTTAACCTTCTGTAAGAAATATGTATTCAAAAAGATAGTTATTGTATTCATTGCCTATGTTGTGAAATACTCATGTCTATAGAATCACTGCAAGATCATGGAGTAATCTTCAAGAGAGTGTGTTCCAACTTCCAATCTTGGTCTTGCCTTGGCAAAGAGATGACAAAACACAACATCTATATTGCTATATAAAAAACCACCCATTTATTAAACATTGTGGGGAATCTTATGTTTGAAAATTTAATTCTACCACTCTCACCAACTTGATAGTTCTTTATTTAAGATCCATTAAATTTTTTTTAAAAAAAACAACAACGTTGGCATGCCTTATATTCTCCCATAAAGTTATGAATGAAAAAGGGAGCAACATGACAACTGTTTGCGGACTTCAAAGGTACCGGACTAAAGAAACCCTCCTAATATGTGACAAATCCCAAAAATAGAAAACAAAGAAACATAATGACACAAGATATCTCAATGAATTGGAACCCATGAAAGATCACTTCTCCTCGCCCAAATCACAAAAACCATTTTTTTCTGCATATTTTTTGAATAAATCAGGAAAAGAGACAGAAGCGATGCAAGAGCTTACAGAGATTATTCTAATGGATCTTCCTTCGCGGGGGTTGCTTCTGGGTAGCCAATTTATACATCCAAAAGACCTAAAACGGAGGCAACAAAGCTTATCTCCTTGATCCAATAGATAGAGATGGATTGCTTCAAAAACAGAGAGAAAGAGAAAGGGGATTCGACGGATCGAAGAAGCGGGTACGCACCAAGGCCAAGACGTGGACCGCCAAGAGAACGATAACAAAGAGAGACGCGTTGTCCAGAATCCAAGGTCCAGACGTCGACGTCGGTCGCCTCTCCGCCATCGCCCAAATCTCCGAAGGCTTCCGGGGCTCGCTCGCTCGCTCGCTGGGCGCTGGCCAAACAAAACCCCACCTTGCCTTGTTGAGAGAAGCTTGAGGCGGTGGTCCAATTGAAAAAGGAGATCAGAGATCAAAAGGACATCATTTTCCTGGAACGTACCCATCAAACCACTAATCTATTTCAGTTTGTACTGGAGCCGGCAACTGGCGTGACGGGACTAGTTTAAACTTGAGATGCATTGCTACATCTACATATGACACAGGGGTTTGCACTAAATATTTAGAAGCACTAAAAAGTTTTTTACCATGAATTTCTGTAATGACTGCAGCAAATAGCTATCAAATAGTTAAACCATATGCAATTTTACACAATAACATCTAAGAATATTTATCTATAAAATTTCATTACTTATATCTATAGATTATATGTAAGTTCTACAATGAAGCCACCTGCAATGGTAAACTCATAAGGGGTTCTCCACCTCCATGTAAGCCCTCTATCTATCCAATCTCTGAAATTCAAATGATTAGCTCTTTGCACTTGACATGAAAGATTTTACTGAAAAACCTTTTAGGTATGTTCTATAGGAAGTTAGATGCAGAATGTTAATTGTAAGGGTTTGGACTAGTACCAACACTGCTAGCTGGGGGCTAGTTTAAAGTTTGAACTTGACATGTACACTTTTATATATGATCCCTATAGAAAAAAAAAAAAAGAAACCCTGAGGAAATCATGCATAATAGTTAAGTCCTATGATAGAGATGTAAAAATGCATGTATAGAACTCGAACTAGTCCTGGCAAGCCAAGTGTCGGGACTAACTTCAGTAACTTAGCTTGAACTGGTGTCGGCAGGCCAAATTCAGAGACTAATTCAAAGTAAACATATGTATTCTTATACATAACACCCTTACCTTCTTGTTATAGTTACAAGCATTTCTTTTTTCTTTTGTAAATTCTTTTGTTCTTTTGAATAAAAGCTAAGGAGGGGATTACCTTCTTCATTACTTTCAGAAAAATATACGACACCAGAAAAATATATGGACTGCCCTTTCATTGTTATCCATTCATAGGAGCTTGCCTATTCCAGAAGCAACACCATCTCTCTCTCGCTCTCTCTGATAATGATCACTTCTCTCTACACTCCTTTGCTGAGAAGATCGAATAGGAGTGACTCCTACATTGGCCTGCGGATCTCCACATGATTCTCTCTCTTAGCTTGTGAATGAATGTAGCTTTAAGCTATATGCTGTAGCTTTTTCTCTGACATCAATGCATTAAAAGACATCCTTTTTAAGGTTTCAACTTTCAAAATTTTGATGAGGTCAAAACATACCTTTTCCTTGGGTCAATGCATGCTTTGTTGAATGTTCTCCTTAGATCTAGTTTATCAACTAGCTTCATATCTACAGAACAGGAAGGAATTGCTAGTAATGGACGAGTTTTGGACCTAGGCAGCAACTTGTCATTTTCCTCATCAAAAGAACCATTGGCATTTTTAGTATTTGTTGTTATGTTACATTCTATAGTTTTCTGGTTCACGCATTGTCATTAACATCTCCTTTTTAATTTTAACATGAATAGGAGCAAGGTGTTGTTATCTTTTCTATGAGAATTATTCATTTATTTGGGTGATTATTAGGATTCTCACCAATTATTGCTAATGTAGCATTTACAACTTTTAAGTAGAAATTGTTTTAATCAAGATTTTAGTAGGTACTGGGTGTTTGGACAATAGGTAGCCCTTTTTTACCTTCCTTTATGTTGAAGATAAGTTACGAGCATGAGAAATCTTTGATGTTCAGATCTGTCAGGGCAAAGTTTACGGAATTTGATGGAGCTCAGCTGGATGTGCAGACAAGAACTTCATGGGCGACTGTTGTAACCCAATAGTACTGTGCATTAAACCAGATTCACAAGATAACTACTAACTCTATGAAAATTTCAGGGACAGATTATTGGCTGCAACTTGTATGATGGTGATCCTTGAAAGTACCTATCTCAGAATGTGAACACAGCAAGTTTCTGTAATATCAGCTGTTCAAGGCTAGGCCATGAGAATTCCTGAGTTACCGTCATGGCAAAAGATTGAGATGCTTAAATGTTTCACATATTACACTATGTTACAGCTTTCAGACTTCTCTATGCTTTGCACTTGTAGGTCTTTGTTTTCGCCATCCTACTTATCTCTGCCACTTATGGTGGAATATACAGAGGCCTTTCGCGCAATCAGTAAAATAATTTGTGTAAAACTAATCAAAAGAAAAGAAAAAAGGAAAAAAATGGGAAACATTTGGTTCCTAGCACTTGCAGCTTTGAACTAGATTAAGCCAACCGTAAGACAGATTCTTTATAATGTAAATTAGGTGGATTAAACAGTTCATTTGCATGGATAACATATGGCTAGTGATACCAAGTCCTTGAGACTGAATATTAAACCACTCAGAGATCATCGCATGGACCAGACCCTATTTCAAGAACAAGTGCAGTATGGCTGCCTAAACTAAGTCCAGTTTCCCCCAAGTCCTGTCCAGATTTGTCCTCTCACATTAGCTCTGCTTCAGTATTTTCTTTTAATTGTTATTTTGTAAGAAAAAAAAAGGTAAAACATGATTGCATTCATTGAAATCATCTGTTTCAGGATTAAATTGCAGGCTTGTCATTCTCTAACCTTTTTCCCCTCTCCTCATGGAACTCTACCATGGTTCAAAGTAACAGCCCTTCAACACTCTCCATCCACAAATATGATTGTGAATACTTGTTATATTACCATTATAACAATGTTGTATAACATTATTAATGACTATAACATCTTAATTCAATTTATAGTTATTGATGAATTCAGTTTGATCTTCTATTTAAGAAGCAGCTGCCTGCTGTAGTGGCAGCTTGAAAACCGACAAATGACCACAACAGCAGTTGCTTGAAAAGTTTTCCAGAGGTCAATCAATGCACAGAAATGAGCCCCTTGTTTTCTTCCAATCTAATTTGGATTTTGCCCTATTAATTTATAATAAAGACTTGGTTTGCAGTAGCGAGAAAACTACATCGATTCCCATCCATCTGAATCAGACTATTTTTGCGTGAAAATTCTAAGTATGTTACCTTCTGTGTTTCATCCAATTATGTTCCCAACCAAAACTAACTGTTCATCCATCGAAATTAGTGATTGACCAGTAACTAGTAAATATGGACCATCTAGGAAATATACATGGCAAATAACTTTTGAAATTGGCAATCTCTGAAGAGCTACTCAAATTAGTAACATGCATGGATTATGTATGTGCATGCTTTGGTCTAGACACACCCACATTAATTGGAAAAAGGCTTTTGTTTAGATATGAACTATATACATTGGCTAGAGATCAGGGCAAAAGGCATTTGCCTATCTATGTAGGTGGTTCAAGAGATAGATGCTGTCATTAGATAACAGCATTAATATAATCTATAAGCCTCATTCACTTCATCTACTTATATCTTATTTTTTTTAAAGAAAAAGAAATAAAAATTGGGGTGTTGAGGGGGGAGCTGGGTGAGATCTCAGACCTAACTAGTTGTTTGTGACTGTGAGCAGTTATCTGTAGCTATCTGCTTCCCTCATTAGTATCCCAAGTCAGCTTCACATTTGCTACACTAGGATTTTAGTTTTCAAACTATCAACTCCACTTGTAGCATCACTCTAAATACCTTGTCCAATTGTAGCCTTGTGAAGCAGTTGAAAATTATTGACACTGTTACTAGAGGCTCCTTGATTTTAGAATACATATTTAATTTGGAGAAGAAGTGTAGGTGAATATGTAGATGTATATTTTCTCAGCTCTCGTCGGAATAATAGTCGTTGGATAATCTGGTGATTACTTTTACATTACAAGTATGCTGCTTTAACTGATTATTTTGTTATTTTAAGCTTTTAAGCTTAAAGAAGGCCATGAGATAAGTTGCCCTTGCAGCACAAGCCCTACACTTCTGGCCAAGCTGCACCATTGTTTTGTTGTTTTGCAAGGGCTTCGCCGGATCTGATTGACCACTGAAGTGCCTTAGATTTCAATCTGCTTGGGAATTTCCAAGTTCTCTTTGTATTGTCCTCAATGTGGATGTGAGTTATATATGAAGTCTTGTGTTACTGTGGTTCTGTTCCATCAAAGGCTAGGGAAAGCAATCATAAGTCTTTCTTCCTTGGCTTCGACGAAGGAAACGAGATAGTTGTCAGATGATAAACGAACCACATCTAAAAGCGACATCCGATACAGGAGGGTTGATTGAGACTTTGCGGCATTTTATTGCAGAATCAGCAATGATTCTTGAATTAGCCATTAATTAGTATGGTTTGTATTTTTAGCATTTGCTAACTTTTAATCTTCTTCATATTAGTAGTCTTTGTCTCATTTTTTTGTATGTATGTACTTTGAGATGTTTTTATCCATGGCTACTTGCATGGAACCACTTCTTCTTATTTGGAACTATCTTTGCAGATAAAGATGAATAGATGTGAACTTTTGGAGAACAAAACGGTTACGACTCTCACTCTAGTTGGTATTGGTAGGTAGGTATTGTATAAAATTCCATATAGCTCTGATACCAACAAATATCGAACAACCATATTTTCCAATTATCACTTCACACGATACTTGAAATCATCCATCTATACATTTATGTGTACCCTAATTAGCACTCGAGCATTTTCTTCTGCTATGATATCTATGAATTTTCACTCAAACACGCGCACCTCGAGCATACTTGTACCTACAAGGCTCACTCTTAGCTTTATGCACCTGCACATACTAGATTTCTTTGAATATGGAACCAATTTCCATGCTTCTTGCTTGATCAAGAAAGCAACTGGTGCTACATCATATGTAGCCTCAAGATTATCTTTGTAGACATATTAGGATCCGGCTGCAAGCCCTAACCTACTTGCTCTTCAAGCCGAGAGAAAACTAGGAAAATAATTAGCTTACCTTTCTCATGCTTCAAAATCAAGAATACCCAAGTCTTCTTGAGCTCATCATCATCTCAAATATCCATAAAGTTCCGCTGATCCACCATACCTAGAAGATAAAGTATTGTTCTACTTTTTCCATCGCAAAAATTAAGAGCGCAGTAGTAGAAGACTTAGCTGATAAGATATGTTTGCTCAAGTGCACAAAAAATCATAGATGGTGTCCAAATGCTTGCATATAAACATGGAGAATTACAAGAAGCTCAAGAACACTGCAAAGTCATAAATGCAATAAACCACCATAGCACTCAAAATACCTGCCAGAAAAAATCTTGGCTCTAATCTAGGGGTGGCAATCGGGTCGGGTCAGGCATAAACAGGTCGGGTCAGATACCAATCGGGTCAAAAAATTATAAACCTGAACCCGACCTGTTTATTAAACAGGTCAGGAATTACAACCTGAACCCGACCTGTTTAATAAACAGGTCACCTGATCCGACCCGTTTAAGACCCGTTTAAGAAAAAAAAAGAAAAAAAAAAGATGGGGGCCGGCGGGATGGGAGGGGAAGAGACGAGAGAGAGAGAGAGAGAGAGAGAGAGAGGAGAGACCGAGAGAGAGAGAGAGAGAGGAGAAACCGAGAGAGAGAGAGAGAGAGAGAGAGAGAGAGAGAGGCAGTAGGGTAAAGGAGAAAAAAAAAATCACTGCTCATCTTCTTCCCCGATCGGCCTCCCTCGCCACGGCTGCGCCCGAGCCGCCACCCCGCACCGCCCGCGACATCCCCGCTGCGCCCGAGCCGCCACCCCGCACCGCCCGCGGCGTCCCCGCTGCGCCCGAGCCGCCGCCCCGCACCGCCCGCGGCGTCGCCGCTGCGCCCGAGCCGCCGCCCCGCACCGCCCGCGGTGTCCCTGCTGCGCCCGAGCCGCTGCCCCGCACCGCCCGCGGCGTCCCTGCTGCGCCCGAGCCGCCACCCCGCACCACCCGCGGACTCCGCCTTGCCGCGTCTCCGACGACCTCGACGCCGTTGGATCTGGAATAAGGCTTCTTCGGAGCCGTCGATTTGGAGGAGGAAAAAGGGTGGAGGAGAGGGAGGAGGAGGAGGAGGAGAAGGGCGAGAACCATCGATTTGGAGGAGGAGGAAGGGTGGAGGAGAAGGAGGAGGAGGAGAAGGGCGAGAACTGTCGATTTGGAAGAGGAGGAGAAAGGATGGAGGAGAAGGAAGAGGAGAGAATAGCCATGGGGAGGTGGACTTGAGGTTCGGAGGAGAGGAGACTCGGGGAGGGGCTGACTGCTGAGGGAATAGAGCTCGGCGGCGCCATTTCAATGTTTCACAAACCCTAAATCCTAATTCTAAAATCGGGCTAAGTGAATCGGGCCTAGACAGTGAAATCGGGCTATGGAGTGAAATCGGGCCTAGGCGAAGAGTTGGGCCGGCTTTGGACTTTATCTTGTGGGTTATAACTCTCATCTATCAGCCCAATAGTTAAACGGGTTAAACGGATTAAACGGGTCAGACATCTAAAACCCGTATCCGACCCAATTAATAAACAGGTTAAACGGGTCAACCTGTTTACGACCCGAACCTGTTTAGGCCAAACCCAAACCTATTTATGGCGGGTCGAACAAGGGTCGGGTTGGCGGGTCGGGTCCTATTTTGCCACCCCTACTCTAATCCCAAGTACGAAATTCCATCTAACTCTGATACCATGCATAAAATTTATAAATCATGTAATAGCATACAACATAATGATACGGTTACTTGTAGAGTAATATTGACCAGCCTTGGATCATCAAGAACAAGCACCAATTATAATATATAGAAAAAGATTATTAGAAAATTAAAGTTGAGAAGGAAAAATCCAGAGACAAAAGATAGGTAAATTTTATTGATAAATGAAATGTACAAAATTGGATCAAAGTTTTTGGCTTCTACTCCTTAAAAAAAAGGTTTCATAAAATCTCTCTCTAATAGTGCGCGCATTAAGAACTAGAGCACTCTACTTCTAACAAGCCACAAAGATTGTTTTGGAAGCTAAGAACGATCTTCGTACTCAAACTAGAATATTATTGATTGCATATTTAAAATAATTTTTTTAAGCCTATCCGCACTTCGAAGCCAACTTTTGCTCGAGCTCAAATCCAAATCACTTCGATCTCTTTTTTTTTTTTTTTTTTTTTGATGAAGAAGGAGGCAAAACCATTCAGCCTTTGTTAAAAAAAGAGTTTACATAAATTATTTATAAAAAATTTATAAAAAAATTTATAAAAGAGCAATAAATATTTTTTATAAAAGATAGTGATTTGGAAGTAGACTTGCTAAATTATTTAATAAGCCAAACAACCTCACCAATGATTTGAAGGAAAAATTCACTATCTCAGCTAGAACAATTAACAGGTATCAGGTGGCTCTGGAAAATAAATTGCAGACAAGCCTTCCGGATTTCTCTGGTGTTTGATGGGCTGACGTGGAACGGTCAGTGGTGGTAGGGAGAGGGGGCCCACTCTTAAGGCCCCAAGCCTCAGTCACAGATCGAGAGCAAACAAGTGTCACGAGGTGAGAGGGATAGGGGAGCAATCACTTCGAGTGGGACCTGAGGTAGGTTGCCTCGCACTTGGAAAGTCTATAATGATGAATGATTGAATTGAATGGCTTCTTGTCAATTATAATTCCCCAAGGTTAAATTTTGGTGGCTTTTTTTTTTTTTTAACCATGTTTTTTCTTGTATATTTCTATTTAGTCATCAATAAGATTTTAATGTTACAGGACATTTTTCTTAGCTAGGTCTTGAACTAAAGTAGGTTTGAGACTGAAAAACTGCATATAATTATGTGAGATGAAGATTTAAATGTTTTCATAAAAGTCTATTTGGATATTTTTATAGAATTAGACTAAAAGTTTCTGTAGAATGCATGGATAGAGCCATCTGTTTAAGCATGACCCTATATCTGCTGAATACCATCCAACCTAAATTCTATGAATATTATATATATATATATATATATATATATATATATATATTTCCAGCTCAAAGATTAGGATTTCGGCTATAGATGAGCTAATAAGAGTGATTCTTTTAGGATTTTTAACCTAATTATGTAGAAACATTCATTCTGGACCTAAGTATGGAGTGAAAAGTGTAAAATGGAAAAGAGAACCCAGTTAATATTATCAAAAAACAGCTACGTTAAAAAAAGAAATAGCTGAAGTACTTTATAATTGCTTCCAGACATCAATGAGCCCATTCTTACTCTGTAAGTCATACCTCGCTATTTTTTTTTTTTTTGCGAGGTGACCACCATAGGAAGGATGAAGTCCTTTCATATACCTTCAACCAACTTCCATGGTCATGGATAAAGAACACTGATTTTGTGATCATGATGATTCCTTTCACTAACACTGTAATGAGCTAACATTATGTTAGCTAATTAAACATCACCGAGTCCACTACATGTAAGGTATGCTAAATCGGTATCAAAAGCCATACCGGTCGGCGACCAAACCTGTTCAGCGTGTTCGGTATTGTTTCGGTACCGAGTCCGTACCGAAAAAACCCAGCTGGAGTCGAAGAAGGAGAAGAGAAACAACGAGCGACCGGGGGAGAGAGGAAAAATAAGAGGCCGCGGACTCCCATGGAGGACCGCAAGGTGGTGGTGGAGGCTGCAGGGGTACGGCGGAGGCCTTAGGGACGGGGTGGAGGCTGAGGCCGCAGCCGCATTTCCTGTTTCAAAAAAAATTAAAAATTTTTAAGTAAAGTCGGCAAATACTTTGCCGACTTCACTTAAAAATTTCGAAATTAAAAAAGTTAAAATTTTTTAAATGTGCCAACTTTATTTAAAATTTCCAAAGTTTTTTTTGCGGCCTCCACGGGCCCTCCGCATGTGTCCACGGTGGCTATTTTTTCCTTTCTCTCCTCGCTGTTTTTTTTTTCTTTTCTGACTCCAGTGCGAACCAATTTTTATGGTGGAGCCGTATCGATAAGCAACCAAACTGATTTGATATGAATTAAATCGATCGATACGAGCTGGTTTAGCATACCATGATTACATGACTTCCCATTCCCTCCCTCCCCCCGCCTCCCTCGGAACAGGCCCGGCCCTTTTAATATAACTAGAGTGCGGTAAGACGGTTCAAATCAAATTAGTTTTAATAATTCTCTTTTAGTCTAATACGTCCATATCGTATGCCTCCCACGTGTCGCACCACAAATATGCAACAGCCTCGGTTGGACGAGGGAGCCACCGACCACTGGCTGTACGATTTTCTGGGACCCCATATAATAATAGCAGTGTACACGCAACGTTTAGTCGATTTGACCAAGTCACCTCCACGTCTCCATCACCACCTCTTACAACGTCCGCCACGTAATCCCGCCTCCATCCAAATTCTAATTATTTATCTCTTTTAAATTCATGAAAACGTTTTCTTTTTTAGGAACGGTTTTTTTATTTTAATAAACAGATGACGCTCTTTTTTCAAAAAAAAAAAAAAATTCCTTCTCGCCTCTTAAATCTCTTTTCTCTGCCCGCAACCACACGCACAAACGAA
Organism: Phoenix dactylifera; assembly: GCF_051530095.1. NCBI lineage: Eukaryota > Viridiplantae > Streptophyta > Magnoliopsida > Arecales > Arecaceae > Phoenix > Phoenix dactylifera. The sequence goes on from NC_143201.1 coordinate 1,927,976, forward strand.
GACCCGGTGTTGGTTTCTCTCTCCTTCTCTCTCTCTTGGAGGCGGTCTGGGTTTGTTTTCTTCTTGCTTTCTCGGGGTTTCCTTTCTTGATTTCTTGATCCTTTTGTTGAATTTTCTTGATTTTTGGTTCGTGATCGGTTTGGGAGATTGTTTCTTGCGTTGCAGGTGGCGCAGCCAAGAAGTTAGAATTTGGAATTTGGTTTCCGAATTCCAGTCGAGTGGTATCGAAGGCGGAGAGGATGAGGAGGAGATTCTTGGAGTCTCTCGATTTCTTTCCTGGCTAATCAGATCAGCTTTCTTCATTTCTTTAGATAGAATCTGCCTTTTTGATTCGATCTGATCGAGGGGTTAAAAAAGAGAATTGGAATTGAGTAGGATGGGTTATTTGAATTCTGTTGCTGGAATTCAGGCGGAAGGCTCTCCCGTTAGCGGGGGTGGACTCAGGTCTCCTTCGTTCCTCTCTCTCTCCCTCCCTCTCCCTCCCTCTCCCTCCCCCCCTTCCTACCCCTCTTATACTCTGGTTAAATTCTTGTGTTTTTTTTTTGATAAAATGTTAAGTTCTTGTTTGATTTAAGGTTCTGATCTTCTGTTGTTGTTGTTGTTGCTGGTGGTGGTGGTGTTGTTGTGAGCTGAATATCTGATTTCTTGTTCGGATTCTGCGTAGATATGATATGAACCAAAAGAATTATTTGTTCTCCTCCTCCCTGCTTTGTTAAATTAGATCTCTTCTATGTAATGCTTCTTTAGTAATTTTCGGTTTGTTTCTGAGTTTTTTTGACTCACTAAGAAGCTAAATAAATTTCTACGAGTTGGTCTCTGAAGCAGCATTTTTACAAGAATATGGAGTGATAGTTAACATATTATCGGGTATATTTACAAGAAAAGGGAAATTTCTTCTTGAATGATAAAATCCTGAAGCCATCTCTATACCAGGAAATAAAAAAGGAAGAAGAAAAGAAAGAGAAATTCTAAAATATAGCATATGTTCTTTTTTAGTGGTACTCATGATTAGTTGAAATGCAAATGATCTAGTTGATTAAATATTCTGAGTGGTCATTAAATAGATTTTTTTTTCTTCTTCAGTTTGATCCTATGTATTATGAGCCAGATTGCTTAGATTGGTAGATTGCATGGTAACATGAAATATAAAACATTCTGTCTGGATCGTTCTGTTTAGTCGGTTAAAGTTTTATAGCATGATCCTAAAAAGAAGTCATTGATGAGGCGCATGTGTGCAAGTTTATTTGTCGAGATATAATTAACTTTATGTTTGTTTTCTTTGTAACAGTATGAATGGGAAGTTTAGCTATGGATATGCAAGCTCTCCGGGGAAAAGGCCATCTATGGAAGATTTCTATGAGACTAGAATCGATGGTGTTGACGGAGAAATTGTCGGCTTGTTTGGAGTGTTTGATGGTACGATTTTGTTTTGTCGCAGAGTATGATGGTATATATATATATATGCATTTTTTCTCGTAGATGCAAAGGCGGAGAACAAAACTGAGGGCTTGCCCATGGAAGTTATACTGATTTTGCTGGCTTGCTCAGTTATTAATGCCTTTGATTGTTCTTGAAAGGTTGGCAATATATTCCATACTTTTTGTTTGGTAACCCATTCTTGGTTGCATGTTTAGGCCATGGTGGTGCTCGAGCAGCAGAGTATGTTAAACAAAATTTGTTCAGCAATTTGATCAGGCACCCGAACTTTATTTCTGATACAAAGTCAGCTATAGGTGTTCTTTCTCCGTTCTCTTTACACATGCCTTTTTGTGATGTTTCCATTTCTTTAACATTTAGTTGCATTGATCATTTGGTTCCATTTCTAATCCTGCAGCTGATGCATACAACCATACAGACTCCGAGTTTCTGAAATCAGAGAATAATCAAAACCGAGATGCAGGGTCAACTGCTTCAACTGCTATCCTTGTTGGTGACCGCCTGCTAGTTGCAAATGTTGGTGATTCCAGGGCCGTAATATGTAAGGGAGGGAATGGTAAGCCCCATACCCAGATCATATCCGGTTTTTTTTTTCTTTTTCAATTGAACCTGCCATCTTTGGATGGAAGTTTAATGTTCGATCAATTATAATTATTTAAACATAAATCACTGTACCCAGCTTACCATCTTAGACTTCGACAAATTATACTCTGGGAGCATTATGAGACTTCCAGTTTGTTGCACAAGCTCTTAATCCACGTAATGACATTAATTATGTCTTGATTGTGATTACAAATACGATTTTCTATCCTGAAATGTATTTATCTCATGGAGAAGTGAGTTCAATTCATCTTTTTCCTCTGATTTTTAATTTTATTATTATTTATATTCTTTGTTAAGTTGTTGGCTACATTTTTGATGCAAATGTGTTACTAAATTGCCAAACATGAACATAGAACAAAATTAAGGAAGAACATTGTTAGATTAAATGTAGTCAATCAGAAGGTTGGATCAATGAAAAATTATTGTTTAAATTTGACCATGATATTGCATAATCAACACCTTTGCTCTGTGACCCCTGTTCATCTGGGAACTCTCATTCTCCATTTATCCAGCGATGTCTTCAACTAATGCTTCTTATTCTTCCTTGTATTTTTTGTCGTTGGCACTTGCCAAGTAATCTTAACCTATTTATCAGGGCACATATGTATTGCCTGAGAATTTATGGAATATCTTTTGTTAAAAGCTTACAAGTGACAATGATGATGATCATTGGCCATTTAGACATTGAACTTTGATTGTGTTACTCCTCAAAACCTTATTTTGGTTCCTTTTGTTGCGTGCATCGGGGGGAAGGGGGGGCAGGATGGTTCATTCCGTGTACTTCACCAGTACATGACCGGACTGACATGCCCCTGTGGTACGAGATTTCAAAACCTTGTTGGATACAGGCTCTGTCTGCTGAAAAGGCTATTTACTCTTGCCAGAAATTAATGTTTCTCTAAAAATGTCAGCAGTAAATTTTCAATTGGTCTAGGAAATCTGTTTAGATGAACCTGTGCTGATTGGATATGTTGGCTAAATTTGTACGATGCAATAATGCGAACACATTGATTAGGAGACAACATGAAGGATATGTTTAATGATATCTAACATTTAATGTGCAGTGTCTCTCTTTATCCATAGGTTGTAGTTTTCTTTTTGGGACCACTTTTGACATTTTTACAATTTGTTTCTTTGGAAACATATTGATTTTTACTTATGAATGTGAGGGTATTCTTTAGATGTGCAAATTTGTTACCTTAGGCATATCTGACATTTTTACTATTTGTTCCTTTGGAGCCTTATTGATTTTTACTCATGAATGTGAGTGTACATTAGATGTGCGAATTTGTTACCTTAGGCATCTCTTTGTGGTATGGTTGAAAATATTTTGGTGCAACTCGCTATTCTCTATGGTTTGCCTCTCTCAAGAAACAGTTTGATGAGTCTCCTTTCACCATTATATATGCAACAGCAACATCTTTAGTTGAGTCAAAATCACATGTAGAAATGTTTCATCCACTTCATCAAAATGGAAATGGCCTAGATGTTATTGTCTCTGTTTGAAAGGATATCAGATTTTACTGATCTCCTATTCAATTCCGACACTTATTTTATCAGCCATTAGAAGTGAAAATGAACTAATGACCTTTGACATGAACGTGAGATATAAACTGCTCAGAAAATTCTTTTTATCCTTTTTTCTAGAATTTTGGTGTTTGTGGATTCGCATTGAAAATTCATGTCATATTTTCAAATATGAGAATTTGTGTAAAGTGACACCGGGAATATAATCGGCAGACACGAGAAAATTGTTCCTGATGCTTAATAGTTAAGCATTCAGGTTATTTTGGAGGATAGAATTTGCTCATTTCATCAGCAGTTTTATTTGGGGTCGTGTAGTAGCATGTGAAGCATATTTCTCAGTTACCATTATTTAGCAGTGTAAGAAATGAGTTCATGAACTTTCCTAAGGTGTGATTCCCTTCCTAGATACTTTCCATGTTGCTAGTGACTGTTGTGGCAAAACTATGTTTATAGATATTTACCATGCTTAGAGTGAAAAATTTTCAAGCTGATTATGGAAGTTCTAAGATACATCAAGCGTTTTTAGGAGTAGCACCAAATGCTTTCACTTGTCCATGATGTGTCATTAGTAGTTATGCAGAAAGGAGGTTTGGTGCCTTAGCTATCGGGCCTCCTTTTGGATATTTTTTACTAGTTGGATCACTGACCCCCCCTGCCTCTTTTTTTCCTTTTTGTTTTTGCCTTTTCTGGGTGTGTTTGCCATTGGTACCCTAGTAGGCTATGTCCAACTTTTTGTTGATGATTTATCACAAACGGAGTTGTCACTCTACCTCATACTGTGTGCCCATTTGGAAGATTGATTAGTATTAAATCTTAATACAAGGAAAAATGCAATTTTGCTGGTTAATATCACCAAGTTACTGTAAATTGGGCCCTTGGATATGTCTTAAAAAGATTTCCTAATTTATCTCATTTTCTTTTTTTTGAAATTTTTGATATGTTTTGAAATTGTTAGTTGTCTTTTGTATTTCTTTGATACAATCCGCCAAGGTCAGGTGCTTGTAATATGCATAAGCACCATTTAATGCCCCAACCATCCACACTTTGCAACCACCTATTGGAGCATTGGTGGAGATAAAAATTTTTACTAGCTGGATCACTCTCCCCCTTGCCTCTTTTTTTTCCGTTTTTTTTTTTTTTTGCCTTTTCTGGGTATGTTTGCCATTGGTGCCCTAGTAGGCTATGTCCAACTTTTTGTTGATGATTTATCACAAAAGGAGTTGTCACCCTACCTCATACTGTGTGCCCATTTGGAAAATTGATTAGTATTAAATCTTAATACAAGGAAAAATGCAATTTTGCTACTTAACTTTGCCAAGTTACAGTAAATTGGACCCTTGGATGTGTCTTAAAAATATTTCCTAATTTATCTTATTTTCTTTTTTTGTTTTGAAATATTTGATGTGTTTGAAATTGTTAGTTGTGTTTTGTATTTCGTTGATACAATCCGCCAAGGTCAGGTGCTTATAATATGCATAAGCACTATTTAATGCCCCAACCATCCACATTTTGCAACCACCTATTGGAGCATTGGTGGAGATAAAAATTGGAATATTATCGATGTAATCCCTGCTCATATGTGGATGAAGGGGTGTATTTTTAAGGTTTTGTTCAAAAGAACTCTTGAGCATAAGGTTTCAGTACCTGTACCAATACCATGTTGGTACATTGCCAGTATGGGTCGACTTGTGGCACTGACACCGGTATCCCCCCTAGTACTGAATATCAATCAATACCAGTACAACATGGAACAGCCGATACAAGGTGGTATGGTCTGGTATAGCAAGCCATGCTTGTGCATAAGAAAGTTTTCTTAGGTGTCAATTATATAATATGTTTGTAGAGTTCCAGAATCATGTTGTGTCTGTCTTATGCTTTTCGCATCTCTATGTTCAGTTTTACTGAGTCTAGTGCTGGATATACATTGTTATAAGGGAAAAACATTTGATGTCACTTTGAACAAAAAATTGTCCTGTAACCTAATAAATCAGCCTCTTGAATGGCAGGTGATGATTTAGAACAATGGATATCCCTATCTTTTTTGAGCACAGTAGGAAAGAATGATAAGAGTTGGTCTAGTGGTGCGCAATAATCATTTACTGCATAATTGTTAGAGGTGACTCTTAGAACACCAAATTCTTTAAGGAAATGAAACATCAGAATCCAGTGCATTGACATAAATAGATGCTGGGATTCATGTGCTGATTTTTTCTTGTTTGGTTTCATCAGTCTTATGGCTTGGTGGAAGCCTGGAAGGTCTGCATGCATGCATGCACACCCACACCCGCACACCCAATGCACACCATACAGGCATGTATGCATGCATTCAAGCATATTTTGAAGAGCACAACGGAGAATGATATTGGTTTGACAAAGGTTTTTGGGCAGAGAAATTAGGGAAGTGGTGATGGAGGAGAGAGGACAATATATTATGAAAAAATGGCCCTCAGACAATAGAAAATTTTCAAATCAAAGGGTGAATTCTTTTTTTTTTAAGGTTTTTTTGTCATTTAATTGCAAAGCTATCCCTATTTAGTTTGGAGATAATGTTTTCTCAATCCTAGGTCACGGGGAGAAAAAAACTACTATATGGTTATGAAATTTAGGCTTTTGTAACCAAAGAACAGCTTCTTCTAGAGATAGATGATTAGGCAGTTGTATTCATCTCTGAGGTCCATGACTATCTTCTCAAATTACACATAGTTTGGTTTTGCTTTACAATTCCTTCTTACTTTGGAGGTATTTCCTTAAACCCTATTGTCACATGAAGGAATAATCGTCTCATTGGTTGTGAAATATAAGCCTTCAGAACCAAGGAAATAGATTCATCTAGAGTTTAATGATCATGCAATTGCATTCGTCTCCAAGGCTAGAGAACTAGACTGAAAGACAATCTTGAAGTGTAGATATTTGGTTGGCTTTACAAATGCTCAAACATCATAGTTAGGGTAGACATATGATTTTGCTATTGGCAAGCACATTGTTGTTAGTACATGCTTGTGGGAGCTTCTTCTAGCCTGTTTGGGTCTGTTACTGGCCTTCATTTTGACATGGTTCTCCTCTGATGCATGCAGCTATAGCTGTTTCAAGGGATCACAAGCCTGACCAAACAGATGAGAGACAACGGATTGAGGATGCAGGAGGGTTTGTAATGTGGGCTGGTACTTTCTTATCTTCTTCAGTAGGCATTTATCTCATAATTAGAGCTTTTCTATTATTCAATCCTGATCATTGAGCGCTTGCTCGGATTGTATCAGACCTTGCCACTTGGGCAAGGGCTAGCGGTTTGTTTCCGGTTGGAGTCAGCCATCAAAATGTGGGGTGGGTGCAGGGTAGAAAGGTAGGGATTAGCCCTCCTAATCTCAAAAAAGACAAGGTATAATTCAATTTTGACAAGCATGCAACTTCAGGGACATGGCGTGTTGGTGGCATACTTGCTGTTTCTCGTGCATTTGGTGATAGGCTCTTGAAGCAATATGTTGTTGCAGACCCTGAAATTCAGGTACTGGTCTAGAAATCTGTAATATTTGACCAATTTATGTATTTCCAGTATTTTTAACACAATCCTGGCTATACCTAAGGATTATTGAAATTTAAAGTTTCTTTAAATGCCTATAGTCTTTTGTAAATACCTGATAAGTGTGAATCATAGGAGCAAGTGGTAGATGGCTCTCTTGAATTTCTCATCCTTGCAAGTGATGGACTCTGGGATGTCGTTTCAAATGAGGTGCATTGAGAAAAAATCTAATTTATTTTGCATTTGTGGAACATTGATTTCTGTAAACTGAACATCTGAGGAATTGGTTTTAAAACCTTTCAGGAGGCTGTAGCCATGATCAAACCCGTAGAGGACCCAGAGCAAGCAGCAAAGAAACTGTTGGAGGAGGCTTATCAAAGAGGAAGTGCTGACAATATCACTTGTGTCGTTGTGTGTTTCTTAGGTGGCCAGGATAAGAACGTTCAAATACAGCAGGGGTAAAGCTTTGCTGCTTGCTCTTGGTGAATGTTAGTTGTTTGTAATTAAATATAGTAGAGTATAAGGTTGGAGCCAAATAAGAATTACCACTCCTGCCTACTGAAACAATCAGCAGAGAACAGTCTTCATGCAGGCTGTAGTCATCTCATCTTTGTTGGCTTTTAAAGGGAAGTTGCCTTTTATTTTCTGAATCCCCTGGTAGCTGACCTAATCAAGTTTTGTGGGAGCAGTGTCGGATGGGACCTGCCAAGACTATAGAACCTTTTTAACTGTAGTATTTTAAGTCAAATATTTGGATGCATGTGGAGATCTTTGAGATGATATTGTTAAATCAATCCTTTAATGGCGTGCTCCTTCAAAATGTGGCTAACATTAGATATTGTTAGGACGAGCTGTATAGTTATGCTATAATTAGAAGCGGACTGCTCTCAAATAGATTGTTTTTTGGAGTATACAGGTGCTAACTTTCCACACCAACCATGATTCTCAGATATTGCAGCCTGTACTTCCATATACCCGATTATATACCCGATTATTGATGTGGTTTACTTTGATCGGTTATCTGTTCAACTAGAGGTTCCAGCTGCACCATTTGATATCAACCTTGGTCTTTGTTTAATGGTTATTCGGATGGCAATAAGGCTTCTGCGTTGCATGATTAAAATACCACATAATCCTTCTGGCTGCAGCTTAGAGAATAAAATGGTCGACTAACATAAAACATTTGAACCTCAGACACTGAGGTGGTAACACAGTTGAAATGGAACTTTGTTTCCAATGGAGTGATCCAGATTTGAAACTTACGGGCATCGATTAAATACGGGGACATAATCACACCCGTCTGGTTTGCTCGTTGGAAGCGCTACTGATCCTTTGGTACTGAGATAATGCTGGAGTGGCGTACTCACGTGCGGGTTCGTCCGTGCTGGTGGGGAGGGTATGAGAAATTTTCTACCTACATCGAACATTTTCTAGTGGAAGGAGGCCCAGTGGGGGTTGCTATGCGGGTGGGGTTAACTCCCCCCTCCCTCCCCCATTTTTTTAGTAAAAGGGGTTACTTATTTCATATAACTCTTAACGTGAGTACAACCTGCCAGATCACGAAAAAGTAAAAAATACAAAGGAGGAGGAAATCTGATGCGAACGTCCAAAGAAAATCCTCGAAGTGCCGAGCGACAAAGGAGACAACCCAATCTGTTGCCCTATTCGCCTTCTTGAACATATGTACTGCTTGAAAGTCGGCCATCAACTAAGCTATCCTGCGAGTCTCTCAGATAAGGAGATGACCATCACTATACCGATCTGCCTTCCGGATCCAATCGATCACCATAGATGAATCTCCCTCAAAATACACTCGCGCGATGCCAAGTACCTACCTCGCATAGGATATACCCTCTCAGGCTGCCCGCAGCTCTGCCCCGACCATTGTAGGTTTTGACATGCGCCGCCCTCCTGCTGCTATCATCCTATCAAAGTGATCCCTGATTACAAATCCAACCCCTCCAGTCACACCATCCAGGCATCCACTGATCTACTGTCATCGAAGTTTACTTTGAGATAGCCAAGGAGTAGGGGTACCCAACAAACAAGGGCAAACCGGGGCGCTAAAACAGCGTGAAGAATACCCCAGATGTCCCTAGCCATTCTAGAAGAAAACACAGCGATAGCCGCAGTGACCTTCCTCGCATGTAGGGTCGCTCTATCCACTACTATCCTCGGAGACGACCTCCTTTCCTCAAACAGGCCGGCATTCATGTCCAATCAAATGTAGTAGGACAAGTATGCCATAAGAATCCCTACCTCAGCAGATCTAGGACTCTGCATGGAATCTCTCAACAAATGAGTCATGTCCTGTGCCGATACTACCGAGTCGGGTAGTGGGATCGATGACCTCCTTCATATATCTCGAACCTTAGGGCACTGCAGAAAAACATGTTCAGTGGTCTTCTCGATATCTACACAATCCTCACAACACTGAGAAACCCCCGAACTAACAACACTGCCCGCAGCCCTGCCCCCATGCTACGCCGAACTAACAACTGAATTAATTTTTGAAAATTGCACAAATTGATACTCGGTGAAATAAGATGCACGAACTGCAACCTGCAGCAGTCATGGATACTTATATATCATCATCCTCCGTTGCGACTTCAGAGATGGTTCTTGTAGAGGATGACCCACGACTCGGATGAAATAGAAACGATCCACGGGATGTTAAAAGCAAAAATTTAGATGTTGAAATCAACAGAAATTTAAAATGCCCAGTAAATTGACATATCTATATTATTAGTTCATACAAAAAAAAGATATCAAAGATATCGATGAACGGCGTCGAGCAACTCGCGAATCTGATTAAATCGAAGTATTCATGTAAATCGTGGTTAATACCATAAAAAAAACGTTGATAATATGTTCGCAACCCATAAAATCTATATATTCAAATTCACTCTAGGGTATTTGACATCTCTCAATGATTTGAAGGATACGACGCCTTAAACCCAAGATCTTCGTACCAAAACATAGCAATAAGCCAAAACCTCTTCCTTTTCGGTTCAGATTATTATTTTTGAAAAACAGATGGGTGTTCTCAAATAAAAAACATGCGACAAAGGAAAAAATTAACCAAATATGAATAATCAGCCAAATGCAAAAAACAAAAGGGGGAAAAATTGATCGATGTACAGGAGAGTTGGGGCGTTGCTCAGGTAACCGCTCAGGAAAAAAAGTTTGCATCCCATCAAACATTTTCCGATCGGAAAATGCTTTCAACCGATTTGGGTTTCATCACCGCAACACAGCCATCCTCTCCCCACGAATCTTAGAACAAAAAAGAGTAATTAAAAAAAATCCCAACCAGATAAAACACGATAATCTAAGAAGGTGAAGAAAAATCCCTGATGGTACGAAAAACGAATAAGTAGAGATAGGAGAGAGATAGAGATAGAGAGAGAGAGAGGACGACCAGCCCAGAGCCTCCGACTCCTGGTGCGGCGAGGGATTTTTTAAACGAAAAAGAAAAAAGCGAAACACTAAAACCCTAGTCCTCGGAAAGGGATTGATATAGTGGAAGTGTTCGGGAAAAGGGCCTCGGCGTCCTTCTATTTACAGGCATGCCCCCGAGACGGCACGGTCCCTTCGTACGGATGTTTACATAGAAATCTCTGTGCGGGAATTGGGATTTCTTTGCGGTGGCAGCCAAATGCCAAGAGCGGTGGGAAACAGAATTGTTCTGAATCTCATCTGTTACGAATATTTCTCAGATTAGAGAAAAAGAGAAGGGAGGAGACTCAGATATGTATAGTTTTGTGATGGTCGTCAAGGCAGTATAGAACTACCGCCATTACGATCGGCGAGCGAGCCATCATCCTTCATATCCTCACTGCCCCTCCGTAACCACATCACCATTTCGATCCAAAACCAAACACCTTTAAAAAAAAAACAAAAAAGAAAATGAAATCAAAATAATCCACTACTGCCGCTGTTGCAAGAACCTTAACGAAAAGAGGAGCCAAGGCAAGACTCGTACACAAACGCATGCCCTCCTCCTCCGATCGCTATGGTTCTGACGACTGACGAGCGCACACTGCTTTTAAGAGGCGGAAAGCCTGCGTCGCAAGCAAGGTTGGTTTAGTTTTCTATCGGTTTTTGACCGGATCGGAGTAGTTGGTGAGGGTGGCGACTGGGCGGTGCTGTCGTGGTGGCCAAGACAGCAGCTGCAAGTGCAAGCCATTGTACACAGAACAATATTTTCAGCCACTCAGAACTCGACAGTCGACAGGTTGCAGAAATGGAGCTTAAACGGCATAATCTGCTTGGTTAATCGTTTATTTCCTGTTCTGGTTTCCGAGACCTGATCTAAGTAGTGACCATGTCGGAAAATAAAAATTTAACAAGTCACCCAAGATTCGTTTCCTGCAATCTGTGACTGCCAGCTTAACTTCACGTGTAAACGTGATAAGTTTGGATATCTTATTGTCATGGAAAATGGTCCGCATGTGTCGAGCTAATTAATCAAGCAGCAGATTGATTAGCAAATATGACAAGCTAATTATATGACATGAATAATGCTGCAAGGCTTTTGTTATATGCACACAAACAGCTTCTTGCCATATGACACAAGGGTCCATATGATGTAAGGATATCGATACAATTTGCTCATATTTTCTAAAGTATAGGCTCGGTAAAACTTGTCATGTGCCATCTCTAAGGGCATTATTTTGGATAATGTATATATTTGATCACGACTTTTCGGAACTCAAAATATTTTTACCTAGATAAAATGAAATAAACTAATCAAAATAACTGTCGGGAGTCTAGATAGATTTGGATGGCAGTAATTCTTTACTAAGTTGCCAAGTGAATCGGCAACTTTTTTTGATATAATTATAATTTTAGATGAAATCCCGAGCTGAAGGAAATAACAGTCCTTCCTCTAAAGTTTGGATGAAAATCCTCGATGACACCCACTTCTGCACTCTTTCCCTATCCATGGCGCCCTCCTCTTGTTTCACTAATCCCTTCTTTTACAATTTTTCCTCCCTCGCCACATTCTACCATATGCCCTTCATATTTGATTTCAGTATTGCTTGGCTTTCGTGTTTAAATCAGTTACTTCGATGTTGATTGTGGATATATGTCTTTATATAGGTGCTCCAATATAAATCCTCTGAATGTTGAAAAAGTTTTTTATGCGGTGTTGTGAATTATCATCGTGGGTACAAAAAATCTATGTATTAGTGCTAGTTTGGTTTAAGTTCAACCACTATTTTATTAGGATAGTTGTATCGTTTCTTGGATCAAACATAAGAACTAGCAGACACTCGTGATCGTGGTGCTGCTTGTGATTATATGTGAATAGATTTAAACTCTTAGTCTGATGAGGATATCGAAACTTAAATAGAAGGAATATCTGAGGATTCTAGATGGATCTCGGGTATTTATACAGAATCAAAAAATTTTTTTTCCTGTCTAGAAAAAAAAAAACAATCCACTGACCTCCATGCCTGAGCCCAGTCCAAAACTTAATTGGGCTAGCCCAGAGAACAGAATCCGGTACGACTCATATTGTGGGTCGGGACCCACTCGCACATTCCGGTCTCCTTTCCCTTCTTCTAGGCTGCCTGGCGCCTAGCTTCACCTACCAACCTCCACCCGTAGACGGGAACCCGAAGCTACGTCAATAAATAAAAGCAAAACCCAAATGTACCCTGCAATTAATAGAATACCCGTGCCCTCGTGCCCATTTCTTCAGTCAAAAACCTTCCAACTGAGGGGTCTTTCGGTCTATCAAATCGGAACTGGCGCGTCCCTCACTGTTTGCCCCAGTGACCGACCTCGACGACGGCAGCTTAAGATCTCCGCCGGCCGCCGAGGCGGGATCCCCGGCTCGGTGCCGGTCGCTTCCTTCCTCCGAGGCGATCGCCCCACATCGGTAGGCTTCGATCATCTCCCCCGATCCGTTGCGTTTCTTCGTTCTCGATTGGGAGTCTCTTGATCTCTTCTTGATTCAGGGGCAGCTCGGTGTCTCGTCGAAGATGGCGGCGGCGGAGGCGGTGGGAAAGCGTGGCGCGGCGGTGATGGTGGCCCTGACAGCGGCGGCGGCTGCGGTCGCTTTCTTCTTCGGCTCCGCCGTCAAGGCCTCCACCATCGAGGAGACCTTCGTCAAGGATACCGTGTCGTCCCACGATATCGTCATCTTCTCCAAGTCCTATTGCCCGTAATCTCTCTCTCACACCTCTATCTATAGTTATCAGGAAGTAGCTAAATTTTTGTTGAGATTTTAGGCTGCGGTTTTTTCAAGAACGTAATAAAAATTCGGTTTTGATCCAGCCTTTACTATTTACTCTTGGAATTAGGGGTGAGAAAGTTCTTGCTGGTTACCCATAGGTCCATTTTGATAAGTTCCCATTTGATCTCATGAACAATGAAGCTGTTTCTTAGTGCGTCTCTATTAATTAATCCTCGAAGAGCTTTACTATAATAAAGTATGAAAAAATTGTCCATGAGATGCTCTGGAAATATGATTTGGAAAAGTTGTTATATTATCTTAATATTCCATTAAAATTGAAAAAAATGCTTTTGCAGTTGCATGTGACTCCCCATTACCATTGGGATTTCGGACTCAGGTTTCTAGGTAAAGTTTGTAAACATACAACGCATGAAATGTTGTATGTATCATTTGAATTAAAAGAAGGATGGTGAGAGTATGTGGTTTAGAAGTCTGAGATAGGCATTGGCAAAAACTAGCAAGGATGGAATCAGAATTCATATGCCGGAGTAAGTGTCGAGGATTGCATCTATTGTGAAATTGATGAGGAACTGAATGCCATGGTGTGGTCATGAGAGAGAATTTTGGACTTGCTTAAAAGCGTTGGAAAGGATTGAGAGAACCAAGAAACTTGGATATTTGCTGTAAGGATTTAAACAAGTTTGCTCTAATAAAGGATAAAATCCATACTGGGAGTGAATGCTGGGGAACAGCTTATAGAATTACCTAAGTGCATTTGATTAGGCTTCTCCATAATGATCATGAGAACGATTTTACTTATAGCACAGAAAAATGGCACTTTTAAAATTTAATTAATAACTACAACATTTCATAATCCAGCAAAGTTTTAAAAGAGAATTTGAGGAAAAATGTTAACTGTTAAGCCAATGTCTGAAGTATCTAGATAGAAAGGCAGGATCTGAAGCAACTTCAATAAAAGTAAACTTCAGATGATTTTCAACTTTGTGAATGGTTCATGTTGTATTGGCAAATGTGCAGCAAATTCAAAATGCCATCTTTATGCTGGATGCAAGTAGATGGTCGATCAAAATTTTAAACCACTGATTTCTGGTGCAATCATCTATTGTTTTACCATGATTTATCAAGTTTACTTGAGAACATAATTCGATTTATTTGTGATTTTGTTTGAGATAAGAACTGGAACATATGTTTGGACCATTTGTTCAATAATTGTGTTAATGTTGCCATGGAAGCACTTACAAGTACTTGTGTTAAGTGTCTAAACTTGTTATCGAGGAGTGCTATGCTACATAAAATTTTGTGCTGAGTATTTCTTACAAGCCTCTATAGCGAGGCTCGCCGTTCGGTACTAGAACCCCTACCGATATCATCCTATTATAGTGTTGGTACGTCGAGTACAATATCTTATTCGGCGTACCGAGTGTCAACACACCCCTTCGTACTGCATATCAGTTCGGTAAAAATATAGTACAGTATGGTCGGCATGCACCGGTACCAACCGATATGACGAACCTTACTCTACAGGATTCCTATTATATTGGAATGTTCATCTCTGTTGTTTCCATAAATAGTCATGTCTTACTTGTATTTATTTATTTTGATTCATTTATAGGCTCTGAATGTTATATTGCCCTTTTGTTATTTCAATGAATGCAAGAGTATGCTACCTGAACCTTTTTACTTACTGTTTGCTGACACCCCCCTCCTAATGTCAATAACTAGAAGCTTAGACATGCATGCTTCTCTATGCATGATGCACTTGATAAGTTACTCATGCTACCGCCAACAAATCATACTTACACCATGAAGCAGTTCACATAATTAGGTAGTTTTATCATTTTAAAAAATGACATTTTCCCTGACAATTTTCTGATTTAGCACCTCAATTTGTCTTAGTAGTGCCTTTCATTCCATTAAGTTCACTCGAATCCACTGACTTCATGCACGGGGACTGTTGTTGGCTGTGGACAGGTATTGCAGAAGAGCAAAAGCTGTTTTCAGAGAATTGAACAAGGTCCCACATGTTGTTGAGCTGGACCAGAGAGGTTTGTCTTTCATATCTTCAACAAAGCATGCCTTAGGAACAACTTTCTTTCAAACTGAATGGTTTTATTGGGTGCCATCGAATTTACTAATTGGTTACTTGTACAAATAAGAAATCAACCCTCAAAAAAAAAAGGAGTTTCCTAAACAACAGTAATAAACAAACAATGTGGTCTTGTTAATAATGAATGAAAATTCTGGGGCTTGAACTTTATTAGATTATATATATATATATATATATATATATATATATATATATATATATATATATATATATATATATATATATATATATATTCCCTATTTCATTAAATTTCTGGTGCTTGATCGTGATGCATACTACTGCAATCAAAATTGACTTGAAGAACATCAAAACACAATTCTGAAGAAAACTAAGATACCATAGCTTTCAATTATACCTTTTCCCCTAAAACACCAAACAACTGATAGCCTCGGTTGACTGATTTTGGAAAGGAAACATGGTGGAACAGAATTTTGAAGTACTCATGTTGTATTTATTACTAAATTTTCTTTTTGACAGTTGTTGCTGTGAGATTTATCCTGAGTAGGTAACAAAAGGAACAAATTTCTCCAGATTATTGAGAATCTCTTCATTACTCTTGAATTTTTTCTTGTGCAGAACCCCTCGCTAAGTAATTATGGGGTTATCGAAGTAGGGTCACTCAAATATTACAAATTTTGCAATATATTCATGGTTTATGCGAGCAACACTTGGGGATTTAGATTAATTTGCTATTACTTGTTGGCTGTGATGGTGATTTTACTATTCTTTTTGTTCTTGCCTCTATTACACCTATTTTTGAATGAATTAGAAATAAAAACATTGTTACTTAATTTGTAACTTTTGGCATTCATTCCAAATTTTCTGTGAACTGTCCAAACTGTTTCCAAAGTCTGCTTATTTTTCACCTCTAGCTGAGTTGTTGCTGAACATGAACTTGCGAAATGGTTGGTATATGATGTTCTAACAATGCTCAAAGTAACATGTGTTGAAATTAGTAAAGTTGATTTTTTGGAATAGTAGATTCATGCGAGGATCATTAATATATTCATGTACTTATCCATCTTTACATCTTCCTATAATGTCCGTGCATTTTCCTATGCAGTCTTAATTGCATGTAATTAATGTGAATGCATGTAGTAGAAGTCTCCATAAAGTCTATAGTATAAAATACTTTCTTTATCGGTTGTATTTGGGAACACAACCACAAGTTGATTGTTCTCCATCTTTGTACTCAGTTGCTTCAATTAATTGTTCGCTCTTATTTATCTTTGGAGTCCTTTGGGTGTTGCTTGCTTTTTTCCTTTACATTGTGGTTGGCGGTCTTGGGTTAGTGTTACTTTGGTTTTCCTACACCATGATCTTGTAAGTCCCTTGTGCAGAGAAAGATTTCCCGTTTTTAAGCTTTAGAGTTTTAACATTTCCTTGTTTAGGTGTCACATGCAGAGATTGCAATAAAAGATAAAAAAAGCTTGAATATATATCATAGGTGGCCCTACAGAGGAATTAGATCTGCAAAGCTAACCTGAATAGTTAGAATAAGGCTTGATGGTTATGGATATGTTGTAGTTTAATGTTTACCTACATCAGCTCTTTTAGTATTTCTATGTTGCAAAGATTTATTATACTCTGTAAGTAAGTAAATTTTGTATCCTTCCTAATTGTGTTCTGGCCTCTTATATATTCTGCAGAAGATGGATCAAATATACAAGATGCCTTGGCTATTATTGTAGGGAGGCGGACTGTCCCGCAAGTGTTTATCAATGGAATGCACTTAGGTGGCTCTGATGGTAACATACTAGGGTTACCTCCAGTTTATCCTTTTCCTTCGGTGCACTACCAATAGTATTCTAATTTTATTTACCTTCTTTCTCTGTGTCAGATATCGTAGAAGCACATGAAAATGGTAGGCTTGCAAAGCTTCTTGGTATTGATGGAAGTGATGACCTCTGAATCCTCCAAGCTGAGAGCATCTATCATTCTCTTTCCCAATTGTATTGCGTGTGATTGGAAGCACTGAATGTTCTGCTGCATTTGTTGTTGATATTTAAATGTGTTGAATCAAACGCAACACACTCAGTATTGGAAATCTATGTTCTTTTTTAGCAGACTCATGAAGCTACATTCTTCCTCTGTTTCGGTCTTACCAGTTGGAACCTGAACCATCTGTTGGATCAAACAACAGTTAGCTGATTGCTCTGATATCTTTGAGCTTCAATACAACCATCTCATAGATATAATTGCTTCTGGATTTAGTTAAACCAGATCACTGGACTATTCAAAGAAAGAAGTATTATGATGTTAAAGGTTGATCTTGTGCAATGGTCTTGCTTTTTTTTTTTTGGGATAGCAGCACTGTAATAGTGCCCGCTGATAGCGCTCTGGTAACAGAGGCTTTAGTTACAGTTACTGCAGTTCGTTTTGCGACTCTCGGCTCTAAATGGTGCGAGGGCAATTCCGTACTCATCGCGTTATCAGTTTTACCGTCTTTTCCGACCGCCAAGATGCCATCATCAGTGAATTTTGAATCTCAAAGGGCATCATCAGACGGACGGTCCCGATGATTCCTCATCTTTCCAAAAATTCCATGCACAGCTTTAGTGGGCCGTGGCCCGCCTGGGTTGAGCCCTTCTCCGCTTCTCGCCTACCGGGCCTCGCTTTTATTGATGCGATCGACCCCGGAGCACCACCATGAGCCCTTGTGAGAAAACGAGGAGGCATGGAGGAAATCCGCAGCGGCGGCGCTGGTTGCCGAAAGAGGAGGCAGAGAGCGAACAAGTCTTCCCTCGCGCCTCCTCCTCCTCCTTCTCCTCTCGACCTCTCGTCCTTCGACCGCACCGTGTTCCCCTTGCTCTTGGCTTCCGCAGCCAACCTCCGCAACCCTCAAGCCCGATCCATTACCGAACGCTTCCTCCGCGCCCACCTTGCCCTCCTCAGAACAAGAAGGACGGCCCCTTCTTCCCTACCACCTCTTCCCCCATGCTTTCTCGCTCTCCTTCCTCTCCTCCTCACGAGCAGGTATATATACTCTCTCTTTCTCACTCACTCGCTCACTCCACGAGGATGATAATGATAATAATAATTATACGGATCCCCTTTTGCTTTGGTTGGTAAGATGCTCTTCTGTGGCTGCGCTGAGTGCCGAGGTGGTTGGTGCCGCGGCACTCTGGTCTCTCGAGGCGAACACGATGATGGCATCCGATGATGGAGTCATTAAGTGTTTGGTGTGGGCACTGGGGAGCAGGAGCCGTCGAGTGGCCGAGGCAGTCTGCAATGCTATCATGGATCTTTCTAGTTCTCCGATTGGGAGGGAGCGGCTCAGAGATTCGTTCGCTATTGAGAGGCTATTGTAAGTATCTCCTATCTTCTTATCTTTCGGCATTTTCAATGTTATAAGGAGACAGATTTTTCTGTCTCAGCTGACGTAGTCAGCATATTTTCTGAATTTTTAGAGAATTGTAAAGAATTCAGATACTTTATACAATTGATGACTAAAGAATCCAACCCTCTAATGCGGCTCTGTTCTTTCATCAGACATTTCTGACTCCACTATGCTTGTAGTTGCTGTGCTTATTTGCTTTTTTCTTTTTATGTGATGATCCACTTCATGAAAAGTTCTTGTTCAAGTTCTTTCTTGATTTTTTTTGGCTTTTGCAAGTGGAAATCAAAATCCGTCTGGATCAATGCGCATAGATTGCACAAATTCATTTTCCGCGTTGCTTTAGTTTAGAAATGGTATGCATGCTGAACCTAGAATATTGTAATTGAAGCTGTAAGGACTTTTGGGCATGGACCGTAGCATATTGCTCGTGCCAAGTTAAATTTTTGTATTCCCTAGAGAGTTGCAAAGGCCTATGCCTAGAGAGGGTGGAATTGGTTTTCACATTTAGGGGCTGTTCGGGAAAACCCTGGCTGGAGATAATGAAGGAAGAGAGACAATAGGAGAGAGGGAGAGAGATGCAGGGTGTCGCAGGGACTGATCCCTGCGGGATGAAAAGAAAGACCTTTCGAGGTCTATTTTGTATCCCCTAATGATTGGGCCCATGATCCCTATGCTCTCCCTCTCCCTTCTCCCTCTCACTTGAGGTTTTTTTTTTCCTCTCGCAGGGATCAGGCCCATGATCCTCATGCTCTCCCTTCTCCCTCTCCCTTTATTCTCCCAATCCCATACAATTTTCTCTGCATATCCCACCAGATCTAGGATTTTGCCAAACGGCCCCTCATAATGTATTGATGTTTTCTATGCAAGTTGCATTGTTTAGAAATTCAATTCATGGATTTAATTTCATTACACCAATAAATTTTTTTTATTCTGCATGTCTATCTGCCAACCTCAGTCATGGTCCAGTCAAGCTACATTCTTACATAGTAAACCATTTTACTGTATAACTTGTTGTTCTTGTTGTGGTTGTAGCTGTTGGTAACTTGTTTTAAAAAATGTTTTGATTTGACTTAACTTTTTGTAGATGTTCATTTTGTCAGATGGCAGCAACTCCATTATATATTGATATTCTTGACATTGTGGACTCTTCCAAGATAGGGTCCATGAGAGAAAATATTCTAGCGTTATTCCTGGATGCAGCAATAGTCCTCGTCAATACTTGCAGTGTGGAATTCTTGTACCAAATCCCAAAGGAAATAGTCAGACGATTTCTGCCTTTTTTGAGGGCACTGTGGGACAAGATTCGATGTTTGGAATTACCAAGCAATTACAGTCAGAAGAAAAGCTTCTTGCGTGGTACAAAGTGTGATCTTGCTGCAACTATTTTTAGGCTTTCCATGAATCAACCTGACCATGAAACTTGGGGATCTGATAAGGTCAGGATAAGTATATTTGGAGGAAAAGAATCTGACTTTGAAAATTTTGTCCTGAACTGCTGGGAGAATTCACCGCTTATACTAAGCGGGGCATCTGAGAATTTGGAGAAGGATAGTAATATTTTCAGTTCTTTGATTCACTCTTTTAATCATAAAATGACTGATGATGTCCTTGATTCAGTTTTACTGGGGCTGGTTTCATGTCCGCCTATTGCTTCAGATGAATTAGACATTAATTTTTTTCTGAATGAGGTGAATGGTTCATTGGGTTCTCCAATTATGTATGGACAGGACATTAAGATTTTGAAAACACAGGAACTAACCACTGAGTCCTTGAATAAATATGTTAAAAAAGAGCTGCATTTTTTTAAGAATGACACTGGTCCAATATTTATAGATGCAGATAGTGTCCAGAAGAGTAAAGATGCATTTCGGAATGGTTATACAATTGCCCTGCGGGGTATGGAGTTTCGGTCTGGTAAAGTTGCTGCTATTGCAGAAGGGTTAGCAGATCTGTTTGGTCAACCATCTGTAGGGGCCAATTTGTATATGACGCCTCCTGGATCTCAAGGTCTGGCCAAACATTATGATGACCACTGCGTGTTTGTGTGCCAACTTTTTGGGTGCAAGCAATGGACCATTTCGCCTCGTCCAACATCTATACTGCCCAGGTTATATGATCCTATTGGCAGCTTGCATGGTTCAGAGAGCAGCATGAATGGAAGCATGCAGATTTTACTCAAAGAAGGGGATATTTTGTATGTTCCTCGAGGTTATCCTCATGAGGCTCATACAATCATTGATGAGTATGAATATCGGAGTAAAACATCTAATGACTTTTCCTTGCATTTGACACTTGCTGTTGAGGTTGAGCCTCCTTTCGAGTAAGCATTTTTTGATTATGTTTCAAATTTTTTTTGATGTTAATTGAAGGCTCTAATCTCTTGTTTTAAGGCAGTAAGTGTAATGGTGATTGCTACTATTTGTGGAGACCGACCATATAGTTCTATATAAGTGCAATCTTACCATTACAAACAAGCAGTATCCTTATAAATTAGGGTTGTCTTGTGGCTGCACATAAACATAATTAACTAGTCTCATCCCATTAGTTTGGACCAGCAAGTGGATATCATCATTCTCCATATTTGTTATTTGAATTAGTGAGAATTTTTCTGCATTGATCTGCATTTCAGTGAATGCGCGAACTCGGTTGGATGTCTCATATCAATGATTTCTAGATGAAGGGTACTCAAAGGACATGTTTCTATGTTGAGAACACATTACTAGAAATGCAAAGAAGCCAGCAACAAAATCTTTATCTACCATTAGTGTTTAACATATGATTTAATTACTAGTTAAAATGGATGCGTGGTAAAACTGGGAACGATAGATTAAGAAATGAATATACTTGAGGAGATGTTTGACTTGCATAAATTAAGGACAAAATGATGGAAAATCGGTTAGCTGGTACAGCGAAAATCTAAGGAGGCCCCTATAAGAAGAGATACTTTAGTTTGTGTTGAAGATTAAAAAGAAAAGAAGAGGAGGACCTAAAATTATATGAATGAAGATTGTAAGGATGTGGAGAAACTTGGAATAACATCAAAGGAAGCCCAAGTTAAGAATACTTGGCGAATGACGAACCATAAAGCTGACTCCAAATAGTTGGGAAAAGGTAAGATGATTGTGATTATGGTTATGATTTAACTACTTCTAGTTGTTGTATGCCTAAGTAGATCATGCCTTATTATTGTGAGTTCTCTATAGTTTTGTTAGCCACCTGGTGCCATCATGCTTGTTTCCATGTAGATGCTGGGTCACCTCTCACTGTGCTTGTAATTATTAATTCGTACTTAGTCGAATCATGAGTGCTAAATATTTTGATTGTTTGGTTTGTTGTATGCTCATGAGCAGCTTTGTTGCAGGTGGGAAGGTTTTGCTCATGTTGCTCTCCATGAGTGGAATGAGAAGCAGAAGCAAGCATCATGTCAACTTTTTGATTCTAAACTAGAAACTTCAAGGACTATGTTTGTACTTCTGCTGCATGTTGCAATCAGGCTGATCTCTGATCATGATCCTATCTTCAGGAAGGCTTGCATGGTTGCTGCAAAACATTGGTCTGCTGATACCGATGAGGACCATCGTGTGCAGACTCTTTTGTTAAGCCAAAGAGCTACATTTGGTTACATAATTGAGAGAATTCATGCTAGCTCCAACTGCATTGAGGCATTCAGGATCATAGAAACAGTTGTTCAGGAAAGAAGTGATGATTCCTTGCAATGGATGAGATGGCTTCAACATCTGCCTCAGCATGGAGATGTTGATGAAAAACTAGATTTTAATAATCTGTTGGGAGTGCTTGATGACCTCATTGTATTATATAATGAGGATAATAAGAAGGCTATGATCGAATTTACTCAGTTTAAGTCCAAATTTTGTAGGTATGTCATATTTGAAGATGCATGTAAAAGCTTTGGTATACTGCTTGAAAAGTACAGAAAAACCAGGAAACAATATATGAAGGGGATGTTGTCACTCCATTCTAAAAATAGTTAGTGATAACTGTGATATTGTTCTCAGTGATCCAGGATTTCACATCTATTTACCTTAAATTACTGACTTGTATTTATGCAAGTTTAGGACCTGAGAAGTTCGATCATTCAACTCATGCATGTCCTCAATTGTTGGGCAGCTGTAAAACATTGACAGACACCAATGTCATAAAAGAACTACTTTTTTGGTTAAATTTTAAAGCTTGTTCAGCTGCCAGAGTTGTCAAGCTGCAGTCATTTTTCTAACATTGTATAGGGAATCCAACATGAGTAGGGATGCAGTATCAGGATAACTTATTTGGGTTTGTTAGTAGTTCTGGATATTGTGAGCTGGGTAAACACTCGAGTGGTTGAATCAGACAGTGTTTGCTCTTTCAATATCAGTATAATTTGGTTGGCTTGTGCGTTATCAGTGTTTCACCGTGAATCGGGAGAAACAGAAGTACTGAATCAACTCAGTTCTCTTAAGGCAGTAGACTGAACATGCTGAATTTGGCAACTACAAATGCCTTGAATTTCTCTTAAAACCATAATTAAAAAGAAAAAGTGGCACAGATGCACAGAAAGTGAGCATTGGTGTTGAAGGCCACAAAGGCATCACAGCATACTGCTATAGGCTGTATGATTTGCTGGATCTGAAGAGTTAGCTTTGAAAATGTTGCTGTTACTGGAACTGTTGTTTTGTTCACGGGAGAGAGAAGCACTGTTTGCAGAGATGCCTACATTCCTTAGGTGGCCATCCCAGTTCCTGAGGTACGGAAAGCTTTATTATATGCCATTCAGTATGCATCTATTTAGCTATGTGGATTGCCGATGTTTCAGCTAAATATGTAATCGTCAAAAGTGAAATATTTGAAGTAGCAAATATGAGCTTTAATTGCAGAAGTATTTGAAGCTATAAGCACATAGAGTTACATTTTCACTTGAATTGTTGATTCTTCTAGTTCTACCATAATTTTAGGAAAATATGATGTTTTGATTGGGAGATGGTATCTGTTTTTTGTGATGCCACAATCAAAGGAAAGAGCTATTGATTGGAAATTAAACTTCTGCTATAGTACCTTTGCCGACTCCAATGAACTTTAAGTACATAAAGGTATTTTATTGATGATGTTAGTTTGCAAGTATATCCAGAACAAATTCTTTCATTTGTCACGAAGTCTTGATCGTGGCCAACCAGATTTTATATCTGCTCTTCATTTGGATACACCAAAATTGAGGGAATTCATGGGGGCATTATTTATTTAAATCCCGATGTGAGGAAAGATATGCATCAGATATTATTGAATATTAGCATCATACTTCACAAGAGGGTAAAAAAACATGATAACATATATGTCTTTTTTCATGAGATTTGGGCAATTGGCAAAATTTTGAGGAGGTAATTTTCTTTTATTAGGACTAGGTAATTCTACTGTGTATCTCCCTCCATTTCTCAATTTTTTTCTTCCTATTCCTCAATAATTGGTAAAATGCACAAATATGCTACAGTATTAACTGGATTAGATCAAGATCCAATCTAGTCACCTCTTGGTCTTTAATCTAATGACCGAGAGACGAGTCAAAATTGTAATTGCAACCTGCCAAGATATACTCCCTGCAAGCCTGCAGTCTTTGCAATAATTTCGGGGAGAATCTTTAGATGATTGATAAATCCAATTGCTGCTTAAACTGTACTTTTGTTGAGATCACAAATTTATGGCCTGCTTTCCTGTGCGGTGAATTATCTGCAATGAGTAGGAACGTCACAACCTGATCCGTGGAGAAGATGGAGGTTTGTGCTTAATGTTGGTTAAAGTAGTTGGCAGGAAAGTCTCTGGCATTCTGAAATATATTTCTTCCATGCACAGAAGCCTGCTGACTTTGAATTTGTGCTTGGCTTGGGAAGGTCCATGAGAATTATGATTTGGCATACTTGGTTAGCGGCTCGGTGAGCTGGGTTTTGCTACATCTTGCATGATTAACTTGAGTATGGTTTTGCTTCACCATAACCACATTATGGGATTGTGTGGTTGGCTAAAGGCAATGCTCAAGCTGGTGTTGAAAGGATGGTGTAATTGACATTAAAGAGTATTGCTGCTCTTGGTTGCAACTGTTCATTTTGTGCGTGCCAAAATGTGATGGGATCTTTATTATAAATTGTTTTCAGGGTTCAAAATATGACCTGATTTGGTAATGCAGATTCAGAATTTGTTTTATGAATCCCAAAATGTAAATGCTGTAGTCCTGCAATGCTATAACCTTATATTTTAAAAATGCCTTCAGCAGTACATATATCCTCGAAGAATGGTACATCAGAGGACCCGTGAAGCATGGTACATCAGAGGAATGGTTCCTTACCCCTTTAGAAGCACTTATATGTGCAAATGAAGCAAAGCAAGGTCTATGGTTTGGGATGCTTGGGCTGTGGAGAAGGATGCGTTGTCGCTCCATGGTAATCTGCACTGTAAACTAGCCCTCCCTCGTTGTCATCATTGTGCTCTCCGCCAGCAGAACCTTCTTTGGCTTCTGATTTCTTCATTCCATGAGGTATCTGTTACCAGTTGTAACTCTAAGATTTTTCTTTTTATTTTTATTCTTTGATAGAACTCAGAAACTCATCAACTAACCTTGGCTTTCCGTTCTCCTGATGGCTTTGTTACCAGAAAACTTAGCTCCTTCCCAAGCCGCCTGCTTAAAATTTGGTTTACTATGGTTGGAGATAGAGAGAAGGGCGGACTATCTGTGGATGGCTGGTGGGAATGATATATGGCCAGCACAAGAGCACACAAAAATGCGACACAGAGCAGTTGCTTCATGTTGGTGGCTTGAAGAAGTCCCCTCTTGGTGGGGAGGAAGAAATTGTTCAGGAGCGGGCAATATCAATGGATGGAGGTGAGACGTCAATAATTGAAGCAATGGGAAGAGAACATGGTTGTGGGCATGGTCTGGATCCTGTTGTACCTAAGAAAGGGAGGCAGCACTAGGCCCCCAAATTGACCATTACTGGTGTCTATCCTAACCTCTGACCTCTACCTACTGTCCCCTATGCTATGCAAACGCATCAGGCTGTTATCAGGACCCTGGCCCAACCCAAATCAACCCAAATTGGTTTCAGGTCTACCTTTCAGCTTCCATGTCCTTATTTTTCTTCAGGTTTGTGTTAGGTCCGAATTTTATAAGTTAGGCACCACTTTTTGAAACCTACTTATCATGGATCTTATTGTGTGGTTCGTGATATTATGTGTGGGTTTGTATGGTAAAGTTGATGACATCTCTCTTTTTTTTGTTTTGTTTTGTTTTGGTGATGACAGGGACTATGGTGTATTATCGGTGGTGGAAGAACAAGACTGCTCACAGAAGATGCCTTTGTCCATGTCTGTCTTCGACCAATTACAGAGGAGCTATCACAGTCTGGCCAAACTTGATATTTTAATAATCGACACAGACAGCAGTCTCTTAGCGAGTCTCGTGAAGAAAAAATTGTGGAGTTTATTCTTTGGTCTTATCGTTTCAGATTCAGACTGTCTTATCCTTTTGCTCTGCTTGCAGAAAAATGCTCTCATCCTGGTCTTTCACACATTATATCGAATATTGGATACTTTTGCATATACCATTATCATTTTCTATAACTTCATTCGGAGTGTTGTATTTAGTTATCTGAAAAAAAATGATTTTTCATTGCTTACCACATGGTTTAAATTCGAGTGTTGAAGAGAGACATGACTTTGATGACTGTACATGAGATTAAGGAAGTCCCTCATGGAATCAGGCTGTTACTTTTTTGGTTGAGGCAAAATGCCTGTTTCGAGAGCGTATGGTACATCTACCGAATTTGACAACATTTTTGAGCAGCACTTGATTACCACTTCAGTAAAAAATGTTACATTGAAGCATCTGCTGCTGCAGCCTAGCATTAAAGTTTGGTTGATGGCATATGATTGTATTGCTTACACTTTCAGGGGCTGGAACTGCTCTTTTCCAGTTTCCATTTTGTTGCGAGTAGCCTGGAACCCAAGACTTCAAAAAGCATTTCATTGTTGTTTTCTATTGTGCAGCGAAAACAATCATAGTTCGAGGCTACAAGTTCCAGTAACTGAGGGTACCTGTTGGAGTTTCGCTGGACTTGGCCAGGATTTGTGCTCTAATTTCATGAAACTATAGTTACCAAAACCCAGTCCTCATGTTGCATCGTTTTTTTTAAAGACATACCAAGGGACTGATCCTCATCTTTTTCTCACCCGATACCTACTCCACTGTTGCACTTGACTTCAACCAGAATTCTTTTTTGCCCAAGTGGTAAAAGATGATGACATCTGATCAAGCGCTCGTTGGTCTTATTGTATCACCTTGTGGGGATGCAAGTAAAGCGAACTTATATTTCTTCTCCGGATTCCAACTTGAACATACGTAGTAAATGGGTCCAAAACTTGGAGGATGGAGTAGGTCAAGTTATAAAATATACTATTCTTGAGCTAAATTGGATGAATTTAATCGGTCGAGGCAGTTGATTTATCTTTCTTTTTGTAATAAAAAAGCGTGATCAAGTTGCCTGCAATTCATTGAAGGAATGAAACGAGAAAACAAAACAAATTAAGACGAATCCCACGAGGTATGAAAAGGACTCCAATTTTGTTTTTATGGAAGGGAGAGAAGCCCACCTGCACTATCTACTTAAATTATCAAAGTTCCAATACTTGGAGATGCACTATTCAAGATTCGAATTCAGCATCTTTGATTGCTACATATGGGGATAAGACCTGGGACAAGTCGTTATCTTATTAGATCCAATGCTCATCTCCCCAAATAGAACTTTATTCCAATTAGCATTATTTTATTGACCTGCTTCACTGATTGGAGAAATAAAGGATTCGGATCGTCTCCATTCTTGATTTGACTATAGAGGGTTCGTCTTTGAATTATGGCCATCTATGATTGGCATGATCATCGTGATTGGAAGACAGGTCCTCTTCAGTCCAAGCCGGGATTGGTGAAGAACCGAGACTTTTTGATCCAATCGGAGAGAATATTTTTTTTTTCAATCCACTCAACTCAAAATTTTCAATTAAAAAAAGTTAGAAAAGATAAAAAAATTGACGAAAGCAAGATTTACATTTTTTTTCTTTTATTGATTAATTAGTTATTAAAAATTAAGGTACATAACCTTTATTTATAATGATGAGGTTTGTCGTCGTCCAATTGAAGTCGAATTTCTTTTTTAATTCTAATAGATCTTATTTTCCTAAAATAGATAGGACTAGTAAAAATAAATTCGAAAAAGCTAAAATTCTATAGGTGGTAATTCTTAACTTCTACATCAACTTTGCCTTTTATTGTTTTGCTTGATTCTTTTCGGATTGGGAGATACATCATGCATCCGATCAAAGCCTTTTTTGAAAGAAAATTTTTAATTTGACCAACCGGTTTTAGAATCCAAATGATAAAATTTGAGCTTGATCTCTAAAGATATAGCCTTCCTTAGAAGGTGGCACTACATTGTAGATTTTGAAAAATTTTCTGATTTCGAAAAAGCATTATCTCAATCGGACGTTATATGACCAAGTTATGGGCCTTCAGAAGTTTGGCTCATGAATCAGCTTCTTAATATGGTAGATCTCACTTTTAGATCTTATCCAGCCTGCCAAAACAGTCCGTATTAAGTTCGGTGATCCTTCTGAGTCGATTCCGATTAATTACAAGACTAGTACTACTTGGGATGTCAATCCCAGTAAAACTAAATCACTGACTAACTAATAGACTCCTGTTAGGAGCCTATTGTGACCAAAATGCTTCTGGAAACCTG
The DNA here is from genome assembly GCF_051530095.1 of Phoenix dactylifera. Taxonomy (NCBI): domain Eukaryota; kingdom Viridiplantae; phylum Streptophyta; class Magnoliopsida; order Arecales; family Arecaceae; genus Phoenix; species Phoenix dactylifera. The sequence continues at coordinate 1,956,485 of NC_143201.1, forward strand.
AAAGTAACCGACATTGAGTGGTCTGAACTGTTGAATAATTGCTGTGGGCTTATTTTGAGACACAAGAAAAGGTACATGGAAATTCTCCAAAGCTAGAAATCCAAAGACTTGGACCGCAAGAGCCTACCGGAGACCGGTTACATTTACACCAGTCATGCCTTGCATTTCACGCTATGGGCATGAATAATGTTTCAGACACCGAAAACTCTGCCTTACACCAAGCCTTATTTGAATAAATAAATAAATAGAAAGAAAGCCGCTTATATTGTTATACGTCCAGCTCAAGTAGTAATGCTTACAATAGGCTGGAAAACGCTTATATCCTGGATTTCCGAGGGACTGCAATAAAGGCAGCGGCTATCCCAGTTCCATGCTCATTCGTGCCCCTCCCGAAACTCAGAGCAGCCTGAGATGGTATCTACTATGTTGTTAATCAGCAGGGCCGGCCCAATTCTTAGGCAACTTAGGCGGTCGCGTAAGACTCCGATCCAAAAAAAAGGCCCACTACACAAAAGGTCTCAAAAACAAAATAAATAGAAAAAAATTCCTCCTGTGAGTTTGCGTTAAGCTGGCTCACTGCAGAAAAGACCTCAAACACAAAACAGCCTTAGACTTCCAAATATATTAGGCCGCTCCTGTTGATCAGCAACAGAAAACTTCCGTTTGGCCGGAAGGTGATTCCATGACTGTGTGGCCAACTGAATCCTTCAATGTCACAGCATGGCGTGTGGAGTGGGGTCTAACTCATTTTTGTTAGGTATTAGGATGTTCGTTTCCAGGTTAAGTGCTCTCTTTTCATGCATCGCCTGCTGGTTGGCCAATTTTATTGGTACTACACTTCTGTATTCTGAGAGGTGGGGTTTTAGTCGTTCCCAACCTCTGACTTATTTTGTTCATAGGGACAACGCCCTTTGTACGTTCCTTCACCTCCTAAATTGTTCTTCCTCAGAGGATTTGTTTGATTCGTTGGAAGATGAGAAGAAAAAATATGGCCAATGAAAACACGAAGAAATGTCTTACATTTAGATGAAGTTTTCAAAAAAGAAAAATAGAAAAATAGTTTTTTCATAAGAATAAAATTTTTATATTTTACGAAAAAAGAAAACTTATATGGGACTCAAAAACCCACTTTCCCACGAGCTAGGAATTTGGCCGTTTTTCTTTTAAATAATGCTTTGATGCTTTTAAATAGAAAATGATAACGACTATTTTACATAACTTTCTTAAAAAAAGTAAAGGCTGCATGAAATATAAACCATTTTAGAATGTACCATTTTTCCACGGACATCAACGTTTAAGAAAAGATATTTCAATGAGAAGAAATTCTTTCTGTGAACCAAACAAGTTCCAAAAAGTAAAAACCGAAAAATTTAGTGATTCCTATATTCTTATGTGGGTATGAAAATGACTAACCTAAACTTGTTGATATTATTATGAACTTGTTTGTTTCACGAGAAAATAAAAATTGAAAGTATGATTAACTGAAAAATGAAGAAAAAGAACTTGTTTGATTAGAGTTTTTAGAGAAGAGTGATGGAAAAGTAGTATTTCCATAAAAATAAAATTTTTATATTTAATAAAAAAAATCATTAGAAATATGAAAAAGCTACTTTTCCACCAATTGAAAATTGGGATGCTTTTTTTGTGAAAAACTATCTTTAAGCCATCAAAATTTATGGATATGATCTTTTTTTTATTAAAGTTATAATAAATATTTTACATAATTTTCTTAAGAAAGTAGATGCTCAACTAAATATAAGCTACTCTATAATAACTACTTTTTTATGGTCAACCAAACATGCCAAAATTATTTTTTTCAGGCATCATATTTTTAAAAATTAAATTTCTAAAAAATATATATTTTAATGAGAAAAAAAAATTTGTGAGAACCAAACAAGTCTTGTTTATTAAGCATTGACCACCACACCGAATCTCATGATAGATTACCGGTAGCTCCTGGATGGAAGTAAAATAATATCTTGGATTTGCCCGGTATAGAATCTACTTGGACTGTTTTTGGTCCTACGAAGCAAATTATCTGTGAGACATGGATGGGATAAAAACTTACCCATCTCTCTTTTTCACCACCTTTCAATGGATTCTCTTTTAGACTCCCAAAAGTAACTAGAATTTATATTCCAGTTTTCTTCCATCAAAATGTTCTTGCGAATAAACATATGCTGTAAATGTATTCTCCAAAAAGGAAGAGAAAAGCTTGACGTTTGTATCTTCTTAGTGGATCACCTGCTTACTGATGCGGATAAAGTTAAAAAGCAAGGACAAAAGCAAGTGGTGCGAATGAAGCAATAGAAAGTAAGGATGAGTTCACCCCTATGAGAGGAGGATTGAGGAAGCACGGAAGCTGGCGGTCCATATCAAACTTTTTGCAGCATTCGATGGTCTCGCATGCTGTAAAAAAATATAAAATATATAAATAAATTTATTTTATTTTATTAATTTAAATTTTTAGAATAAATAGTAATTTTAACATGGTATCAGAGTAGAGGTTCTGAGTTCGAACCATGTTTCCACACTCTTTAACTCTATTATTAAAAATTTCAAATGTTGGACTCACCCATTAAAGAAAAGTCTGGCCCACATATGAGGAGGATATAAGAAAATATAAAATATATAAATAAATCTACCTCATTCTATCAGTTTAAGTTTTCTCTACTATCCTACACCACTTTTCTCCACCATGATTTGACTAGATGATGGAAGTGTTATCTGTATAAAAGCATGTCCATGAGCTCTCCTAATTTTGTTTGGTAATCAGCAGATGCCTACCGGGTTTATGAAACTTGAGAACAAATTACTGCATCATTCTCTATATAAGACATCATCATCTTTTGCTTTTTTTACCCCTGCAATAATGTGGATAAGTCGTGGAAGGCTCGGGAACTATTTTTTAATTGGGAGGAGTGCTTTAGGCCCAACGTGAGCACATATAATATGCTTATTACTCCTCAATGTGTCTTCGTCTGCCGGCCAATTAGCTAATTGCCTTATTTCGTTGAACTGGCATCCACTCAACAAGTAAAGCTTGGATTAAATTATAGAAGAAATTATATCCTACACAGTGTGCATCACATGATGGCGTGCTACATTTATCACAAGCATTTGTTCCCGTGATTGTAGAAGAAATTATATCCTATACAGTGTGCACCACATAATGGTGCACCACATTAATTTATCACAAGCATTTGTTCTTATGGCGGTGTACTAAGATGAGTACTTGATGAATGAACAAACATCTATGATTAGCATGGTGCACTGCCATACGGTGCACGCGGTGTAGGATATAATATCTCAAATTGTAGGCACTCTATGCACAGCATAAAAACTGTAGTTTTTAGGGTTGTCTTACATCTAACCTTCCATGAGTAGTAAAATGCAGCCTTAGGTAACGTAGCACCTTTTGGTCGCAGATATGCTCATACATACAATCCTATTATATATATATATATTGAATAGCTACCTTAAGCATCTTATAAACCTTTAATTAACAATGTGATATTTACCCACGGAAATCTTTTTTTAATAATATATCGGGCATGAGTCAAATGCATCTCTAGTCTCATGCATATGCTCTATGCTATTTTGTATGCGAAAAAAAGAGTTGAAATAAAAGAATTCCTGTATTATAGTATAGAAGAAAGATCCAAGACAAGATAAAAAGACAAAGGAAATCAAGAAACGAATGTAGATGAGATGATTGAACTTCCAAAGACTCAGTTTACTACTAAGGTTGGTTTGAGCCAAAGGTGGCGTAATGCCCTGAGATGGTCAGCAACCTCTTCTAATGGTGGGCTTACCCCACGGACGTCCTTGGATTCTGCGATTCCAATTCGCCGTCCGCCTCCCAAGCGGGATGGCATCACTGCCCGTGCCTTGCAAACCAAAGGAGTTGGAGAGTCCCCATGCTTACCGATGAAGGTTAGGTGAAGAAATCTATGGTCAACCTTCAAAGAGCCCAGCCTTCATGCTTTCACATTTTCCAAGCCAAATGGCCCCAAAATTTCTTAGCTCATCAATCCAAGAATCCTTAATGGTTGTCAACTGAGTATTACTCTATGTGCCATAAAAGAGATTAGCATATACTAGTCTGATACTTTTAAACCACAAAAGTGATTACTTGAGCTGTCTTTTTTGGTCCAACATTTGATGCAGTGATCGGTTGAAACCCTAAGAAAAATAATTAAGTAATATATACATATGCATATTTATTAGCCACAGACAACATAGTTTACTCCTTAGAAGCAAATTCTGTTGTAGTAGACTTTCCTCGAATAATTATTTATAAATTTAATGGTTATGACAGTCATTACTTGTGCAAATCTTTGGAAGCAATGGCAATACGAAAATCATCTCCTTTCATCCGGTGTCTATGCAAAAAAACCTCGACCTATTCTTACTTTGAAAGGATATTAAACCCATGCCTTACGCCCCCCGTGATTAACTGAATGAAAGACTACATTTTTCAGGTAGATAAAGACAATTAAATTATTTAGGAAAACATGCAATAATTAAATAATGGCTGATATTCTAAAACAGTTTCTAGACAAACATCATTAATTAAATTAGTTATAATGCAAATGAAAGTGCATATGGTTGTTAAAAATTTTGGATATGAACGAAGGGTCATAGATTGCTAAACCGGTAAATCCCTGGAGTTCTAGGACTCAAGCTTAGGCGTGAAGGGAAAAGCGATTAGGATTGCTGGATATGATGATTAGCAATGAATCCTTAAACATATTCGATTAGGATTAGAAAAACAAAAGTGGGGTGTGTGAAGATTAGAAATGTAGAAACCACCAATAGACAAATCTTAATAGGATAATTATGAGAAGAAAAAGGTGAGGAATCACCTTCATATTTCTCTTAAAACTTCTTTGCGGCGGCAGTATCTCACGTTTTATGATTCATCAAAGGTAAAATTGATCTTTTTAGCTTCAAATCAACAGACAAAACCCTTGTACGTCATTCTAAAAAACTAGATTTGTTGCTTTCTTAGCGAGGTTTTTGGGCAAGCATTAGCATTACTTGTAACAATATGAAGCAAAGGCTGCTGTTTTTTAAAACCTAAATTACTGGAGAAAGGATTGTACCTTTTTTATTTATTATTATTATTATTGTTGTTATTTGATTGAAGTTTAATTATTAATATTATTATAGGGTGGGAGAAATCTTATCGAATCAAGAAGGACATTTGGTAGCTAAGCGGGTCCCAATTGACCAAGTGGTCCGGTCCAACTTTCAATGCCTTGTCCTCTTCCAAACCAAGACATAATTTAAGGGAAACTACCGTTCACATTGACTACGGGCTCCAGGTGCAGCAAAAGGAACTTGGAAGTCAAATCCGAAAGCTTCTAAAAACCTGATGCCGTGCCTATCTTCCCATAGGAAAGGAGACAAGGGGCAGGCGTGTTGAATCCATGCCTGGCGTTGGCACGTGCACCTACCACCGTGATTTTGACACGTGTGGCAACCTCATCACTTAGCTTGGGGAGGCCGGGGCCCGCAAGATCATCTTCGTCAAATTGCCAGGCTGCACGGACGAGAATTTGGTCCATGCCATTAAAGCCTGCAGGCCTTCATTAGCCGTAATTAATCATGAGGTCACGAGGCCACTTCATGTACTTCGTATTCTCATTAATAGAAAGGCAAGGAAGAACTTGTATTTATTTTAATTGACGTATACTTGGTCACTTTGTAATTCCTTGTCCAGTTGCAAACCACAGAAGGGTTGTTTAATTTACTCCCTTCGATCATTCACTTATTAAGAAAAAAATGAATCACCTAATATATTTAGATGAATCTGACATCAAGTCTGCAAGTTTAGCAGCATGTCTAAGCTCCGCATGAACTTAAATAAGATCAAATATGTTCTCTCAGATTGCGCCTGGATTTGTTGGTTCGATTGGATAACCCTACCTCTCCCTTATATTGCATGGAAAGCCAGGTTTATACGGTTCCGAAGGAATATCACAGAGAAAATTAGTAGCACTTTTAGTACTAATGTGAAGATCTCAGGAACTTGATGAATTTTTTTATTATATCTTAAATGATATTTGTCTAGCTAGCATAACAAGCAGGAGACTTTATATATATTAGCAACCATTAAATGAAAGTGGAACATAGTACCTATCAGGGGAATGTCATGAATGCGGATGTTATAACTATTAATTGCTCACAATTATACAATCGAGAAGGACCCAGAAACCGCCGCGAAATTTTCATGCTGACTTAAAAAGAGTTCACAGTCTTTGTTTTCCATGGTCCAAGCTGAGACGATATGAGTCTCTCTCTCTCTCTCTCTCTCTCTCTCTCTCATATTAAAGCTTTGCCGCTACCATTACTCACACCCGTTAACTCTCCATAATAAAAGACTTGGAACCTCCCTCCTTCCCACCTCCCATGCATTTTTTTACCCTCTATATAAATCCCTCCCACACCCCCTTAGCCCTCGTCACCAACAAAGCCCCTCCCTCTCCCTCATAAGAAGACCTCCCCGTTTAACATGGGCGAAGAGGAATATTGCGACACAGTCCTTGGTCTCTCCGTAGGAGGAGGTGGGGAGCTCTCCTCGACCCGAAGCCGTGACCGCAAGCCTCGCGTTCAGCTCCACATCCTGTTCCCACCTCGACTGAAAGAAGAGGAGAAAGAAGAAACACCATCCACAGAAGTAGATGACACGAAGAGATCGATATTAAATTCTGAGAACGAAGACGACCGAGGCGGCACGAGGAAGAAGCTAAGGCTCACCAAAGAACAATCGATGTTGCTGGAAGATAGCTTCAGATCTCACAACACTCTTACTTCAGTACGTGCCCCTTTAATTAAGACCCACAAAATATCTATTTCTATTTCTCTTTACTCACGCTCTCGCCTCGTTTGCTAACCATCTATAGATCTCATGGCAGGCCCGGAAGCACTATCTAGCGCAGCTCTTGAACCTAAGGCCACGGCAAGTGGAAGTCTGGTTCCAAAATAGAAGAGCTAGGTAATAATAGTTACACCAGAGGTTCTTTGCACTTGATTTTTGTTGGATTTGAATTATGTCAGGAAACTATTTGTATGTCGGAGCAGCTAATAGGTGTCTTTTTTTTTTTTTATCTTCTTTGAAGAAATTTCATGGAATTGAACTGCATGTTGTCATTTATATATAGGACCAAGTTGAAGCAGACCGAGGTGGAGTGTGACTTGTTAAAGAAGAGCTCCGAGAGCCTGATGAACGAGAACAGGAAGCTGAAGAGGGAGTTGATGGAGCTAAGGTCATCGGTAAAGCCTGGTTCGCCATTCTACGTTCAACTCTCCAAAGCGGCGACTCTTACCATGTGCCCGTCCTGCAAGAAGATAGCGACGAACAACGACAAGAGCCAGGCTTTGGGCGTCGTTCCGAGCAAAACAAACCCAACTAGTTGTACGGCTGCAGCACCAAAGACTTTCGAACGGACTGGTTCATCTTTGTAAATAGCCAGCCTTCAGTCTAGTTCTAGCTCTAGCTTTGATTTCATGGATGCAAATAACGAGTGTAGGGCAAATTAATGGTTGTCTTAGATGAATAGGTGCTACAAAAGTAGGGTCGGAAGAGAAGCTAGAGTATGAAACATCAGGGCTTTGTCAAATTTTTATGTGCAGACTGCATGAAAGTTGTTTCAAAAGAATAAAAATTTTATTTATACTATCCCTTATTGATGTGCCTTTTAGCTAGTCTGGGTCTCCTCAAATCTGAGACCTAGCTAGTCCAAGTTAATGTCACCCGAGCCAAGTCCAAATTGAGCTGCATTGGTTCAGAATAGTCCAGAATATTGGATTCCTTTTATTCATTGTTGTTGAGAAATTGACCCTAATGCCCCGATCAAATCATATAGCCAGTCAATATGGCAAACTTTAGCTGAGCAAATACCTGTTCAATAGAAAGAAATTATACCATACGCTGCGTGCACCACGTGGCCCTATAGTGATGCATCGAGATGCATGCTTGAAGAATGGGGTCTACAGAAACAAGCGGCTATGATTGATAGCATGCGCGGTTATGTGGTTAGAATTTCCCAGATTGAATCAAATTAACTCACTTGTTGGGGGTGATAACATTGGAAATGGAGAGTGATTTGGGAGTTTAAGAAGGGAAGGGCCTTTCCAAGAAGAAAGCTTTACCGGAGCAGTCCTTTCAATTGAGAGGGATGAATACCTTAGTTAGGTAGTCGTGTCGTGAGGGACGCAAACACGAGGGTTCCACAAGTCAACCAATTCCCTTGGATACGGCTTAATAAGGGTGTTCCCAATGATGGGTCAATTGGACTCTACGAACATTTTATTAAGAATTCTCGAAAGACCTAGGGGCATTTTGAATGGAAAAGTGCAACTTGCTCTATGTGATAAGCATGCTCTCTATGGATTTACTAATTTCCAAACGCTGCTCAGGCCAAATTATTGTCTATATTATATATATATACCACTGTTAGCATGATTTGATATCAAAATGGATAGGGTTATCATCTAATCTAGCTGAGGATGATACTGTAAATTCTAATCTATATGGTATTTCTTTATTCCTTAATTAATTAACATGAGTCATCAATTCTTTGTTGACATGGTAATTGGCAAATAATTTGGTGACTTTTGAAGTTTGATCTGTACAGATCAGCTAAATTTTGGTTTTTCATTGACTAACTTCAGTGTGAATCATCATCTAGTTTGACAAGAGGCATATCTATGATGGTTACATGACTAAAATACTAGTAGTCCAGAAGTCATGGCTCTCGAGCCTTTTTCACAAAGCGTGTTGGGGGTGGGATAGGGCTGTTTGGATGGGTAAAGACTCATGGCCTCATTTCCAGATAGGGCAGATCTCAATGTCATGAACATGAAATTCAGTATTAATTGTGCTCATGTCTTGCTCTAAATGACATTTGAAGCTAATATTTAACATCACTTTCCACTTAGACTTGCAGTCCATTTAGACTTCCACTAGTCTGGAAGCTCGGTTTATAGATGAACCGAGTCTTCACTTGCAAAAACAAAGGAAATTAAGTATGTATCTGCCCCGTAAAAGCTAAGATTGGAACTTACACGAGCACAGCTGGAATAATTTTTGTTGAGCTGAGCTCGAGCTCGAGCCAAGGTCATGCAGTCCTCAATCGAACGAGCAATCAAGTGTTCCCAAGATCAAAAGCCAACTTATTGCCACAATTCAAGTTTCCATCAATTTTCCTTACCCAAGATCCTGTGGTGTTGGTTTGAGTTCCAATTGTGCACAAATTACAGCTAAATGACATAACTTACTGTCAAAGATTTTGTTGATCAATCAAAGACATCGATTTCTCGATTGTCATGATATGGCAGAAGAGAAGCCCACAACATTTTAGAAGCTCCAAATCTAGAAGAAAACAGGCTATACAGTGACAGCAGTTTTTCCTTATGCCCAATATGATGGGCGGCCAATAACAAGATCAGGGCAGCTGAGTCGTTAATAAGATCTTTGGAAAACAAAGGCCCCATTCATCATACCAAAAAAAAGGCCTTTCATGTAAGGCTGCAAATGAGTCAGGTTGACTTGTAACCCGACCCAACCTGATCCGTTTAGACCCGATCCGACCCATTTTTAAGAATCCGTGGGGCTGGGTCAGAGTCTCGAATTGAACCCATTCCATTTTTCGGTTCGGATCTGAATTTACCGAATCTCGATCTAACCCGGCCAGACCCGTTATTTTTTGAGTCAGTTTTGGATCGTTTATCCAACGACCTAATCCAACCCGATCCGAGCCCAGATTATCTATTTTGGGCCCGCATGCCCAAGCTCGTAGGCTGCAGGAAATAATATACATATCCGCCTCCTAGTTTCAGAAGAAATTTCATCATTTTAACTGCCTTTTAATGTTTTTGTCTTCTTTGAGGTTGCATGTATCTTTGCAGACAAGTTGCATGTTCAACATTTTGTTTCTAGCCTATTGACTTTGCATATCCGAAATAACAAATGAAGATTAATTTTCATTTCTATAGGGGACTATTTGGCTGTGACTGACTAACTATATCATGGAGGCAACAGTTGCAAGGTTAGAAGGTTAGTAGATATTACTAGCTTTGGGCGGAGGGATAAAGTCTTGCCAATAATAGTTGTTTGCGTTTTTGTTTTGATTTACTGTTCTAAATGAATTCCTGTGGGCTTGTAGCTATATGAAAGTCATCTTGCAGCACTTCTGATTCAGACCCGAACTGGACCCAAATTTTTTGAATTGGGTTCGGGTTATACATAAATCCGACCCAACCCGAATGATCTGTTGGGTCAAAAATTGTAGCCATGGACCTGACCCGATCCGATCCGATTTGCTATTGGGTTGGGTCTGGGTCTAAAATTAGGATCCGAACAAATAATCGGGTTGGGTTGGGGGTCCCTTATGATTCGGTCTGACCCGAGCCATTTGCATCCTTACTTCCATGAAATGAGGGAAGACATATTTCTCACCAATTGTAAGATAGAGAAGCTGAGTTTGGTCATAGCCTAAGGAAATAAAGAACATGCTAAAGCAATTCATTGCTTCAATCAATCTGATCTATTGAAATATCCGAAGAAATTTGTCATTAGCAATATCCGGGGAATTTTTTTACCTGACCCAATCCATCCTACCTGTCCCATTTAACTCTATCTACTCTACCTCATCGCGAGACTCTAACCGCCTCTCTCCACCTTGAGGCAAGGACAAAACAGGTATGGGTAATAACCTACCCGACTTTTATTCGGCTCATTGCCATCCCCACTATTGATTTTTAAGCTACATAGTATTTTTTTTGTCTTTTCTTTTTTGGAGACAGAGATGGGAAATATACACATTGGCATTGCAGATATGCTAATTTTATGTATTTCAAGGTTTTGTAAATTATTAATTACATTGAGATTAATCTTTTAACTGCAATGCTGCATCGACATGCTACCTTGGTTGGTGAAAAGCTAGGCCACAAGAAATTTCAATCCCAACTCAGAAGATTCTTGGGCTAGGCTTCAACAAACAACATACCAATATCTCTTTCCAAGAGGCTCCTTTTGAAGAACAAAATGACCTACATTCAGTGGAGGACGCAAGCAAGTAAAAGCGGCGTGATATGCGGTTTAGTTCTTCCATCATCAGGTGCAATTATTGGCCATGGCCGCTTTAGATAGATAACAATTATGATCTGATGGCACACTAAAAGAACGATTGAACTTTTCCAGCAGCAAATCAACGATTGAACTTTCCCTGAAGCAAATCAGTACTAGTGATGTAATAGATGCAAGGAGTGAGGCTGCAACTCTCATAGCAAATGTATTAAGTAACATGAAAACGATACGGTGGTGATGTCGTACGAAAACTAAGGCAAAACGATCATGCTGCATTTCCTCCAAACTCGATGAGATGATTCAAAAATTGTTGGCCCAAAGGCCTCTCTCTCTCTCTCTCTCTTTGACCGTCAAATAGGGCTCGCTGGCTAGAGGAGACAGAGTAGAGCTAATCATGAGCCACAATCATTAAGAGCAGATGATCATAATGTATTTATTTTGCGGGTACACTAATTGAATCTTCTTCTACTTCCAAGTAGATGATACCTGTATGGATTAATCAAACAAAAATATCGAGAAACCCTAAATATATTTTCTTCTCAAATAACAAAGGAGTTTGGATCAGAAAATACGATGGATATAACCATGGCAAGGTATAGGGCTTATAAGCGGCCCATGTTGGTTTCAGGCCCAGAATATTGATTTGATATGGGCTAGACTAAACTTCGGTCCAAATTATCCTCGGGCTGATTGGCATGAAATTTTATTAAAATTTTGAACACACCGTCCCTCCTACCTTCTACCAACCTGACAATTTTCAGCATTGTTTACCTCCATGTGTCCACAAATTAGACAGCAAAATTAACTGGCTTTTAGAATGAATTCTTGGAATTGAGGGCAAAAAATGATATTTATCAAAAAGAAAAGCTACTCCTTACAATTGAGTGAAACCCAGCCAAATTGAAGAAGGGAACTTGACCGACCACGAATGCAATACTAAAAGCTGAAATCGAACCCAATCATAACCCAAAATTTAATTACAATTTAGATCGTAACCCTCGACTTGAAAATGAGTTTATTTGCATGGAGAGAAATAGGCTTATTTGATGCATACTTAAATTCCTTGGGAGAAATCACTCTTTCATTGCCCTCTGATCCGACCATCCGAGCTCCAAGTGATTCTCGGCCCAACCTGGCCCACATTGCAGCATAACAAGTATAACAAAACGGTACGTAGGTTCCAGAGCTACATAAATTATAATAGTTGTAACATCGTTCCCTAAAATCTGACTGATGTGATGCCTAATAATTTTATGTCCTCCGATTGCCCTACAACTGATGAAGCGTAATATCCAGCCAAAGCCAGCCCCCAGCTTCTCGCACCTCCCAAAAATAGAATACAAATCAAGAATTTAAAACACGGTCCATCACGGTAACGAAGAAGGAAGCCCATGACACAATCATCATCGAATCATTCACTCCTCCTCCTCCAACGGGACTCGGGCTCGACTCGGCCACCAACACACGGCCATCAAACCGAAGGAACACATATATTACTGTGAACTCTCAATCTCTCTCTCTCTCTCTCTCTCTCTCGTGTTCATTGGGAGGGCAAAAAGCATGGGACGGCATGGCGTTAAAGGGTAGATGATTCGTACGGCTGAGGGCAGAGGGAGGACTTGGGGGGGAGGGATGCACGAAGACCAAACCGCAATTGAATTCGCCACTTCTCCCCAGGCATTTATGTCCTCCCTTCTCCCTCTTCTGACCACCATTCACTTCCCCAGATCAGGGAACATAGTTCCATCCAATTATGTGTTAAGAGTTACGGATTATAACTATCTTAGGATTGGGCGGATAGGATGGGTTAGATTGCCAAATTTGTAGAGCCAGAAGTTCATAAATAAAAAAAAAGAAAATCAGACACCCAATATACTACTCTCTCTCTCTCTCTCTCTTTCTGGATAAACACCATGCGAACTTAACTAAAAAGTGGAGATGTAATTGAACTTTGTACTGGAGAAGTCAGAATTACTAAATTACGCATTAATAAGAACACATAAGGAGAATTAATGCATATCTATTATGAGGCCACCGTGTCATGATCTCAAGCAACTACTCCCTCTTTTGCTCAAAGGACTTGATCTCATCGCTTGTGACAACCATAAAATTTATCATGACAACTAGACCTCCTTATGTCATCATCGATGATGGTGAGTTTTTGGTTGCCGTGCCCTGGATCTGCAATGCAATTGCATACTTGTAGTATTTCAAACAATATTGCTGACTTTATGGGTATGCTCAAGATTCATGCTGTTGTCTTTTTTTTTTTTTTAAGCTGATTGAGGAGGATGAAGAATTTCTTCAAACTATTTAATTCGAATATCTCAAAAATTATAGAAAGAAAAAAATATATAAAAGTAGGGTTTACGGCTTTTTTTTTCATTGATCAACTAACAATTCAATTGATGAATCTAAACGGAGGTACATACATAGCTTCTATTTATAATGGCGAGTTTTGTGTTTTCTCAATTCGAAACATACTTTTCTTCTAGATCAAATAGAATATTTCCAAAAATAAGCACAACTAAAAAAATAAATACAAAAAAAATAAAATTCTCCAAGAGATAGATCTCGACTTATATATGAACTTTACTTTCTAGTGCTCTACCAAATTTTGCTTGGCTTGGGAGATACATCTAGCCAAGCATATAGTTATTCTTTTATAGCTAAAATATAATAAATGATAATTAAATATAAAATCACTAAAATTTGAAATAAAATAGGAATAGCCAACTTAAGCTTGAATTTTCATTCAAAATAATTAATTCCATTCATGTAATTGATCATTCTTAAGGTTAAAAATTACAATTTTTATTATTGGTATAATTGAGGAAATTATGAATTTGAATCTACCAAAACAAATAATGAAATATGAGTATTTAGGTATAAAATAGATGAGAAGAGATGTAGTTGTTGAGATTTTTTTAACAAAAATATTGGCTTAAATGGGAGTTTATTAAAGTGAAAGGAAGGAGATTTCAGTGGAGCCAGACTTTTTTTTTTTTGGTGACCCAAATTAGACCCAAATAATGTACTGGCTAGATCCAGTTGGGTGAGGCTGAAAAATATAAACCCTAGACCCAAAATTTAAATCGGGTCTAATTTTTTAACCTAACCAAATCTATAAGTCTTGAAATGCATATCGAACTGGTCTAATTAGGTCAACGCTTGTTGGGTCATGGTTCGACCCAACCTACCTCCAACCCTAATTAACTTTTATAGGGATGCTGTTACATTTATCCAATAATCTTGGTGGGATCGGTGTAAACTCAATTTTTTGCTGCCAAACACAAAAAATAGTTGGTTTATTAAGGGTTAAAATGGCTGCTTTATCCCAAATGGTTCAAAGAAAACCTTGGATGGAATAAGTTTCGAAGAGATTTTGGGAGAGATGAAGCATTTTCTTCTCATGGTTATTTAAACCATATAGTTAATATCAACTCTTGCCGATGCATATCTTGAGCATTGCCTAAGGTTGACCTAAGCTAAATGATGCACGACCAACACCCTAGCCAAAGCAGCGCTATGAGGACAAAAGTACCCCCTCCCCTTTAATATGTGCTTCGAGATGAACCTGGTTTCTTTGCTTAACTTATTATATTCAACATCCAACACTCTCAACAGTTCAGAACTTCAACCTAGAGTTACCAAATATGTGGAGTACTAACTTAGCTTGTTCCCAGCCATCATTTTTGGAAGTTACTTAGGGTTGCAGGTAGGTTGGGTGGAGAGGGCGATGCTGCTCGCAGCCGAGGTTGCACAGGCGATCCAGTCGGATAAACCTTTGACAGCTTGGGATACTTGGGGCTCTACTCTTGCTCGCAGAGCATCCTGCATGGTGGTTTTCACCTGGGAGCCCCCACCTCTGAGTTTTCTCAAAGTCAATTTCGATGGCTGCGTCCTGCAAGACGACGTGAGAGGTGGTGCGGGCTTTGTTGTTAGAGGCCCATATTCGAGGGTGATCGCTACTGGGGGATGCGAGGTGTTTGACATCTCGGTGCCAGGGGCAGAGTTGCAAGCGGCCTGATCCAAACTTTGTTATGTCAGGCGTGCTCTACGGGCGAGGAAGGTCTTTTTGGAGGAGGACTCTGCGATGATTATTGGATGGATTCTACAGGTGTAAGGGGGGTCGGTGACTACCACCCGCTGCTGATGGACATTCGGGCCTTGGTTTGAGACGAGATAGTCATTCAAGTGAAGCATGTATTCCATGAGGCGAATGGGGCTGCGGATTGGATGACTTCCTTTGTTGCTAACCATTCAGGGGGCCATATATAGATGGGCGAGGCGGAGCTGCCTAGTGCTCTCCGTAATGTTTTGCTTTTTGATTTTTTTGGTTGTATCTATGATACCACCATTTTTAGTATAAAAAAAAGACCGGTACATGTAGGAACGCATGACCAACTGTTCACTTTATCCCATGCCATGGCTTGAGATCAATGGAATTTGATCCTTAAGAAGGATGAGGAGGAAGAAGAGGAGGAGGAGACTAATGGAAATTGGTCCATCGTGCCTGCTTTCTTTTCTCTGTCTGTAAGCTAGAACTTTCATGGAAGTAAGTGAGATCAACAACACCCATAAAGGGAAGGAAAAGAAGAAGAAGAAAAAAGAAAAAAAAAGATACAGCACCTATTTGTTATGAAAAAGAAAAATAAAAAGATGCTGCACCTCTAGCTAGCTCTATACGAGCGACCCAAACGATGAGTTCGACTGCAGAGGTCAGCAGGATGGCCGCTAGGTAGTTATGGTCACGTGTCTACAGTACTCTTTTGGGCTTTCCCCTGCCCGCCCCCACTTGCAGCCTGTCGAAAAGAAGAAAACCATTTAACCTGAGGAGCGAGTCCACCAGAAAAACCTGAGCCTGAGGAGGGAGTCCCCTGCTATATTTTTCGAACCTTCCATCTATGGCTTCAACCAAGATAAATCGACATTAATGTACCACTCTTCCATCTACAGCCAAGCTCTCAAAGCCGTAAGTGACCTAACCTGAAAGATGGTACATAAAAAACAAAAAAAAAATCTTCCATCATGAAGAAGAAGAAGAGGAGGAGGAAGAAGAAGAGAAGAAATGGACAAACTGCCAAGAAAGGAGGTGTCACCACTAGGACAAATTTTAGAAGCGTTACTTTATTGCTTAGAACTAGATGTGGAGTCCTCTCCTATTGATGGCTTTTTTAAGCTTTTGTACAGAAAGAAAAAAGAAAAAAAAAACTCTCTTCACTCAAATCGCAAGCAACTCCCCCATAATAGGACGAAAAAACAGAGAAACTAAACAATAAAAGTGGTCATGTTAACAGCTTAAGAAAAAAAGAAAAGAAAGGTTTCGAAGCTTCGTTCTACACATCTTGTCAAAATCTAAACAAAAGAGAATAATCATGATGATGATGATAAAACTATCGTTTTCCTTTGCTTGAAACTTCCTTGCGCCAAAGGCTATCATAGATAAAGGAGAAGAAGAAAAACAAGCAGAAGAAGAACAACCCCCCTTCTTCTTCTTCTTCTTCTTCTTCTTCTTCTTCTTCTTGTGTTCCATTCGCTTGTGCTTGATGCTTCCTTTTTTTGACTTGCTTCACCTGTTGTGCAAGGGATTCGGGCCGGTGGGCACAGCCCGCTTGTCATCGTCAATCAGGGTGTCATTCTTCTTGGCTCGAATGTTGTGGCCACAAACGTCGATCTTCTTCGACTTGCACTGATCCAAGCCAACGGTAACGACTTTGAATGCCGACTCCTTCGGCGGTCTCTTGGTCTCTCTTTGAGCATGGGCGTGCTCCCCTCCAATCTCTCGTGCAAGGCCATGTGAGCTGATGACCAAGATGACAAGAATTAGGCATGCAACAGATGCTACCGGAGTCCACCTCCTCCTCATTGCTTTGGACAATGTAGGAAGCGAAGAGCCACTTCCTCCCCAAATGCTCGTTGGTAGAACGGTGGAGAGAGAGACACAGAGAGAAAGAGAGGTGGAAGTTAGGGAGGGGGGACAAGGAGGTTAAGGAAGAAGGGAGGGGAGGAGAGTGAGGAGGGGACGGGAGGGCCAAAGAGAGAGTCAAAGTGGGCAATAACTAAGGTTCCTCGGATTTTCAGTTTTTATGATACATCCCCCTCCCTCGATCAGTGCCTCCACCAAACTGCATTTATGGAGCTTAAATTCTCTTGCAGGATGATAAATAGAGAGAGAGAGAGAGAGAGCGACATACAGACAGACAGAAAAGACACACAGAGAGAGGTAGGAGAAGAGAAGAAAAATGGGAGGGGGTGGGAGCATATGTGTAAAGAAAACCATGCCCCGACCACCTCACACTTAAGAGATGCAAAAAATGGTAATAGGGTTATAGGGTGTACATTCCATTCCGTTCCAGTATCATTCCAATAACACCGGTCCTCTCTATCTCTCCGTGAATGTTTGTAGAGCACCACGGACCTTCTCTAAGTCGCCTATAGATGGTCTTGAGAAGCCTTGAGATACTCAATGACTAGATTTACTTAGAGAGAGAGTGAAAGAGAAGCGAAGAGCGAGAGGTGACTAGGATTTTGGATATGGAGATGGTCAACCGGAGGAGAGGAGGCGACAGAAGACGAGGGAAATAGGGGAGATGGGGCAAGCTTGCCGGAGCCAAGAGAGACAGAGCCGAGGGAGGAGTGGAGACGTTTCCCCGCTAAACCCGTGGGATTTTTTCTTCCTCTCTTTGGTTCTTTCTCTTTGGTGGGGAGTACTGCCGCAGAAAACAACAACGCTGCAGCCAACTACCACCTGGACTTCATCTCCACTTCCACTGTGATACTCCTCACACTATGTAGAACATAGTGCAATATAATAGCAAG
The DNA here is from genome assembly GCF_051530095.1 of Phoenix dactylifera. Lineage (NCBI taxonomy): Eukaryota > Viridiplantae > Streptophyta > Magnoliopsida > Arecales > Arecaceae > Phoenix > Phoenix dactylifera. Next base: position 1,974,405 of record NC_143201.1, read on the forward strand.
CAGTATTGCTAGGTTGGTCAGGTTGTGAAATTAGGTTAGTCTACAAAAGGTGCCTTTGGTTCCAGTGTGTGAGCTAGCAACCTCAGCTGAATTTCTCAACTGAAGTGATAGTCTGGTCACTGCCTCGTCGTAATTTATTTTTTTTCAAAACTTCCAATCTACTTCATCGAAAGAAAAAAAAAAAAAAAAAACTTTAGGTAGATTTTCACAAGAAACAACATGAGATTAAGCAAACAAACCACATTCTTGGTATTGCAACGCTTGCTTTCTTCATGCTTATCTCCTTTTTGTCATTTCACGTCATACGAAAGCCCTCTAAATGCATTGTCCTCGACATAAGTCTATGCACGTGTAGTGATTTTTATGTGACTCGTGCTTCTTGTCATCGAGAAGAAAAGGTGCAAGGCTTGCCTCCAAGTATAAAACTCGAATTATTTAAGTATGAGAGTTCATATCCGAAAGTTGTCTTCAAACTTCATCCATTTGTTAATCTTGTGATTAAACATGCAGAATGCCATTGCTTTTCCTTGGTAAAATGGATGAATTAAACCATTCGAGTATATATAGATGCATCCATAAGAATCAGAAAACAAAATATATCTCATCTTTTTTTAAAAAACAAAGAACACTTTTTGGCAGGCAAATGGAAAGGAAAAACCACGTTTCACGACATGCTTGGCAAGAGGCCAATTCACATGAAGCTATATTGGATGTATGTAGAAACATCATGCCAGAATTACCTCATCGGTTTAATTGTATCCCATGACATTTTGTTATGTTGTATCATCTATGAGACTGTTAGATATAAATGTAAATTCTGATAAATTTGTTAATATTTAAAAACAAAATTGCAACTTGGGCGATTGGTCGCATGGCACGTTAATGTTGATATGTCGAAGAATAAGAGTGATCATTTTAATGTTTCTTTAACATTTCTAGTATCATCCATGCAACCAATGCACTGAATGCACGCAAATGAATCATATATAATGCCATACCTAAAGGAGCAAAGATTAAGGAAAATTTGGGCCTACCGAGCTAGTAAAGAACCTTGGTAGCTCTACAAGAAGTCTTGATTCAAATTAGATCTTGAAAGAGTGTTTTAGAGTTTTAAGAGTATTGTTGAGGAAAAGATCGAGTTTTAGAGTAGTTGATATGGAGTAATTTTCATTGTGCAGCCCATTGCTTGGGGTCATCTTCCACAAAATAAAATCCAAAGATCAAGACTACTTGGTAATTACAACAACTAGACCAGATCACCTGTATAACTTTTAACTACAGGTAATATCTATGATTACTTTAAAAAAATGTCCTGAGGTATCCACGTCACTGCTAGTATTTTTGTATAGGTCTATCCCACCGCTAATCTATTCCTAACTCTGAAACAATGTACTACGAGGATTTACCTTTCTTAACACAAAGAAGTCGTGACTCTATTGTATGTCTGTCTGCACAGACCTCAAAGTGACTAGTGGATGATCCAATGGTGAGTTTGTGTGAAGAAAAGTGAGCCCTTCTTTCGTGCAAAAAGATGCAATCCAATCGGCCCCCAACTAGATTTCGCTGTCTTGGAATTTAAAATATCAAATGCACTTTTGTCCATTGACATTAAAAATAATAGCATATGCAATATTATTCAAGGCATCATGTAGATTTTATACCAAAGTCTTCAACTTATGTCTGGACTCGATCAGGATATCACTGGAGAATAGGATAAGAAAAATCTCTCTTTGTTTCATCCTGCTACCATACATGTGTGCATGCATATCTAAAGCAGTAGCTTGCTTTCAAAAATGTCCAGCTGGTTGGTTCATATGAATTGAGGCCGACAATGGAAGTATACTCATCTGCCGAAAGATTTCCACCTGCCGATCAAAGATCTCAGGAGCCAATTTAGAGAATGTGGCAGAGATTCCACTGAAACTCACGAAAACTTCTCATTTCCCATAAGTCCAAAAGTTTCTCAATTGAGCCTAAATTCGGCCATTAACCACCTGGAGAAATTTGATTCTTATTCTGGTGTTCAATGGCGTCAATGTGTCATTATATGAGGACGGAGACTTGTCGGAAAGTAGAGGGCAAGATTCGACCACATCTCACCTTCCTTTAGCTTGGTTCAATCATTTTGCCCTCAGCATGCGCTCAACGCACCCCAACGGTCAAAATCCTACTTATTTCACAACGCTGTGTAACCCGACCCTCTTTTGTTTGCCTACTTTGTTCGTCCTCTATCCCCTTCCTTCTCAACTTCTTGCCATACTTTTCTTACCCTTCTCTTTGTGCCGCATTCCAAAACAAAACTTTGGCACACTATAGACTTCTTCAAAATAGATTGAGAAAAGCGCACCTTCCAAATTACATAACGATTTCCAATGGCTACTTTGACCTCGTAATAGTCTATTTTGCAGCTAGTTGAAATTGCAGGATTTATATTTAATTATTTTTGCTTCGTGAATTAAAATGGTTGTTTTGCCAAAACAAATTGTAATTCTATGTAGTCCCTCAAGTTCGCAATGCACCAAAAAGAATGGCAAATCATAGGCTTCGGAATACTGCAGAAGTTTTGTGCATTACAATATTCCATTTTGTTACCAAGTTTTTAATCCAAGTCTTAGAGCTTGTTTGGCTAGATTTGTTTGAATAAACTAGGGATATATACGAGGAGTTGGCCTCTAGAAGGAGAATGGAAATAGAAATAGAAATGAGTGACTCCCACTCCAACCGTCTAGTTGGATGGAGTCTCATTCCCATTCTCAATCCAAAGGAGAATGAGAATACCTCAACCTCCTAGAATGCGATCCCTGCTCTCCCCCAAAAGCATGGTTAGTTGATATATCTGCTATTATAATTTGTTGATATTCTGCTCTTAGCTTTTTATTTTTAGTATGAATAAAGAGAAGCATAAAGGGCACTATTTCAGAAAATGGATTATGTTTTAACATTAGAAATGAACACTGACTCAAGTCATGATGAGGTTATATTCAAGCCCTAGCTAGGAACGTTGCTCCTTGTTCTTTACCTGAAGCTCGGCTACAAGCAGTATGGTTTGGGCTATGCACCACTGTAGTATGTAAGTATATAGTAAATCGATTCTGTTGGAAGGAGATTCTGATACTGTTATTCAGTGGATTAACAGCCACAAGTCCTCTTCTACTTGATAGTAAGCTCTTCTCAAAAATACATGGCAGAATAGGAAGGTTCTGTTGGCTTTCAAAGCATCATAAGTTTTTAGAGAAGGAAACAAATCAGCAGATTGTCTGGCTAATGAAGAGTCTCAAGAATGACTTAAACTTTATGAAGAATGAGTCTCTTCCATTGCAAATGTCTTCCTTATTTGCTGCTGAGAATTATGGCAGTACCTTTCATAGATTTTATTTTGTAGTTGTTTCTATCTTCTTCTTTTCTTTTATTAGAGATATCAAAAAATATCTCTAATAAAATATCAAGCCATGATGATCATTGACATAATATTACTACATTTTGTTGCCATTCTGCTCTTAGTCTATTTTAATGGATAAAGAGAAGCATCAATTCTTCTTTTTTTTAATTGAATAATGGATCATGTTTTAGACTTACATATAAACATCACTTGGGAAAGAAACACCATGGAAAGGTCCAAAATCTGGGTAAAAGCAGGACTAGAAATGTAACAACTTAGAACTTCACCCAAAAAGGCTACTCAGAAGATATTATTTGGGTTTCTTGATTTTATATAAATATCCAAGATCTATCCAACGAATAACTAATGTGGACCTAAATACATACCTGCAAGGGTCCTCACATACTCTCTCCGATTAAGCCCTTATATCCTCGTCAAGCTAAGAGTTTAAATTCATTCAAATCTAATCACAAGTAACATGATTATGCTATGGTCAGTTGTAACAAATTTGTGCTGTAGTGTTTCCTAATCCACATAGGTTATGAGACTTGTCCGCTCTGATACCATTTGTAACAACTCTGGACCTCATTTAAAAAGCCTAGTTAGAAGGTATTATTTGAGTTTTTTAATACTGTCTACTTAGCAAATAATCGATATAGGACTAAATACACGTCCGCACGAGTCTACATAAGAAACCAGCTCCTTGATACCCATCTACAGGGATTTTACCAACTTCGCTAGATCAGTCTCTCTTGAACAAAGTTCTAATAAGCATTACTTGCGTTTAGATAAATAATTCACTGTAATCCGAAGAAGGATTGGAAACAACGTGGATTGAGACCGAGTTAAGTGACAACAACCATACAATTTCCCAGGAGAAATGACCAAGTTCGTGAACCTGCACTCAAAAGCTGAATCTGGTACTGGACTTGCACCAGGTTAGCCAAGTGGGCATTGCTTGCGGGCCCCAGCAAAAACGCTTTAGTATCTGGAAAATATAACTCAATGCCCTTCAGGACCAGCCTGCTAAGCCAACATCTTATCTTACAGAAAGCACACCTCTTTTTAATGCACCTTTTAGAAACAAGATGGTGAAGCACAGATATCAAACACCACCAAGGTGGTAGCTCAGTTGGAACGGGGCGTTTACTTCCAACCAAGTGGTTCCAGGTTCGAAACGCGCGGGCGTCGATTAAATTTGGGGACCGAATGCTCCACGCCTGGACACGGGGTCTGGAAGTGCTACTGGTCGGCTGATAGACTGGGTGGTGCCAGGTGTAACGTACTCACACGGAGGGTCGGGTCGGGTAACCGAGCCGGCTCACGGGTGGGGAGGGTATAAGTAAAATAGGTCGGCGTGCCCAACACACGACCCGGTTTGCCCGCATCGAACATTCTCCTGGCGGGGTGGGGGGCCCAGTGGGGGCTGCTACGCGGGGTTGGGCTTGTCCCTTCCTCCCCCCTGCTCCCTCTTTTTTAGCAAAAAAAAAAAAAAAGCACAGATATCAAACGTGTCATGTCTTCCACCTTTTATTTTTTTCTCAAAAACCCATGAAGATAAATGATATCTAGACTGAACAATAAAACTCTTATGTTTTCTGAAATTGTTTTAATATCTTTAAAGCTGTCGGATTCAAAAATTTATTACTTTCAAAAAAAAAAAATTGAAAATAAAACCAAAGAATAGCAGAAATTTTGAAGGGAAAAAAAACCCTTATTCAACATTATCCTTCATTTAGTGTTTCACTAGCTTGTAGGGGAAAAAAAAAAAAAACAACAACACTAGCAGGCCCTTAGTTTTAAATACTGAGCGAAGATAGGCTGTAGACAGTGGAACTTCATCAACAAAGGTGTTGAAACCTGGAAAAATGGACCTAGACGAATTATTTTCTTACCACATGTTCTTGTAACAAAGCATCTACTTTTTATCAGGGAATGGACGTACAAGTGGGCTGGAATGGGCCGGTTAGCACGAAAGTACAAGGGCTTGGATTCGAGTCTTGGGGTTGTTAGGCCATTTCAAGGCCACAACTGCTGTAATCCTAGGGATGGCAATTTAGCCCCCTCGGATACCGAACTCTATCTGATCTGAATGGGAGGGTTTTCACTAGACCTGCAACAGCTCTGGAGCAGGTATGAGTACCGGTAAAATTCGTTTGGAATCCGATCCGGATATATATAACTCTTCACAAATTCCTTTCCTAAAGCAAAAAAAAAAAATAATTTGTATAAAAAAATTAATTTTTATACCTTTACCAAGTCAACCCATCCAACCCGCCCTCCTTAATTCTATCTGTTCTTCTCTGCCCTGAGGCAAGTATAGAGTAGGTATGGGTGATGGCCTGCCCGACTCATACCCAACCTTTTTGCCATCCCTAAATCGGGCTTGACCATGAGTTGAAATGAAATAGGCCTAATATGAGCAACGAATCCCAGCCCTAGTTCTCTCGGGCTCCCTTATTAGTTGGGCTAGACTTAGAACAGAGGCTTTAACCTGGGTAAGATGACATGGGCCAGGCCTGGCCCATTGGTTATCTTGCTACAGTAGCAATGCGTGCTATCACTTAGAAACCCTTTGGTTGCCTCCAATTCCATGGCATGACTTTCAATTATATGCAATTGATCATATATCAATAATCGGGCACCCAATTGAAAGATTCAGATGGTTGATCATGAACTAGGCGGCTAAAAACACCGTAAAATAAAAAAATATATGTTTTGGCAGCCTTCAACCTATGCATCAAGTAGATACAAAAATAAATGATTAAAATAATATGAAGCCATATTTTGTTATGATTTATACATTAAGATTTGTTTGTTTTTGATCTATACATATTTTAACATGTGTAGATTTAAATCAATAAGTTAATTCTTAATCTGAATATTTTGCCACTTATTTTGGTATATTAGCATAATGGAAATCGTTCATCTTTTACCTATTTGATACATAAGTTATAAGCTACCAAAAATAAGTGATTTTTAAAATTTTTTAGTAGTATAGCTTGTGATTGATGATAAAGATGTTTGATTTAAGTGCAAGGTTGTTGATTTGGACATGAAATCAGTAGATACCCTCACCGAATATCGTCCATCCTTATTATAATATTATAGATTGTAATATTATAATATTATAGTAATGTTATAATCTTATAATAATATCATAGTAATAGGATGATGGTGTGAGCTTCGTTGAGATCCAACCTGTATGACACCATGTAACTCGTCCTGCTTTCTATGATTTTGCCAAAGATGACTAGAGCCTAGACGACCGGTTTGACCCGGCCAACTCAGAAATTGCCATGAGTTGGACCTGGTCTATGCGAGGCTAGGCTCAGACCATACATTTAAACTTTGTGCTGGTTTTGGGATTAGACTGGACACGTCCCATTGACACAACTATCGCAAGACCAAGTGGATTAGGTCTTTAGGTGGACAGCAGCATTAGAAAAGCCCTCCATGCACAAACGATATCGGTTTCAAGCAGCCCAGGGCTTCGAGAAAGAGAGAGAGGGGATACCTTTGAGTACCCATGCGGACGTATGTTTAGTTCCACATTGATTATTCGTTGGTTAGATCTTAGATACTTATGCAGGACCAAGAAACTCAAATAATATTTTCCGGCTAGCTATTTTGGATAAGGTCCGGAATTGTTACAATTGATAGCAGAACGGACTCAGCATATAACTTTATGTGGATTAGAAGACACCGCAACACGAGTTTATTGAGATTGACAATGGAACGATCGTGGTGCTTGTAATTAGATTTGAATGGATTTAAACTCATAGCCTGACGAGGATTCGTGTCGGCGTGTGTTTAGTCCCATATCGGTTATTTGTTGGATAAATCTTGGATACATTTGCAGAATTAAGAAACTCAAGTAATAACTTTTGGCTAGTCTTTTTACATAAGATTTTAGGTTGTTAAAATACATTCCTTTGCACCCGTGGACCCTCGGATCATCCCGATTGGTTGCGGAGTTTGGAGGGCTATAAAAAATAAATAAATAAATAAAATAAAAAGGGGGGTCTGATGATCACCCGTTGTTCTTTTGATCATAGCCGCTCATCCCACTACGGCCAAATAAACCCCAACATAAACATTTTAGAAATACAAGTGTAGAGATGTTATATTGGCCGAGACCAAGACCGCCCTGTTTTCCCTTTTTTTTTGTTCCAGGAAAAAGACCGCCCTGAACGTGAAGGTATGATAGAAAAAACCTAGAATAAATCCACGAGAGTGCTAACCTGAGGACTCCAAATCCGCGGTCGCTGCACCAAAGGCCGAACCAACCCAGACTCGTAGGACCATATCTAACGCGCTTATACCGCACCACCATTGGATGCCACCTCTGCACCATCTCCACCACTTTTAACAAGCCGCGTTCCTTCGAACGTTCTTGGATTCGAATGCCATGAGCTCTTTGCTTTTTGAAAAATATAAAAAAAAGCTGCATGAAAGAGATAAATTTATGCAACCAACCTGAATATTAAAAGCTTCATATATTTATTATAGAATTCCATAGCTGATCTATCGATTCGAATATTTTATTTTCTAACTCTATAGATGCATTTAAAATTTTAAACTAGAATGATATAATTTTTTATTTTATTTTATTTTTTTTTACAAGAGAAAAGTCTCCAAGAGCATATGACTCAAAACCAGGATCAAACGTGGCAGGCAAACTCCGGGCCAGATAAACTCCCATCGCAGCATCTGGAATTGTTCAATTCACACGTAAAGGTAGGATAGTATATATGCACAGGAGTAGCTACCTGGTGACTCCAAATCCGCGGTCGGTACATTAAAAGCCGAACCAACGAAGGCTCGCAGGACCGCCATTAGACGCTAACGTCCTTCGTGGGGGTGGGTGGGTAAAAAAGATAAAGCCGTCGCCCCACGCAAAGCTGGCCATCACCAACCTTCGCTCCATCTCCACCACCTTCGACACACACCGCGTTCTCTCAAACAAACCCCACCCTCTGTCCGTCGCCAGTCTGCTGCCAGCCGATCGCTTACAGAACCATCCCATCTCTAATCTTATTACCTCTCATGTATATATAAACCTGACTCCCCATGCTCGCTTCCCCACTCCAAAACACCAGTTTTCATCCTTCCTCGATCGCCCTTCAATTTCATACTAACCCTACTCCTGTCATCCTCTCAATACCATGTCTTCCACCAGAGCTAACATGGCATCACTTGTGTTTCCTCTCTTAGCGTCCTTTCTGATAGCCACTGCCTCGGCTGGCAACTTCTACCAGGGCTTCGACATCACCTGGGGTGATGGCCGTGGCAAGATCCTTGACAATGGCCAGCTTCTAACTCTCGCCCTCGACGAAGCCTCCGGGTCCGGCTTCCAGTCCAAGAACGAGTATCTCTTTGGCAAGATCGACATGCAGCTCAAGCTTGTTCCTGGGAACTCCGCTGGCACCGTCACCGCCTACTATGTAAGCTCTCGCCACCACTGTTCGACAAAATTACTGCTTCGTACGTCCTTTTAAAATTGTATCTCTAGCGACCGATGAACCATGTACGACTTGCGCCTGAATGAACTGCAGCTGTCTTCGCAAGGGCCAACACACGATGAGATCGACTTCGAGTTCCTTGGAAACCTCAGTGGAGAACCTTACACGCTCCACACCAATGTGTTCGCCCAGGGGAAGGGGAACAGGGAGATGCAGTTCCACCTCTGGTTCGACCCCACCGAGGACTTCCACACCTACTCCATTCTCTGGAACCCCGGACACGTTATGTGAGTCATCATACACAAAAACTAACACCCATTCTATGTATCTCGAGCAATCTATATATCCTCTTGCTCACCATGGTTTTATCATCCGTATCAGCTACATGGTTGATGGCATACCGATCCGAGACTTCAAGAACTTGGAGTCGAGGGGCATCGCGTTTCCAAAGAACCAACCCATGAGGATCTACTCCAGCCTCTGGAATGCTGATGACTGGGCAACCCAGGGTGGACGCATCAAGACCGACTGGACCAAAGCTCCGTTCACTGCCTCGTACAGGAATTTCAACGCCGACGCCTGCATCTGGTCCTCCGGTGCCTCCAGTTGTAATTCGCAGAAATCCGACTGGTGGAACCAAGAGCTGGATTCCACGAGCCAGGAGAGGATGAGGTGGGCGCAGGAGAACTACATGATCTACAACTACTGCACTGATCTCAAGCGGTTCCCTCAAGGCCTGCCTCTCGAGTGCTCCGTAGCCTGAAGCAAGGATAAAAAATAATGAACAAGCACAAATTCGTTCTTTGATTCGTTTGTTCTTCTATAGGATGCCGACACTTCATTTTTTTTAAATTGTCCTTCTTGTTAATAGGCAGAAACACCGTGTATATTCTCCATGAAAAAGAAAAGTACCATGAATTAAAATAAAAAGCACCAGGTGTTGTTTTCTCTAAGTGTTCTGCTCTCTTGAATATATATTAACCGTGTTAGATGGATGAATTTGGAATCTGGGTAATGATAAGTTCCAAGGCAGAATTCGATCAAGTATATGTATATATCTCTTTTGTTGAACTAGCCATCTATCCTTGGGCATAACCTACTAATGCACAAATAAAACTACCACAGGAAAGATTTTGTTAATGGATTAAATGTCTAGTTTTCAGGTAGTCAGTACTCCCAGCCTCACCCAAGCATTTGGACCAGGGTAATTTGTTTCATACGAGCCTCCCTTTCTCTCAGAGACAGGGTGCACCAAGCCCGTCTATCTTTCACGTTCATCTATTTGAATATATGGAAGGTCGCCTGATTGTCTTAACTAAAAAAGACTCTCGGATGTTGTTTAGAAAAAAAAAATCATAGAACATCACGAAAAGAGATCATGAAAAGAAAAAAAAATTAAAACTGATTTGGGCTTAGGCAGGGGCTTAAGATTATAAGGAAATAATAATAATAATAATCTAGTCACAGTCTCTCTCCTGGCCGCTATCATAATCTGTCACTTCACCACCATGCCACACAATCAAATAGAATAATTTTTTTCCAGATAAGATTTAAGGTCGCATTTTTAAATAGCTCTTTTTTGCTCCTATGAATATATGAATATATGAATTAGAGCCAATGACTAGTCTGACCGTGTTACTATCTAGCAAATTGATGGTAGAATTATTTTTAACAGCTCCTCGGTAAATCTCTTGAAAAAGGGAAGGTAGATGTATCGAACCAATCTTGTTATCTTCCCAGAATCGGATATTTTCTCTATTATCTAACTTGAATGAGATGTTGGGGTTTAGGGTTTGGATGTTTAGCATTTGAGATCTAGTGTTTAGGGGTTAAGATTTAGATTTTAGGGTTTAAGGTTTATTTTTTTAAAACATAAATTAGTTATCGAAAATCATTTTAAATAAAAAAAATTCGACACCTTCAACTTCTGATGTTGTAAAGCCATAAAATGTGCCAAATTGGCTTGGATTGCAAAGGAACCATGTTAAATTGCGAGTGACCTTGTCCAAATAACAGTAGTTCTAACCATCGAGATAACTACATTAGAAAGAGCAAAATAACATAAGTTTTCATCAACCACTCTAGCAGTTGTTATATTATCAACATGTTATGTTTATTATAATAATATTCGTCAAATTGTGCAGCTTCCATTTGTTACAATATTGACGAGCTGAGCAACAACGACACGTTCTCTAATATTTAACTTAGCGGCAAGGATGCGGTTATGCAGATATTTTTTCCATGCGAGAGCCTGGTTAAAATGCCTCGTCTAATTGACATTGGTGGTTAATCCAAACCACACTTGTTCTGTTTCGTGGTTACTTCTCTTTTGCATACAATTCATGCAAAATCTGATGTTTTTTTTTTTCTTCAAATGCCCAATAATATTAAAATTTAACCCTTACACCTGCTATTGGAGTTAAAATGAATGGATCTTGAGTAATTGGACAGTTCTGTTCCATTTTTTCACATTGAATATTTTTTCCTTAGTGTTCTTGCGATATCTGAGGAAATAATTGAACAGATATAAGCGAAGGATGGGAAATAAAAAGATGTTTCTGTAATCTGCAAAATTAATTATGTAAGGTATCACTTTAACCTTAAGACAATCACCAAGGAAAATCTTAATTTGGTTTGAAACATGAGATAGATGGATGCCACCTAGATATATAAATTATTGGCCAATTGCTAACTATTATTAGTGGCTCAGCTGACACAAATCTGGATTGAAAAAATATTATCTAATTTGGTAACACCAACTTAAATCGTTAATGAACACCTGATGGTAGCTGGGATGTGATTACTCTGTTTCGTGCACCATCATCTCCAACAAAGTTTGCCATGTATCCGAGCTGTTCAATCACAGAAATCGAAGAGATACCAAAACCAGGAACACTGAAATGGAAGCAGACAGCGGTGATCGAGCATCACGCATACGCGCACTGCACCTGTCTGTCTTTCTCTCTCACCCCCTTTTTGCGTGTTATGGACGAGATTTTTGTGAAATGGCATCTAAAAATTGTTATCAATTTTATATTTTTTTCAAAATAATATTATAAAAAAATTAGAAGATAATAAGAGTGGATGTGGTATGTTCTGATAATCTAAAAATAGTGAATTCAGAATCTATTTATAGATACCGTCTACATCAGTTGGACGCTCAAAGTCCGATTTAAGTTTTATAGGACGAGATTTCAATTTAAGCAAGAGAACTTGCATTCAAGATGTGGAACTAAAAGAAAAAGTATTTAAAATATTTCACCAACGAAAATTTAGAGAATAAGATTAATATTATTTTTGAAAATTTGAATTTTTTCAAGTTAAAAACTATTAACGCTTTCGACCCAAAATCGAGGCAGTATCTAACAGCCGAGCGAATCGAGACGGAATCCAACAGCCGAGCGATAGCTGGAAAGTCCGGCAGCCCGCCACTTTGTTTTTTGCCTTTTTTTTTTTCATTTCGCTTTCCCCCACTTACACCTAAATTTGACATGAAATCAAGATGAGATCTAACGACGGATTGGATGATGGTCGGTAAGAGTTGGTACCCGGTGCGCGCGTGGTTACTTCATTGACGCGGAGGATCCAGTAGTTTCTTGTGACCGTAAGCCGCGTTCCGACACCTCTGCTGCCAGCCTGTTGCCAACCCATAGGCTATACCATCGAGAAAACGAAGCATCCAATCCCATCCCCTTCCTCGATCCCTCCTATGCTCTCCGTATATATAGACCCAACACCCCCTGCCGTCTTCCTCACTACACCAACCAAACTCCCATCTTTCCTCAATACTCCTACTTGATCCCGTGTCAACCAGTCCCAAGCACCATGGCCTTCGTTTTCCTCCTCCTCCTAGCTTGCTCTCTGATGACCGCTGCCTCCGCTGGTAACTTGGACCAAAACTTCCAACTCACCTGGGGCGATGGGCGTGCAAAGATCCTCGAAAACGGGCAGCTCCTCACCCTCTCCCTCGACAAAGCCTCTGGCTCCGGCTTCCAGTCCAAGAACGAGTATCTCTTCGGCAAGATCGACATGCAGCTGAAACTAGTTCCTGGGAACTCCGCCGGCACCGTCACCGCCTACTACGTAAGCCCCGTTTAATTTATAGCCACCAGGCATCGTCTAATCCGTCCTCCTTTCTATTATGACTGGAATTTGAAGAACTAACCAGGCATCTCTGCTCGCAGCTATCATCACAAGGACCGACCCATGATGAGATCGACTTCGAGTTCCTCGGGAACCTCAGCGGAGACCCTTACACGCTCCACACCAACGTTTTCGCCCAGGGGAAGGGGAACAAAGAGATGCAGTTCCATCTCTGGTTTGATCCCACCAAGGACTTCCACACCTACTCCATCCTCTGGAACCCCAGACATATCATGTGAGTTCTCAAATTCCGCATAAGTGATGCTATCTATTACGAAATGCTGCTTCCTCTCGTACATTTGAAACTAATGTCATGCTCGCCTTGGATTGTATTTATCCTTTCAGCTTCATGGTTGATGGCATGCCAATCAGAGACTTCAAGAATATGGAGTCCAAGGGTGTTGCGTTTCCGAAGAACCAACCCATGAGGATCTACTCCAGCCTCTGGAATGCCGATGACTGGGCGACGCAGGGCGGACGCATCAAGACCGACTGGGCGAAGGCCCCCTTCACCGCCTCGTACAGGAATTTCAACGCTGATGCCTGCGTCTGGTCCTCTGGTGCCTCCAACTGCCCTTCGAAGAAATCTAACAGTGCTGGCTGGTGGAACCAGGAGCTGGACTCCACAAGCCAACAGAGGATGAGGTGGGTGCAGAAGAACTACATGATCTACAACTACTGCACCGATCAGAAACGATTCCCCCAGGGCCTGCCTCCAGAGTGCTCCATAGCCTGAAGAGAACAGAGATCGCAGAACATGGAAACAAATTCTTTTATTCGTTAGTTCTTGTGTAGGATACTAGGACAGATTCCTTATCATCATCCATGTTAATGGACACGGAACACTATATATGTTGTTATATTCTCCATGCCAAATGATACCATGCATATATTAAGAGAAGCACGTACGAGGGTGAGTTTTCTCTAGCCGTTCAGCTGAACTAACTTGCATTCAGACGAATGCATGTTCTTCACTCATGTATTATATTCTGAGTATATGCGATGCAAGTATGGTAATACATAACCTGATTTCAGAAATCTCTCTCTCTCTAGTTGAAAGTGCCATCTAATTCTGACGCATATCGTCCCAGTGCGCGAAAAGTACTAAAAGAAAAAAGCATTATTAAATTTAGCATTTAAAGGAAAGACCGCAGGCGTAATAAGTTACATCTTCAACTTAATTATGATTCAAGTCAGCTGAATTTTTGAGAGAGGAATAGTCTCAGCAGGCGGGACGGATGTTCTTTGAAGGTGCCTGTTTTCGAGGCAGCGAGACCTATCTGTCTTGCCTCCACCTGGGCTTGGGTAATTCGCTCCAGATCAGCCATCCCTCCTTTAATCCCAAAGGAAGACTGAGGCTTGTGTTCTAAGCCTTTGTCTTGCTGTATCTTGGTTTATGAGTGCAAAATTCGAATTTTAGTTATATTAACTAGGGGTGGCAAAATATGATTCGATCCGTCAAATCGATTCATGTTCGACCCATCATAAATAGGTTTGGGTTTGTCCTAAACAGGTTCGGGTCGGATACGGGTTTTAGATGACTGACCCATTTAAACCATTTAACCCATTTAACTGTTGGGCAGGTCTAAACAGGTTATACAGGTTAAACGGGTTAAACAGGTCTAAACATGTCTAAACAGGTTAAAACGGGTCTAAACAGGTCGGGTTGGGCAGGTTAAACGGGTTGGGTTGAGCAGGTTAAACATGTCTAAACAGGTTAAACGGGTCGGGTTTGGTAAACACGTTAAACAGGTCGGATCAGGTTGGGCAAACAGGTTACATGTTTATTAAACAGGTTAAACGAGTCTGATCGGATTATTTGTTTATTAAACATGACAGGTTCAGATTGTAATTTCTGACCTGTTTAATAAACAAATCGGGTTCAATTTATGATTTTCTGACCCGATCTGCATGTGACCCGATCCGTTTATGATCCGACCCGATCCGATTGCCATCCCTATATTTAACCCATCGAAATTCTAAACTAAAAGAGATTCTCACATCCTGTGCAAAAATTCACAGAACATAGTGAAAAATTAAAGATAAATTTGAGCTTCAACAGGTGAGAATGCAGTCATGAAGACATTTATTCGACGTTAGTGTCTGAGCCGATGTCGACAATGTTGGCCTAATTTAGATCAACCATATTTTGTTTTAAGTAGCTACACTTTCGTCCTACATATAATCCATGCAGAAATAGTCTAAATCTAAACGTGACAGCTTATGAACTGACTTGATCTACGAATGATCCATTTTAAGCAGGTTGAGGTTTGACATAAATATATCAATTCATAAATCAATGGGTTAGGTTCCGGTTTAGACCTTTAAACTATTTAACCCGCTTTGCCCTGTTTAATAATTGAGTTAGACTCTAATCTGACCTATTTAACCCATTTTAAATCTACCTAGTTAAAACCTATTTAACATGTTTTTGTCTTATTTAACCTGACCATTTAACCTGTTTAATCTATTTAAATCAATTTAATTTATTAAAAATCTACTTAATCTGGGTAGCCCGTTTAACCTGACTTGACCTAATTAATAAATAGGTTATGTAGGTCGGCTCAAGTTACCTTTTTAATAAAATGATTGGGTTTAGATATAAATTTTTGACCTGTTTAATAAACAGGTAGGATTTGGGTTAACGAATTTTTGATTCAACCCAACCAATATCCGATCCGACGTAATTGCCACCCCTATCTAAATCTTTATTAGACGCCTATATTCTTGGTTGTTATGCAATTTTGCCCATTGTAACCATGTTAAAGTAAAGTAGAACAACAAATGAATTTTTACTAGTTATATAAACTTATATTTTTTTTGAGGCATAAAAACTCAAGTTTTTAGCCCTAAGATTTGGTCTGCATTGTGATGTGATATTCATAGTAACGATCAAAAAGTTCCATTATAAGCGAAGGACAGTAGATGATTAATGAAAATTATCGAAATAATCTCATTATTTAGTATTACCCTTGCCCGGGTGCTTAAGCCGAGAGGATATTAAATATGACCAAAAAATGATCTACATCACGAACAGAGTATTACACTTTATAGTAGAATAACATCCCACACTGATAGTTGTTTACACCACATCCAAACTAACAGGCAAGAGCAATAGATCAATAGTTACAAGCCTTGTGACGTCTCCAGAGATAGGCTAGGAAGTGGCAACTCTAAGGGAAGATGAGAACATCGAAATAATGAGATCTCATCTCAATATCTCATATGGAAGATGGACTGTATATGAAGATGAGGGACAGCCCAAGCATCAACAATGGGGACCAAGTGCAGACCTAGAACCAGACGGCAGGCTGAGCATAGATTGAGTGCTAGGGTGCAGATCGAGCATACACTCAATAGCAGGTGGCAAAACAAGTTGAGTGCCAGAGAGCGACCAAGCATAGACCCGATATTAAACTGCAGATCGAGCTAGATTGCTAGGATGCAAACCGAGCATGGAACAAATCCCATGGTACAACCTGAGTATAGACCGAATATCAAGAGGAGAAACAATCTCCAAAGGACTATCAAGCAACAAACTGAGGGGATGAGAGTTATCAATCTTGAGCAAGAGGTATTCCAATGGAGCAAAGCCCAAGTAGCCTATAAACAGTTACCAAGACCAAGAACGTGTAGTGATTAATAATGCTCATATAGTGGAAGAGATGGCAACTATCACGAACGATGGTGGTGGCCAATATGGCGTGAACTAGCGAGAACGGACTTACCATATACGTAATAGTTAAGGGGAGAAGGGCTCCTTCCCAAGCATCAAACTATATAAACTTTTATCTTTATTTTCCATTTAATTTCATATTTACTTATTTTATATTTCCTGTAGCTTAGTTTGTTCCTTAGTTTATCACTGTTGCCTTCCATGTAGTAAAAGACTTTCAAGGTCCAAGATAGGGAACCTACAGTTTCTCCATTCTTTCCTAAATCAATGGCCGACCTATTTGGTGTTCTCTCATACTACAAGAAAAAGAAGCTTTGGCGATGCTTTCTAAGATTTTTACCGACACTTATATAATTTTCTTTCCGACGCTTTTAAAAGCGTCACTAAAGCGTTGGCTATGTTAGAGTAAAAAAAAAAATTTTTGCCGACGCCTTTGAAAAGGATTGCTAAAGAATGGTTTTTAGCGATACTTAATAGCATTGCTAAAAGCCGACGCTTATTAGCGTCGATCAGCTAGCAACATCTGAGAGTTTAACTGTTTTTTTTATAGTTAGCGATACTTTAAAGTATCGTTATAATTATTTTTTAAAACAAATATTTAACAAGATTTTCTTAGCAAGCTTTAAATCAAAATTCAACACTATGGCGCCTACGCTTTTAGCAAGCTCAACAAATCAAAATTCAGGAGAGAAAGGGAGAAACAAACTGATCCATAAGCCTTGTAGCACAGAAAGATGCGATTGAGTAATCTAAATGAAACGGTTCACAGATCTTTCAAAGTAGCTGCATTGACTCTCTCTCTCTCTCTCTCTCTCTCTCTCTCTCTCTCTCTCTGAACGGAAGCTACATTGTTTCTTAGCATACCAAAATCTACAATTCAAAAAAAAAAACGAAAACAAGAATCATAATTTCTAGGAAATATTTAATTAAAAAGAACATAATGACAAAGGAGCCGACCTTCTTGAGCGCCAACCTCTGCAATTTGGGCATCTTCTCCATCAACCAGGCCTGGTGCGCCGGATCTTGACATTCATCGCCACCTTCGTCGTCCTATTTTTCTCCCCGACCGCCATCCCCTATTTCTACACAATAGATCCACCAATCAAGGAAAAGAAAAGATGTGCCACTAAGGGAACATTTGGAAAAAGAAATCCAGAGTGCCATGCTACAAATGAGGCAACACAGTTTGTTGTTCTGTTCGCCTTCCGGAACACATGTGCCGTCTGAAAAGAGGTAAACTCTCGGGCCGATCTACGAGTCTCACAAATTAGTGGGTGGTCATCCCCATACCTGTCCACAATGGGAGGGCTTCAAAATCATCATAATGTCATGATGATAACTACAGAGCAATTACTTATTAGAGGTGCATGCATACCTGCGATTTACAAGAGCACTTCCACCAATGCAAGAATGCAAGCTCATCCAGAGCATCACCCCATACACAAATGTAGGCTAAAGAATCCGGTAGAACCACGATTGCTCGTTCTAGACTTATTCATTTTTTATTTCTTAAAAAAATAATGTATAATAGTATGTTACTCAGATCAAATGTGCATGTTGATTCAAAAGAAACTCTAATTAAATCAAGCTACAAAAGTGGAAAAAATATTTAAAATAAAAAAATAAATTTATTTTAAAAAAATAGAAGGTCAAGACAATGAGCTTCGCTTTCATTCCCAAAGGTGCCTCCTCACGGAAAAAAAAATATTTTCATGTACCTCTTTATAAAATCACACTTCCTTTCTTACTGCAAAACAAAAAAAAAAAAGAATCACCGCCTCCCCCGAAAAATCAAAAATATCATCATCTTCCGCCAACTAAAAAATAAATTTTAAAAATATTGAGCCTAAGACTCAACATAATTCAATAGACATAAATCCTAAAATAGTTAAAATTAATGATTAATTTTCATACATTTTTTTTAGAAAGTTTGAATTTTTTCAAGTTAAAAACCCTTCACACTTTCGACCCAAAATCGAGGCGGAATCCACCAGCCGAGCGATAGCTGGAAAGTCCAGCAGCCCGGCACTTTCTTTTTTGTTGCCCCTTTTTTTTTCGCTTTTCCCCACATAAACCTAAATTTGACATGAAATCAAGACGAGATCTATCGGCGGATCAGATGATGGTCGGAAGATTTGGTACCCGGTGCGTGCGTGGTTACTTCATTGACGCGGAGGATCCAGTATTTTCTTGTGACCGTTAAGCCGCGTTCCGATCGACACCTCTGCTGCCAACCTGTTGCCAACCCATAGGCTCTACCATCGAGAAAAGGAAGCATCCAATCCCATCCCCTTCCTCGATCCCTTCTATTCCATCTCTATAATATAGACCTAACGGCCGCTGCCGTCTTCCTCGCCACACCAACCAAACTCCCATCTTTCCTCAATACTCCTACTTGATACCGTGTCAGCTGCTTCCCCCTCTACCAGTCCCAAGCACCATGGCCTTCGTTTTCCTCCTCCTCCTAGCTTGCTCTTTCATGACCGCCGCCTCCGCTGGTAACTTGGACCAAAACTTCCAAATCACCTGGGGCGATGGGCGTGCAAAGATCATCGAAAACGGGCAGCTCCTCACCCTCTCCCTCGACAAAGCCTCTGGCTCCGGCTTCCAGTCCAAGAACGAGTATCTCTTCGGCAAGATCGACATGCAGCTGAAACTAGTCCCTGGGAACTCCGCCGGCACCGTCACCGCCTACTACGTAAGTCCCCTTTTATAGCCACCTGCAGGCATCGTCTAATCCGTCCTCCTTTGTATTATGACCGGAATTTGAAGAACTAACCAGGCATCTCTGCTCGCAGCTATCATCACAAGGACCGACCCATGATGAGATCGACTTCGAGTTCCTCGGGAACCTCAGCGGAGACCCTTACACGCTCCACACCAACGTTTTCGCCCAGGGGAAGGGGAACAAAGAGATGCAGTTCCATCTCTGGTTTGATCCCACCAAGGACTTCCACACCTACTCCATCCTCTGGAACCCCAGACATATCATGTGAGTTCTCAAATCCCGCATAAGCGATGCTATCTAATACAAAATGCTGCTTCCTCTCGTACATTTGAAACTAATGTCAGGCTCGCCTTGGATTTTATTTATCCCTTCAGCTTCATGGTTGATGGCATGCCAATCAGAGACTTCAAGAATATGGAGTCCAAGGGTGTTGCGTTTCCGAAGAACCAACCCATGAGGATCTACTCCAGCCTCTGGAATGCCGATGACTGGGCGACGCAGGGCGGACGCATCAAGACCGACTGGGCGAAGGCCCCCTTCACCGCCTCGTACAGGAATTTCAACGCCGATGCCTGCGTCTGGTCCTCTGGTGCCTCCAACTGCCCTTCGAAGAAAGCTGGTACTGCTTCGGCCAGCAGCGACTGGTGGAATCAGGAGCTGGATTCCACGAGCCAAGGAAGGATGAGATGGGTGCAGAGAAACTATATGATCTACAACTACTGCACTGACCTCAAGCGATTCCCTCAGGGCCTACCTCCAGAGTGCTCCATTGCCTGAAGAGAAATGGAAAGTAGAGACCAATCACGCCCATTATTTCATTCATTTGTTCTTTATTGTCGCTTCAGTTCATAAATGGAGAGGAGTATGTACTTCCTTCAGTTCATAAAGTGATGCCACGAATTTAAACAACAGAACCACGCCGAGTTTTCTTTATCATCCAGAAGAAACTGAGCTGCTTCCTTTCAGAGGAATGCATACTTTGTACAGGAGATAATTCGACTTGAAAGTCAGATAACAAGTTCCAAGTATTTGCGATACAGAGGAATACATAATGGATTAATCAAATGCATTTTCTCATAAGTTGAACTTGCCATCTAATCCTTCATCATACGTGTCCCAGTATGCACACAATACTATATAAAAAAAATGCAACAAAATTCTAAATGTTTATGGCAGATTGGTTTTTTTAAAAAATATCGGACAGTACTACACAAGTAACCATGTCAAAATAATCTCAATACGTAAAATAGAAATAGGACCATATACGTAATAGTTAGGGGGAGAAGGGCTCTTTCCAAACATCAAACTATATTAAACTTTTATCTTTGTTTTCCATTTAATTTCATATTTACTAATTTTAAATTTTCTGTAGCTGAGTTTGTTTTTAGTATATCACGGTTGCCTTCCTTGAATGCATAAGACTTCGAAGATCCAAGAATAAGGACCCGAAGTTTCTCCGTTCTTTCCGAAATTGATCCCCGGCCTATTTTTGTTCTCTCACACCCGGAAAATAGACCAACACACTAGCATGAACACAAATTTATTTATTTGTTAATTTGTTTGAACCTAAGATCCTAAATAGTGACCTTTATAGCAATTGTTAATTGTTATTATAGTGATAAATAACATACAAAAAAAAAACAATCACCGTCTATCAGATTAAAATTTATTCCTCAGGTGAATTAGATTTTTAAAAAAAGTAGCATCTAATGCCAATATAGTAGAAAACAACAAAACATATCTATTATTCCCAACATGCTGAAGTTGTTGTTTAAATTTTTTTTATTAGTAGCATACAATACAGCTTAATGGGAGGGCTTCAAAATCATCACAACGTCATGATAACTACACAGTAATAACTTGATTTAGAGGTGCATGCATACCTGCCATTTACAAGAGCACTTCCACAAGCGCAAGGATGCAAGCTTATCTAGAGCATCACCCCATACAACCACCGTTGCTCGTTCTACACTTTTTTTTTTAAATGACGTATAATAGGATGTTACTCAGTGTAGATAAAATGTGTCATTTGATCCAGAACAAACTCTAATTAAATCAAGCTATAGTAGTAGAAGAAAAATATCTGAGAAAAAATTTTATTTTTTTAAAAAAATTAAAGGGTCAAGACAATGAGCTTGGCTCCTGTTCTCAAAGATACCTCCTCACCAAATTTTTTTTTTACCTCTTTGTAACTCTCTTCCTCTTTATAAAAACACACTTCCTTTGTTACTATTAAACAAAAAAAAAAAATCACCATCTCCTCCACATCCCCCCCCCCCCGGCCCGCCCAAAAGGAAAAAACCAAAAATATCACCATCTTACTTCAACCAAAAAATGAATTTTAAACAAAAACAAAGAAAAATCACCCCCCCCCAAAGAAGAACCAAAAAGTCTAAGACTCAATATATCTTAATATCTAAGACTTAATATATCTTAATAGAGACAGACTTGACAATGAACTAAGAGAGCAAGTAATTATACTTGTGGTTGAAATTTGGCCAGGCTTTTTGAAGAGGTTTCTAAGTGTTTTGAATTATTTTTAATGGCTTAGAATGGCCTATAAAAGCTTATCGAAGGTCTTTCCCTATCCCCTTTTTATAGGGTGAGAGTTTCGGCCGTTACTTGAAGTCTTGGGCCAATTCGTGATCAGTTAGCCCTTAATTGGAGGCAGCGTACATCACGGAGATCAATCTCGCAGGCGGAGGATTCAGAAGATATCTTTTCAGATTTGTTCTGAGGATCCGCCGCGTCATTCTAAGCGAAAACGGTCGATGGAGCTCTTTAATGCATTGTGTGCGCGCTCCCTCTCGAGTCGTTAACTGTTGTGAGCAGTACGCCCCCAAGAGTGATGGCAGTCAGAGCTTTACTGCATGTTTTAGAGTTCACCAGTGCTGATGAGATTTCACCTTCTGGCTTGATCAGGGACATCTGCGGCCCCCTTCCTGCTCTTGTAGTGCCCGAGTTTGTATGCATATCTTGGGTGCCTCCACACCCTCGCTTCCTGAAGGTGAATTTTGATGGCAGTGTGGCGGACGATGGGAGATGTGGAGTTGCAGTTTTTGTCATCAGAGATCATGAGTCCAGACTAGTGGCGGTAGGAGGTCAGCGGATCTTCGATGCCTCAGTGGTGTGTGCTGAGCTCAGAGCGGCTTGGGAGGGCATCTCCTTTGCCCATCGGACTTTGGGTGCAGATCGGCATATTCTCGAGGGCGACTCGGCTGCGGTGATCGACTGGATCCGGGGTCGGGATCGTGCGGAGGAGGGTAGGCCACTACTCCTCGATATTCGCAGACTGCTGCATGTATGTGTTGCCCATCAGGCCACACATACCTACAGAGAAGCGAATGGAGCATCTAATTTGGTTGCCTCCTATGCAACCCACCACTTTGGTGATTTTGTGTGGTTGGGGGTGACAGATAGCTGGTTTGTTTTTCTGCCTTTTTGTTTTTTAATTTTCTTGGTTGTGTCCATACTTGTAGGGTGTGAACTGCCGTTGTACCAAAAAAAAAATAATGCTTCTCCTTCCGAGGCGGCTGTCATAATGATTGGCCTTTTACTTCGCGATCCACGAAGATTTGCTGAAGGAGCTTCTAGATTTGTCACGTGACTTGATCTAGCCGCTCGGCCGGCCGGGCAGGCCGATCAGAGACGTTGAGGTAGGCTTGGAGGCTGCGGCATATGCTTCGCGAGGTCTGCTCGGCCTTCGGCGGGGGTTGAGGTTGATCTAGCCTCAAGTCAAGGTCGGCTCCGCCTTCGGGAGGTTCGAGGTCGGCGTCGCTCTCAGCAGGACCGAGGTCCAGCCTGCTCAACTCTGAGGTCTGCTCAGCAGAAATTGGATGGTTCCACGCTAGAGCAGGACGATCCATTTTACCTCCCATTAATACTAAACGAAACAAAACTATCATCCGAACTCCAATAAGTTCTTCATTAATGACAAATTTCTCCAAGTCAAGTGACCTTAATAGCAACAAGTAGACATACCCATATAGAGGTGCAATTGAGCCGAGCCAAGTCGTGTAGCTAGAGACTAGTTCGACTCGATTTAAAATATTCGGATCTAAAACTCGACTTAAAATCGATCGGGCCATACTCGAGCTCAAATTTGGACTTTTGTCATAATCAAAAAAAATATAATTTATATAAAATATAACATAATACTATATTTTTAAATATTAGATTAATAATATATATTATAAAAAATATAATATTATTAAAAAAAATATACTCGGCTATCGGGTAGGCATGCGAGCTTTGGAGCTGAATATTCAACTGCAATCAAATTAAATTGAGTCGAGTTTGGATCCAGTCATGTACGCTGGCAGCTCAACAGCAGCTGTCAATCCTCTATGGGTCCGGCATCAGGCGTACGTGCACGAAGCTGCTTGCCGCGTTCCTTGCGCTCTCTCGGAGCAGGCCTGGGGTTCCGCGCAGCAGCCACGGGCATCTGACCAAAATATCGCAACCAAACGACAGCTGGACCAAAACCAAAGGCAAAATACCGCAACCAAACGCCAGCTGGAAAGTGACTGCAGCAACCCACCTCATCGAAGGTACCCGGTGACTGAAAGCTGACCACGAGGTCCACGTCTATTTGCTGCTGCTGGTTCACCGCCAGACATCGCCCCACCCCACACGAAACCAGTCTCCACCACTTGCTTCACGAGTCTCGAGCCCCACTTTTTAATAATAAGAAGCCACCTTCGCATACCACTGTCGCCAATCTGTTGCCAACCCATGCCATAGCATCGAGGGGAGAACCATCCGAGGCCTTTCCTCGATCCCCTCATCACACATCGCCTCCCATGTATGTATATATAAACCCAGTAGCTCCTGCTGCCTTCTTCACTCCAGCAACACCAACATTCCCATCCTCTCTCTTCTACCGAAACAAGTCTCCCTTTGTTATCTCAACGTCATGTCAGCTGCTTCCCTCTCTACTGGTGCCATCATGGCTTTCTCTCTCCTCCTGCTAGCTTGCTCTTTCATGACCGCCGCCTCCGCTGGTAACTTGGACCAAAACTTCCAAATCACCTGGGGCGATGGGCGTGCAAAGATCCTCGAAAACGGGCAGCTCCTCACCCTCTCCCTCGACAAAGCCTCTGGCTCCGGCTTCCAGTCCAAGAACGAGTATCTCTTCGGCAAGATCGACATGCAGCTGAAACTAGTCCCTGGGAACTCCGCCGGCACCGTCACCGCCTACTACGTAAGTCCCCTTTTATAGCCACCAGGCATCGTCTAATCCGTCCTCCTTTGTATTATGACCGGAATTTGAAGAACTAACCAGGCATCTCTGCTCGCAGCTATCATCACAAGGACCGACCCATGATGAGATCGACTTCGAGTTCCTCGGGAACCTCAGCGGAGACCCCTACACGCTCCACACCAATGTGTTCGCCCAGGGGAAGGGGAACAAAGAGATGCAGTTCCATCTCTGGTTTGATCCCACCAAGGACTTCCACACCTACTCCATCCTCTGGAACCCCAGACATATCATGTGAGTTCTCAAATTCCGCATAAGTGATACTATCTATTACGAAAATGCTGCTTCCTCTCGTACATTTGAAACTAATGTCATGCTCGCCTTGGATTGTATTTATCCTTTCAGCTTCATGGTTGATGGCATGCCAATCAGAGACTTCAAGAATATGGAGTCCAAGGGTGTTGCGTTTCCGAAGAACCAACCCATGAGGATCTACTCCAGCCTCTGGAATGCCGATGACTGGGCGACGCAGGGCGGACGCATCAAGACCGACTGGGCGAAGGCCCCCTTCACCGCCTCGTACAGGAATTTCAACGCTGATGCCTGCGTCTGGTCCTCGGGTGCCTCCAACTGCCCTTCGAAGAAAGCTGGTACTGCTTCGGCCAGCAGCGACTGGTGGAATCAGGAGCTGGATTCCACGAGCCAAGGAAGGATGAGATGGCTGCAGAGAAACTATATGATCTACAACTACTGCACTGACCTCAAGCGATTCCCTCAGGGCCTACCTCCGGAGTGCTCCATTGCCTGAAGAGAAATGGAATGTAGAGACCAATCACGCCCATTATTTCATTCATTTGTTCTCTATTGTCGCTTCAGTTCATAAATGGAGAGGAGTATGTACTTCCTCCATGTAAAGTGATGCCACGAATTTAAACGACAGAACCGCGCAGAGTTTTCTTTATCATCCAGAAGAAACTGAGCTGCTTCTTTCCATAAGGATGCATATTTTGTACGGGAGTTTATTCGACTTGAAAGCCAGATAACAAGTTCCAAGTATTTGCGATACAGAGGAATACATAATGGACTAATCAAATGCATTTTCTCATAAGTTGAACTTCCCATCTAATTCTTCATCATACTCGAGCTCAAATTCGAGCTTTTGTCATAATTAAAAAAATATATAATTTACATAAAATATGATATAATACTATATTTTTAAAATATTAAATTAATAATATATATTATTAAAATATAATATTATTAAAAATATATATATACTCCGCGATGAGGCAGGCATGCGGGCTTTGGAGCTGAATATTCTGCTCCAATCAAATTAAATTGAGTCGAGTCTGGATCCAGTCATGTACCCTGGCAGCTCAATGGCAGCTGTCAATCTTCTGTGGGTCCGGCATCATGCGTACTTGCACGAATCTACTTGCCACGTTCCTTGCGATCTCTTGTAGCCCATGATCTACTCATTCCTCATTGGAAATGTTCTCAAGATAATATTGATAAGAAAGGATGAGCTATTCCTGCATATTCTTAAGTCAATAGAAGATAACTACTTGCTAGCTGAAATAGTTCAGGTTCGTGAGTATTCAACTATACCCAGTTTAAACATGATGTGATATTCAATTGCTGATCTTTTTTATTTCATTTTTACGTTCAAAGTTGTGTATCCAACATGATAAGCATCTGTACTAATTTTCAATATAGTTTTGGAAGTTCTTACAGATTAGATGTTGCACTAATGTAGCATGTGAATGTAAATTCAGTAGGATGTTTGCAGCAAGGGACAAGAGAATGCAACAACTGTATTTTGCTTCTCGATATGAATGGATGAATGGAAAGATCGGTCATGATACAAATGTGGTTTACATGAGCTTGGTTAATGTTATGATGAACTAGTGGTAATTTACAGACTGAAGACCCATTCGCACTTTGGAATATGACATAGGATGAGCTTCTACTTTATCAAGCATGATGTTGGGTCATGAACTGGAAAATGTATTAAAATGCAGAGACAAAATTAAATGACTACGTGGCGTAGACTCAGAAGTGTCAGCTCGTATTGCGCAGCATGCATGATACGTAAATTGCCAGCTCCTCATCCGGCACATAGTAAATCATGGTCGCTTTGAGAAGTCATATACAAGTGCAATAATATGATATACATCATCTCAATCATATAAAGATGAACAAAAACAAATATCTCGTACATTAAATAATAATTTTATATCGCATGGAACCATCAGCAAGCAAGTTAATGGTGTTATAGGAGTTAATCTTGACCCACCAATATCTTTCCAAGCACAACGAGCAAATTAAGGAGAATGAACCCTAGTTGGAAGAACAAGTTTCTTGCCGTGGAACTAACTTAATTTAATAATTGCATCTCAGTTTTAGGAGTCGATCAGATAATTTAATGATTGCGTAGCTCTATTTTAATTGTCATATACCAAAAAAATCAAATTAATAATTTAAATCCTAGAGTACATGACTAAGCACAAAAGAATAAAGGAAAGATGGTGCATTACCTCGGGCGGAGGCAGATCTCGATCGATCGTTGCTTCGGGTCGGTCGGTCGATGCCCGTCTCCGAAGAGGAGGGCTGTCGCGAAGCTCGATCGAGGCTTGAGGGCTGCTCGGTTGGCGCCAGAAAGGAGGGAGGAGGAGGAGACCCTAGGGCGGAGGCGAAGCTCGAGAACAAATTAAAGAAGGAAAAAACACCCATGAATACACGATGAAGAGGAGGAAGAGGAGGAGAACAAGCGAGAAGGAGGGAGAGGAGAGGAGAAAAATATCTCGGGCGGAGGGGATTGAGGTCGGTCTGTCGGCGTCGGAGAGGAGGGAGGAGGAGAGGGGGTTGGGTCGGTCGGTCAGCGCCGAAAAGGAGGAAGGAGGTTGGGGTCGGACGGTCGATGCCGGAGAGGAGAAAGATGGGGGCTAGACCTGCTCAGCGTCGGAGAGGAGAAAACTAGGGCAGAATGAGGGCTCGGGGTTGGGCACTAGGTTTGGAGGGGGTCTTCGAATTTGATGACGCTTATAAGCGTCGTCTTAGGTCTTGACCTTCAACGACGCTTAAAAGCGTCCTCTCAGGTCCACTCCTGAGAAGCCCTCTTCAATAAAGGAGAAAACCACCCGGGACACATGCATGCTTGGCTTCCTACTCCCTGTTGTCTGAAAGTTTCTTCTCAAATCACTGCCAACTGCAGAGCCTCTTCCTCTCATCTCTGGGCTGCTCTTGCTGGCTCTTCCCTTGCAAACGGCCCATACTTTCCAGCGTCGTTTTAGCTTGAGTCCTATGACGACGCTTTTAAGCGTCGTTAGTTCTTTCAAATTGCCGACACTCATTAGAAGCATCGGCAAAATTTGGTACGGGAGCCAAATTTACCGATTTATCTCCTTAGCGTCGGCATTCAAGAGTCGGCTTAACTTCTTTTCTTTGTAGTGTTCTTTTCTTACTATAAAACAAAAACAAAAAAATCACCATCCCCCCTCCCCCACCCCCCCCACAAAAAAAAAAAAAAACCAAACGAAACCAAAAATATCATCATCTTACCTCAACTAAAAAATAAATTTTAAGAATATTGAGTCTAAGACTCAACATAACTTAATATAGACATGAATCCTAAAATAGTTAAAATTAATGATTCATTTTCATAAAATTAGGAGTTGACAATGAACCAAGAGAGCAAGTAATTACACTAAACAAAACAAAACTATAAACCGAACTACAATAAGTTCCTCACTACGGATAAATTTCTCCAAGTCGAGTGACCTTTGCCACGATAAGTAGACATGTTCGTACATGATTGCAGTCGAGGAGAGCCAAGTTGGAAGCTAGAGAGTAGCTCGACTTAATTTAAAATACTCGAACCTGAAACTCGACTTGAGAACGATCGAGCCTTAATATCTAAGTTTGAATACTACTCGATAAAAAAAAAAAATTAATACTTAAGATCGGTTTGGCTCGACTTGAATATCAATCGAGCATACTCGATCTCAAATTCGAGCTTTTATCGTAATTTAAAAAATTATAATTTACATAAAATATAATATAATACTATATTTTAAAATATTAAATTAATAATATATATTTGTTGCTGGAAATTGGACCCGGGGGCCGCCGCGAAGCCGGGGAAGGAGGAGCTCCGCTGCTGCAGGGGGCGGACGGCGGTGCGCCGGCCGGCTGCGTCCTCCGCCGCGGGGGGTGTGCAAGTCCGAAGAGGGGTGGTGCGTCCAATCCTGTCCTGTCCTGCAAAAAAGCCGGTGGCCGGGCTCCCCGGCGCCGGCCCTCCGATGCCTAAGTCAGAGGGGGCAAGTATGTGGAGAGAGCAGGGAAGAGAGTATGTGGAGAAGACAGAGAGAGCTTCGGGTTTTTCCTCCTATTTTTTTGTCCCCTTTTCTCTTCCCCCCAGGTTCCCTTTTATAGGAGGATTCGGTTACCTGGGAGGTGACAGGAGGTTTGTCCCGTTATGTGATAATTGGGCACGATTTGGCCCATTAATGGCGTGGTGGAAAAAAAAGGCCGAATCAGACCGGAACCAGGGAGTTGTCACGGTCGATCGGACCTGTTGGAGTGGTTGAACCGTCGGCCGTAGCGGGCCTGGGGTCTGTGGATGGTAAGTGCATTTATTACCGAATGAACCGGCGGTCAGGTAGAGCCATGCGCTCTGATGGTTCAGTGATCCGGAGATCGTCTTGGGCCGTGTTCATTAAATGACTGAGTGCATCGGAGACTTGAGAGAGTCTCATGCATTAATGGCAGGTCGTGCCGAATACCTGCGAAGATCTTATGCCTTGATGGCTTGGAGATAGTGGCAGGTCGCAAGCCGTTGGAGTTGTCAGTCCCTTGGACTTTAGGCGGAGGTTGAACATTTGGTTAAGGCATCGGCTCGGCAAGAGTGCCGAGCCGAGCTGGTCGCCCAATGGGGCGCCCTGTGGCGGGGTTGCTTCAAGTGCTCCTGGTTGGCGCCCTTTAGGCGAGCACCTTCTAGCAGAGCGCCTCGGCGCTGTCTTTGGTCGGCACTTTCTAACCGAGCAGCTTATTTTGGTTGGGCACCTCTTGGCGCGCACTCTGGTCGGCGCCCTCTAGTCGAGCGCCTTCCTGGTCGGCATCCTTTGGCTGGTCGGCATCCTTTGGCCGAGCAGCTTTCCGGTCGGCGCTCTTCGGCCGAGCGCCTCTGTGGATATATGACTTAGGGTTTTTCCCCTAACACTAACCCCCGACTTCCGAGCTCCAGTTGGCTATCAGCTGGAGCGCGGGAAGTAGCTTTAATTGGGTCGTCACGAATTCCGAAAATTTTGATTTACTGTGCGTTTTGAATTATCGAACGCTTCGAAGAGCCTTTAATAGGCGGCGTCTCTTCTTTCCCGAAGAGCCTCATTATTGGGACACCTTTTGCGAAGCGTCCTCGCGTCGTGGGCTCATGATGGGGCCGCACGATCTTCGATTGCGGATGCCTTTCCGCACGATCCGATGGGGCGCTTCGACATTCGAAGCGCCAGCCCTAATTAAATGCGTCGTTCTGTCTTTTAGGCCGACACGTGTTATCATCTAACCAGGACGCAGCGCTTTCTTCGCTGATCCGGGCCGTTGGGGAGGTCTATATAAACTCTCCCCCGGCCCCCTGTCCTCTTTCTATTGCCTTCTGCTTCCAGCTTCCTATTCTCCCAGCCTTCCTCAGACCGAAGTCCCTTTTCTCCGGCATCTTTCCCAGGTCCCCCTTCTTTTTGATTTCCCTCTCTTGTAATGGGTTCTTTGCCTAGCGAAGTAGTATCCACCATGAGTGTCCTGGAGGTCGAGATGACCGAAGAGTGGTTTTTTCCTCTTCACGGGTTCCATTTGGAACCCGCCAGGCGAAGGGATCGGGTAACCGATCCTCCGGTAGGCCGGATCGGAGTGCACTCGGAGTCACTCTGGGCCGGCCTCCGATTTCCTCTTCACAGCTTTGTGAATGAGTTGCTGGCGGTATGCCAGTTGGTCCCGGCGCAACTCACTCCAAACGCTTGGAGGGCAGTGATGGGTTTCCTATCACTGTGTTTACTACAGGAGATTCCTACCTCTGTCCACGTCTTCTGGCGACTTTTTATTTTTAAGTCGAACCCGGGAGACGGGGAGTGGCTCTACATCGCCCTCCGGGTGGGTCGTCCACTTTTTCATGGTGCCCCCTCATCCATTCATGGTTGGAAGGAGAAATTCTTCTTCCTGGGTTCCGAACGGGCCTGGGGGTTTGACCCCAGGTGGAGGCCGGCCCAACTTAAATCCATCAACAGGCTCCCCCAGCTTTCTCCGCGTGAGCAGGAGATCTTCGATACCATCCGCAGCCTTGGGGACGGGATTTTGCTGAACGGCCTCATTAGCGAGGACGCCCTGGTGAACGTGGGCTTGAGCTCGGCACGTCCTCAGGGTAAGGATAGTTACAGCAACTTCTTATTTCCTTATTGTTCTAATGTTCTAATTTTGCTCATCTTTGCAGACATCGCAAAAATGGTGACCAAGAGCGAAGTCCTTTACGCCCGCTTCCAAAAGAGGGCGGCTGAACTCTCAGGAGAACCGACCGAGCCGAGGAAGAAAGCAAAGACCTCGGCGAAGACCTCGACGACCACAACCGTTGAGGCGCGCGCTTCTCGCCCCGTGCGCCCTGAGGCTGGTCGGGGAGAGGGCGTGGGCTCTGGCGGAGCCACAATGGCACCTCCGTGTCCGGTGCCGATTTCGCAAGTCCCTGGTCGGCGGGAAGCTCCAGATTCCGACCAGGGAGGGAGGACCTCAGCAGATCTGGCGCTCGCACGCCCCACCTCTACCACGCAGCGGTCCGGTCAGCCGTCTACTCGACCCCAATTCCCCAGCTCTGAGCCGGGGAATAGCCAAGAAGCAACGGGGTCGGCCGCACCCCGGCCAGCTGAGGCCGGTCTGGCGGGTCCTTCGGGTCCTCAGGAGCGGGTGCCTTACGCTCCTGGATGGGCTGTTTTCGAGGGCGACTCGGCCCTCGATAATGTACAAGTGGCGCGCGAAGTTCTTCGGGTCGCGCTGCTCCCGGCCGACCAGGCCAAAATTCGGTCCATGAACTACGGCGAGTTCATGGACTCCGCTATTTGCTCTTCCATCCGAGTAAGTCAGCTTTTATCTCTGTGCAAATTGGTGTTTCGGCTTAAAACTGTTTCTTACATGTCCCTCTTGCAGCGCCTCCACGAGACCGAGACGATGATTCACATCATCCAGGACTATCGGGACCGGGCCCGAAGGCATCAAAGGGGGCGCGAGGAGGCCGAAACAAAGTTCCTCGCGTCTGAGGCCGAGCAGAAAGTGCTTCAAGCGAAGCTAGGGGCGGCCGAAGACGAGGTTCGGACTCTGGTCGCCGAACTTGAAGAGGAGAAGGGCGCGCACTCTTTGACTAGGTCCGAAGTGCGCGCTGCGGAGGCCCGCCGGACGGAGGCCGAATCGTCGCTCGCTATACGCGAGCAGGAGGTGGGGGAGGCTCGAATAAAGGTCCGAGATCTCGAGATCCGTCTACTTGACATGCAATCTCTGCTCGCGGATCGCGAAAGAGAAATAAAGATTTTGGAGCGGAAGGCCGCCTACCATGAGGCTCGGGAGAAGGAGGCCCGGGAGCAGGCCCAGGACGCCGTCAAGCTCTTCCGTGAGTCGGAGGAGTTTCGCGACCTCTTAGCAGAGGAGGGCGTGAACGAGTTAATCTAAGGCTTCCGGGATTTCCGCAACCAGTTGCGGCATCTTCTCCCGGATTTCGATGTAAACCTGCTCAAACCGGGAGCAGGGAGGGCGGAGGCGGAGGCAGAAAGTCCGGGAGCTGAGGCGGCCGTAGCCGATCCTGAAGCGACCGAGGTCGCCCCCGAGGCCGCTCCTATTATTGCCGAGGCCATTGTAGAGGTCTCGGCTGCTGAGCCGACCACTCCCGGGACCGCCGAGGCTGAGGTGGTCGAACTCGAACCTTTAGTGTAATTTTTGTTCTTTCTTGTAAGGTTGGGATGGCCTCCCATTCTTGTAAGGGCCAAACCCGAATTTTGTACTTAGCCTACGGGCCTTTTTGAAATGAATATGCATTTCTTATTGGAAACTCGTTTACGTAGCGTAGGTTTTCCAGCTCGGATTCGTTTTGAGTTCCGAGGACATGGGCTTTATGGCCTCTAATTTCGCCCGCCACAGGGTTTGGGTTTAGGTTCGGCTCGTCGAGCTCCATTGTTTGGTCCTCCAACTAGTTGGAGTATCGTTCACCCAAAGGGTTCGGGCTCGGAATTCAATCAAACTAGGGAAGTGGTTAGAGAAGCAGTAGCTGCTATGCGAGTTAGATCGGTCGACGTTTTGATGTAGATATAGTCGCCCTCTTCTCAAAGTCTTTCCGAGCCTAGTCCAATGCGACCAAGCCCTGGGGCGGTCATTAGGACTTAACTTTAGCGAAGTTAATTAACTTCGGGTCCGAGCCTTGAATTATCGGGGTCGGACCGAATTCTCTCCCCACAGATTGGTTGAATATTTGCCAACTCGTGACAGGGACTCACCAGCCTTAGCATGATAATGTGCCGGTGTCGTGAGCATTCTTTCGCCGAGGCGATTGCAAATGCTTTCTGCTCGGAGTCCATTCTTCAAGGACGTCGGCAGAGATCCGAAAACGAAAATAATGTAAAGACATTAAATAAATGGTACCTTGTACCGTATGCGTCCTGGCGCCGAGGCGACTGAAGGCGCTTCTCTGCTCGGACTCCATTCTTCGAGGACGTCGGCAGAGAAATCCATAGATAGATAAAATAATGCCGACAATAAATAAAATGCGTCCGTGCGCCGAGGCGACTGGAGACGCTTCTCTGCTCGGACTCCGCTTCTTGAGGACGTCGGCAGAGAAATCCATAGATAGATAAAATAATGCCGACAATAAATAAAATGCGTCCTTGCGCCGAGGCGACTGGAGACGCTTCTCTGCTCGGACTTCGCTTCTTGTACCGTTTGCGTCCTTGCGCCGAGGCGACTGAAGACACTTCTCTGCTCGGACTCCGTTCTTTGGAGACGTCGGCAGAGAAAAGTCCAAGAATAAAATAATGTAAAGACATTAAATAAATGGGTACCTTGTACCGTGTGCGTCCTTGCGCCGAGGCGACTGAGGACGCTTCTCTGCTCGGACTCCGTTCTTCGAGGACGTCGGCAGAGAAATCCAGAAATGGAATTGCGGGCCGAGTTCGTTGGCTGAAGCCGGTAAAAAATGAGCCGAGCTTGCTTGGCCAATAAAGACAACATCCCAACGTATCGGGGCATCCCGGCCGAGGTCGGGGTAGGAGCACGAGCCGAGCTCGTCCGGTCAGAGGACCGCTACTCAATAATCGATGGAGCACGAGCCGAGCTCGTCCGGTCAGAGGACCGCTACTCAATAGTCGATGGAGCACGAGCCGAGCTCGTCCGGTCAGAGTGGACCGCTACTCAATAGTCGATGGAGCACGAGCCGAGCTCGTCCGGTCAGAGAGGACCGCTACTCAATAATCGATGGAGCACGAGCCGAGCTCGTCCGGTCAGAGGACCGCTACTCAATAGTCGATGGAGCACGAGCCGAGCTCGTCCGGTCAGAGAGGACCGCTACTCAATAGTCGATGGAGCACGAGCCGAGCTCGTCCGGTCAGAGAGGACCGCTACTCAATAGTCGATGGAGCACGAGCCGAGCTCGTCCGGTCAGAGAGGACCGCTACTCAATAATCGATGGAGCACGAGCCGAGCTCATCCATGGAGCACGAGCCGAGCTCGTCCATGGAGAGCGCACCATAAACTCATGGACATCTTCAGGGAGTCCACGCAGGTACTCCATCATCCCGAGGTATCAGGGCATCCCAACCGTGGTTAGGAAAGAATAAACCTGATGCCATGAGATAATCAAGAAAATTGGTGAGCTCGGAATAAGTTCGCAATCCATCAGTTTACCGTGAAATGAAATTTATAGAGTGAAATTCATAAGATGAAATTTAATAGTTGAATGATGAGGGACCCCTTAGGGTTCTACTGGTGGTACACGCGGAGATTTTCAGAGCTCCAGCTCCGCGGAATGGGAGTCCCATCTAGAGACTCCAATTGATAAGCTCCGGGCCGGCGAATGCGCGTGATTCGGTATGGTCCTTCCCAATTCGGGGCCAGCTTCCCTCGCTCAGTTGGTCGGGAGGTTTCAGCTCTTCTTAGGACAAGGTCCCCTGGTCTGAAAGATTTGACTTTGACCCTGGCGTTGTAGTACTGAGCTGTCTTTTGTTGGTACCTCGCCATACGCACTCGGGCGACCTCCCTTGTTTCCTCGATCAAGTCGAGGTTGCCTCTGAGCTGCGAAGAGTTAGAGCTAGCATCGTGGTGCTCGACTCTTGGAGAGGGGAGCCCAATCTCTAGTGGAATGACGGCCTCCGTCCCATATGTCAGGTTGAAGGGAGTCTCGCCGGTGGGGACGCGGAACGTAGTCCGGTAAGCCCACAGGACATTGTATAGGTCTTCGACCCACTGTCCTTTGGATTTGTCGAGCCTGGTTTTGAGACCCTGCAAAATAGTACGATTTGTTACCTCGGTTTCTCCGTTTGTCTGAGGATGCGCGACCGAGGTGAAGCGGTGGTCAATGCCAAGCTCGGAGCAGAATTCTCTGAAATGGATGTTGTCGAACTGGCGACCGTTGTCAGAGATAAGGATGCGGGGAAGCCCGAATCTGCAAATGATGGACTTCCAAACGAAATCCCGCATCTTCTGCTCGGTTATCCGGGCGAGGGGCTCAGCTTCCACCCACTTAGTGAAGTAGTCGATGGAGACGACCAGGAACTTCCTTTGCCCGGTGGCCAGAGGAAATGGCCCGAGGATGTCAATTCCCCACTGGGCAAAAGGCCAAGGGGAGCTGATAGAAGTCAAAAGAGCCGAGGGCCGGCGCTGAACGTTGGCGTTCCTTTGGCACCGGTCGCATCTCTTGACGAAATCCATAGCATCCTTCTGGAGTGTCGGCCAATAATACCCTTGGCGCAGAATTTTATGGGCCAAGGCTCGTCCTCCCAGATGGTTTCCACAAATTCCTTCGTGGACTTCGCGCAGGGCATAATTAGCTTCCGTTGGGCGAAGGAATCTGAGAAGGGGAGAGGTGAAGGATTTCCGATAGAGCTTTCCCTCGTATAGTATGTATCGGGTGGCGAGGCGCTTGATTCGGCGAGTCTCTCGTACATCAGCAGGGAGAGTTTCGTCTTGCAGATAGCTGATGAGTCCATCCATCCAGCTTGGCTCGAGCTCGGTGCAGAGGGTCCGCTCGGTCTCGTCCGTGCTGGGCTTTTGGAGATATTCCAGGACTGCCCCTTTGGGAAGCTCGCTCATGCGAGAGGACGCCAGCTTTGATAGCCGGTCGGCCCTGAGATTCTCCGACCTGGCAATATATTGGACGTGGAAAGAGTCCAAGGTCGAGGCGAGATCCCGTACCTTCTGGAGATTCTTCTGCATGGTCGGGTCTCTAGCTTCGAAGTCGCCCACAATTTGGTTGACGACGAGCTGGGAATCACTGAAGGCCTTCAAGTCCTTCACTCCTAGCTCTTTGGCTAGCTTAAGCCCGGCGACGAGCGCTTCATACTCCGCCATATTATTGGAAGCAGGAAACTCGAGGCGCAGGGCCTGCTCGGCGACCACCCCCTCCGGGCTGGTGAGAATAAATCCTGCTCCACTACCCTCCGAGTTTGAAGAGCCATCGACATGTAGAGCCCATGTAAAACTCGGGGTCTGCTCCAGCGGTGGCTCAGGTTCAGGCTTGACCTCATCTGGTATAGTGCACTCGGCCATAAAGTCTGCGAGTGCTTGTGCTTTGATCGCCTGTCTGGGCCGGTACTCAATGTCGAATTCCCCGAGCTCAATGGCCCATTTAGTGATCCGACCCGCACGATCCGATCTTTGCAGGATCTGCTTGATCGGCTGGTCAGTCAGCACGGCCACTGTGTGAGCTTGGAAGTAGGGTCGGAGCCTCCGAGCTGAGATGACCAAAGCATAGGCGGTCTTCTCAAGCTTGGAGTATCGGGTCTCAGCATCCCTTAAGACCCGGCTGGTGTAATACACCGGTTTCTGAAGTTTCCCCTCCTCTCGGACCAGGACCGAGCTTACTGCTACAGGGGAGACAGCTAAATACAAGTAGAGGAGCTCACCCTGTTGAGGCTTCGTGAGTAGAGGAGGGGAAGCCAGCAGGTGCTTGAGCTCTTCAAAAGATTGCTGGCACTCGTCCGACCACAAAAAGTTCTTCGGCTTCTTGAGGGCTGCAAAGAATGGAAGGCAGCGCTCGGCCGAGCGGGAGATAAACCTCCCGAGGGCTGCCACTCGGCCTGTGAGCCGCTGTACCTCCTTGACCGTCCTGGGAGGCGTCATCCTTTGGAGGGCTCGGATCTTCTCTGGATTGGCCTCGATTCCTCGTTGTGTAATGATGAAGCCGAGGAATTTGCCGGAGGTGACCCCGAATGCACATTTAGCTGGGTTGAGCTTCATCTGGTACTTTCGGAGTGTGGAGAATGCTTCATTGAGGTCGGCTATGTGGTCTTGCGCCGCCTTACTTTCACCAGCATGTCATCCACGTAGACCTCCATGTTTCGGCCTATTTGGTCTTTGAAGATCCGGCTGACCAGCCTTTGATAAGTCGCCCCGGCATTTTTTAGACCGAATGGCATCACTTTGTAGCAGTAGGTTCCCCCGTCGGTGATGAAGGCTGTCTTTTCCTCGTCTTCTGGCGCCATGCGGATCTGGTTATATCCGGAAAAGGCGTCCATGAATGCCAGCAGCTCGTGACCCGAGGTGGAGTCCACGAGCTGGTCTATGCTAGGAAGTGGAAAGCTGTCCTTCGGGCAGGCTTTATTCAGGTCGGTGTAGTCCACGCACATACGCCACTTCCCGTTGGCCTTCTTGACGAGGACCACATTGGCGAGCCACTCCGGGTAAGCTATCTCCCGGATGAATCCAGCTTCAAGGAGTTTGCTGACCTCCTCGGCTGCTGCTTGCTGTCGTTCAGGGGCGGCGCCTCGCTTCTTCTGCCTCACGGGCTTGCTGGTTGGCTTTACTTGGAGCCGGTGGACCATGATCTCTGGATCTATCCCCGGCATGTCTGCAGGCGACCATGCGAAAACATCCATGTTGTCTCGCAGGAAGTTGACGAGGCGACCCCTCTCGTGCTCGCCAAGGCCGGAGCCGACCTGCACGGTTAGCTCGGGAGAGTTCTCACGTAGAGGAACCTGAATTAATAACTCACCGGGCTCTACCCGCTCTTTCTGGGGGTTGGCCCGTGCCTCCATAACCTCGGTTGAGGGCTGGTCAGTCGCTGGGGCAGGCACCTCGGCGGGTCGCTTTGCCTCGTGGGTCGCCAGGTAGCATCGCCTTGCCACCATTTGGTCTCCTCGGACTTCGCCGACCCCCTGGCTGGTGGGGAATCGCATCAGCAGGTGGTGAGTTGAGACCGCTGCTCGGAGGGCGTTGAGTCCTGGCCTTCCAAGGATGGCGTTGTAAACCGAGGGCAGGCGTATCACAAGGAAGCTCATACCCACGGTACTTTCACGAGGGGCGAGCCCGGCTGTGACCAGAAGGTCGATCTCGCCCTCTACTGGGACTGAATCCTCAGTGAATCCAACTAGCGGAGCATTCATCCTCCGTAGCTGTTCCTTTGTCATCCCCATTTTACAATAAGCATCAAAATACAAAACATTCGCCGAGCTTCCATTATCAACCAGGATGCGTTTTACATCAAATTTATTTATGATCATGGAGATGACCATGGCATCATCATGGGGAGTTTCGACTCCTTCTAGATCGTCGTCTGAGAAGGAGATAGCTTCAAATGTGCGCGGGCGCTTCGAGGAGGTTCCTTCCCCTGAGGCTTCTCCAGCCGAGGTCCCTCCTCGGATAGTGTTGATGACGCCGGCGATGGGCCTGTTGGCATTGGAACCTTCAGGGTGTGCTGCTCCTTCGGCTGGCTTCTTCCCTTCGCGCCGGCCTTGCACAAACCGATCGAGCACCCCTCGGCGAATGAGTGCTTCGATCTCATTTCGGAGCTGATAACAATCCTCGGTATCATGGCCGTGATCCCGGTAAAAACGGCAATACTTCCGGAGATCACGCCGGATTCTGGTGTCTGGCTTTGGAGGGGGGAGCCGGATGCAATCCCGATTCTCAATCTCCATGAGGATTTCAGCCCGAGGAGCATTGAGGGGAGTATACTTTTCATACCTCCCTTCAGGTGCACGGGCCTACAGCGGGAACCTCGGGCGGAGTGACCTCTGCTGCGGCGGTCCTCTCAACCGGGGTGGACTCTTCGGGTGGGGCGGATTCTTAGCTCGTCGTGGAGACGAGCTTCTGGGTCGGCCGCGTTCCTCGCGGCGCCTCTTCTTGGGATTCTGCTCGGTTCCACCCCGCCTAACTGCCACGGCCTCTTCCGCCTTGGCATACTTCCGTGCCCGAGCGAACATTTCGGTGAGGTCCGCTGGGAAATTCTTCTCAATCGAGAAGAGGAATCTGTAGGACCGGGCTCCAGTCTTCAGCGCCGACATGGCGATTGACTGGTCAAGCTCCCGGACTTCCCATGTTGCGGCGGTGAACCGGTCCAGATATTCCTTGAAGGACTCTCCCTCCTTTTGTTTGATGTCGAGGAGGGAGTCGGATGTCCGCCGCTGGGGCTGGCTGGCGGCGAAGTTGCCGGCAAACTGTCTGCCGAGCTGCTCAAAGGAGGAGACAGTATTTGGCTTCAGCCCGGTGAACCAAAGCCGGGCTGGTCCTCGAAGTGTCGCCGGGAAAGCCTTGCACATCATGGCTTCCGAGGCTCCTTGTAGGGCCATCAAGACCCGGTAACTCTCCAGGTGGTCAAAGGGATCAGCCTTGCCGTTGTAAGGCTCCACCTGGGGCATTTTGAACCGGAGGGGAACCGGTTCATCTTCAATCTCCTGGGAGAAGGGCGACTTCGTATTGAACTCGAAGTCGCCGTTACGTCCCGATTTTCTCCCGTGGAGTGCCTGGATTTGGCGCTCCAGCTTTTCGACCTTCTTGTCGAGTTCATCATTCTGGAGGATCGCTACAGCGGTTCCTCTGGGTGCAGGTTGCCCTGGAACCGACTCGGCTTCTGAAGGCTGTGGCCAGCCTCCGTGATCTCTGACTGGGTGCTCTCTCCAGAGGGAGGCCTGGACTTGAGAGTCCTGACCTCGAGGAGGAAGCCCGCTAGTAGGGGGCCCCAGTTGAACTGGAGCCGGGGGAGGCGGTGCTGCTGGGATGCCCCTGGGTTGCAAGTTTTGAACGGCGGTAGCCAACGCCTGCACTTGCTGCACCAGGGCATCAAATTGTTCCGGTCGAACTTGAGGTGCTGGCTCAACCGGGGGTGATGAGTTCCGAACGGAACATTCTGGGCTTGGTGGAGGACGTCGAGAGGCGTTGGAAGCCCCTTTGCTTCTTAGCTTCATGGTGGCGAACTCGGTCCCTTCCTCTAGCGCCAACTGTTGCTGAAAATTGGACCCGGGGGCCGCCGCGAAGCCGGGGAAGGAGGAGCTCCGCTGCTGCAGGGGGCGGACGGCGGTGCGCCGGCCGGCTGCGTCCTCCGCCGCGGGGGGTGTGCAAGTCCGAAGAGGGGTGGTGCGTCCAATCCTGTCCTGTTTTGCAAAAAAGCCGGTGGCCGGGCTCCCCGGCGCCGGCCCTCCGATGCCTAAGTCAGAGGGGGCAAGTATGTGGAGAGAGCAGGGAAGAGAGTATGTGGAGAAGACAGAGAGAGCTTCGGGTTTTTCCTCCCGTTTTTTTGTCCCCTTTTCTCTTCCCCCCAGGTTCCCTTTTATAGGAGGATTCGGTTACCTGGGAGGTGACAGGAGGTTTGTCCCGTTATGTGATAATTGGGCACGATTTGGCCCATTAATGGCGTGGTGGAAAAAAAAGGCCGAATCAGACCGGAACCAGGGAGTTGTCACGGTCGATCGGACCTGTTGGAGTGGTTGAACCGTCGGCCGTAGCGGGCCTGGGGTCTGTGGATGGTAAGTGCATTTATTACCGAATGAACCGGCGGTCAGGTAGAGCCATGCGCTCTGATGGTTCAGTGATCCGGAGATCGTCTTGGGCCGTGTTCATTAAATGACTGAGTGCATCGGAGACTTGAGAGAGTCTCATGCATTAATGGCAGGTCGTGCCGAATACCTGCGAAGATCTTATGCCTTGATGGCTTGGAGATAGTGGCAGGTCGCAAGCCGTAGGAGTTGTCAGTCCCTTGGACTTTAGGCGGAGGTTGAACATTTGGTTAAGGCATCGGCTCGGCAAGAGTGCCGAGCCGAGCTGGTCGCCCAATGGGGCGCCCTGTGGCGGGGTTGCTTCAAGTGCTCCTGGTTGGCGCCCTTTAGGCGAGCACCTTCTAGCAGAGCGCCTCGGCGCTGTCTTTGGTCGGCACTTTCTAACCGAGCAGCTTATTTTGGTTGGGCACCTCTTGGCGCGCACTCTGGTCGGCGCCCTCTAGTCGAGCGCCTTCCTGGTCGGCATCCTTTGGCCGAGCAGCTTTCCGGTCGGCGCTCTTCGGCCGAGCGCCTCTGTGGATATATGACTTAGGGTTTTTCCCCTAACAATATTATTAAAAAGTAATATTATTAAAAAAATATATACCCAGGTAGGCAACTAGGCATGCGAGCTTTGGAGCTGAATATTCTACTGCAATCAAATTAAATTGAGTCGAGTTTGGTTCCAGTCATGTATGCTGGCCGCTCAATGACAGGTGCCAATCCTCTGTGGGTCCGGCATCACGCGTACGTGCACGAAGCTGCTTGCCGCGTTCCCTGCGCTCTCTCATGGCGGGCCTGGGGTTCCGCGCAGCAGCCACGGGCATCTGACCAAAATATCGCAACCAAACGATAGCTGGACCAAAACCAAAGGCAAAACACCACAGCCAAACTCTAGCTGGAAAGTGACTGCAGAAACCCACCTCACGAAGGTACCCGGCGAGCGAAAGGTGACCACGAGGTCGACGTCCATTTGCTGCTGCTGGTTCACCCCCAGACACCGCCCCACCCCACACGAAACCAGTCTCCACCACTTGCTTCACGAGCCTCGAGCCCCAAGTTTAAATAATAAGAAGCCACCTTGGCATACCACTGTCGCCAATCTGTTGCCAACCCATACCATAGCATTGAGAGGAGAACCATCACACATTGCCTCCCCTGTATGCATATATAAACCCAGTAACTCCTGCTGCCTTCTTCACTCCAACAACACCAACACTCCCATCCCCTCTCTTCTACCGAAACAATTCCCCCTTTGCCATCTCAACGTCATGTCAGCTGCTTCCCTCTCTACTGGTGCCATCATGGCTTTCTCTCTCCTCCTGCTAGCTTGCTCTTTAATGACCGCTGCCTCCGCTGGTAACTTGGACCAAAATCTCCAAATCACCTGGGGCGATGGGCGTGCAAAGATCATCGAAAACGGGCAGCTCCTCACCCTCTCCCTCGACAAAGCCTCTGGCTCCGGCTTCCAGTCCAAGAACGAGTATCTCTTCGGCAAGATCGACATGCAGCTGAAACTAGTCCCTGGGAACTCCGCCGGCACCGTCACCGCCTACTACGTAAGCCCCGTTTAATTTATAGTCACCAGGCATCGTCTAATCCATCCTCCTTTGTATTATGACTGGAATTTGAAGAACTAACCAGGCATCTCTGCTCGCAGCTATCATCACAAGGACCTACCCATGATGAGATCGACTTCGAGTTCCTCGGGAACCTCAGCGGAGACCCTTACACGCTCCACACCAATGTGTTCGCCCAGGGGAAGGGGAACAAAGAGATGCAGTTCCATCTCTGGTTTGATCCCACCAAGGACTTCCACACCTACTCCATCCTCTGGAACCCCAGACATATCATGTGAGTTCTCAAATTCCGCATAAGTGATACCGTCTATTACAAAATGCTGCTTCCTCTCGTACATTTGAAACTAATGTCATGCTCGCCTTGGATTGTTTTTATCCTTTCAGCTTCATGGTTGATGGCATGCCAATCAGAGACTTCAAGAATATGGAGTCCAAGGGTGTTGCGTTTCCGAAGAACCAACCCATGAGGATCTACTCCAGCCTCTGGAATGCCGATGACTGGGCAACGCAGGGCGGACGCATCAAGACCGACTGGGCGAAGGCCCCCTTCACCGCCTCGTACAGGAATTTCAACGCTGATGCCTGCGTCTGGTCCTCCGGTGCCTCCAACTGCCCTTCGAAGAAAGCTGGTACTGCTTCGGCCAGCAGCGACTGGTGGAATCAGGAGCTGGATTCCACGAGCCAAGGAAGGATGAGATGGGTGCAGAGAAACTATATGATCTACAACTACTGCACTGACCTCAAGCGATTCCCTCAGGGCCTACCTCCAGAGTGCTCCATTGCCTGAAGAAAAATGGAAATTAGAGAACAATCACCCCCATTCTTTCATTCATTTGTTCTTTATTGTCGCTTCAGTTCATAAATGGAGAGGATTATGTACTTCCTTCATGTAAAGTGATGCCACGAATTTAAACAACAGAATCACGCAGAGTTTTCTTTATCATCCAGAAGAAACTGAGCTGCTTCTTTTCAGAGGAATGCATACTTCTTTGTACACGAGATAATTCGACTTGAAAGTCAGATAACAAGTTCCAAGTATTTGCGATACAGAGGAATACATAACGGATTAATCAAATGCATTTTCTCATAAGTTGAACTTGCCATCTAATCCTTCATCATACGTGTCCCAGTATGCACACAATACTATATAAAAAAAATGCAACAAAATTCTAAATGTTTATAGCAGATTGGTTTTAAAAAAAAAAAAATCGGACGGTACTATATAAATAACCATGTCAAAATAATCTCAGATTTTTAGGAAACCAAAACAATCACAGATCAGTTTTATTATTTTCCTCTCATTCTTAGAAGTTACTTCTATTGTCCATCTTGTTTCAAACTCTCTCATTTCTATGTAACTTTATATCAAGGTGTTCAAATGACTCTCAAGTTAGACCATGGCTACCAATCTCAGAAATACCTATCAGATTGCAATTGCCCGCTAAAATTTAAACAGCAAATAGATGGTCTGAAAAGTGTCGAGCGCTGGTCAACTTCGGGAAGCCACATTGACTACAGCTCAAAAATAGTGAAAAACCTTCCCACAATGAACATTATGATAGGCAATAGCTTAGACCCAGAATCCTCTGCGGTTTACGCCGGTCAACCGCATCTTTAAACTTTGTCAACGCAAACTGCAGACCTGTCTCCAGTCCATTGCCAGCTCCCAGCAGAACCATCTATTTCCCTTCCTGAATCCCACCAGCACATCCATTATCTCATCATCTCTCAGCTACAACAAGGCCAGCAGCCCGAGTTTCTCTTACTCGCTCTCATCACAACTGCCATTCCAACACTCTGTTTTCTCAAAGCATTTGATGGCCATTGCCTCTGCAGGCAACTTCCACCAGGACTTCAAGATCATTTGGGGCGACAGGCGTGCTAAGGTCCGTGACAATGGGCAGAACCTTACCCTCTCCCTTGACAAAGCCTCGGGCTCTGGTTTCCAATCAAAGAATGAGTTTCTCTTCGGAAAGATTGACATGCAGCTCAAGCCTTATTGCCTCCACACAACTTCTCAAGTTTGGGGTTTAATTGGAGTTCAAAGAACTAGCGGCTTAAGCTTTATCTATGCTTGCAGTTGCCTTCACAAGTACCAACTCACGATGAGATTGACTCTTGAGTTCCTTGGGAACCTCAGTGGAGATCCTTGTACGCTCCACACCAATGTTTCACTCAGGGGGAGGGAGGAACAGGGAGACACAAGGACTAGACATTGTTAAACATACGCTCCTACTACCTTGGGTTTAAATACCACCTCTTGTTTGGCACGATGCGGTCCCTTAACCACCAGACCTGGAACCCAAACAAGACAATCAAACATTTTACTGGTTTTAC
Source organism: Phoenix dactylifera (assembly GCF_051530095.1). NCBI lineage: Eukaryota > Viridiplantae > Streptophyta > Magnoliopsida > Arecales > Arecaceae > Phoenix > Phoenix dactylifera. The sequence continues at coordinate 2,018,896 of NC_143201.1, forward strand.
AGAGAGAAGTAGTCTTTTCTTTGACTAATTGAGCCAAATAGTTGGGCAAGGAGTAATTGGAAATGCGCAATTGTTCCTATCTTTATGTTGCCACTAGCCAAGGAACAAAGCTCATTCTTCCCTCAAGGAAAAGGGAAGGAAGCTTATTCTCAGATGAAAACCAAAGTTGACCAGAACCACATTACCAGCTAGAATAAATAAAATGTGATGCCAATACATGGGGCTCAACCACAGGCATGAAGCAAACGTGCGACCATTTCAACAGTATCAAATCAGAATGTCTCTCTAGTTTGCATGTTACAAGCATTCCAGCAAACGGTTTGTAATCACAGTCACGATGAAGGCGGCCGGGCGATGCTGGTGACAGTGATGAAATAGTAACGAGATTGATAAGAATAATGACAAAAGCAATGGAAGGAGTACTTACCTCTAATTTTTATCCTTTCTTTGTTGTTGTTGTTTTTTTTTTTTTTTTTTCTATAATGGATGACTCATATAAGTCTAGTATAAATATATCCAAAAAAAGTAAAAAAAAGTAATGAGTTTCGATTTACCACAAATAAGACCACCTAATCCACAGCTCTATTGGCCTCTTTGTAGACATGCCTAGCGTGAAAGACGTCACAATCTACCATGCCCCAAATATCTCGGAGTAATGGATGCCATCCATCCATTTCATCAGTGCAACTTTGGATCTAGCCAATCACCGTATCCTCTACTTTTATGGTCAGCAGAAACAAGCGACAAATGCTCAGTAAGAAATATACATAGCTGGATTCATATCGAGTCTTGGGCAAAGCGCATACCATTGTTAGCTTTAAAAATACTAATTAATATTAAGATTTATTCTAGAAATTGCTTAGGAGTTACATTTATTCTCTGCCAATTGGTAGAATGGTTATACTTGGATATAGATTCTCTATCCCCAACATAGTTTGTCCATCAACAAAGTTGCATTATAGATTAGATATCTCCTATTCGATGTGATATCATGGTAACTAGAATGTTAAAATACAAAGATAATAATTAACATTACTTCAGAAATACAAATATCCTTATTTAAAAGAAAATATCATTGATCTCTACCACAGCTTGATAGCAATGAACAAGTCACAGGCAATCCCATGGACTCCTACAATCTACCAAGTAATAGATTGGTGTACATATATAAGTAGTTTTTTTTTGTTAGAGTGCTAGGTTTAGACACGTATGTAGGTGACTTGAGATACATAAACCTTTCCTCTTAAATTCAGAAGTGTATCTAGCTCATAGGTGCAGAGCCCGAACTACTCATGATCTTTTTAGTGCTAGATAATAATGATGCAAGAAGATTTATTGCAGAAGTTTTTATGTAGGGTGGCTTTATTATCAATATACATGAGTGAACAGTCCCTAAAGGATCACAACAATCCATTTTTACGTTCAGTGATCACAGTGCAGTCCTCTTAAGTCATGGAGCATTCAGGAGGAAACCCCTGAGGGAATCTCTTCACATCAGTGCAGTAGTTATAAATCATGTAGTTCTCCTGCACCCATCTCAGTCTCTGCAAACTGGCGGAATCAAACTCCTGCCACATCCATGTGTTGTTAGCCGAAGAGCAGGAGGAGGAGGAGGCACCGGAAGCCCACACACATCCCATGGCGTTCAAGTTCCTGAAGGATGCGGTGAAAGGCGCCTTCGACCAGTCGGTCTTCACCAGCCCGCCTCTCGTGGCCCAGTCATCGGCGTTCCACAGGCTCGAGTAGACCTTCATCGCCTGGTTCTTCGGGTACGCCATGCCAGCCGACTCTCTGTTCTTGAACTCTCTAATGGGTGTCCCATCCACATAGAAGCTACCACGATCGAAACCAAACAATGCATCAGAAACCAGAGTGGCATCAAAGAGTAATCGATTAAGAGAACAAAAAAATGCTGTACTGGATTCTTAAGATGACTTACACAACGTGTTTAGGATTCCAGAGGAGGGAGTAGGTGTGGAAGTCCATGGTGGGATCAAACCAGAGGTAGAACTGCATCTCCCTGTTCCCCTTCCCTTGGGTGTACACATTGGTATGGACTACGTAAGGATCTCCACTGAGGTTACCGAGGAACTCGAAGTCGATCTCATCATGTGCCGCCCCCTGCGACGATAGCTATAGCACAAAATAACACTTATTTCAGTCACTAATATTGATCTTAAAGCCAAAGAAAAGAGCACGAAAGAAAGCTTTAGGCCATGGAGGCAGACATACATAGTAGGCAGCGACGGTTCCAGCTGAGTTTCCTGAGACAAGCTTGATTTGCATGTCGATCTTCCCGTACAAATACTCCTTCTTTGATTGGAAGCCTGAACCCGAGGACTTGTCAAGCGACAGGGTCAGCAGCTCGCCATTGTTGAGAATTTTGGCTCGACCGTCACCCCAAGTGATATCAACATCCTGGTAGAAGTTACCAGCGAAGGAGACACTGGCTAAATGGCTAGCTAATGCCAAGAAAAGCAAGAAATTGCCAGCATTAGAACAAAGAGAGGAGGCCATGGCTGAAGCAGAGCAGTGATGTAAGTTTCAAGCTAAGAGACTTGGGAGCAAATGGGCGTATATGACTTGAAACAGAATGCAGTATTATTTGATATATATATAGAGAGAGAAGGGGAGGGGGAAGCTCAAGAAAGGTTCCTTGGAGGAACAGTGTGGTGAGCTGGCACCAGGTGTAAGGACACCATGGGCTTCTGGAACTTTGTTTCCAGAGGCTGCTAGTTCTTGCTGGTGGCAGACCAAGAAGAGATCAATGGGCAAAGATGCGTTTATCTGATGCGCTGGGGACCCCAAACCCAAGCATTGGAGACCCTGAGGTACTGTTATGGGGTAAATTTATCAATACTACAATATTAAAATTCTGAGATAAATAAAAACAATGCAAACATAATTTGTATATAACCACTTACAATGATTCGAATGTTAATTGAACTTGATAACCGAGTCTTGTGTTTAACACAATTTCCTTAAGACAAATTCGTCTCCCTCTCGGTGCTTAAGGTTTGTATAGACGTTTGTCTCCCAAGATAAAACGGTATGAAACCTCTTGAAGATGAAGCACTACAATCTTCAAGCCTTGTTTGAAACTCAATGCTTAGTACTCAATTAGGGGAATGGGCTGGAAGGAATAAAAAAACAAGTGCAGAGAGAGAGAGAGCAAATCAGAAAATCTGTTTGCAACTTCAAAAAATGATCCTGCAGATTTCTAGAGAGATGCAGATTTCTGGAGTGAAGGATAATTATATATTACAACCGAATGGCAGTTATAGGAAGTTAATAAATTCTTTGAACAGACACAACTGTTGACAATTGACGGTTTTAAAAACTGAAATCTGCCACTATATAAACCATTTACTGAAATATGTTCTCCCAATGTAGGATCCATATTTTTCCATCAATAATCCATTACCAATTTGATACTTTGAAGCCAATTATCTAATTCACTACTTAACGAATTTGAGCATGTGAATATATCACATTATTCTACTCAAAGAGTAGAATACGTTTCCTGTTGGACCTGTTCAATTAAACATGTGGGTCCTACATTTAATTTGGCTTAAAAACTTAACTCCCATAATGCTCAATATTCTAACAATCCCCCACATGAATTGGAATTGGCTGAAGAAAACAAATTTCAAATACAGACATAGAGAAAGACATTGAGTACTAGTGAAAGTAACTGCATCGAGATAGGTAGCTTTTGGCCTTGAACCTTCCTTAGTAAAAACTATTGGATTTACTTGGCTAACTAGTGGACGAGATGCCTTGAACTGTTCAGCCGTTCGTGTAAATCAAGACAATAGAAATTACACAGCTTCCTTTCGAACATTGTTATTTCTTACTTTGTGTTCATTTTGGCCCTGAACACCACCTGGTTCTGCAAGTGTTTTAGAGAACTTAGCCTTACTCATTCTCATAGAAGCGGCCCCTTCACACTCACATAGGTGATTTCCATTTAAGAGTATCCTGCCATACTCAACCTGACTTAATCAGGTATATGAAAACCATTAAAAGCATAGCTTACCCTAATAACCTCTACAGGCGCACTAATATCTCAGGAGTGGGTTTTAGTGCTCTTTGTTGTCACACATAATTCGGTTGTCTCTTTGAACCTAGTTCTTGGGATCTCCAGTCAGCTAGGTTGGGTTACCATTATTGTGACTTTCAATTTATAGGCTTTAACCCCATTCCTCTTGATGAGCAATTTACCTGCTCTCTATTTAAACCTTTTGTAAGTGGATCTGCGATATTATCCTTTGACTTCACATAGTCAACAGTGATAATTCCGTTAGAGAGCAATTGTCTAATGGTATTGTGTCTACGACGTATATGTCTAGACTTACCATTATACATATTACTATGTGCCCTTCCAATTGCTGATTGGCTATCACAATGTATGCATATTGCAGGCACCGGTTTTGGCCACATCGGGATATCCTCTAAAAATTGGCGAAGCCATTCTGCTTCTTCTCCAGCTTTATCTAAAGCGATAAACTCAGATTCCATGGTCGATCTAGCTATTAAAGATTGTTTAGAGGATTTCCAAGAAACTGCAGCACCTCCCAAGGTAAAGACATATCCACTTGTGGATTTTGTATCTTTAGAATCAGATATCCAGTTAGCATCACTGTATCCTTCAAGTACAGCTGGATATCTTGTAAAATGCAATCCATAATTCATGGTATATCTTAGATATCTTAAAACCCTGATGATTGCCTTCCAGTGATCATATCCTGGATTACTCGTATATCTACTTAGCTTGCTTACAGCATAAGCTAAATCTGGCCTTGTGCAATTCATCAAATACATTAAACTGCCAATTATACGAGAATATTCAAGTTGAGATATGCCGGTACCAATGTTCTTCATTAAATGAAGATTTACGTCAATAGGTGTTCTAGCCTGACTTTTGTCATCCTTATTAAATTTTTCAAGAATTTTCTTAATGTAATGTGACTGAGATAAAATCAGTCCTTCTGATGTCTTTGAAATCTTGATTCCTAAAATGACATCGGCAACACCCATATCTTTCATATCAAACTTATTCATTAACATTCTCTTTGTAGTTTTAATAATTTCATTATTACTACCGAGAATAAGCATATCATCAACATAAAGGCATACAATGACGTATCCATTATGAGTATTCTTGACATATACACATTTGTCACACTCATTTATTTTAAACTGATTTGACAACATAACACTGTCAAATTTCTCATGCCATTGCTTAGGTGCTTGTTTTAATCCATACAAGGATTTAACAAGTCTACACACCTTTTTCTCTTGTCCAGGTGACACAAACCCTTCTGGTTGTTCCATATAAATTTCTTCATTTAATTCACCATTTAAGAATGCTGTCTTAACATCCATTTGATGTATCTCAAAATTGTGCAATGCTGCAATGGCAATTAGCATACGTATGGATGTTATCCTAGTTACTGGTGAATATGTATCAAAATAGTCTAATCCTTCCATTTGCTTAAAGCCCTTAGCTACAAGCCTGGCTTTATATTTATCAATGGATCCATCTGCTTTCAACTTTTTCTTGAATATCCATTTACAACCAAGTGGTTTACTTCCAGGTGGAAGGTCCACTAGTTCCCATGTATGGTTTTGCAGTATGGATTCAATTTCATTGTTCACAGCTTCTTTCCAAAAAGGAGCTTCAGGAGTAGACATAGCTTCATTGAACGTTCGAGGATCATTTTCTAACATATATGTTAGAAAATCAGGACCAAGAGACTTAGCTATTCTTGCCCGCTTGCTACGCCTAGGTTCATCTTCATTGTTTATAGGACCTTGACCTATATTCTCTTGATGATTACTAGTAGTAGCATTATGAGTTCTTTTTGATGAACTCGAAGCTTCTGCATCATTCTTATAAGAAAAAATATCCTCAAAAAATGATGCATTTCTAGATTCTATAATCGTATTCACATGTATATCAGAAATATCTGATTTATAGACTAGAAATCTATATGCACTACTGTTATGTGCATATCCGATGAAAATGCAATCAACAGTTTTTGGTCCTATCTTAATCCTTTTGGGTTTAGGGACTGCAACTTTAGCTAAGCACCCCCACACTCTTAAGAATTTATAAGAAGGAGCTCTTCCTTTCCATAATTCATAAGGTGTCTTTTCAATTTTCTTATGGGGTAACTTATTAAGAATGTAGTTTGAGGAAAGTAACGCTTCCCCCCACAAGTTCTGGGGTAATCCAGAGCTTATCAACAAAGCATTCATCATTTCTTTTAAGGTTCGATTTTTACGTTCAGCAACACCGTTTGATTGAGGTGAATATGGAGCTGTAGTTTGATGAACAATGCCATGTTCTGAACAAAGCTCATCAAAAGGTATATCATATTCTCCACCTCTATCACTACGTATGACCTTTATCTTTTTGCTAAGTTGATTTTCAACTTCATTCTTATAATGTGTAAACATGTCGATTGCTTCATCTTTACTTCTCAATAAATACACATAACAAAACCGTGTGCAATCATCTATAAAAGTAACAAAGTACTTTTTTCCACCTCTTGTTTGAACAAATTTTAAATCACAAATATCAGTGTAAATTAAATCAAGAGGTTCAAAACTTCTTTCAACAGATTGGAAAGAAGATCTAGTTAACTTTGATTCTACACATATTTGACATTTATGATTAGAATCAATGTTAAACTTAGGCAATAGGTCCATATTAATTAATCTACGAATAGAATTAAAATTAACATGCCCTAGCCTACCATGCCATATGTTTGGGGAGTCAACCATATAAATAGAAGATGATGCTTTATTGTCATTAACAATCTCCTTTCGGAGTACAGTCATTACATTCATCTTAAAGAGCCCATCGCTCATATAACCCTTCCCCACATACACATCATCCTTAGTTAGTACAAACTTGTCAGACACAAAAACCAATTTAAAACCATTCCTACTCAGCAAAGAACCAGAAACCAAATTCTTCCTAATGTCTGGCACATGCAGCACATTATTCAAAGTCAGTTCCTTTCCAGAAGTCATCTTCAGAATCACCTTTCCTTCTCCTTCAATCTTGGAAGTTGAGGAGTTTCCCATGTACAGTTTTTCTCCATGCTCTAGTGGTTTGTATGTTGAGAACATAGACCTATTTGAGCACACATGACGGGTAGCTCCAGTGTCCACCCACCATTCCTTAGGATTCCCTCCTACTAGGTTCACCTCAGAGACAACTGCAGATAAATTGATATCTGAAAACTCATCTGTGGTTTTGTTCATCATATTGACTTGAGTGGATGCTTTCTTGGGTTTTCGGCAATCCTTGGCTTGATGGCCTTTCTTGCCACAATTGAAGCAATTGCCATTGAACTTCTTTTTGTTCCCTTGTTTAGGTCCTTTTTCTTGTCCGAAGAACTTTCGCTTTTTTTCTTTATCTTTGTGTTCTATGACATTGGCCCTGGTCTCAATGGAGTATCCTCCAAGCTTCCTCTCAGAGGCTCTATTGTCTTCCTCTATCCTCAGCCTGACTATCAGGTCTTCCAGGTTCATCTCCTTTCTCTTATGCTTCAGGTAGTTCTTGAAGTCTTTCCACGAAGGTGGTAACTTCTCGATGGTACAAGCCACCTGAAAAGACTCACTTAAACTCATGCCTTCAGACATTATATCATGAAGAATTAATTGAAATTCTTGAACCTGGCTCACAACTGTTTTGGAGTCCACCATTTTATACTCCAGAAAACGTCCGACTATGAATTTCTTCAAGCCGGCATCCTCTGCCTTGTACTTTTTGTCCAAGGACTCCCACAATTCCTTTGCTGTTTTCATTGGACTATAAACATTATACAAAGTGTTGTCCAATCCATTCAGGATATAGTTCTTGCATAGAAAGTCTGACTTATTCCATGCTTCAACAACAGCCTCATCTTCACCATTCTTGCTTGGAGAATCCTCAGAGAGAAACTTAGCCAGATTCAAAGTGGTTAGGTAAAACAACATTTTCTGTTGCCACCTTTTGAAATCAAGCCCACTGAATTTCTCAGGTTTCTCTCCATGAGTCATAGGCATTGCACTAGATGATGCCATTTTTTCAGTCAAATGAATTGTACACAAAATTATAAGAGTAAGAAATTTGTACAGTTCAATGGAAGAAATCTAAATTCACTGTAGATTATTAAAAATAAACTAAATATAATTTATACTGATTAACACAAATCGAACAAGTCCAATACTGTATAAACAATATTGACTTTAACTAAACTAGCTTGATATAGATACACTTAAAGAACTTTGACCAAAAAATAATTAACTATCCTTTCCTGCACTAACTGTATATATACACACACAACATAAATATAGGTTTGACTAATGCATGTGCATTAAAGTGATGAAGACTGATTAACAAGTGTTGGATAAAAAACAATTCAAAGTGTAAAAACACATGTAAGTAGATTAGCAAAACAATTCAGGAATGAGTTTAAAAAATCTGCACAAAATCAATGTGTGTGTCACGTTTCAGTATACCAGGAATGTAAGCAATACTGCAAACAAATTTCAGAAATCAAACTTTGTAAAAGTATATATAAATATAAACCTGCAGAATTATATATACTAAATAATACTACTGCACAAAAAAAAACTGATAATATCAAAACTGTATAGATTTAGTGAAAATAGTTTAACACAGAAACTGTAATGCTACACAGATTATACTAGTGGTCAAATTTAATACTACACAGAACTGAGATACTGTACATAACATTGATAACAGAAATCTGTAAATTATAATTCTGCACAGATTTACAATTCTGTATTGCTGCACAGATGTAAAACTAGGCAGAAATCTGTTTATTAAACTGTACAGAGTCAAAAACTGTGCAGAAATTTGTTTAACAAAAATCTGTAACACAGAATTTTTATAATATGTAGTACTAATAAAACAGAAAGAAAGAGTTTGTCTTAAGATTGTTATGGGGTAAATTTATCAATACTACAATATTAAAATTCTGAGATAAATAAAAACAATGCAAACATAATTTGTATATAACCACTTACAATGATTCGAATGTCAATTGAACTTGATAACCGAGTCTTGTGTTTAACACAATTTCCTTAAGACAAATTCGTCTCCCTCTCGGTGCTTAAGGTTTGTATAGACGTTTGTCTCCCAAGATAAAACGGTATGAAACCTCTTGAAGATGAAGCACTACAATCTTCAAGCCTTGTTTGAAACTCAATGCTTAGTACTCAATTAGGGGAATGGGCCGGAAGGAATAAAAAAACAAGTGCAGAGAGAGAGAGAGCAAATCAGAAAATCTGTTTGCAACTTCAAAAAATGATCCTGCAGATTTCTAGAGAGATGCAGATTTCTGGAGTGAAGGATAATTATATATTACAACCGAATGGCAGTTATAGGAAGTTAATAAATTCTTTGAACAGACACAACTGTTGACAATTGACGGTTTTAAAAACTGAAATCTGCCACTATATAAACCATTTACTGAAATATGTTCTCCCAATGTAGGATCCATATTTTTCCATCAATAATCCATTACCAATTTGATACTTTGAAGCCAATTATCTAATTCACTACTTAACGAATTTGAGCATGTGAATATATCACATTATTCTACTCAAAGAGTAGAATACGTTTCCTGTTGGACCTGTTCAATTAAACATGTGGGTCCTACATTTAATTTGGCTTAAAAACTTAACTCCCATAATGCTCAATATTCTAACAGGTACGGCCATAGCTTTTTATTATTATTATTAGTTGTGATGAGGAGGGAGTCAAAACCATCGGCCCAGAAAACAGAAGTTTATAGAAATTATTTATAAAAAAATTATAAAAAAATAATATAAAAAATAATATTTTTTTACAAAAAATAATGGCTTCAATAAGCTGAATAATCTCCTAACTGATTTGAAGGATCTTTATATATTTAGTGTGCAACTATATAATCTCTATATCTTAATGTGAGTCAGCCTTCTTCTAAAAAGATACGTTAATGTCTCTCAACATGTAGAACCAATGTTGCGAGATTATTCCTAAATTTTTGATGAGGTTCCAACAACTTTTCTGAATACAGATGCTTCCAGTTAAAGAAGGTTGGCAAGATTTTCTATAAAATACAGTAGATAGAACTTAATTTCTTAAGTAAATTCAAATATTTTGCTCTTTTCATATTTTTCAATAGATAGCAGCAATTAACTGATTCACAGCTCTTTTTATTGGTTGCTGGAATTTTCTGTTCCTCTATTTGGTCCATGAATCACTAGTATTGGTAGGCCATTCTTTCAGATATAGTTGTGCTTATCTTAAGCTAATATTAAAAAGAATATGACGTAAGGAGAAACGTGTCGTTTTCCTTCACCAACTCCCCCGTCACCAACTCGAGAGCCCGTGACACCTGCTTGTTCTTTCAGCAATGGATAAGGTAATTAATGGATCATATTACCATATTAGGTGCGATGAGATCTCTATCCAAAACTTGGCACGGCCACTAAGTTGAATGGAGCAGCCACTTATCCAAAATGTGAACCATTAGCCACTAAGTTGAATCATTACTGGGATTTCATGGTTTTCTCATCAAAGCCTTAACCAATCCAATTAGATTAGGCTGGGATGCGATGTTAGAACAATTAAATTTCGGTGCGGTTGATGTGAGAAATCGATTCTTCAGTAACCCATCTTACATAACGGTGCTGTTGTTTATGTTGTAGTTAGATTATATAGTCTCTGGTTCTTGCTTAGAGGCTAACACAAAGCCCTAAGAGTTCAACCAGTCTCACAAATGGTTTAGCTTGGGTTCTAAGATTTTTTTTACAGGAAACTTGGGTTTCAAAATATAGTTTTCTGTATGATTAGATATGGTCTAGATCAACCTAATCCACAATCGATGTAATGAATGATATCCCCATGTCTTTCTTCCACGAGAGGTGCACCTGTCCTTTTAATGCAGTCGATATTGCATCATTTGCACCGAATATATGGTGCTTAACCATATGGAGAGCACTTTGGTTGGCCATGCACCATGCTTGCGTTGTTTGAAGTGGAAATGGCCATATGGTCCCCGGTGACTTGGGGACTTGGACTTCAACCGAGTAGTCTGATGCAACGACTGTCTATGGCTCCATTGCATATGCTCGGGAGAGAAGTTTTGTGTAAATGTATCGCCATGTTATTAAGTATTTTGCTTTAAGTTTTTTTTTTGCCGATCTCGGTCCGCGATGTTGATTTGTCAGCGTATCGATGCAGCCTATGATAGTGTTGACCAGACAGGCAAATTCAGATGTAGTAATTCACCTAAAACTTGAAAAATGATGGCGACGAAAAGCAGGGAAGATTTGTTATTCCTCTAGAAACGTTGGGCAACGCAAATGAGCAAAGCAAAACTTAGCTTGGACCTAAGCTTGACCCAACTTGATTACTACCAAAAATAGTATTTTGAGTCGAACTCAAGTAGCAAAATACTCGATTGGAAAATTCACACTCATAATTGAGTATAAATATTTTTAATATTATTATATTTTGTATTTATAATATATTATTAATTTAATAATTTAAAAATAGTATAATATTATATTTTGTTTTAATCATATTTTTTAATTATGACCAAAAATCGAATTCGAGCTCGAATATGGCTTGACTGATATTAGAGTGGAGTCGAGTCAATCTTGAGTATTGTTTGTTTTTGATTAAATCAAGTTCGAGTTTGGATACTAAGACTCAAGTTAAATTTTGATTCTGAGTATTTTGAATCGAGTCGAGCTAGTGTCTTTAACCATTTAACTCGTCTCGGCTCGATTGCATCCTGGTAACTTCCAAACAGGTTTTATTATTATGATTCCAAGTTAGTGTTGTATTACAATAAAAGATAAAATACGTTTACAATATGTAAATACGTCACAAAGCAGCTCACTTTCCACTGTCCGGATGGTCTAATTGAGATGCCTCCTTATCTAAGGCGTATTTATTTGGTTACAATGGCACCTCATTAATAAAGAAATTCTAGATTAGTTTGGAACCGAGTAATTTTAATATTCTAATGTTGTATGGAATCCGTATCAATCCACCATGCCTTTTAGGCTCGTTTGGTTCGCGGGAAGCATTTTCCCTCCTAATAATATGATTCATGGGAAGAAGATTCCTAGAAAGAGAATGTCTGGAAATGTACTTTTGGCATGTTTGGTTAAATATGGAAAAGTGACAGATTTCCAAAGTACTTATGTTGGATTGACCATCCACTTTCTTGGAAAAGTTATGTGTAATTCCTATTATACTTTTAAAAAAATTAGGTCTTTAATGCCTCTTTAATGCTGAAAGGCCTTTTTGGGAAAAAATAAAGATGAAGTGTTCCCGTCTCATGGGAAAGTAACTTTTTCATGTTTCTCATGGGAAAGACTTTTCCATGAAATGTGGGATCATATTCTCATGGGAATACAACTTTTCTATCTCTCTCATTTGAAAACTCTAACTAAACAAGAGACATCTCATTACTTTTCCGTTAACCACACTTTTTTCTCTTCTTTTCCTACGAACCAAACGAGCCCTTAAATTGAATTGAATATATTGCATTAATATTTTTTTATTTTTTTCCTTAACTTTTCCATAAAATATTAGGTGTTCTACTTGGACTACTCTCCTTGTTAACTTGTGTTTAACATATAAAAGCTTTTTTACCATGATATGGAAACATTAAACCCTATTTTGCCATTAAGCTTTTTGAGAAGGCATGATGAAAATTTTAATCATATCAAACTTATTATTATGATTTCTCTGATGATTGAAGAGGGTGAAACAACGTTATAGTTTTCATGAAGATCACATAGTTAAACACCGTAGATACACCGTGAAGCAAGCAAAAAAGAGCGCGTGATGGGCCCCATTGATGATGCGAGAAGATTCGTACAGTGTTATGATCTGCACCAATCTAATAATATTGGTGTCGAGCATCAGGGAGACGAGGCAAGATTTTCTATAGCTCTGATTTAATCAATAAACATTAGGGCTATCTTAAGAACCTAAAAGAGGCACCTCTTTGTGATTAACGTAGAACGTTAAATTGACCACCCCGTCTAAATGCAAAGAAAATATTGCATCTACATTACATCGTTCAAATTTTCTTTCATTAGAGCTTCTCATCCTTGAAGGAAGAAAATGGACTCTTAACAAGTGGCCAAAGGAGGAGCGCTCGCCATAGAGAATTCCAGGCCCAGAGACCTGCATCGCCTTTCAAGGATGCAGCCTTTTGTGGTCAGCACAGATCAAGGCTGCATAAGAAAAAGTTACCTATACGAGCGGGCGCAGACCGAATCCTGCTCGAAAAAGACTCGGCCTCGATGCTTGCATGGATCTGAGATTCGGAGCTCGACACAAGGTCTGAGTCTAGCCCGCTGATCCGTATTGTTCGCAGACTCTTGGGCGAGGTTGGCCTGTCGCAGACCTGACATGTCTACAGGAAGATGAATAGCACGGCTGATTGATAGCCTTATTCGCGGTCCACCACTCTGGAACTTTCATCTGAAGAGACCATGTGTCAGTGCTTCATCTTCTTTTTTCTGATTATGTTGACCGCACCCATCAAAAATAAGAAAGGGATGCAGCCTTCCATCAAGTCCCGTGACTTTTTATCATACTATTATATCGATGTTCCATCTTATCAGAATGGCCTGAGAGAACCATGCACGGGGTGACCGAGGTGGCTGCATGGAAATCACAATAAGCAAGAGAATCCAACTAGTAATAATAACACTACAAGAATTCAAACCCAGGGCTTCAATTTGAGCAAAATGGCAAGCCTATCCAACTAGAACAGTAGCACTCCAAGAAATCAACATTCAACTGCAGCATGGGAAAACTCTTTCAAGTAATTATATGATAACCAAGCCTTGCAAACCAGGCAGCTTTGCATCAAAATATTTATCATTTGTTTTGTAATTTTTTGATCCAATGCTAAATCCACTAATCACTGTCATGCCAGTTAGAGATCGCCATCCCCTCCAGCTTCATTGTTGCTTATTTCTCCATACAGCCAAAAAATACTGTGTTTCATTCAACATGTGCATAATCCCCGACCATGTGGAGATGGAGATCCGGTACAAGCAGCAAAGATACTGGCCAGAACTGATATCAGAAGCTCGAAGACGCTTGTGAGCTCTTCCTGACATGGTAGATAGGCAACCCTTGCTACATTAATACTTACAAGCAGTAAAGATTGAAGAAGATGAGAACAAATGATCAGCCACTTCACCTTCAAAAGCCAGAACTATATAGTGACAATCTATACTCTCAACGATCAAGTCAGGAATAAAATGTTCTCCAACTGGGGAAGAAAACACAGAAAATGCATAGAACAGAAGCATTTTTTGTTGTCATAATTGACTCCCGAAACATGCATCTAATTGCAGTTACATAATTGTAATTATATATTGAAATAATGGAAGCATTTGAGCACAAGTGACAAGTTACTTAAGTTCCGAAAGAAGATAGTTATTTTCACTCTAGATATGTTTCCCTCTTAGAAGTGAAGAAAGGTCTCTCTCTCTCTCTCTCTCTCTCTCTGCAGCTCAAAGGAAAAAAACTAATATACTGAAGAACAGAACTTGGAAGAGGGTGACAATTGGCATGTGTTGCAATTGTAGAACAACATTCATAAACTCTAAACTAGATTCGCACAATTGATTAATTAAACAAGCAAATTCAAATTCTCAAATAATCTTCACCCTGTCTACAGGAAGAAATATAATGATAAGTTCCCCTGCTCCCTCAGCGGCTTCAGTATGTTCCCCTTCATTATAGCCTACATTCACAATGATCTGCCCTCAGCCACATATTCAGAAATAGCAAGGATTCCAAAAATTCCAACATAATTATCATTTGCTCCTCAGGCTGAAAAAACATGACTTCATTATACACAGTCCAGATTGTCATGAACATTATTGCAATCATCGTTGCTAATGATGCCTGCAAAGTTAGTACATTTAGAATTTATTATCTAGCGGAAGCCACTATTCAAACTCAAAATTATCTTGCTATGTTCGCTACCTGCTCAACTTGGTAAGACCAAGGATTGCACATTTTGATGCTCATCAGACTACACCCTATTGATGAACTCTCCGAACTATCTCTGGCTATAATCTCAATTCTTGTGTTTCTAAAGCACAAATTTATGCTGACACCTGCCTCCCAGTCTGTGATTCTATTCAAGAACTACATATATTTATCTACATTTTGTATATCCTTGCCAGGACTTAAACTAGATGCACATTGTAATGCTTCCAGTTCTTCTGATAGTTTATAGAAGTTTATCCAGAGATCCTATTAGTTGCATGCCAGCGAACAGATCTTCGCTCAGCCACAAACATTGTATCTGTAAAACTACAATTCAGAGTACAAGGAAGGTGTCCCTGAAAACTCGTGGTGGAAAGTAAATCGGGATTGCCTTAAAAAAGAGGAACACATAATGAAGAGTAATTAGGAGCAAGTAAGCAGAAAGCAAATTGCTGGCTTACTCAAAAGCACGGACAAAAATCAATCCAATTTTAAGCTACTGGCTGTGAAATGAAGCAGCTCTTCCACACAGACAGTCAAGAAAGATTTGTTTAGGCTGATTTAAGTCCTAGAATGCCCATGGAAAGTACTGAATGGGAAAAGGTAGAATTACCTCCAACTTCTCTAAAGCTTGAGCAGCACAAGTGGATAACTGAGGTCCGTAATGATAACCTGCCATGACCAAAGAGTTCTCCATGTCACAACATTGAAAAGAAAGAACATTTAGATTGCACTCCCTCTAACAGAATTCCAGAAAAAAGAAGTTACACTATGATCCTCCTACTCCATAACCTATACTAGCAAGGTACAGGTGTAGAAGAACATAAAATACATCTATTTAGTAACAAAGACTAGCACATGCACGGCATCAAGATAACATTGGACATCCAGACAAGTTACTGAATTGTATAGCATTTCAAATCCTCTTGAAGATTAAAAGAGATGTAAAGGAGTATCTTTGTTGCTTACAAGATCTCAAGAATATTAACTTGTTGATACTGACCATTAACACAATTACTTTCTGACTTGGTTAAATCATATAAGATTTGTCAGTTTATGGACAGCTACAGTTACAGATTACAGTAAGATAGGACCCAATAAGGATCTTAAAAGAATATATAATTACATGATCAAAGATATTGGTATTGCCACTCTCCAATCCCACTGGAATTCTCCTACATGCCTTGATGAATGAAGCAATAAAAGGTAATGGTGGGGCATTGCAGTCCAACCTTAACAAATGTGCTAACAAACATTATCTGGAAGCACATTCTATCTATCTTCTACTTGTGTTGCTTTTTCCAACAATACTGGGGACTCATCTTTCTAGATTCCAAAATTTGCAAACATAATATTCTACCCTCTTCTCATTCAACCTTGTTGATATGAAACAGTCCCAGAATTCCTCTCCTTAGCTTATCTTGGGTGTGGATTCCTAAATAGTCTCCCTTGATATCATCTCCATAATTAACTCAACTTTCTACCACATTGATTTTGGTACCATATCAAGTTTCATCATCCAGAGAAGCTTGTCTTAATAAGAAAACCACTATTGCACATAGATAGAATTCATGCAAAACGTAGTAGTCAAACAGTGGACTGAAAGATGACCTGGTTCTGTCATTATTGTTGGCAAGTAGGATTCATGCAAGACGGATAAGTAAAAACTGTGCAACTCTGAAAACCCACAATTATCATTAACTAAACATACGAGGCATACAGAGTCAATCCTAAATAACATATTTACTTGCCAATAGTACGAATTACTATGGTAGCCATTACATGACTCCTGACTCTACCAGGCAATCATTACATTTATGTTTAATATGATCCAGATTATGAAAACTAAATCAGTGAAAACCCATGAAAGAAAAAAATCTTGAAGCTCAAAGCCGCATTCTAAATAAGCAACAGCACAAGAAAAATTAACGGAAACATATTTATGCTTACACGAATTCAGATATGACATTTTACATTCAACATTTGACACTAATGTATTATGAGTTCGTATAAGATGAGCAAGTTGCGTTTGTCTCTTCATAGGTCAAAACTGGCACAAATGAAAACCTCCTTTAAGAATGATCCCAAATATAGATTTAAATCTTACAGAGAGAAAGAGAGTAAAACTTAAAACATTAATTGTCACAGACAGCCAAGACAATGACTTGATAACCTATGCCTCTCAGTCACATAAAGTCTTTAACAATGATGCAATGCCTAATCATGACAGAACAATATTGCTGACTTCATAGAGAACATTATATGCCCAGATGATGAGCTTCCTACAACTGTCAAGTAGTGTCACTAGCAGGATTCCATAGATTTTTCAATTATATTTAATTATAATAATAGGAAATCTCTTGAAAAGATGGAACCTCAACATAATTTAATAAAAGAACTCCACCGTTCATTGGTAATCCTAGTTGGAATTAGCATATGCTGTAACATCATGATCATCATTAAGATAAATTCATTGGTAAAAAACCTGCAACAAGATCATGCTCTCTAGATTGATCATACAGCCACGACTAGACACAGTGAATTATTGGATATACCAAAGATTCTGCATGCACCACATGTTGTTGGCGCAGATCTAATTAGAGGATCTGTATGAGTTTACTAGAGGATTCGTGGAGAAGTCTGTCCTAAATCTGCTACTTTTGTTTGCTTTTTCTACTTCTCCATCATTTTCTTTTTGTGTGGTGGTTTGTTTTTTTGGAAGGGAGGGGAGTTGGTAAACCTTCATATCTTTTAAAATGTTAAAGAAAAGTTGTATGAGATTGATTAGAATTGCTGTTGGGGTAAATCGCAACCCAAAGGAAAAAAATCAGATAAGAGTTTTCTACAAAAAAAAAAAGAAAAATCCTATATGCATAGACAGCCAAAAATTTCTTTCCAATAAGTAGCAAACCACATCTCCGAGGAATAATTAGCATAACGGTTGTATTCCATAGTGTGCAACCATCACAACTGAAAGAACAAGCCTCTTGCATCAGCATGGAGCAGTGCAGGACTTAAACAATGAGTCGCGTGCAATACTCCCCAATTCCAATTGGGTGCATGCACGTAATTTACCAAATCCTAGAAAAGAATGCCATTAAGCATCCGGTAAAAACGAAAAAATGTTCTGCTATCTCTATCTCCCTCTCTCAAATTTATGTTCCCAGTTAACCTTTCTAAGAGTCACCTACATCTCCTTCATATATTCAAATATTACAAAAAAAATAAAAAGTAAAATTATAGATTTAGTTGTCCAAAGGTAATTCTCATAACAGAGACAAAACAGATTAAACTGAAAAAACTATGTTCAAACTCTGCATTTGAAGTTTCCATAAAATATACAAAAAAGCTATCACCTGCTATTAAAAAGAGGTAAAAATATTCATGTCCATCATAACATACAGGGAAATAAAAGCATCAAAATATCCTGCTAATATAGCTAAAATCATCATAACATATTAAGTTTCCATCAAGTCCAAGCAGAAAAGCATTTTAATGGTACAAGATAATGTCACAGTGTATCATGTAACAGATCTTATAACAATTCTAGATATAACATTCGTGCAATGCTTGGAACCAAGTAGAAAATGAACCTGCAAGTTAAACAAACTATAAAGCTAAACTATCAAAGCATCAGAAACAAACACAGTGAAGAAATTATGATGGTTACACTTACACTGATCTATGCAGAAAGCCTTTGTAGCTTCCGGAGGTGCTTGACAGCTGAAGAAACAGTGGAGATCTTCCTGCCCTTCTTGACGGAGTTGGCCTTCACCTTGATCTTTTTAACTGTGGGAGGGGTCTCTTTAATAGGGCCAGGAGGAATACCTTTCTTCAGTGCACTACCTCTCGGGGTAGCAGATGGTGGCAATCTCAAACTCTGGGGAGGCAAAGGACTGTGAGGCTTCCACACCAAGTTGCTCTTCATTGAAAACCGAACCTTCTTAGCACTCTTCTCTCCGCTCTTTCCAGCTATGCTGTCTCCATTAACATCAGTTCCACTAACAGTGGCCTTCCCCTCTGCACTCTTTGCTCTTTTTCTCTTCTTAGGCACGGTATCAGTAACCAGTTTTGCTGGCAGAGCATTCAATCTTTCGCCATCATTTGCCAAGCCAGCTTCAGCAGCAGCTTTCTCGAACTGCTTCTGAAGATTTGAGATTACACATTCATCAAAATTAATCAAGTCATGCGTTTCTGTAGCATCCCCATTAATATTCCCACCATTAGCAAGATCATTAAGCTCACTCAATGGTTTGGCATCATTAATTTCTGTAGTTGAATCCAAAGACTTCTTCTTTTTGGACTTGTTCTTTTTCTGAGTACCATCCAATGCTTTCTTTGTTTTCTTCTTCTCCTTTTTTTTCTTCTTCTTGAGTGGCTGATCGTCTGAAGCCCCATCACCATTTCCCATGTCCGCGTCAACTTGTTCAGAGTTATCTGAGAACATGGGCTCGGGCACCTTCACTGAATTCCCATTTGCCAGATGCTGGACTGAGATATGAACTCCGGATTTCTCTAAATCCTTCTCCAATTTGAGAAAACCTTCATGCAAACCAAACAGGACTTTCCTATTGCCCTGAAGTGTCTCAGAAGCCGAAGCAGAGTCGAAGAACCTCTTCGAAAAGCTCAACACCAAAGGAATTTTTCCAAATTTCTCGGCGTCACTGCCAGACTCCACTTGATTTCCAGCCTTCTCAACATCCAATAGCTTCACACCGTTCTGGAGCAAGCGCTCGAAAACATTCACCTTGATCTTGTTCGCCAAGACCTTATCAGTAGACTTCTCCAGCACAGAGAGGAAGGGCTTCAGCAGCACGTCTAGGGTTTCCACCGCGAGCGGGAGGAACTCCTTAATCTCATCCAAGAAGATCTCGGCGAAGTGGTAGCTGACGCCCTGGGCCGGGTATTTATCGGCAGCAAGAAGCGATTTTTCCGACAGAATCCCTATCAGGCGGGCGGAAAGATCGAGATCCCAAGCGTTCTTCCTGAGGAGAAGGAAGAGGTGGCGGAGGAGCCGCCGGATCAAGAGGTAGAACTTATCGAGGCGGAGAAAGTCGATGCCGGCCCACTCGCGGCGGACGGTGAGGATGAAGGCCTCGAAGTAGCGGGCGGCGAGGGGTGCGGCAAGGGCCTCGAGGAGATAGGCGAGGCGGTTGGTGAGGTCGATCTGGACGGGGAGCTTGTCGGAGTGCCAGACGCAGTAGAAGAGGCCCTTCCAGATCTTGAGGAGGTCGCCATCGGAGACGGCGGCGTCGAGCTGCTGGGGGAGCCAACTGGTGAGAGCGCGGACGGCCCGGTCGCGGGTGGACTTGTTGCACGATGCAAGGCGCTTCGCGATGGCCGTGCCGGAGAGGGGTGCCTCCATGACCATGGCAGCGGCCGGAGGGAGGAACACCAGACCGAAGCAGCGGCGGAGATCGAAGAGGCAAAAGGGGAAGAAGTTTAAAACCCTGTCCTTCTGATCGAAACCCTAGCCTGAGGAAAGAGCGGATTTAGCGCGGTCAACTTACCGCTTCAGGGAATGCCGGAATGGGAGCAATTCCAACGGGATTAGCCTGGACGGGGGTAAATAGGGAATAGAAAAATTGAGCATCGTTCCCAAAATATCCCCGTCTTGGTGGGGTTAACGATGCGTTCGAGGGAGACGGAAAAGGACGACATCGCAAGTGGGATGGAGGGTATCCATCAAAGGAGGCGTTGCAGCGAATAGTTTGTTCGTGACCGGGGGGATTCGAGGATGGTCTTCGTCGCCCTTCCCCCTCAAACCCTAATTTTCTACAGAAATCCTTCCTCCTCCCCCTTTCTGCTCGCCATCAATCTCTCCTCCGCCATTAGAATTCGCAAAAGAAGAGACATTGGCGCTACATTTAGAAGCAATGGCTCCTATTGGAGTAGTAATTCTCAGGAAGAGAAATCCCTCTCTCATCGCACCTCGATCGTCCTTTCTTCCAGGTTTCTTGATCCGAATCTTACTCGTTTTCTTTTATCTTATATCTTACAAAAATATTTTTTTATTATTTTCTTTGATATGAAGTAGAGAAATTGAAGGTGGTAATCCAATTTGATGGCTTCACAGGATTTGGTTGGGTAAATTGGACAACTGCTTTAACCTATTGGTCTCGGGAATCATCACATTCTCCACTCTATTCTCGCTCAGTCCCGTGGCTGATGCCGTCAGTGACCAGGCCTACTCCTTGACGTATCAGTGTGAAGATGTTGGGAGTTATTACCACGATGTTGATGGGTTGAAAGGTGCTGCATTGATGAAGAAGCTCAATTCCATTGTTTCCCCTCACCTATCACTGCCTTACAAAGAGGTGGGTGCGCGTAATTCTAAAAGGAGAATTTTTGTTCTATAATTTACCATGGAGGTTTGCAACATCTAGGTGTGGGATGCGCTCAAGTTTCTTGATGCAGCTGATATTGATAACCCAGAAACCTCCTCAGAAGTGTATGCACACTTAGCTAATTATCTCTCTCCAATTTGCTGACTTATATTTTAGCACTCAGTAATCGTGGATTCTTGTGTTTTTGTTAGATTACTAATCATTTCCTATCTAAATCTTCAAATAAAAAATGCAGAATTGAAATCTACTCACTGAGACCAGTCTCGAAGCTGTTGGCGGGAAAGCCAGAAGGATGGAACAGTGAGTTATCCTCAACTATAATTAAATTAAATGATAGCTACTCTGTAGAATCAGTTTTTCCCTTGATTGTTTTGTTTTTATTGCACATAATACTTGATGAATGCATTTGTTTATGCATGCACAAAACATTTTTTTTTAAAAAAAAAAGATAATTTGGGTGACAAAGTAGGAACATGAGATGCAAATGTGATGGGTTCTCTCGAAATATTACATCTCCAACACCTGAGTGAATGAAAGGAGCCAACATTTTTTTCCATTACTTTTTATGTCCCTTCGTGTTTGTCCTGCATGATACCAAATTTTCAGCATCCAGCACATTTTTCATTCTAGTTCTTGCTTCCATCTCAAGTATTGTTTTCAAATGTGGCAGCTTTATTTTGTAGTAATTTATGCTGCTTCATATTACCTGGAAACTTGAGAATGTGTCAGTAGTTATGGAAAGTAAATGGTTGGAATGATGCTGTCTCTGATTTTCCGTCAAATCAAGAGCCATGGAATTGTACCTATAATAACTGGTATTTGGTAAACCTAATTTCCATTCTATCTAGAAAATCAAAATCCCATACCAGTGTATTCAAATCGTAAAATTTATGAAACTTTCAAAGTGATTGTTGATAGAAAAACTTGCTTAGGTGATGTTTAAATTGTAATTCTTGCAAATCTCATGCTTGAACTATTTGACTGTGAAACATAGAACAGAGAATGGAGGAAAAGGAGTGTCAAGAATCCTGGGAAGCATATATATTTTACTAATACACTTTGAGTGATATGGTGGGATAAGTTAGCTATAGTCAAACTGAGCTCTTTTTTTTTCCTGTTTCATTTGCTTCTAGTAGTACAGTTTCAATTGCTAATAAAGTTGTTAGGTTCTTTTTGGCTTCCTTATAATCTTAAGCTGCTTACATCACAATAACCATACTCTTCTTTGCAGGAGAACACTTATGGCCTCGTTCATATGGCCTAACAGATGGCCCATCTTTAACTGATTTACATAATATTCGTCCTGCAGATGTCAATGGTAAGATGGTTCCTTCAAATCACAACTAAGTTCACGTAGATGCCTATCATGTGTATGCTTGCACGTTGTATGTACAAAACATGACTTATCCTGCCATTTTATGCTGAAGAACTGCTTGACATTTATATTATTTTACATATGAGCTACAAAAGTTCAGGGCCGCCCAAAAAAAATCTCTCTGCACTCAACACCACTCATGCCATGTCCATCCCCTAAATTGGACAACAACCTGTTTAATGTCCCGGTTCTTCCTTCAGTGTATCGGCTCAAGATGGCTTCGCTCCTGGAGCATATTGTGGTTGTGTGGTCCCTAATTTCTACATATACATTGAAAATTGCAGATCTTCTTTTTCAGTGAACTCATCAAGGGGAAACAAGTTCTATGGAGAATGTGTTGCTAAATCAACTCATTGTTTGATGCCAGCAAACAATGAAGCTGCTCCTGACACTGAAACAGACAAGGAAAGATGGGCACCACCTTTACAGGTCTTTGTTATATTCTTTAGACCATGTGATGTGCTTGGTTCTTTTAATATTGCAACTAGGTTCTCACTGCATCACCTTACTGAGTGCCACATTTGTCAAAGCAATTGCATATCATCTGATATTCCCTTATTTTAATTTTTAATTAATGCTCAACCATGGAAATGATAGATCAAAGTGAGTACTGAGCACGTATATCTATTTGGAAATTTACAGGCTTCAAATAGATATTATGAGATCAGAGATTGTAACCTTACTGTCATCTTAAGAGATCCCATGCTTGATGAAGCTTTTTGATAAATACCAGCCACATATCATGTTTTCTGCGCTTCTTGTAGAAAGAAAATGAAAATGAGAAAAGAGGTGTATGTTATGGAATTACCACAAGTTTTGCTCCACATGGGATACTGGGGAAGGACAAATGAGCTTTATCGATGTTGATATTTGTTTTGCCTTCAATTGCTGGAGGGTGAGAGAGAGGCTTCTAGAGGCTCGACATGGTTCTTCCAAAGCCACTTTTAAGGAATAGGAGACACCTCACTTTTAGAGTGTGGATTTGTTATGGAGGTTTAAGATAGTTTCAATAACAATGGTCAAGAATCATTGTCCCATCTTCCTAGGATTGGTTTAATTAATTCTTCTGCACCATTCATTACCATTAAGGGTTTAATGGTTTATCAATGCAATCTCAGACAGATCATTTTTTATAACTTATTTTGGCCCCACTCCTAATAGGAACATCCTTATGTCCTTGCACATTCCAATTTACTTCTGTCAGTTCACTATGCTGTCCTTATGCTTTCTTGTTATATCAAATATCTGATGATCCTTAATTTATACATTTAAAAATTTGTGTAATTCAATAACTAAAGTTACTATTATTTAGCTTTTGATAACATATAAAAGATCAGGATTCATGTACTAGGGGAATATGATTAGTATTCTCAAAGTACAACCAAGTTTGTTTCATACAACTAAAAGAAATGGCAGTTGCTGCTGACAATAGAAGCTTAGATATGATACATAGGGTGTATATTATCAAAATTTATCTAATATTGGTGCGCTTTAATATTACTTGGGACATGAGAAATTTTGATATAAAAATTAGATTTGACTGATTTTGGTCTATTCTGTAAGTTCTTGGGAAATAGTGGACTTAGATTTGCAAAAATGGTAAAATACTCGACACACCCTTCTCTGAGGCATGGTGGCAATAAAAGGTACTTTTGCAAGAATATTGGAAGACTGTGGAATTCTACAATCATGGGTTCTTTCTCTACTTAAGAGAACTTCTACTAAGCATGCTTCTTATGACAAAGGCATCTTTCTCTCTTTTCGTTGAGGGAATTTTATATCATAGTGGGACCTTTGGTGCTTTTAAGGACACAATGGAAGCTGGATTTTTTTCTTTACTAGTTTTAGAAAAGGCATTGAGATTCTGTATACTGTTGAATTTTGAATGACGCATGTACTCTGCAGAACATATAACAAATATGGGCCATTTGCTGTTTCAGATTTGTTCATCTCATGAAGTTTAGTCATTCATGTAGTTTATCCATCATGATAAAACCATTGATCAAGGTTCGCCATGTCGGTATCAGACCTTGTACCGAACCTCGTAATCGTATTCTATTCACGGTAGGGGCAAGGCATACTAAGTGTCAGTACGGTATGACTCCATATCAGTTTGGTACTGGTACGGTTTGGTATATCTGGTACTGCGAACCTTGACACTGATTTCATTTATGTTCCATCTTTCATATATAAAAGTACTTTGGTTTGTTAATTCACAGGTGAGGGGGGATATAGCAAGATCCCTGATGTATATGGCTGTATCTTATGGATTCCATCAGCCTGATGGGAACTCACATCTACAGCTTTCTGATTCCCCGAGCATTGGTAAGTTAATAATGATTGTTAACAAACTGAGTCATAATTTTATTTGATCACAGCAGGAACTTATCATGGATAGACAATAAAAAGGATAATCCATCTATTTGTTTCTTCATATAAAAGGCATCCTTAATCAACAAGTTAGAGCATGTATCCAGTAAAAAAAAAAAATAAGAACAACAATGACCTGTTTAAGCAGATGCAGAATCTTGGAGTTAGGCTAACTAGAAGATATTATAAGCAATAATTGAACTGTAATAATTAAGAATTATCTATACTGAGTTGCCTTATTAGTTTTTTATATATTGATATTCCTCTTTACATTTTGAACTGATGATCGATTTTCTCTTATGGTTTGTCAAAGCAGTTGCGATAGACCATGCCACTTGTGGAAACATAAGGAAACATTGCTAGGAAAATGGTCTGCTTTTGGAGCTTTTATGCTTTTCTCATTAAAACTGCAATCATCGTTCTATTCTAAACTTAAAACTAGATCCTTCATAACTAGCATATCAAACCCCAAGGTCACATGTAAGATTCCATTAAAGTTGGGGCATTATGTAAATCTTTAATGTTTTAACAAAATATTTTTGTAGAAAAATATGGAGGCCTGAGATTGTGAGATATCATTTATGATGTACTTTTTGATTTTAATTAATGACTGAGCTATGATTAAAGCTCATGTATTGTACAAACAGTTATGAGAAGGATCTCAGTTGCTTTTCAGGAGAATTAGGAAGTTCTCATTTCAAATCTTAAGGTCTATATTGTGCTCCAATCGAAGATTGTGATAACTAGATTTTTCTGCATGTTTAAGCTGCAAGTTTTATAGCTAGCTGTTATTGTGCACAATCGTGATTAGCAGTAGTAGCAGCAAACATGTAAAAGCAAGTTTATTCGGCTATCTTTTTGTTGAGAGAAAGCTTATTCAGCTATCAGAATCTATTATGCACTCACATTTTTTTCATTTTACCTAACTTACTATAGGAAGCATAAAATTCCTTTCTCATGACATTGGAAGGTTATATGTGAGCAATTTCGAGTTTTGATGCGGTGCTAGCACATATGTGAATGCCTAGTTCTTTTCACTGAATTTTGTATAATTTTAGCAAGTGCTTCTTATAGGGCTAGGTGGTAAAAGAAATGATGTTAATATTTATAAATGTGGCACCCACACATGTTTTGAGTGTTGTGTGAGTGTATCATATACATGCATAATTATGGTATTCATCTACATATATCTATCTACATATATCTATTTATATATCCATTCATCTAATGTATGTATTTGAGATGCATACTTCTTGCTAAATCATTAATGCTAGAGTTTAAATTTTTTTCAAGTTTTAGATAGTTTTATCGATCTCTAAATTAGCCAATAGATTGGTCTCAACAATTTAATGACCAACAACATTCCTCAATAGGAATAACACTGTATTAACCATCTTGATGCACAACTATCGCCAAAGAATTGTCATTTCATTATCAAATATTTGGCAAGAATTGTATAAATTGTATCACTCTTTGTGTGATCCAAGAGGATCGTCTAGCCATCGTGGACCAATCTGACCTCTTAGGGTAGGTCTGGATGGGGTTTGGGAGCAAGATCTACCACTTCTAGGACTTAGTTGCGAATTAAAACTTTTGGAAACCATAACTTCTAATCTAGAAGGAATTTGAGAACATGACAAAAGATGGTTGATATAGGAGTCAAGATCTAGCTTCTCTCCAAATTTGAAAAATTTGTAACATTTTTTTTCAAAAAATTCAGCCCCAACTAGGAGAGGAATCCGATCTGAATTCTAACGGGGCAGACTTCACTAATATAAGTAGAAGACTTGTACTACATTTTTGTATACATTCAAGTGGATGAAGGTAAAAGAGGTTTTATTGTGCTTTCTTCCCTATCTTTCTTTTTAACTAGAAGATGAATCTAGCTAAATTTAAAACACAGACCTCACTAGTAAAAACAAAAAAAGGACTCTGTATCACTTTTAATGATCTTTAATGAAAGCAAAGGGTTCAGATCTCTATTTTCGAAAATTATCTTATTTATTATTATTTTGGAATGTCTGAGCTGAGTGATTGAAGGAATTTCTTCTCATTGGATCAAGTTACTAGCGAGCTTTGTTCTTCTACTTTCTTCTACTCCATGCGTATAAAAGTATGGTACAAGGCCTTTATTTACACTAGTGAAGTCTGCCCTTTTAGAATGCAGATCATATTCCTTTCCTAGTTGGGACCAATTTTCTCAAAATGAAAAATATTATAAAATTTTTCAAATTTGAAGAGAATCTGGATCTCAACTTCCACATTAACTTAGTCTCAGAATCATCAAATTTCTCCCAGATTAGAAGTTATTGTTTCCTAAAGTTTCAGTTTGTGATTGAATCCTAGATGTGGCCGATCTTATTCCAAACCCTATTTAAGCCTACCCCAAGTGGTCAGGTTGGTCCATGGCGGTTCAGGTGATCTATGTGCGCACATGCATGTGTAAACACATGGCTGGCCTATGTTCTGGTGACAAGCAAAGTACCCGAAAATCGGTTGAACGTCCAACTTGTATTATGATAATCTTCTGTCATTGTATGAGATTCATATATTCTCTTCGTATATTGATAGATTTATCCTTTGCTTTTCTAACCAGATTTCAGTAAAACGGTTTTCATAAACTCATGTCAGCATATATTTCTTTTAGGAAGAAATGAGATGGGTCTCCTTTCTGCATTACTACAATGGAATGAACTTGATCCACCTTCAAGAGCTGAGCAGTTGAGAAATGAGAGAATATGCAGGCTCTACCAGCACAACAGGAATCCCTTCATTGATCATCCAGAATATGCCAATCTCATATGGAAGCATGGCACTCCAAGCAGTCCAACTGTGCGCAACACCTCGCCAAAGGCTTGGGTTAATGAGTTCCACTATAGCAATAAAGGCAAAGACCAAAATGAGGTGTGTTTCTCCACAAGCAAATATTTCATATTGTCCATTATCTTAAATCATGAAGACTTCTCCCATAAATGTGAAAAATTAGACTAAACATTGATTCTTATTTTATATTCAAGAATTGTCTAAGCTAATATGATGTTGTTACAAAGTATATGTTACATAAGTTTTCTGCATTCTTCAGATTTCACCTTTGAGGGCTTTATAGTTGAATTATCTAAACAAGCCAGAATGCATGGACCAGGTTTTTTTTTTGGGTGCGCGCATGCAGAAATATGTATATATATATCGCTATAGTTTTCAAGCAAGCATTAGAAGACTGAAAAGATTGCCAGCTATTTGAGTACTAACTACCAACATCTGTTTTAGATATAGTCTTAGATGTGATTGGCAGATATTTTAATAATTTTGGAAAATTTCAGTAACTTACTGGACTTGGTAGGACTGAGCAATTAAGGCTAAGCTATAGGTGGAATTATGCATCTAAAAATCAGCCTGGCCTTGGAAACTGCATTATGACACAAAACCAGGAACAAAGATAAAGCCAAACGCATGATAACTACTGCACAATCCTGACCATAGATAACACAAGAGCACCAGTTCTGTTGAGAACAAGGTAAATTAGCTGGTTGCAACTCTTGTGTATCGTCTTTGCAACTTTTTTCAAGCAATAACTTAAGCTACTCCTGGAGTAAATATTATAATGGCAGTTTATTCAATTGGTGCAGTTTATTGAGATTGTAGTTGGGCCATCAACTGATGCAGCATCCCTGAAGCTTATATTGTATAATGGAAGTAACGGAAGAATGTACAGGTCATTGTCACTGTCAGACAATGAAGCTTTTAGTGTCAGCAAAAGTGGATCAGGATTTCTCATCTACACGGCTTTTATTCCTATCCAGAACGGTCCTGCTGATGGTATAGCATTGCTTTCAGGCAGAGATGGAAAACAGTTTGAAGTGTTGCAGTTTCTGTCCTACGGAGGTACTGTCAGAGCGATGGATGCTCCGGCAAAAGGCACTGAATCTATGAATATTATGGTTCAAGAAACAGAAGGGTCATCAGAACATGATTCATTAGGATTGACAGGTCAGAAGCTTGGAGAGTACAAATGGTTAAAGTTCACTGGAGATGCAACCCCAGGAGAGCCAAATATTGGGCAGAGGCTGTAGGACCTTTATTTCACCAGATATTAGCACAAGTCAGGTGTCGTCACTGGTTTATCTAATGATAATAAGATATTGCTATTGGTGTACACTATCCTCGGTTAACAATTAATCAAGCTGGAGCCTGGGACATAACCTGCCAAAGTTGTTCTTTATCTGGCTATGTTGCTTCCTCATGTTGGTTGGAAATGAACTAGAATACAGATGTCTCATTTGATAAAAGGATGGTGGTTTCTCTCCTGATCATAGCCAAGAAGAAAAGAAACTTATGGCCACATTGAATAGATTCAGGAAAATTGGAGATTGGCCAGGAATCCTGCATCATCATCGTGGAAGTAGGGATACAGCGGGTAGTCTTTACTTTGTTTTTTCAGTCTGAGGATGATGGTTTGATTCTCGGACATTCAGCGTTCCCTTATGCAAGTATGCGATCTCTTGTTCCTTTCTGTCCCCTCCCTTGAAATGAGATTGGGAAATGGCATGTCTTTGTGACCAAAGTTTTATCTTTTAATGCGTATCTCTTGCTCTGGCAACATTGTTTCTCTCACTATTTTCAGATTTTAATCATAATATTCATTTATGATAATGAGATATTCCATGCGTGGGCTCATTTGTTTCCACAAGTCCAACAAATCTAGATTACCTAGGGGTTATGAATGGAGATGAGGAATGTAGCCATTCATTCTGTTCACCACTGTGTTGGACACCACTGTTGCGTTATTTTGGGACACATCAGATGATTGAGATTCTTTCATATATCTTGGACATTGCTGGAGAGGAGCTATGGATTTATGAGGAATGTAGTCAGTCTCTCCTTGTTATATGCTCCTGATAAATTTTTTTTTTATTCCTGTGGAAGTAACTAGAATTGCACCACACCATAACAGAACAGGTTGATTTCTTCATATAAATTGTATACATCATGCCCAGCTTTATGAAACCTTGAAAAATTAAAAAAAAGGTCTATTAAAGACACAAGATTCTTGATGCATGGGACTTGACATGTCTGTCTCTCTTATGTGAGCTAAATACAATGCATCTATAAAGAAACTGTAAAACTTTTTTTTTTTGGCCTTTTGTTGAGAATGGTGAACATTATTATTCCATTGAACCTTCGAATGAATTTACTACAAATGAAATGTGATTGCTTCCATCCATCTCTATTATCTCCAATCCCTGAAGCCCTCTACTTGCACCTTCACGTCCTAAAGTATAAAAGTTAAAAGGATATTTATTACCAATAAAAAATCAAGAAGATATATTAAAAGATGTTAAAGAAATACAAATTTTGCACTCTGATGAGCCAAGATTAAATAATACTCCAAAGCAAGACCACCTGATTTTTGCGAGGCACGTGCTAGAATAAGCTAATGCTCCACGTTCATACACAGAAGCGTTTCCGTTCCCACTTATATGTGCAGCGTTCGCACAGACGTTTTTTTTAATAATAAATACGGCAGTCGGTTTGACGATGACCCGTATGTTCTCGCGCCGTTTGTTATCCATCCGCTTTCCGACTTCTAACGGTCAACTGATGTCCGACGCTGCATTCCCAGAAGAGCACCCAGCACGCATTTTAACGCATTCCGTGGTCACATCGTGCTCCGCTCGTTCCCATACGCCTTCCAATACCACCTCGTAGTGCGAGAATATGGAATTAAATCTAATCCGTTCATCTTTTATTTTTACACCATTTGAATTAAATGATGATAAAAATCTTCTTGCAGTTAAATCACTCACCGTCTAAGATGAAACGTTCCACTGATCGACGCTTCATGATTGAATTTTTTTTTAAAAAAAAAGACGTGCAGTGGGTCCACCTTCCAACCAGTACCCCACCGTCGATCTGCGAAGGAACGGTGCCGGATCAACTAACGGCAAGACCGGGAGAGCGGGACCCCATGGGAACGTGTCAGAACCTGATTCGTCGGAGAATTGTTCCGTGTTCGGCATGATCGAGAGGTCGCCCGGTCCATAGCCGAAGCCGTTGCTGCCTCCCCGCCGCACCGACCTGCTCTCGTTTGAACCCGTCTCCCACCATCCCTGGGAACAGAAAACAGCCCTCTCGCCCTCTCATTGTTTGACACGTCGCAAGCCCGACCGATTCACTACTATTACACCGGTCAAACCAGCCACGCGGCAGTCGTACGAAACTCCCGTCATTGTCGCAGGCGAGATTCGTTGTTCCTGTGGGCCGTAAAACGCGGTGCCCTTCTCCTCCGCCGCAGAAGAGCCAGATAAAAGCACAAAAATGGCGTCTCTTTGCAATTCTTTTATTTATTTTACTTTTCTACCTCTGGTTAAATTTCTTAAATTCGATTATTTTATTTTTTCCAGACAACTATAGTAAAGGAAATTAGTATATTTAATTTCATAATTAAAATTTTACATTAATACCAGTGTTCTTGGCTTTGGGCCGTTGCTTCTTCACACTTGTTATACACCCCCCCCCCCCCCCCCACCTCTCTCTCTATTCCTTTATTCTTTATTTTAGGAGCCTTTTTTGGGCGCTTTTCCCTTCGTCTTGATTCAATTTCTAGGGTTTTAGCCCTCGGACCGGTTTTTTGTTGATCCCTCGAGCGGTCGGCGACGCTCAGGTTGTTCGCCAGGTACGATCCCGCCGGACGATTCTTGTTATTCCTTATTATTCCTTATTGTTTCTTTAATTTTCTAAGCGGGTTGGGTAAGTGTTGCATTCGTTTATTTAATTCTTGAGGAAAAAAAAGGATTTTTCTTGTTAACGGGTGTTGTTATTTTACTCTTATAGACATGTATCTGGAATTTGATCGAATTTCTATGATTAAAGTGGTTGTCATCATAAGCATTGTTTCTTTTTTCCCTCTTTGAGACGTCGACTTTGGTATGAACCACGATTTGAATCTGTTCTTCGCACAGCACATATTCATTGGGAGTTTTGAGTTTTTCGTGAAAGTTTAGTCGAAAGGAGTTACGAAATCTGTTTTCTTGTACAAGATTTCGTAAGTTTTCTTTGTGATGTATGAATACCATTTGAATCTCAAAGCGGAGGGTGATCTGGAACTGTTCGTGGAACAAATCTTGTTGGCCTTCAGAAGTTCTTGAATTGACCAAGAATATGCTCATCAGTTACGATGTCCATCACCTTTGGCGTTTGACTTTTTCTTTTCTCGTCGTATCTTTCATTTGGACATGTGTCTGGAGGCATAAAATATTAAATATCTGCCAATGTTGATCTGTTAAATCATTTTAATTTCTTGACGTTTCATCTGGGAATTTCGTTATTTGCCAAGTAGAATTCCAGGTTATTTTGCTCTTAGAAGGAAAAGAGATTGTATAATTTGCCTTTCACTTCAGCTTATTGCATTACCTTGCTTGTATTCATGTAATCCATTCTACAGCTCCATGTTCTCAATCTACTTTCCTCTTTTTTTTTTGACACCGACATCTGTGCATGGCTTGACAATATTGAACAATATGTGCAACGAACATGCTGTATTGCCATCTACATTCTCTATGCTAGCGTCTTCCCCATGAACCCTATTTTCTGGCAGTTCTGTCCTAATCATGCGTGAAACTTTAACTGCAGAACTCCTCAAACTTCATTTCGAAACCAAAGCAGACAGAGAGTGTTTCCATTAGGGCGGAGGAAGATATGTCGGTGTCAATGAGAGAGTTGGATCCTGCTTTCCAAGGAGCAGGACAGAAAGCGTATCCTTTACCCTGTCAATTGTTTCACCATACAGAACTTCCATACTTAGCTTCTGATTCTCTGATTTTAGAACATTTATGCCTCATATTTGAATGTTTGCTGTGGATATGATGAACATTTCATGATTATTTACTCATACAGTGTATCATGATACACCTAAAGTCGTAGATGTGATTAGATATTTGTATCTTTTTACCTTGTCCCAGCTCATAAAATACAAAACTTTTTGAATCCATATGAAGGGCATTCACGTGACATTTCGTACGAGGTTATATACAACGCCATTATTACCTCTTTTTACATGTTTGCAGTGTGGAGTTTGGCCTTCTAACGGTGCCCTCTACCATGGTGTTTGCCAATTTTCAATAATTATCTGTGTTACTCTAACCTAATAGCACCAGATAAGTCACGTTCAGATATCACTGGCCATTTTGTAAACTTCTCTAGTCCCTTTTTTTATCAATTGGTACATGCGCAAGTGACTCCTAGATAGAGCCCTGGAAGAATCAATGTACCGTCTTGTAGAAGTTTACATGCATTTTGCCTATGAAACACTTCTTTGGGGACCTCTTATCGGGGTCCTCTTATCAATTGTTTCATCAGTTCATGAAGTTCTCCTTTTCATCTTCAGTTGCCTCCAGGATTGTTGAATATAAATCGAAAGTTTGTCTCGTATTTCTTCTCTCATGAGAATTGTCCTGAGTACTTATTGATATGTTGACTATGTAGTTGTTTCAGAGAAATTTTTATTGGAGAACATGCTATATAATCATTTTTTCACCTCTGAGGTAGAGGACTAACTGTTTCATCTTTAGAGAAATTTGTTTCCATAATTGATGAGATCAGAGGTGGTGGTACATTAGTGTTTGGGAGGCAATATATTAGGATGCGATACATGGTTTGTGGTATAAATTGGTTTTTTTCTTGCAGCATTTTGCTTCGGACAGAGAGGATGCCAAACAATGTGGGGGAAAGATAGCTTCAGTTTGTAGCATGGTTTTAACAATGGACAAAAAGTGCTGCAAAATAATACTAGAATAATTTTAGAGATGAACTCAAATATATGCGAAGTGTTGAAAACAAAACCATTCTTGAACATGAGGAAACAACAGGGAAATGCTACAACTTACAACTGTACAAGAAAATTTTGAGAACTATTTTTATCTGCATGGTTGTTATGGATCTCTACTATGGCAAATTTAACTCAATATGCAATTCCATGCTTCACAATGGTGTGAAAAAAAATGACTCATAATTAGACAAAATATATTGGCGCTTAAAGACGAAAAACTCCTTGTTCACAGGTGACAGAGAGGTTACTTTATGGAGAATGATCTACAAGTATATACCATTCAAGTGATCGTTCCCTACAACCAGAACACACACACACACACGCACACTTTCTCTCTGTCACTACATGAACTTTGCTGATCTAGTACTATGAAGAAAATTATAGGCGATGTACACTTCTTTCCTAACGTTACTTTATTCTCAAGATTAACAGTTAATAGGTTACTCCTTTTGTTAATGTTTTTAACAACCTAGTTGAGTGTCATGGGGTGCATAATATGGCAAAAATGTGAAGTAGGGCCTTTAAACAGGCAGAGGTTATTCAGTGTATTGACTGCTTCTGTAAACATAAGCACACACATCCATGCAACTCATTTTCAAATTTACAATACTAATTTGTCATATTTTATTCCTAATAGCCTTGTAAGTACAACCTAGTGCTTCTTGGGATTCATATTTTAATTTTCCTTGAGAAAACATAGAGGGATTGAAATATGGCGTATTGAGAATTTTCATCCAGTTGCTGTCCCAAAGTCCTCTCATGGGAAGTTTTTCACAGGGGATTCTTACATCATTCTGAAGGTACTATTACTAGACTTATCTAAAGTGCATGCATGAAAAAACATTTGTTTGTCTTTAGCTAGTTGTACCCACGTTTTTTAGAAGTATGAGCTCATAAAACTCTGCATAAAGGTTCATATATTTGCATCTTTGGTGCATGTTATAAGTGCTTTGACTACTTTCAGACATTATATTCTTTTCACCATACATTTACCTGTTTTGTATTCTTTTCACCGTACAACAAAGTCTTAAAAAGTCTGACAGTACTTCATTGGTCTTCCTATTGAGATATGTAAAGGGCTTTGTTCTAGCTTTTAGGTGATACAACCTTGGAGAATGTTGATTTCCCCTCCTCTTAAGATCTTCTTCGAGATCCTTGATCTTATTCAATTATGCATGGTAATTTTTTGGCACAATCTTTCTTTGTATCCTCTGCATGAGATTTTATGATGTCATTAAATAAATTTGGCTCCTATGACCATTGCATGATTTTCACTCTTGAAGCACAGAAGACGTAGGCGGTACTGTTATTAACATATGTGCAACTGCAATACAACCTATTTGTCCTATATATTACCAGAATCCATAGCAATATAGTCTGAAAGCTGAATGTACCTAAAAATGCTGATCTGAATGGATCCAAAAAGCAGTTCTCTAAATCTTAGAAAATCACACAGAACTCCAAATAGAATAAGCAACATCGACTTGCCTTATTGAGCTTCTTATAGATTGAAAACCCGGAGCTACTTTTGGTTTTGAGGCCTGATAGAAATCTTCATATATTCAGAGAGATGAGTTGATACTTATGGATGAGGCTCACATGGAACTCTACATCAAGGGATTCCCTGCTTGGATTCCTGATTTTGGGTGAGGCTTCACACCCGATCTTGGGTGACATAAGCAATTTCTAGTCACATAGGAGCATTTATGGTAATAGAACAATAAGCATCAATATCTCGATCCCTATATGTACATTAAATATAGTCTCATGATGTAAGGGTGGCTATGGATTCCCTTCTGTTGCTTTATTTTTTCTTTTACATGCTACAAATTACCACTCCTGGAGCGAAATATTCATCTTGAGATAGTTAAAAATTCAGACATGAGGTATTGGCTTTGTGATTATTGGCAAGTACAGTCAAGTCATGAGTGTCCATGATGGCTCAAATTAGTTTTGAAAA
Organism: Phoenix dactylifera; assembly: GCF_051530095.1. NCBI lineage: Eukaryota > Viridiplantae > Streptophyta > Magnoliopsida > Arecales > Arecaceae > Phoenix > Phoenix dactylifera. Next base: position 2,054,821 of record NC_143201.1, read on the forward strand.
GCATCAATATTTGTTACAGCTACTGACACACATTTTTATATTTGTATATTATCTCGACAAAATCACTTCTGTAAGTTAATCATATCTGTTTTTTACCTTGGGGTTATTTAGCTGCCTTAAAAAGTACTCTGTATTTCCTAATGTAAGAAAGTGGTACTCATGTCTTAATATGTGCCAGGACTCTTGCATTGCATCAATTTCCTATTCTGTACCTTTCAGTATGCTAAATTATTGGACTTAATACAGACAACTGCCTTAAAAAGTGGTGCTCTGCGTCATGATATCCATTACTGGCTTGGAAAAGATACAAGCCAGGTGAGCTGTGAAACCCTCACTCTACTTATGTTTCAATCATTTACCTTTTGAAGAATAGTTAGATGCTTGTGCCTTATGATGATTGTTGAATGTCAAACTACAAAGGATGAAGCTGGGACTGCTGCCATCAAGACTGTGGAACTTGATGCAGCCCTTGGTGGACGTGCTGTTCAGTATCGTGAGGTTCAGGCCCATGAAACCGAGAAGTTCCTGTCTTATTTTAAACCATGTATCATTCCACAACAGGGAGGGGTGGTATCTGGATTCAGGCATTCTGAAGTAAATGAACATGAGCATGAGACTCGTCTATATGTTTGCAAAGGAAAACATGTTGTCCATGTAAAAGAGGCAAGTTTTCTATGCATATATGAGCTTACCATGAGAAAACATTTATTTTCAGGGCTTTCTGAAGTTTACTGTGATATTATCCATTATGTTCAGGTTCCATTTGCGCGGTCATCCCTCAATCATGATGACATATTCATTCTGGATACCAAGTCTAAGATTTTTCAGTTTAATGGATCCAACTCATCTATTCAAGAGAGGGCTAAAGCTCTTGAAGTTGTCCAATACATTAAAGATACCTATCATGATGGCAAGTGTGAGGTTGCTGCTGTAGGTAAGTTTACTTTGTTCTGACCTGCCTAGTGGCTGAGTAATTGATGCAGAGCTAAAATAATCTAATGTTTTGTGCTTGATAGAGGATGGAAAGTTGATGGCTGATGCTGAGGCTGGAGAGTTCTGGGGTCTCTTTGGTGGCTTTGCACCTCTTCCGAGAAAGGGAGCCTCTGAGGATGTAAAAAGTGCGGAGGTCTTTTCTGCAAGGCTTCTTTGGTAAGTTGTCTTTGTAAGTTGTAATAAGATCTTGTGAATTTTCTATAGAGTATACACTGGTCTAAAATTTTCTCAGAGAAGATGTGATCACTATCGTATTTTTTTCTCTCTAAGAGAAACTTTTTGTCTCTTTAAGTGTTGAGAACGGGCAGCCAGTGCCTATTGATGCTGATTCATTGACAAGGGAAATGCTACAGACAAATAAGTGTTACCTGCTGGATTGTGGTATTGAAGTTTATGTGTGGATGGGCAGAAATACATCTCTCGAGGAGCGGAAAAGTGCAAGCACTGCTGCAGAGGTAATAGCGATGCTTCCCTTTAAAAGGCTTTTCTGTCATTCGGTGGTTTCAATGGCAAAGTGATATGCTCATATGTATATTTCCATCCAGGATTTAATTCGTGAACCTGACCGACCTAATGCTCATGTAATCCGTGTTATTGAGGGATTCGAAACTGTCATGTTTCGATCAAAATTTGACACATGGCCGCAGACAGCTAATGTAACAGTGTCCGAAGATGGTAGAGGCAAGGTCGCCGGTCAGTAAGAGTGGAAATCAAACCTTTCTGTTATTATTAGAAATATGGACTCCTTTTTTTTCTAGTTAAAATATAAACGTAGTTATTGAGACTGTTTATTACTTGGTGTTTGGTAGCACTTCTAAAACGCCAAGGATTGAATGTGAAAGGCCTTATGAAGACTGATCCTGTCAAAGATGCTGAACCTCAGCCATATATTGATTGCACAGGCAATTTACAGGTACTGTAGTGATTTGTAGCTACTTGAAATTGTTCTATGTAATACTCTTTTCTAGCAGAGAATAATGATTGCTGGATACACTTCAAAAATGAGTTCAGATGTTAGTTTTTGTTTATGGCATCAATGAACAGGTTTGGCGTGTTAATGGCCAAGAAAAGATCGCTCTTTCATCGTCTGATCAGTCAAAATTTTATAGCGGAGATTGTTATATTTTCCAGTATTCATATCCTGGTGAAGATAGAGAAGAATACCTTGTTGGCACTTGGTTTGGGAAGAAAAGCATCAAGGTAAATTAGCATCTTTCGTCTATCTTGTTTTGACAAGTAAGACCTAAAAAAGCACCATGAGTTGATGCTGGAAATGTTTCAGTTCCAAGGTTCATTCTGAGCTAGTAGATATAAATGTTACAACCAAGAACCATAGTATTTTCATCAGTCTGTTAGTGCTCTCTCAGTGTGGGGAAAAAAATCTAAAATATAACATATATTAGCTAAGCAGACTTATCTCAGTAGGTTGGAACACCTTTACTCTGTTCGTGCACTTGGAATTGGTTCTGCTTTTCTGGGCTCAATCGTGGAATTTTGTACTCCCCCCATATTCTCAACACCCAGACATGCACAGGATCTGTTGCTGAGATTTTGTTTTAGTTCGGTCCTATGATTTATAATTTGTGCCTTTTTTTGAAATGGTAATGCAGTTTGCTATATGAAACCGTGCCTTGATCTGTTGTTCTCTAGATTCTTCATATTTAGGGGAATCTTGCAGTGTCATTTCGGTTGAATGAGCTTCTAGTTTCTCTCTTACTTAGAGTTACCTTGGCAATGAAATTCACCAGGGATTGATAATAAGTTGAAACTGGCAAAAGTTCTCAAACTTTCATGGATGTAGATATAAACTGGCCTCATATGGACGTAATAAGAGTTGCTGGCTAAGACTTATCGGCCTCTTAAACAATGGTCATATCTCATTGCTTTTATTAAGAGAAAATTGATTTGGTGACATAGATCTAGTATAGTCTCGAAAAGATTTTTCCCAGAATTTTGTCTCAAACTTTTTCTTTCTGAGAATGGCTGAGATTTCTATCATTAGCATAAACCCAGTTTTACAAACAACAAAAATTCTAATTAAATATACATTGACAGTGGTCCACATTAGGGAGAAGTGGTCTGCAGAAGTAAATAATCCTTAGTAAGTATCGTCCTAGGTTCAATTTAGACAATCAACTTTCACATGCTATAAACTAAGTTCCCCTGCTACAGTTGAAATTTCAATAGTTTTGCTCTCAGTCGAGGTATAATATACAAGGTTCATGGTGGCTGGAAAGCAATGAGATGGTTTGGTAGTGGTCTTCATTAGCCTTTTTAATAGAGAAGTTTGAGTGTGGGACTAACTGGGGGAAGATAAGTGCAATAACTATCATAATTATGAGATATTATCAATCAAAAGAAATATTGATATAACATCTTATTAGGCTGCCCGTGCATGCACCTGACTATCAACAAGGAGGCTAATACATTAATAGTTATGTTCCATCCACCCCAGGCACCTTCCGCCCTCTTGCAATTCATTTTTGTATTGGCTGAAAATGCTTTACCTATTATTTGTAGGTAAACGAAATTATTCCTTTACAAGTTTATGCTGGGGACAAATATCTGGTACCTGATGTTGAGCACCAACCCAACCCCACCCCGCCCAAATGCACACATGCACACACATGCAGAGTACTTGGCATAGTGCATGAACACTATTGTCTTGTTATGTCTTACCCTGCTTTTTAAGCATTTTATTTTCGATCTTTTTTCTTTAATACCTGATAAATAGCATTTGATCCCACATCAGCACCTTTAGTTGCATCCTTGATGTTGTGGCATCAATTCTCGCTTATGTGTAAAAAGAATTCTCTGTTATGAATTTATTAAATAAATCACCTTATTTCAGTGTGTCTTTAGCCTGTATGACCTTCTACTGCTGATTTTCTGTTCACAAATCTGGCATTTTTTCTACTCTTTAATGCCAATTAGTGTAAATAACTTAATGCTGATCCATAATGCTGTAGATCCTGACATATTTTCTGCGTGGTAGCATCCTTCAGAACTTCTCATGTCTGCCTAGGTGGTTGGATAACATTATGTACAAAGACGTTAAGGAAGCTTAACAGATCTTATTTTATAAGTGAAGGAAACACAAACTAGTTTTGATTGTCCAGTGCTATTCTTGTTGTCTCTCTGTTTTTTTTTTTAACTCATGGATATTTCTTCCCTTTGTTGGAATCTTGCCTTTTACTTCTTAGACTCTCTTAATAAATAACTCTCCCTTGTATCAATGCTTCAGCCATCTATGTTGATTGATCAAAAGAAAAGTTTATCTCAACTATAGGTTTCTATGAAGACATATGGGCAAGACAACAAAGGCATCCCAGATTAGGACTTTTGTATGTGAATCTTCAGAGTTCTTCTACTTGCGCTTGTCAAAATTTGGCCTCATTAGACTGATGGGTTTGCCCAGACAAAGCAATAAGATGAAACTTCACAGTAGTCCAAATCACCGCCTCATATAGGAACCGTGTTTTTAAAATTTTAACAGGTTTCAGAATTCTGCTGATTGAACCAAGTGGGGTGTCAAACTGGGCATATACTTATTTTGTCTCCATTTCATCCAAAAAAAGGACTAGTTTACTTTCAGACGCATTGTTCGCTAAGAAAAATATGCAATATTTTATCCATGTGATAGATCGTACCACTGCTAATTGACATTTAATAACTTCGCATGATTTCTGAATCTTCATGCATATATATATATATATATATATATTTTAATTATTATGTGATGTATGTGCAATGCATTTTCTTTGCTTCTTGGAGACACTTACCAACCAAGTACTGAAAATTTTTAATAGCAAGGTGTCAAAGTTTCTCATGATGTTTCTTTCCTGTGTTTATCATGTGTAATTTTTACTTCTTTTGACTCCTTTAAACTTGATACTTCTTCTTAGCTGTCTTGGCTATATTTTGAAGCAAGGGTTGCTACATCATGGTGCTGAAACTGTCCACTATGGTGCTCTACCTTCCTCTTTCTTCCCCATTCCTGTGACACTTCAAGTTGGGGTCAAATACTTAATGAATTTGTCATTCATCCAACTTTGTTCGACTAACAATGTACTTCATGGTTCTAAGAGTCAAGTGACTCTTAGAATTAGGTGAGAAGCTGATGCATTTTGACCTGAACATGGGCTGAAATTAATTCCAACAAGAAAGTTATAAGCCTCAGGACTAACCTCCTTTATACATAAGAAAGTATGTTGCCTGGTAGACGAAAAATTGGTATTGGATAGGTTCTCTTAACCTCAGTTGCATTTACTATTGGTTTAACTATGTCTCCGGTTGCTAGCAGTTCTTAATTTTAGATCCATCTAGTTGTACACTGTAGTTGATGGTAGCACAATCAGGTTGTGGAAATGGACAGATTCTGCATTTGACTAGCAACAGAAGAGTTGGTGTTGGACATTCTTCACCATTTGATAAGAAATCTACACAAAGATATACATAAATAACTGCAAGTAAAAGGAGCGAGAGGTCTTTGGAGGAAGCAGAGGTATAATTCATCCATCTTTGATAATAAGTATGAAGGGATCGCGTTGCTATAGTCTTATCAACTTTCACCAACATCTAATTCCTTTTTGAAATCTTGTAATGCATGACTTTTATTCAACAATTTGAATCAAGAAAGGTCCATAATATAAATCAGCCGCAGAATCACAATTCCCTTTTAGTAGTGCAATCTCAATGTTAATCTTATTATCTAAATTGTGAATAATAGAAATTGATGAAAATCATGTGATTTGCATGGAATTGGGATTCAGGAGTCCTATTATGAATCTTAATTCAGATTGGTATTTATGGTCCCGTAAGTCATGCTATTCGTGTTCGGAGAACATGCCTTGGTACTTGATGGGATGATTGCGAGGTTATAATCCTTTCATTCCTTAAAGTATTATCTTCTCCATTACTTCCAAACTTCTCATGTTTCATTGATTTTTCATCTAGAAAAATGTAAAAAGAAGAGCACATATGATATTGTTTACAGTCCAATATGTTTTCTTCTGTCTACGATTTCCGAATTGGTTTCTGATTGTTATAATGTTAATTCCATGTGTACACACTGTTTTCTGATGTGTCTCTAAGTTGAAAACCTTAGTTCTCCAATTACAGTGTTAGCATTAACCATGCTGGTTAGTCTTGAACAAGTTTAGTACCTTTTCTTCTTCGTGATGGGATCAAGTAAATTTTTTGGAAGGCATTGCCTTTTGTGGAATTATGTTGTTAAAGATATTAAACATGCTCTATCTAATAAAGGAATACATATATTGACTGTGGGTATTGATTCTCTATATATTTTCTTGTATATTGTTTCTTCTATTGTTGAATGCAGGAAGAGAGGGCCACAGCTATCTCTCTCGCTAAGAAGATGGTTGAATCTTTGAAATCACAGGCTGTTCAGGTACCTACCTGGATTATTTTAAAAAAATGATGAAATTGACTGATATTATTTTTTTATATACGTTTTCTTTCTATTGTTTTTGAGTTTCATGAATTAAATTTCAGTGGATTCCTAATTCATTTGCAGGCTCGCGTGTATGAAGGGAGGGAACCTATTCAGTTCCTTTCAATATTCCAGAGCTTTATCGTGTATAAGGTTGGTTTCTATCATCAAAATATTTGATGCGAGGTGGTACTTTTTCGTTTGTAAGTCCATTGAAGGCTTTGATTTGCAACTTCTCAGGGCGGTGTTAGTTCTGGTTATAAGAATTTCATCGCTGAAAATGCAATTGCTGACGAGACATACTCGGAAGATGGGCTTGCACTTTTCCGAGTTCAGGGTTCTGGACCAGACAATATGCAGGCAATTCAAGTTGATCCGGTAAATGTTACCGGAATTAGTTTGCAGCTTTTTTGTGAATTGAAAATGCTTGAACATTGAAGAATTCTTGTAAGTAGATATGGAGTTTGCTGTATGTCTCAAATGATTTCTGAAGAATTGAATGATAAAAGATGCTGTGTAGGTTGGTGATTCTGTACCACTGATGCTAATGTTTGATGGAGCTTTACCTTTTGGAATGTGGAGATAAAAATTTCAATGTCTTTTATAAGCGATACCTTTCATTTGCCACTTCTTGTCACATGCCCTCGTTACAACTCGCAACCTTGCAGAGGATATTGTTGTTTTTAATCTCAGCTGTACAAATGAATATTGTGAATTAAATTTTCTTCCCATATAGAAGATAGCATTTAATAATACTTTATTCAGGTGAAATTATTTCCATCATAAAGAATCTTAGCTAATTCTCAGTTTTGTTTTGATCAGGTGGCATCGTCTTTAAATTCATCTTATTGTTACATATTGCATAGTGGCAGTACTGTTTTTACATGGTCTGGAAGTCTTACCACCTCTGAAGACCAAGAGCTTGCTGAGAGACAGCTAGATGAAATAAAGGTGTGATAATTATCTTTCATTAGATTCAAAAAGGTTTTGTGAGGATTTACATGCTCTATAATCCAAAAACTATGCACTTCAGATTCTTTTTTATTTACATATGCTTTAATGTCATATCATCATATTCATGTTTAGTGAAGCTACTATCATATATTCTATATAAAAGATGCAGGTGTTTTTGATATCTTCAAAAACAACAAATTTCACATGCTGTGTTGTTAATGAATTTATTTCATCTCTTTTTAGAATCGCAGCCCCTAATTTAAGTAGGTTCTCTATCTTAATTTGTTTGTATATAAAAAGCTTCTGGTGGTGTCAGGAGAGTGATGTTCAAAGTATGATGCTAACTCTTCACATTTTTCACAAGATACTTTTCTTGCCTTGTAAGTTCTTTCTTTAAAAGTGATGTTTAAGTGCTTTGGTAGAGGACTATGATACCCCCATCACTATAATCAACTTATAGAAAATTCATGCAATATAAACCAAACATCTGCTGAGCGGAACTGAATAATGACCTAGTGATATCTAATAGCACATCAACACTGTAGATAACTTGATGCATATGTGTACTGGATCATTTTATTTTGCTATACTGTTATAGTTTCCAAAGGATACAACTTGGTGGGTTTCCTTGTTGTTTCAACCCTGGCAGACTATATTGACTGATTACTTTAGCCAGCTAGTAAATCAGTGAAAAGTATTAGCTAGATTCTTCCCCTGTGCTTGGAAACGAAGGTCCATATCAAAGTCCACTGAACTGGTACCGGGACTTTTACCGGTCGGCGCCCGGTATGGTTCAATAACGCCCTAATTTTTTTTAGAGTTTTCAAAAAAAATTAATTGGTAATTACTCTTTTCAAACTTTTTTCTATAAATTTAGTCTAATTTGATTTTTTTGATGTTTTTTTAATATTTTTTGATGTTTTTTAATATTTCTATGATCCTAGTTTAACCTAGATAATGCATCTTATTGCTTTATAATGAATAAATCTTATTGTTTGTGAATTTTTTGGAAAGGAAAGCCGCTTTCAAATTGCGTTGGAAAGGCCTTTTCGGGCCTTCCCAATGCCACTCAATGCCTTTAAAAGGCATCAGGTGGCAGTGGCAATAATGCCATACCCAATTCGGTTCGAAATTGGGTTGACTCGGTGCAAACCGGCTGATAAAGGACCGATTCCATCCGGTAAAGGAAGTTCCGGCCGGTCCAATAGCAGTTCCGGGTGGAACCAAATAGAATAGCCGAATCGATCCAATTTCGCATTGGGTCGGCTCGATACTGTCTGAACCGGGTGGTTCGGCCCGATTCGGCAGATCCTGGTCCATATAATTGAGATAGGCATATCTAACTTTTGCGACTGCTCATAGTATATAATATCAGATGTTGGAAAATGCTACAAGTTACAACAGCAGAGTAAATTACAAGTGAAAGAAAATGGCCATATATCATGTTCTTGAAATTCTACTATTAAATTACAGTATGCTTTCCTGATTCACAAGTATTCCTTACATGGATGGGTCCACAAGCTCTGATTTCTGAACTTGCCTTCTCTGACAATTCACTGAATAGCATGAACCACTGCAGGCATCTAATTACATTCATTGTTAGCATAAAACATGAAGCTTGTGATTTTTTAATTTAGTTGGGTACTTTCATGTGTTATAAGTACTAAATCCTTGTAAATCTTCACAGCCAAATGTGCAGTCCAAACTGCAAAAGGAAGGAACAGAAACTGAACAATTTTGGGACTTGCTAGGAGGCAGAAGTGAATATATTAGTCAAAAGGTTGGAAAGGAACCAGAAAATGATCCTCACCTATTCTCTTGTGATTTCTTAAAAGGTAGCTTGTTGTAGTAATTTGCTGTCTTTTCTTTTGTTGACATGTTCTCTTTTATATGGAATTTTACTAATGTGCTAATATTTTGTTTTATATTTTTCTGGGCACTGCGGCGTGCAGGTGATTTAAAGGTGTGTTATAAGTATAACTTTATCTGGAAGAAAGACTTCATTACCTCTTATCGATATAATAATAACACAACATCTGACAATCTCTTATTTTCTTTATGCTGCTTTATCTTTGGTTTTAACTATCGCATTATGTACTTTCAGATTACAGAAATATACAACTTCACTCAGGATGATTTGATGACTGAAGATATATTCATTCTGGACTGTCATTCAAACATCTTTGTTTGGGTCGGACAACAGGTGGATTCCAAGAGCAAATTACATGCCTTAAGTATAGGAGAGGTATGGAAATAATATGCCTTTCTTAATAGCAGGAATACCTCATCCATCAGATTTTTCTCCAAATATAATTTCTTGGTCTGGTTCCTTATTTTGTGTTTTCTACTTTTACCAGAAATTTCTTGAACATGATTATCTTTTTGAAAAACTATCTCAAGAAACTCCGATATTTGTTGTTATGGAAGAGAGTGAGCCACCTTTCTTCACTCGTTTCTTTACATGGGACTCTGCAAAATCAGCTGTAAGCATTTAAGTTTAAATTATGTAAATATCATTCATTGTAATTGTTATAACTGTATGAACTTACAAATTTTTCATGGCAAGTTTTCATCTTCAACTTTTCTTTTAATGTATATTCTGACTTATTTTTTTGAATAACCAGTTGCACTAATGTTTAATATAACAAGCAATAAACCATTAAAAATGTGGATTCCACAAAAACCTGCTTGGGGTGTTTAGAAGCCAAAAATTCTTGAAACTTGGTCGACTATTGGTTTTATGTTGTTTGACATATCTTTTGGTTGCAGATGCATGGAAATTCATTCCAGAAGAAGCTCACAATTGTGAAAAATGGAGTCACTCCGGTTGATGTAAGATAAGATCTGTAACTGTTTCAATCTCAAAGTATGCAGACTCAGATAGTGATTGGCTTTTTTTGCTTTAAAATTTTCTTTGTTTTTTTTATCCCCTCTGAATTTGTAAAGGTTTTATAGATTAACCTGTTAAGAGATAATCAGAAATGCGAAGCCATGGCATGGCCAAACGACCTTATGTTCTTAGCATCCTTGTGTTTTCAGAGATAGCCTGGCTGTAATTTTATTTCTTTTTCTTGGTTTCTAGTATACTGCATTATGTTCTTTTTTCCCTTAAATTCTTTGCTTGCTGATAAGTGCCTTTTATCAATCATTTGGTGAAGTAACTGAGTTGATAGCCAAATAGAGGACCTTACTAATCAGCTTTGTAGAAGGAACTGTTGACTTGTAAATTTCCAAAGAAAGCTTTTTATCTATTATTTGATAACCATATTCGATTCTTGAACTACAAACAGTCCTGCAGAACCCAACTCAGGGAATTCAAGGAGTGTATAACTTTTATTATTTAGTCAACTAACCAACTTGCGGCATAAATCCTTTTGTTCAGGAATAAATTTTCCTATGACTCTTCATAGACCATATAAAAAATAAAGTAAGTTAAAAATGTCTGTAAAATTTTGAGTACTTACTCAGCATGATATTCTTGTTTATCTAGAGAGGTGCCATTGTCATTCTCGTGTTTTGAGCACCTCAACTTCTCTTGTATGTTTCTTCTACATCCTACATTCATTGGATGCTGATGGCATAAGTCAACCTTTTATAATCAAAACTTTTGTTTGTCACATATTGTAGCTTGCCACTCTTTTGGAGACTTGTAAGTGTTCCTGTGGCCATTTGATCTTGTATTACCAAGTTGTACCAAAATTTTCTGTTTAACAACATAGTCTTTCCATAACCCAAATCTTCCTTTCTTATAAATTGATATAAACATAGACTGAAGAATCGATCAACAAGCTAAAAAGAGAATGAGAGATAAAAATTCACCCAATGATGTGAACAGAATAAGGTATCTAAGGATTAATAGGATGTTTTTAAACATTTTAAGTTAATTTTATGGGAACAAGATGAGAAGAGAGTCAAAGCTATATTTTTACCAGGTGCAGTCTTTTTGGTTTCAGAAGAATGCCTTCTCTATTTTACAAAGTTGAGAATTAGTGTTGGCTCGTGTATAGCATGCCCATGTCATTCAGGTTTGGGGAATGCATCAACTAAGTTCAGGTACCATGAAGAGGAGGCAATATGCGTAACAGACAGTATGCTAGAATTTTTCTTCTCTGATCAATAATGTTAAGAAAGGGGAAAGACATAATGACATAGGCAAACTTGTATCAAGTCTTATAAATGATGCTCATTTATGTACCAATAATTGTAACCGTTTTTTTTTTTTTTTTTTGACGAGGCCTCAACTTTATACCTCACGCCAAACCCCATATGTCTTCAAATGTCAGTCAAGGTTGAATACTAAATAACAGCTTCGAAGCACCACATAGCATCAAACTACTTTCTTTTATTATTTTTTAAACAAAAATTTTGGGCACTTTCTTTGACAGTCATGGCTTTAAGTGATGAGTTTTAAATTTTATTAGATGGAATGATAATAGCAGCTCATTTCCATTTACAAAATTCCAGTATACAAAATTCCTTGACCTGTTTTAAATTTGCATATAGGTCATGTAACTTCTGCAATAATGAGTTCTCACTGTTGGCTGTTGTACATAGGACTGTTTATGAAGGGAACTTGGCAGGAATTATGTGCTAACTGCTAAAGTATGGTTGAGTTGCATTTGCAGAAGCCCAAGCGCCGAATACCAACATATGGAGGAAGATCTAGCATTCCAGACAAGTCTCAGCGCTCGAGAAGTATGTCTTTCAGTCCTGACAGAGTACGCGTAAGAGGAAGATCCCCAGCTTTTAATGCACTAGCTGCTACCTTCGAGAATCCAAATCCTAGAAATCTTTCAACCCCTCCTCCAGCTGTTACAAAACTCTATCCAAAATCTGTGACCCCAGACTCTGGGAAAGTATCTTCTTCCAGGTCAGCAGCGATAGCTGCTTTAACTGCTACTTTTGAACCACCAACTGTTACACCATCAAAGTCATCAGAAGGTATTTATCTTCATATTATTGGATTTACGAGAATGTTTTTTAGCAAGAAATGTAACCTTGCATCTTTTTGCGTGAAAGGGAGCTTGGAGGACAAAGCAAAATCCAAGGAGAATTTTGATGACAGCCCTGCTTCATTGGGTAGTAGAATTGAGTCTCTCACCATTCAAGAAGATTTGACAGAGGGTGAAGCTGAAGATGACGAAGGGCTTCCTGTATTTCCTTATGAACGGCTTAAAACATCATCCACTGACCCTGTTTCAGAAATTGATGTAACCAAGAGAGAGGTGAAGAATCAAAACAATTTGTTCCCATGTCAACACCTGTTTTCATGTCTGAATTTCTTTTCTGTGCCATTTTCAGGCTTATTTATCTTCAGCAGAGTTCAGAGAGAAATTTGGCATGACAAAGGATGCTTTCTACAAGCTACCTAAGTGGAAGCAGAATAAGCTTAAAAGGGCAGTTCATTTGTTTTAAATGCCCTTTTCCCTCTTTGTACCAATCCTCAGAGATGGTTAAGGCTTGCTTGCAGTTCTGTATGAAACTATGAACACCTTTACATTCTTTTTCTTTTTGATTCTTTCATCATAGTTATTTAGGTGGTTGCATTTCTGCTGCAGAGGGCCTCTTGGTTAAGCATGAAGGGGACATCATCACATCAACAATGCTTTCTTATCTGCGCCCAAGAGTTTATGCCATCAAGCTACACAAGATTCACATTTTTCCTGCTTCCATGTTAGGATGTCCAATTTTGTTTCAACAGTTATTCAGTGTTCATTATGCTCACAGGTTGCCAGGGAGATAGCATTTTTTTTAATATATAAGTTAACAATTTTTTCTACCAGAAAGGTAAAAAGTATCGCGCAGAGTTCAAAAGATTGTATCATGTAATTGAGGAAATGAATAGCATGTACAGCAGTGTAACATAAAGGCTGGGATACAGACTTGGATCTTGGCTGTTCAATAATAAAGTATTATTTGTGTGCTTTGTGGCTTAGGCAAATCTAACTATCAGAATCAACAACTTGGATCATCTAAGGAATTTGACCTCAGTTTGGTTATATTTGCTTTCTCTGGTGTTTATTCTATAGGAACATGCGCAAAAGTCAAAGCTTACTCTATTTTTTCTTGAAAGTTATGCCATGTAAAAACTGTCACAGGTTTTGATCTATGGTAGCGAGAGTCCCTTGGAGATATATATGATAAGTTGATGGAAGATGACAGAATCATGTGTTTTTTTTTTAATGAACCTTATACCTTTTGTTTAGTTTTCAATGCAATTGTCGTTTGGTTTGCATGTGGTTTTTAATGCGAGTCAGGGTGGTGTGGTTGGTAAATACACAAGCATGTTTACTGAGATTTGCATCTAACTTGGCTCACCTCCACTTCAACTATATGTATATATTGTTTTTTCACTTTAGGGTTTAAGTGTAAATAGCCGAAACTTGAAGGGATGTCTTTATAATTTTTTCTTAATTTTACACAAAACTTATTAATTTTTAAAGAAAATAAATTACCACATTACTATCTTATTAACTTGACTTACTTCTAGTTAATAATATGTTCGATTCCGTGGTTAATTATTCGACTTATATTCGTATTGATTTCCATTTTCACTGGCCAATTTGTATTTGCATTCGTTTAAAATAAATATGGATATAATTTTTACATCAAACATGTACCTATATTTGTATTTATCAAATAAAGTAGATGTGAATATGGATATGGATATGTTGATATCCATATGTATTCGATCCGGTTTTAGCTCTACCTATGAAGGTGATAATCATGTCAAATCAGGTCCTATACAAGTTAGAGAAAAAAAATGGTAAATTTAAATCTGACCTATTTATTAAACAAGTTAGGCTTTGAAATCTAAACCAGTCATATTTAATAAATAGGTAACATGACAGACCTGCTTAACCAATTTAATAAACAAGCAAACAAAACAAAACACCTAAGATAGAAATTTCCAAAGCAAAGCTCAAGCACCATACCCAGAGCCAAATCACAGACCGCATTGCCTGAATTAGGATTACATAGTGCAAGAAAAAAATGGGGGAAAAAAAAAGAACACTGTGAACGAAAGAGAAGGGGGGAAAAGGAAAGAGATCTAAGGTACGAGAAAAGAAATCCACTAGGGAGAGAAGGGGCCGATCACTTGCGGCTTGTGCTCTAGAGAGATGACAGGGAGGCTCTTCCTCCTCATTGCATCCGCGCGATATCAACGACAGAGCCGTGATGATCAAGAGATATTATATAACATAATTAGTAAACGAATTTTAATATATATTTAGTAAACAAATTAAGAAAGTATTTTTGGTATGACAATATGAACAAAAAAAAAATATTGCATAGTATTATACAACATAGTATAATAAAATATAAAATAAATTAATACATAAATATATGATATAGTATAATATTATTATAATATAGTAATATAATATTGTATGCTATAGTATAATAATATAACATAATTTGATATTATATAACATAACATATCAATATATTATGATATAATATAATATAATATAATATTTATAGTATAATATAATAATAAAAGTATATAATATTATAATTATTACCATTATATATTAATATTTTATTAATATAATATTTTTAGGAACTAATTTTTATAATTATAATATTTTATAATGAGTATTTTGGTCAAAAAAAATTATAAATCAAAATAGCTTTTTGGCGCATGCTAAAAATGTTTTTTCAAAGAAGCTTCATTTTCCAAAAAATCTGTTTTAACTTTCTGGCAAAGCTAAAAGAGCTTTCCGATTTTTTTACCAAACACCTCTATTCCATCCAAAAATACTCAGGAGGTGCTTTCTGGCCTACCAAAAACTCTGCCAAATAGGGTATAAATCTAGTAATGTAGCAAGGCAAGAGTAGTCGGAAATGGGCATGGTACCAGCTCAGTTAACTCGACCCGACCTAATAACATTAAACAGGTTATGATTCTAAAATGTGAACCCAACCTATTTAACAAACAAGCCAAAATGGGTTGAATGCTTTACAACTAAAACTATTTAACTCAAACCAAATATGCTTATTGCGGGTCGGATACAGGTCGGGTCCTTATTTGCTAGCCCTGCTCATCTACCAAATCGCGAGATAATGTTGGCATATAGAAACTACTACAAGGATGCAAACATTCTTAATTTCTACTTGAAATGAAATACCGCTTTGACAAAAAAAAAAAAAAAAACATTCTTAATTTCATGGGATGTATTATGAATGCGTGATTGATATCATAAACTATTGTTTATAGTGCGAGATCAAATGATTAGTACCTCGGCGGCAAAGAGGCGCGGGCCCAACTTGAGTTGGTGTGATGGTGGCGGCCTGTAACCTAATGGGTCTTTTTGATATGTTAAACTAAACGAAAAGGTTTGATACAGATTCGAGCATAAGATCATGGGATGTATGTGAAATCTAATTTTTATTATTAGTGGGAGGAACGGTTGTTGGTCGCTTTGATGCCAAGATTTAATTGTTTAAAAGCTGTCACTATCACTATTTCCTAGAGCCATGTTTTACGACGATAAGATTGCTTTATTATGATTTGAAGGTCATAATTAAGCTCGATGTATGGAAATAGCCTTTCAGCATATGGAGATAAAATTATGCACATTTGATTATTCGCATATCCCGGAATGACGAGAACCTCATGCACTTGGCTATTCCTTTTTATTAATTGTCTTGCCAAAACTATGCTACTTTCAGGAATATAAACCAATAAGCATGTATTTTGCATTCTTGCTTTTACTTTGGCTAAAAGCAGAAACTATGGCTTATATATGATTGCGGTGTTCATGCCATACTATATGAATATTAAAACTTATTTTTGTTATGAGGATCCGTAGGGGCGTGTATTTAGTCCCACATCGATTATTCGCCAAAAAGATCTTGGGTACTTATACAGAACTAAGAAACCCAAAAAATACCTTCCAGCTAGCTATTTTAGGTGAGATCCTGAGTTGTTATAAATAGTATCAGAGCGGACTTGGCCTATAACCTGTAGACTAGAGGACACTGCAATATGGAATTACTAGGGCTGATGTGATTAGATTTAAATTAATTTGAACCCTTAGCATGACGAGGACGTTGGAACTTAAACGGAGGAAGTATGTGAGGACTCGTGCGGGCGTGTGTTTAGTCCCACATCGGTTATTCATAAGAAAGATTTTGGGTACTTATACAGGATTAAGGAATCAAAATAATACCTTCCGGCTAATCTTTTGAATAAGGTCCTAAGTTGTTACAATATAACTATTAAAACATATTTTTGTGGAACATTAGGAGCTAACTACTATTATAGGGGATATCCATTGACCTTTAAAGCCAACTCCCCACAATAACATAGGAGCTACTCATCAAGCAGCATCTAAGAAAATTCATATACATATTAAGACAATGGGTTATAAGGTAGTATCTTAAATAAAGGGCATGTATAAAATATGTCGTGCATAGGTTGGTCACGTAATGAAATGGTGATAATCTTATTCTTCCATAATTCACCAGCATCATCCATTAGTGAATAATCTTATTCTGCTAGGTAGTTGAAATAGTGATAATCTTATTATGCCATAATTCGCCAGTATCGCCAAATAAGAGTATTCATCAAATTCCCTTTCTTTTTCATCACGCATTAGGCTGGTCATGATATGATGAAATATTAGGTTATTCACTAAGTATTCAAAAGCAATCATGGACAAAAGACAAAATTAGAAGTTTGCCCTCCATTTTTTATGTTCTTTCGAATGCTTATAAAGTTATTCTTTTAGCAAAAGATGCAAAGCAATTGGTTTGTTAATGACTTAAGATCCATGTTAGCTGCATAGATGTCTATCCAGTATCTACCAACCTGCTGAGGAATGGTTTGCACGCGATTGGAATACTAATTATAGTCATGTATCCCTTTGTTCAATGCAACAAGCACCTGCTCCTCTAAATTTCAAGTTACAAATTGTTAAAGTTTCTCTTCAGATTTACATTAATTATTCTGGGCATAAGAGACATCACATGGATAATTGATTGTCTTAGAAATACGATAAAACTGCTTTTTTTTTTTCTTTGAGAGAAAAAATACGGTGGCATTGTTTTGAATCCTAAACTACCCCGAGTAGAGAAGAATAGCAACAGGGTTCTTCTGGTTGTATCTTTTGTGCGAAAGAATGATCGATCATTTTTTATTGGATCATATCTTGTACAAATCTCAAAATATTTCAATGATTAATATTTTTTTATTAGATTGTATCTTGCATAGATCTCAAAGCACTCTGACCTCTTTCTTTTCCTATCCGTATAAATCTCAATCGTGCTCAAAGCACTCTAACCTCTCCCTCCCGCGCACCCGCCCTGCCTGCTGCACAAATCTCAAGACAACTATTTCACGATCGAACAGTTGACATCATGGAAGAAGGTAACCATTCTTTCGTGCCAAAGAGACAACCCAAGCTCAACCCATGCTAGTTGCCAATATGTTACATAATTGATATGAAACTTTTCTACTTAACCTCCAAGTGATTGTCCATGCCGTAACAAATAATAGATGCTAACAAGCACAATAAAAAGAATTGCAAATGACCTCCATATTCCTAAGATTTTTTATTATTCAAGCAGTAGCATTGCTCATTTGCACCAAAGATGCTAAACCAATATCAACTATCACAAACAACCCTGGAATTTGGGAGAATCCTTGTTTCGGAACCGTTAACCTAATTCTTTAGGATTATTAGTGAGGGTTGGCGTTAGTTTACCCCTCCGTAATTAGCTTGAAACCATAACATATTTCGGTGGCTCCCAAGTGCCTTAAGTTTTGACCTGGTCCATTCCTCCCCACTTTAGAACATGGGAGGCTGGCTCATCATCCGCCTTTCCCTCTCCCTCTCTCCCACCCCCTTCTCAAAAGCCTGAAATCCCATTGCACAAAAATGAGACCAGCCTTCTCTCTCTCTCCATCTTTCAGGCCCCCCCTCCCTTCTGCATCTAAAACAATCTTCAAGCAAGAGGAGCCATCATCTTGATTTTGTTGTTGAGAGTGATATTTTGATCAGTCTGATCAAGGTAACTTGTTCCTCACACCAACTTCCTAAATTCATTCTGCTTCATCTCTTTCCTTTATTTCTAATGTTTCTTTTTTTTGTGATTTTGTTTCATCAATGCATGCAAATTTTCTGTAAGTGCCATGGTATCCACTAGTCTTCCTAGTATTGCATGCAGGGATTTGCTCATAACTCCCTTTTATCCTCTTTCTTGTATAATATTGTTGTTGTAGTTTTAATCTTTTTGGAGTTAATCAAAGATCTTTAAATTGAATATAACCACTGAGTTCAGGAGGATTTGATGCTCATTTAGCTCGAATTTTGAATATTAATTTGGCTTGTTAATGATCTTCTCATGGCTAAGATTCTATATATGCTCGGTAAAGTGCTTGAATAATCTTCATTTGCCCAAGAAACAATGCATACTTTTACAGAGATTTGTAGAAAATAATTAGCCACAGACATTAGGACTTCAAATCCAGCACCTGCCGACACCTATCCAAACAATATTTTGCTTATGATTGTATTGATTAAAGAAAAGTTCTGGGAAGGCCCTCCCAGGCCAATTCATGAAATTAGGCATATCGCCTTCATCAATTCTACATGAGATCAGGAGACTAAAATCATGAATTCATCACCCAAAAGAATATTTAGAAAAAGAAAACTACAAATGGATAACTCTTGTTGATTCATGAACAATATTTTGGTTTTACTTAGTGGGAAGAGCATGATATGAATAAGGTGTTACTGGATGTTTGGTGGAAAGAGGATGGCAAGGAGACACCACTGTGAAGACAAATAGAAGGAATTAATACATGCTGAATAGAAACCTGTAATAGGGAAGCTGCTTTGAGGACTCTGCGCTATATATATTAATACATGCATTAAGTAGACAAGCAGATCAAAATGTTACAAGATTAAGAAAATTTAGCAGCATTTGAAAGAAAAAATTAACTTATTCAAGTCGATATTCACAATCTAAAAGATTTCATATTATCGTTGCCAGATGGATCTGAAATATGGTAAGGCTGCCTGTGCAAAGTTAATATCTTAGCCTTCTTCAGTTTACCTTTTTTCCTCTAATCATTCCTAATGATAGAGTTTTGTTAAGCTTGATATTTTTGTTATAATTTCTCACTTGATATGGATAAGAAGTCGCCTGCCTCCAGCACACTAAACCTGTCTTCCCTTCTCAGAGTTGGCACTCAACTTGCTCATGGCTACATCAAGACCAAGGGATGCTCGCCTAAAAGAGAGGAGCAGCTCAGCTTCTTCAGCCCCTCATCACACAGACACCCTCCATGGCCGACGAACCACAAGACCATTGGTCCCCGGTTCCTCTGATCGAGATCCCGTTCGCAGGCCAATGGCGAGCTCGAGCACCACCGCCACTTCCAGAGGCAGGACCCAGACCCCTTCGGGTGCTGTGATTGGAAGACGTGTGCCTGTAAAGACCCCCATTGAGAAGCCTCCATCGCCTTCGGTCACTCCTCGTAGAGTACCCACACCAAACACCCTCAAAGAGAGGACAGACAAGTCTTCATCCTCCTTACCGAGAGCTGCCATCTCTTCGAAACCAGCATCTGATAAAGCATCAAAGCCTCTCAAGAGCACAAAAACTCAACCATCGGTAAGGGCCAAGAGTTTAGGGGCCCCTACAAAAGAAGTTACTGGTACTACTACTCCCAACGCAACAGAACAGCCACCGGCGACAAAGTCCGAGCAAGAAGAGGAGACACTGATCCAAGTTGAAGAGAGTGAACCAGTCGACGTCCCAGCAATAAAAGATGATGTGCCTTATGAGCTCGACCTTACCGGCTCCTTCACACCAAATATTCCAGAAGATAGCACTGACTCTACCTCTCAAACAGATCGACAGAAGCCGAGTTCCCCCACAAGGGAGTCTGAGATAGCTACAAATGACGAAGGAGTCGGCGGTGATGGAAACAGAGTGGATGGAGATGAAGAGAGCCCCAAAGAGCCAGAAGAAAAGCCAGTAATGGAAAGTTCAGAGGAGCCTCAGAGTGAGCCAGCAGTTGGCAGTGGAAAGCCGGAGGAATCTGAGAAAGAGAAGGCGACAAGGGTGGAGTCGAGCGAGACGACGAGGCCCGAGGTGGTGCCTTTCAGGAGGCCGGAGGCGGCAGCGACGGGGAGGAAGTTTTTGAAGGATGCCCCAAGGAGCAATGATGTGATAGAAGAGGCGAGGACCAAGCTAATGGAGAAGAGGAAGAGCAAGGTGCTGGCTTTGGTGGGCGCCTTCGAGACCGTTATCTCGCTTCAGGAGCCGGAGGGTCAAACTGGTCAAAGCCAGGGGAAGAGCGGGGAAGAAGGAGCCGACGAGGGGAGCAACGCGACAAAAGAGTCAACGGAGTCGATGTAGAGTGGACATTGGATTCTTTGATTCGGTTGTTGGATCTGTAATGAAATCAAGATGATGATGATGGAGTACCTGATTAATCCTCAGTTGGATCTTGAGTATTTCTTTTTCATTTTATGTTTTTGTTTTTTATTTCCCTGATGTTGGAAGGGGGAAGGTTTCATTTTGTTACATCCCCTATGATTTCTTATTGGTGTATACATGGTATAATGCTGCTTGTAAGAGTTCTTCTCCGTGCAGCATTTTATTTGTTGATGCACCAATCTCCAAGTAGAGTCAAAAAGTGTTTACTTAAAAATGATTTTGATATGCATGCTAGTAACTGAAGATGTTGAGTACCAAACACTTCAAGGCTGCTACTTATAAATTATAATTAGTTGGATTGCAAGCAATTTAGTTTCATCCAACCTTGCTTAACATACAAGGCTGGTTTAGTTCGCAGAAAGCATTTTTCCTCCTAGGAATATAATTCCTGAGAAGCAGATTCCTGAAAAAGTATTTTTAGTATGTTTGGTTGATAATGAAAAAGTGACAGATTTACAGAGTGCTTATATTTGGTTGACCATCTACTTTTCTGGAAAAATTATGTGTAATTCCTATTATACCCTTAATATAAATTAGGTCTTTGATGCTTTTTTAATGCTGAAGAGCTTTGTTGGGAAAAAATAAAAATGGAGTGATTCCCGACTCACGGGAAAGTAATTTTTCCATGTTTTTCATGGAAAAAACTTTTTCATGAAACATGAAAATCATATTTCCATGGGAATACAACTTTTCTATCTCTCTCCTTTACAAACTCCAACCAAACAAGAGGTATCTTATTACTTTTCTGTTGACTATACTTTTTCTCCTTTTTTTTCCGCGAACCAAATGAGCCTACAGTGGAAATTTATCTAATTTGGTTCGGTCAATCAGGATAGATCAAAGCAAATTGAACTTCCTCCTGTGGAGAATTTTGTACTCATACATACTGAGTTCTCTCAGTTCATTAGTTCACCCCAACATCTCATTGGCATTTTCTGCAGCCCAGAGCTAGCCTTGACACATGTTTGGCAGGTAGCTATCACATGTACATGCAAACATAGCTCAACTCCACCTCATTCAAAGATTCATTGATAAATGGTCCAAGCCCAATTACTCCAGACTCTGAAACATGAGTGAAAGTCTCAATCTGAGCCCAATAAGAAGTTTATTTAGATTAGAGAATGATCAAAATCAAACACATATAGTTAGCAGTGTAAAGCTCAACTCAGCTCAACTGCAGGCTTGTTGGCTTCTAAGGCCATAACAATTCTTGTGTTGAATCTCGAGACTCAATCCGACTTGACTATCTTATAGCTTGGATCACCTTACTTGATCCTGCCTTGACCTAGTCTAATCTATCTCTGTCGAAAAAAAAGACTTAGTCTAATCTATCTTAACTCGATCAATGCTGGAAAAAAAAAAAAAAGAAGATTAGTGCATCTTAACATGGCGATACAGTCACCTATAAAACCTCATCGATATTCACCTATAAATGTAATGTTACTAACCCAATCAAATCATTGCTCTTGAAATGAGTTTATAAATACAGAAGTGTTTAACCTAGGTGTTAATACACTCTCCCAAAAGAAGATTAGTGCATTAATCCATTATTGAAATAGTATACTTGGATTTTAAAAATACTAGCCCAATATAGCCTGTCTGCCCGACATTGGAGCTTATGTGTGATGCTGTCTAAGATTAGGTCCTAATCACCTCGATGTGCCAATAGGTTGTGGATAAACATGGACAAAAGACCCATTCAGACTCAAAACTATAAACTTAAATGCATAAATTAATCAAGTTAAGCTTCTGCACCAAAATGGCTTGAGCTGGTTGTCTAGTTTGTTATGCATTCGGTTACATTAAATTGCAATTGACCGTGGTGCTGAAAACAGATCAGATATGGATCGGATATTGATTTTTCATACTTTTCGATGAATACAGATATTATCAAAATTAAAGTCTGGATTTGTTCTAAATGAATACGGATATGAATCGGATATTAAGCATATCTATATTTGTTATATACGAACATGGATATGAATTGGATATTAAACATATCCATATTTTTTAATCTGGATACATATATAAATTGGATATTTTTCGGATATTAATCAAATTTGGCCAAAATTCAATGATGAAAACTAGCAATGAAGACATGTTCATAAAAGAAATATTCAATAAAAAAATAATTTTGACAAGCATTTATCAATAATAAAAACTAATAATTTCATAAAGGATAAGATTGCTCGTTACCAAAGTAGACAGGATTTATAGCGCCTCCAAGGCATCTCACGGTTGTAGCTGATTTGCAATCGTCAGGTAGAAACTAGGAAGTGGACGAGATCTTCAAGACCCTACTTGCTTGAAAATAATGAAAAGGAGAGAGGGACGAAACGGACGAACAAGAGGTCTAAGCCTTTCAGGTATGAGGATTTTATTCGAATCGAATATTCCGTATTTGGATTACTGTCTCAAGTGACGGTCATTCAATATATGAGTTTCTTTTAGTTTAGGTTTAATTAACTACTTAATTGGTTCTCTGATTTAACTTAACTTAACGTTTTCTTTTCACTTATCCTTGTTCTACGAATATCCGGATCATGTTCCGAATCCGAAAAAATCAAGTGTATCTGCATCCATATCTATATCCGGAAGATTTTTGACTGACTATCCGGATCCATATCCGAATCTGATCGGACCAAAAAAATAATATCCAATCTGACCTGAATCGGATACGGAAATAGTTATGATCGGATATAATCCGTTCCGCTTTCCGCCCTGTATTGACCGGTCCATCTTCAGGCAAAACGAGCGTGATATGTTGGGTACACTCCAATAACCTCAAACATGCTGTGACATCCTGAAATTAATCAGTAATAAAACTGAACTTGTGGAAAGGAATACAAACACCAGGGAATCTGCAGGAATAAAAGAATGAAAGTTGATGCATAATGAGCAGGACTAGATAAATGGTAGACCTGAAACCAAGATAAACCCTAATGACATCCTGAAATTAATCAGTAATAAAACTGAACTTGTGGAAAGGAATACAAACACCAGGGAATCTGCAGGAATAAAAGAATGAAAGTTGATGCATAATGAGCAGGACTAGATAAATGGTAGACCTGAAACCAAGATAAACCCTAATTACT
This sequence comes from Phoenix dactylifera, assembly GCF_051530095.1. Classification (NCBI taxonomy): domain Eukaryota; kingdom Viridiplantae; phylum Streptophyta; class Magnoliopsida; order Arecales; family Arecaceae; genus Phoenix; species Phoenix dactylifera. Next base: position 2,078,773 of record NC_143201.1, read on the forward strand.
ATACTGGGTCACATTGCGGATTTACAAACAACTCAGGCTTGGCTTGCTGAAAGTTGTTTCAAGCATGCCAAATTGCAAAGTATGCCTTGTAGGTAAACAAGTTACGCTTGAGCGATGCAGTGGACTTATGATAGTGCACATATGGGCTCACTTTCGACATTAAAATTTAAGAATAATTTTTTTGCATATATGCCCTGCAAATTTGACTTATTGCATATTTATTATTTAAAAATTATTATTTTGATATATATTTTTCAAATTATCTCTTATCTACCATGATGCCTCTGTCGTTAAATTTTTGGCTAATGATATAATGGATAAGTAGTTTAGTTATCAAAATCATTTTATTATAAATTTTGCATTAATGTCTTGAAAATTTATGCAAGAATGTCGTTCTTTATAATACAAACTTAATGTTAAATTTTTAGGCATATTAATACAAAAGAGTAATATTATCATTTGATGCTTATAATAGTTACTTGTTTATGCCATTTGTCAGAACTCTAACAAAGAGGCATTGCTGCAAAAATAAAATAATTTGAAAGGTATATCTATAAATAGTGATTTTCAGAGAATAAATATGCAATAAACCATATTATAGGGATATGTAAGTAGAAAGCACAAATTTAAATCTCTAAATTGCACACACACAAATATTCAATATGACTAGTATCCTCTATTCACAAACAAGCTAGTTGGCTAATCTTGTTCGAATGGTTTGGATCCTCTCGACTTAGGTTTGGTTCAAACCATCGGCTTCCATCCTTGCATCAATCAATAGTCTGACTGAGCAAGATAGAACACAACAAAAGCGGATCCCATCACTTGCATATATCTTGTTTGAACGATCTATTGCTGACAATGCAGCAATGGTAACGATGATTGAACCAAATTCTTTTGAGGTTCCGCCCCACTTTAAGATATGGGAGTCTTTAAAACCATTTCTAGGTATGCGATGAAGAGATATGCTACGATGACAACTAGTAGAGGCGATCGCGGTTCCAGTTCGGGCACAAAAAATATTAAATTTTAAATAAATCTGGCCTCAATGCCGACGAAAAATGAATGGCGGAGAGAACCATGACTTTTCTAATGATTAGGTAAGGAGACATCTTTCTAATGATATTTCCAGCCCTTAAAGCAAGGCGTGTCGGTTGGCTCTCACCAAAAGCCACCTTCCATTTCTTGGGTCCAAAAAGGCGACCTCCAAGTTGGTTAGTGGGATATTTGTCCGGAGGACTCCGGTTTGACCGTACCCAGGCCTCTCTTTTGGGGAAGGCATCCAATGTACAAAATGGAGTCCTTTCTATTTCCATTTCATTTGGTGGTTGGGTGGAAACAAGCAATCTTAATAAGTGAACCACAAGCAAAGCAAGCACACCCTCCATTTAATTTATGTATGGGTATAACGTTCTCTATGTCAAACAAATCCGTGGTCGAAGAAAGGCTTCTGGTATCCAACAAATTTAGGAGTCTAAAGACATGGGAACATGTAGTTCAGAGTTTGAGAAGTAGCTTACAAAATTTAGAATCTCAAGTCGGTTTAGCACATAGAATTGGAATGTATCTTGGTCAAAGTTTGCCGTACTTGTACCGGATCCTGTACCGATGCCACACTAGCAAAGTATCGATACGGTATAGTACAGTACATAATTTTTTTGGCATATACACATCCGTATCGGTACTGGTACGGAGTACGGTATATTCGGTACCGTTCGGTTTGGTATGGTATGGTATATCATGATCTTAGTCCATAAATATTAAAAGAATCTATTGCATGCTCCCCTTCCCCTTCCCCCTTTGTTTTCTGTGGATATGTGTAAATATCCCCCTCATGTCTAGTGACTAACTTTCCTCGGCCAAAAAATGCTTTATATTAAAATACTATCAAATTTCTTAATGGAGATAATGTAGTACCAAAGAGGGGATTATACTAGAGATAAGCCAAGGGAAGGCCAAAAAGAGTTTTCCGCATTGGCATTGAAAACAAAGCAACTTCTTTCCCTAATACTTTTTTTGCATCTCAGTACCCATGAAACTTTTTCCTCCACAGAGCAAAAATCCTGAGCGCAATTCAACTTTCAGGGTTTTTCACATTCACTATGTCTATTAAAAAAAAAGAGTAAAAGCTAATTCTTTTTTAGATCCAAAAATGTTACAGATTTATCATTCAAAGGCACTCCTATATATGCTTCACCCAAAAAAAAAAAAAAGTACTCCTATTTCACGTAACAGAAATGTGTATGATGTATTGATGCCTCTATCTTACCTCTTTTTTAAGTAATTAAATTACATTTACATCAAGATTAGCGTATCTATTGAAAAGCAGAACAAATTGGTGTTACTGATGATGATGATTCAGAAGTTGATATATATCGGCATTTAGAATATGATTGGAAAAAGAAAATTCCAAACATCTTTCTGATTGGTGGTATTACTCCCTTCTGTCAAAGTATATGTATATATTTACCTGTTCAAACTGTCACTACCCAGAGCTTAGCAGTTATCACCAGGTATATTTTATCTTGATGTACCTACCTTTAAGATACAAATATTTTCTCTGGCTCGGTTGGAAGAAAAAATTTGGCACCAGAGATATCTTTTAAACAAAAAAATCTGGTAGGAGCGTAGGAGGTTGTGTTTCTCGGCCATTTGGAAAGGAATTTGCTGCTCTCTTGGAGTTCTTCATCCTCAAACCTCTTTTCAGAACCTTTGTATGGAATGGAGACTCGGAAATTTCTCAAAATAATTTCAGCCTATTATTCTCATGTTGTTCGTGGCAATGGTCTGGGCTGTTAGAAGAAAAGAAATGCTCGAATTTTACTTAACAAGTAATCATCCATCACTTCTATTGCTTATGCTAGTCTTCATAATTTCAATGAGTGGTCTCTTCTATGCAATCAAAAAAAGTTACTAGCTTTCAAAAGAATTTAGAACAAAATCGAGAATATTCCTTGCTATCTTCCTATTGTCTTATTTTCATTGAGGTTCTTATTATTCATTTTTTTATCTTTCCAACTGAGCTTGCTCTCCCTCCCCAAATGTATTTTTTTTAATTTATCTTTATTAATAAAAGTTGGATGGCTTTTTTTGGCCTCCATTTATTATTAAAAAAAAGGTACATTTTAACTTGAAACCTAGAGTCCCGGATTAATTTAGATATGACCAATCATACTCTCCAAATGTTATCTATTTCGAAAATATCCATTTTTTTTTTTTAACTCTCATGCACGATGTAAACATACTGAAAAGTATATAGACATCTTGCAGGATAAATAAAAGCCGCCCGTCTCCAAAATGGAACAGCATGGTAGCTTTCTACGGTCGTACAGAATTCGGCGGTATAAAAATCACACCGCAGAGTATCCAAACTCCACCAGTGTCATGCATGTTTGATAGCCAATCCTTGTCACTTAGTGCAGTTGCTATAAAAAAATGAAGACATCCCTATAAAGGAGTGTTACAGGCCATGCTTTCTTTTTGAATTGGTAAAGATATGCTTCGATTGATAACCACATCTTTAATATATACATTAGAATGCAAACAACCAAGCTTTTACTTATAGTACTAAGTTAACCTACATTCTTGTCAAAGCAGTGTTGTACATCTATCCATTAGGTACTCTATTAAGTTTTCCTTTATTGTTAAAAGTATACCTCGTTGTCTGAGCCTTGACTTTAAATGAATGCAGTAGATAAAGATAGGAGATATATCAAATGAGATAAAAGCCATCATATTTCCATGCATTTCATATGCCTAGTATTGGTAGATAGTGAAAGAAAATATGAAAACCTCTTTCAAGCAGATAACAATATGGGCGATCATTTTTTTTCCATCCTTTAATAAGTGTCATTCATTTAATCTTTTACAAAATTCTATCTATATAATGATTATCATAAACATTTATAGCCGATGATATAGAAAGACAAACAAATTTGCTAAAATGGAGTGCAATACAATATGGTTGGTTCTTTTTTTTCCAGAACAATGCCATAGAGAAGAAGCCAGAAATGTCTTTAACTCTAATGCTTGCACTATAGGTTTAAATACAAATAAATCTTCATAAACAAATTTTCTACCATTGCACTCCTTGAATGTTATGCTAAAAGTCTCACGGAACATAATCATAGTGGTTTGGCACAATTTGACTAGCCGTGCTAGCTAGTTGGATCATCGTACATGGTCTTATTTTATAGAAAAGAAAGATTCACCTTCTATATTTCATTAGAATCAACCATTGGATTGTATAATAATAGCTTTGAGATACGTACTGAGCTAAAGTTTGGAGTGCCTTGACATCTGTGTAGAATACGATATGATGATCAATATATTTTATATATGAATTTTTATTATATATATATATGTATATATAAAGAAGGATTCTTTTTACGTGAATATCCTCTTAAAATTTATATTTATTTCTGTACCATCATAAAATAGTGTTTTTACACAAATGCCCCTAATATAACGGTTCTTCTAACACCGTTAGTAAAAAAATCATATTTTATTTTTAATTTAAATAAAATAAATTTTTAAAATTACTTTTTTGTCTCCATTGCAATCTCTCTTCTTTTTTCAGCTAAATATTTTTTTTTTGCACATCTATCCATTAAGGACATTTTAGTTAATTTTATTTGAAACCGTTAATTTTTTAACGACATTAGACATCGTGGATACATATACAAAAATAAAGATAAAAAAAATAGTAGAATAGTAGAATAAGTATTTTATGAAAATATATATACAAATATTAATGTTAAAAAAATATTTATATAAAATTCGATATTTAGAAGGGTATTTATGTAAAAAACATAAAGAAATAATGGAGGTGTTTTTCTTTTGTTTCTTCATTTGTTTTTGCGACGTGAAAACTTGTGGGTTTACAATGGACCAGATGAAGAGTTAAATACTTCATGTATGATCCACCCGCATTTAAAAAAAAAAAAAAAAAAGTTAAATACGGAGGACCACGAATCCAGCCAACCTTGGCCATTAGCTTTTTTTTTTTTTTTTTTTTTTCCCTCAAATTTCAATATCTTTTAGTGGCGCTGCCGTGCTAACCTGCTGTCAATCCGTCCTTTGGAGTCGCAGTCAACAAAGTATCATCATTCCTGATATCTAATAATTGAGTTTCCGAGTGTCGGTTGTCTCATACTGCGTTCTCCCCGGGCTTCCATGAGTGGCATCCAAAGTCTAAAGTAGGATTTTTTAAAAGAAAGCTGATGGCTGCCGTGGCCCTCTCCATCACATCAAAGGGACTAACGCTTGTGATGCTTTGGACCAAGCTTAGCCTACCGTCATAATAAGAGCCAGCGTAGGACAACATATCTTCTTCATGCATTACCTACTAATCTTATGACGTGGACTTGATATGAGCTAATACGGCACACGGATGTCCATGTCTCAAGATAATAATATATCAAGGGCGTGATCAAACGAAATAGTTGCACAAGAAGAAGGCAAATAAATTTCTCTTTCCATTAAATTTTGTCCCGTTGTAGGACCTGTCATATTTTGACGGCAATTTTCTAGGCCGACCAAGAAGCTTCTTGGGCTCCTTTCAATATATATATTTTTTTGTTAACATTCTTGTAGGATGACGAGTGTTAGGATTTCTCCCACATATAATGAAATCCTAATGCTAAATAGGTGATCGAATGCGTGAAATTTGCTCGGCTTGGCTGAAGATGGGCTACATGGTACAAGCTCCAACTTGCAATCGAAAAAATATAGTCCCAATTGCTGGAATATGTCCGGTGAAAGATCCTCCGATGCGTAAATTTAGCAAAATTTTAGAAAGCAAGTGTAGAAATTTGAGCAAAATGACGAGATGTAGGTGGGGTGGAAAGTATGTTATTTGGAGATTCTCTAATCTGATTTCTATAAAGAGAAATATGTTGATGTTATATTTTTTTCTTATCTACCACTTTAAGATTATGATCTTTCCTATCTGGTGCATCGTGTTGTAGTTGCCCATGCTAATCGTCTAGAGATTTGTTTGGCTATTAATTTTTTATAGCACTTGCGGTGCTTTGATTGGTCGACAGAGTTGATGGATATGATTTTGATACGCAGCGAGTCATCAGTTATAATCCAACTTTTATTAATAAATTATTAAAAATTAGTATTTTCATCGTACCGTGTCATCAGATCCCAACAAATTTATAATGTCACATCGTTTGCGTTCTTTACTGCCTTGTCCACAGAAGGAAAACACATTTTCCTCTTTAACAATGATATCTAAGTAATCAATATCGGCACGTAGAATCATTGATCATAGGAAGACTATTCTAGACCATCTATTTTTATGATTTTTTTCATAAATATTCTTATAAATATCAAATTTTATATAAATATTCTTTCAAAATTAATATTTGCATATATATATACTTTCGTAATATATTTATTTTGTTATTCTATTTTTTATTCTTATTTTTTATATATATTCACACTATCTAACGTCGTTAAAAAAATTAACGGTTTAAAATTAAAATAACTAAAAAATATCCTTAATGGGTAGATGTACAAAAATAAATATAAAGCAAACGCAATGAAAGACAAAAAAATAATTTCAAAATTTTATTTATTTTTAATTAAAATAAATATGATTTTTATTAATGATGTTAGAAGAATCATTATATTAGGATCATTTATGCAAAAACAGTATTTTATGATGTTATAGAAATAAATATAAATTTTAAAAAGGTATTTACGTTAATTTGAATTTATCAAAAATATTCATGCAAAAAAAAAATTTGTATAAAAAAGTGATAATCTCTCTAAAAAAAAATATAGGAAGAAATTCTTGAATACATGCAAAGGACTTTTGTATCAATATATATATATATATATATATATATATATATATGCCCCTAGTTATAGGGTTTTTATCATTTGTTTTATTATTGTTATTCAGGATCCATCAAGTGATGTTGATGGAATTAATTTTTTTTTTTTAGGATGGATGACTCACACATGATGAGTACAAATATATTCAACAAAATTAAAAAATAGTATATTATAGAGCATACATGGCAGCACTTCATTTTAGTCCATAAAATATAATTTATATGGCTGGCCGCATAGCCGGCGATTCAATGCGCGAGAGACAGACGAACGAGAGCAGAGAGTACGGTGGAGTGGTACCAGATACGAACTTTGCCTCACGGTCCTCCATCCCCATGAATCGACACGTGTCCCGGCGTTTTGCAGTCCGTGAAGCCCGTTAAGCCGGCTGGCATTGTCGCACGTGTTCCTCGACGTCGGCACGAGGACCGCCTCGGGTCCCCCGTCCGAGCGCAAAAAAAAAAAAAAAAAAAGGGAAGCCTCTACGTGGCGGTCGCTTCGTCCTCACTCGCGGAGCCGACGACCCGAGCGGAGACCGGCAAACCGGAACCCGGAAAATTAAGAGGAGGGGGACAAAGGCACGAGAATTAATTGCCTACGCTGCGTCCATCAGCATCGCCATGAACGCGGCCAATCATGAAATAAATGAGCCCTCGCTGGCTACCTACACAGCCACGTGGCGCCCGATCTAAAGGACCAGGAGAGGAAACTGGACCATATTGTTAAAAAATAATTTTTTATTAATATTTTCCTAAATACTAAATTTTATATGAATACCTACTTAAAATTAGTATTTACATATATAATTAATATTTACTATTCCATTTTTTTTAATTTTTATTTTTGCATATGTACCCCTTCATCTTGTTAAAAAATTAATGGTTTCAAATTAAAACAACTAAAATATATTTAATGGATAGATATGTAAAAAAAATATTTACAAAACAGTAGACAAAAAATATTTATTTTATTTTTAATTAAAATAAATATAATTTTTATTAATGGTGTTGGAAGAGCTAATAAAGGTATTTATGAAAAATAGTATTTTATTAAAGTAAGAAATAAATATAAATTTTAAGCAGGTACTTATGTAAAATTAAATTTTGAGAAGAGTTTTTATGAAAAAATAATCAAAAAACAAGTGCATAAAGAGGGTGGGACGAGGCGACGTGTCGAGATCTGGAGCAGATTAGGCGGCGCACGCCAAGCGACGGTCGAGCAGCTTCTTTTAAAGCGAGGCTGCGTCCAGATGGCAGGGGGCGAGAGAAAGCGGTGCGCGGAGGAGGATGGAGTGGTGGCGCCGGGTGGTGGTGCCGGTGAAGCGAGCGCTCATCGCACTCGCCGCCCGCATCCGGCCCCGGAAAGACGGTGAGATCCTTCTCTCTCTCTCTCTCTCTCTTCGTCGCCAAGTTGGCGCCTTGCGAAATCCGATGATGGGCACGGCCAGCACCGCGGGCCAATGCGCGCGATCGGATCTCCCCGCCCGTCCCCCAGCTGCCGGGCACCGGCGAGGGAGCTTTTATCAAAATCTTTAATGATTCGCTAGAGTCCATTCTGGTCCGTGTGATCTCTGAAACAATCTGTCTCTCTTCCGTTTTTCCCGGGTTCTTTCCACAATTTCATGTTTTTACCAGGCAATTTTGTTCGAGTTTAATTTTCGTATCAGTGATCACACTTTATGTCTCTTAGTTTACTGTAGTTTATAGAAATTTTGTTTAGTTTTATTTTTAAAAAAAAAATGGTTCGAATTTTGTTCCTATGTCCAATTCAAGAAATGCCAACCACCAAATGTCCAATTCATAATTCACTTGTGCCACCCTTCAAGGGACGCCAAGATTTTTGAGTCCAATGTGGATTATTTTATTTGATGTGTCTCTATAATTTGGCAAAGCTAGTTCTACTACTATATGGCATGGCTTGCTAAATGTGTTCATGCTCCATGTATGTGAATTGGCAGGAGGTGGGATTCTAAAGCTTCACAACGACGTCCAGAGTTGTGGGTATCGAGACGTCGAGGTGATGTGGGAGCTACTGCAAAGGTCGGAGGAGCCGGAGCCGGAGCTCTCTCATTCTTCAAAAAAGAGGCGGCCGGTTGGAAGGGTGTCGGTGTGGTCGGGCCGGACCTAGCCCAATTGAGCAACTCCGGCGTTGCAGCATGCACCAAGGGTGCTTGATCAAATCACCCTGCAGCTTGGCCATCTGCAATAATTAAGCTCGTAGGACACCCCATTGTACAGGCCTCCTCAATTTTGATATGTACAAAGTGTTAGCTACCTAGCGTATAATAAATAATAATTAAGATAAAGAGGAGAGGTGCAAGTCACAAGAGCTTCTTATCAAGAATACATAATTTTGCTTGTTGGACTCCAAAGAGACTTCATGATGCTCATTTGTGGCCTTGTAATAAACTTTTACCTATGATCGGAGCCGTCTTTATGGCTAATCTAGGAACTATTGCTCGTGCTCTTAGGATATACTCTCATCTCATATCTCCATTAGTGGTGCTAAACAAGTATCAGTAGATTGATTATTAGTGTACATCATGGGTTTGCAAGTAATTTTTGGCAAGAGCTGCATTTTGAGGTCAAAGGCTATTTCGGTTTAATATGGACACTAAATAAGACTTGCATCCATTATTTATATTTGTTGGCCCGGCCCAACAACCTGATTGCGGAACCTTGATTTTAATTATGAGATGGTTTAATTCGTTGGCAGCAATAGAGTGATCCACGACCACGACATATTGTGAGGGCTCGGTCCATTGACCGGCCCGCACACAGTTGGGCCAGGCCTATTGGCATAAGAAGAAGAAAGAGGAAAAAGAGGGAAGAAGAGAAAAGAAGACAAAGAAAGAAGAGGAAGAAGAAGAGAAGAAGGGAGGTCGGGCCGCAGGCCTTGGGCCAGCCCTTTCCCGGGCACTCCGACGAGGGGTCGCCCCTTCCTTGGGAAGAAGAGAAAGGAAAAGGAAAGAAAAAGAAAAAAAAAGAAGTTAAGAAACTGGTTCCTATGATGCTGATAGATATAATAAAGTTGTCAGCCGGATCTAGAAACTTGTGAGCAAATCAAAGTACATAGTCTGTCATAAATTTTATTGATTTCTAATTACTATTTAATTATAAGCATAAAATTATGAAATTATATTTGATATGATGTATTTTTTTAAAATTAGTATCAAGCATATGATTGTATGTGATTCATGATTTTGATTAAATGACATCCTTCATGAATACTATATTGTATACCCATGAATTATGATGATGTACAAAATTGCATGAAAATGATGTTTGTAGCATGATTATGGGTTTTACACAATATGATGCCATTATTTATCTTTCAATCTAATTATGATGTATGATTTATGAAAAGTATGAAATAATTTATAAAACTTTCAAATTGCTAAGTACGGCCCTCGCCAGCAGATTATAATAACTCAGCATATGGCTCTCGCCAACGGGTTATAATAGCTTGGCATACGGCCTTCGCCAGCGGGTTATAATAACTCGACATACGGCCCTCGCCAGCAGGTTATAATAGCTCGATATACGGCCCTCGCTAGCAGGTTATAATAGCCCCGTCAACGGGTAATAATAATTGGCAAAGATTACGACTCGGTCATGGATAATAATAGTGACCATAAATAGTTGCACTATCATCTTAGAGTACGGATTTCAAAGCATAGATAATGGCAATGTTTTATTATGCATATCTATATTTATGAATTTGCATGATTGGGCATGCATTGCTTTATGACTGCTTTGGATATATGGTATATGAAATATTTTACTTTGTTATAATTGTTATTTTTCTTAAATTAATGCATTGGCATAGAAAATATTATGCTTGATTCGATAAGATTGTGTATGGTTACTTACTGAGTCGTATAACTCACGCCACTCTATTTATTTTTTTACTGATAAATAATATTGTTAGGAGGAGAGGGCGTGATGTCCTTCATAGGTTTGGAAAAATTGTAACTTCAAATTGTTCAAATTTGTAGAGCGTTGTACCGTTTCCTATTGATGAAACATTTTATGATATTTATGAATAAAATTGTTTATTTGATATGAAATTGTTAATGTGGCTTCATGTTATTGAGGGCAAAGGATTTGCAATAGCAGAGCCGTGTTACAGGCCGAATTTGGGGCCTGAACACATACAATAATATTTGAAGTCAAAATTTTGAGAGTATTTGTGATCAAAGGTGGTAGGATTTGCGGACCATGTGGCTGCCAACCGTGGTATCGTAAGTCTGTGGGCGTGAATTATTGGGGTGTAGGAAAGTGCCTAAAGGCAACGGCTTCAGCTTTTAGGTCTGGCGTTTTCCTGGCTGGTGCAAGGCTGATACCGTAGTTTTTATGTATAAAATGCCCGTTTCAGGGGAAAAAAGAAGAAGAAGAAGAAGAAGAAGAAGAAGAAGAAGAAGAAGAAGTGCAACATGGTGGACTTTGAGATCAAATTGGATCTAGGGAGGCCTCTCTGTATATATGCTTGGCCTGGAACATTAGCACCCACCAAGTATGGCCCAAACCGGCCCATGCCGCTCTCAGCTCAGCATCTGACATCAAGGTGTCAAAAATCTAACAACCACCAACAACAACCACTATGGAGTTCGGGCCTTTGATGATAAAACTAGCACTTTTTCTCCTACCGTCCTATAGCACTCATCTATCTAAATTGACCTTAAGAAAGTTCGGGATGAGGGCTTTCAGGTGGAAAACACCATCCGAGACGCTCCACGAGCAGAAGTAGAGCTTCAAATGTCCTAAGCTATCAAGGATCCAACTACATAGATAAACTTTGCCGCCTATACCAGGATCTACCGTTCAGTAGCATCATGCACCATAAAGGGACATGATGAATGGCTACATGAGAAACACAATACACGGCCAGAAACTACTTGCTGATGGGTCCACAGTCCACTAAAACTTCCATCATCCATGGCCATATTAAGAATTACCCTAATTAATGTATGAACACCGCCAAATGACTATAATCTTTTCGAGAAAGAATAGCTAGTTGAGGGTTTTTCTCTACTGCATCCAGATGCAAGACAATTTGTCAGAGAGCTCGAAGAGTTTTCTCCTGAAATTAAGCAAATAGGCGCAGGTTAATGTTCTCTTTGCCTGCTGTTAATTATCATCCTATCCATTTCATTAGCATCAGATGTTATGCTGTGATTTTGGACCTGTCACTTCGTTAATTGTGACATGGTGAGTAGTTTCTTGTGGTTTTCATGTTTAAATATTAGCTTATTCAATTTATAATTAATATCTTCCAGCTTCATTCTAATGGAGGCTTTCGTTGCGCATCCGGTATTGTCAAGTGGCTTCCATTACGTGCATTCTATGGTCCATTGCGATTGGAACAGCCGAAGGTTTGATGATAAGGTTATTAGAATAATATTGGTTGGTCTAGAGTGAAGTAATGAGCAACAGAGAAAAAGCAGTGCAATAAGAGGGAATTAAAAAAAATATTGGTTAGATGGAAGAGGATGTTGAGGTTGACATCTAGTTAAAGAAAATACTAAATAAGACCATGGCAAATGAGAGAGTTTTTTTTTTTTTTTGGAAAAATGAAAAACAAAGGAGGCTAGCATCATCCACTCCATTAAGCAAGAAACTTTGATGAAAGCTGAAAAAGATTGGTATGTGAGATTTCAAGTACAAGAAACTGCATCAAACCCAAAACAAACATTATAGTCTCTTTCCTGTTAAGCAAATGAAACATGAACTAATATGTGTATTTTAGAATAAAATGTGGTGAATTATTAGCATTTTACTGAAAGAACAAATATGGATAAATAAAGTGATCATGATCTATAATAGATGCCATATATGTGGCTCTCCATTCAGATCCCATCGACTCTAAATTGGACAATATTTGTGAGGATCCGTGCGGGCGTGTGTTTAGTCCCACATCGGTTATTTGCTGGATAGATCTTGGGTACTTATACAGGATCAAGGAACCCAAATAATACCTTCCGGCTAGTCATTTTGGGTAAGCTCCTGGGTTGTTATAAATGGTATCAGAGTGGACCCGACCTATAACTTATGTGGACTAGGGGACACTGCAGCACGGATCCATTGGGATTGACCATGGACCGATCGTGGTGTTTGTGATTAGATTTGAATGGATTTGAACCCTTAGCCTGACGAGGACATCAGGGCTTGAATGGGGGGAGTATGTGAGGACCTGTGCGGTGCTGAACAAGTTGTGGAAGCTTGGCTTTAGTTTTCTTTCTGATCCAAGTCACAGCTCTCGTCTTCTAACTTCAAGTTTTGAGAGATTTGAACCGATACAGGATAAGCTTGGATTCATTTTGATTAGACCCACTTGCACCATGCCATCTCGAGACCCACTTACATCAGTTGGTCCCACAGAATGGGTCACCTTCTGCACCTGTCACCAATAGATGGATGATTGATTGCGCACTAGTCCCCTTAGCCGTAAGTCTATAAGCTTGAGACAAACGTGAGACGGACAATTGTAAAGTAGTTGGCTCACATCATAGGATGGTTCTGCACCACATTATCTATAATGACAAAAGAAATAAGAGAGAAACAAGTTAGGCTCCACCATCACCTCCATCCTTTTCCTCAACCACTTTTGTGCCTAAAACTTAAAATTTTCAATGCACTGGTTTACTAAAAGATCTATTCACTCATAGATATGACTAGAACTGGGTCCAAACTAGTGATCGGGTCTCTCTCTGCCTCTTTTTTTATACATCCATGAGAATCAGCAAATAAGATATTGAAAAATTTATCATCCATAGAGTAAGCTTAAGTATTAGGTCAAACTGGTCCGGTTTATTACCAAGCTAGGATTATGTCTCATTTCCGAACTTGAGCCGACCCATGAAATAGGAGTAGTTGTATTAGGTTTAAGTCAAATTCATTTGTGCTAGCTGTTCGATCCAAACTTAAGCTCATTTGCACCTTGTGTGCGTCAGCTGTCAATTGCCCTGGGATGTAAACTTAATCTTTTGAAGGGAAATGCTCTCAAAATTTAATTACATCTCTTGGCCATGACCATGAAACTAGTTGCAACCAGTCATTGCTTCACCACTGGGAAGGCATTTCTCAAGTCCATCCAGGCTAAGCCAATTTGCAATATGACCTCATATACGGGAAAGTTGGGTAAAGATAATTGGATGGCAGTCACAGGAGCTAGGATTCTTAATTATTTTGAAATTACTTATAATTAATCAATCCAATTATGGCGCTCCATTCCATCCGGAGGAAAGCTGACGAAGTAACCTACTTGCGAAAATTCCTCCAGCTTTTTCAAAGCAAAGTGGAGGCCAAATGCTGATGATCTCTTTTTCAAGTAATCATCATCCTTCTTTTATTCCTTTTTTTCTCAAAAAAAAAAAAAAAAAGCTATGCCCCACCAAGAGGAGATGCTGCCTCGAAAGGGTTCGGATTGTGTCCTTCACAAGACGTAATAATTCATCTTCTTTCGGAACATCAACTATTGAATCGCATAATATTCGCTTCAAAGTTTACGTAATTAGATAGATAAAAAAGATTCGAGTGGCGAAAAAAGATCAATCATTACACAAGATACAAGTCGAATTCCCTCAAGAGAAGGCACTTTGGAATAAAACACACGGCATAAAGAGAAGACAAAAGAAGAGGCTGGTAGATACTGTTCGAGGAGAAAGGCTGATGGCATGCTTTAGTTTGTCGATGGATTAGACTTAGCTAGTGGTTTCTTTAAGGCTCCTTAAAGTCTAATCGGTTGCTAATTAAAATACTTGTTTTTAATGAAATGGGAGGTTATCACTCATGATAAGCCAGGTTCAGCTAACCCAGTAGTAGTTTTCATTTATGAGCAGTGCTGTGTCCCACCTGTCTCTCCCTTGTCAATCCTCCGTATCATATGGCATGAGATGAGAGAAATGATGTAATTTACACTACTTATAGGATAAGTTTTATGTGTCACCTTTTTGACAGAACCATGTCAAATGGAAAATTAAAGAGGAACCTTTATAGAGAGTGTAACCTTTTTTATTATTATTTATATGATTTATGATGTGGGATCTTAGCCTACCATGCTTGTCAATGATGGAACCCTGTATTTATCCTCTTGATTACTTCAAGGTTACTTGAATCCCATAGCACATTTGTGTTGACTTGAAAATATTTACACATTCATGATGATGCTACAGTTGACCAACTAGGGTGTATGCTTAGTTTGTCAATCATTTTGGTCGGCCATACGAGTTTTGGTTGGCTCAAACATCTAATAGTTCTTTTCTTGGATGGTAATATTCTAGATTTCATCATAAGTTAAAGAAACTAATTGCGAGGGGATGCGGTAGGAATTGGCTTTAAAAAATGTGCACATATTTGTATATATTAGCATCTTGATCCTAAGTCATATTCACCTCATAAATATTGGGTCTGTTGTAATCAATATTTTGCAAGTAGGGACTTGTAACTAATAGTTGGATTGGCTTGAACCTAGTTTTGTTTACACTACAATCAAAACTCACATCTCAGCTTTATAGCTTTAAGTGAATACTTATGCTTACTCCATCGAACAGAACATGCCACAATTGCATATAGTTTGAACAATATATCTTGCTATTTATGATATCATAAGTTCCGACAAAATATTCTTATAGGCTTCTTTTTAGCATCAATGGTACGGTTGTTGCACGAGTAGAGTAGGTGATGTCAAGCCTCGTACACTATATCCTTGTATCTACTTATAGACCGAAATCATAATGAAGCAATCTTACCGCAAAGATGTTTCATCATTCACACCATTATGAAAGGAGACTCAGCCACTGTGATAAGATGGATTCAGAAAGGCCCGAGGAGGGAGCACCCCTAATTCGAGATATATGACCAATGGGCAGGAATGAGGAAGCTTTTCAGGCCAAACATATATTTAGGAAGGCGTACGGGGCTGCGAATTGGGTGGATGCTTATATGACCAGTCATTTCGATGGTACTCTATGGACCCGAGAGGGGGAGCTATTTCGAACACTCTGTGATATTTTGTTTTCGAACTTTATTGAGTGTGTCTGTAGTCGTATAGTATGACGTGCCGGCTCTAGCAGCAAAAAATAAAATAAAAAAAAAAATAATTTTTATTTGTTTGTGATTAAAAAAAAAGAAAGAATTAAATGAGAGAAGAGGGAGAGTACAAGATTTTGGGCGGACGATCGGCCCGCGGCTCCCATGTGCGGTCCGCAAAAGCGTGGGCACTCCCCGGCCCCATCTCCCCCAATCGTGACGCAGATCGCACGGCCGAAATCCGATCTCTCGGGCGCTCAGGTTTGGCTGCTACGCGTTTCGTCTCCACTTGGACATTGCTGGGTGCGGGGGTATGAAAAGCCTCGGATCTCCTTTGTTCGGCTTGTTTCATCTCTCTCTCTCTCTCTCTCTCTCTCTCTGTGAGCCGCGCGCGTACGCACACAGCGGAGCGATCGATTCGGCGTCGCCTCTTGCGTGTCCGGTACGCTGCCACCGAAAGGTATGGGGCAAAAAGGTGGTATTTTCTCTCCTATTTTTGTGTTCCATTTTATGTGATCGGTTTTGAATCTCTTCTATCTGAAAAATTTCAGCTTTTCTCTGATAAATATGGAAGTTTCGCCTTTTTGAACGGATCAGAGCTTTGGGTTGCCCTCTTTTGCTCTGCTTTCTGTCGTGTTGTCCGGCTTTCTCTTTTGTGGATGATTGGATATGTTGCTTTAATTGGACTTTGTGTTTTTTTTTCCTTCTTCTTGGTGAAGGGATGATCTTTCTTTGTCATTTAGCGATCCTCATTGAAGATTATTTCCAAGCAAAAAACTGTTTTCAATCTGTTCTGTTTGTCAACCACCCATGAAAAAGAACTGGGGAAGGGGAGTCAAGTTGATCTCTTTTGAGATGTATGGCCTATTGGATATATTCATGTTGTATTATGGTGGCTGATCCTTTGAGATGCATGGAATATTGGATAGCTTCTTTCATCGATTGATCAAAGATTCTGACTTCGGAATTTGTTTATGTATCTTGGGAAAAAACCCATCCCAACATGTTCCTGAATTAGAGTTGTGTTTGATGGTACAAGATCAGATATGTGAGCTCCTTTAGAAACTTAATTTTTTGTTCTTTTTTGAACCATGGTTGTGGATGTTTTCATCTTTGACAGGTACTGTTATCTCTATGTATTATGTTTTGTCTGCTCTATGTATGATTGCCAGTACTATGCCAAGTGAATGGGTTTAATCAGCCTTTACATAATTTTTTTCCTTGAAATATGTTTCGTTTTCCACAAGAAATTTTAGTGCTGTGTTTTATTGATGATCTGCAGCACCTGGGTGTGTGGTACAGTAGATTTATATGTTGGCATATCACTCAACGCTGTGATAAGTGCAAGGCATCAACGTATCAACGATTACAGAGATGCCCAGTTGATATCCTGAAACTTCTGCAAATATATCCCACTTTGTAACAGAAAAGCACAAAATTCTGCCCTTTCTTTATGATACATGTTCGACACGTATGTAAGTTGGATGCATCATATCATCATATGGGATGATGTCTTGCTATATAAAGTTCTCCTTGGAAGATGAGCTTAGAGATCTTAAAGTCTAAGGATTTCAAGAAGGGTTATGTCTAAGTCTAGTACAATTTTTTTGGGGGGGTGTTTGTTTTATCTCGCAAGCTTGAAATATGGGTAGTAGCCTAACTCATGTTGTTTGCCAATCAATACTATATTCTGTCTGTACATTCCATTTGAATTTGTTTTCTTTTTGATATTTTCTCAATCGCCTTCATTTTATTCTGGTTCCCAAATTGCTTCTGCCTACAACTTGCACAAGTCAGAAAGCTGTGAAAACAAATAAAAAAAATTTCTGTAAGACTCTGGGAGCAGAATAGAAAGCATGATAAACTTGTATTAGATTGACTTTTGTTTGCAAGATTTATGTTATCTTTTGTGTGATGTATGTTTCAGGTATTAAACATAAAATAGAAGAGACGATTGTTGTGTTTATTTAATTAGTTTTTCAAATCCTTTCTTATAAATAGCTGTTTTTTTTCGAGGGTTCTACTTCTCGCTCATGACAATTGGTTTTGTAGTTTTTCCTTTTTTCCCCGATATCTGCAAGCACTGATTTTACAGTTTTTATATAAGGCATTTGCTAACTCTAGGATCTGCCCTTCTGGTTATTTGTTGTAACATCTGACTCGTTACCTTTTCCCTATTGGAGCGGGACTCCATGTTCTTGCTACAACACTATGTATTCCTACTTGCTTTGTTCCGACTATTTTCCTTAACGTAATTAGAAAATTCCATTCCTGCTGTATTTCTTTACAAATTCAAGTTGCCACTTGCAGAACTGAGGAACTATCCTATACTGGAGAATTGAAACCTGCGATGCTTATCTCCACATTTTGATTTTCAAATGGATGAAACTATGGGTAAGAAAGTTGCTGAAGGGCATGATTTTTCTAGTAGAGGGTCCAGCATTGTTTTTAGAGACCAAAATCATGATGCTAGAAGCATTCAGTATTGCAATAGATTAGGATGCAGCACCAGGCTTAATTCCATTAAAGGAACCCAAATTGGCAACATAGAAAAAGCCAAATATGTAAAGGCTTCTTTTCATTCTACAAGCAGCAAGACCACCACAGGAGACTCTTCTAAGTCAATATCTTCTTGTAGTGGCTACCGAAAGAATTTCCAGGACAGACAGAAACAAACATTACAACGAGAGAAGGCTATAGCAGAAACTAGTAACAGGCAAGGGAAGATTGAAGATTCGGAGTGCAATGACACGCAGGGTTTCCTAGAAGATTTCGATGTCAGATCAAAGGATACAGAAGATTCAGAATTTTCAGAATCCAATCCCACATCAGCTGGCATTCAGACAGCGCTGCCAGATTCGAAGGATCTTGGGTTTCCAATTCTTGAAGGGTCATCTATGAACACAACGGAGTCGTCAGGTAGCTGCACCATTGCATCAAGTTCAAAACCTTGTAAGCAAATTAAACGTCAACTAGGTTCTGGCGATCGGGTTGTATCTTCAAGATCCTTTTTCCGGCATTCGGCTTATGCATCTAGAAACTCTGCTGATGCTGCTAGACCTGCTTCTCAAGTTCTGGGTACAGGGGTGCATAAGTGTGGCCTTAAAACTGTAGGGGTATCAGATGTTCTTCCTTCTGGTTGTTCATCATCTGACTTCAACTGCGATAGGCGGACTGATGCAGTCAGGAAGAGACCCTCTGGTAGAGAGAGTTCTGCTGCCAAAAGCAAGGGTGAAAGTGGCCCCTCAACTGGAAGATATCTAGGTTCTACGCAGACTGGGATTTCTGACTCTGGTCGATCTCTTCCACAACAACTAAAGCCTCAGCAAAATTTCATAAGGACTGGGAACCGACCTAGTAGCAGGGATAGTGGAGTTTCAGTTAGAACCCATCGAGCATCTACTGGGGATGCTAGAAGAAGGCTATCCGAGCAAGGGGTCAGCGATATCC
The DNA here is from genome assembly GCF_051530095.1 of Phoenix dactylifera. Taxonomy (NCBI): domain Eukaryota; kingdom Viridiplantae; phylum Streptophyta; class Magnoliopsida; order Arecales; family Arecaceae; genus Phoenix; species Phoenix dactylifera. The sequence continues at coordinate 2,098,098 of NC_143201.1, forward strand.
TTCCAGTACATGAGCCTATTATGATCCCTCACTTGCAGCAGAATCGAGTTTCTATCCAAGAAACTGTTCCAGAAAGCTCATCACGTTCATTTTCCGTAGAGCTGCCAAATGTCTTGGTTAGTTCGTCTGAACATCCAGGTTCAGGTAGCCGGGCTAATCGAAATAGAATGGTTTCTCGTCCTGAAGGTAGCGGCACACATATTTCCAGCAGCACTTTGGGAGATAGAGATGGCTACAGACACTTCAACATGGACAGAATTGCAGAGGTCTTTATACAACACTTATGCAACAGCAAATCCTTGTCATATATTTTAGTTGTGCATGGTTATTAGGTGCAATCACCATATTTTCTCCAGTCCACAGTTCTGCTAGAGTTCATTCATAGAGGATTCATAGATTGAATTAGTTTTTTTTTTTTTTAACTTGCTATATACGCGGTAATTGTGTAGTGACTATAGAATGGTGTCCGAGAAATTGAACTTGAATAATGACTCATGACGCATTACAGGTATTGCTGGCTCTAGAGAGGATTGACCAAGATGAGGAGTTAACATATGAGGTTGTTGCTCTGTGTTCTACTTCCCCACATCTTATTTTTGTTTGTTTACTAAATGAGTTTTTTTTTTTTGTGCAGCAAGTATTGGTGCTAGAAACAAATTTGTTTTTAGGGGGCCTGAGCTTCCATGATCAGCACAGGGACATGAGAATGGACATTGATAATATGTCCTATGAGGTATATGCTTTGTCAGCATATCACACTTAAATTTCAGACTTCTGTCTTTTTGGCCAAGTGTTCATTTCAATATAGAATTTGGGCTCTCTCTTTTTTTTTCTCTCTCTCTCTTTTTCTTTTTGCTTTATTTTTTTGCATACACTATCCTCTTGTTCAACTTTTCCAGGAAAAGTTGTTTTTTTTCTTTTTTGAGAAGGCACTAGTGAAATTCTGAGGGCCCTGATTCTTCCGCTAACTACAAGCCTTTCTGTACCATATGACCAGATAGTTCTTTTCTATTTTGGCCTGGATCTTTTCATCTGCCCTTCTGCCTGAAACGTGTATTTAGCAGTCAAAAATTTGCACTCATTTTGGATAGCATAGCCATTGATTGGTTGCCATCATATAATTCATAAAATTCTTTCGATTTCCCAAGTTGATAATTTTAGTACGAGGGTTTCTACATGTGGGAAGTTCATGCTCTGTTGACCAGTAGAAAGGTTGTTATGATATTGATGGTTTATCTTAAGGGTTGTCCTTTAGTTTTGAATGGTACTGGTGTCCGAGAAGCTCAATGCTTGTTGAACAGGAACTGTTAGCCCTGGAGGAGAAGATGGGTACTGTCAGCACAGCCCTTTCAGAGGAGCAATTGTCAAAATGTCTTAAGAGAAGCATATATAGACCTGCTTCTGAGGTCTTGGGAATCATGGATTCTGGTGATGACACTGAATGCAGCATATGCCAGGTACTTCTGATACTCACCGTAATGCAATGAAATTAGTTTTTAATACATGCCATTTCCTATCTGTAAGACTTTGTTACAGAATTCTTATAAGAAAAACTTCTTCAGCTTCACATTCTGATGAAGGCTGGGGAAACCATTTTACAGATTAGCAACTTTAGCCCATTTTATATGCCTGATGTTCATCGTTGCAAAGTCATGAAGGCCATTCTTTCGATATTAATTGATACAGCATCTGTCTTGGTGCATTCGGGATCAGTCCTTGCATTTGGTGGTTTTTCATTGACTACTGGTTGCTCTCTAAATTTTGCCGCAATTGGAGCTGCATGAACCATATTATTGTGTATGGCCCATGTTATACTACATCTTGATTCATCTTTACCTAACACCAAATCTATATATACTCCATTCCTTCTACTTGATCTTTAATGAATACCAGAGTGTGCCCATTATAGGCTGATCGAAGCAATATGACCGTGGTAAATGGGCTCATAGTGCATTGCATGATGCATATCCATACATTGCTCGAGGATACCTAAGCAGATTTAACAAAAACTTGCTTCGCAGATCGGTATATGTTTGAATGTTCCTTTTCGGTATTTAGCTAGAATGTGTTGAAAGTATTTAGACTGTTAGAATATCTCTTTTCTCTAAATTGGATGATGTGCTTTTTCCTTTCAGGAAGAGTATGTCAGTGGGGATGAGATAGGCAAATTGGCATGCGAGCATCGCTTCCATGTGGCCTGCATCCATCAGTGGCTTCGGCAGAAGAATTGGTGCCCAATTTGCAAAGCATCTGCCATTCCCTCCTAGAGAACATCCAAAGTGAAGAAGCAAATCCTCTGTGTCTGAACACTGATCAGAGGCTTCCTGTACAAAGAATCTTTTCACATTCCTCCTAGAAAATAAACCTAGGATTGCAGGACCTTATCTCAGGTTCTAGTCCAAATGTCAATCTGCATTTTTTGAAAACCCTTTAGTAGAACTGTTCATAAGGGTGTCATCTTCTGTTTCATTTGATTGTTCATATATAAGGATATCTCTTCTGTTTCATTTGTCCTTTTTTTTTTTACTCCTATAATATTAATCAACACAAAACAAAAAAAAGGAAAAACCATATGCAAATCTCTTTTTTTTTAGCGAGAAGCCCAAGTTCTTATATCAGAAAGCTGACATCCACTACAGAGTTATGGCATAGTAGAGGAGTCCAACTAAAATAGTAATCTTTTTCTCTTAAGAGTGACAAGGCATGCCGTCTGATAACTGGAATTCTCCTAACAAAGTCTCTCGATTTGTATGGGAGGTCATAGCTAAGTAACTTCGCCGAGCCTTCCTGTCCTGACACTAAATTGTCTCATTTTATTTGCTATTAGTCATCACTTCTCCCCCCATGGGGCTAAATTCTGCTGGTGAGGTGTGCTGGGAATGGGAGAAAAATGAGCTAAACCACAAGAAATTTTAGCTCAAGGATCGAAACCAATCTAATTTGCAAATAGTCAGATTAAAACTAACATAGGCTGGTTTGCGAACTTGAAATGGACATAACTTCTAGAGCTCAGCCAATTATAAAAAAAAAAAAAAACAGCTAACTTGTAGAGCTCGACTGGATCTGAAATACAGCCCAATACTACTTGCAAAATGGGATCTGGAATAGGTTAGGCACGGTCAAACCATCTTATACCTATTTTTTGATCATAGGCTGTTCTATGCCTTCTTGAAATAAACTTATACACATTTTACATTTTTGGATTATACCTCTGGAATTAATTTATATTATCTATTATATTATATAAATGTTATAATATAACAATCAACATAGCATTACCAGCATCAAATATTTATTTTAGTATTTCCATAAATATTATAGTATCATGCTATTATGTTATAGTATAATATTATATTATAATATATAATATCTAAAAATAACTTGGTATGCCATAATAATTATTAATATTAGTTTTGAATATAATATTATTATGATAATATTGTATATGTTATAACAAATAATTAATATTTCTTATATTACTAGAAAATTAATGTTAAAATATTGTCCATATGATATAACATTATATTATAATATTATGTTATAATATAATATAATATCTTAGGTCATAAAAACATACAATAATAGGTATATTATATTAATATTACTACAATAATGTTATCATGTTTAACATTTCCTATTAAATTTTAATGTTGATATTATAGTAAAATATCATTATACAAAATTCTATCAATATAACAAAATAATATCCCATCGTAAGATGATATCATAGCATTATTACCTAATATTAATATAGAGTAGAAAATATTAATAATATCGCCATATAATATATTTCATTTATATTATGTTCATTGAATATTTATTCTTTAATCGCTATCTAATATTACTCTTTAATGTTAATATTATGTTTAAAATACTAATATTATCACACAAGCATATTATAATTGGTCAAAAATAGTTTTATTATTTCAGAAAAAATTCACAGTCTTTCAATTTTTAACTTATTCCAAAAATAGCTAAATAAAATTTGGCATAAGTACCTGAGATAGCTACGCTGCATAGCATAGCTTTCCTTATTCTCAGCTCCCACATGATCCTACAAAATGCCACCTAAAAGATTTAAATACTATTTGAATGTCTGGTAGAAGGAATCCTTTATCCATTTATGGTGGGTTATTGGTTGGGAAAACGGGTATTTTTCATTTAAAAAAATTTTTGGACTATTTTCCCAAAAAAGAATTTTTCAGACTTAACAACCCTAAAAAAACGTGAATACCATAAAGCACGTTTTAGGGAAACTTGCAGACTATTTTCCAAAAAAGAAAACTTCTCAGACTTAACAACCCTAAAAAATGAATACAATAAAAAAGGTTCTAAGTAAACTTTCAGATTATTTGCTGAAAAAGAAAACTTTCAGACTTAACAATCCTAAAATAAACATCAATACCATAAATCTTGTCATAATGAAACTTTCAGACTATTTGCCTCAAAGGGAGACTTTTAAGACTTAACCACCCTAAGAAAACATGAATACCATAAATCACATTTGAAGGAAACCCTCACACTATTTGCCGAAAAAAGAAAACTTTTTGACTTATAACCCTAGAAAAATGAATACCATAAATCACATTTTAAGAGGAACACAAAAGCCACCTTTTTGGGATTGTGCGATCATGGAGCCTGCGCTATGTCATCAATGTTTATTCAAATATAATGTATTCAGGCATCCAAACAGGCCCTTAAAACTGAACTGACCTGTTCCAACATTCAACCGGTCATATTTATTCAGACAAAGCAAACTCCACTCAGAATCCAGGTGAAGCTGATTTATTTTGGCTTCCTTGCCTTTTTGTCCATATGTATGTCATGCTGGCCGCTGCCATTCTAGTTTTCCAAATGACTGTTCACAAGACAGAGAAGATGTATGGATTTACTCAAAACAAACGCCCAAAATGCTTGAACAAATTATAAGTAAAATATTAGGTGTGCTAGTATGATATATCAAATATCATCATAGCTGAGCATGACAGATCCATCTCGACACAGTTTAAAATTTCAGAGTTTCAATTTTCCAAATGAGATTACAAGAGATGAAAGTATATTTGTCGATAAAATGCAAGCTTAAAAGGATATACCTTGAAAATTTCAGACTTACTTTTTGATACTGACAAAGATTTTTCAGTGAATAAAATCGCAAAGCATTAAGAAAATACCACTAAAAAAACAATACTTTTTAGTGGCTAAGGAGAATTTTTCCTTCTAGAGCTTCTCAAAGTCCCTGCAAACTCATCACTCATCAAGGAATTATACTATAAGCAGAACATCCAAGTGACGCATTCAAAGTCCAAAGACTAGTCCACCAGTTTAATTAGGTGTATTTGAGTCCAAAGGATTGTTCACCAATATAAATGAAGAAGTAAATTCCCATGGACTGTTAATTTCAACAATATATTAGAAAAAAACAGGAACATCATTCACATTGAACGGTTTGATTTGAAGCCAAGAAAAAATTGAAGATAAACATATATTACACAATTCCCGAGTCATTAGCTTTTTTTTTTTTTTTGAGTGGAGGAATTTGGCAGAGTCCAATCCATATTAATAAATAACTAGACTATCAAAAAAAGTTAAGGCCTCAAATAGTACTGGAACATTTTGCAGAGGTTAAAAGGGCACAAAGCCACCAATTATGAATCTAATGCAGCATCTGAGATCAGAGAACCACATCCTACCTGAATACCAAACCAAGAAACACCTTTAGTAGCAGCATGTTCCTCCACCTTCATAGAGATTCGAGATGCATTTTGCTGATCTGCAGAGAAGTAATAATTTTTTTACCATCAACTTCCTGAATGGCACTGTGAATTTGTTAAGTTTCAGTTACAATATCAAGTTTGGTTCCATCAGCAGAATAGCAGGTACCTTGTATTTTTTGCAAATTGCATAATTACTTGTGAGGCAGAGGGCTTTTTCTCTGAAGTTGGCAAAATAAACTTGATAAAGTCTCTTAAAATTTCCGCAGAACATCTAGAAACAAAACTAAGATACGAGATAAGAAAATGTATACATAAAATTAAAACATGACGGAAAAATGAAGTAGAAATATGCTTACAGCATTATTTGCACCATTGACTTGAAACATATGTTACAAACTCTAACTCCCCATTCACCGATGTTCTTCCACATGGCATCTGTAAGTGTGTCGTTGTGTTACAGGAAGTAAGGAGTAGCCATGACCAATACAACCCATTTTATCCATTTAATAGAACTGACTGTCAGCACTGAGTACCATTTTACAATTCAACTCTTGGGAACATCAACTGCCTTGAGCCATACAACCTGAGAGGGGAATCATGTTAGCTCAGCTTCTGAAATGCTCCATACAATCTCTCCCATCAAAATACTTTGGATTGCCCCTTTATGATCACCAGTTACGCAGGGCAGAGGGGGAACCTCTCATTGACAGAATCGATCGATGTCTTGCATTCTGGAAGGGTCAGCTCGTCTTCGGGTCGACCATTAGTCTTATTGCAATCAGACTTGTCAGCTATTCCAACATATGACATGCCCTTTTTCTGGCTTCCTGATTGGGTGATTCACTGCCTTGATGCCATTAGAAGAGATTTCTTTTGACATGGCTCAAATGATATCTTTCTTTGATGCTATTCCAACATATTACGTGGAAGATTATCGGGCATCCCTTTGTTGACCATTCAGTAAGGAACCATGGCAGGTCTTCAAGTTCAGCACCATATCATAGGTTGGCCTGGCTTCATGAGATCACTCTAGACTGTTTAGAGACAGCAGCAGGTGCCAAAGGACATATGGAGGTTTGGGACATTGTTGTCTGGCTCTTTGTTGGCTCTGTGGTCAGAGAGGAACTCTTGCATTTACTCAGGTAACCAGAGGTCACCACAGGATGTTCTGTTTTCTATCAACTCCTATAACAGCCCATGGACCACTTGAATCTCTTCTCAGTCAAGCTCTAAGACAGAGATCAAGAGACTGCTACCTTTTTGAGGCCTGGATCAAGGTTGATCCAGGCCGACATGTCTACCAATTTAATGATGTACAAAGATTATTTCGAAGAGGCATTCCCTACATGTTTAGACTTAATTACCCTAAAATTATCCAAAAATACAATTCAGTCATCGCAAACTACAAAGCACTAAAATTTTCTTCAAATGAAAATAGCATGACCAATTATGCACCTTATAGTTCAAATGCAGTAACAGATTCTTTTGCCTCTTTGCACTTCAAGCATACAAAGAGAAGCAACTCCAGAAAAACAAAATAAATAAATTTCATTATAATCAGATTAGATACAGAATTCTGTAGAATACATGTTAAGGTGTTAAAAAATTTATGTAATTGCTTCAATCATTCTTTTTAGAGCTTTAAGTCTACCTCTTGTGGTATCCATCTTTACTCTGCAATTTCCTCAGTCTTAGCCAAAGTTGTCTACTAGGTTGCACATATGAGCCCAACAACATTGCTGGGACTCATTTTAAAGTGCAAAAGAAGAGAGGGAAAAAATTATACTTGAAGTGGTACTGAAGTCTTAGGGCTAAAGAGTTGAGCTGTAAACTTTGTAACAAACTGAAGCATGAGAAATCTGCATAAAAAAATGCACGAACAACATGAAGAAAATGAGATAGATAGATAAGGAGAGAGAAATAGCACAAATGGAGCAAGAAATAGACACAACAAAAGGTCCCTAAGCTTCACATTTGTGATCTAAAATCTATAACCCATCCATCCTTATTGTTTACCTCAGTAAAATCATACATAGTGATGAAAGCTTTGCATAAGCTGCTGGCAACTAGGTTTTTATATAAATGTTTTTTTTCTTGTTAGAGCCACCTTACAAGACTTCCCACAAATTTGCAGCTCCCTATTTGCAGGCATATAAGAATATTTTCAAGATCTTCATAGTAAATACCAAAATATTGCAAGTCAAATTCCTGCAGGGTCTATCAACAAAATGAACCAACATTTCTAAAGCAGGCTGATTGGAGGAAAGAACCTTACAAGTAAGAAGAAAAGGATCCTCCTCCATTATTTCTAATATCGCAAGATAAGAAAATTAATAAGTTATCAGCAAAAAAGCATGGTCAAATGAATATAGAAACCACAAACTTTTAATATAACAAAAGAATCTAATGAAACTTTAGTTAAAGATTTGCAGAAGATGTAGTCAGCAAATTAGGTCAAACTAACAATTTGAAATATGATGAACTACAGATAGGAGACAGAAATAGAAAGTACAGATGTGATTCTCTTAATTAATCAGAAAAAATATTGATAACATAACATAAAACGTTAAGCAATGGGAAAAAGAAGAGCAAAGGGTCAGAGCAAGCAAAAAAGAAAAAAGAAGCAATTATAAGAAAGACAAAACTCAATGCAATCATCTACCCACTTATCTTGAACAAAATAGGGTTGCCAACTCATACTCTGCCATATGACAAACTAGAATTGCATTTGCTGTTAGAAGGTAGCAAGCAACATTTATATGACAGGAAGCAGATGTATCGGGATTTTATTCATTTTTTTCAGCTGAATAAGTGGTTTTAGTCATAAGACAATATCAACAAGTGTAAATGTGAACTTTTAGATCCTGGTCCCATCCTTTATGGATATTTGGAGATACTTATGGGCATCTTCAAACATGAGACAACTCTGCTCTCAGGGATAATTGATTAATAGAAGCAAAATTGAGGGATATGTTGCACATAACTTCAATAAATACCAGCAAGTTTTGCATGCATAATTGCCATAAATAATTGGTAGTAACAACTTCATGGAAATTTTTTGAAATACCTCATTTACTTCAATTGCTCAAACAGAAGCATAGTCCTTCCATTTGTACTCAATTTACACGGATATTGGAAAACTATTGTTTAATATCTAAGAGAATTTTTTCCAAAGAAGTTTGTTCAAAAGACTAGGATAAATAATTAGATTCATCAAACATCATTTTTTAAATTCTATTAATTCAATCTGTTTGGAAAGAACCATGGCCACAAGGTTAAATTCATTCAGCAAAAACATACACATCATAGTATAGTAAGATCAGGATCATAAGGGAAGGACAGAAACGAACACCTTTGTTGTGTTTTCAGTCCTGCGGCCTCAGGACAGAGAAAAAGGAACATTTTGGTCTAGGTTATGTGCAATTAAGAACAAGAAGGGTATTTCAGTAATTGACTGATAGATTTAATGATTTTATTGTCTGTGTGTCCATATGTGCATACATGTATAGACCCATATAGACATGTCCATATAAGGATCTACTAAAACCACATCTCTCTCTCTCTCTCTCTCTCTCTCACACGCGCACGCGCGCGCACGCGCAATCTAAAATTCTTGGATATACTTAGATGTGTAAAGGAATGCACAATTTTCTTGAGAGAAATGGAGAGAATCCCATATGCACTACAATAACTTAGGTCATGATACTTGGGAATGCACCACCCAAGATTCAAACCTAGAACCTCTGGTTGCTAGCCAGAGGGGTGTGACTACTGGAGCAAGCCCCAATTTTTTACATGTTTGCATAACTTAATACTTACAGCATAAAGTTTAGACACAAATTCAGAATGCCCTTTTCCTACACCTCTACAAAAGACCTATATACAAGCCATTTTATGGCTGCAGCCTCTAAACAAGTTACTAAAAGAAAAGGTCTGCAGATAAGTATAAAGAAAAAGCCAGCCCATCCATGCATGCAAAATATAGTGCATAATTTCTATGTTTCCACCACTTAGTTCTCAAAGTCCAACAATAGCAAAGTACAATTATTGTAAGAATGAAAATTATCAATCAATAAATACATAATTTAGCTTTGTCCTGTAACATTACTTCCTATGTGTAGTAGGAAATCCTGGGCAAGGTTTAGCAAAGCCCATTGAGAGCGATGGTTACAAGGTGAAGTGATGTGAATCGGTAACCAATTTACATATTAGAGCCAGTTAAGGATAAAAGGAAGTTGGCGAAAAACCCAGCATCCCAGCTATCAATAAAAATATACATGAAAAACAAAGGATAATGTATCAGTAGTGGAGATCAGGGCAGACAGACATTTACAGCATAAATTCCCTTTTTCTTTGCCGATGGTATAGCAGTTAATCTTAATTGACATGCACAAACATATGCAATTATGACTCTCCACAATCAGAATAATCGTGCAACCAAATGAAAATGAAGAAACAAGAAAAATAAAATTCACGGATCTTTGTCTGACATACTGCTAATAAAAATTCACATTTAACTAGCCACCAAAAATTAGGGCATTGCTGCCCGCAACGTATTTTAATATTAAGTACTTCTATTTCTATTTGTTGTTCCACGATGAGAAACAAAATAACAAACAGCTTTATCAAACTCCTGACCTCTTGATTCTAGCTTACCTCGGTGACATGGCATCATTTTTACTGAAACAGTAACATAAACAAAGAAACTAAAAGTAGATAGTGAAACAAACATATGAAAAGGAAAGCTCCTCTTATTAGATGCTCGCTGTTTCTTCTAGAAATACTACATAAATGGAACATATCCTCATAGAAATCATACAAAATAGAAGTTCCATATATCTAACCATCAAATGTTAAAGAGATTCAAATTGAAAAAATTATAAACGATCCATGAAATGGTATTGAACCAACCCAGCAATTTTGCAATCGATAATACATACACCGCTACCCATGAAACTTACAGAACATGATGGTATAAGTTACACAACAGTATTCCTGCATACCGCCTTTCAAGTCACTCATACTGTAAATTACATGAAAGCTCGGGATATCTCTGGGTGTGGTGGAGATGTCCCCCAATGGATACTAAACATACAACAAATGGACCGAAGAGGGGATAACATCTTTCCTATGAGAAGATTGATCTTAAAAAATGTGTTCTTGTTTGAGCATGGACCCCGCAGCAGGATCTTACAGAATTCTTCTGCTGCGATCCCAAAGAAATCGACCAAGCTGCACCTTTTAAGCTGCAGAGTGTGATTCTGCCTGTAATGGCCCAAATGGACTGGCACTTGGGTATCAGAACCCATCCAGCCACAATTTGCTTTAAACCAGAAAACTTTATCTGGATCTGTATTTATTCTTCACATGAACGGAGGCATATTTTCTCAAGTAGCAAGGGCCAGTCCTCCCCAAGTTGCTGCGGTTTTAGCTCCATTGCTACCTTAAAATCCTGCAGAGATATAAAGGAGCAATGGTTCTTCAGCCCATGTGCGCTCTCCAAACAGCCACCAATACTTTGTACTTGCAAGTGGTCTCTCAGCCAAACACCATTGATTGGCTTCCCATGAGGCTGCTGCTTGTAGACCAGCTGCTTTATTGGTTCATGCCCCTTCCTTGCCCCTATTAGCTCTGCACATGACTTAACCAGCTGCTTCAAATAAGCATCTAACCCATTATTCAATAGACTTGCACAGTCCATTGTCACCCCTCCCAAACCTTCTGCTTCTGCTATTTTCTCCATTCGTTTCTTCAATACCTCAGTATGGTACAGTTCACCATTTTCATAGCTGCTGCTAAAGCCATCGGCAGCAAGTACCAGAGACCTACGAGCCCTTCCGACACTTGCAGGACAAAAGGGAATTCCAAGCGGGGCCTGAAGGGGACCTCTAGCCAGGTTCTGATCATCCCTATGCTTCAAGTCCTCCCTATGATCCATGAAAACCACTTCAGCCAGACCCTTGCTATATACAGAATCCTGGTCAGGTGGTGATGGCTTCTCCGTCCGTGGTCTCTTTGCTGGCTGCTCAGCAGACCCACTTTGTTGATGTTGCAATGGTCTTTTCAAATCACATGAATTCAGATCACCATTCTCCCGCACAGTATCCTCATCAGGGGGTACTGAAAATTGATAAGCAGCAACTTCTACCCTCCCATTTGGTCCGAGGGGGCTCGGGCGGTCTTTGATCTTCCGGTCCCGAATGATAGACCTGAACTTGCAAGAGGACGACGGCAGGATATCTCCATTGGACCAAATGGGTGCTGGTGGAATTGCGGCCGGGGATGAATTGAAACTTTCATCTATCTGAGGAGATTTTTTTGCTACAGCGCCAACGGGTTTCAGCATACCCTTGTCATGGACAACAGTGGGTGGAATCTTGGCCTGACAGGCATTTTTAAGGATGGAGCGGATGAGCTGGTTGTGCAAGGGGAGGTTCTCACGCCCGAGCGTTAAAACACAGAGCTTATCGAACTCAGACTTGCTCAGCTTCTGAGATAACAGCCCATTCAGATAGCTGAAGTACCTCTGCGCTCGTTCTGGCCCAAGCCTCTTCGCTATCTGGGACCTGAGGTCGCCGAGGTTGGTCCGAGAGTGGTGTGTTGGTGGTGGCAGTGGCTGCGGAGGCGGCGGCATCTCTCAGTGAACAGTGCCCATGCAATTATTCACCAGATCAATCGAATTGAAGCTCTACTGCTGCCCCTTCTGTGCTCCGTGGGTTTTAGCCAAGATTAGGCTTTGCACCTTTTCCTAGGGAAAGCGCGAGCTATACCCAATTCCCAACTCCTCAGCCAGAGCAATGCAGACCAAAATCTCATCTTTGCTGACCAAAACCCTAAAGCGAGACAGGATCAGGAGCCGACACCAATAACGGAGACTCCGAGCTCGAATACCTCCAAAGAGCGAGATCGAAAACCCTAGAACAATGCGAGGCGACTAGAATCGAGACCTATTCTGCCGCCAGGAGCTCGAAAAAGCTCTCATTTCGCTCCGAAATCGAGGGGAAGAGGCGGACGGTGATCTGCTCCGTGCTCTGCGATCGGAAAACCCACTTCAGCGAGGCGGATCTCGATGGAATCGCAGCCGGAGAGCGAATTGGAGGAATCAAAGCAAAAGCGAGGCAAAGAAAAGAAGAAGAAAGAGATTCCAATCTATGGAGAAGGACGGAAGGAGGAGAGAAGGGATTGAGCTGACCTCTTGGAGCTCGCTAGGAGTAGTGTGAGACGCTTCGATTCGAAGCGCATCGCCGGAAGACAGAACTTTTCCAATTCTCTCTTTTTTGTTTCTGCAGCTCGTCTCCCTTGCTTCGCTCTCGCTCTTTCCTTCGCTCGGTCGAGACCGTTGAAGTGGATTGATCGCTGGAGAGCGGAAAAACTCGCTCTTCTCGCTCGCTGGCTCGCTTTTTGTTTCCCCCCTTTTCTTTTCTCTCTCTTCGACTCGCCTCTCGCTCTCACGGTTCTCTTTCCTTTTATGCTTTTATTTTTTTTTGTTTTGCCTCTCCTTTTTCTTTCGCCTAGGTTTTGCCTCGTTGGGGTTTTTTCCCAATGGGATGCCAAGCTTCTGCTGCCCTTCGAGTTCATATAAATTATATATTTTGGTTGTTCGGGATTTGGAGCTGGGGGCCAAGTTTTGTTTGGGTGGGATCAAAATAGATGCATCTTTGGGTGGGACCCCACCAACAAGGGATGAGAGCTTCAGAGGTCAAAAGTCAGCGCGGGTGGCTTCGATTTCATGGGAGGAGCTACCAACTTAAGCACGGCGGCGCTCTGGATGTGAGTGCGCGGCGTACCCAGCGTTTGTGTTTGTACTTTGAAACAAAAAAAAAAAAAAAAAACCTAAAAGAAAGGAAACAAACAAAAACATCCTGACACCTTAGTAGTCAATCAGAAATCCTATATGTGATCGCTTGACGGCACTCTAACCAACCATTATATGTCGATCAGTTCTTCAATCGCATCATGACACCTTATTAATCAAAAATCCTGTATGTGACCACTTGAGGGCAATCTAACTCACCATTATTTGTTGATCATTTCTTCAATAGACTAGGTATTTGACATGAAACAGAAGTTAAAACTATAATTTGCTTTGAATTTTTGTTCTCAAGTTGAGCTATAATCATCGGTTATTTTCCTCTAGATTCCAGATGGTGTTTGTGGGAGCCAAATTCCAATCACTTGAGGTGCACCAAATGAATAGTATAGATCTAGTGAGATACTGGGAAGCTTGCTTAATTTGCAATAGAAAGATGGAGATATACTATTACATAATAAATCCCTTCTGTTGAACAGTTGAAGCTTTAGTCTTAAGTAAGGAATCAAATGTTAATTCCATCTAAGTTCTTTGTTTTGTAGAATCTTACAGCCGCATATGCTATCAAGCATTGACGTGGTCTACTGTTTGAAGTTTGTTGCACTCTCATTAGAGCTAATCCGACACCAACGGATCCCACTAAAGCCATCAATGAGAACATAGTATAAGCTCTAAATTGAGATAGAGATACTGCTTCCTGCCAACAAACCTCAAACAGTAGACCGCTACAATGATTGATAGCATATATCTCACTTCCACACTCATAGCATATGCCACTATAAAATTCTGCAAAACAAAGAAATTAAATAGAGCTGGCATTTAGTTCTTTTGTTAATACTAAAGCTTCAACTGTTCAACAGAAGATATTTATTATGCAATAGTGTACACTTTCCTGATAAGCTTTGCCATGGGCTTGTAGACAAGCTAAAGACCTGAATTAGCAGATCACTGTTTGAAGAGGCAACATAGAAGATTCTGAGTGCTTAAAGGCATTAGCTAGTTTACAATCACAACAAGAATACAGTGCCAAAAACCAATGCTAGCAGATGCCTAGAGAACAAAACAAAAAAAAAGCCTGAACTGATTGTCCAAGGAATCAAAAAACCGCAAGCCCTAGGCCTTTAGATGTTCATCCTGGCTTTCACAGACCCAGTTGATCAGCACCAACATATTGCAATAAGAAATTCAATGGATTGAATAATGGAAAAATAGGGGCATTTGTAGTATGAATTTCATAACCTGACCACAGAGTTTACAGCAGAAGGCATAGAATGGTGACGATAAATGCATCCTGAAAGGCTCAGTAGACTTCGTAACTCAGGTAACTATCAACTTTTGATATAAGACAAAACTAAGAATTAGGTAGCACTTCAATCATTTTTACACAGTTTCAGGTTGACATTCTTTTCTGCATGAGATATGAATCAAATCTCAACATAAAGCACTTTTATTCCATAAAAAACTTTGCCTCAGAATCCACCATTGAACTTTAAACAGAACATGGAATGGGAAAAGGAAGAAAAGAACTACTGGTAACTTGCTTGCTGCCGAGGACCCATACAATAAATGCAACAAGAGCACCTGCAAACCAGTGATTGAAAGGATATTTCAGAAAGGAAAGATGGAGTCAGACCGAAATTGACAAAATATTGAAATGTTTATGCATATAAGTATATAACAGTTATTAGCATCAGCAATTTACACCTCGACATGGAATACTTACTGCATTTTATGAATGTAATGCACCATCAACAAGCATTACAAAAAGGCTGGCAAAATAGGGGTAGGTAACATAGAGGATACCAACAATTCAAGATTAACATTATGGACAATCTAAGAAATAATAAATTGAACTAAGGGACAAGTTACATAAAACAACTAGATTTCGCTTAGTTTGTCTTTGATGCATCTGTCAAGGTCAAATGAAATTAGAAATTTACATCAGCATCAGTCATTAGATGCTCAAATAACTACTAGAAACTCCATGAGAATGTTTGGAAACATGTATGCTATATACTAGTGTCAGGTAAGAAACTTTAGTAGACAAACTAAATGCAACTGAGCACCAGAATCTTCCGCCTGAGGTGCTGCTTCCTGATTCAATCCAATCTTAAAATAACGTCTTCATTGCTACCCCCTGTTTTACAAATTTCAGTTTAATTATGTGATCTACTAATCATTTCATTTTTTTGAGACCCATATATCATGTAGTACCAAAAAATATGAAAACAAACAACTAAATTTTCTTTGCAAAAAAATACAAATTAAATATTTTATTATGCAGTTATGTCCTTGTCTTTCTTATCCTAAACTTCTTGACAGTCTTGCACTCTGTTCCCACACAATCTCTCACTTAGGTTCCTACGATGCAGACTATCAGCATGACAGCTGCTTCTCAATAGAATAAGCCCACGCATCACCTTGAATGTCACACCACCTCAAACTAGATCCTCAATATCTGATTAGAAGATAGATACAAGTCGGTACAACTGCTAAACTACTTATCCATATCATCTGATCTCATATCTTAATGCAAACCTAACAAATTGCCGCTGTCTGGACTGCATCATAATTCTAAAACTTGTTGAGTCGACTTAAAACTCAACCAAGTCAACTTGACTCAGCAAGTTTTCGAGCCGACTCAATAGGAGACTCTGCTTGTATAAAACTCAGATTTCAAAGCAGTCTTGACTCGGCTAACTCGTTGAGTTACCTGATACTCCGCTCGAGTTGTTTGACTTAATCGAGTATTAAACACCAACTGTAGTCTATTTCAATAGAGGGTGAGCTTTGATGCAACGGCAAGGTTGCTCCACCGTGACTTAGGTGACGTGGGTTCGAACAGAGAAATATCTACACATGAGGGTAAGGATGAGTATATGTGACCCTCCCCAGACTCCACAGTAGCGGGAGCCTCGTGCACTGGGCTGCCCTTCTTATAATCTATCTCAATACCATCTTTCTTCAAATTTTCATCCAAAGCAAGTCATTGGACAGTGTCTTTTAATATATTTAGCATGAAATATGACAACACAAATGGATTGTCTTGGATTGGGACCTCTATTCCTTACCTATCCTAAAACGCGATCATTCTCATTTTTTCCCAATTCCCATCATGCATCAAGGGGTTCTGCTGGCTATCCTCTTCTAGCACTTGACACTGACATGCAAATAGTAGTTAATAGCAACATTTTGCCGCCTCAGTACTAGATCCCATACCGATACCATTCTATTATAGTGTCGGTACACGATATGGTACGAGATCGTGAGGCGTATTGAGTGTTGATGTCTTGTACTGGTTCGATACTAGTATGTTAGAGTACATTCGATATGCTATAGTACTGACCATTATGGCGAACTTTGGTTAATAGCATATCATATAGCCATTTGTGGCTCTTAATTTTTTATTCTCATTATTAAATTAATGTATTGATTGTATGTTAACAATAAATTTTAAATCTAGAATTCTATGTGTCCATGTATATAAGTTTCTCCATTTATGTTCATAAAAATCAGCATCCAATAACAAATATATATGTATTATCGAGTCTTGATATTCAAGACTCATTGTGTACTCAACTGAGTCAATGAATTGATTTGACTCGGGTAACTCTCAAGTTGAATCCAGTTTTGGGGGTTTTAAACTATGGACTGCACCACTAGTTTGCATGCAAAGATGAAAAGCCCATCATAAGTTAAAGTTACCAAACGCTCAAAGTTTATTGTTGATAGGCTCCTGGAGACCGAAATTCTTATGTCCAATCTAGAAACATGGCAATCTAATTGAAATTCAAAAGCTAAGCATGCACAAGGAAGAACTCCAACCTGTACAGGATGTGCCAGACAGCTAGATGCTTCAACCTTGAAGAACCCTTTGAGGATCCAGTTGCCTGCTGCAGTAACTGGAGGGCACAGCAGACAGCTCCAGCCTCCCTTTCCATTCCTCACCGGGCTTCAGAGTGATGGGCTTCTCAATGCTGCAGCCTCCTTACACAACATATGCTTGTACTCATCAGACTGCACAAAATCTGCCAATGTCTTGGCCTTCTTGTCCCATAGATTCCACACCACCGTAAATATAATGTCATCAGACTGCAAAATTATGCAGATAGTACAAATCTGATTAGCCAGCTCCCTATTCAGTCTTACCCAAGGTATGCTGAAGCGACCGAAACCGGTCGGTTTAGCCTGTAGCAAACCAGTGCCGATAGGCACCGGTCCAGTACGGCATATAAAATCGGTTCCGACCCTGATCAGGGAAAAAGAAAGAACATGAAGAAGAAGAAGAAGAACAGGAAAGAAAAGGAAAAAAGAGGAAGAAAGAAGAGGAAGAATGAGGAAGAAAGAAGAGAAGAAGGAGAGGAAGAAGAGGAGAAAGAGGAGAAGAAGAGAAAGAGAAAACTTACCGGTACCGAGCCTCGTCAGGGCGATCCTCGTTGGGGCTTGCTCGCGGGAGAAGAGTGGAGGAGAGAGGATCCCACAAAGAAGGAGAAAATTCCGCGCGGAAAACGCATCCCACAAAGAAAACGGCACAGGAAAAAACGTTTGCGGACTACGATTTTTTGTGAGAAATGAGGGAAACAGGCGGAAACACGTTTCGCGCGTGCAAGGCCGCACACCCGCGCGCGCTGTCCCCGAACCGGGTCAGTACGACCCTTAGTACGTCGGTACAATTGGTATGGCGGACCTTAGTCTTATCCCAAAATAAAGTTGTTAGATATTAGAGACATAATTAAGAGAAGCTGACACTAGCAATCAAACTTGCTTGCATCTGGAAGTCCATCGTTCCGCAGAACAAAAGTTCTTCTTTTCTCATGATCCAAAATTGCAATCTCGGTTGGTGTGCAAAGACATATCTTGTCCACCTAATATAAATAAAATTTGGGCATCAAATGACTAAAAATTGCAAACAATCATGCACATTTACTTACTTCAGATTCAAATGTTATTGCATCTCCTTGTTCTATGAAACACTATTTTTTCCTGTAAGTGGCCAAGGTTATCCAGATCTCCAGTCCTACTCGCACTTCACTGAAACATTAACTTGACATTATGGATCAGAAAACACGAGTAACATAAGAATATATATGAGTTTGTGTATGCACGAATGCATGCATATGCATGTACCAAAACAACATATTCTTTCAGGGCACAGAATATGAGAATGTTCAAATTCTGATTGATTTGCTTAAAACCAAATGTCAACTTTGCATACCTATTTTCCCATCATTGCTAATTTTAGCCAATAGTATTCAGGTATGTTATTCCCATTTCAGTGAATTTAGCAACATTTTTTTCAATCCGAACAAATGCACGGTGATATTGACATGATCAAAATGCTCAAAATAGATAAACAAAGATAACCATTATCAAATACTCAAACATTTCCTTAACATTGGCAACATCTTACTTTCTTTTAATTAGAACCGATATAGAAAGATTTTAACATAATCGCAATTCAAAATATATAAGCAAAGATAAACTGTATCATAAATATACAAATTATAGTTTTTTCAAAGTAATTATGAGAGCATATTCTAAAATGAAAATAGAAAGTTGCCAAAGTTTGGAATGCTACTAATTTGAAATAACGTTTTGTTCCCAGAACAACCTTTTTTGGGGGGAGCAGATGCCTCAGATTACAAGAGATTTAATACATCCATACCTCAAGTTAAGGGCTTAAGGCCCAGTTTGGAAACTGGATAGAAAATTTTGGTTTAACCTTTTTAATCCTCAACAGGTATGGTCATAAGTCTTAATTTGCATTCAAATAAAGTGTTTAAATCCACATCTAATAATTACATAACACGACAGCTGACAACCCTACGGTTACTTTTTGTTTAAAAGACAAATAGATCCCTGCCCTTTCTGATATTTTTTTGTTGAAGGTGTTTTGGTCATTTCAGGAAAAAAGGTGGGATCAAAAGCCTGGATGCCCAGTTCCAAAGTGCCTATGGAACTGCTAATTCGTGATTATCAGGGTACGACCCAACTGTTGGGCATCCAGCAGTCCAGCCCCTCATTACGGCTCATTTGGCGGTTATCCATGGGATATCCTATCATGGAATTTATCCTGTTTCCAAGCAATGGCTTAATTCACCATTGATAAAGGATTGCTATTTAATCCAGCAACAGGTGCTAATTCAAAGATGACAAGTTTTTTGGGGTGTTAAGGTTTCATGTTGGAAGCCAAAATATTATTCAAAGATGACAATTGTTTTTGGGTGTTAAGGTTTCATGTTGGAAGCCAAAATATTAAAACTTTAGTTTGTGAGGAAATGATAAACAAGAAAATGGAAGGGTTGGGTTTGTGAAACTAAGGAAGACAGCCATTTATCTTTAAAAAAGGCAGAACTTCACCAGCGAAACACCATGGCACTCCAAGAGTCATCACCTAGTTTTGCAATGGCACCATCAACATCAGAGATTGCATCACATCAGAAGAAGAGGTGTCATCTGCTTTACCAACTTCGGCAAATATAATATGTAACATAATGGAATAGTCATCCTTTTTTGAATTTTCAAACGAATTGCTGTTTCCTGGCACAGTTTCTGCTTCTTGGTTTTCTCAATAGGACTGCTGAGAAATGAGAAGAAAAAACCTATTTAGTGCCCGAATGTAACAACTTGTAAAACCAAATACTACCTACTCTAACATATGCTGGATCTCCACTTAGCTGAAAGATAACTGAAGATCCTAAGAATTCCCGGTCATTCCTCTCAAAGAATAACATAATTCCATAGACTTGAAATTTATAGAATCAGCGAATTCCTGCATAACCACCAGAAAATTAAAACCCATAATCAAAGGAGAAATAGTGACATGCGAGTTTGCACTGCCCCACCACCTAATATAGTACAACATAAACAACTGTGTAAAACAAATTCTTATTGAGAACCAATTATCAATCATAAGACCATTAACCACCCTTAAGAGATCACAGACCAAAATGATGCTAAGCAAACCAAATTTCTCAGAAATCTACCTACCAACCAAATGTTGATCGGATACTATCATAGTCAGTCGCATACTCAGGCATCTATGTCAGCCTTTAATTGTATATGGTCAGCTGTAGCTTCATAACAGGACCCATAGATTTGATTTCATGGTAGTTGGTGCAAATCCTAAATCATTTTTTGTCTATGTGTTTGCTGGATCTGAACTTTATCCATTCACTTGATATGTTCCTAGCATCCACACCTTCCAATATTAAACCAACAAAGTTTGTCCCACAATACCCTCCAGATAAATTGGTATACTGTTCTTGCTATTATGCATTCTTGGAAAATAAAGTTTATCCATTCCTTTGGCATGTATTTATGATCCACTCTGTCCACCAATAAACCAAGCAAGTTTGTTTAACAATTCTTCAATGATCACTAGGTATAAAATGAATCCTAAATTTTTATCTCTCCAGCCATGCTGTTGCCTACTCTACTTTTGACATCCTTCAAGCTAAAAGATTCCTTGAAGCATACATTGTCCCTCCTTTAGCTAAAAATATAGATTGGAAGGCAGAAAGTGGGAACTGTATAGTGACTAGCTACCTTCTTCATCTCTTATTATGACAGTAATACCTTTGGAAAGACCATACATCACTTGTCCTTTAATTGCTTGAATCAATAAATTTTGCATGGATCATCTATCTAACCTCCCTATTCACAAACAAAGTAAACCTCGCATGTGATGGGGAATAAGGAGTTCATGTTTATATTCAGCGTTCAAGGAGACTTCTGAATATTTGGTTTGGTTAATGAAGAAAGGAATGATTCTTTGTTTTTTCTCTCTTGTGGTGTGATTCTATAATGAATGTGAGAGACCTTCAAACCCTAGGTGTCAAGGTTCGCCATCTCGGTACCAATCTCCGTACCAGTGCCACACTAGCATAGTATCGGTACGGTACGTTATGCGATTTTTTTGGCGTACTGAGGGTCGGTACGCCACTGGTATCGGTACCGATACGGTACGATATGCCTAGTACCATCCGATTCAGTACGGTACAGCATACCATATTAGGTGTGTTTCCTATGTTCATAGTGGATCTAGTCCTATCTTTGTCTCTTTACTTTTATTCTTCGCATCTTTTCCCACCTATTCTTTTGATGTTTTTTCCTCTGCAGCCAAGAGCAACCAATCAAACCTAGTCAACTGCTACTAGATCTGAACCTACCAGACCTTGACAATTTTTCACATAAATCTTCTTTGCTGCAACTTTATTCCTGTAGATTGTAGGTCTCTCTAAGAATGGAGAGCAAGGCATTAAATCTAAAGCACTTGTAGACCCTCTTATTCCCTAACTACAACCTTGTTTCATATTCTTAGATTAATCACCACATCCACTGTCAAATCTGCATTGGATTTCCAACTTTCATAGTTCAACTCTGACAAAATCTAAGATCTAAACCCAAGATTCCAGCACCCTATAGGTTTCAGCCCTACTCTCAAGCCTTATACGTTCCATTCTCCCAGGATACCCTACATCAATGTGTCTGGAAGGGGAAAAGAAAGATATATAACTACATTTTTTTTTCTCTAGTAGCTTTTGCTTCTCAGGAGACATTAACAGCCTCTTTTTTCCTTTATGATTTCTTGAATCAAGAAATCTTGCACTAAAAGGCCTAAGTAACCTCTGCTAACGTCAGCTTTGCTTATGCAAGCATATATTACCTTCTCTTCAAGCAGTCCTAGCTACTATGTAGATAGGTTCTCCTTATAAGAAATTATCATTTTCCACAGATTTACTATCTGTAAGATTCCACAAACGTATGTTTAGATTCCTTCCTTTTTCCTTTTACCCTTTTTTGCTCTAAACATGTATACCCATAACCACTAACCTATGGTTATAGGTGATGAGTAAAATAATTGGATGCCTCCAAATAGAGTTTTGGAATTGATGAAATTAGTTTTATAAGTCAAGTCACTTCTATAAAAAAAGAATAGAATACTGCACGAGAAAAAGCTAGAACACGTGAGATTTTTAACAGCCCTTGAAGTGTCATTGCCAATGTTTGACATGGTCAACAAACATAACAACCATCTCATTTGCAGGAAAAGTTAAGAAAAAATATGAATAAGAAAATTACTATGGGTGAAAATAATTCTAAGAATATGAATTATAAGGGTTTTATAGGTCAAGGGTTTGCTCTTGTTGAATTGTAATTAGACAAGCATGGTTTTTCTACTTATATACTGTCCAGAAGCAAAATCACCATTTATGAACTAGCCCAATTTTTAGTCAAGATGTTGATCTTCTGCAAATAATCACTTACTTTTATTTGTCATCAAAATAAATAACAAACTTATATGGTTATATCTACCGAGGTAAGTACATATACGCACCCAATGTGTCAACCATGTAGCCAGCATAACCCCAAGCCAAATAAAAAATATTAACCTAATACATACGGAAGTTCACTGAGAACTTAGAAATTACATTTGCTAAACAATCAACAGTTGGAACAGCCTCTAATATACATGCGATTTCTCAATGACAATAAGGAATCATTAAGTTCTAATATTCAAAACACAAGCAGGAAACGAAATAAGATTGACAAATAATCATCAATGCTATGCTGCCCCAAATTAGTAAGACCCTGCCTCCAAGATTCTCCATTCATGTAAATGTAGTCCCTCAGCATGACATTCAACAAATGAAATAACTAGAAGGATCTAAACAACTCAACAAATACAGACTTTCTCTCTTTCAGCAGTGCAAACCATGGCATCTACATCATATTGCCTTGAATGAGTTGCCTCAAAAATTTGTCAAGCAGGAAACTATGTAGAAGCATAACAAATCACAAGAAAAAAAATGTGATGAAAGATTTTTTTCTTGGTATCCGGTGTGTAACTGACTCAGAAGTAAATACAAAGTTACTGGTAGTACCAGAAGTGTTTGAGATGTAAAATAGATTATGGTTAGAATCACACCTGCATATGGATATGGAGTGATTACAGACTGTAAGTAATGAGTAGTATCTTCAGTTAACTTTGACAAAATCAAAAAGATTGCACGCATTTGTTCCTCTAGAGACCCTGTTATCGTAACTAGCCTATCATTCAATCCAAGATGATTATTATCCTGAGGTGATATCTGGATGCCAGCTCCCGAGTCTTCAGCAAATGAGCTGCATCAATGCATATTATACACATAAATACATAAAAAGAAAACAGTAAAACCAGCAATTCTAAAAGAAAATATTTGCCAGACGTTCAAAAAATGGAATCAGAGATCATTTGGTTTCTAATGGCGTAGACTAGATAGTGGATGAATTCAAAGTAGTTTCAAACTGAACCTATTTAGACTGATCATAAATCAATTCGCAAATATAGACTCTTCGAGATCATTGAATATGTTCTGCTTCACCAAAGGTCCCCATCAATTGCCAAATCCCCTGAAAGTAAAGGTGTTACCGCTACTTCAATAGTCCTATCCAAGAAATTTGATGATAGAATATTGTGATCAGTAGATTGATCATTGCCAAAGAATGGTGTACTAATAAGATCATTAAAAAGATGTATGGCTAAGCAAGGACAAGTGAGTGGCAGTTGTTGTTTGGTGATCGTCTTGATATGGTTGGCCTGTTCAGAGGATTGGATAAGTTCCCATCTCATTATGCTTGTTACGGACTTATGGATGAATTAGCAAATAGCATTCAAAAGGAGACCTCGGCTCCGCCAAGAGCCAGGCAGACCTCGGCCCCGCCAAGAGGCCAGAGCAGACCTCCACTAGAGACCAGAGCCGACCTCAGCCCGCCAAAGGCCGAGCCGACCTCCACCGGAGGCCAATGCCGACCTCAGCCCACCAGAGGCCAGAGCCGACCTAACCCTCGGCCGTACCTGGCCACGTCATGATGCGCCAACCAAAGGCCATACCTCGCCATGCTCGTCAAGGGCCATACTCTGCCACACCTGTCAAGGGCCATACCCTACCACACCTGTCAAGGTTCACACCCCGCCGCACCCGCCGGCATGCTATCTCCAGCTATTGGTCAACTGATCACATCTCCGCCCGAAATTTTAGGTAACGGCCGTCACTCTCACCGTATGAAAAGGGCGTAGGGAAAGCCCTCGGTAAGCTTTACAAGCTTCTACAAGCCATTATAAGCTATTTTGAGCTACAAGAGGCCAGAAAAAGCACTCAGAAAGCTCCCCACTCCACAAAAAAGGCTCGGCTAACTTAGCCATTGAAGGGCCTTCGCCGGAATCCCCGGCGGCCAAGGCTTTGTGCAGGTACACAAGAGCGCAAAGAGGTGGCCCTCTTTCTCCTTTCCGGCCGGCGTCTTTTCAGAGGTACTACGGACCACCGGAGGTAGCCCTCTTTCCCCATTCCGGCCGGCGTCTCCTCGGCTCCCTTCCGGCGTGGTCGCCCTCAGGCCAGATTTCATCCACAACAGGTACCATTCTTGTTTTTCTCCTTACAAATCCTTTATTTTCTGGTATAGATATTTTTTTACCGAGAAATTTCTGACATAAATATTTAGAACAAAGAGATAACTTGAATCAATTCCCCTCAGAACCAACATACAGCACTGTAGGAGAGCGAAGAAAGCACCACATTTTATCTTCCCCTCAAGATTCCGACTACCATCTAGATTTTTTTACAGTACAAATAAGA
Source organism: Phoenix dactylifera (assembly GCF_051530095.1). Lineage (NCBI taxonomy): Eukaryota > Viridiplantae > Streptophyta > Magnoliopsida > Arecales > Arecaceae > Phoenix > Phoenix dactylifera. The sequence goes on from NC_143201.1 coordinate 2,123,240, forward strand.
TTCCCCTTCAATTTCCAAGAAAATCGGCTGCACCGTATCGATCTCTAAACCCCATCTCCAACATTATCAACAAGGCATTCGTTACGACAACAGTGACAACTGTGATTCAGGAATAGAACCAACAACCAAGATTCGCTAAAAGATTTCCATCTTGAAAACTTTAAAGAATATGATCACAAATTGAAACATCGAAATACCGATCAAATCCAGAAAATAAGAGAGGATTCGGGTTCGCCTCACCCGGGGTCGGCAATCTTGGGCGAAGCCGCCGGGGTCGTACGGGCGAGGCTTTGGGGTAGGAGACGCAGTGGTATCGAGGTATTCCATGGCGGAGGGTTTTCTCCAACGGAGTGGACGAGAGAGAGAGATCGCACCATCTGTGGGGTTTGGCGAAGGTTCTTGATTTATATATATAATGTCGCCTGCTCGCCCCCGTTTCGCCCCGAAGCCGCGAATACTTGCAGCCTTTCGACCTCCTTTAAATAAGTTACAAGAAATAGTTACCCAAAAAACGGTTACGAGAAAGGGATGCTGCAAGAAGCGGCCCGTGCGGTGCCCCAAGACCTATCAAAAGATTCAAAACCGGAGCTCAGGTGCGGTTTTGGGTGTGCCAGGGTTTCCCCGATTCAAAACCCGAGCTCAGGTGCGGTTTTGAAATTGAGCAAAAAAAAATTTAATTTGCACCTTCCAATTTTTAAGAACCATGGTTCCTCCTAGGGGCTTCCACTCTTCGGCTATCTAAAGGTGAACTTCAATGGTAGTGGTTTTGAATTCGGTGGCGGAGCCGATATAGGTTTTGTAATTAGAGGTCATAATTCACAGATGATTATTGCAGACGGCTAGATTGCCGATGGGCTCTCAGTTATATGAGCGGAGCTTAGGGTAGCCTGGAAGGGTATTTCTTACACGAGACGGAGGCTGGGAGCTGAACGCATTATTTTTGAGGGAGACTCAGCCACAGTGATTGACTGGATATAGAAGAAGGGATGAAGAGAGGATGTGAGTCTCCTGCTTTGTGATATCCATCTGATGTTGAGAGACTGTAGTACCTCTCAGGCAATGCATGTGTATTGGAAGGCGAATAGAGCTGCAGACTATGTTACTTTCTATGTTGCGTAGCACTCCAGAGAAATATATTGGCCACATCAGAAGCTTCTCCTTGCATTTGTGTCAAATTGTAGCTATTGATTCTGCTGGCTGCTCCTACACTAGAGTAGGGTGAGCAACCGTTGTACCAAAAAAAAAAAAAAAAGAGTAAATGTGGATCTCCTCAAGATGGATAATGAGGATTCACAGTCAAGTACCATTATGAAAAATTTAGTTCATGTGGCACCCCACACCCACAGGGATGACCGGCCTGGACTAGTAAACTTACATAGCACCCTTCTCAAAAAAGGGAGTGCGGATCCACCTCAACCTTAGTATCCTCGGCCGAAAAATTGGCATCACTAGCATCCACAATGTTTGGGATGGACATCACTGGCATTCATAGTTTTGCTGGCCCGTAGAAAGAGCACAACAACTTGGATCCTCCTCAACCTTAGCATCAAAAATTGGCATCACTAGCATTCGCAATATGGATATCACTCGCGTTAAAAGAGTGCAACAACTTTGTGCTTTAACCTTTTTACCATAGATGCATCCTCCACCATCAATACAACGATCGCACCCCTCAGAAACTACTATCCTCCAGCTTAACAAAGCCAAAATTTTAATATTTGTATTTATTTGTATTTTTTTTTATATCCCCTACTATATTTCATAACTCTCCCCTGATTTCATATACTTAATGATATAACCTGGGTGGGTTTTTCGCTCACCCTGTCCCTGTGAAAAAAGGTATGGATCTAAATTCAGCCCCATGTATGTGTAACTTTGGGAGAATTAACAGGCAGCATATTAGCCCATTTTGAAGTGATGTTATCTTCTTTCATCCACCTTTCTTGTTGATAAAATATTTTCAGTAATAATTTCAGGAGTGTTTTGGAGGAAACGTTGTCAGTTGAACTCTGGGCCGCATCCAAGTCATCTGAGTAATGCGATGCATGCACATCACAAATTCTTTGCCCATCTGGCTCCAGAGTGACAAGAGGATATCACTAGAGGGAATTGGTGCAAGTCATATAAGACAGCTGATTATTTTTCATTTGCAATTCATTACAGTTATTAAACAAGATGCAGAAGAATACAGGATACCATCTATTATATGACAATGTAAAACATCTATGAAGCTACTTCCAATGAGGTTCCAAATGGAGGAGTTGCCGTGCTTTAAAGCAGTGGCCACAGTAATGGTTTCAGAGGGGATCCATTAAGTAGCATAGATTAGTAACAGTTTCAGAATCTCCTGGAATCAACTTGGATTGGTTTAACTGAGTTCAGACCTCAGTCTGCCATAAACATAAAGTGCACTAAGTTCTATTCTAACATGAACATCCTGCAATCTCAAACCTTGCCACAAGACACTAACCAACAGAAAAAAGAAGAGACACTTAACAACTTTACTAGCATCCGAAAGTAATATTTCACTGGTGAATCCCACATCACCAGATCTTCATCATCTAGGATTACATGATTTCTGCTTGGCCTTCTCTATCAGAGGTTTCAATTGTTTCTTCTCTGCAAGAATCTTCAGAAAGTTGAATAAGAATGGTATGTAGTTATGCTTCCTCCTTATGTTTTCTGTTTTCCATTTCTTGAATTTCTCCTCCTCCATCAGTATTTTCTCTGTTGCACTTTCTATCCCAGAGGCCACCTCAGAAAGTGCTTTGTTTATTGCTTCAACAGCAGAACTTTGCTTGTTACCTGTAATCATATGATCATTCAATTGCTGCAGAAGATGCTCCCTCTTCTTCTGGAGCTCCTTAAGTTCAGCTGTATACATCTCCTTCCTGTTCTTTATAACAGCCATGAGATTGAACCTTATCTCATTCCGAGAGTACCGATCAATCCGTTCCTGGATCACTGGCTGCACCATCCGTAGCCAATCCATGTCTCCTTGTCCGCCGGAGCATTGCCCAAGGCTGATTGGGCCTTCCTTCAGCCCATCTAGCTCATACAGAACCCCGTCAACAGGTATATAGCTTATGAAATGGTAGATGTCATCATCTTTCCCTGCAGCTTTTTGCTCTTCAGGGACAAAAGGCTCAGGCCTTGCAAAGCTGTTGTGTGCCGTTCGAATAGCCTCGCTGTTGTTGATAGCCAGTCCTTTGAGTTCTGGTGGAAAATTTTTGGTGAAGTCTTTTAACGCCGACAATTCTGGGCCAATATCAATATCTGGACAGTTCATCAGAATAGAGAGGAGTGCTTGGGTTGCACAAGCATTGTTAATAACCTGCAGGCAGATTAAATCAGCCCAATAACGTATGGGTATAATTGGCAGATAGCAAAATGGCAACTAATGAACAATGCTGCTAACCTGGCTGGCAAAAAATAGATTTGGGTTCGGGTCCTTTATTACAACCCGATCATCTTTTTCCCCAGGTCGCCATTTGAAAAGGAATATCAACCCATAAATTGGCCTGCCAAAAATAAAAGCAACGCCAGCCAACTGGATTAAGGGAGAACAGCAAAAATTATAATAAACAGAATAACTTGGCAATGGAACTATTACAAACCGTAGATTATCCAGGGAATCAAGGTCCAGTGAATACAATTCCTCCACCTATTAGTCAAAAAAATAATTACAGGAATCAAGTTTTGGTGTAATACAAAACCACAAGACAGACAGCAGCCAACAAAGTTGTGAAAATTCACAAGGGATCAGAAGCATCCATAGGCAATTATGTTGCAGTTATAAACCAAGCAATTATCAAAAAAGAGCACAAAGATTGTTACTGAAAATTCAACAATATTAAGCCTCAAAAGAGAATCACAGCCTTGTCATTTTTACCCCAGTGTGTACCTGCTTAAGTCTTGCCATGTTGAAAGCTCGATGATGAAAGAATTTAAAGATTAAATTTCCAAGGCAAAGCAAAACAAAACATGCTTGAAAGAGTTGCCACAGCTACTGCTTGCAAAGCACTCAACCCCTCAATTTGCTTGAGGCTTTATAGTTTGAAAGGAAAAGGATAAAAGGCTCAGACTAAACACTATATTATACATTTGACTCGAAGATAGTTGAAAACCTACAAGTAACAAACCACATAAATGTTGATTTAATCCATCACCATCTGCTTGACTATTCCATGGATCCATGTAATCGTTCGTGGTTCATATCTAAACTAGTTTTGACAGGAATACAGGTCAGAAATCTCTACCATGTATAATTGAAACAGATAGGGGTGGGGCCCATGTGTCTCCACCCCCTCATTTGCACTGTGGAATCCAAATTACTTTTGCATCTTCACCACTGCGAGTTTGATTCCACTTTCTTCCCATCCAAAAATGCCCCTCCAGGCCCCTTTTGTGTTTTGTAGAGCCACTTCTTTCCCCTCACTATTTAGTCTACGCATGGACTATGTGAGACCAAAATGTGTGGCCTTCACAAGCATGGCTCGTGCAAGGTTCCTAGTTGGGATAATGAAATGTTCTAATCAACATAATACATCTTTCAGCATCCGCCTCACTCTTTTTCATGCAAATAGAACTACAGCAAGAACTCATTTCCTGCCTGAAATTTACACATTTGAAGTAAAAAAATAATATGTTGTCAAGAACCAAAGAAGATCTTAGGCTGCAATTGGTTGCAGAATAAATTTTGGCAAAATAAAAAAAGGATCCCCATTTCAAAATGAAATAGAGGATTCCTATATCGACGTGGGCTTTCCAGCCCTCCCTCCCTCTCCCTCTTTTCTTCTGTCTCCTTCTCCCTCTCCCTCCATTTCGAACCAAAATAATAAACCGTGCTGGTAACCGACCAATCCAATTCAGTACACACCGAATTGCCTGGTCCGGCATAGTTCAACAGACCTTGGCCTTAAGGAATATAGCTATAAAACTACAAATAGTTATGAAGGATAAATGATCTGAAATCAGGAGACCTTTTTTTTCTCTTGTTCTGACTTCTCTACCATGCAAATTATGGGACTTTGTATGTAATATGTATGCTTCTAAGATAGCCTTATACACAACTATATTGCAACTTCTCAGAGTATTGCAAATAGTGGTATATAAACTTTATACTAGACTAAGTGTTTGTTCAGAAACTTGGTAGCACCATTTGACCTTTAAGTCTTTTAGACAAATTATTCTACTTGCGCTCTAAGTTCTCCTATTTGACACCATCAAGCCTATAGCATGGCTAATAGATATTCATGATGTGGAACCGCTTCAAAAGGCTTTGAATAAAGGTTTGTTATATAGGTAACTTAATGGTATAGTAAGGTATAGTCGATAGGGTAGGGGCACGAACACCATATCGTCATAAGGTCAGGAGACCCTTTTCTCTTGCCCATCCAAGGTACCACTTGAAACGGGGTAGTATGGATCGATACAACATGGAACCAAGCAATACAAAGCAGCTCCATTGGTTCATTTCGATTTGGCCCATGTGCAGTAGCGAACCTTTGAACCGTATTGTTACCTTCCAAGTATAGTACAATATGGCTGATACATGGTGCAGTATGGATCAATATAGCGAACCTAGCGTAGAACCCAATAGAAAAGACTAGCACAAATCTCATAGTTGAAGTGATTGCTAGACAAGGCCCGCAATCTCAATACCAGACCATGTATCAATACCATGTTGGTATAATGTTGGTAAGCTCGATCTCGAGGGGGAGGGGGGAGGGTCGGTTCAGTGTACCGACACCCAATACACCTCCTATACCGAGTATCGATTATGTACTAGTACAGTACAGTATATGGGGCAGTTCGCATCGATACTATGAACCTTTGTTTCTAGGAGTTCATTAATCTTATATAGAATTAAATTTTTTATATAACTTGAATGACTATGATGTCTTGATTCTTTTCCTAGAAAATTATATAAAATTGATGTTGTAGAGGAAAAAGAGGGAAGAGAAGCAAGTAGAAACATGTTTTCAGATTTCCTCAAGCGCATTGCTTCCATTCACTTGTTTAACATGATTTAGTTATGTCAAGGAGCTAATAAATCTATCATCTCTAATTAACTCCTTGCTTTCTTTCTTTATGAGTTCTTCTAAGCCTAAGAGGATCTACGTGCACTTGCTACATAGATGGGAGCTTAATCTGCAATATAGGTTGTAGGCTGACCTTCCAGATTCAACCCATTAATCCTGTCAACTTGTCCAAAATTCTCCATTCATCCTGTCTCTTGCCAAAGTCTCCTTGGCAAAGAATCAATAACTGTTACCGAAGGTTAGTAACTTGTGCCAAATCAGTCTTAAAAGGTCCACAAATAGTAATGAATCATCTTGAATACATACAGCAAAGCTAATAGATGTGCCTAAATTCACATATATACATATGTACATACATACATACATACACCTTTTTTCCTTAAAAAACATGGGTATTAAATATATTTAGCTAAGCAACTCCTTGAATGGGAGAACTTTTTTCAATTTTTATTTGTTTAATCATTCGCACACTAGAATTGTTCGCTAGCACCGTAACAACAAAACAGGCAAATCAAAGTAGTTAGTTTATATCTGGTGCAAATTACTCACCTTGTTATAGCACTAGACATGCTTTTGAAAATTATAATGATGATAACCTCTTATTTGTCGTCCAAAGGAAGAAGGGCACAGAATACTCAATTTTATGTCATGCAATAAAAACTAGCTGCTTAGAAAATCCACCGGTCATTTTTAAAAACTTGCTGAAAATCCCAATCATCTGGACCCGTATAGGACCAATAACAACTGCAAGGTTCCATGCTTTGGGAGATAACCAAACTATACAACTGAAACTAACAACTTCATCATTACCAATGATGCATGCAATAGAAAGCAGGAATACTGTAAGATCACTAATAAAGATCAGTTTTTCATGTTAATAGCTAAGTAATGAGGCAAAATATGGCATTAACCAATTTAGCACTATCAGATGATAAAGCACCATTTTTTTAAATAATTTAAAGCAAAAGAATCTAATATGGAGGGCAGTAACAAAACTCACCTGAACACCTTTTACTTGCATCTGTTGTATCAGTTCAGTAAAAACACCTGGAAGCGTAATGGACTTATTAGTTAAAACATAATGATAAATTATGCCAAACACTAACAAAGAGAGATTTCAAATTTGCAGCAATCTAATGGAGCACGTTAAATACATCCCACTATCATTTACTCTGTTACTTGGGTAACTGCAACTTTGTTTTTTTAAAAAAAAAAATCTCTCAGGAGCAGAACATAGTGATATTCCTATAATGCCACATGCTCATCATACTACTCTCACAAAGATAAATGATCTTTTCCATTAACTTGTAATGATGGGACTGCAAATTTGGAAAAACAAACTAACAACTCCAACAGTATTGCCAGTAAAAATGACTCTGCAACAGTATGATACACCATAAGCCTATCAATGCTCATCGGGAATGACCGTAAAGCTAGAGTTGAATTTGTAAAACAAGCAATTGATCTGTACGACTTACCAGGATAATAATAAATTCAAAAATAATAATAAATTCAAAAATAAACCATCACTATCAAAAATAAAGTTGATATGTACGACTTACCAGGATCAGATTCAATGGTGCACCAAGACATGCTGAGAATTTTTTCAAGTGCTGCAATCATAAATTATGATGAATTTATGGATCATAAAATGAAATATTAACTAATGACTATCAAACAAATTAAACTATGCTACAGTTCAAAAGATAAATAGAAAAGAAAAGTGACAAATTGCCAAAAGCTCAGAAATCAATAGCTACAAAGAAAAACCATGGTCAGCCACAATGAAGTTAACACGGATAATCAAGCAAAATGGTAAAACCAAATAATTTCAATCCGATAGCTCATACAACATTTTGCTTATCTACTAGTCTCTTGGTAGCACGGAGGGACTAAGCCCCTCCAACTTCAAAGTGTAATAGGAATACAAACACCCACTATAGCTGAATGCTTCCCAAAATTCCCAATAACAGAGGAAGATTCAAATCCCATTCTCATTATCTCTTAATGAAATTATGTGACCAGCCAGCCAATCTGCTGATCAATTCCCCCTTTCTGCAGGCATGGGAGGCTGAAGGAATCACATGAGTTGGCATTAACCCAGGCATTGACTGTCATAGCACTACGTGATCCATGATTATTGTGAGGCATCGGTTTCATCTGTGTTTTAAAGAGTGATGGTAGAACAAAAAGCAGGTTCGATCCTGTAAATTTATTTTTAAATCCAATACAATTCTAAACATAAGAACGCCATATAATATGATATTTGAATATGTTTTCACATCAGAATTGCATGCTTTAAGAAAGCACATCAAGATACATTTTTTTCCGAAATGGTACAACTTATCAGAAAGGTACTCTTCTGGAAAACTATTAAGCCCTCAACATCTTTCATGAGATCAGGAAGTATCTTCAGTCTGTTTTGTAATGAATCCGGATCAATTTCCTCAGAAAATTGCTCACTTTTTTTTCAAACCTTGGACTTATAATAGTATTTTTCCACCCGAAGAATTCAAGCATTTTGCGAAGCATTTTTGGAAGAAAACGTTTACTGCTTCCAAGAAAGAGCGAGAACAAAACAAGGATCAGCAAGAAGTTGCAGCGCAAACGCTAACTCGCCAGCCAGCTGCGGTAAGCAAGCCGGCCACAGAGAGACGAGGGAGAGAGGAAAGAAGAAAAAGAAACAAAGAGCGGGGACGAAAAGAATCGGAAGGAAAGGAGAAAAAGGAGGAGGGAGATTGCTCACCCGGAAGCCCTCGCCGTCCACCGGGTTGCGAGCGGAAGGGGACTTAGGGGAGCAACGAAGACGCCTCCGTCCGCGCGCCCTAGAAGAGACCAGCCCTCGCCCCTCTAATTTTCTTTTTCTTTTGGTCTCACCCCAGCCCACGGCATCCGCGAAGGGAAAATAACTACAGGGTCAATGCTTTCGGATTAATTACAGAAGTACCATGATGCGTATGGTAGAAAGAAAGAACATCATAAGACCGCTGGGAAATATCAGTTTTTGATGTTAATAACTAACTAAATTATGGATGCACAATATGACATTATTTCCAATTAAGCACCATCAGATGATAAAGCACCAATCTTTTTGAAATAATTTGAAACAAAATGCTTGCATCTGTTGTACCAATTCAGTAAAAGCACCTGAGAATTAGCGGTGGCAATCGGGTCGAGGCAGATCATATATGGATCGGATCGGATACATGGTAGATTAAATTTTTTGTCAATTTGAACCTGTCTTATTTATTAAATAGATTAACCTAACTTGATTTACAATGGATTGAATTAAGTTAAATAGGTTAAATGATTAAGTATTACCATCTCTACTAAAAATGTAATATGTTGATTAGTTCAAACAAATCATATGATTACCTAAACATTTGACTATGAAAATATGCAAATGCTAACGAACGCATTTCAAATTTGCAATACTCTAGTGGAAATACATCAAGATTCACTATCATTTTTACTCTGCTATTTGGGTGACTAGAACTTCTTTTTTTTCTATAAAAAAAGGAAAGAAAAACTTTGATCATTCTACTCCTAGAACGACATAGGTCTTTCTTCATTGACTTGTGATGACTTCGATTGCAAATTTGAAAACTCAAACTGAAAACTCTATTAGTGTTGTCAAAAAAATTGAACCAGCAATAGTATGCTACACAAAAAGCCTATCAAGACTTATTGGGGAGCGACCGTAAAGTTAGAGTTGAATATGGAGAATAGGCAATCGTAGCTATGGATGCTACATGATAGATTTAATTCATAATGTACTATTTTTTTTTATCATTCTTAATTTATTTTTCAAAATTTCTCAAGATCTCTCCATGTCAACCACCAACAGATGTATATATTACATTCTTTATTTTATGTTGTCTTTGGGTGAGTAGTTATTATTTATTTGAATGAAGCACAAGAGTTCAGATTGTATCCCTTTCATGAAAGAATGGTTGGTCTTCCTTCACAACATCCACTGATGGATCGCACCCCACACGGATCTCAAAGAATTCCGAACTCCTACATTTTTCCATCTACATAGATCTCAAAGCAACCATTGCGCAATGATGGATTCGCGTGAAAGAAGGTGAATCTTTTTTTTTTTGCACAAAAAATACAATTTCTATCAAAAGCACAAATGGTATGTTTGATGTTATTAACATGGAGAATAGAAGTTAGATTTCGAGTAATAATATATTATTTTATTAGAATATTATACAATGACATTATATTATAATATTAATATAAAAAGTTTATTATAGTCGATATGAAATATTAAATGTTATAATATTGTTACAGTAATATCAATGTAATAGAATAGAATATTATTTTGGGAATTTAAAATTTTTTAGTAATATCGATATTATTTTATTAGTAACATTTTATATGATGATATAATACTAATAATATTAATAAAATTTAGCAAATATGTATATTATATTTTTATTTTAGTATAAAGCCAATAATAATGTATTATACTGGTGATACTAAATATAGTGGATTAATTATTATATTATAAAATTTATAGTATTATAATATAAAATAAAAACAGCTAACATGCTCTTGGTCAAGTTCAAGGAAGCATAGTAGATACAATCCAATTATTTCTCATTAATAAACACTCTAGTATCTCTTATGCTTATTAATAAAAATCAAAGGATGAATTGCTTTTAATCTGCAAATATTTGTTCTTGTTTATTTCATATCCTTGATAAAAATGAATTTGATGGGCTTTCTCATCTTCATACTCACAAAACAATCTATAAACATTTCAAATTGTTGAAAGTATACACAGTATTTTGACAAATCAGACATCTCCAATTAGACTTGCGAGTATGTTTAAAGGTTTGAGTCGTTCGATTACAATTCTCAAGAATGAAGTTGGCATTGCAGATGGATGGACAAGATTTTTTCCACTTGAATGACAGAGTTTGAGGTCGCATAGAAATATACGTGCGAGCATCCGAAAGATAACATTACATGACACGAGAAAAAATGTCCAGATGTTGGAAAACGAGTGCCTTAAACACATGTTTTCTTTTCCAAGAAAGACATCGGATCAAACAAAAAGCACAACATTAAAAAAAAAAGATTCTTTGCGGGGAAAAGATTCCACCTCAAATATGGAATCTTGGCGTTGCTCCAGTTACCCGGGAGCGCCGTTTTTGGGGAAAGGAATCTGGGTCGGCATGGCGGGAAGGACATCGGCTGCTACAGGCCGTGCACCAGACAGCAAATTCAGCTTATCATAGAAAGCAATTATTTAACTGTAAACCAAGTGATCTTTGGATCTGAACTACATGGTTAGTTGGAACCTGGAAATGCCATTGATTCAAACCAATTTGATACAAATAACATACAGGATAGGTCAAGATTGGGTCTTCAATGAGGCTTGGTCCGATTTCAAGGCCGCAGGTATAGAATCGATTATCTAGTAAAGAAGATCTCCATTAGTTTAGAATCATCGACTGCAAGTTAGGAGTAGAAGAAGAGGCCCGATCGTGATTCTTCCCCAGCTTGAAATGCTAGCTTCGAGGTAGCACTAGAAGAGGATTCCCTCTTAGTTTGTTCGGAGGAGTTTCTTGTTAGCATAGAAGTTGCGGCTTCGGAGATAATATTTCTTATTATTTCACTTCTCACCATATTCTATTTCTAATAGTTATGATGCACCTCGGATTTTAATCTTTACATGTTCTTCATCTAATCCGGCTTCATTTTTTAACTTGCTCTTAAGAAAATTAATCTTCAATGGGGAAAACGCTAAACAAGAAATGTATCTAGATCTAAGTCTCTATAGAAGTCTTCTACTTCGGGTCTAACTAAGTTGATCATGGGTCGAGCCTATATAAAATTTAACATTTTCTGTACCCAAGTCCAGCCCATGATCAAGTCTACTTTATGATTGAAACTGACTCCCATTTGATTGCACATGTTGGATCAATTGCTAGGTTGCTTTCGTTGGTGCATGCATGGACAAAGATCAATTAGATGCATTGGAGGGAGTCTCCATTCTCTTGAGAATGTTGTTGGGGAGTCCTAGACCAAGTGGAAATGCTGCTAGAGTTTCGGTCCAACTGGAAATGCTATTAGAGGGTCTTGATTTGATTAAATTGTTGCAAGGAGTCATGGTCCAACTAAAAATTCTGCGGAGAGTCTTAATCTAATTGTGGATGTTGTTGGAAAATGCTAGCTCGATTGGGATTGCTACTGAAGGAGTCCTGAACTGATTGGATTGTTGCAGGAATCCTAGTATGATGAGGACTACTAAATCCAACAAGGAATACTGTAGAGAGGTTTGATCAACTGAAAATTATATAGAGCTTATAGCGACCACTTTGATACCAAAATTGATGGATCAAATTTAGGGTGGGTCAAAGTTGAAAAGGATTCTTTTTCAAAAATTCTAAACAATTTTTATATTCTTAAAATTCTAAATTGATGAGGAAAAAAAGGAAAGAATAAGCCTTGATATCAAATCAGATATAAAAGTAGCACAATAAAAAGCACAAAATAGGAGGAAATTTCTTACTAATAGCTAAAAGTTAAAAAAAAAAAAGTCGAGCTAGAAGTAAAAATAATTAAGAAAAGAACTAGAAAATCAAACCGGACAAGAGAACTTTAAAACTAGAAGCTAAAATTAAAGCTAAAGGGATAACTAATAGACCTGGCACCTTCTCCTTACCTTTTTTGTCATACCTCAAGTTGTCGTAGGGTCTTTATGGAATCCTGACCACTTACCAAAGTCTTCTTCTAAACCGCAATTTTGTATGTTTTTTTTCTAGCTCGTTTGAGCTAACTCAAACTCAAACCTTGGAACAGCAATACTGCGCACCAACCTTGGAACAACAACCCCTGCGTTCCGCACGTGTGCAGCCTCAACATGGTCGAGGTGCCGTCACCACCGGGTGAGATAAACAGTTTGGGTGACAAGGATCATCGGATCCGGGCCCCAGATCGAGCGCTAAGAGGTGAAGCAGTTGCACGCATTATATTGGGCCCCACCTCACAGCTGGAAAGCTAATTCCTGCAGGCGGGCGGGTGGCCTCGTGTTTAACAAATGCGTCCAGGGGTGACAAGAGACAAAGCTTCCTTTTGACTCAATTGCCCCCATCTTCTTCCTATCATTTCTACCTTGGTCAGTTAAAATACAGAGCACGGTTGCCAGTTGAGTACGAAAGAGCGGACAGTATCGGTGGAGTTTACCTTTTACTTTTCGATATTGGGATGATGATGGATGAGGATGTTACATTTTAGACTACATATGTATATCGTAAAACTAATGAAACGACCGATTAGATAGCCTATGGACTGAAGAGGGAGAAATGTTCGGAGCGCTTCGAAATTTTTTGTTTTTTGATTTGATTGAGTGTATTCGTATCTGTGTTGTATGAAATGCCGACTTTAGAAAAAAAAAAAAAAATACAGTGCATAAGTGAAGGTATTTTGATAAAGTGTAAGGGTATTTTCGCCTATGTGTAAAACAGACCCTTCTAGTTCTAGATGCGGAACCCTTGGCGGGCTTTGCTGTTCGTGCCAGCGCGACCAAGCGCAACATAAACTGTTATATTCTTATCTGATAACATGAACCCCCACTTTATGATAGCTGCTACACTTCTCTCTTTAATTTAAGTTTGAACGGGTGTGTAATTTTTTTCTTTATTTTATTAGGGCTAAACCGATTAGATGCTGGTAGTTGGCACGTGCAATGTCACATGGTTTATTCTAGGGACAAAAAGTGTGGGATGAATATTTGTAATCTCCGGGCTATGCCCGGCATGTCTTGCGAGTCAGAACAGTTATGCTTGAGGATGACTCAAGCACGTTATCGGCTGGATCTAGAAAGGCACTGGCGGTGTGTATAGGTGTTATCCCTACTTTGAGATATTCGAACCATGGTTAGTGGTGGTATGGTGTTCAGAGAGGCCAATAGAACCTCGGACTGAGCGGCCTCATACGTGGCCAATCACTCTAGCGGCGTCTTGTGGGTCAAGAAGGGGGAACTGCCTAGAGTGCTTCGGAATGTGTTGTTTTTTTGATCTTTTTGGATGTATTCGTACTAGAGTTGTATGTATCATCTGTCTTAAAAAAAAAAAAATTGTAACTTTTAATACTTTACCATCATTTTCATTCTAAATCTAATAAATATATTTCTTATTTTTTGAGATTCAAAAGGAAATATTACTTGAAAAGAAGACTGTATATCCATGATTTGTACCCAAGAAATTTTTTGAATATTACTAGGATCAAAATCTTGAAGAATAATAATGGTCAACCTCGACTCTTGCAGGAGGAAGGGATTAGTCCAGTTAGCTGATGCTTAGATCATAATATATTTATTTTTTTATTTATATATCATTTCTATATTCAATTTCATATAACCAATGCGTAGTGTATTTGCTAAAAATTATTTATAATTAATTTTATAAATAATTGATCTCATGACATAGACTCATTAGTTTTGTTGATGGAGTCTTCAAAGAGTGCATTACAGTAGTAGAGATAAATACTATATGTCAATTCAAGTATGTTTGATAAGAAAACTAATTAGGCTCACATCACTAGTCTGATTAATGAAATAGCTTAGCTTGACAATGGACTACTACTTGTAAAAGTTATCATAGGGTTCGTTTCAATTCCAAATTCAACTTATCTAAGCAGCTCACAAGCCAAGTCTGAATATTTACATGGCCTGTCTAACTTGAGCTCAATCCATTTAAAATCTGCTTAAATATGCTTGATGTGAGCTCTACCAATCCAAATTCTAAGAGCTTGGCATGCCTAATTGGCAAACCTATTGAAATTCCTCAATTAGTTATTATATGATCTATGTATATTTAATCATCATTATACGAGCAACTCTTATATATATATATATATATATAGCAGCTCCTACGTATATATACGTTTTGATTTTTTTCTTTTTTTGGTACAACAGCGGCTCGCAGGCGACGGGTGTGAATGCGGCCAACAAAATAAGAAAAAAAATCACACAAAAGCTCAGGCACAGACACGTGGTTCGCCCAGATAAAACTTTCAGAGTAGTGACCATAAAAGAAGTAATCCAGTCTACAACACCGTTTACTTCTTTGTAGACATGTATGGCCTAATAGGAGCCACACTCTTCCAAAAGCCTGCGGATGTTGTGGAGCAACGGTCTTTCACCAACAGCGCATCTCCGACTCTAAACCCACTCGATCACCATAGCCGAGTCTCCATTAAGGAGGATGCGATCTGCACCCAATACAAGCCCTGCATAGGTGATGCCCTCCCATGCAGCTCTGAACTCAGCACTGACGATAGACATGTCAAAAATCTGCCGACTCCTGGCCGCCACCAGTCTGGCGTCGCAATCTCTGATAGCAAATCATAGTTTCGGATGCTGCAAGAGTAAAATGGAAGCCCTAAATTAGAAATTATACATAAATTGATAGTGAAATTGAAGGGTCAAAAATAAAACAACATGTCAACAAAGAGGAAAATAAAGTGGCAGTCAATCAAGGCAAGGCTCCAAAAATCCCCATGAGCTAAATAGTCCACCATCCTGCACCCAAATGCATACAGGAAGTGCAGAAATAAAAACCCCTAGGTGGAAATATCAACTCTTCAAACATACCCCCAATGACGTCAACATGATGTCTACTCTGGAGTCTAGACCACCCTCTAAAATGAACCCGAGGAGCAAATAATGTCCAACTAGCTGCTCTCATCCGTTTGATTTAACTTGTATCAGCAATTGGACGGTGGAGGTTTGCTGGATATTATGACTTTTTTCTCTTTTTTTGGGTACAACGGTTACTCACTCTACTCTAGTGTAGGACCGGCCAACAGAATTAGAGACTAAGACCTAGCTCAGGTGCGAGGAAGGGGCCCCCTATGTGACCAAAGTACTTCTTCTTCAGAGTGCTGCGCAGCGTAGGATGCAACCCATTATGTGACCTTGTTTGCCTCCCGGTACACGTGCACTACTTAGAAGGTGCTGGAATCTTTCAGCATCAGCCTGATGTCGCAAAGCAGGGTACTTCCCTCCCTCCTTCTCTCGTATCCAATCGATCACTGACCGAATCTTCCTCTAGGATGATGCGCTCAGCCTCCAACCTCCATCTCGCATACGAGACTTCCTTCCATGCTATCCTGAGCTCCACCTCCCATCGATCCACCGCCCATCGGGGCCAATTATTCCACATCGGTTTACAAAAAAAACAAAAATTCGGAAATAAAATAAGGAAAACAGGGAAAAGGGGGAAAAAGAGGCTAAGCTCCGTGTTGGAATCCGTCAGCCGTAGCTTTCTCCAGTTCGGCGACGGTCGGTGTGGTCGGTCGGCTTTGGCCGCCACCCCACAATTCAAAAAGGCACTGCCGTCCTAATTAGCTCAGTTACTAAAGTGCCCACCTTTGAACCTTTCAAGAAGCACTTGAAAGAAAGCCAGGTAGCTCACTGGAGAGGGTTAGATAACTGAGTGAGTTGACAATTGTAGCCTCTGTAATGTGAGTAGTTTGTTGGTAGATTTTCTCATTACTGAAATATTTTTTTAAAAAATTGGTATCTAATACATTATGCTTAAAAAATATATATTTATATATTTAATTGATTATAAAAAAATAGCATATTACAAAATAACTTATATTTAGTTGAGTATCTATTTTTCCGAAAATATTATGTAAAAATATTTTATGCAAAATCTTACGCTATTTTATCTAAAAGCTTGAGAACATTTTTGAAGACATTTGTAATACTAGCATATTACATTTGCTTCAATTTTTTCATTTACACACTTTTCTCCTTCTCTTCTTCCTGCGAACCAAACAAGTCCTTAGTATTAAAGTGGTACTCGCCTAGCTAGTATAGTCCAAGCAGTTGGGACCCTCTTTTGGGAGATGAGTGTTAATTAAGCTTGCTGATGTATTTGTAACATGCCAAGCATGATATAGGAAGCTCATGGAACTAAAGCTAGGCCTGGTTTCATGCCCAAGTAGGGTAGATATATGATGGTTCAAAGTAATTATTATTATAATGGTATTAAAGACCCATAATCATGTTGTAGGAAAAGTAGTTTAATTAATAGTTAATATTTTTAAAATTCAACGGGGTGCAGTTTGTTGAGTTGGTAGGTTTAAGGGCACCAACAAAAAAAAAATATTAGGGATGACTTATATTGGTTGGAAGAAATAATTCTCTCCCTAAGATTAGGGATATCTTACAAATTTGAGTAGAGATCAGAAAATGCATAAATCATCTGATACTTATCTCTCCCAGAAGGTAATCTAGCAGGTGATATAAACTTCATTGCAACCAGCTTTACCATGTACTAGAGGCTAATCACATTTGGGACTTAGTTTCTAAACTTAGTGATGTTTTTGTGATAGGTAGCAAGTGTGTATGCGCAATTAAAGCGAAGTTCGATGGTTCAATAGATAGGTATGAAACTCCGCTTATGACTCAAGGCTATAAACAAGAATATGGGATTGATTATAAAGAGATATTTTCTTCAATAACCAAAACGACCTACAATGACCGCATCTTATAGAACTTCATTGTATCATGCGATATCTTAAAGACATGGTAGATCATCATTTGTTCTTTCTTTCATATTCTTTTCTTACTCTTATAGCCTTTGCAGATGCAGATCATGCGGGTAATCTCTACCATTAGTCGATGTATTTTCTTAGGTTCATCACCAATTTCTTGGAAATTATTTGCCTCATTTGACCAAATTCACATGCATGTCTTTTGCAGCAGTCTTTTGCACAATATAAATATATTATGATCAAATAAATATGTTAGGCTTGATTGCTATAGAATCTTTTCTATATTTAATATCTTTTGATTGTATGAATGCTTAATTAATAAAATAATGGATGATTAGATGCACGTTCTAAGATCCAACATTTTCTTTTGTTTGATATTATTATTTTCCTATCTTTCACAATTTATGAGGTAGCAATTTGGATGCATTCAATAATTCAAAAAATAGTCCAAAAAATTGTCACCATTACTGGTTACATACTTGGTTTGTACCCGATATCTGATCCATACCCAACCTTCCTTGGATCCAATATTGGATATAGATATAGAGGCTCGATTAGGTTAGGGATTCGGACTGGATCTAACAAATATATTTTAAATTGAATACTAATGTTGCCAAATCTTACCTGCTAATATTCTAATTTTATCACTTAATAAGTTTACACCCTCCATTTCGCCAAACTTCAAAAAGGAGTTCAAGATTGCTCAAAGTACACTACTTCAACTGTCATCACTTTGGCAAACATGCTTAGGCTTTGTAACACATTACTTTACTCTTTGATTAAATCAACCTGCATTCTTAACTCCCAAAGCAAGCATTTGGATAGAAGTAGACATGTTATTCATTCCCATATAGTGTTTCCTTCCACCAAAGCCTGCAGCAGCACATCCCACCTTCCAAGAGCACAAAATTCCAACGTAAATGTTTATCTTCGTACAGCATTATTCAAAATTCCTGCACGTCTACGATCCTTCCGTTCTCGTCGCTGACCGAATGGCAGGTCTCATGACCGCATATAAATTCTCTACGCGAGGGCCCAGGGCCAGCTCCCACCCTGTGAGTATCATTCATCAAGCATGCATCTCGGTGCATCATCATAAAAATCAGTAGGTGCATGCAGCGTAGGCAATACTTTCTTCCTACGAAGGCTCTGTTTGGCAGAGCTATTGCCAGTAGTAGAGATTTTATAAAAAAAATATTTGTTGTTTGGTAACTATATTTCTAAAATGCCATAAAACTTTACTATGTGTTTGGCAAATAAGCTAGAAAAGTACTTTTGGTATGACAAAATACTCATAAAGAACATTGCATAGTATTATACAACAAAGCATAGTAAAATATAATATATATTAGTACATAAATATATTATTCTAATATAGTTAATATAATATTGTATACTATAACATAATTTGATATTATATAACATAAATATATTATTCTAATATAGCTTGTAAAGTCATGTTAATTTCAGGAGTAAAGGAAACAGATTTGAAAGCTGTCTCAGATGAGCCAGCGCCGGAAGTCACCATGTTGACTTGAGCACTGGTTGTGTGTGGACTCTTCTTGAATTGAAAAGGTGCAGTCTTCTTATAGAAGCACTGGGGAGACAAATGGTTGGTTCGACCACACACATAACAAAAATGAGCACCACCTTTCTCTTTCTTCTTCTTCTGCTCCTGGGATTGCATAGGTTTCCCATTGTAGTGGTGGTTAGGGTTTCTTTTTGAAATTCTTATGGAAGGGTCGGTTCTGATTTTTCTTAGGAGGGGTTTACTTCTTGTATCTAGTAGAGGTTTTACTTCTGTGTCTATGTTGTTCTTCAATTCTAATGGAGTTCAAAACTTAGGTTATGGTGAGACCTCCTTGAGTATGGCTCAGAGTCTTAGCAAAATCAAACCAAGAAGTAGGTAGTTTATCTATCAGACAAGCTACCTGGAATGATTCATCCAAATTGGTTCTGTTGGGGGGGAAAAAGCGCTGCCACGCTTTGGTAAGCGGCTCCCCTCCGAGCAGGGGCTGACCGAGCAGACCCCTCCGAGCAGGGGCCGACCGAGCAGACCCCCCGAGCAGGGGCCGACCGAGCGGACCTCCGGCTTGGCGATACTCAGTCTAACCAACCCGAGGACGCCTGAGTTACACACTGAGATTACGTCCTCCCGCGGCATGGTCGAAAGATTACGTTTCGTCTTCACCGACAATTAATGTGTATGGGTCGTGCAGACACCCGGTTCACTCAACAATCAAAGCGCATGGCCCCTGCAGGCCCTCTGCTTACTCAACAATTAAAGCGTATGGCTTCCATCGCCTACGGACATCGAGTCTCCCACGGCAAATCCGCATGCCTACAAATGATGGCATGTCTCCACGACGACTTGAGCTTCGGCTTAATCTCCTACAGTAACGGCATTGATTTACACGATCGAGCATTAATGCACAATTGTACGACAAGCCATTTGCTCTGTCACATCACAGGTAACCCGGCCCCCCCTTATAAAAGGAGAACTCCTCCATTTTAGGAGGGGACTTTTCGGCCCTCTCTCGCTCCCTCGATCTCTCTCTTCCCCCATATTGATCCCTCACTGACTTAAGCATCGGAGGGCCGGCGTCGGACAGCCCGGCCACCGGCTTCTTGCAGGTCTCCAGGAGGACGCCGCCCGCCGACAAGTCGCCACCCGCTACTCAGGCAGCGGAGCTCCTCCCTTTCGGCCGACAGTCGCCCCCGGGTCCAATTTCCAGCAACAGGTTCCATTAGTCCTAAGCTGGTGGATCAGGGTTTCAAAATTATAGATTTGGTCATTCATAGGCTTTGAATCCACCATCCTAAAATTATTGAAGTCGGAGGCCTTGAACCTCTTTACCCCAGCATCATCAAGACCATATTTGCTATCTAAGGTATCCTAAAGTTCTTTGGCACTCTTGGCTGTGTAATAGATATCATACTGACTCTCAGAAAAGGCACCTAGGATTCTATAGATGCAATGATAGTCTATCTCATCAGGTGTCCTAGAGGGTGTGCTGGTGGAGGCAAAGGTTTAGTGTTGGAGAGGTTGAGTTTTGGCGAGTAGCATATCGTGAAGTAGTTGGGTTGGACCTGTTATCAACTTCAGTAGTGCTTTCACCTATAGTTGAGATCAACCCTAATGTGGTGAGCCAGAACCGCATTTGGTTTTGCCACCTCCTAAGGTTATGGCTATCAAATTTTTCAAGTTTAGCACTAAGGTGGTCACTAGTGTTTGAGGCCATAGGTTCAAGGTTATAGAGAAGGGACAGAAATCTGAATGAAGACAAAAAGTTTATGTCAAAAAATTGCACTAATATTTATATTGAACTTTGAATGTCTAATTGATATATCCAAAAAAACTAATAGTCAGATTAGCTCCAGATCGGTGGTGGAGCACTAAGCTCACTTAAGTGCCAGCTTTCTTAGGCACGTATACCTTTTTGACAAGTTTTTCTTTGACACTATTAGTTGGTGGATATAATCACTAGAAATCACACAAATTCATTTTTTTTAGAAAAACCTAAGTGCAAACTTAAAATTGTTATTATGTATTAACTAATTTTTGAATTTTTCATTTAAATTTTTTGAATTAGTAATAATTGATTACTAAATTTAATGCTAGCAAAACAATTATTGTAATTGAAATCTAATTTGTCAATTCAATGAATTATATATATTAGAATTGATTTATTGCCTTATTAGAATAATTGATTACTAATTTAGTGCCAGCAAATCAATTATTGTAATTGAGATCTAAAATGTCATTTCAATTAATTATAAGATTTATTACCATATTAGAATATTGATTACTAATTTTGTGCTAACAAATCAATTATAGTAATTGAGATCTAAAATGTCAATTCAATGAATTATAAGATTTATTACCTTATTAGAATAATTGATTGAGATCTAATAAATCAATTCAATGAATTAAATTATTATGTATTAATAAATTTCCGAATTTTTCGTTTAAACGAAATCTGGAAATTACTCTTTGAGGTCTTGAGGAGTCCAAATGGAGGTATAATAAACCTCTTGGAGGTTAACCAAATTATTATCTTTTTAGAATAATTGATTATTAACTTTTATGATAGCAAAACAATTATTTTAATTAAAATCCAATATGTCACAATTATAATAAAGGATTTAATGAATTATATATTGTTGACAAAAAATAAACAAATACTTCTTTGGATTGTTAGCAATATATCACCTAAATAAACAAATAAATCTATAAATATAATTAATAGGAACTTTTAAAAGGAATAATATATATATATATATATATATATATATATATATATATATATATATATATATATATATATATATATATATCATTCGGCATCCAAATAATTCTATTTTAATGCAAAATAAATCTATTCTAGCATAAAATAAATCTATTCTTTTAATAAATTTATATCATAGAATTTTAAATCCTACAGATCCACTAATATTAAATTAAAAATAAAGGTAGAAGAAAATAGTCTGATTGAAGGCAGGTCGAAACGCGTAGACACTATTCCAAAGAAGTGTTTGCCCCCACGTACGGGTCTCTCGGCAACCCTCCTCAGAGATACGACGATACTAAACTTCTTCTTTAGTACGTCTCGGAAGAAGTCAAATCAAATCCGATCGAACTTGCAGATCCAGCGAAGAACAAAATAAAAAGTATAAAATAAAATATGAAAGAGCAAAAATAAAAATCACAAATGGCTAAGAGGAGGAAGAAATTTTCTTCAGAATTTCTCCAATATTTTTCTCTATTTTTTTCGTGTCCCGAAAGAGATGAAATTAAGGGGTATATATAGGGTTGATTACAGGGGCAAAACGGTTTTTTTGCGGACGCGTCCGCGCTCTTCATGAGCACGCTGGCAACGTGCGCCAGCGGACGCCAGTTGGCACCCGCTGGCGCGCGCCCATTTCTTCCAAAGAAAGAAAACGCTCAACAGGCATTTCCAATTTCAAATGCGCACGCAGCCCAAGAAGATCGCATGCGTATTTAATTTTTTCCACAACTTTAATATGTATTTGGCAAATAAATTAGAAAAGTACTTTTGGTATGACAAAATAATCATAAAAAATATTGATTAGTATTATACAACAAAGTATAATAAAATATAATATATATTAATACATAAATATATGATATAATATAATATTATTATAATGTAATATAATATTGTTTTAATATAGTTAATATAATATTGATACTATAGCATAATAATATACAATAATTTGATACTATATAACATAATATATTTATATATAATGATATAGTATAATATAAATAGATATTTTCTGTAGTTATATGATTTTATTATGAGTATTTTGATCTAAAATTTTTTTTATAAATTTAAAATAACTTTCTAACGCGGGCTAAAAGTAATTTCTGGAAAAAGTTTTTTTTGTAACTTCTATTTTTTTTTAAGCTTTCTGGTAAAATTAAAGTAGCTTTCTAATTTTCTTTTTAATTTTATTTCATCCGAAAATATTTCTCAAGGGTCGGATGGCTCTGCCAAACATGGCCGAAGGCCGGGTGGTTCTATATACACCCCCCCTATTGCTCAGGACACCCCCCAAAAATTAAAAAAAAATTAAATACTCTCTACACCCCCCCATTTGCTAAGGACACCCCTAAAAAATTAAAAATTCCTAAATTACCCCCCACCCTCCCCACCCCCTCACCTAAATTGCTCTCTACACCCCCCAAACCCCCCCCCTCACCCCGCTCTTCCCCTCCAAAACACCCGCCGGCTTCTCCCTTCCGCCCAAAAAACCTCGCCTCAAGCACCTCGCCGGCGGCCAAACCCCCTCCGTCTCCCCCTTCTCCCTCTCGTCGCCGGTCGGTGCAGTGCACCTCGCCAACGCCCAAAACCCCCCGTTCCCCCTTCTCCCTCTCGTCGCCGGCATTCTCCCGATCTCCGACCACCTCGCCGGCTTCTCCCGGAACCACCTCCCCGGCCATCTCCCGAGCAACGAGCACCTCGCCGGCGCCTCCACGACCACCTCGAGGTAGCTCCCCCCCCGCCTCCCCAAATCGTTCGGCACTGGATCGCCGAACAAAAGGCTTCTGTTCGGCTGAACAGTGCCGAACAGAAGCCTTCTGCTCGGTTGAGGGTTGCCGAACAGAAGGCTTCTGTTCGGCACTGTGCAGCCGAACAGAAGCCTTTTGTTCGGCGATCCAGTGCCGAACGGAGCACGAACCGTGAAAAAAAAAAAATTTCGAAACAAGGTGGAACACGTACCTTTGCGGCCGATTCTTCGTCCCAAATCACTAGTTGCTTGTCCATGCTTCGAATGGGGCTTAAATCTCCTTCAAAGATCGCCTAAACGATGTAAATGGATCGAGGGGTTTAAGGGGGGTTTGAGGGGTGTTTTTTTTTTTCTTTTCAAAACGAAACGGAGGAGGAGGAAGGGGGGGTGTATGAGAAAATTTCAAGGGCAATATGGTAATTACACTAAAGGTTAGTTTGGGTATTTTTTTTTTTGGTTTTTGGGGGGTGTCCTTAGCAATAGGGGGGGTGTATATAGAACCACCCCCGAAGGCCCGACCTTTCGCACACTAAATTCCCAAAGTACCCCGAAGCCCAACCCATCTCAGGGGCATTCTCGGAATCCAAAAAAACCAACTGAAGAATTTTCGTACCAAAATTTACCAACCGGGTAAATCCGGGGCTCACGCCGCCGGAATCGCGCAAGCTGTCGCGGGGTGTTTCCGTAATTAACATTAAAGCGGCGGGCCCTGTGTGCTCACCGCTTCCCACGGGAATCCAAGCTGGCACGACGTAGGTAAACCTGTGGGCGGTGACCGGAACCGAACTCGTCTTTCCTTTCCCTCTCCCCCGGTCCCAGTTTTAAGCTCTCCAGTGCCGATCTCTCGTAGACAAGATTCGGTCTCTCTTCGCCGTCTCTCCCGTATTTCTTTCAATCAACGCAATAAAAAGAAGAAGAAAGAGAGAGTGCGACAGAAGAAATCCTTTTGAAAGGCGATCGTCTTTGGATCTCTAAGGTGAGGAAGAGATCTGTTTAATTTTTATCTTTTTTGGATTCTTCTCGATTCTTTGGAGTATATTCTAAACTTTTCCACTGTTTTTTTCTTTCATTCGTGATTTTTTTTGAGCCTTTTTTTGGCGATCATATTGGAATCCAAGCTCGTGATCCGCTGATGCTTTGCTTTGGTTTCTCGTTGATGATCACTTCGTTACTTATCTTAGTTTTCGATCTAGATTGCAGATGATCGGGCTTTTTTTGTTTGAAACTATGATCTGATCTATCGTTGTATCGATAGTTATGGCTCTACCTATTGATCATATTCGTTATCTTGTAATAAAGATCGGATCGTTTCGGGTCCTGGAAATCTCGTAGTTTTTATACTTCTTTTTATGCTTTATTTTTTGAATTTTTTGGATCGATCTTCGAATAGTTTTGGAGAAGTTCGAACAGATTGGACTTCGTCGATGGAGAAAAAAATCGGTTTAATTCGAAGTTTTCTCTCTTTCTCCAGTAGTGGCAACTATTGTTCCTGGAATATCCTTGCTTTTTTCTAGGACTGGTCCATCTCTACTGTATCGACCTTCCCAAAAAGCCCCCGTCTGAACTTTTCCAGTTGGCACTCGGTTAGCTTTTCCATCGCATTTAGACCTTTCCGTTCCCAAAATGCTCCCATGTCGGTTCCGTCGTCCGGGCATCCGAAGCGAAAATTTTGAATATTTTTGCAATTTTATTCCGTATATTTGACTGCTAAACAGACGCTAATGCTCTAAGTTCGTTCCCAAAATGCCCCCAGAAAAAGGAAATTTGCGGCTCTTGTCATGCTTTCGCTGAGTTGCGTAGTACAAGGGACCAGAACAATGGGTGGGTGTCGTTTCTTTTTTTCCATTCATTCGGGTGGTTTTATCAATCAAACAGAGCACGTCTTTTAAAGTTTCCCAGACCGTACAGAGCTCGAATGATGACTTTGAGCTTTATATAATTAAAGGTCGTTAATGAGATTAGCTAGTTTAGCCACAGGATCAACCGACGTGCTTTGCTGCTATCCAGCTGACACGTGTACACTAATGGCCACTAGATCACTTCTCTTGTCTTCCCCATCTCCCACCACCATAACTTCCCTGATGAGAGTTGGCTTGTACGAACGAATGGCTGAGATTTGCTGAGGAGTTACAGTGCTGCTTCCCAGCACCACTTCATTGTTCCTTCCAGTCCACGTGGCAGTAAGGTACACGGGGTCCTGCGATGACAGGCGGGACCGTGTACCAGCCCACCAATCCCCCACTTCCATGGGGGACTGGTGCTGTGAGCGGAGAGATGAGTGATGCTGGGAACACACTTTTTCCTCCAAATTATGTGCATGATTGGATTTACAGGTTCCTACAGTGTATGTGAATTAATGTGCTCTGTGGCTCACCGGATCAGACGGCTCTAATTGGTTTAGATCGTCTAGTAAATGCCATCAAATGAGGTGCACTCCATGTACGCTTTCACTCTATGTTCGCTATTTGTTCGTTCAGTGAAGTGGTGCATGTGATCTTATGCCGCACAACGTGTTCCCGCCGGTCTGTTCATAGAGGATGCGTAAAAGCTAGACAGGCCATTTTTTTTCACTTGGAAATTTGAAATAATGAAATGGAGTCATATGTTTCTATATATGTGTATGTATATTTTATGCTTGCTTGAATTTTGGATGCAAGTATTGGTTGGAGGGGAATTTATGTTTTGTGCATTCTACAGAAGCTAAGATGGAAGAAGGGACACATGCAAGCTCTACAGAAGTCGAGGTGAAGCTGCTTAGCAAGGTTGATGCAGAGGTCGTTATTTTTTTTTTTTACTTTCTTAATACATCCAATGTAGAATGTTACTCAATTACAACAAATTCCAAGTAATCTTTGTAAGTTATAGCAAATCTTGCACACGTATGAGCTATAATGTTCAGTCCACAGTTTTAGGTTAAAGTTTCACCAAAGCTTCTTATTCTGGATTTTGATTTCAGCCTGAAACAATTGTTTTGGTTCTTCCAATTCAGGTTGGCTTATTAAATTTTTATGTAGTTTCATTTCAGAAAAGAAGAAATGAGTTCAAGGTTCACACATAATCTGCATAAATATACAATGTCTGTGAGATAGGAGCATGGGTGGACAAGTCTCTAAAGAAGCCTTAGATTTGAACAAAATGTGCATAGTTTCTTTCTTTTTTAGGTAAACTTATGGAGATCTTTTATCAGGTAAAATAGCCCTCTGTTGAGTATGTCTATCTGAATAAGTAGAATCATATGGGCTGTTGGTCACTGATATTATAAGAGAGTCTTGATTTCATGGGTGTGACTGCATATAGTCCATTTTCTTAGTTACATGCTTTTGTGGGACTGGATGTTTAGGAAGACTGGAATAGTTAGTAGACAAAAACAATCTGATAGCTTAAGGTTGTTCACTTGTTCTCCTTGAATTGCAAAACCTTTTGTACTATGCTCGTTACTGAGACTGTTTTAAAGATCATATATGCTCCCTTCACTTTAATATGTTTCATCAAAAAACGATCTGATGTTCAGTCTTGATTTTCCCAAGTCCATATTCTTCCTCAATGAAAACATGCTTGATAGGCATTGGCATCTAAGACATTCAATTCTTTTTCTGTGCCTATCATTATCTTTTGGCCCTTCAATAATCTAGAGGCTATATTCCCACATGTCTTGCAAGCTGCATACTATATTGTGTTTGTGCTTAAATCTGAAGAAAAAAAGAGTAACTGTGCGAACGTAGAAGTTGTATGTATTTGTGTAAATCATGAGAATGCTGAAACAGTTGGCTTAGAAAAAACTTTGAGAAAGAAGGCTTTGCAAACTAATGCATATATGGAAAGTATCAAAGATTTGCAGTATCACAAATATGCTGAATTCGGACCTTTTAAACTGTAGGTTCAAAGTGCAGTTATGAAGGAGTGCTAACTGGATTACAGCATGATTGCAGAAACTTTAAAAATTCCAAATGGCTGTAAAGTTTGATGTAAATATAGAAATAGATTTGGGAATGTTTAGAAAAGAGTGTGAAAGAGGACAGTAGGTCCTCCAAGGTGGTTGCTTCCTCAGCAGTTGGGTACTACTGGTGTTAAAGGTCAGAGCTTTACTGTAAAAGCAAAAAGATGTTCTTTCCTTTCAAAAAGATAAAGGGACCAACTAAATTGGATGCTAATGGTATGCTTGAATACTCACTTCTGCAAGAAGAAAGCAACTCAAGAATGATGTCACAAGTTAAACAACGATAGAAGAAATTGAGAACTGGTCAAATCAAGTTTGCTGGAGTTAAATTTAAATAATAGTTGGATATATGTTCTGCTAGCTTCTTTCCAGATTATTTACTTTGGCTGTTTTTATTGCATCTGCTTAAATAAGCTCACTAGTTTCAAGTTGGCAGTGCTCTAGCAGACAATGATGCTGGATACTAGGCCATTGAAATAAGAAATATTTCAAAAATAGGCGACTTGTTTTCTCTGATTGAATTTCAGTTGTGGTATTGAGGGGTGCAGAATAAACGTACGAGTTCACAGGAATGTTTCTAGAATGATGATAAAAGCGATTCCAAAAATATTCAGTAGTTCTTCAGATTTTGCTGGATAAAGAAGGATTATTAGATCTGTCTTGTCAAAATCCTAATTAAATCATCCAAATTCATTTTCTATTGATTCAAGGAGCCCTCGTTCCGAGTTCTATATGTATATGTTCTGATCATGAATTATACTCTACTAGATCCAGCTGCATTAGACTGCAGTAGAATGTATGTTCAAGATATTGATTCATTTGATCTGAAAAAGGACATGTATGTCCATCGGGTTATTAGGGAGCAATAACCATCAAGGATAGCGTGAAATGAAAGACATCTATGTTGAGAGAGGCATGGATGTCAGAGGTGAATGTCACTAGATTCTTTCAATTATTAGATTCCAAGAGTTTCGTACACAGAACGACAGATGTTGTCCTTGAAGCCAGTAGGGTGAATGGATGGTAATGAAAAGGCAAAAAAGCTTGGAGATCTATATTGGTTGATATGATAAATATTTTAGTATTTGATAAGGAAAAATCTGTGGTCTTTTTTTTTAAGACGAATCATCTGAAGGTGGTCCCAAAGGTCACACAATCAACATTCGGATTTGAATATAGATCTTTGTCCCTGGTTTGTATGTTATGAAGTTAATTAGGTCTTTATAAGATACAATTATCTAGGGCTTGTTTCAGATGGCAGTTGACCATGGTGGAAGAGGTGGAGCCTCTTCAATGAAAAGTGTGAAATTTGATGTCATTGTGATGTAATGCCTTGCATAACTTAGGTACTTAGCAAAATTCAAAAATCTTGAACTAGTGCTTGCTTTGTAGGTCCATATATTGAATTGGATCTTTGGTTTTCGATGGAATTTTGTGGAATAAAGGTGATATAGTTTATAATTAGGGTAAAGATGACTTAAGGAAGACTAAAGAGGATTTTCTTATAGAAAATATTAAACATATAGGCCACTAGATCAAACTTAAAAGATATAAGTTCTTATTACCGTTTTATGAAATAAAAAGGAGAAAAAAAGGATTGAAACAATCCTTTAAATTTGTTGTTATAACTAGTTGGTTATACACTTTTCTTTTTTAGGAGGCCATATTTCTCTGACACTAAGAAGATTAATTTTCCATACAATATGGATTTTAAGACCCTTCTAAATATTACAAATATCTCTTCTATCACCAATGATCCTGAGGAAATTAGTAAGAATTTAAAAATACCACTTTACTTGCTTTTGTAGAAGGTGAGCCTTGGTGCAACAGTAAGGCTGCTTCATTGTGACCTAGGTGTCATGGGTTCAAAACATGAAAACAACTCGCGTGGGGGTAAGGCTACATAAATTTGACTCTCCCCAAACACCTTAGTGGCGAGAGCCTCCTACACTAGACTGCTTTTTTTTACTTGCTTTTGTACCAAATAAAATCTCCCTAATCTTGCTAGAAAATTGGTAAGTGAAAAAGCGCAACACCTGATAAATATTTTTACAAATTGGGAATCCCACTACTGATTGAATAGGAACTATGGAAGGACCTCTTGGGGTACCCAACATCCTTTATCTTTCCATCTCATTTCCTCCAAATGTCTAATAATGTTCATGATTTCTATGATTTTCTACGATGGCAAACAGACGAACCTTTATTTTTTTTTTTGCTCACTTTGGCATAAAATTTGGCGTTTGGACATGGTCCTTTTTTTTTTTTATCTAGGTATGGTCCATGTTAACTTAAAATTTGGCCTTAGCTTGGACCTAACTGTACTCCCCAAATTATTTTCTGTTGGTACTAATTCTAGCTATACTCTGTCATATGTTCAGCTCTGTTTTATCTTTGTATTCCAAGTCGATGGCATAATTCTTGTTCCTTTCTCTCTCTCTCTCTCTCTCTCTCTCTAAGTAAGTACATTGACATCAAGTCATCCATTCAGTGTGAAGATAACCCATATGAAGAAATTATCCACTTTTTTGAAGATACCTAATTATAATTCCAACCAATTCTTATATTTAACGTATTAGGTTTCAAGCAATCTCCACTTGATTAAAGGCCATGGCAGCCACCATGGCAGTTTTAGGCCTAAGCTGCCACGCCGTGGGCCTTGGTGCCCTGGAATAGGGTTTAGACACATGGCAGGTGATATGGAAGGCCTTGACCCAGCATTATAGGCGGTATGCCAGGTTCAAGTGAGCTTCATAGGCCCATGGTGCGTTGAGCCAGTTTCTGAGTGGATGTTTTTTCCACTTTTTATGGACAATGGTATAACAACAAATAACCATCTTCTTCTCCCTCACTTCTCACAGTCAACCCTTTCAACCCTTTGTTTTTTTATTTATTTGTATGTATATATATATATATATATAGTCTCATCTAAGGTCATGACATATCCTATTTTTGCAAGCATATGAGCATATCCTTCATGTTGATTCTCTATCTCATATCCATGTCCATGCTTCAGAGTTTGGACTCTTAAGGAAGATGATGATGTTTACAAAGATGACATTTGAAAATTGGAATATTTTGACTGTTAAAGGATTCTCCGTTCTTCAGAGCATTGCATTTCTTTACTTTGAACAATTTCAGAATTATTCTTAGTCAAGAGTTGGTTGACTATGCTGGACTTCTTCCTTGTGAATTTACCACATTGCCTTCCATTATTTAAGTTACAGAAATGCCCTTAGCAGCACAAATTGTTAAATAAGAAATCATTTTTAACATTTTCACACCATGATTCTTCTCGAGAAAACATTTGCACAGCATGATCAGATCCAGTCTGACAAACACATTGTTAGGGCTAAACATGTAAAATGATCAAAGAACGCTTGGATGAGTAAAATGAAAAACAGCTCAAGTCATTAATGAATGTGACTGCAAATGTATTTTGGCTCATGCAGAAAATGTAGGGCAACACTATGTATTCACTGGATTGCTCTCCAGAATGTCAATAGTTGGGTATTGATAGCTGCAGATATTAAGATAAAGTTTCTGTTCTTATCACCAGGTTCATCCGAATCAAAAAATGCTTACCTTTTTCTTGTGTAACTATTTGCTGGAGATCATTATTACTCAAGGTGGCATTATGAAACTCATGAAAGATGTATTAGGGCCACACATAATATTTGCAAACTTTGTTATGATGGGGCTTACATACATGCAAATACTTTTGAAGTTATTAGAATGTGTCATTTTCAACAAAGCTTTGGGTCTAAACTTATATAAAGAGATGGCATCTATGACCAGAAATTTGTCTCTAGCAATCACGATCTTTGGCATTGTAAGTATCAATAGCTTCAGTAGGAGTTATTAAAGGAAAAAATTGTTGTGGTCTCACATAACTGAGATCTGACTGGAGACCATCGCGAATCCTTACTTTGTTTCCTTCACTCTTTTTTCTCTTTTGAAGGAAGCAGTTGTTTAGATAACCTTCAGTTGTTCTCTGCTTGCAATAAATCAATGAATGAAAGCTTATCAGCATCACGGATGCTGTGAAGTTTTACATCTTGGAAACGGGCAATGTATTTAGATGCACAAGCAACATCACATGATTGATTCATGCCTTTTTATTATCTCTTGCTCAGTTTACATAATGTGCAGATAAGTTCAAGGCCAAATACAAGAAACCTCTATATTGCTGAGCACTATTATCTAAAGTTTGTTAAAGATAGCTAATTTTAACTTGAATATGACTGTACAAAATCATATAAAATAAACATTATTGGAATCATGCCTGTTATTTCTAACAATGATCTCATACAGGTAGATGAAGGTGAAAGAGAACTTCTAATCAATGGTAATCCACACCTACAAAGGAGACAAGCAAACAAAGAAGAAGAAGAAGAGTCTGCATCTGATGGGGAATTCATAAAAATAGAGAAGGAACAAATAGAAGTAAAAGAAAGTTCCCACCCGCTCAAACCAATAGCAGAAGTAGAAGAAACCCCGTGTCTGGATTTGCTAGCGATGGAGGAGAAAATAAGAGCACTTGAGCTCCAGCTTGAAAGTGCAGCTAAAGAACTACAATGTTCGGAATCTGAAAAATCCTTGTTAAAATCTGAGGTTGACCTAGCTAATGGGAAATTAGAGAAAATGGACAAGCATTGCAAGGAACTTGAACTTGACCAGAAGAGAATGAAAGAACAGATTTTGGAAGCTGAACAGAAGTATACTTTGCAGCTTGAATCACTCCAAGAAGCATTGAGATCGTCAGATATGAAGCACAAGGAGCTAGTTGATGTAAAGAAAGCATTTGATGGATTGTCTGCTGAGGTGGAGAGCTCGAGAAAGAAGATAGAGGAGCTTGAAGCAGAGTTGGTGTTGTCAGCAGGTGAGATGCATAAATTTGAAAAACTTAGCGATGAGAGAAGTTCACATGCAGAATTAGAATCGAAGAGAGCCTTAGAGTTTGAGAAGATGCTGGAATTGGCAAAAGTGAACACAAAGGAGATGGAAGACCAGATGGGTAATTTGCAAGAGGAGCTGAAGGGACTGTACAATAAGATTGCAGAGAGTCAGCAAGTTGAAGAAGCGCTAAGAAGTACTACACTGGATCTTTCAGTGGTTCAGGAAAATTTGGAGCTTTCAAAATCACAAGCAACAGATTTGGAGCAGAAGCTTGTTTCTAGGGATGCTATTATTCATGAACTGAAAGAAGAACTAGAACTCCGTAAGGCTTCTGAACAACAGATGAGAGAAAATGTGCTTGAATTAGAAAGTCTGCTTTCTGCCACCAAAAAGGATCTCCAAGCAAAGCTTGTGGACTTGGAGAAAGTGGAGTTCAATCTTCAAGAGCAGATGAAGGAAAGGCAAATGATCGAATCTCTCTTTGAAAACCAAAAGATGCAGATATTAGCTTTGCAGGAGGAATTGGCTAACTTGACAGGAGAAAGGGAAACTCTTCAAAGTGCTGTGGCTGAACTTAACTCAAAATTGTCAATGGAGGAGGAAACTGGCAGATCTTTAGAGGCCAAGCTGAATCTTGCTGAACAGAATTTTGCTAGAACGGACTTGCTTCTCTCACAAGCATTGTCATATAAGGAGGAGCTTGAACAAAAGCTGAAATCTCTCGAAGGGTTCCACCAAGAGTCTAGAATAGCTGCTGAGACTGCAACCAAGAGAAGCCTTGAGCTTGAAGATTTAATACAGGCATCAAATGCAGCAGAAGAGGGCCTGAAAGCACTACTGAGGGAGACTGAAATGAGATTATCATCTACTGAGGAACAGAACATGGAGCTTGAGCAACAACTAAACCTTGCAGAAGTGAAGCACATTGATGCAGAAAGAGAATTTAAAGAACTCAGTGAGAAAATGACAGAGCTCACCACCTTGCTAAAAAAAGCTGAAGAGGAAAGTGCACTATCAAAATGCCATTTCCAGACATATGAAGATAGGATCATCCAGTTGGAATCATCTTTGAGCAATTCTTCTTCTAGAAACTCACAGCTTGAACAGGAGCTGAAGGATCTTGCTGAAAAATGTGCAGAACATGAGGGTAGGGCTACTGCTACACATCAACGCAGTCTTGAACTGGAAGCGTTGGTTGATGTATCCCATTCCAAAGCAGAGGATGCTGGAAAGAAAGCGGGTGAATTGGAGCTATTGTTGGAAGCTGCTAACTACCGAACACAGGAACTAGAACAACTGCTGAGTGGCACAGAGGCAAAATTTAGGGATGTTGAAGCAGAATCAAAGCAGTACGGAAGCAAAATTTCTGAGATTTCTGCAGAACTGGAAGCATTCCAGACCAAATCGGCAAGTCTTGAAACTGTGCTGCAAGCTGCAAATGAAAAGGAGAGGGAGCTGACAGATATGTTGAACATAGTTACTGCAGAAAGGAAGAATCTTGAAGACTCAGCAAATGTTTCTGGTCAAAAGCTCTTGGAAGCTGAAAATTTGATTGTGGTCTTGCAAAGCGAGTTAAAATCTGTAGAAGAGAAACTTAAAAGTGTTGAGAAAGAACTTGAGGCTTCAGGAGTTAGAGAGAACGAGATACTGGAAAAGTTTAGATCTGCTGAAGAAAAGTTAGAGCAACAAAATAAAACAGTAGAGCAAGCTATTGCAAGAAACTTGGAGTTAGAATCATTAAATGAGTCTTTGGTCAAAGATTCAGAATTAAAACTCCAAGAAGCAGCCATTAGCTTTGCTCAAAAGGAAACAGAAGCTAAGCAGTTGAATGAAAAGTTAAAGTCTCTTGAAGAGCAGTCGGCATTTTATCAAGATAAGGCAGCTGAGGCGACTGAAAAGGTGACATCACTGAAAGCAGAGTTGGAGACAAATGCCACAAAATTTGTTTCCCTTCAGAGTACTGTTGAGGAACTCAGTCAGAAGGTCTCAGAAGCAGATCTGAAACTTGAACAGTCGATTTCTGAGAATGCATTGTTAGCTGGGACAAGCTCTAATCTCAGGGAGGAGCTGGAAGCTCATCAGTGCAAGGTTAATGAACTTCATGAGTTGTTGAATTCAATACATGTGGAGAAGGAGGCAACTGCTGAACAACTGGCTTCTCATGTGAAGACCATAACACAATTAACTGATGAACATTCAAGAGGCTTGGAACTCCAGTCTGCAACTGAATCTCGTGTTAAAGAAACCGAAGTCCAACTGCATGAAGCTATTGAGAAGTTTACACAGAGAGATTCTGAAGCCAGAAAGTTGAATGAAAAACTGCTTGCACTTGAAGTTCAGCTTACAACTTTTGAAGAGCAGGCCAAAGATATGGCTATTGTTGCAGAAAATAGGAAGGTTGAGCTGGAGGAGACTCTGTTGAAATTACGGAATGTGGAAGGACTTGTTGAGGAAGTGCAAAGAAAGGCTGATCATTTCAGATCTGAGAAAGAAGGTTTAGAAAGTACAAATCTGAGTCTGTCTGAGAAGCTGACAGCATATGAGACAAAAATAAACGAGTTACAAACAGCATCAAAAGTAACCATTGGAGAGAAAGAAGAGATGTCTTTACAGCTTCATTCTTCAAGGAAAACAATAGAGGATCTGATGCAACAATTTGATTCTGAGAAAGAGAAGCTCC
Organism: Phoenix dactylifera; assembly: GCF_051530095.1. Lineage (NCBI taxonomy): Eukaryota > Viridiplantae > Streptophyta > Magnoliopsida > Arecales > Arecaceae > Phoenix > Phoenix dactylifera. The sequence continues at coordinate 2,158,362 of NC_143201.1, forward strand.
AATCCCAGGTTAGCAAGTATATCCATTCACAATTTTCATGTTATATCTTTAGAGAGTCAATGTATGGATATTGAAATTGAAGCCTACTATATTACTCTAAGAACATGTTGCACCATATAAAGTGTTTATACAGAAGCACCAGCACAAGAGAAATATATCAATATAAGATGTGTTATTGCAGATGACCTCTGTTATGGAAGAAAATAACATGCTCAATGAAATGTATCAAAATGCTAAGAAAGAGCTTGAAGCAATTATAGTCCAACTGGAAGAACAAGTGAATGCACAGAAAGCAAGGGAACTCTCTCTCAATGCTGATGTTGAAAATCTCAAGGCAGAATTAGCTGAGAAATCTGTGATTCAATCAAAGATTTCACAACTTGAGCAACAGCTGTTGCTGGCTGAGACCAAATACATGGAAAAGGTATTCTTTTTATTTAAAACTAGTTCTTGTTTCGAAAAGATGTAGGGCTATAACTATACAGATCAGCTTCTGAAACTCTGTTTTTTACGAATACCTGTCTTTTCAGATTGAAGGCGCGCAGTTGGCAGCTGCTGAGAAGGAAGCAGTGCTAACTTCTAAATCGAAGGAGCATGAAAGCACACTCCTTGAGAGAGATGCTTTACATGAGCAGCTGAATGAAATCCAGAAGGAGCTAGATCTTGCTCGCAAAACCATAACGGAGCAGGTTCCTCTTTCGCTATACTGTCAAACCAATTTTCTTTTTGTCTTAGTTGTCTGTCAAATATGAGCAACTATCCATTAGATAGAAAGTCACTTTTAATATTTATAAAAAAATGGTGAGTAGGTAATGTGTCACTCTGGTTCTTTTAATCCTAACTGCCTTTGTAGTGTAATTCAATGGCCAAGCAGGGCCTTAAGGATTTTAGGTATATATACTAACAGGATATATGTTGATTATATTCAAGTAAGCTTTTGCTCATAAATTGAGTAAGGTTTTGATAGGTAAGTTTTTCATGATTAAATGTTTTAAATATGTGAAAATATTTAAGAATTTTATCTGAGAACCATGATTTGTTTTAATAGACTAGGTTCATTGTCAGTTTTTAATGGATACATTCATTTTTCCTCCTTACACTCTAGATTGTTTTAAATAGAAAAAGCAATGAGTTGATGTTATGAAGCAAAGTTTGGACCAGATGAGGGAATAAAAATTAAGAAGGAAATTGTCATCCAATACTTGCAGTAAACTAAGAATAAATTAAAATAAATTCTCAAGGTATGTTGTGAGAAACAAGCTCTGTGAGAGATTACTCTAAAACTTCAATAGGAATTTGAGGTCAAAGTGGGGCTTAAAAGTATTATTGTTAGAGATAACCCATGACCGAGCAAGATAGTTATTTTCCCGAGCAACAAACCTAGGATTGGGGCTAAGAGTTATGTGACATTTTTGGGATGAGGTCGATGAAAAGAGTTTGGACTTTGGAGAGCATGGTAAGAGTTTGGAGATGAGAGTTCGGCAGGAAATTCAATGAGCATTGAAATTTTGAAATGTATCTCTACAACCTAACAGTAGCAACAACATATGATAAGTATGGCACCAATTTATTGGCATTTTTCAGTAAGTTTAAAGCTCCATCATGTTTAAGGTTAGACAATTTGCAGTGAAGAAAAAGGAGCAGTGGTAGTATGCAAAGGATGCATGTGAGCAAGGTACGCCGTACCGGCTCGAACTAGGCGGTACAGAGCATACCGTACCATTCTAATTTGGTATCGGCACCCAGTAAGGGTGGCGTAACGACACTTGGTACACCAAAAAAAACTCCATACCGTACCGTACCGATATTGTGCTAGTGTGGTAGCGGTACAGGATCCGGTACTGAGACGGCGAACCTTGCATGTGAGTGTAGATAAATAATAATGACAGAGCAACAATTATTCTGATAGGACTCCAGCCAAAACCTATTGATTGTAAATTACAAAATATATGCTAGGGTGGAGACTACAAGGGACTTATATTTGAGGAAGCTTGAGACTTGCTAAGATAAGATAAGATTAAGTCATTGGGAACTGATTTACATGATTTGGTCATGTGCAATGGAGGCTAGAGTGACTAGAGGAGATCCAACTTAGAAGAAGGTCCTTAAGTATCTGGGAGGGATTGGACAGTGGAGACTTAGGAAAACCAAGGTGCAATTGGTGATTAGGATCTGGAATAAAGCCTTAGCACTAGATAAAAGTCATTAAGAAAAATTTACAGGGAGACATGACGCAAGGATTGTGGGTTATGATCATTATTTTTGTCAAAGCATAAATGTAACATAATGATGTGACAATATTTTATTATTTCCTTCATTTTTTAGTGTTCTTTTAAATTCTTTTGGAGTCTATCAACCATCAGCTTATAAGGAAACCTGAAGTGCTTTTTATTTTTAGCAGAAAGAACTGGATTCAATGAAGGAGCTGGAAAGAGAAGCTTTGATGAAGAAAATGCTTGATGAGATGGAGGCTAAGCATCAGCATGCCACATCACTAGAGAAACAAGTTGAAGAGCTTAAGCAAAACCTGCAAATAGCTGAAACACAGTACAAGGAAAAGGTTACTCTTTTTCCTCTTTTTCACTGAATTTGATAACTCGTTATCTATAAGCATTGATTGCAAAAAGGTTTATGAAATTAGATGTTTCTCATCAGCTTCCGAAAGAAGGTTTGTGTAAAGATTAGGATTTGTAGTTTCCTATTCTCTACTCTTAACAATGTCCCAGTTTTCACACGAACATTGTGCAATGAACTACTCAAGAGTCAAGTCAATTAATATTTCCAAAGTCCTCAACCATGCCTTCCGAAATCTCTCTCAGAATCTCGAAGATGACATGCCATTTTCCCGTCATCCCATGTATGCTGCTTTTTTATTATAATTTTAGAAGTCAGAGACAAAAATGTTGTATTTTTTTTTTAAAAAAAAATTATGGGCAGCAAGATTCCTTGAACCTTCAATCCTTAAGACATAAAGTCCATCCTAAAATCCCAACATAAGTAAAATTTTACACAATTTGTTTTCTTGAGACCCTAGAAGAGGTAAAATCTTTTGAACTCTTATGGCACGGTAGAATTGTGCCCAAAAAAGAGTGACTTGTGTCCCTCATTACAAAGAGAAACCAAAGATGTTATAATTAGTCATAACTACTCAGTTGAACACACATTCTCTCGTCTCGTATATCTCCTTATCTTTTTAATTTATTTTCAGGCATAACACTATTTTTTCTAGTATCACGGGATTGTCAATTTTATTTCTAAAACTGATGGTCTTATTTAGAAAAATCAAGCAGAACTAGTGAGAACAAAACATTATATTTCTTTCTTTATTTTATGGGTACAATTTTGACTTTGAATATAGTACAGGTACAGAGTCTCCAATCAGAAACGTAAACAGATGGAGTGATAGCAACTAGTTTAATATAACTTTTTAAGAATACATATTGCATGAAAAAAACAACTAAAGTACACCTTCAGAAAATTAACTAAATCAATCTTTAACATCTTTAATGAATATCTTAAATAATTATTATATTAAGAATAAGTAGACTTGGCTAAGGTTGAGCAGATTTGGGACTTGATCTCAAGGCGAGGAGAAACACTAGAACTAAAACAGGCTGTTAATTCTGATTCTGTTCTTCTCCAACTGAAAAAGAAAAAGAAAATAAAAATCAAAACCTACAGATGCTCAGCCTTTTTGGCTGGGCCGATGGGATGGCGCTGCAGTCTTATGATACCACATATGCTGAGAATTGCAGGTTGAGTCCCATCATCATCTGGTTGTTGCAGTTACAATCAACAAGGGCTTAGGAAAGATGTTAATTGAAAAAACAGATAAATCATGAATTGCAATACCAGGAGAAGATGGCAGACCATTCAGTAATGAGATCTTCCTATTGGAGGTCTTAGCAACGAAGGTTTGCATATCAAGAGAAGATGGAAGAGAGGTTGGTATGTGGTCGTTGATGTGGCGGTGGTGGTAATGGTTAGAGTGCGATCTTCTCTATAAAGAAAACCTCAGCCCTTCAATCCATTCAAAGTATCCAGTAGCAAAACGGTGGACAACAGCTGCTTCAGATAAAGAGACTCGGGAGATTTCCCCAGATTTTCATAAACTGAGAAATCAGTGTTTGTTTGGTGATTCCAAGGGCTTTGATGGTTTGACCTTCCCTATAGTATCTTCTATATTTTCTGCATGGATGTTTGTTCCGTATCTTAATAAATATCCAGTAACACAGTGCCTAACTTTAAAAAAGAAAAGCAATCAAGTTTTGCCAGCTTTTAATCTTTTCCATTTCCTTCTTATATTTTTATTTTTTTTAAAATATATCTCATCTTCTTGAAAATCTGCATGCTTCTAATCCAGAAGGTACTATAGCATTTAGACAAGACACTTGTTTGCAACATGCAGGTTATAGAAGAAGGCAAGAAACTTGCCATAGTCTGTGCAGAGCTTGATGATTTGAAGCATAAACTGAGTCAGACAGTTGATATGGAAAAGAAGATTGCTGAACTTGAGAACGAGTTGGCAAATGCTAAATCTAGGGAAGAGGCAAGTGTAACTCACTGATTTGAATGACAACATTTCCCTTTCATATTCATGCTTTGTACAGTAATCAGTTGACAGAGGGACTTCTTAGCATTCTCCATTCCTATTTTTCTGCAGGTTAAGGATGGAATCCTAGAAGCTAAATCGGAGGATAAAGTAGAGGTGAGATCCAGAGATCTTGGATTGAATACTTCAACACCATCAAAAAGGAAGAGCAAGAAAAGAAGCGAAGAGTTGTATCAGACCGCACAGACAACTTCTGCGGTGTCAACCATGAATGCTTCTACGGAGCCTTCAGGGTTAATGGCTTTTAAATTCATCTTAGGAGTAGCTCTGGTGTCCATAATCACAGGCATTATTCTCGGGAAGAGGTTTTAGCATGGTTGGCGAATACCTTGCCTTTGTCATTTATGTAAAGCTAGTGTTGTTTTTGTCCTAGTAAGTACAGAAGGTGGAGAAGCTATAACTGCAGTCTTGCTGTTGATGTTTGCGATGGGAATTTAATTTTCAGAATCATTCCTAGGGAGCTTTGATAGTTTTAATGAAAGTCGAGTATTTGAGGTTGGGGAGCTCTGCTGGCTTCCATGAGATCCTAAAATTTTATCTTGGGCTGGGAAATTGTTTTTATTTCATTCCTACCCAATTGCATGCAGTATGGGGACTGCATGCAACTGGCTTTGCTGTATTTGAGTTTGTATTGCTGTTTCCTTCTAAATCCGAGCAGCTGTGCTTGAGAAATGATTTCAAGCTATTGTTGATATTTTGCTGAAAAAGAGTACATACAGTAGTAATTTTGTGTGTATTGGCCTAGCCTATGCTCCCATAGGGTTTGAAAGCTTGCTGCTTGTCTTAAAATGATTTGCACCTCTTCTGCAAGTGGTTTATTATATCTCCATTGATGGATTTAATTTGGCATCGAGAGTATAGATGGAGGATATTTCATTTAGATGAGGACCATAAGCTGTATGCTAAGAAGCATAGGTGGAGAAAACAATAATATTCTCTATGCTAAGAAGAGGACCATAAGCTCTATGCTGAGAAGCATAGGTGTAACCTATGGTCGTTAGCACTAACATCTCCTAGGGCTATTCTCTATCAATACCTCATATCTACCACTTGGTTGATTAGGATGCAATGAAGGCTAAGAGATTTCTTTCAAATTTTACTATAAAGTTTCTTGAAGACAATAACTCGGTCTTTTTTTTTTTTGGGGAGAAGTGTGCCATTTTTACATTCTTTTCACAAATGAATCACCAAATTATAAACTTCATATCTACCTATTGGAACACTTCTTTTTTTTCCTTTTTTTTAGGCTTAGTTTTTAAAGGCTTTCTTGGATTCTGAGGACACACCGTAGATCTTCCTTTTCTAATAAAGGCCGGTTGGCTTTGCCTCCCTCTTCATCAAAAACATTAAAAAAAAGAAAAAGAAAAAACAGTAGAGCTTATTACTTGCTCGAGGTCCTAGAGTTTATTAAAAACTCCTATGTATCTCAGTTTTACGCCAGTTAATGAAAGCATGTTTCCTTGGATGCAATTCTGTCCCTCTTCTCTTTGCATGGTGGATCCTTCACAGGTCTTGTGGATGCTAGGAATAATAGCAAGGCCAGTTGATGGAGTTGCTGGAAATGACATAGTTCTCTTGGTAGCAAGGTGGTGAAACTGCTGGTTATCCTTGTAAGGCTCAATAGTCCCATATCAGAAAGACTCGTTTCAAAGCCTAAGCATATGAGGTGGGTGTCTCCAAATCATGCAGATGCGTTTTGAATGGAAAACAAAACCGTAGAGGGATCTGAACGGTGCGCGCAGCGCGCGCATGAGGGGGAGCTCCGTGTTCCCCCCTCATGTGGCCCCCACATGGGCACTGGGTGCCGCACGTATCCCGCGGAGGCGGGGGCGTGACAATCCCCTTCAATTAGCATAGTTTTTGGCTTTCAGTTTTTTTCAAAATAATTGCAGTTCTCTTCTTACTTGTAGATCTAGAATAATTGGTTTACTACTTGGTAGTTTTTTTAACCTTTTACTGTTTTCTTCCTTCCTTTGTTGCTTGTTTCCTTTCTTTTATTTTCTTTTTTTTCTTCTTCTTTTTGTTGTTTCCTTTCTTGCTCTTTAGGGCATTCCAGTCCATCAGAAAATTAAGGATGACAAATGGCTGCACCATTGCTAATCCAAGACATGCATGACAGTATTCGAATAATCATCACCTTCAAGCGAGATGCGGTTGGAGTGAAGATTATGCACATAAAGAGCTCCCAAGAAGTCATAACATCAAGAACTGGCAAGTCATTAAATAGTTCATAAACCCATTGCAAATTAGTAGTTCCTGGAGCTCACTGTTTCGAGCCATGAAAGCTTTGCCACGCCATCTCGGCCTTGAGATATAGGAAGAAACAGTGTCTAGCATCTTCACAATTATGGGAACACCACCTGCAAGTTGGTTGGCCAATATTTCTCTGATAAAGAGCAGCACCATAAGGTAGGCCCCTGCGAGTCTCCAAAGGAAGAATAAAATCCTTGGAGGAGCACCTCGCAGTGCTTTAAGGTGCATCTGCTTTGTTGTTACCTAGGTGTTGTAGTTTTCTCTCCATCCCAAGTAATCATCACCTGATAACCTGCAGCTCAGTTGACCACAGTTTCTTAGGTGGTACTGGAGCACCCAAGTATTTCTAAGATTCTGCAATCTATTTCCTTGCCTCAGATTTTTTTTTTTTTTTTTTGGTGCAACTTGCCTTGAAAATAAAAGGCAACCATCAGCAAGAAGGAGATGGGAAATAGCGATCTGTGATCCCTGTGGCCAATACCAAAAGATCCCTGTGACCACTTAATCTCTCTCAATAATCTTTGACTAATTCTTTTTAAAATTTGATGATGTCTTTTTTTTTCTTCTCTATCTCTTATCCGAGAATATTTAGATTTAACACGAGGGCCAAATATGAAAGGAATAAAGGATAGAACTTTACAAAAGAGAATCAGGCATGTAATCGTATATGAGCTTTGTTGATTCTTGGAAGAGCTATAGCTCCCACCGCAGTTCTTCGGATCCTCTCCAATGTCTGACCTTCTCTTAATCATATTCATATTTATATATAATATTCAAAATTTATTAAGTATTTATTTTTTCAAAATTTGAAAACTTTTAATGATTTTATATTTGATCGATAATTGTTATTATTTTAGTAACAACAGAAATGAAAAATATTTTGACTCAAACTCAAACCCCATCCAACTTAGTCCTTAATCGAATATTTTCGGTTAAATCTATATAATGCTTGAAAGTAATTCAATATAAATGATCTATTATGTTTAAAAATATATGTTTCAGGAGCCTAATATGACTCAGATGATCAAAAGGTTGAGTTTGGATCCAAAATTATGACTTAAAAAGTAACAAGATCAGTTTCAAGCATACCATGGTCACAGTCAGCTGAGTTCTAGTTTATATTAAATTATTTAAAAGGATGCTGCTATGTTTAACCAGAAAAAAGAATGGGTGTAAACCTGGCTATTTTAAGCATTTTTTCCTATTTCTTCCTATTTCTTTTTTTTAAAAAAATGTGTGGTCGATTTTAATTTCCAATGGTGGTCCTTTTTCATGCGTTTGGCTTTGGCCCATTCTCCCTTTAAAAATCCCTCACTACCCTCCGTCCTCTTCTCCCCCTCTCCTTCTCCCCCTTGTCTTCAGCCCCTCTTCCCCCAAGGCGATGGCCCAGTCTACCGATCCCCCACACTGCGATCGGTTCTACCATCCGCCAAGCCGACAGCTTTCCCAAAGCCTCCGAACTCCGTCAGCGATCTCCGAGGAGACCCGTCTTGGAGCCGAGCAGCGGCCCTCGCTTCAGTGATCATACCTCCATTGCCTACGATTTCTGGGTGAGCCTCCTCCTCCTCCTCCTTCTCCTCCTCCTCTTCTTCCCTTTTCCTTCCAGAATCCCCTTAAAAATGGCTTTTTTCGCTCGTCCATGTGATTTAGAGGGCAATAATCGTGCTGTATAGGAGGGAGCTGTATTTACCTGACCATTTTTGTTTCTTGGATGGTGCTGGGTTTCCTATGTTTGCGGGTTTTGAGAAGAGAAGGGGCGGATTTGAGTTTGGTCTTGAGTTTAATCGCTGCTTTTTGTCCGTTCGGGGTCTACTGTTGCCGGAAACCTATCAAAATACTGCCTTTTTGGACAGATTTACCTGGTTTCCTCTTTATAATTGACAATTTATACAAGGAAAATCGCAGGGGAAAAATGTTTTTTGAAAGTGTTTTTTCCGTTGTTTTCTCATTTATGGCTTTCTTTAAAATGTTAAAATGGTGGAAAAGAGAGATCTTTTTAGCCGTTCAGGTGGTTTTCGCCTTGCTTTTTCTTTCAGCTGGTTACTGAACTCATCATGGAGCCCCAGTTTAGATTCTGATGGGTCTTTTCGGTTGCTCTCGATGCGAGCATTCCACACATTGGGGGTTTTCGGTCTTTTGTTTAACCGATTGCAAAAATCAGATCTTTTCTAGATTCTAAACGGATTTTTAGCATTGACGAGATGGCACTGTTTTTGCTTCTTTGTTTGTCAGATGACCTCATTTTGTGCTCTAATTTCGAGTCTTTCCCATTCCCTGCACGGTTCAGCAAAAGAAATTTACTGAATGCTTTTCCCATAGTCCTCTCTGAATTGATCATATTTTAGTGCCTTCATAGCAGCTAGAGAAAGATATTTCTGTAACTTTCACTCAACGTACCTTTCCGATGGTCTTTGTTTTTTTTCTCCAATAATTAATTGATATTCTGTTTAACTTCATACCGAGCTTTCCCTTGGGCCATGGGCACTGCCATTTCTACCATGCAGTCTGCTTTATCTTCCCTTTTTTCTTCCTTTGTTCCTGGATTGCACAAGCATCAATTGATCAGCTTCATTTGGCATGGAAAGGAGAGGCCCTAAGTTATATGCATCTATGCCAACCTCGGAGATTTATTTTTCTGATGAGTCTTTAGATTCTTACCCAGTTTTCATGTGTCTTCCATAATGTACTTGATAGTAAGTACTTGTTCATTACAGTTCGTTTGTATCTAATTTTCTTTTCATGCAGATGCTGGATTTATTAATTATTTTCTTTGGAAGACTTAAAAATTAATATCGTCATGTTTTTTACCAACAAAAATCATTGCAAGATGCCTGTTATGTGTGGAAGGTATATTTCTGACAAACATTTTATGTGGGATTATTGCCCTTTTCAGTGACTATATCTACGTCATTTCAACATCATTAACGAAGAGCTCCTTTTCAATTCTTCTTAATCATCGGAACTATTTTTAGAAAAGGATTTGGGTTTCAGGTTTTTAGATCTTGCTTTCTCAGACCCATCACCTGATCATATTTAAGATATCTGGAATTAGCTAGATGTGGGCATAGCACATAATTTGCATCATGAGGCCTTCAGACACTCGAGGCCATCACTCAGGATCATCACAATCAGAGGAATCGGCCCTGGATATGGAAAGAAATATATGCAATCACCCGTACCTGCCCTCTTGCAGTCCATCTCCTCTCCAACCAATTGCATCAGGTTGTCAGCACTCTGAAAGCAGTGCTGCATATTTTTCTTGGCCCAATTCTACCTTAATGCATGGTGCTGCTGAAGGCCGGGCAAATTACTTCGGGAACCTTCAGAAAGGAGTACTGCCAGGACGTCTTGGCAGACTGCCAGCTGGTCAACAAGCCACGACATTGCTTGATTTGATGACTATAAGAGCATTTCATAGCAAGATCTTGCGTCGTTTTAGTCTAGGAACAGCAGTAGGCTTTCGAATCAGGAAAGGGAAGTTGACTGACATACCGGCAATTCTTGTTTTTGTGGCACGAAAAGTTCACAGGAAATGGCTCAACCGCAATCAATGTCTGCCATCTGCTCTTGAGGTACATTTATAGTTTATAATTTTGTATCATTTAATTTCAGAGGTAATTTGATATGTTATCTTACTGCTGTGTGATGCCCTCTTGCTCAAATTGGATTTGATAACATACCTTTATTTTTTCAGAGATTTTCTTTGCCTGTTTATCATGAAATTACTTTTTTATTTCATAAATAGGGACCAGGTGGTGTATGGTGTGATGTAGATGTTGTGGAATTCTCTTACTATGGTGCACCAGCACCAACTCCTAAGGAACAATTGTACAACAAGCTTGTGGATGGGTTGCGTGGAAGTGATCCATGCATAGGTTCAGGTTCTCAGGTATCTATTCACACTTATCCACCATTTATCTGACAAAGATTGTGATGCATCCTGGTGACATGCATCGTTAGTTTAAATTGTTGTGTCTGCAAGCATGTAAAAAAGACATACCAATGGGGGATTAAGGATTGCTCTTCATATATTATGGATCTTCCTCATAGTGGCTTGGTGAGATATTTTGAAAAACAGTAAATGCTCTCTTACTTATCAAGACAATTCCTCTTTTCTCAAGCCAATTTATTAATATGTTATGATCCTATCCTCTTTGTGGTTTTATTCTGATTCTAATATAATATTGTGTTTAGATTGCTATATCATAGTCTGTATATTTATAGCACATGGAAGTCATTTCAGCTATCCACGGAAAAATTGGATGAGACAAAGCACTTTCTATTGCATGATGGTGTTATGAAGTATATAAACTACTGCATACTATATAAATTGCTCCCCTAGTCCTTTCATTCTTTCTATTGCTCTATGTTTTTTGCCATTGTGAGCATGCTCCTATTACATCATGTGCATATAATTAGCTGTCACATTCATTAACTGTTTTTGTGAACTCAATGCTGCTTCACTATATAAATATCATGTCTCTTGTTCTGTTTACTTATTGCTAAACCCCTTCCTAAGAGCTTCATGAAGAAGAGATTTTGTATAGATATACCGTTCTCCACTTCCGTACTCTAGTTGCATTCTTTTTGTTTTGTGCTTGTCTTATATCTGGGCTGGTCAATGGAGCCATGTCAAATGGCCTGTGTTGCTTCCTGTTGGAAACTTAGGAGGGTATCTGGAGAAACATGAAGGCATTTTAAGTTCTTGAGGCAGGTTAGTACAGTGGCTGGTTTTGGAAAATGGAGATTTCTGTACCCCTAAAAAGGAGATTTGGAATTTTATTACTCTCACACTCTTCACTTCTGGAGAAATTCGAAATTTGATTTTCTAACTATCGTGGTTTCACCAACCTACCCCACTACCTGTAATTTATATCTCTAAGGTCTTTTTGACCTCTTGGGCCTTCCCCCTCGCCTGTTTGGTTGAGGATATGAGTGCCCAATCTTCTTTGGATGGCCCAAGTTTCGCCATGGTTGACCTCATCCAACCCCCAAATCAGCTTAGTTGGCCTACTCTGGATTTCATGAAATCATGTCGCCAGTTGGTCCATCTGAGATTTCATTGAAGCTATCCTGTTCATGTAAACTATTTCCATCTTTTAGTGGTTTGTTGTGTTTTTTATGAGTTGATTGCCCTTTCTTTGGCTTTAATTGAATTGCTTTGCTTGGAGGCTTATTTTGATAAGTTTTTAATCACATTTTGAAGAACCTTGCATATTTTTAATCACATATTGAGGCTTATTCCCTAGCTTGTTCTTGCCTCTAGTATCTACGTTAGCGCTTATGCATCATTCTCGTATCATATCCTTGTGTTCCACTTGGTATAATCCACACTAATCTATATTTTTGATTGAGGTGTATGTGCTCCACTTGCTCCATATGGATTTTAATCCATCTATCTTGCCTCTGCATTTGCCATCATCTAATCTATATAAAAATTCTACCCTTGATGTTGTCCTCTTCTAAAATCACATTAGCTCACCATGAGACCACATTCTAGCAATGTTGATTTTTTATGTTCCTAAAATTCCTCATATTCCTAAATGTGCCTCCGATAATGTTGTTTTAGCATCGGATGCCAGTCCCATTTAGGGGCGTAACTAGGCTTTGAACCTAGATCATCAAAGTTGTGATGGGTAGCTAGGTCTTTAACTCTTTTCTATATGCAATCTTGCAAAGGTTTCTCCATTATGACTTGGGTGTCACAGGTTTGAAACATGGAAATAACATCTTTGCATAGGGGGTAAGGTTGTTTACATTTGAACCCAACCCCCCAACAACTCCCCCCCCCCCCCCCCCCCCCCCTCCTCTCCAACCTCCAACATGTAGCGGCGAGAACCTCGTGCATTGGGCCGCCCTTTTTAACCATGCGAAGGCCACAATTGATTCCATAAATGATTCAAGTATACCATTGGCTACCAGCAATGAATATTCGATATTGTGCATAAGGCATGAAAAAAACAAATTCTCTTTGAACCACTCCATAAGGAAGAGAATCCTTTGGGGCAAGTTCAATTAGTTGCATTTGATTAATAAATTATTTGCTGGTTATTTATTTTCTGGTTATTATGTGGTTGTTTGTTTTGCTTTGTTCTTGTATTCTTGGCCAAATATCTATCTGAGGATGAAATGTCAATTGAATTCTTCAATGAAGTCACAATCTCCACCATCAATCAAGTATATTCCACTCATATTAAGTTACTTTGCTCTCATTATATAATTATTTTAGTGCGATCTCTTCAGTTGTTCTGACTCCTTCGCTGTCATGGTCAGGTGGCAAGCCAAGAAACATATGGAACCTTAGGGGCCATCGTGAAAAGTCGCTCAGGAAACAAACAAGTTGGTTTCCTCACAAATCGGCATGTTGCTGTTGATTTGGATTACCCTAACCAGAAAATGTTTCATCCATTGCCGCCCAACCTTGGACCTGGAGTCTATCTGGGCGCCGTTGAAAGGGCAACATCTTTTATCACAGATGATGTTTGGTATGAGATCTATGCTGGAACAAACCCAGGTAACAGAGTTCCAGATTATTTATGTCATACTATTGTTATGTGGAATTAGCATCTCAAATCAATAGGTGTTTTATGGGTGTTTCAGTCTAATTTGAAACAAATATATATCCCTTGAGCTTGTAAGATCATAAATGAAAAAAAATCTTAGTCCAATTCAGCTAGATGCTTGTTCATGCTCCTACCATCTTTTGTTAAAAACATGAATAGATGCTTATGACTCCTAGATCACTTATTCTAGTACTGCACATATTTCATTGATTTTGTAGATTTTCTTTACAGCCACACTAAGTCCATGGGATGCAAATGTGATCTGTATACCAATTATTGAGAAAGTGACATTGATTTTGTAGATTTTCTTTACAGCCACACTAAGTCCATGGGATGCAAATGTGATCTGTATACAAATTATTGAGAAAGTGACATTGTGGTGTTAGCTTCAGTGAATGTTAACTATCTTTGTTATCATTTAGGATGGCATAGCAAAGCACATTCTTCTGAAATAACTTCTGTTGCTTGGTTTCTGTTTTTGGTTGATTGGTGTTCTAATTCCCAAACATACCTCTTACCTTCTGATGCACCTGCAGAGACTTTTGTGCGAGCTGATGGGGCATTTATCCCCTTTGCTGATGACTTTGACATGTCCAGTGTCACCACTTTAGTGAAGGGAGTGGGTGAGATTGGAGATGTTAAGATTATAGACCTGCAATCACCAATCAACAGCCTCATTGGGAGACAAGTGGTGAAGGTTGGAAGGAGCTCTGGTTTGACAACTGGAACTGTAATGGCTTATGCTCTGGAGTACAATGATGAGAAAGGAATCTGCTTCTTCACTGATTTTCTTGTTGTGGGGGAGAACCAACAAACATTCGATCTGGAAGGTGATAGTGGGAGCCTCATCATTTTGACAGGCCAAGATGGCGAGAAGCCCCAGCCAATAGGTATTATATGGGGTGGGACAGCGAATCGTGGAAGGTTGAAGCTTAAAAGTGGTCAAGGTCCGGAGAATTGGACAAGTGGAGTTGATCTGGGTCGCCTTCTCAATCTTTTGGAACTTGATCTAATTACTACGAGTGAAGGACTCCAAGGTTTGTAGCTTTTTATTTTTCATCCGAGCTGTAAAAGATCTCATAATACATCGTGATGCTGTCCTTTTTGTTTCCTCTGCCGAAATGTTTAATCATTTTTGTTTTTAATTTTGTGATCAAAGATGCACTGCAGGAGCAAAGATGCGCTGCAGCAGTCAATTCTGCGGTTGGGGACTCATCTCCTACTGTAGGCACCCTTGTAAACGAAAAGATCGGTGAAATTTATGAACCTTTAGGTCTTAACATCCAACAGTTACCTCCTGAAGGTGCTTCTGGCTCAGCAATGAATCCACCATTTACACAAACTGAATTTCAGGTGGATACAGGTGAGGCTGCAAATAATGTTGAAGAGCATCAATTCATTCCAAATTTCATCAGCATGTCCCCTATGCATCGCAACCAAGAGGACAATCCTGAACTGAAAAACCTTTCTGAACTAAGAAATTCTACTGATGAAGATCTTTGTGTTTCTCTGCATTTGGGGGATCGAGAACCCAAAAGACCACAATCGGATCCAACATTGAGCTTAGATTTGCCAAAATGAAAGGAGTTTCCAATCTTGAAGTAGCTGCCCTGTAGTTGTCAAGCAGTGTCAAAGAGGAATTTTTTACTGCATGGAGATGCATCGGGCATGGTTATGAATTTCAAAATAGAAATTCTCTACGACCAGTTCAAATAGGGACCTTACTTTATAACTCACCAGCCTTCGTAAAACTGATGGATAGCCTGCAATGGAGAGCCATTTATTTTTCTTTGGTGATCATCATCATCGACCTGTTCTGAAATGACACTGTGCTGAGTTTAAAGGTTAGACGTTCAACCAGTCAACGGTTTTGCAGTTTTGCATGTCCAAGCGATTTACAGATGCATTGGTCCTCAATTATGTGGAAGACAATATTCATGCTATATTATTGCTACCCTGTTAGCTCAAGCTCCATTTGTAGTAAGAATTAGATGAGTTTTAAGCTCGGTTCACTTTCTTTTTTCTTAAAGCATGAAATGTGAATCAAGATTATATTCTCAAAGTATGGAATTCTCCTAATTTGCTAGATGGGCCTAAATCTGTTTACATCCTTGGAAGTAACTGGAGTGAGGGTTCATGTAACAAGCACACTTCGGATGGAAATCTATATTTGCATAAGATTTTTCTGCACGTCACTTGTCATGTACCATATTTTGTAGTTTGGAAATTCATGTTAGATTCAAATATCATGGACCATTAAAAAAGAAAAAAAACTCAGACAAGAATTTGTGATGTATCTTGCATTTATATATCCTAGATAAACACAGAATGTTCTCTGTGCCTATGAGATGAAATAACTTGCTAAATCAAATTCAGAAGAAATATTTTAAATTTTCTCATATTTAATTAGATACATAAGTGGCATAATACTTAGGCACCAATGATTATCGATTTGGTACGATAAGAGGCAAAATGATTTTCAGTTGCAAAGGGTAACTTCCTTAGAAGAAATTCTGTAGATGGGTGAAAGTATGGATCTCTGGATTTTGAGTACTTAAAGGTGCAAAGCTAGGCGGCCTGGTTCAGGTAGTTTAAGAGAATTTGGGCAGAGCAACATCAGCATTTTCCTGCACTTACTGTTCATGCAAGTGTAGTAACATTCTTTGAACTTGATGCACATATGTGATAATTTTGAGCTTGTTTAGGGTATACTGTTGTTTTCAGGACTTCTCACCAGAAATTTTACTGGCTTGTTTGTTTGATTCAGTTTTCTCTGTTAAGGTATATGCTTGTTTTCATGACTCATTGGCATTTACACCAGCTGGCTTGTCCCATTCACTTTTCTTTCTCTCTAATATCCAATCCTTATCAAGGTTTATGTTTTTGATTTTGAGAGCATGTTTTAGGTGCTTGATAATTGAAACAGGCTGGATTTGCCTGGAACCAAAAAAACAATTATTTAAGAGTACAAAGAAAAATGCTAATGGAATTAAGAATCATTCAGAATATATTTTACTATAAGGAGCAAAAAGAACATGTTATAAAATTTTAAGGCATATTTGTATAATTGGATTTGGGGTATCATGTTTACTTTGCGCTAGAAAGGATCAACAGATTATTATTTTACCTGTATAACATTCAAGATATCTATAAGCAATTGTGAGCCAAACGATGAAGTGTAGCATTTTGTCAGCGACCAGAAAAGACTGATATATTAGAGTGATCGTGACTAGTGCTGATTGTCATATGGGGAAGAATGAAACTTTTATATGTCTGAGCATGTGCAAAAATGCATCTTGAACTGAACATGCTGTTATTTGTATACCCAATTGCAGGTTTGCAGTAGTTTTCCAGCATAGAAATCATCCTAAAAGAAATATATAGCCTCTTTTATTGCTCTTGTTTCAAATGAAAGATTTAGATAAGTGGAGCAACTTTGCAGATTAGATTGAGTTGCATTGATGTTGGCATTCGCTAACTCTGCTGGAAAGTTTTAATCCTAGGATGCAAGTGGAAGGAAATTGTAGAGTTTTGATTTTGATTCCGTAAGGTAAATTATAGGAGGCAGGGTCCTACAAACTATTGGTTTTATTATGATCCCTGCAATTTCAAGCCATGAGAATATTCTAGCGTGGTTTGTGATTATCAACAATGTGAAATTCTGTGACTTATATCTTCTATGAGAAAAGGAACTAATCGGTGAACATTGTGGAACTCTTGTGCTTAGTATATGCTTGAGAGGAAAACTCATTGGAGATAATTTTACCTAAAGGAAAATCAGTGAACAAAATTTCTGTTTAATTTTCCATATAACGAATTAGATAGTTGATCCTCTAATACTGCAAATGTTCAATTGGCATAATTAATGTCAAGTATTTACTGGGGCTTATCGATGAGGACAAATGATTTCAACACTGCAAGTGATCTGGTGGTAAATTTGAAAAGGGGAAAAACATCTCTTCAAATGTAGAATTTGGAACATGCTTTTATATGGTCAAAAAACAAAATCTGTGGATGGTTTTGGTTAAAAATGCTGCTAGCTTTTTTATTCGATGATTTTTTGATAGATATTTCTGTATATTTTGCCTTATTCATCTCTTTGGTTGGTTAGTTTGGTTATAGACAATCTTCTCATCGTTATACACTATGAAATGGCACATTTCTCTGATCAACTGGAAAAATCATAGTTCTGAAGATGGCTTTTGTAGTGCTCCACCCAATCTAAAGTCATATGAGGTTTGTAGTCTCTCGCCGGTATGGATCTCTGCTTAAACTAGTGCAGCCTGACAGCATAAGCGAAGTCAAAAACAAAATATAATGCAGAGGATAAATCTCAAATCCTTCTGATCATCTGCCTTAGAAATAGAGACTGAGAGGATAAACTGTGGAAAGTCATAAAATATAATGCACAAGGTCGGAAAGTCATTTTATTAGTCTTTTTTTGCATTATGGCCAAGTTCAGTAGATGCCTTTCTAATGGTCCATGGCTCTTTTGCTTCTTGCTGAAACTAGTTTTCATTTGGTCAATTCATTCAATTTGCTTTTGCCAAATGCAGCTGGTGGCTGTATTATAACAGTCAGGAAACAATTAGTGGTGTTTTTTCTGTTTCAAGTGAATCTTCTTTTGACTGTTGTGGTTGGCTGGTGATATCACTTATACCAGGGATTTGAGACACTCCTGGATCTATTATCAAATTTTTGCTTTTGCTGGCTGTCTGCTTGTGGTCAATGGTTCCTTTTATGTTCCAGGCCTTGCTCTTTTGAGTTCTTGGCTGGTCTTCTTGACCATTTGTTTCTAAAATTCTTAAATGGTGAAAACCCGGATGATGCAGGTGTTGCAGCCCTCAAATGTACACCCAGAGAGTGCGTGCATGCATGTATACGCAGAAAATCATGGTGAGATCGAGGCTTTTAAATCCCAATGTACTAGTTATCTTGGTAGGTGGCTGGGACCGAGATGAACAGAGATCTTGGTTTATCTCAGCTGCAAATTTGTATAGTAGGAAAACTTGGAGAAAACCAAGTGAGATATTGAAATCTTGGCCTGTAAGGTAAATTCAGATTAAAAACTATATTAAAGTGTTGATTTCAAGATTTATTAATTAATAAATTATATTTAATAAAATAAAAAATGATTAAAAAATATTGGCCAATATGAACGTATCGTAGTGGTTAGTATTTCAGATTTTATCAGCTTATCTTTTAGTCGAGATAATAGGGTTAAGGTTTTCATATATATTGTATCGGGAGTTGCCGAATATTGATAGACTCTAGGCCGAGATGAAAACCTAATTAGCTTATGGTTTGGTGATGCACTTTCATTAGGGCTAAAAATGGTTCGGATAAGGATTAGAGTATATCTATTTCTATATCTATTTTTATTTAACAAATACAAATATGGTTATGGATATTAATTGATATTAAAATTCGTATCTATATTTATTTTGAAAAGGATGCCGATACAAATTATTATTGACAATATAAATATAAATATGAGAATAAATGTGATAGCTGAACTTTATGAACCACCAAACAAAAGATATTAGGCTAAATAAGATTTCTAATAAAATTAGATATTTGTATACAAATCAAATAACTGTCTATCTATATTTGTATTTTTTTTTTTTTAACAGATATGGATATAGATATTAGTTATGTATTCAAATTTGTATTTGAATTCAGATAAAATCGGATGTGGAGATTCGGGCAAATATTGTCCGATTCACTTTTACCTCTAACTTTCTTGGTGCTCGCAAGAATAAAATGATTGCTTGAGAAGTGTAGCTTAAGCATCAATGGTAGTTACCTTAAGAGTTGAGATGCCTTTACATATATTCGGCAATCATGCATTTGATTAGCCGATTTGACTATTGGAATTGCCAAAGTGCAAAGCAAAAGAAATAAAGAGCGACAAACCTAAGCATGATTAAGTCATGGTTATGTACGCATCAAGTCTAGAATCCAGCACTAAGCGTGATTACATAAGTTGCTCAGAGCCACCATCAATTGATGGCCAACACAATTATATCAGATGAAAGAGTGGTTATCTTTCTTTATGAACTAAAATGTGCTTGTAAGACGTGGCTCTTATATTTTAACTCTGTCACTCTTAGCAATAGTTTTAAATTAGCATGGCAACATCCATGGTTCCCCTCATCAGGTTTGAGTAGAGGCATGGAAAATTGTGGTTCAAACATTAAGGAATTGGATAATAGGAGAAGATGCAAGGAGGAACTATTGGCAATTGGGACTCGATTTTTCTCATTCAAAGGTAATATTCAATTACGCTAATAGATGGCGTTGGCCCGTTCATTATTCGGGATGTGACTTGGATTTCACTGGGCTAATTATTCTTAAATTTTTAATATGCTCAATCTTATGCACTGAATAGGTGCTACAATTGATGGCTGAACTGGTGCTACAATCAAATTTTTAGTCCGAGTATAATTGCTATTTGCATCGCATCAAATTATATGTTATTTCCTTAAATCAAGATTAGAATTTCTCCTGGAGTTTCCTCGGTGGATATTAATTGAAATCGAGACAAAATACTAATTACTAAAACATTTTTTTAACTTTACCTAGCTCAGCTTCAAAATTTCTAAGATGCTTATTACATTAAGCAGACTTATGTATTAATCTGAAGGCTTGTTGTACAGCTCTGAATCAAGAGACTTGATCTAGTTATTCCTAATCATTTTTTAACTATATATATTTTTAATTAAACTTTGTTTTTATACCCATTTCTTCTATAAATCCCAAGGCAACCTACTGTATAAAGTAGTGGAGGAGTCAAGTAATAAGATTAGTAGTTGGCTTAAAAGCAACATTTCCATAGCATTATTATCCACTCAACAGTTGGTGCCCAAAACTGTTCAAGAAAACTATAATAGTTATAATCTACAATATATAATAAGAGTAAAAAAAATTACTTGTTATTGCCGATACAATGTCTGTCATATGCTTCTGATACTGGCTATAATGATATTTTGTGATAGGCATCTTTGTTTCAAATGATTCATTACTTGTTAATGGCAAAGAAAAATAATTCAATAAAATCAATGAATATGCTGGCTTTGAATTGGGGTGCAAAAGATTTTCCAGTTATTTCAGCTGAAGGATTAAAAAGTGAAAGCAAATTCAACCTAGTCGATATTCTGAGTTCTATGGACTTTTGGCATGATTCTCTAGTGCTAAGCTCCTTTAGTTGTTTTCTTTCATTTTTTATCTCAAAATGGCTCTAAAGCCAGGGCTGCAAGCTTATATTCTTACATGGTAAGCCCCCCCATACATCATGAGTCAAAATATCTATATGCTCACTAGGTACATGATCATTCAAACCCTAATTGCCTCCAGAAGACCCGGCTTGATTCACCACCTGGTCAGCTGCTTTATTGCCTTCCATTAATATATGTAGCAGTTTTAGATCTTCAGAAAGCTCCTTCAGGAGTTTTTGCTATCATAGTCTTGCAATAATTCTCAATGAAGTCTTATGAGCTTGAAATCATCATGGTTCATTTGAAGTTGCCCAAGGAATCACTGATAGCAGTGTTTATCTTTTGATGGGAGCCATGGCATGTTAGCTCATAGGCTTTTTTGTTCCAGGTGAGTCACAAGCCATAGCAAACAGTAATGATGCATATATTTTCACAGTTAAGTACAAACATGCGGATCTCATCAGATATGTTGTTGGGCAATGGAGTCTGGCTTTTTGAGGCAAGGGAGGTAATGCATATGTTTGATTAGGCTAATTTCTATCATCAAAATTATTGCATCCTCTCCTACCACATGCCCGTGCACGCTATCTGCCGACACAGATGCAGAAAAACTCGACACATTTGTGACACGACGAAGATGATATTGATGTGCAAGCTTCCTTTTTCTTTCGAACTCTTCTTGTGTTTGATTAGTACTTTTATTATGATGAGTATGAAACTTCATTATTGTCGTATTTTCTTGTTGGTCTTATGTTAGAAACATTTTTCTCCATTTTTTTCTTTTTCTTTGATACATACTCTTAGTTCAGATTTGTCATGGTCTCCCCTGTGAGCATGTATGAACAGCAAGTAATGCCATGGGATGCAAATCCCAATTTGAAAAGGTAGGTAGCTTCTAAGACTGTAAATCAAAAACTCAATGAAAAAAATACTTTAGGAAAAGAAGCAGCTTAAGACATATCTAATAAAGTTTGTGCATGCAGTTTTTGGCAGTATAACTTACATGATTCACTCTAGAAGATGAGATATATGTATATCGCTGATTGGACGTCTCTTCTTTGCAGTTTTGAGCAAGGATGGAAGTATAACCTCCACTGTTGTTCACTCTAGAAGAGAAATCGAACTTACTTCCTAGATTTTGTTTTACTCCCTTTATTCAAGTGATGGAAGATAAAAAGAAGATCGAACGTCTTCAATTAGAGCTATTTCAAGCACTCCAAGCCAATTATTGGAGCATTTCAAAAGCCATCGAGAGATTGTCCATAACTATTCCATAGAACACAGCTGTGTCATTAATACTGGAGAAGACCAAGTCTTACTTCCACCATGATGGGCTGATGGCCAAGACTTCAGCTTACGAATGCGAAGAGAGGAACATCAGGAAAGGTGGGGTAACATGAGAGAGACGCAAGGAGGTGGCTCTATTTCTTTTGAGACAATAGAAGGACAGGCAAATGGAATCATTCATCAATTACTATAAATGGAAACCGAAGGAGGGAAGAAGGCACATGGATTGCTTACGGTTGATGATGATATCAACAGTGTTAGAACTGTTCTGTGTGGTTAGTGTTGGTACTATTTGTGAATAGGTGCTCAAAATCTAAGTTCATAAATAAGCTTGATGCAAGTGGATTACATGCGAATTCATGAGCTTATTCAAAACTTCGAGAAGTGCAATGTGGAATTATGATTCAATACTCAGGTAGCGGGTATGCGTTTAGTCCTACGTCGATTTTGTATTAGAAAGATCTTTAGGGCAAAAAAAAACTCAAATAGTACCTTCTAATTAGTTTTTCTAAATTAAATAATGGATTGTTATAAATAGTATCAGAGAGAACCTGACCCATGGTTTATATCAATTAGAAGACTATATCATAGATCCCTTTGAGGTTGAACATGAGCTAATCATGGTATCTATGATTAAATTTGACTAGATTTAGACTCTTAGACCAGCAAGGATTCTAGCATTTTAAGGGGGGAAGTACATATGGACCCATGTAGGCATATATTTAGTCCCATATCGGTTTGTTGTTGGGGAGATCTTGGATTCTTATATAAGGCCAAGAAATCAAAATAAAACCTTCTGATTGGCCTGTTTGGGTGAAGTCTTGGATTGTTACAAAGTATTGTATGAGGACTTGTGTAGGTGCATGTTTAGGTAAAGATCTTAGATTGTTATAAATGATATTAGAGCGGAATCAATCATACCTCATATGAAATAAGGGATCCTTTTGGAGCTGACATAAATAGATCATAGTATAATTGTAAATTGGACCGAATTGGATTTGGGTTCTTAGTCTAGCAAGAATGTTAGAACTTAAAAAGGGATATGTGGGAGAACCTATGCTAGCATGTATTTAGTCCATATTGGTTGCGCACCGAGGAGATCATAGATATTTATATTGAGCCAATGAATCAAAATGATTACTTCTACCACCTTGGTGGATTGGGTCCTGAATTGTTATAGGACGTCTTGGAAGAAATTATTAGAGGCATCTCGCTGAATATATGTAGGGAATTGGGCACACAAGTTGGGCTGGAAAGGCCTAACATAACCTGGTTTGAAAAAGACACTATTTAAAGAACAATTGATTCATTGATCCAATTCGAACAGATCGAATATATGGCACTTATTGGTATGTAAGTAGACTTATGGTTTTAACTCACAAACCATGAGCTAAATGTATTGCTATTATATGGTAACACAAATGTCTTGCAAAGGATACCATTAGGCCCTTGATTTTGCTGGCTGCTCCTCCACTAGAGTAGGGTGAGCAGCCGTTGTACCAAAAAATAAAGAAGAAAAGATATTATTAAAATCTTTATACATTTTTAGTGAGGAGCACTAAATTTACATGCACACTCAGATTAACACCAAAATTAGTGTTTTTTTTTCTTTCTCTGAAACAAGGTCCTCAGTAACTAGACATTTCTACCCTAAATTTTATCCATGAATGTGTCCATGTAGAATTGCTCCTTTCTAAATATGGTAGTGTCATTACTCGAAAAAGAGGCCTAAACAGATTTTCGTTTGAATTGCTAAAGAAATATCTACATTCTTTTACCACTTGAAGATCTCCCTTCTCTTGGTTCTCTCTTTGTGGAAGTCTGGAGAGGTACATCATTGTCTCAAAATATCCTTGTCACCTGGTCAAATAACCAAAGAACGACATGACATGCGGTTAGAACCTAAACGTAATATTGAGGGCTCATAAATTCTGGAAATATTATATAAGAAATGGATTATATGCAAAAAAATCTCCATTACTTTATGTTTCTGCATTCAAATTTTGAGGAAGAACATATCAGCATTGAAACATGCACATACTTTAACAGGGTTCTGAGTGCGATCTATTGGCTTTAGATAGATAAAGATGTGCAAATTATATATATGATGTTTTACTATATTGTATTGTATTATATATCAGTTAATGAGAATTTCTTATAGAAGAACAGACTGCAGCATAGACATAACAATATATTTTACTATGTATTAGTCATTATTCATCTAATATCGTAGTATATGATCAATATGGCTATGTAACCTTAGCATTAACTTTCACCCATTATCCATAATCTAAGTGTTGCCGGATCATTCAAAGGGACCATAGGACCTCCTTTCTTCGTTAATTTGATCAGGCCCACCTGTCTGTGTCTATTTAAACTCCATCTTTCAGCATAAACTATATCTTAATCTGCGAGCATCATGGATTATTGACTATTCCGATAGGAGATAATACTTACCGATTTTATCGATGCAATGGTCGGGGATCTGCCGCCCCCATGGCAGCTCGGAACCTTGATCCTAGCAGTAATTCCATGCTCAACGTACCTCATCATGCTGCCAAATATCATAACAACAACGCTCGCCTTCTAATTGGAAGTGCGAGCTCATCACCTTGATCTCTATAGAACATTAACACATAATAAATACAAGATGGAAATGCACTTACATGCAAACTTGGTTGTGAAGTTCTTGTGATCCTAGTTCTTGGGAAGATTTGAGCAGTTGTACTTGTTGCGCTTGCTTGCCATAGAGATAAATCTATGGTGATAGATGTGGGTAGGGTGTAGAAGACACTTGAAAAGTTTTATCTGTATTCTGAAATGTGCCATACCTTCAATCCTTTTATTCTGGAAGACATGGAGGTGAAGACAGGAGGTATCGATCCTACTCTCCATAGTCTGTACTGGATATTTGTAGTGGTAGCACTCAAAAGAATGTTGGGGTCGGCGGAATATCAAACATGATGGACATACATCTTGACATATAAAACAAATCCAAGGACATGAATAAGAATACTAACCTCAGATTTATCTGTTCATGTCTTTCTCCCTATACTATAGTTACCACAGTTGAAACTAGACTAGGAAAATAATTTCCATGGCTGACAAACCGAATATTTACTGAAAGCAAAATATAACAGCATAACCTGTATAATTTGATGCCCAAGAAGAGATAAGAATGACATTGTGTGTACATGAAAAAATAAGTAAATAAATGAGGAGAATTCTTATGCAGTTATGTATACCTCTTTGGATTTGATTTTTTCGCAGTTGATGAGAGTGAGCAGTCTCAAGAGAACGCATTTTGAGATCTTCTGTTGGGGAGTGAGTGAGTGAAGCTGCAAGATGATCTGATGGAGAGTCATACCTATGGTTTCTATCTTATCCACAAAAACCCCATGCAGTCTATCCTGCAAACAAGGATTACTCCCTTCTGCAAACTGAATCCCCTGAGAGAGAGAGGGGAAGAAGGGAGGTGAGGAGAGGTTTGTCTGTATAGTATCTTTACCTATTCACCTACCTTCTTATAATTTCAACATACTCCGAGTCAGACTCATTTGTCCATACCCTTCCTGCGATCTGAAACTACCTTTCCTACAGTAAACATCCATTCCCATCTCCCTCACTCTCTCTCCATCCATCCATATACCTACCTGTGAATGCTGGAGAATGCTCTCCATAGTTTTAGGGTCTATCTAGTGTCTATATCTATCGATCTATTTCTATTTCTTCTTCTTATCTATAAAATTACATGCCAAAGAAGCTCCACAACATGTATGTATATAGAGATCCATTCCTCAACAACCCTACACATCCAATAAAAATAACAAGAAGTATCGTACCTATTTATTCTTTCTATCTATATTTCTACCTGTATACTACACTGTGATATGAGAGATTTACAGTATCTTCTGACAGGCGTTCGATGACCAGATCATGCTGGCAGCTTCAACCTCTCACACCAACAAAGCAAATTTAAGCAGCGGATCTAAAAGGAAGCTATCGACAGATCGATCAAATTGGTTAACAAACGGGCAGGGAGGGGAGAGAAGAATGGTGGGTGTGTTCTCAGTCTGTAATCATCATAATTTAATGGTGGTGGTGGTGGTGGGAGAGGGAGGAGATCCATCTCTCCAACACGAGCCATGCATGGCGTGGTGGTTGCTAGGGAGGCCCCTCACAGCCATCCCTCGTGACGGTGCTTTAGCTTCCCCCACCCTCTCCCTCGTGACACTGCTTTAGCTTCTGCCACCCTCTCCATCTCTCTATAAATGCACCTCATCACCTCTCATCTCTGCTTGCACCATATAACATAGAATGTTTTTGATAACCTGGTCCCTAGCTACAGCTAGCGACGGTGACCCTGCCCTCTCTCTCTCTCTCTCTCTCTCTCTCTCTCTCTCTCTCTCTCGGGGATCATGAGCTGGGATTAGATCCTTGACCTTTTTGGTTGGATGGAAAGCACCATTTAATCGAAGAAGCTGGCTGAAACGATATTTTTGCTTTTTCCATAATTTTTTGTTTCTACTTTTACTATTGCTGCTGCTTATTGTTATAGAAAGGCTAGGCCTTTCTAAGTGTCATATCAAGAAGGCCCCTGGCCTAGCTTAAGATTAGCCCCAACCAAAGCAGCTCCTCCATGAGTGTCCATCGATCTGCAGTAACTCGGAAATGGTGATACAAAACTTACAACAATTAAAACCCCTGAACAACAAAAGATTACCAACAGTACTTTAGACTATGCCCCTGATCAGTAGGAGGGTTGTACAACACAAATTTTGAATTGCCTTCTTGTTTGTTCTTCTCTGAGTGTCCTGCATCTCCACATCCATCTGCATTTCATATTTGTGCTGGATTTCAGTACCATCAATAACAACAAAAACAAGTAGCAGCAAAAGTAGTAGTAATAGTAGTACATGAGCAAGATCATATGGGCTCTCGTACCGACCAATTTGACTTCAAACTTATGATTTCACATGTAATTTACTGTGTCTTCTGTTTCTTGCTCCCCTATAATTAATGTAGGCCTGTAGCATATCTTGATTGTCCCCACTTGAACACAACCTTTAGTTTGTCAAGAGACACGGGCACATGCATTGCCAATTAGACTTTTATAATGATTCTGTAATGAAAAATTTTACAGTGTGCAACCCTATTATCAAAAGATGCTCCCTAGATGTGCTGGGAGAGTTGTTACTTGTTGGTGCATTCCATTGCAAACCTTCTATATATGAATCTTGTTAACACTATGAATTGTGCCAACCTCTCTTTGTGCCATTTGCCATATGCCATGTCGGTGATAAAAAGATTCTTTGTGGTTATAGGATTGCTCCATTCTCTTTGTAAGATAATTGTTGGCAAGGTCAATTTCAATTTCTCATGTGATCACATTACTAGTATTTGAAGTGTAGAAGGATGTGCATGTTCCATCAATCTACTTACAGCAGTTATTGGGAAGCATAGATGCACGATACCCAAAGGATGTTGTAATGATGGTACTCAATCTATAGATGATTCATATATTCATACAAATTTGTTGGAGTATGTGAGGATCTGTGCAAGTTTGTATTTAGTCTTATATTGGTTATTCGTTGGATAAATCTCGAGTAATTATACAGAATCAAAGAACCCATATAATACATTTTGGTTAGCCTTTTTGGATGAGGTCCTGGATTGTTACAAATAGTATCAGAGCGGACCTGACCCATGACCAATGTAGATTAGGGGATACTGCAGCATGGGTATATTTGAGCTGACCATGAGCTGATCATAGTGTTTGTGATTGGATTTAGATTTTTAGCCTGGCGAGGATGTCAAGACTTAAATGGGGGGAGTATGTGAGGTCCCGTGAGGGCATGTATTTAGTCCCATATCGGCTCTGTAGATCTTAGGTACTCATACATGATTCAAAAATCTAAATAATATCTTTTGGTTAGTCTTTTTGGATAAGATTCCGGATTGTTACAAATAAATTTTAAAGCACTTTTCGATTTAAGTGTGGCATCCTTGCACAGGGGCCATTGTATAGCTATTGTGAGACAAATAAACCACAGACTTATCGTGATAGATGTGGTATGTGCTGATGGATGTAATGTTTTGTGGTTACATACTGTTTTAGAAGATCTATGGGCCAATGTACACTGCAAGAATGGTGTAGGGACTGCTTTTTTGCCCAATTTAATTGATAATAAAAATGTTATACCCATTTGGGTGAGAATGTAGTCGGTTTTGTACAAGAGCTGTGCAACGGCTATTTGGTGTTGTGCAAGACAACCAATAGGGGTTGCTCGAAATGCTATAGATTCAAAAGAACTTTAACTTGATCACATTTCTAAGGAGCAAAAACTATGAAGCCATTGATAGTGAACATTGAACCATGTATCGTATAGCCACCTGGAGTTTATGAAGTGGTTGGTACCTTTCCATTCTTCAGAGGAGGGGCTATGTGCTTGAGGATTGTAGAGTTTAGTGCTTGATGTTAAAACAGGAGATTTAAAAAAAGTTATTATTATTATTCTCGTTGCTGCTGCTATTTCTGTTGTTGTTGCGACCACTCTTGCTGCTCATGTTTAACATAGAAACCTTCCTCAACCATAAGTTGAGTTAACATGGCTCTCAGCTTGGACTGCCATGGGCCTTAATTTTGCCTCATTTTTGGTACCTTTCTCCAACAACTGCACCCAACTATGCGCAAATATACCACTACTGCAATACACATTTCTTTCTCCATTTTTTCCTAACTTGGGTGGATTTTTTTTTTTCTTCTACTATTTCTTTAGGATGCGGCTAGGGAGAGTGATTATTGGTTGAACTAGGCCAACTGCTCAGCTGGTGGATCAGTCCAACTGCAAAGCAGCATACACAAAGCTGGACAAAATGGAAAAACATGCCGTGCATGCGCATTTGTGTATGCTGCTTCACGGTTGGACTGGCCCACTAGATAGACCCGGTCTGACCCATAATTAATAGGGTGGGCAGGAGGGAGTGTGCGTTTGGGCACGGTAGGGTTTAAAATCTCTCTCTCTCTCTCTCTCTCTCTCTCTCACTCACTCACACACATTTTATCTCTCTCTCTCACTCACTCACACACATTTTATTTGCAATAAGGAAGCTATATATAGCCTTCTTTGTTTAATATATACATATAGCCCCAGGTGGAGAGGGCATTGGGGGCTTGTCTTGGGTGGTTCTCATGTCATGGGTGTCATGCGGTTGACACCTATGAGAAACAAGGACAAAAGGCTTAAAAAGGACCACAACTTTTCCCATTTGATTAAGTAGAAGCACATGGATGCGTTGTGCTTGTCTTTCATTCAAGATTGGTGGGAGGGAGTGATTGCTAAGTTGTCGAGGTTTTGTAGGCTCCACCTCTTCCTCCTCTCTGGTTATCCAAAGCTTAAAACCATAGCGAGGGCCCCACCATCTTTATTGGATTAGGGGTGGTGGGCATTCATTGGGTGCACACCCACATTATCTCTAGCTGATCAATTAGTATTAAGGAACGACCCATGTCTAAATTTATTTTGAGGTCTATAGATGCAGATACTTGAACCTTGAAGGTCATAGTACGAAACTCACAAGGCAACAATATCAGCTAATGAAAGTTATGAACTTGAATTGATGTTTGAATATATAAAACTTGAACTTTTTCAATAGGATAGAAATGTTGGCATATATATATTGGTATTCAACCACTGGAAGAAAAAAATTATACTACTTTATGTAATATTAAAGGAGGATTATTTTTGATGGCACAACTTGTAAAAGAAAGCATACAAATTTCAAATTATTTAAAGTAGAACGATCGAATTAGCATAAGTTTTCAACCATTGGAAGCATATTTATGTTAGAAGTGTGGACCTTAGAGCTTCCTTATTGTTTTCTAAGATGAAGGTAAAATCAATAAACATGAGATGGACGAAAGCATGGGTTGCAGTCAAAAGTAAATGTCAAGGACAATCAACATGTCTCTTGCTCGTAATTTTAATAAGACAATCTTCATTGGTGCTTGTACCGATTGAAACCTATGTCATGATCACAAGGAGTAAGGCTTCTTGCTTTGCTTAACTAGAACCTTATGCATACAATGAATGTAAAAAGAATAACAAACTATTATCTATTGATCACAATCAAAAGTAATTTCTCTTTGTTCCATTTTTTTTCACATATATGAATTTTTCTAGATAAGTATGAGATTCTTTTCTTCTATCATCTTTATTCATTTAATTTAGACTTCTACAATTTGATTAGACATTTCTTTTCTTGAAACTCTCCCATTCATTTCATTGATTTGGCATTTTTCAAAGATATTCTATTAGTCATCATGTTAATTGTTATCTTATCTTGCATTCCATCATATGACTTAGATTGGCAGTTAGTTGTTATCCTATAATTCTTTTATATACTAAGAGATAATAGATAATGACTAATCTTCATAAATAAGAAGCTATATGCTAATGAAAGATGAAGATCAACAAGAACTAAAAAATATCTATTGAGGAGTTATTCCCTTTATACATCTGGTTGTAATTACTATAAATTTTAGTTGTAATTGTTATCTATAATAATTTTCATTGAAGATGATAATTAATTATTTTCACATATGCTTTTCATGATTGTTTATATGTGTGATGCCCAAACCATTCGAGAATTCAAAATTTTAGTTGTAATTATTATCTATTACAATTTTCATTGAAGACTCTAATTTATTATTTTCATTATATGCTTTTTATGATAATTCATATACGGGATACCCAACCATTTGATGATTCTAAGATGACAAGAGAAGTGTGAAATCTTTCATTTCAAAGGTCCATCTAATTGATGAATTCCATTCTGTCATGTTCAAACATATGTGTGAAAGCCAACCAACAAGCAAATTGGCTAGCTAATAATAAAATAACTAATGAATGCACATGGATATGGACAACTTGCTTATCAAGGGGCATAAATAAGTTAGGGATATATATAGGGATGTTTGTCCAAAGTTCTACCATTATGTAGATGATTGACTTTATCCTTTTGCAAAAATAAAAAAATAAAGTACTTTAAAATGTTTATCTACTTTAAAGAATATTGAAAAGTTATTGTGCATATGAAAAAAATATTCAAGATAAAAAGATCTCTCTCAATCTCTCTCTCTATATGCTTGTGTGTTTGGTTGGGGGTTGGGGATATATTAATTCTCTCATTTTACTTCTCAAATTATGCATTATATATATATGGATGTGAATGTACTTATATATTATCACTTGACACAACAAAACCACTAGATCATAGATCTAAATTTTAGGGCTACTTTATTGCTACTATTATGTGAAAAAATTTATTGAGTGAACTCATGCAAGTGAATCTTAGATGTTTGGATGGCTTGGACAATGGCTTATCAATATTATGGAAGGATTGGAAACATTGTTTGCCATGAAACTAGAAGGTAGGGATCAGAGTCTATGCCTTCTTTGGTTTAAATTCAATATTAGCAGCTCTCTTATTAATTTGATAAATATCCGGTGCTAGAAAGCATTATCTATGCTTCACAATAAAGGATGCATACCATCACAGGCTTGTAATTCCTCAACCAGTCGGCATTTAGAATGTTTGCTTGCCTACAATTACTTCTAAGTCAACCTACCATGGAAGAACAACAAGCTAGGGTACTTAAAAAGTGAGGAAGAGCACATAAGAGAGTTTGAGTGAATGGAATAAATCTCTTGTTCTTTGCCTGGATCTTTGTTTGGGTACTATGGTTAAATGAGGCCTTGCCCCTTTTATAGGCACTATAAGGTACAATGAATAGCTTAGATTATGTACAAGAGTCTAAAATCAATCATTTAGAAGTACTCTAGATCATTCTCTAGAACTTTTTTAAATAACTAATTTTATAGAGCGTTGTCCATTAATCTAGATTTATGACCCAGTTGAATCAATATGCATGAATTTTCATATGATAGATAATATATTAGGTGGGATTTAATAGACTCTAACTTACATTGATCTAGACCGATCATATTTTTCTATTTTGAGCCTTTTTGAGTCTTACCAATTGAACAAAGAATTGAATTGTAGAGAAAAGAGAATTGATTTCTTTTTTTGATTATTATGCCATTTGATAATCTTTATCTATTATATTATGATATGAACTGCCATAGGTTGTCTATTTGCAAAGTTGTAAAGCCATTAGCATGATGCTCATAAGAAATATAAGTATTATCTATTTTAGATGAATATGTGGAGACTCCATTTTCCCACTTCTAAAACCACTTCCATTTTATTCTAAATATGCCCCATTTATTCGATGAATGAAAAACAAAAAAAAAATCATCTCTCATAAGTTAGATATATTCTAAAGTCATATAATTAGTACTTTTATTTTTGACTTAATGAGGAAATCACAACTACCCATGCTTCACACCATGTGCATTCCATGCACCCATCTTATTGAAATAATCAATAATCTTAGAGCTTTGCTGTGCATGGCCAAAATTTTAAGCCTTTCGTATCTCTTTTATCATAATAATTGATGCCTCTTTTCATGTCAATGAGAAGAATGTTAAAGCTTCTTATGTTAATATGCAGTAAGGCTTCAACTCAAGCAAGTTGAGGACGGTTCATGGCAAACCTTATCTCAACCTAACATTTAAATCCCTTAATCCTAACCTAAACCAACATTGTTGGAATTTCTCTAACTCAATCCTTTTATAAGCTAAATTTGTGTTGGATCTGGTTAGCAAGATTAGGTCAGTTTAGTTAGGTTGTGCCATGTTATTTGGGTTAACTCGGTTTGAATAAAAGTATTAAGTTGGAAAAAGGTTTGGGATATTTTTATTGAAAATTATTTACTAAATTGATACCTCAATTCATTTATAAATTTTAATGATATATGCACATAATTTTGTAGGATTAAAAATACAATATAAATATCTTAGTATTGATCTTGCATCCTATAACACCTATGGAACACGTGCATATCTAGCCATGTGGTAGGATTAAGGGCATGGCAATGATAATAGGGCTTCAACGATCTAATAATAACTATGACTGAAAATGATATTTGAAGCCGAAGAAGCAGAGTACCATACAGAAAGCTGACTACGTCTGCTGGATGGTACTTTAGTATATGACATCATTCTATTGGCCGAATAAAGGAAGATAACCAGGATGAGCTATTATAGGTAGGCCAAATGAAGATTGATTATGATAAGCTTGCGGCTGATTGAGCATGATTATGGAAACCCTCTATTGGTTCGACAGACGATATGAGATCTAGTTGTTATTACAATATGAGTAGTAGAGGGCAGTTGGTGCTAGATACAAGTATTATCAGAAGAAGCGAAAGCCAAACATAGGCTCTACTATTAGAAGTAGGTGGTTATCATATCATTCGTCTTCTTATATAAATAATAGAATATAATATGAAAGAAAACCTTTTCAGTTTTCACCAATCAAATGATCAGATTTTATCTTCATCCTTAATTTATTGTTGCCTTTGTCCATTTAGATTTACAATATGATAATGTCAAAAACTTTTAAGATTAAGGTATCTAGAACCACGTTACTATCATCATCATAGCCTTTTATCTTCTTTCTGGCTATCCAAAGTTGGTGGCACACCTGCACGGTCACCGGCTTAGCTATAAAAACTTATTATCCATCCTCCAAGAGCTCAACAAGTTTTTCTAGCATATGCCATAGGCTTGTTATGAAAAAACAATAAATAACTAATATGCAACATAAATATGAATTATGTACTTATTTATATATCGAGTTGGGCCAGGTTAAGTTAGATTGCATTATATTGGGTTAGATTTGGGTTGCGTTAATGTCGGGTTCAGATTGGGTTGAAAGTCTATCCTCATCCGACTTTTTTTGAAATTGAGTTGTGAAATTTGAGAGCAATCCTAATCTCAATTTGAAAACTTCAATCCTTCCCTACCTAGTAAACAAGCAGGTAGATTTTGGTTGAACTCAACCCATGTTGTTCCCTAATATTATGTAGGACCGTGCCTTTAATAAAGTTTTAATTTTTAAACCTCAATGTAAATTATATGATATCTTTATTTTTTAAATTTTTATATTTGCAGGGAAATAAATTCACAAGAAATACTTTTAGAGAAATACGATTGACCACACATCACGTGTTTGCACGTGCTGGATGGATCATTTCAGACCTTGTCCATGGAGGCGTCTGGCCTTGGCTAACTTAGCTTAAAAAAAAAAAACTCCCATCGCCTCCTTGCCAGCTGTCATGAAGACCTTATTTCCTTATCCTTTCCGCTCGCATTAATCGGAGCGGTAATCATACCTATCGGTCCCGGTAGCCACAGTACTAATTGCGGTTGAAATGCGAAAATGATTCGATCGACGAGGACTAACTGAAGCTCACCGATCCGACGGATGAGGTCGAACGGTGATTAATCCGACGGATGATATCGAAGAACACGTCCTCCTTTTGACCACCCCCACCTCCCGCTGCCTCTATTTTACTTTTATCCCTTTCCTTCTTCCCTCCGTCTCTCCTCCTCGCCTTCTCCGAAACCCTAATCCCTTCCCCAAATCCCAATCCCCAACCCTAATTCTCGTCCATCTTCTCCTTAATTCTTATCAGATTCCAATCCCCCGGCGCCGGAGGCCCAGTCCGACCTCCTTGATCGAGGGTTTGGGAGGTCTTCTGGGGAGTTGGTGGTTTGGGGTTTGGATTTTGAGTTGTTGTGGATGGCGGTGCTGGAGGAGTTGATAAAGTCGGTTGAGCTTTGGTTGAAATTGGTTAAGAAGCAGCAGCCCCTGATAAACCCTAATCTTGATCCGGTTCTGCTGGTTCCGGGGATTGCTGGTTCGATACTGAATGCTGTTGACGAGAATGGGAATGAGGAGCGTGTGTGGGTCCGGATTCTGGGGGCCGATCATGAGTTCCGGTCGAAGATGTGGTCTCGGTTTGATCCTTCCACTGGTAAGTTGAAGAATTGTAGGAGGTGTTATTAAACTTGGTTGCGCAGATAGATTTATGGAACAAATTTGGTCTTGATCAACTGAAAAAAAAATAATGTGATTAGATATGTTGATGGGAGTCGGAATTGCCAGGTTCCGTAGCATGGTGTCAAATCATAATTCTCTACCTGTCCTTGGCCATCTCAGCCAACAGGACCAAGTCCTGCTGGTTGGCACCATCTCTTCTTTGGAAGATGTCCTGGTGGCGTGTTATTACTGTGTTTCTTTGAACAAACACTTTTAATTGTTTTGATGGAAAATTCATGTTTTACCTGTGTTTAAGTAGGTTTTGGTTTGGACGATCTGTTGGATTATAATGTTGAATTTCTCTTAAGGTCCATTATTGATTTTATGTTTTTCTTCGCAACTCTGAAACAGTTTCGAAACTATGATCACTAATGGGAATTAGTGAGACTTCATGACGTCAAAGATAACTTCCTGTCATTTATTCCTAGTGTGGAATATAGATAATTAAAATGACAAGTTGGCCACCATAGTTAAAGAGCTCTATATGGTTTATAGATTGAAACATCAATTGTTTCCTACATTAATTGGTATTTATATGATTTGGACGCTAGATCTTGAGAAAAGAGATGGAATTTAATTTTCATCAAATCGATGATAGAGGGTGAATCCTCAAGCCCCAGAAGGGCTAAAACTGAGAAAAGAATTCGTCATCCAAGAGAAAAGAGGAGAAAAATTAAAATGGAATGTAATTTTATCAATCTTCCTCAATCTATTGGTAATTGCCTGCCCTAATATGTATAGGTCACTCCAAGTTAGATCCTAAGGAACTTGTACTTGATCAAAACCAGTGATTTAATTGAACCAATCTTGATGAACCAAACAAAGAAGTAAGAAAGGGGGAAGGATATTTATGTCTAAGTTTACATCATGGCTTTCATGCCATGATAACTTGGTGTACGCAAGCTCATTTAGAGTGTCTGACCCATCTAAAAGAGATGCCTTCTTGAGGCATTATAAGATTATATAGTAGTGTACTCTACTTCACTTCTTAATTTAATTTGACAGGGCTGGAGCCTTCTACTGAGATTTCGTTCTGTGTTTTATATTTTATATAGTATATGTAACAACCCAGGACCTCACCCAAAATGGCTAGCCGGAAGTTACTATTTGGGTTCCTTGATTTTGTATAAATACCCAAGATCTACCCAGCGAATAATCGATGTGGGACTAAACACACGTCCGTACGGATCCTCACATACTTTCCTGTTCAAGCCCTGACGTCCTCGTCAGGCTAAGGGTTTAGATCCATTCAAATCTAATCACAAACACCACGATCGGCTCATGGTTAGCCCCAATGGATCCATGTTGCAGTGTCCCCTAGTCCACATAGATTATGGGCTAGGTCCGCTCAGATACCATTTGTAACTACCCAGGACCTCACCCAAAATGGCTAGCCGGAAGTTACTATTTGGGTTCCTTGATCCTGTATAAATACCTAAGATTTACCCAGCGAATAACCGATGTGGGATTAAACACACGCCCGCACGAGTCCTCACAGTATATGTCTTCAGTATGAAATTGAGAAATTTTTTACTTTTGAATGCTGAAAATACTGTGATTCTTATTTATTTTTCTATTTTCTTATGTGTCTTGGCTGAACTGGCTTTAGTATGGCTTTGATCAATTGAGACGAGATTCTTATGAGGTGTTCTTCATGATTATATACATACATGCATACATATGTACATGTATGTATGTATGTATTTATATATGTATGGTGTATGTATGTATGCATGTGTGTCTATAAACATTCACTCCCTAGACCTCCATGCTGATAATCTGACATTCTGTCAAGCTTGATTATCTTCTTCGACCTTGTTTCATTCTGTCAAGCTTGATTATCTTAATTACTTGATGTTTAATAAAAGGGCTTATTCAGGTTTTATTAATATCAACATACAGTATAGTATATTGGCAATACAGTAATGCTATATGTTTTCTTTGACTATCCTGTTTACTTAATCATGCTAGTGACAGTGCTGGTTAACAATAGTAGACTGGACCGTTTAACCGATATTTAGTAATACAATCTGTCCTTTTTCCAACCCTTAACTAGAATTGTGGGCACTGTTATTAGGAAACTATTTGCATAATAGTCTGAGCAGGGAGCATGAATAGCATGCTTCCTGGAGCCTAAAATACCATGCAACAATATTTTATACTAAAACCAATCGAAT
This sequence comes from Phoenix dactylifera, assembly GCF_051530095.1. NCBI lineage: Eukaryota > Viridiplantae > Streptophyta > Magnoliopsida > Arecales > Arecaceae > Phoenix > Phoenix dactylifera. Next base: position 2,195,482 of record NC_143201.1, read on the forward strand.
TGGGAACTGATCTATGTGTTGTTGAATGCTTTGGAGCAGGTAAAACAGTTTCTTTAGATGAAAAAACAAAAATCATTGTGCCTGAAGATAGGTATGGGCTATATGCAATCGATGTGTTGGACCCTGACATGGTAAACACATTTATCCTTCCTCTTGGCTGATGGATAACTTTATTTTTTTAATAATGTTATTATTCTTTAGAAGGTCAATGCATCACCATGGTACAATCTTACACTGTTTTTTTGGAGGATTGATTTGTTAATTAGTTTTGGTGTTAATAACATAATATATTTAGAATATTGTCTTTTTGAAATATATGTTTAGAGCATAACTCATCATTGTGGATCAGCAAGATAGCAAGTAGTGCATTTACTGACTGGAAATACGATTAAGTTTACACTCTCATGAATGTCAAAATCAGGTTCTCCTATAGTTTATGTTAGTTTAAACATGTTGCTTCATATCTTCATATCATACCGCAGATCAAGTTTTTTTTTTAGTTCTCATGAAAATTTTATTAAGAACATTGACTGCCTTACTTCAAGCGTTTCAGCAAAGAGTTCCAGCTAGTTGCCTTAAACTACTAAATTTATTGGTTTTATTCAACAGATAAGTAACACTAGTCACATTAAGTAACAAGTGTTTGCTAACTTAATGACCTGACTTTTATGTGGCCTTTTTTTTTCTCTATTTTAAGGATGGTTCTGTCATATTCATATTCGTGTTTTTTATTATTTTAATCTTGGTGCATGTTAGTTATCCAGAATTTGGTGGCCTGAACACTGTAAACTGCTGCAAAATTTTGCTGAAGATCATTTTTCTAAGGGACATTTCTTCTGCTTCCTTGAGAGATTTAATATATAATTTTCATTATGAAGTTGGAAATTAATCTTCATGGTTTTAGAGCTTACCGTTGTAATTCTTACCACTATTTTCAGATCTTCAAGGTTAGTAATGTCTTCTTGTAACTTTCTGTATGTATCTCAACAACTTTTGCTCCTCTCTTCTTTCTTCATGGAAGCTTTCTGTAGATTCAATTTCTTTACAGTCACCAATAAAACAATGGTATTAGTAAGTGCGAACAATGCTGGATACTTTGGTCAGCCCATTCCGTACCCATAGTCTATGATATCTGGATTTGACATCATAGCCCAAGATACCTATGTTGACATGACATGACAGGGGTATGGACACGGGATACAGGTCCATTGCCTTAACTTAGACATCTGACATGGCAGTTAAAAGAATCCAAGCTTGGGAGGGTGGATAGATAGAGGAGCAGATCTAGAAGAGGAGGAGAGGTACCTGGCAGAAGCAGGCCGATAGTAGGTCGCGTTGGGCGGATAATGTTGGCTGTGGTTGGAAAGTAGATGGATAGCTGTGCATGGCTGTGGTTGGAAAGTAGATGGATAGATCCAATGGAGGAGAGGTGTTGAGGTCAGTATCGAGGATAAAAGAAAGCAGCTAGGGATTCTCTTTTTATTAGGGCCAGAGACATGCAGTGCACACGATTGTCTTTTTAAAAGGGAATAATTGAGTTCTAGCTCTTTGTTTGATTGCTATCTTACATTCCATTCCTGTCCGCTGGACATTTTGTTTCCAGCCCTTGATCTTGATATATATTTTATTTTAATCCCTATCACATGCATAGATGTGTACGAAATAAGTATGAGATCAGCTGTATATAAAAAAAGGACTAATTATATGCGAGGACTATAAGTTAAATGCAACTGTGTAAATATTACTTATAAAATGGCAGCAAATTATGCCTCCTAAGTTGTAACCGTAGACAAAATGCAAGATGCCCACGGATATTTTATCGCGGAGCGCCCAAGCCCTAATATTTCTAATAAGACAAATCTGAGTCCTAGATACACACTTGTGCGGGACACCCATGCCTGAACCCATGCAACATAGCTGATAGTTTATCTCGGTTCTAGAAACCTTACTCATAGCTTCGCCCACTCTCTGACTCTCTCTTAAGCATGCTTTGGCTATATCTCCTTTATTTTCCTTGCACCCATTAAGTGAACCAATCTTACAGTTTACTTTATAATGTGTATTTTGTAGGTCATAGTCTACAGAATATTAAGTATTGGTACTGATAATATTTTTTACTAGTGCCATATTACATTTACTGATCATCTTTCATCTTGTAACCTGGCCTTTCATAGCAATATACTATTCGTATGGTGAAAGCAAGGAACTCCTCAAAACTATGTTCAGTTTGGTTAGTTATTTGAAAGAAGTTGTCTCTTGCAGATTGTTGGATGTGATAATGTCTGCTATTATCATGATATGATTGAGGAAATGATCAAATGGGGATACCAAGAGGGTAAAACCCTCTTTGGATTTGGATATGATTTTCGACAGAGTAACAGGTATGTGTTTTTGAAATTGACTTGCACATATGACATTCTTCTTGCTGAAATATTCTCCATTCCCCCCTATTGTGAAGGTTTGATGAAACAACATTCATGCATTTTGACTTTAATAGGTCTAAAGATCAAAGGAATATAACACCTTTTGTTATACTACCATACATAGATTGATGCAAAGGTTTTTTAAGAGCATTTATTCGTGTCTATATGTTATAATCAATTGGTATAATGCATATAATAATCTTTATGATATGAATAATTTTAAACCTTCCATATCCACTATATAAACAACGACTACTATAATGGTTGTTTTGACTAAAATGTTTTTTTATTAATAAGAAAATGTTTCTTAGTTTGAAAGTGCAAATGACCACATATGTCTTTCAGCTTACTTTTGAAGGGCCTTAGCTGTTTGTAATAGCTGACAGAGTTGGGGTGGCTGGTCCAAGGAGGACTGGCCTTTTGTTGTTCTGATCCTCATCTTGTTTCCGCTTGGAGAAGACCCTTATCAGCCCCATCACAGTCCTCCTGCGCATGCCCAGCTCTCATCCCCCATCACCTTCTCTACCTTTCTCCCACCTTAATTGTCCACCTCAGCCACTTTTTGTATTCATCACTCCCTACCATGTCCTTGGAGTCACCCTGGTGATCTATAGCTAATCTACAACATTTGGATCTTAATATATCTGATTATCACTTTGTTCTTTTGTAGGTTAGTGTTTTCATGATTCATTTTGTCATTGTAAGCTATTGCAGAAATTCATTCGTCCTGTCTTTGCACCCCCAGTAAATTATCCTTTAGCTTCATAAATGTTATGATTTCTGATACTATATAAAGTTAGATGTCAATATGGAATTCCATGTCCAAGTTCTGTGATATAAAGTTCCTTCTTTGATTGGCTTTGAGTAAATCTACAGCACTATTTCCATTACTTGGCATGTAATAAAGAGGAGGGGGAAACCATCATTAATGCAATAAAAGGGGGAATTGATAACATAAATCATGGAATAGTCGCTTTCTAGCAAAGGAGGAAGATTTCTATAAAATATTAAATAAAGCTGTCTCAAAATCAGTTTTAATTTGAAATAATCAATATCTAAAGCATTTGCAGACATCTAGGAAATCACATAAGAGTTTCTGATTTTGCCTTTTTTGGTAAATATTTTTTTGTTGGATTTATTGTTTTGGAACCAAGTGCTCTTATATCTTTGCTGCTGCTGTTTTTTCTTATCTTTTCAGGCTTCAGGAAACTCTAGATAAGTTCTCTGAAAAATTAGAGTCAATTTATACATCATCTGGAGAAAAGAAGCTGAACATTATAACTCATTCAATGGGCGGGCTGCTGGTGAAATGCTTTATGTGTCTGCACAGCGATGTAAGGATGCTCCTTTTCCTTTCACCAATTCTCTCTCCTCTCTTTCTCCACACAGACGTACACATATATTCATGTACTTTTCATTACTTTTGATCCTTTGAAAATCCGTTTGTTCATGGATATATTTTAATCATATTAATATTCCTCAGATTTTTGAGAAATATGTGAATAGCTGGATTGCGATTGCTGCACCATTTCAAGGTAAGAGACTATAACACTCATAAGATGTTTGAAGTATAATCTTGATTTCCAAAATGAACATAAGAAAATATAGAAGAAAGTGTGGGATTAGATTTTCTTGAAAAATTTAATTGTACAGAGAAATCTAGAGTCATTTGAAGTATATCATTTGAATTTTTGTGCAAAAAAAACATAGACAACTCTCAGTGGTGCTCTATTAATCTTTGGAAAGGATGGTTGATTTTGACTTTCTTTCAAATCATTTTTGTACCGAAAGTTTACCGTTTCCAACTTGAAGAGCTTGAATGGGTTCTCTTATACATTGTATAGTTGCCAGTAAAATGTACCAGAAAAATCATGATATGAAATCGCTTCTAAATTTAGACATTTTCTTTGTGGACTTTTACTTGTGTAGCGTATTTGAGTGATTTTGATGGAATATCCTTGCGAGCAATTTGATTTTTTAAACCTAATAGTGTAGAAGATACCAACTGATCATAGAGATTCTTTTTTGAAAGTAAAATCATGGAATGTTCTTTAGTGATCAAAGGTTTGTTTTAGGTTATTGTATTTTATGTTATGTCAGATAAAATTTTAGAGCTAGCTTTATATGCAATTATATAGTTCTTTTTAATTCATTGGCTCTTGAGTTAGGACATGTTGGGTTAACCTATTTAGCAATCGATTTTGAGTGATTAATTGTTTATATGAAAATTCTAAAAGGGGTTGCAGAATTCTAAAAGCTTTCAGATTTTCAGTGTAAAGGCCATGGATTAGCATATGCATCTGAGGCATCACTTTCACCAGTCTCAAGTTGCATCCATATCATAATTACAATGTCTTATGTTTTTTTTCCTCATGTTGAAAAAATAAACCTTTTTGATGTGTATATTCATATATTTTCATCTTTAGCCGCACCTTCTTCCAGCATTTAATATATTTTAGCTATTGTAAGGCAGTCAATTATCCTTCTAGCTTAGAATCTGAAATTTTTATTTAAATTACTTTTATAAAATTTTGATAACTCATTTTAGTAAACATTTTTTTCTTTCCTTTTATCTTCTCCTATTGGACCTGAACATCAATTCAATCAGCCACTAATTCCACTCTTTTTGCTTCATTGTTTTCTTATAATTATGGAGAGTCTATCAGAAGGCATTCTATAAGGAAGATGTGAAATAATTAAAACCAAGGTTCGCCGTACTGGTGGCGGCCCGGACCGGTACGAATCGGTCCCGTACCGGTACGAACCGGTTCCGTACCGGTTCTCCAACAATAAACCACCGGTATCGGATTCCACGTTGATCCGGTACCGGCCCCAGGCTGGACCGGTACATACCGGCCGGTACTGGCCGGTACGACAGACCATGATTAAAACAAACAAGATGTTATTCTGGAAGTCAAGTAAAGAAAAATAATTATAGAGATGAAAGGTCCTTGTTGCATATCATATTACACTAGACAAATGATAATAGGGACCTCTGTAATGAGAATTTTCACCAAAATTCATACTGACTCAAAGGACATTCAGTTTGTAAAACATAACTCTAGAACTGCAATTTAATGATAATATAATAGAAATCAAATGCATTTTTATGGTCATATAATTACTTACTTCAATAAGCTGATTTGCCCATTGCTAGTCCAGCTTTCATGTTGTAATCATTTTGTATATGTTTTCTTTGGTATTTAAAATAGTGAGTGCTTTTTTAAGATTGAGCTGATCTCAAAGTCCATTGGCTGATATCTTTATCTACAGAATATCAAGAACCTCAATTTTTAACTCCTGATCTGCATATCAAGTTATACTTACGCACTGAAATTCACTGTTGATGTTGTAATTATAAAATCTACAAGGCACTTACAAAAGAATATATGGCTACACTGGTTCCCAGCGATCCTTGACAATTACTATACTTCCAAAAGTTCCTTCATCTTGTGGGCATTTCTTTTGGCCATATTGTACCATTATTCTCTTTGAAATTTTCACTCTGGGTCATTTGCTATTTTATTTGAACTTGGGAGTGATTAGTTTTATCTTTTCTTAGTAATTTTCATCCTTTTTTATCAATAAATCCAAAAACAACAGGTCTATCTAATCAAAGCTTGATGGAATTCGATTATTTGATTATGGACTGGAAGTTCATCCTTTCTGGTTATAATTTCTACCTAAGTAAGATCTTCCCATCTCCCACTGGTATTTACAGGGCTGTGATACAAGAGGAACGATGTAGTCACTTTCTTCATTATCTTGCTCTGTGGTTGTTAATTATCTATTCATCTTATGTTTTGTCCTACATCAAACTGATTTAAATATATTGAAGTTATACGCAAGATATATCAGGATTGGCAGGGGATCACAAAAGACATATGGCTGACTTTCGATGCAATAATTGCCTTTATTGTCTATGTTTTGTTCTCCAAAATTGCACAGGTTGGCCTTTGACGAATACTCCTTTAGGTGTACTACCTTTCCTCATCTTATAAAATTTAATGAGAAGAATGATCCAGGGACTTTATAGCCTTGTTATATATAATATATGTTTATGTAATTTATTTTTTATATGTAAAAACTTATCTATGAAAATCATGCAATAGCTCTAATATGACAATGTCAGGTTTGCCATACCGGTCAATGTTATACCATACCGATTCGCTGTAACATACTGTACTGATACTCGATATGCTGAACCTTACTGTACGGTACCATGTACTAACACTGTAATATGACAGAACAGGTATGGGGTATGGTGCTGAGATGACGAACCTTACTATAATGAAATTCAAATAGATATGAATCCTTAAGGTTTAGTTTAAGTGAAAAGAAGATGAGTTTCCTAGAATGAACTCTGTGGCAACTTGTCACTTTAAAATTGAATGGTTCTGGATTCTCAGTCTTAGATTTTCTGAATTTTGTTCTTTATGTTTGAGTTGATTCAATGGTGTACAACTAGCTAGCCGCTGTATGGTTGAATTTTTGATTGGCATGGATGTTGTATTTTCATGGTTCTGTACTGCGTTAAAATTTTATAGGGATATAGAGTAACCCTTCAGTAGTATAAAATGCAAAACCTGACCTTTTTACCTATTTGCGGTCTGGTTTTGAAAAGAACATCTGGTTTATTAATTAAAAGTTTTATGTTGGTTGATTTCAGGAGCAGATCCTTTTTGCACTTCGAGACTCCTACATAACTAATGCAGTTTGTCTGTAGTTGGTTAATTCCTTTTTTGTGCTTTCTGTTTAAAGAGAAAAATATATGGAGACTTCAATTCAATGTTCTATGGGCAGGTGCACCTGGATACATTACAAGTAGCCTCTTGAATGGAATGTCCTTTGTGGAAGGGTGGGAAGGGAATTTCTTCATTTCCAAATGGAGTATGCAGCAGCTGGTAATTTTCCTTTCCTTATTCTTTGCCCTTTGGGAGAGGAATGGGGCTGTGGATTACAACTTGCAGGACTGCTAGTATACCATTGTCTCTATGTTCACATTTTTATGCAATCAAATACTTTTCTTCATAAAAAAGTATTTATAAAAAGTAAATCAGGAGCCATTTGTTCCTTTGGAGTCATCATAATAAATGCTTATCTATGATTTGAAGTCCACTGATTCTGACACATGGAATGGCATCTCATTTCTGCGGTGCTAGCGCTGGAAGGTATACCATGTTTTGGTATGGTACGCTTTTATATGTTTGACACAGCATGTGTTCTATATTTTACAATCAATCTTATAATGTTCTTCAAAATAATTAAAAAGGCACTGACAGCAAAATGTTGATGCTTTGCTTAGCTTCTTGCAGTTTCTTTGCATGCCTTATTTCAACAAGGAGTGAATGTTTAATATTCTCATCTAAGGAAGAGAAATCATTGTTTTTGGTCTTTTACTATATATAATAGTAACTGAGTTTTGACAATTTTCTAAAGTTATCCAAACATATAGTCCACAACTATTGGTCATATTTGCTCCATAATTTTTGCATTCATATTTGATGTATAGATTGCTGTAAATAAAAAGATATCAACTGAGTATCATGTTATCTGCTTTTGTCTCTGTGTTGTTTGCATTTTTTTTAGAATTATTTGATGCAAAATTTATCCTTAAAGGGTGCTCTTTTTTCAGCTGATCGAATGTCCGTCCATATATGAGTTGATGGCCTGCCCTGATTTTTCTTGGGATATTGTTCCTCTTTTGCAACTATGGGCAGAGAAGCAGGATGGTTCTGGTGAATTTAGTACCATGCTGGAGTCATACGAACCATCTGAAGCTATAATTTTAATGAATAAAGCTCTCTCAGGAAACATGGTAAGTCACAAAGTATAGTCTTAACAGATTGTGGATTCGTGTTACCAAAAGTTTCTTTTGTAGCTCTGCTTGCACTATTGAAATGTTCTCCCAAATTGCTAGTCATTATATATTTCAGCATTTTTCCTTCATTATAAAATTTTAATGATGTTTTTATTGCCAATGTGTTTTTGCATTTGGCATGTAGATCCTATCGTTTGACGACTAGGCTCTGATGTTTACCTTATGTTTGCAGGTTACATACGATGGGATGCAGCTTTCCTTGTCATTCAACCTAGAAATTTTGAAATGGGCAAATGAAACTCGCAAAATTTTATCAAATGCTAAACTTCCTGCATCAGTAAAATTTTATAATATATATGGGATCAACGAGGCGACACCTCATACTGTTTGGTATGCTTTTCCATCTTTTCATGATGTTTTTTTAGCTTTCTTTATACTCTTACATGGTATTTTTCTAGAATTTAGTCACACTACTCCTGGGAATCAGTTTGACATACTTCTACTGGCATGTTCTTTCCAATTGTCTTAGTATAATGCCTCTGAAATCTAGATTTAGACATGCTCCAGATAACAAAATCTGGAAAAGCATAGGCTAAAATTTGTTGTCCTCATCTCAACCAGTGCATTATATAACAAGAAAATTATGGTTTTAAACCAGGATCTTGGTGACTTGTACTTTAGAGCGAAATGCTTTGGGCATTGAGGCCCCCAACCCAGTCCCAAGTCTTTAATGTACCAGGCAAAAAAAAAAAAAATCGGATCTAACAAGTAATCTAATCAAAGATAACTAGTAGAACTTGAAAAAAAATCACCTAATTCCATAGAACTTTGACACAATCTGAAAGTTCAATCAAAAACATGAATTGAAGTAAATGTTGGTGCTGTCCCTGCTTGTTACTGGCATGGTATATATTGTACTGTGCTGTTTTGTTCCAGTGCTTGGAATGCTTAGAAATGTACTGGCATCGCAGCATGTTAAATACTGGCATGCAGCTGGTATAGTGCCTTATCGTTTGCCTACAAGGCATTGGCACAGCATGCATTTGCTGTGCCATCCCATGCTGATCAGCATTTAAGTTCATGATTAAAAAAATGGATGTAATTTGACCTGATTTGTCAAGTGGATCTCAATCCTGGACCTGAAGCTGATAGAGTCAAATAACTGTGATTCTGAACCAAACTTCAGCTACTTGGGAACAGCCGGAGAATAAAAGTTCAATGCAAAATCTTTCTTTCTAACTACCTCCAAACTGTTCCTATGAAAAAACTTCTCCCTTCGCCACACATTCCAATTCACTCCCTTTTTATTCTAACATTTTTAGGAAATTACTTTTGATTTTCTAAATCATGAAATGTTTTCTAGAATTATGTTCCAGTTTACTTCAAACACATGAGTATCAATATACCGCACAGCCATTACGTATTCAAGAATATAAGATTCTCCGTCAATTATGGTTGTAAATGCTGATACTCCAAGTCCATCATGTTGACAAGCTGTCTACAAAGTTCATCATCATGATGGAGCATTATGTCTAATGGACATTGCAAGAATATGTTTTTGACCAATGATTTTTTTCTTAATAGTTACTATTTACTAACAACTTTCATTGCAGCTATGGGAGTGAAGAAGCACCTATTTCAGATCTAGAGCAACTATTGTCTGCCCAGGTTAATCTTTCCTTCCTGAATGTTTATTCATCATAATGGAAGTGAGCATCTGTTAGTGTTGCTGAGAGTTTTGATATAGATAGCTGGTCACACAAGTTATGTGGTTTTTGTGTTAGCATATAATTGAACAGACTCCAATTGTGGAATTGTTTAACCGGAAAAGTAGGTTAAAAAATTGAAAACCATAAATGATGGAATCTTTAATTACCTTTGTTGTTAGAATTTTTGACCTTGTTCCTTGTTTTACTCCATGATTTATAAAGCACTAATCATAGAACAAGTTTTGCAAGTTTAGTTTAATTGATGGTTTACACATGCAGGTCTTAGCATGCAGAAAATCTGTAAACTACATATATGAACTTCATTTGTGCACAATATGGTAGAAATGAAAGCATAGTGCTCGGAAGCACTAGGAATTGTGTACCAGAATTTGTAGAACCATTTAATAGCGTTATCTATCATCAGTTAATTGGTTTGAAATAAATGGTGCCGTCATTTCACCAATCCAAGCTTCTTGATCTGATTTTATTCACATGACATAGGTGATGCTGTTATAAACTAGTTCATTGTTCTTATTGAAGTCATTTGTTTTGGTTCACCATTTAGTCTGCCACTCAGTTCAATATTAAATAGCTATTTTCACTTAATCACTGGAAACTTAATATTCGAAATTTGTGCTTTAGACCGAGGGTGAAGATCGGTTGTTACTTGGAGCACACTAGGAGTCAAGAAATGACATTTTTTCTTAATTGTTGAGGGAGATGAAGGCTAGATTACATTGCATGATTCTGATATTAACTATATAAATTGATTTTTTTGGGGAGTCCTTAGATGATTTATAACTTTTCTGCAATTGAAGCATCTCTCTCTAAGTATTAGCAGTGCAGAGATACACCACTGTTACTTTCTTTATAATTCTGACAGCACTGTAATTCAGCATTCAGCCATTCGGTCCTTGTTTTGCGGTCTTTCTTTTGTGTCACCATATGTTTTCACTTGTTCGGCTATGAGATTACTTAATTCAAAGAAGCTCCCTTAGTCATTTATCTCTATCCTTTTCTTCACAATCTACAGGCAATACAACTTTTCTCTTTGATACTTGGAATAGTGAACATGCTAAACCATTTGATCTTGAGGACTTTACTGATTGTTTTCTGGGACTGGTAATATAAGTGTTACACTTTTGGATTTTTTTTGAATATGAGACCTTTCCATTTGCTATAATTGCATATTACACTCACTGCTATGCATATATGCAAGCCGGCATGAAAAACTGTCAAATAATTCCCCAGGGCCACCTCGGTTAAGATTCCATCATGGGACTCGATCATGGTTCATGGTTAAGTTAATCGAATTGAAAAAAACAAAAACACATCTTTACCCTTAGTTAACATGATGTGGAAAAAACCTATTGCCCCCTCTGTTACATTAACGCGATGTGAAAAAACTCAAATAATTCCCTTGGGACTTCTTCCCTTTGCCATCTGAGAATTCATCCTCTCCCTCCTCGCTCTATCCATCCTCGCCCTCTGCAAGTCCATCCAGCTCATCCTTCAAGACCAACCATCATCACCACTCGTTGTATAGACTTGATAGTTGATTTCATGATTGTGTGATGATCAACGGCTGAGTTGGACTTGAATCCAGCACAGGACCAAGGGCTGAACCTGAAAAGAGAGGATCATCAAGGAGGAGTTTTCCCTCATGATCGTCTTGGGTCCTGGAGTTTGCAAGGCAGTGGATGGGGTGGAGTCATATAGGTCTGAATGCACTAATCTGGGGAAACAGGCTGACTGTATCGACGTGCTTTGCACCGCCTATCTGCCATTCTAAATCCTTACGAACATCCCTCCCTCCAAATCACCATTGCCACCATTGTTTTGACATTGTCCACTGTATGAAACTAATTAAAGCGACAGTCACTAATGTGTTGAAAAAAAGTGCACAAGTTTTGTGCCTGAAGTGAGCCATCTTATATGTTATATAATGATAACTATCAAGTCTTATTGCAACCATGTGGGGACAGTTTTATTTAATCTTAATTTAGACACATCACTGTACGTACACACATTTTTCAACCTCGGTTTTTTCCCATGTTTAAACAATGAGCTGATGTATGTAAACATTATGCATCCTTGATATTTCTCAGTTTCTTCTTCTTACTGCTGCATTCTGCTGTCACTTGAATCATTCTCAACTTATATATCTTTCTTTTGCCATTCATGGTTTCAGTAATCCTACTTTTCTTATATATACTCTGGCTATCATCCTCTAGATTGCTCTTGTATCCCAACATCAGTTATGCCTGTTTTCCATCGATTTTTATTAAATAGACTGATAACCATCCTTTTGGAATACAATCTTGAGAATGAGTATGTGAAACTTATTTTCATCCTTGAGCATCTTCTTCATTACATTCCTTCCTTTCCACTGTTTTTCCCATCCGCCACTTTTGGCAATCTTAGTTCCTCAATGCTATCATCTCTTAGTTGATTTGCTTCCTCATCTGCTTCATCTTGAGATCTATCTCTTAACTCATTCTCAAGCTCCTATTGCTTGTGTTTATGCTAGAACAATTTTTCAGGACAATGGATGTGGATTATGTTGACTCCTTTCCTACTTCACTCATGATCATGTTCCATGAGAGTGTTTAGCTTCTTTTATAGCCATGAACACCTACAGAAAGTTTTCATGTTCTCTTATATCATCAAATCTCATAAGAACAAGATGAGAAGTTTTCATGTTTAGTCTGCCATTGTTCTTATAAAACAAATGAGAATACCATTTAGTCTGGTATTCTTTAGTGGTAAGAGGCTTTGGTATACTAGCTAGCTGCTCTTTAGTCATGAATTAGGATATAGTAGCTAGTTGCTTGGCTAAATTCTCATATCATTAATATGCATTATTTTTGTGACTGAAAAATTTGGTAATTATGGGAAGACTTACTACTCTACCGCCCAAGATGAATATCTCTTGCTTCACAATGTGGTTTTCATATCAATCTTTCTACCAGTTTTGCAGTTCTCGATGATCTTAAGCATTCCAGTATGCTATCCTTCCATGCTTTTCTTATTCGTCTATCATCTTTATCGTGGTATTTACAATTTTTATACTGAACCACACAAGGAAAGACTAATCAACAATATAAATATCATCCCGTAATTATTTGAAAGAAAAAGAATAATTCCATGATTAATTTTAAATGTTGTTTCCTTCAGGCTAGTCTCATATCCTACAAGTTTTTTCACTTTGATCTTTCTCCTTTCTTGCTCTTTCAGCAATGCCTAGATATGTTTCTCTTTATTACATTTTTTTCTGCACACGGTATCTTTCCATTATATCTCTGAGAGTATGCTATATTTAGTACCTGTATAATTTTACTACCACCAAGCCATCTTGTTAACCATGTATGAAGGGCTAAGTTTCTTCTGTTGCATAAGTTATGTTATTTCTGTTGAGCTTAACATTAAAACTAAAATGAATATCAGGTGGCATGACTAAGCTGAGTTTCTTGTGTTGTGTATGTTTCCATCATTCCTTTTTAGCTTTATGTTGAAGCTGAAGAGAATATTATGTGGCATGACTTGCTGTTTCTAAACAAGTGCTTATAAAAATTTTCAGGTAAAATATATTTGCGTTAATGGTGATGGGACAGTTCCAGCAGAATCAGCGAAGGTATGATATCCTGTATTCTTAGTAATAATTTGTAATTGAGTAAAACTTTAGGACCTGTTTGGTATTGTTTTTGTTCATATACAAATTAGTGTAGTTTCACATGGAGATTGATGTTGAAGATAGCATTTACATGAAAGATCTATCATTCCTTTAATTTTCACTCTTTTTGAGAATACTAGATCTTTGCTATTAAAAGCTTTAAATATTTTACAATCAAGTTGAAAAAAATTCTTTCATGAGACATGTTGTTCAGTTCATTTTTCTTCATGGGTTTTTCAAACCAAAAATGTAAAACAAAAAGCTATAGCAAATGTGCCCTTAATTCTTGCTAAACAATACTTTTGGTGTGATATAAACTGGTAACTAATATCTCTTCTAACATTATGTCAAGAAAATTCGTTATTAGACTTTTCAAGGATGTATGATTCATAATCAAAATCATCTATCCTTTTCTCAACTATATGGGATTAGCCTATGATGTATGCGCCAGTTTATGCAGTCCAACTTCAGAGGGAAAGGTGATATATACAGCAGGTGCTCTGTTACTTAATGCTCATAAACCAGTACTCTTTCAGCACGTTGATATCTATCAAGCATTCAGTTTGGTTCTATTAGTGATAATGAACCATCTCTTATGTTTCCTAACCAATCTTTTTTTGGAATATTTAAGTACAGTGTTAGTTATCCAAATGTTAATTTTAATGCATGATACAAGCACCCTATGTATGAGGCTGTGTTTCCCATGTATAGATAAATAAAGGTGTATGCGTCTTCTATGCACATTCAGTAGTTCTTACACATGCATCTAACGTGGGCTTCAAGTAGCCCCATGTATGTTACTATGTGTAGCTTGTACCCAATTTGCAATTTGCTGGTAGATGTAATTGAATTTTATATGGAAAAGAAGATATCATCATTCAAGAATTGTGACATACTGGAACACAAGGACTAGCAAAAATGTTGAGATTTTGTTTAGAGAACAACTGCCACTGATGACCTTGTGCAATTGCAGAATGTGAGATAAACTGTGATGCTTGAGAAAGCCTAAGAGACTGTAAGGTTCCCTTTAAACATTATCTCAAAGGAAAATTTGCAAACAGATTAGGCAATCTTTTGATGAGAAGTTGTATGGGGGATAAAGATAGAGATTTTATTGGATAGAGTAGAATGTTGAGGGGGAAAGATCAGAAGAAATGGAAACTATATTGTTGTCTTTTTTCATCTTTTTCAATTTCCAAGTGGTGTAACTGTTTAATGCTCGTCTATTCTTCATAAAAACATTTCATTTAGTCAATGTTACATGTCAAATTTGAGATACTATAGTTTAGCTTTTTATGTATTTTGATGAACCTGATATCTAACTACATCTATTACTATCTACCTGCCTAAATTATTAGTCAAGAGGGAACATGATTCATTCCATAATTTTTCTGAGGAAAGAAATCTCTCCATCCATGGACAAACAAGATGCTCATTTGTTCATGTTTCTGGCCCCCAACCTCCGTCTAATAAGTTTGAGCCTTGATGGCATGAAACAAGAAAATGATTCAAATCTGTCCTGAAATTTTTAATGAGATTATGGATATCCTTCTCCACTATTCCTATCTTTCCATCCTGAATGAGAAAAGATTGTGAATCTTTTTGAGTTTGTTAACTCCATCCTCAAGTTAGTCTTTATTGTTCTTTTGATTTGTCCATGGTGGCATCAAATCAGATAGTATGGTTGCTACAAATTATGATCCGATTATACCTTTAATGTGCATGCATACGCCCCCAATATTGCCTAAAATGGTATTGCACTGTTGCAGGCAGATGGGCTAGATGCAGTGGCAAGAGTTGGAGTTCCTGCTGATCATCGCGGAATAGTTTGCGACAGATATGTGTTCAGAATTCTCCAGCAGTGGCTGAAGGCAGGAGAACCAGATCCTTTCTATAACCCTCTGAACGATTATGTAATCCTCCCCACTGCCTTCGAGATTGAACAGCATCGTGAGGAAAGCATGCAGGTCACTTCTCTCAAGGAAGAATGGGAAATCATATCCTCTGCAAACGATGGTTCTCATAGCAAATCAGCTGATCTTCCTGCCATGATGGGATCTTTATCTGTATCTTGTGAGGGTAAAGAGCAGCCTCTGGAAGAGGCCCAGGCCACTGTTGTTGTTCACCCGCAACATGAAGGCAGACAGCAAGTGGAAGTTAGAGCTGTGAGTGTTTCCACGGGTGCATAGCCAAATGAAATACATCACCCATTATAAATTAGAATTGCATGGATATATTGTGACATCAATGTATATTGTAAATAGTTGTGGGATAAAACCCACCCGACCTGCTCTAAGATATATACAAGCTGAATCCAGGCGAGAACAGACCTAGATTTAAACAAGCTAAATGTAAATGTATGGAAATGTCAGGACATATCTATGCACATGTTGCAGGTTATTCCGTTGGTAGCAGCCTTCATTATCATGAGGTGATAGAAGTAATTCTTAGTGAGTACTGAATTGCTCGGGAAAAATACTATTGACTGTTAAATATGATACAAATTAAGCCATCTGGAAATAGTGCATATACCAGGGCTTCATTTAAGTTTCTTTATGGTGTAGAATCCATGGAATGATCAGTTCCCTTTGAATACCATGGAATACATTCAAATAGGCAGAAAAAAGGTAGATTTCAAACTCAAAAAGTCTTGTGAGGTTGGGCAGTGACAACTAATAATGGAACCTAGTTCCAATTTGATAGCGTAAACTGAGGGCCAGAGGATTCACAATTGCCTGGTGGGGACTTTTCTAAGAGGTTTCAAGTCCCATGGCAATTTACGAGTTCCAATCACCAACAGGCTTCCAATAATTGGCTCCCTGATAACTGTTATTTACTGTCCCGATCAATGATAACTGCTGGTTGCACAATTTCGACCTTGAGTGGTGTTTGTTAGGTATAAATTATAGCTGCTGTAGATTTACAAACTTATAAGATATCTTTTTCATTTTCAAAATAAATTGATTGCTTTTCTGATATTTGCTGGCTTAAAGTGCAATAGTCCTGCTAGACTTTTATAAGGTTGCGCCGGTGACTACTTTAAGGAACAATTTATATTGTCCATCAACTTATGAATAGTACATCCGTTGAAGTTTTGAACATATTGTGTTATAAAAAGTTAAATGCGGTTCATTTTTGTAAATATGAAAATAAATTGGATATTTATTTCCAATCACTCGTGGCTGTTTAAGGTGGCAGTTTAAGATTTGATATATTATATGGCCTCTAGTGCTTAGCCCTAAAATAAGATGATTCTGTGGAAGCAACCCATGTTTTATTTTTTTTACTTTCTTTTTTTTGCATTAGTAACCTTTCATATCTGGTGAAATGCATATAATCCATCCCATTCAAACTATATATCTGTGTCGCAAGTGTAAGTTCATGTGGGATCTGAACTATAATTTAGAGCAGAACAAAACACTTTAATTTAAAGGAATTCAAAATTTGCGCAGA
Source organism: Phoenix dactylifera (assembly GCF_051530095.1). Classification (NCBI taxonomy): domain Eukaryota; kingdom Viridiplantae; phylum Streptophyta; class Magnoliopsida; order Arecales; family Arecaceae; genus Phoenix; species Phoenix dactylifera. The sequence continues at coordinate 2,212,561 of NC_143201.1, forward strand.
TGGCAGAGAGGAGCAAAGATCACATATTCTGGAGGATATCTTTTTGGGAAAAAAAAATCTTAATAAGATTTTAAATAGATCAGTACTCTTTAGAAATCATTGTGTGATCATTCGTATTTCCTATTATGACAAAATCTCCATCAAAATGCTCATCTTTCCTCATAAATCAGATGTATAGCTATTACGAGAACGATTATTTCTTCATGAACCACATAATATCACTTGTCCAGAGAGTAAACGTGCATGTATGTATATATATATGTGTGCGTTATGTATGTAGTAGGGTAGAGCTTAAATTGGGATGATCTATGCACCAGATAGATCTTAGATACAAATATAGAGTCTCCAAACAATGTTTTTCAATTAGTTTTCTTAGTGACAAGCACTTTGCACAATGATAAAAGCCTTGAGCTGACAAGCATAATGACATGGATTTAAGTCCTATGGTAGCCACTTTGTTAAAAGAGAAGGCCAAAGATTATGATTTTTTCCAGCTTGTCTCTCCCAAGATCTTGGATTACCATGACCATAACTAGGTAATGACCTTTTTTTTTTAAAGGACGGGTCTTTGTGCAACTGTAAGATTGTTCCTTCGTAATTTGGGTGTTATGGGTTTGAAATATAAAAAGTCTATAGGAGTAAGACCGTATACATCTAATCCACCCCAAACTCTGCAATGGCAGGAACTTCGTGCCTTTTTTAGTTTTTTTAGGTGAGCTCTTGGGTTGTTACAGGATCTTATCTTTATCAGAGGAACAATGATTTAGTATACTTCTTTGAAATCTGCATATTTGATTTAAACTATTGTATATGATCACAATGTTTTGGCATATTTGTTTCCACTATTTTTCTTTTGACATCTTTAATGGTTGCAGTTTTACCTCGTCTTAATGTTCATGATAGTATAAGCATTCATCATGTGGCAAAATGCTTCCATCCTCAATCAAAAAAAAAAAACCTCCATCTTAGTGAAAGACATAATGTGATGATAATTAATAGGATCATTACATAAGAATGGTATGACTGTAAATAGACATGCCAATGTTGCTCCTTTATCTAAGCATCAATAATTTTTTAGGTTTTTTGCATATACATATACATACATACATATAATATATATATATATATTCCTACACATATATATAGCTTGTTGCATATTTATCCTCCCCAAATTACTATTTGCAAATATCTTCAAATTATCTTCAACGATGTCTCTTCCCCTCAAATTTTTGGTTGACAGTGTCAATAGCTAACCATTTTAAGTATTTAATATTTGGTCTATATAATAAAGAGTTATATTTTTTATAGTTTTGTTGGAGTATGAACGCAAAAGGGTAATAACTCAGTAAAATAGTTATTTATTAACATTGTTAGCCAAAAATATAACGAGAAGGTTATCATTATAAAAATAAAATAATTCCAAAGATAAATATGTACATAATGATTTTTGAAGAAAAGTATACAATAAGTTATTTTATCAAAAAAATATAAAATAAGCTATATTTTCAAGAGTATATATATATATATATATGTGTGTGTGTGTGTGTGTGTTTAAAAAAAACTCTATTTTTTATACAATTTATAAAAGAAATCTATTCAGCTGTGCAAGGTTGTAGCAATACAGTGTCATGAAATATTAAACCCTGTAGCAAGAGCACCATATGATATAATTATGATAATAGAGAAATAACATTTGCTTGTGTTCGATCATGATTACTCATTAACTATTAAACAATATTCACATGAAACCATTTTCAACATAAAAATTCCAAGGGCCAGAGTCTAGCACATAAATTGATCCCATCTTTACCAATTTTTTCATATGTTCTTATTTCAGTCGCATTACAAAGAGGAATAATATCTGTCAAGAGCTTAAAATGAACTTCAATTTATCTCCATCCGAGCCTTAGAAGCAGCACCACAAGGCAGCACAGTTGCTAAACAAGGAACATCACTGTTCCTATCTTGACCATGTATTTATTTCATGTCACACTACAAAGAGATATAGTGTAATTATCTATCAAGAGCTTAGGACAATGAAGATGGATAAATTGAAGGTTATCTTCCTCCGAGCCTTAGAAGCAGCACTCTTCGAAAAGGAAGCAGCAGCATAAGGCAGCACAGCTGCAAAGCAAAAAAAAATACAAGCACAAATCAGCATAGCATCAATATTATAGCACAAAAGCAATCTGAATTATTATTAAGCTGAAATATAGATTATGCAATGGCAACATCATAATACAATTATATCATGCCATGGATCAATCTCAGAGTAATCTCAATAAGAGAATCACAACACAAGTATCTCACCATCCTTTCCAGAAGCCATCGTTGCTGCTGGGCCGAGCCTGCATGGGAGCTGGTTGCACCGGAGGAGGAGGTGGGAAGTAGGACTGCCCTGGAGGAGGGTATTTCCCTGGAGGAGGGTACTGCCCTGGAGGAGGGTAGGCATAACCTGCACATTAACACCAACCATGGAAACAATCAGATCATGACCAGCTGCAAAAAAATAAAAATTTACAATGATAATCTAATGGAACATGAGCAAGTAAGAACAGAATTTGCAAAGCTTGAATTTTATTCAAAATATCTATATTATTGCCTTGAGCACCTACAATAGCACACCATGATACACACATTAACATCATGACCTTCCCATGTATTTGGTGTGCAAACAAATGAGCATTCGACTCAAGATATCAGACCAATCCTAGAGTCCAGATAGATCATACAGAAATAACTGTAGATATGCTGCCCCTTTCCATATCACCACATTATTTTGAAAAAAAAACACTGAGCATTGGATCACATCCTGGACTTTCACAATTCAATTAGGATGAGATGGGGGTGGCAAAGTAGCACTCTATGGAAGTTCCATGCAGCCACATGATTTGTTGTCTGAACTACCTGGCTGACACATCCTCATCTATGTTTATTTGTCATTTTGTGGACCTTCAACAAAAATGTAGGTTTATGCCAAACAAAAAGGCAAGAAAATATTTTGAAAATTCACTGGTTTTTGGGGGTAATCTGGTAGCAGTATTTTTTTTATTTTTTTTTGAGAGGGAGAAAAAAGGGACCCAAGTAGATAATTTTGTTCCATCCTTATTCCTTTACCCACCTTCGAGAATATTATTTGAAAAGAAAAAAACAAGCTTACTTGTTCCTTATCCTGCATCAACTTTTTAATCCTACTTATCATCAAGAAAATATTATAACATCTAGAAGAACAAGCTTATATCTAACCCACATCCAAATTATACCTCATAAATACAAGATGCCATGCTTTTTCAGATAAGTTTGATGATTTAAAAACCAATCTCATAGCAAGGCATGCATCATTCCCAACTCCTAAGCATTCACCAAGAATCCACAAAAAACATTTGATGATTTAAAAAACCAATCTCATAGCAAGGCATCATTTGCTAACTCCTTAGCATTCACCAAGGATCCACAAACACTTGTTTTTTTCTCCATTTTGTCATCAAGATGGCATGCATCTATCATCACATTAATCTAACCCAAACAGACTCTAGGATTAAGTTTTCATCTCCACAATCTCTATAAGCAAAACCAACCAATAACATTCAGTAGTTCAAGAGAAGGAAGAGTACCTGGAGGAGGCTGACTCATTCTTAATGCTTAATAACGGGACCTACAGACCAAATACAACGAAGAAGATGAGAAGGAGCTGAGAAAACAAAAGGGAGGAAAAAAAAAAGGAAGGAGGTTTCTGGTGTGATGTTGAGAATGAAGTGGAGGAGAAATTAAAAGGGTGAGCGATATATAAACTTGGATTCCTTGGTGCACGGGGTTTCCCGATCCATGGTCCGCCCCTTCGACGCGTGAAAATTAATTTATTACCAAATACAAGACGCGTAGTATTCAATAACTTTCCAAATAAAAAAACGCGGAAATATTAATTTAAAAAGGTGGCAGAGACGAGTTGTTTTGGGATCGCCATGCACGCCGCCAATTATAGCCGTTTGTTCACGTAGATATCATTCAATAAATACTTACTTTAGTAGGTTGTTACGTAAATGGATGGTGCACGCTATAGGATATAATTTTTCAGATTATAGTAGTGTAATAATAATTTGACAAGGATTATTAGAATCGCATGGAGATCGAGCTCGTGCGCACCAAAAATATAAATTATTAAATGTATATTAAATATTAAATCTAAAAAATGATTTAAAATAAGATATATAATATGAAATTACTAACAAAATTTTTTATGTTAAATATCATCATTATTATCAGCAAAGTTATACATAAATATAGGAGTTTGTATCTTATCAATACTTCTGAATATTTTTATCAACAAATTTGTGACAATATTATAAGCAATAAAATGAAGTATACCTATTTTTATTTTGATCAATCAATTTTTTTAAAAAAATTATTTTTAATATAATATTTTAAATTTATTTTTCATAAAATGAAGGACTTGTCAGGGGCGGGTGGTGTTGGGTTTACGAGCACTCAAGGTTTGAAAAAAAAAGATGGTGGCCGGCAAACTTTGGTCTAAGGCATCGACGAGGACCGGAAAATGTGGGCCCACGTAGGCGGCTAGGCGCCCAGCATGACGTGGATCTTGACCGGTGCTGTAGGAGGATATCGAAAAATTTTAGAAACCACGTGAGTTTTCTCTTGGTTGGCCAAGAACTACAACCCCTCATGCTACTATAATGCCTAGGACAACTCTCTTGGGAGACAGTGCAGGTATTGGTTTTATGATTTGGAGCCATGAGTCTAGATTGATAGCTGCCGTAGGGCAGGGTATCGCCGGCTTGTTAGTGATAGGGGCAGCCTGGTAAGGCATCTTCTATGCGAGGGGGTGCTGCGGGTGGAGTGCATTCTTCTCAATGGGGATTCTGCAATGGTGATCGATTGGATTCAGGAGGAGAGGAGGAGGATAGCAACCTCCTGCTTCGCGATCTCCGACGAATGGTGGAGGGTTGCAGCGTCTTCCAGGCTGTGCACGTGTATCGAGAGACGAACGGGGCCATCGATTGGGTCGCCACCTATGCTGTCCAGCACTCAGGAGTAGTCCTTTGGACAGACTGGGGGTTGTTCCCCCAGTTTTGAGTCATTGTCCTTTTCTTGATTCTACTTATTACATCCACGTCAGAGTAGCGTGAGCAACCGTTGTACCAAAAAAAAAAAATTTAGATATTTTTTTTGCATGAATATCCTTCTAAAAATTTAAATTTACTCGAATACCTTTATAAAATTTATATTTTTTTTGTACCTTTATAAAATAATATTTTTGCACAAATGTCCCTAATATATTGGTTCTTTTAACACTATTAATAAAAACCATATTTATTAATTAAAAATAAAATAAAATTTTGAATTTACTTTTTTGTATTCCATCGCGATCAACTTATAAATGTTTCTTTTTGCACATCTACTTGTTAAGAGTATTTGTCATTTTAAGCTGAAACCGTTAATTTTTTAACGGCGTTAGATGGTGTAGCAAAAATAAGGATAAAGAACGATAGAATAGCAAAATAAGTGTTTTACGAAGGTATGCATGCAAATATTAATTTGAAAGAATATTCATGTAAAATTTGATATTTAGGAGAGTATTCATATGAAATTTTTTTTTTTTTTTTTTTTTTTTTGATATCGAGACGAGATGATTGCACTCCATCAGCTCCATGGACGGTGAATTGGGTTTGGAAACGACCACTGTAAATTTAAAATTTTTTGATATCGAGACGAGATAATTACACTTATGAAACTTTGAGTGGGTGAAGGAAGTGATAGATCCTATCCCACTAACAATTGTCCAAGAGGAGAGGGAAGGTATGGTCTGATCTCCCTTGGACTTCTAAGAATTGTTAGCTGGCTCAATATGAATGAATCAAGCTTGAATCTGATTAATAGGTTCGATGTTAATTTCAGCTAAGCTTGAAAATAACCTGGCTCGATCAAACTTTACTTAATCAGGCTCAAAATTTATAATGTATATTATGAGATTTATATTAGTTCATATACTCCAGCTTCGGATGTAATCCAACAAAGGATCTTTGGTTGGTTAGCGTACGTGCAATCAATGTATTTGTTTAATGCAGGCTTTAAGTAAGCCTATATGGAGCTTGATTGAAGCTTGAATTGGTCTTGAATCAAGGTTGAACCGAGTTTAATTAAAAAGGTTGATAAGTTTATAGTTGATTTCAACTTCATTAATTTTATTGAGCCACATGAAATGAGATTGAGTTTGATCCAATTCAAAATTATGCTCGTTCAAATAACGAAAAAAATCCAAGCTTGATCTCAAGTTTCCCCAACCCCCTTGTGCAAAAAAGGTAGATTCATATAAGGTTGATTAGATCAAATCAAACTTGGCTTAGTTATAGCAATGCCAACTTCTCACTTTCCCACATTAGAATCAACAAATGTGATGCATATGTGAGAATATGGTAAGGTGGGCATTGACAGCATAGTTTCATGTGTGAGTCATGGGCACAAGAAAACTAAGGAAAAGTTACACATGGAAATAATGTTTGAAAGATGTTTTGAGAAATTTAAAAAATAAATTCAGACATTGGAGCCTTAGTGTACACACTTACAAGAGTTTGCTTTTCTTAGTATGATAGATTTCTAGATCACATTCTTACCATATACTTTGCTTAGAGCACGGCTATTACAAAGAACAAATCCTCTTTTTTTTTTGTGTGTGTGCGCGCACGCTGAAAAGGGTATTTCATACATCACGGGTACGAATACACCAAATAGAATCAGCAAATAAAAGGTCTCGTAATGCAATAGGTATCTCACCCTCTCCAATCCACAGGATGCCTCCTAAGTGGCTCGCTATATATGCCGCCATCCAGTCCGCCACCCCGTTAGCCTCACGATATACATACAGAGCCTGAAGAACAAACCCTTTAAAGTTGCTTTTGACTTTAGTATTTGCTATTTTAGTATTTGGTACATAAGAATAGCTTCTAAGTTTTAAAAAGCCCTATCCATCTAAAATAGCTACTATTGGCGAAGCTTTTGCATGAAAAGTGGTGTATATAAGTAACACTGTAGAGGAAGAGGCTTCTCTGCCACTAGCTTCAAATAAAGAGTGGATCATGTGAGGCTTGAGTTTGGTAACACAAGTTTTTTTTTTTGGCTACAATGGATGACTCTCACACTTCTAGTGTGAATACATCAAAAAAAAGTCAAAAGATAACAAATTTTGGAATGCTCTAGTCAGCTTCCTCTCACCTGCCCAGAGGGCTCCCCTAGTCACATATGAGGCCACTTAATTCGCAGCTTCGTTAACCTATCTATAAACATGCTTGGCCTGAAAGGCATCTCATCTACCATGGCCTGAATATCGCTGAGCAATAACACAAGTTTAAATGAAAGTAGAAAACATGGTAGATATATCCTTGCTTCGCCCCTTCTTCATTCTAATAGTCGAGGTATAATTCTACAATTGAAATAAGAGTCATCATTCATTCAAATTTGTCTCTAAACTAAATGTAAGGATATTTTTTTTCTTTTTTATTTTGGATATCATATTCGGAATTTTGTCAATATTACATATAACACATCATTTTATCTCGATTAACATTCCGATCAAGATAAGCCTAATTGGTTTTGCAGAATACCCTTCCATTGGCCCATCTTCTTGGATCTTAGTTAACCAAAGATGCTAAAAGTAAGATTTTAAATCTCCATGGGATTTAAGACATCCTAATTTCTCAATAAAATGGAACACCCTGCTATCTCACCATGTTCCGATGCTCCTCGCGATCAAATGTCCTGCTAAGTACCCTCCTTTTCTCTCTCCTTTTTCTTTGTTTGTTCTTTTTCTTTTTTCCTTCTTTCTTTTCTTCTTTCTTTCCTTTCTTTCTTTTCTTCTTCCTTCTATCCTTTTTTCTCTCTTCTTTTTCTTCTTCTTTATTTTTCTTTTTCCTCTCCCTTCCTTTCCTTTTACTTTATTTTATTTTTCTTCTTCTTTCTTTTCTTTTTTCGTTCTTTCCTTCCTTTCTTTTTTTTTTTTTCCTTTTCTTGTTCTTTCCTTCTTTTTTTTCTTTTCTTTCTTTTCTTTCCTTTCTTTTTTTCTTCTTTTATTAGTTGATATGGGATAATGACAATCTTTCTCAACCAATCTCATAAAGCTCTCATCATGAATTTCCTCCTACTTGAGAGAGAGGACACACCCATTTTCCTAGATCATACATGATCCTACCAGGTCTAGTTGGACCTCCAATGAGGGGCCTAGATGACTAATAAGGTTATGACACATATTGAACTTGGTTCTGATACCACTTGTCATAGGTTCACGACATAAAAAGCTTACCTTTGAGCCAAAAGGCTAGACGAAAAATGTTATTAGGATTTCTTAGCCTTGTAGAAGTATTCAAGATCTAACTAGTGCATAGCCAATATATGACCAAATACATGCCCACGTAAATCCTTACATACTCCACCGTTTAAGCTTGGTTTCTTTGCTAAGGATCCAAATCCAATCAAATTCAATAAATACCATGATTGGCTCGTGGTTAGTCCTAAATAGACTCTTGTTGCAATATTCATAGCCTTTATGAGCCATGGGCCAGATTTTCTTTAATACCATTTTTAACAACCTAAGATCCTACTCATAAAAAGTAACTAAAAGATATTATTTAGGTTTCTTAATCCTTATACCTATCAAGTCAATCCTCTACTTATGGCACCACAAATCCCCCTTAAACCCAAGATCCATCCAGATTAAGCCACTCAATTCCCTCCCTCAGCCTTTGGATTTAAGGCAACCTCTCCTCTCATTTAATCCTAATCATAGGATCTTTTACCTTTCTCTATAAATACCCCCTCTCCTCTTCGAAAATTAAATAAGAAATCCAAACAAGGAAACCTCTCTCTCTCGAGCCCCAAGCACTCTCTCATCTAAGGCTGCAAATGGGTCGGGTCGACCCGTGACCCGACCCGTCCCGACCCGAATGGACCCGAATTTTAGGACCCGCGGGTCCGGGTCGGGTCCTAAAATTGGACCCGAATCATTTTCTGGGTCGGGTCTGGGTTTACCAAACGGACCCGACCCGACCCGAATGGACCCGAAAAGAGAGAGAGGAAAAGCAAAAGAAAGTCTTTTCTTTTTCTTTTTCTTTTTTTTTTAGCGTGGGTTGTGGTACTGTTGGTCAGTGTGGGAGGATAGCAAGTTAGCAACAAGCATAGGTTCACAGAATCCAAAGGAACGTCGGCCCATCAGGATTCTCTCTCGATCTATTACACTGTTGAGACCTCTGGTGTCTCGGTAGCTGCCTTTTTTTTTTTTCCTTCTGTTTTTTGGTTTTTGTTTCTTTTAACTTTTGAAGGGAGAAAGTGAGGGAACACTGCAACTGAATATGGGTCATGTGCTAGTTTTCTGTAATGGAATTGGATTTTGGAAGAAGGTCTGGGTTTTTTTTTGTCCTCGTGAGAGGGGAGCTGGGAGACACCGAGTTCCGTCCAATCAGTCATATAGATAAAAAATAGTGTGTCATGGGTCATCTGTTCTGACTAGAGCTCAATTGCAAAGTCTTTCAAGTCATGGGTCACCCAGCACCTCATAATTATGATATGACCAAATTAGATTTGCCCAAATTTTTTCCCAAAAGCACAAAAAAATTGGACCCGATCGGACCCGGACCCGACCCGAATCAGACCCGGACCCGACCCGAACCCGACTCGGACCCGACCCGACCCAACCCGATCTTCAACCAGGTCGGGTCCGGGTCCAAAATTGGGACCCGAACAAAAAACCGGGTCGGATCGGGGTCACCTAGGACCCGACCCGACCCGACCCATTTGCACCCCTACTCTCATCCCTTTCTTCTCCTCTCTTTGTGAAAAATCTAATCCTAATTCTCCCACTAGGCACTTGCCGAGGAAGAAAGAGAGAACACCGCAGAGAGCTGATCACTCTCCGAATCCCTAATACTCTCAAATTGGGAGGAGAGAAGGGAAATAGGGATCGCATCAAACGCTACCAATGGGTCGATCACTCCTCTCTTCCTCACCAATTCCTCTGAGGTTGAGATTTCCCCCGATACCCAAATCGTTTGCCTCCGTTCTGAGTCCCAAGAATGGTCTGCGACCGAGGAGGATGCCCATCCATGCGAAACCCCCGAAGGAACTCCAAATCAAGGCGATTATATCTGAGTTTCCCAGCAAGAATCGGTACTCGAAGGTCGGAGCGGAGTCGACGGGGCCAATACCTGCGGCGGAGCTCCTCCAAGTGGTCGAGACCGCTGCCAAGACAGGCGCAGAGGTTGTTAGATATTTCTTTTTTCTTGTAATTTGATTAAATTTTGCTTCTCTTTGATGGGCAGATGGAAATCCACTCCGTCTTGTGCTGAGTTTTTTTCTGTTTGATTGCTAATCTGTGTTGGGCATCGTGGATATATGGATCTTTAGGAAAATGATTTCTTGTAATTTGATTAAATTTTGCTTCTTTTTGATGGGTAGATGGAAATCAAATTCCTCTTGTGCTGAGTTTTTTTCTGTTTGATTGCTAACCTGTGTCGGGCATCGTGGATATATGGATCTTTAGGAAAATGATGCCTTCTTATTTGAGAAAGGATGGAACGTCACAAATAATCAGGCTGTTCTCTAATATCTAGTTAAATCCCTAATCTTGTTTTTTTCGTGTTTCAATATTTTTTTCTCTTTGAAATGATTGATGTATGCAAACGCTTCTACACACGCATATATTATCTTTTCTTACTTCTCTTTAAGCAGCTATTATTTTTCGCTCTTCTTATAACTTGATTTAAGATTGCCATTCCAAAGACACGAAATTTCATTTAGGTTAAGTGATTATGTAACAATGCTTCCAATCAAGTGAGAATTGTTATTTCTTACATAACTTCTGCATTTTTTTGGATGGTAAAGAAGGAAAATGTTCACCCTCCTATTACTAGGTGCCCTTTTCATAGAAAGATCAGGAGTCTATCTTGTGGATCTTGAGTATTGATTTTTCTTTGCTCATGTATTTCATGTTTGCTCTGTTTGATTTTATGTGTGGAGCTCGTCATAATATATAATCAAAAGTCAAAACTCTAAATGATCATATTTTATAAGCTGACATCATGTATGTGGGATGTGGCCAAGGGTTGAGATATCACATGCCAGTGGAATGCCAGACTGGAATTGGCACCATGCATACTGTGTTGTGCCGGGCCACCCTATGCCCCTGTTCTACATGCATGGCATGCATTGACATGATGGCTTGCCAAGCACTGGTAGGCAACCATGCCAATGCTGTGTACTAGAAGGTGTTGGCACAGTACACACCTTGCCATGCATCCTGTGCTGATAGGAACTTTAATGCATTGTTATGACTTATAGGTCAACGTAAAGGGTTGGTATGAAGAGGAAAAAGCTGCTGCATTGTAGACATTAGAATGTTGGACATTCCCTTGCTCAAGATTTTTTGTATGCTAACTGAATGGAAGCATTAAGTTTCTTAGACAAAAAATTAGGAGAAGGGAGCTTGGAATGCTTTAACCTAATCAGGTTCGAGCTATTACTTTGAGTTTTGTTATAGTCTCTTAGTTAAGACACCATTGGTTCCCTTAATAAGAATATGTCCATAACGAAGATTTACAACTTGCAAGTAAGGTTTAAGTTGTTTCTTTTTCTAGGCAATATGAGGCTGATCTATCCTCTTATTGTGTGAGTCCCCTATCCTTGGGTTATAGAGCTCTTAAGTCAGCCTTCTGACAAGGTTCTATTAGCTATTTCAATGTTCTTGTCCAATCTTGGGCAATATTGCCTTATGTGTGCAATGCATGTTTGGAGTCATGGTTTTTTAAGAAATTGTTTCATGAGTATTGATGCTATCTAGATCTATATGGTTCATGTAAGAGTACTTTTATTTCCTTTTCTTATCCGTAAAAACTTTTGCAGGTTGTGATGGAAGCTGTCAACAAGCCTCACAATATTAATTATAAAGGAATCACAGACTTGGTAACAGAGTAAGCAAAACTACACCTACTTTTGTGTGTAACTAATAACTAAATCCACATCTAATACTTAAACCATGCTTTCTTTATTTTTATTTTTCTCATTTTTTCATCAGTTAATACAATATATACTGACAACCATAGGCTGAAAATTTAACCCTGTTCTATCTGGATGACTAAACTTTTCTTTATCAATATTAAAGTCATTGTCACCTTTTACATGTTTTTCCCCACTACCATGATTATCTAACCTTTCATGAGCTTATTACTGACTATTGCCATATCATGCTATCAAATTTTAGGATTTTACATTCTGGTTATGGAATTACGTTGAGAATGTTTCATATATAATTTTGTTGTTAAGTAGTTGTAAAAGTAAGGTTTGGAACTTCAACTTCGAATCACGTTGTGGCCCATCTTTGGGCCGGAATGCTTATTGTTTCATTTTGTTTCAAAAGATTCTGGTTGAAATGGCTTCTATCTAATTGATATTCTTACAATTCAGTAATAAGAACAATGACATGAAAAGAAACTAACAAAGTGCTCTAAGAAAAAAAATATTTTTATATACTTATCATATGAAAAATGACTATTTACAATTAGGATAGGTGACAACTGACAAATTCTTCAGACGCATACTTTATTATGTAATAAAATTAAGGACTGATTGTTAACATTCCTAACGCTCTGCAGCTATTGATAGAAATGAAGGATTTTATGCATTTAAGATAAACCACATATACTTTTATGTTAAACATGCATCCTGAAATAATCGGACTAGTTTCATCTGAAACAGACCAAAATGAATCACAAGTCAGAACAAGTACTCCATTCTCCCGTCTTTTCCAGGAAGCCAAAACTAGAGACAATTTATCTGGGTCAAAATTTTAAACCTATGTCCATCAAGAACTAAATTGACTACGCACAATGGACAAGAAAAAAGAAAGAGCTTTTCATGTTCATGTCATCAACATCATAGTAATTAGGAGAAAAAGCTGAAAATGAATGAAAAATAAATGAATAAGATATCAAGAACTAAAATCATATAAAAAGCTTCTAGAACTATCTGCAAACAAGATACTTAAAATGTCCAGATATTGAATTCGTGCATGGTTATTCCATAAATCTGGAAGTTGGATTCCTTCTTCTCAAAGATCCTGGTATTTCTTTGCTTTATATATTCCCCTCCACATTGCATTTGGAAGCATCATTATCCTTAACAAAAAGAGATCTAGTTTACAACCATGATAATGCATTCTTTAAGAATATGCATGTGATTCTTTCTTTCAGTTTTGGAATATGTACTGCTATAAACTCTAGTGAAGCTTTAACATATCTTAGAGTATCCATGTAGCATTTTTTATAAACCAAAATCCCCCAAATAGCCCTCATAGAAATATCCCTTTTTCCACAAAATCAACTTCTGTCCTGTTGGTTGAGGCTGCATAATGAGTAACAAAAGCAAGCAAAACCTGCATTTCTTAGTCCATCAGGTCCAGCCATGCATATGTACATTCCTACTGGTCTTGTATCACGTTGGATATCAAAGTTGTCTAGTTCAAGTATTTTGTTAACATAAAATTTTAACAAATCTATATTCACCCTAAAGCAACACATTCGATACAGACACTTGTCAATAAAATGGCTGTAAAAGTGTTTATTTTACTGAAGTCTTTGTAATGCATCAATATATCTCGCATTTTGCTTCAGTTCTTGCCATATGATGTGTTTTTTCTCTTTAATTGGTCCATCTGGTTTTTTCTCTCTTTTATTTCTTGAACATTTAGTTTGTGACTAATTATTCCGGTCTATGGTTAATGATGCTCAACACTAAACTGCTTATTGGTTTTCAAATTGCTGATAAATGCCAATTTTCAAACTACTCTTATAAATAAACCTGGACAAGGTTTTATTTATTTTTACCATATAACTTGCAGCACAGATAGAATGAGTGAATCAACAATTTTAGAAGTTGTGAAAAAGAACTTCAAAGACCACCTTATTCTTGGGGAGGAAGGTGGCCTTATTGGAGACTCGATGTCAGACTATCTATGGTGCATTGATCCTTTAGGTTTGGTCTCTATGAAATTGCTTTTGTAGAAAGTATTTTCATTAAATGAATATATAAATATATTAATCTCGTTTGAACAATGCTGAAAATTTCTGATTGCATGTGATAAAACTAGTTTTCTGTTGTTTGTAAGAGAAACGAATTATTAAGATATTGTGAAATGCTATGAACAGTCTCTACATTCTCTTTAGTTGTTTTATTGTGGAATGAATAATGGTCTAGCTATATTTTCAGTAATTAAAGAAATGATAGAAACTATCTTTATCTACAGCTCAAGTTACTGTAGATAACTCGGATCCACTGTTTGATTTCTTCTTTCAAGTAATTTGGTGTCCATCATGTAGTTGCAAGTGTACTAGCGGACCCAGATGCATTATATTGACCAATGGCCAAAATGATTGTAAGTCAAGCTAAAATAGTTGTGTGTGGGGGAATTGTTACATCAAAGCAATTTATTTTGAGGTACTGTTGTAAATTTTATAACGATATAAATTATTAAGTTATACAATCTTATGCAAATTGCTATTAATAGAGTTATTAATGATCATGTAATATTATATTAATAATACTTTACAAAATATATATGACAATAGATTAATATATAATATACCAATACTAAATATATGTGTTAGTTTCTTCAAATTATGGAATGGTGTTATTTTAAATAGATGCATAATATGTTAATATTTTTAGGATGGTATTTACATAAATTTGTAATATTAAAAGATATGTAATATTTCCATATATTGATGCAAGACTTAGGGTTGGCCTCTGTTGCATGGGAGGACCCAACGGAAAGTTTCGATGAGGGCTTTTTTAGATTCGTTGTTTGCTGTCCAAGGTCCAAGAACAAAACAGCAGCAAATAAACTTTTGATTTCTAGGTAAACAAAGGTTCGAATAATCTAGGGCTATATGAATGGAGAATAGCAGAAATCAAGATTTAGGGCAATATGGACTTATCCGAAGATCATAAACTCATATTTCAACAAATAATGCTAGCAGATTTAATCAGGCAGAATCAATACTTAACAATTAGAGACATCAATATTGAAGTCCCTATCAACAAGATCTTAACACATTAAAGATCAACAGTTTCAATGCAGTGATTAAATACTAACAAAATATGTCCATGAAAAACTGAAAACTGAAAGTAAACTAGGAATTAGGAGGAATGAACCATGAACATAACGAGAATAGTTCTAGTAGAGAAAGCAGGGAGAATAAGAAGAGGAGAGGAGAAGAAATAGAGGAGATAATGGAGGAAATAGGCTGGCTCACCAAGGTATGCTGTTCCGGTACCGGTAGGCATACCGGTCGCCTACTGGATTGATACGGTACTGGTTCAGTATGTTCAGTTCTGTTTCGGTACCGGGCCCGTACTAAGAGAACCTAGCCGGAGCCGGGGAAGAAGAAGAGAAGGAGAGAGCGAGCGGGGGAGGGAGGAAAAGGGAGAGGCCTCCGCCGCTCGCGGAGGGCTACGGGGGTGGGGTGGGGTGGGGTGGGGTGGGGTTGGGAGGGGGGGGGGGGGGTGGACGGCGGATGCCACGGGTATAATTCTTTGCAATAGACCCTTTTTGGACTTCATTCACTTCATCCATCCCCTAAAACTTCCTACTATTGAGTCAATAAAGATTCTTAGGGGGGTCTTCTTCGTAAAATGAAGAGAATCTTAAATGTAGGTTTCAAAAGCCCTTTTTTGACTTTTTCTTCTTGTCGAAGCAGTTTTCAGATGATGTTACCAAGAACTTTTTTTGAGGAAGTGCTTTTTTTGCTTTGAAAATCACAAAATTACTTTTTTAAGCAATATTAAACATGCCCTTATATATATGGAAACAAATCCCCTGAAATCTGTTAATTAACTAACCAACTTGGTCGCCATTAGGACTCCTAATTGAATCCAGCATTATGATGATCATTGTTCATGGTATAATGACATGTGAACAGTACTGGCCTCTAATTAACTTCTAAAACTAATCCAAAAACACTGTATTGGAACAGGAAATCAAAAGATATCAGTCAGATAAAACTCTGGGGCCGTTGGATGAAGTTCCAACTGCACCTTTCTTCAAGGATATTTCTTGCAGCAGGGTAAATCTCTAAAATACTTCAATTTCTGCCCCAATTCATGATCTCAGTATGTTGTTGGCTTGAACAGCAGTTCTGAGGCTGATTTTTGTAGCCATTGTGCCATTCCTATGGTTTGTAGCAGCTGATCTTCAATCATATATACTATTATTATTAATATTATCATTATACTACCATTATGATATTTGCTAGTTATATGTAAAGCTTTATGGATACAATACTCTAATATAATATAATATAGTATAGTATAGTATAATATAGTATAGCATAGTATAGACTGTATAGTATAGCGTAATATAATATAATCTAGCCTAATATAATTTCAATATAGTATACTATAGTATAATATTTTTGCTTTCGATCAACTGTTACAGTCACAACTTGGGATTTGGACGAGTCCCAGTCTCGGGTCATGACAAATTTAGCACAATTTTTTGTGACCGTAGAAGTTAGAGTAAGTTATGAGACAAACACTTAAATAAGCTCCATGATGCGAAATATATTATCAATTGCTCCATGAGTTTCAAGATTATTTTTAATGATTATCATTGTTTCTCTTATTCCTAAATTGGATATTTTTGGACATGTATTCTGAGTTTGAGCTATCTTGCCCTTGATATCCAGATGGAACAACAAATTTTGCACATGGCTATCCCAGCTTTGGAGTATCAGTGGGAGTTCTGTTCCGTGGGAAGCCAGCTGCTGCATCTGTGGTATTTGACCCTTTTTTCTCCAACTTGAACAATTAGTTGAAAGAGTTACTTGTAGTTCTCACTCTTCATTACACAGATTAGAAAAAAAATTGGAAATTGTGCTCTATCAGGTATCCCTACATAAATTTAGTGATTAAGTTCTATGATCAATGCTTGGAACATTCGATATTCTTCTTTACTTTAGTGTGTTTAGGAGTTGGAGTAACATGAAGATTTTGAAAGTGCTTCAACAGTCAGCATATATCTCTGTTGGTGGAGTATGCCATGATATTCTGTTTGTCATTTTCCTTTACTTTTTGTGAAAAGGTATCCTTTGTCTCATTCTATATGAGATGGGAGTTATATGAAAATTTTAGAAAATTAAGCGCCTATTTGGTAATGGTTTGGTTTACCGTTTTTGTTTTCAAGAACCAAAGGAGAAAAATGTAGTGGATCAGACAACCCAAATCATGAAACTCTTTTTATTTTTTTTAAATTGTTTATAAAATCTTTGGAGGCTTTGGAACAAAGATTTATTGCTTTAAGAAAAAATAGAAGCAGGGATTAGGCAAAGTTTTGTACAGATGCTGTCTGCCACATCAACCACCATATGGGATTTTTCTAATTTCTAGACTAATAAAACCACAAAAACAGCTACAGTGCTAAATATGCCCTTAAACTTTTGCTAGTGGAAAAAGATAAAGTTTGACAGCAGTCTTGGCATTAATCATATGAATTATTTTTATAATATTAAAAAATGTATCCAAATAACTTGGTTACTAACTAAAATTGAGAATTTTGTGACTGAAATTAATCACAATTTGGGGTAGTTAAAGTTATTTTTTAAAGAGTTACATATTCAGCATGAGGAAATAATATAGTCAATTTTTGTTACTAAATGGACTTGAGTTCTGAAAGAAGATAATGAACTTTATTGATCATTGGGATGAATCTTAGAATCTAATTCATGAGAATTTTAGCAAACCACTCTTTGTAAGTTGGGTCATTCATGGGAATGGGACTCCACCTTGCCTGAGAAAAAAAGCAATTTATGCATTTCCGGTTTAGTTCTATGAATACTGTTTCCTTTATGTATTTCTGGACTTTATTCCCTATGATTTTTCTATAAATACATGTTAATGTCATGATAATGATTTCAACAATATTCCTTCTGTATCTTCTGAGGCATCTGTCTAATTGTTAGGCTAGTATGGTTGATGAAATTGATGCTTCTTTGCTCCTATTTTTAAAATTAATGCTCCACATTTCAAGATTTATAATTTCTTTCCGTGCCATTTTCTTAAAAGCAACCTCATCCAAATTTATAGTTCTCCATCTGTTGTGTTATGTTTATCCTTCTGACAAATTTGATACAATTGGTGAGGAGAATTATCAAATGTCATTAGTGATGATTTTGAAAATTTTTTTACTGGTCATCTCAAGGTATTCAAATTACAGAAGAGAGAAAATATTGAATTGTTCGTGTTTATTTCTTTTAGTATCTTCACTTTTTTTTTTTTTATGGTGAATCATCATAAGTCATGTTTTTATTTATATCTAAACTCAAGTACTATGTCAAAGGGAGGGGAAGATAGGTCTTATTCAAACATGTTGTGATCAATGACAAAAGAAAGTGATTCTGAATTATATTGATGATGTATATCTAATAATTCATATTCTTGACATGTAAAGATATGATTTGCTACACTTTGTTTGAAGCTTACTATTAGTCTCTTCGCTGCTTGAATATAAGATATCTCTTACTTGACCTTGAGTAGATTGTATCTTCATTATATAGGTAAAGAGATGAAACTTACAGGCACCCGTCTAACCTTTTAAGGTCAAGGGAAATACACATACACAGCTAAATTTTTACTTGGGGCTGTCCAAGTGTTAGCCAAAGCAAATATGCAATATTCTGTGCATTAGTTTTTTTTTCCGAATATCTCGGGCCATTTGGAAAGCGCTCATAAACCATTTACAAGAATTTCCATACCCTTGCAACTATTATGAGCCTGTTCCTACCCTGAGCATCTCTGTCCATTCCACAACCTAGATATCTGATAGAACATAATCTAACAATGGTAAATGTTCCATCTGGAAGGATTGAAAACCAAATTTTAGGAGCAAACCTGCATATGCAACCTATGTTCTTACCACATTTTGCCTGCTAACTGGATCATATTTATGGTTGTGGCATTGACATCTCACCTTAAAGGTCTTCAAATCAAGTTACAAATTTGCCTATTTTCTTGAATGATTGTTTTCCTACCTTTTCTGCCACTTTATATATAATGCATAAGCATTTGTTTTCTTTCTAAATAGATGATACCCATTCCTTCTGTAGGTTGAATTTGTGGGTGGGCCCATGTGTTGGAATACTCGCACATTTAGTGCATCTTCTGGTAAGAGTTAAAAAAATACCAAGGAGATGAGACCTTTTCTGTCTTGTGATGTGATATTTGAATTCAAATGGCTATTTTAATCTTTTACAGGTGGTGGAGCCTTTTGTAATGGACAAAAGATTCACGTTAGTCCGACTGATCAAGTAAATCACTAGTTACTCTGCAACTTTCTGTGAGTGGTTAATGTGAGCTGTTGAAAGATTTTCCTTTTTACTGCACTCATTTAACATTAAAAAAACACTTAAAACTTAGGAATTTATTGTTCATTTTTCTTCTTAAATCAGAAAAATCTCAGTATCCAGAAGCAAGGTGAATTTTTTTTCCTACATTTGACATTCTTCACTATTTATGAGATTATGCAATATGGTACTTCTTGTTGTGATTAAACCAACTGCAGACCTGCAATGAATCTGGAACATACCAAATTATATGAGTAAAGTTTCTTGTTATTTATCTCATTATACTTAGGTGTTGCTGCAAATTCAGTTTCTCTGTCTTGAATAATTTGCATTAAGCATCAGCAATTGTGAAAGTATGTTTGTCATACTGTTATCAAATGACCATGTTTATCATACCTGACATTTGCTGGGTAGCCAAGAATTACACTTTTATCTGCTACCTCTAGATTAAATTCCATGAGGACTAATCACAGTGATAGACATGTTCCAGCACGGGCGATAGTGCTCAATATCATAATTCTATGAATATCATGACTCATCCCTTGTTCCTTTGCTAAGATTTTTTTTTGAAGCTTGAAGCTTTGAATCCCTGTAATACCCAAGTTCATTAAGGCAATGGAGCCTTTCTTAAGGCAAGGCATTTTTTTTAGTAAAACATTAGGATGAATTTTCCTTTTTCTGTCTTTAAAACCAGGTTTTTAGGCTATCCCTTTTTCTGATGGCAAAAAGCGGCAGAAGATGAGCTGTGTATTTTGAATCCTTTCTAGCTCCTAATGTTGGTTGGATCTTCACCTTCATGAATTTGATACTTGTCACTGGTTGCTAGATCATGAAGAAAAATTGAAATTGAAATTTAAGACAAAACTAACCTTTCAGCTTCCTATTAGTAGTCCCTCCCCCTGTTTCTTCTTCTGTCCAATGGGAGAGAAACCTTCCCTCATCAATTTCATATCCAGCTTGAGATTGAGTTCTTCAAAAGATTCTGTTAAGGCTTGTGGATAGCTTATGCCTACTTTTAGCATATATATACTATTTTCTTTTCCAACAAAGAAATCTTCCTGCAGAAGGGAAAGGAATTAGTGCAAACATGATCTTTCTATTCTAAAAAGTTTCTAGATTGTATATTGTTTGTGGAAATTGTAATCTGCATTGGGGGTGAGCCATTGTTTTGCTTTCTTATTTTTTTTTCTTTTTGTCATCTTCTGATAACTAAGCAGACATAGTAGAAGAAGCATTATTTTAGATGTCCGTGAGGTGCCGAGGAAACTAGCGAATCTTTTGAAACTACACAATAAGTTCATGAACCAAGCAATAGTGGGGTTGAGAGACAAGTGGTAGTGTTTTAGGATCTGTTGGGTGGTGGCAATAGGACAAGCCTTAGCACAACAGTAAGCTCCATTATCTGGGTGTCATGGTTTGAAACACGGAAACAACATCTTCACATGTAGGGATAAGTTTGCATACATCTGACCCTTCCTGGACGTCACAGTGTCAAGTGCCTCGTGCATTGGGATGCTTTTTTTTGGATGTTGGCAACAACACAGGGCCAAAGCTTACTTTAGATAATACTTATGCACCTTTTCAAAGTAAATCCTTGGGGAACTAGAACAATAATTTGAAGCAACAGCAAGCATAGTTTGGGAGTCTTTTCTGAAAAGATTTGAGGAAAATATATGTCACAAACATGGGCCTTCACAGACATACAGGGAGGCAAATGTTTCCTCTAAGCAGCTGGACACAATGGGTTAAACTCGATATGGAAGTGCATCAGAAGCCGATAATTGACTTTATTGTCCTACTGAAAAACTCTTTTCAAAAAATGGAGCATCCAGTTTAATTGTCTGGAGCTCAAAATAGAATTTAGACATGAGTCTGTAACTGGACCTATCAGGTGACCTACTTAGTTTACTAAATATAACTATTGAAAGGAATGTCGGAGCTTAAATGCACCAATGGCGTAGAGGTAAGTCGTAATTTGCCTAGTCAAGGAGACATTTGTGATGTAGGGAAAAAGGAAAGTGCTTGATCAGTGTAATCAGATGAGAATCAATCTTTCAATTAGATTTCATACAACTTAGATACCATGTTCAATGTTGTAGAGGTGGGAGGCTCTGGAATTGATTAATCAATATGATCCTGCAGTTTTATCAAATATGCATGAAGAGTGAAATACCAAGCAGCTTGGTGGTCAGATTGCCAAGTTCAACATATTTGGGCTTGATGAAGTATCGATTGATAAGAATGGAGTAGTGAGGAACCATGATGTTAGGTTGAGCATCTCATACTTAGTAATGACCTGAGTAGATCATGCAGTGAAAATTTGAGCTTTATCACCTCTCAAGCTTTCCCTTGCTTTTTGCTGCATCTAATTCTAGAGGCCATCAATACATGTTACAATTTTTAATGATGATTCTCTAGATATATTTTGTCAAGAAGATTTTAATGCTATAATATTGTGAAGGTTGAAGCAGTGTTGCATCTTTTACAATGATATGTGATCGAGGCTATATCTAAATAAATTCTATTTCTTATATTAATAGGTATGAAAACAATATATGGCCTTATATCATTATGTAATTGATGTAGGTTAGGAACCCTATGGGAATCATTTGCCTGCACTAGATCAAAGTAACGCAGTGAAAATAGAACTAGAAAATAAAAACTAGAAGCAAGAAGATTGAACTAGAAGCTAGAACTAGAAGCAAGAGAATTAAAACTAGAAGATTAAATGCTAAAAGGTATTACTGGAGGGTCCTGCACCTTCTCTTTGTGTTGGACCTTCAACCTTGCACCTTTAGCCTTAACAGGGTCTTGACAGAAGATTCCCGACCTTGCACTAGTGTCTCCTCCTGAACCGGGCATTGACGCCACAAGTTCTTAAGCAACCTCTTACCATACAAGAATTGAGAAGAATCCTAAAAGAAAGCTTTATTAATATGTTCTATGATTCATTGATTCTGAGTACATGGCTGGGGTATTTACATGATAGATCTCCTAAAGGTAATAAGCTTTTCCCAATTCCCATAAGATACAGTTACCTAAAAGAAAGTAAAGAGACATAATGCCAAAAAATGATAGAAATAATTCCCTACATCCTTTTGGATTTCTAACTCATCCAACAGAACTTGCAGAAGCAAGATAATTCCGGTAGAAATAAAATAAAAATTGTCCTTAAGTTAATAGGCCACGAAATGGTATTTTCGCAAAAATCTGGAACTTTGGCAGCATTGGCATTGTCTTCGATAAATCAGCCATTTTCCTCACCCGACCTTTGTTTTAGACGTTTAGGCGATTCAAGAAATCTTACTCGATGATAGACATGGTGAGAATGATTTTTCTGAAAATTTTGACTATGCTGAGGCAAGTGAAGCTTCCTTTTGGACCGATGGGCACTGGAATGCTTTTCTAAATGTAGCTATATATAAACTTCCAAATTTAAGATTATTGGATGCCTGAGAGTCAAGTGACACTTTGGATTCTTGCTTGAAGTGCTTATCAATCTCGTGATCTTCCAAAGTGTGTCCATCTCACCAATAGATCCTTGCATGGATCTCAAGCTTTTTCCTACATAGTTTTCAATGTAGTCATGCTATCCTCTTGAGTTTTATTGGGCTTCCATCTAATGTCTAGAGGCTTCTTTTTGGATGCATAGACTCCTGGTTCAAGCATGTGGCAGACATAGTCTCAAGTCTTTCAACTGCACAGTAACAGTAGCATTTCTTATAGATACATGGCGTCTAGGAAGTTGGCTTCAAGTTGGCTTCATATATTTTTTGCAGTTACTGCATTTAGAAAAACTGCTTTGTCCATAATGGTGATGCCGATTCTTTATGAATTTTGCCTCGTAATGGCTTTTTTTCAATCTAGAAAGTAAATTTGAGAAGTGGTGCTGCCAATTTGTTTTGCCACTATTTTGCCTAAAATCGACATATTATAGCTTTTGATAATATTTAGTCTGGTTGGCAATCATTTGATCCAGCAATAGATATGGTAGTAATAGATACTTCTAATGGAACTGCTAATTAGACTTTCAACTCTCAAGAGATATGAAAAACATTATAATCTTGAGCTAAATGACATTGAAGTGAATTCCCTTGACAAAAGCCTTACAAGATATGTGGTGTTTCCCAAGAATCTTTAATTCATTAGGATGAGAGTGTCAAGCTTCAAAAAGGTCAAGGTTTTATGTATCAGATGATACTAGTTTGTACTTGGTAGACCATAAGGTACCATAGTATAGGAAACCAGTATGATATAGATATGGTTTGTTGTACAGGATTGTACCATTCTGTATTGGGTATATACTGTGCCATACCGTATTGGTAGCAAAGCGATACTCGGTGCAGGAGGGGCATGCCAAGTGTTGGAACCACAAATTGCCCTATACGAACACTAAAGGCTATTAGCATGGCACCAATATGGGTATCAAATCCAATGCTACAAACTATGGGCGCAAGGGCTTGATATGATGTCGTACCAACACCTGGTATAGGATTTTAGGTGCTATTGCAACTTACCACTTTTACCTGTCTCGGTAGGGTGGTGTACTGTGCTGTGCAATACTATACTAGTAAGGGACCGACTTGAGACCCAGTACCAATATGTAAAAACTTGACAAAGATGCGAGTGCACAGACATGTATGAGGAAAACAATGCCACCACAAAGGAACAACTTGAAGACATGATAAGAAAAAGGGAAATCAGGTGACAATAATATTCTTGTGAGGTTTCACAAATGCCTTAAATGATTTAGATCAAGTCAGATATGGAGAGATTCTATAGAAAATAATGTGAATCAACGAATATTGCTTTGATACAACCTGCACCATAAAAAATTCAGAAGTTATAAATTACCAGTTATCATGGTCATGGGAAAACAAATAGCATTTTCTTTCAACAAAATAATTATATGCATTCTTTAAATCCAAAAGTTTACATGTCACTTCTTCCACTCTTTTGCTCCCTATCATGAGATGGCCAAACTCATTATCTAGGTGGAACGTTCGCTCTTGGTAACTGGATTTGGATATGAACATGATGATGCATGGGCAACCAACATGAATTTATTCAAGGAATTTACTGACATTAGCAGGGTAAGTGGATCTTAACCATTGTCCTGAAGAGGATACTATCATATATTTATTTCACTTTGTCCTGATTTTTGGATGGCATGCGAAGGGTGTGAGAAGACTTGGTGCTGCTTCTGTTGATATGTCTCATGTTGCTCTCGGTATTGTGGAAGCCTACTGGGAATATCGTCTTAAGCCATGGGACATGGCTGCTGGTGTCCTGGTAAACTTCTCTCTCTGAAGATATGTAGAAGACTAACTAAATACCTTATATGTTGATTATAGCATGATACATATTTCAGATCTTGCTTTCCTCCTATGTCCTGCTCTTTGTCATGCAAATTACATCAGTAGTGATGATTATAACATGAGTAGTCTAGCCTATTTGGAGCTGCTTTATGATTTCTGTTACAGAGTCTGTGCATATTGGAATAGATGGCATACTTATTAATGAGACCATATTTGTTTCCATTGGTGACCAGCCTTCTAGGACTATTGCCCTAAAACAATCTTTCCTTCTTTTACAACTGGCTTGTAATTGGATTGACAATGTCGTCTTTTGGCATGTAATAATTACTTTCATCTAGTTCACACTTCTGAAACAAACATTTTTAAGGAATATAACTCTGGAAAGACTTCTGAGAGATGAGACCTGATCCAAAACATCTCTTTAATTCTCATTCTGGTTTTGAGCTCTTGAATGTAGGCAGATTATATTTTGTATTAATCATCATACTTGAGCTTATAGAGGTCTTTTCACACAATTTTGAGGTTAAAAGGAAACATAAATAGAATGGATAAGATTCTCTGATAGTGGGAGACAGTGGCCCAACATATTTGGGTAAATAAGTCCCTCAATGTTGTTATCAAAAATAAAAAGAAAAGAAAAACATCACACACACATTATGTTCATGTACACTATATATATGACAATGATCTCTGAAACTTGCTTGTGCTTAAATTGAATCATAGATCAAGAAGTTCCAGTAGGAGTTGGAATGGTGAAGTGTTGTGCTTTTGTTTTAGATAGTTTGCTGAACAGGAGAATGTACCAATAAAATAATAACAGTTGTGGCATTATCTCGTGCTTCCTCCAAACCAAATTATTCACAATTTTTTTGTTGATACTTCAGCTGTTACTATTCCTTGTTGAGAGGAAGCTAACTTATCTTAATAACTGTCTAAGTGGGCTTCAATAGTGTTAGAAGTGTATATATAAGATTGTGCAGTATGTCTTGTGCATACTGTAGGTCTTTCTATTTGTATTGTTGCATCATGCTAACCTCCCTAGCAGCCAGTGCACAATTGATATGCTATGTCATTAATTTACATAAGATTGTTCTATTAGATTGTAACAAATTGAAAAAAAAGCAAGCTGGAATAATTAGCAAAGAAGAGATTGCATAAAACAATTGTTCTTTGTTTTGAATAATGCATTCTGGGTCTTTGTGACTCCAGTTCTGTCAGTTTGTTTCCTTTTAAAATTCCTACAATTTGTTAAAATGAATTCTGACAAGCCATTAAGACTTGCATTGAGACCATACTGCTAACACATAACACCTGACCATCCAAGCGATCTGATTCTTCAGTGCATTTGATATATTGATTATTTTTATTTTTATTGTTGAGGTGGGGGGATCCTATCTCAACAATTACGATCCTTTTTTCCTGACATAAATAACATGTCAATCATCACCTGCATGGTAGTTCCTCTGAATTCATTTATCCTCTTAGCCTCGAAAGTTTGGTTGGATGAAATTTCTTTGTTAGATGAGTTAACTCCTATCCCGTATAAAGCAGAATCAAAAAAAAAGGAAAAGAACATTTAGAAGGGAAAGGTTATAGTCATGGAGGGACTTGTCGCTGCATCCACTTGCCTGACATCAGGGCATGTTTTCTATTCGTTTTTTAGCAGTAAATAAATTAAATCATAAAATATAAATACATGCTTAATTTCTGTATTGCACATTCCCCTGCTTAGTCTCATAAATAAAATTGCTACACTCTAGGGAACAGTATTATTACATGATATTTCAGACAATCCATCTTCCAGCGAACCACCAGGGATGTAGTCTTAGCAAATAATCAGTCACTTCCTTCACACTGAAGGTGAGAGACTCTGAAGAAGCACAACCATTCTAAATTTGAGAAAGAATTGCTTGAACATCCAAGGTTGGCTTAAACTTTTTCTAAATCCATCCAACACAAATTTATGGATCCATCTCCAACCAAAGGTTAAGATTATGCTCCCAAGTTTGGACAGTGTGCTTGAAAAAAAAAATTCTGATACTGCCGCTGTGCATGTTTTCGTCAATGAAAAAAAAAAAAATCTAAAATTCTCATTACAGCCCTTTCTGGGCTATCTTGACTCGTATCTTCAACAGATTACAGGTTTTGGTGATTCAATGTATGAAAAAAAAGGCATATTTGATAAATATGTACTGGCTAGTCTGGTCAAATTTTACAAGTAGCTCTGTAGACACCAATAAAAGAGCAGATGCCGAACT
Organism: Phoenix dactylifera; assembly: GCF_051530095.1. NCBI lineage: Eukaryota > Viridiplantae > Streptophyta > Magnoliopsida > Arecales > Arecaceae > Phoenix > Phoenix dactylifera. The sequence continues at coordinate 2,239,528 of NC_143201.1, forward strand.
AACAGAGGAACAAGAAAAACCAGGTGGTGGTAGGCGACTTAATAAACTGTGTGTGGTAGGCGTCACAACCTTGTTTGTACCTAAAGCTTCATTCACACTGAAATAAATCTAGAAGTGAACCCTACTTTTAACAACTGATTCAACTTATAACTCTGTTTAAAGCATTGTAGGATGAAAAATTGGATTTTATGTGGTTATCTTTTAATAATTTTCTGAAATCACCTGATAGCTTACCTACTATGATGTGATTTATCACTACCCGTGCTCCCCCCCAAACAACAACAAAAAAAAATCCACAAGGGGAGGGGGCGCGAGTTAAAAAGTGAATTCTGATACTCGAGTATGCAAGAACAAAATCCTGATTTTGCTGATTAAGCAAGGAGATGATATAGGTGGAATTGTGTTCCTCCCCCCCCTCCCCCTTCCCTTCCTTTCGTACTTTTCGGTAAGTCCGTCCCAAGACCTTTTCTTTGGTTTCTTTTTTTTATTTGAACTGCCAGAGTTTTATCTTTATTTGAATATGTTGCCCTTTTTCTTGAGCAGATAGTTGAAGAAGCTGGTGGGGTTGTCACACGCATGGATGGTGGAAAGTTCACAGTCTTTGATCGATCTGTTCTGGTGTCCAATGGTCTTGTTCATGATAAGGTTAATTCTGCCATCATATCCCTTGAACTATGGAAAGATGCATTATGAAACTGTAAACTTGTTAAGTCCTTATGCATATTCCTTTTTGCTTATTTGTTTGGGGCTAATGTAGAAAGCATTAGCAGCTACAAAGTTCACTTTTCTTATAGGCCTTGACTAATTTTCCTAGTTCTGGATGTACATACTACCAGTCATCAACATTCACCCAAATTCTCTATTCTTTGTCGAAGCATTACAGTTTATGAAACTTATTGATATTGGGCAGTTATAGGGACATTCGTAACCTTCATATGCCTTTCTTTGCCTCCTCTTTAGTGAACTGGGAGATCCACTTTGAATGTCAAAGCTCACTAGCACATTCTCACACTTGATGCTTTTAGTCTTGCAGAATTTATGCTTACTATTTGTGCATTTCTGTGCAGCTCCTGGAGAAGATAGGTCCTGCAACTGAAGAATTGAAAAGGAAAGGAATTGATTTCTCCTTATGGTTTAAGCCAGAAGATTATGCTACAGATTTTTGAGTTTGATATTGTCTGTGAGGCTTAGGTACAATGGCTAGCATGATCTTGTTGATTCAGCCTTCATATAGTTTTAAAGTGAAAATATGTTCATAAATATCTCATCATATTCAGCTTCCGAAGAGTTCATGGATCAAACTAGACCTGTTTCTACCTTGAGTGTAGTATAAACCTATATTTTTATATCAGGGCTGTTAATAAAGCGCGAGCCTTCCAGCCTAGGAACTGGGTTTTGCTTTCAGTGTTCATAGTTTGCTATATAATCAAGTTTAATTGTCTCTTTTTTTTTTCTGTCAAAAGAAAGGGGGGAAGGCAAAAGAGTTACCAGCTAACCACTGATCTGATTTGGATTACCAGTGAAATTGCAATTACTCGTGTAGATAATCTTGGTATACAGATGATTTGGATCCAACTTGAACATCAGAACTATTACAGTGGACTTGGTTTTCGGCTGACAACCACTGATCTGATTCCAGGGTGCCTTGGGTTATTTTCAAGGGGTTAAGCAATTTGTTGCCCACTTGTACTCAACTCGTATCTTATATGCACCCTCAGGCGATTCTAATAACATAGACATTTTTTTGTATTAATACTTTCATGTGTAAGTATATTGTAGTTGTATGAGCTATAGAGTTCATATATCTTGATTGCAGCATCACCAAATTGAATCTCTAACAAACATGAAACATGTGTCTCCTGACCCTTTCCTGCCTGGCTGAATTTATGTTCATATAAGCTAGGTCTATTTATGTTCATGTTGAGGTACGAGGTGGATTTGGTTAGGGTTTGGTTAGGCGCCAAGAACTCGTATTTTTCCTATTTATTAGGCCTATTTATGCCCTGGCCAAGAACTGGTGTTTTGCTTTGAGTGTCTAATTGTTGCAGCAGTTTAGCTTTCCATGCGGAATTCAAAGAACTCATCCTACCTAACCTCGTGTCATTTGGCAATAACTTTCAAGAACAAATAGTTTTGACGTAAATTCTTTTTAACAGTGGGAGTTTTGATCGCCTGTAATTTACAAACCCAAACCGGCCTATTTGAATGGATGGGTCAAACAAAAAATCCCTATTAAAAGGAATGCAAAAAGGAAACCTAATTGTTTAGATATCCTCAGCATTTTATGGTTGCACATATTTTTAGTCAAATAATATTTAGAAATATTATTTGTAATAACTTAGAATCTCATTAAAAAAAATCCAAAAAGTATTATTTTTTAAACCTTCTTGATGCATTACCGATGTAGGACCTAACATATGCCCACATGTGTAGGACTAAACATATGCCCACACGATTCCTTACACATCCCCTCTATCCCTTTTTAAACCTAGCATTCATGCCAATTTAAGAGTCCAAATTTAATTAAATCCAATCACAAATACTATAATTGGCTTGCGGTGAACCCTCAAAAGCCCCATCCAAATAGCCAATAGCCCATTCTATCATGCTTCTAGTCCACATAGGCTATAGATTTGGTCCGCCTGATGCCAGTTTTGATGTGCCCCTAGCCCATAACTCAGATCGGCTACATGACATGGATGCATGTTCTTTAGGACAAGACTCGAGAGAATACGCAAGACTTATTTATTGAAATACAACATCAATGTTACTAGACAATAGTAATTCTCATTTCATGACAAGATAAAGAAATCTCATCATTGGCAAATAATAAAAGTTGTCCAATTATAAATCTCAGTTATCTAACTGAATGGTATCAAAATGCTCTAACTATTCATCCTCCCACTAGTAATCCTAAAATATAGGGAAGTACCAAGTATCTTACAACTATGAAAAGAAAAGTGACAAAATGGTATGAGCCAGCTCAGTTAAAATCCTCTCCATCCATGCATCAACATAAATAATTTAAGGGTAGAAAATAGCAAATAATCAATATTAGAATAGATACAAATATCATGAAATCACATACCATCTATCTAACATTGTTCAAACAAACTAATGTACACATATATGCATCATATATTATCAAATGACCTTTCTATTTAAAACTAATGGATCATATATCATCAAAATAATTGTTTTATTCAATGGTCATATATCAAATAATCACTTATCTGTTATTTTCTAACTAGCAGGATCTAAATCTAATACCAGTTATCTTTTCAGCTTTGGGTTATTTACAATCATGCTTTAGCCCATGATTGGCAATTAATAGTAGATGCTTCTGTTGGTCGTGGCAAACTATAATGCCACATTTCAGCCCGTAACTGGCAAAACATACTACCATGCTTCAGCTCATAGTGGCAAATTATAGTATTATGCTTTAGCCCATGACTGAAAATCCATAGTACCACACTTCAGCCCATGACTGATAATCCATAGTGTTAGGGATGAAAATGGATTGGACAATATCCGTCTGGATCTATTTTCATATCCGAATCTATTTGTATATCGATAGAAATTTGAGCATCCGTCTAATATCTATGTCTGTTAAAGAAAATATATATATAAGGAGAATTTGTTACAACTTTAGATCCCACTCACACCGAAGTGGGGTGCTTCCGGGGAGATCGACCAAGCTTACTCATAATCTCAGGTAGAGGAGTGAAATCTTCCACAAACCCCATCCGCTACTTGGATCCGGGTCGGGCCCCCATACATATATATATATATATATATATATATGGATATACAAATAGCCGATCTATATCCGAATATCCGATTCTTTTTGTTATCTTATTTAATTTTACATAGCATTTATGAACTTGTAAGAGAAATAAATGATCACATCCACATGCTATATAGTAACTTGATTTATCATCTACTTAGTAATATTTTTAATTTTATGATCATAAAGTTTAATTATCTGACTTATATCCGTATTTATATCCATACTTTTGGTATTCGATTCATATCCATATCTATTCAAAATAAATAGTAATATAAATTTTATATTCGACTAACATCCGTATCTATATTTGTACTTGTCAAATAAAACAAACATGGATATGGATATACTAGTACAGTAGTACCCGATTCGATTACATCCGTACATATAGTGTCATGCTTGAGTCTTGATTGACAATCTATAGTACCATTCTTCTACCCATGGTACACCTTACATATCTAATTAATTTAAAATCAATATTTTATATAATCAAAAAACTAACTCACCTCACAATACTAATTTAATTAATTATTTAATAATTTTGTAATTTTTGAATTTTGATGCTCACACTACCTCTAATCCTATATTTTTTCCCATCCTGTCTAATCCAATACTAATTACCAAAATTAAATATTTTTCAAGAGTTAGGGTTTTACCTCAATTTAAGGTTATGAGATGTAAAATGTGTTTGGGGATATTTAAATAAAAGTTCAATTTGAATGAGATTGTACCTTGATCCATTTGATCAAATAACCACTTATTTTATGATGACTTAAAATTGGAGACAATTTACAAGGTATTTGCTTTTATACTCAATGAATAATTTAATTTCAAGTCATGTATAGATGCCCATGGAGCTTGGTACATTATATATGAACAAGTGGTCATATATCATTAGCTCCATACACTAACTATTTTGGACATAAGCCTATTTTCATGTCTGCTTGTTTCAGTCACTTCATCTTCGCTCTCTCTTTTACGTCATTATTCAATAAGAAAATGTAACAAAAAAGCCTAAGTGCAGTCATTATTGGACATAATTTTAAAATGTCTTAATCTTACATCATAACAAATAGTGTTGCCCCGGTGATCAATGCTAGTAATATTTTATAAAATAAAGTTTACCGAATATAAAATATAGAATTTCCTGCATATGCACTAAAATCTTTTATTTTCATATTAATGTCATTTTTTTTTGTAGATTGACATGTTATGTCCCTTAGACATTTTGTGAGGGGCAGTCCATTGACTAGCCTGCACTTGACTTAGGCTAGTGGGCTGGCTCGAAAAGGCCAGGCGCAAGGCCACTGTGCCCTGTGTCATAATGCAGGCAGAGAAAAAGACTCGAAGATATATGAGAATCCAGAACTAAATCAACATAAAAAATTATCCGAGGTATCCAACAACCTAGACTCTCTACGGCTCCACTATAGGGTCCATCATTATATATTAATCTAGGACTACCAATTTGTTTCAGATCCAACTAGGAGAGAAAATAGCAAGAGAAGGAAAAAAAAAAGAGAAACTAAAGTATAAGATCTCGTTGGGCTTCTTTCTGTCCGGAAGATTGTAGCTCCATACAAAACCAGGGCTTGCCTATGAAAATAGATTCGCATAGGAGGATATGGCCAACTAGATAACAACGCCTAATTGTTTGAATTAGTCACTACAGTATAACTCAATTCATCTGATAAAGAAACATATATTGAATCAAGATAATAGATCAGGGTTATCAATTATAGGTCCAATGGTGGCTAATAATAGTTGGGCGTAGGACGGATAAGAGTCGACTAGGTAGCAGCGTCCGACGATCCGAGTCGATCCGCTCTTGCCAATCAAGCCAGATAAATCATGAAACGAGAATCAGACCACGATACATGTTACACAAGAGAGATTCATGATAATAGAGTCCAACGATGCTTAACGATGGTCGGAGTAAGGTTAGCACAATGGGTGGTTGCAGCGATACTGGTCCAGAACACTGTACTGGGGTACTGGGGTCAGCCCGGATCAACAATGAGAACATTAGGATCCTCCTACTAAGTCCATAGAACCATGCGAAGAGAAAGAAACAAAAGAGAGAAACTAAAAGAGATAGAAGAGGGAAAGAGAGAGAGAGGAGAGAGAAAGAAGATAGAGGGCTCTATTTTTTTCTCCAAAATAGGAAAGAGCTCGATCTCACCCTCTTCTTCTTGGATCAGGGCGATGGTGGCCCAAGGTGGTCGAGCTCCGGCGATGGCAGCCTTCAGCCGCAGCACCGCCGGCGATGGTGGTCGGCCGACGCGAAGAAGGGAAGAAAAGAGGAAGAAGATCATCAAAGAACCATTCAACCTGCCTAAACCATGGCTATCTTCATAACCCATAGCCACATGATCATAGAAGTCCCTAGGGCCAGAACAGTTCGTGTTTTGTATTTTGATTTTTTAGGATGCGTAAATAAAAAAGAAAGAAATTTTTATCATAACTACCATAGTTAACTCAAATCCAGGATATATTTGCTTTGATTTTTTATGTTAACCAATAAGCAAATATAAATAAATTAATGATTTAAGATGGAAAACAAGAAAATGTTAAGGACTAATATGCAAGAGGTTGTCATATTGTTGACGGATAAAATGGCCTGTGCAGTTACCGTATATATATATATATTTTGGTACAATACTGTAGAGTTTCATTTGCAATAAACTGCATAAATTGCGGGATTCTAAATTTCTAATGAAGTTGAGTCTAACTGAAATTAGTTATCCGAGTCCAAAACGGTTCTCCTGGGGTCCACTCTCCTTCTTCCGTACTCCGTTCTTCCCCCCACTCCGCGCCGCGCGCGAGTACCCGCCTCTCTCCGTCCTTCTCTATTCCTCTCTCTCTCTCAAACCTTTGTATATAAGCGGAAGATTCGATATTTCATCGTAGGAGCAATAGCGCCATTAGAGACTTCTCGAGCTCACGAAGGCCTCTCCCTCCCTCCAACCCCACTCCCAGCCCCCACCCCCCCTCCCCCAATACACATACAACGTATTTTCTTTCACTGGACTATATTCGTAATTCTTTTTTTTTCTGAATTTTTCACCGGAATATGGGTTTTGGTGTATTTTCTTTGACCTGTGATTAACCAATCACTTCTCTCTTTTTTTCCTTTTTGAATTTTAAATCATATCAATCCTTTTTGTTTTCCTTTTCAAATTTTAAATCATATTTTTATGAGGTCTTTGATGGAATGGCTGAAAGATTGGCATTCAGTTGATTTTTTTAAGATTCGATTAATTTATGCACTGTAGATTTTTTCTTTTTAATCTCCTGAGTTCTTGTTCAGTTTGGTAACGCCGGCAAAACAATGGGTAGAAGAAAAGCGGAAAGAGAGATCAGAGAGACTAGAGAGATGACAGAGACACGAGAGAGAAGTGTGACTTTTGAAGATGTAAACTGGGTAAGAAAATCTTTTCACTCATCTTAACGACCTTTTTCCTGTTTTCTCTGTTTTCCTTAATTTCCCCCCCCTTTTTTTTTGCGAATTCTTGCAAGAATTGCTTCCCTTCTACTTAATAGCTACGATGACGTCAAACTTGGTGCATAAATCTTATGATACCAAGTTGTTGGAAACTTGGTATAGTAATTTTAGTAGTTTCTGAGTAATGAATTTTGCTTTTGTTTCATAGTTATTATCCAGTTTTGACTCTTGCTGTTACAGAAGAGCAGGTGGTCCCAGAGTCTGCAACTGAAGAATTTAGTGATATGGTAGATGACCTAATCTCTTGATTGGTAATTGGGGATTTGTTCAATGAATTGATATCTTTTGATTTAATGTGGGCATGTAAAACCGTAACGACCAATGACCACTTCCTCTGTTTGAACTGGGATGAAGTATCATTAGTCTTTAGTCCTGATTGTTGTTATTCTCTCAATCTAAACTAAAGAAATTTAGAGGTAGGACAAGGAAAAAATATAAATGCGAGTAAATTGAACAAACTTTCAGTTGGCCCGTGGGGATTCAGAAGAATAGTGAATAAGTTGATTTTTGTAAGTGTTACATGTAAAGACCGAAAATTGGGCCCGTTCGTGGGCCCAATGAACTGAAGTCGGCAACCATTGCCGACTTCAGTCTGTTCATCGTGGTCTTCCCACGATGAACACGCCGGCCAAACGGCCAGCGAAACCCCCGCAAGCCCCCCGCTCTTTCCTCTTCCCTCTTCCCCTCTCTCCCTCTCCCTCTCTCCCTCTCTCTCTCCCTTTCTCTTTTCTCTGAGAGCCCATCCCTTTCTCTTCATTTTCCCCTCTTCTAGAGACGGTCGCCGGAGCCGTAGGCGTCGCCGGAGCCGCCATCGCCGCCGGGGAACCACTCGTCGACGACCGGAGGTGAGGAAAACAACCTATCTATTTGTTCTATGAATTTAAGGGGAGAGAAAAGATGGGGAGCCATTCGGTTTTACCTTCCCCTGTTTCGGGAAAGATTTGGTGAATTTTGGCCGGCCGACGGTGGCCGGTCGGGGTCAATCCGGCGGAAATGAGTTCGGCCGGAGGTGGGTGAACGGGGGCCGAGCTTCCAGCCCCGGTCTCCCTCTCTTTCCTCCCTTTTCTTCCTCTCTCTCTCTCTCCTTCTTCTCTTCTTCTTCCCTTCCGCCGCCTGTGACAGCATCGTGGCCGGCGGCGGCTGGCCGAGCGCCGCCGCCGAGGGCCACGGTCGGCCACCGAGGGCCGACCGGAACCACCAGCCACCCCCCCCCCCCCCCTTCTTCCTTTCCCTCTTCTTCTTCTTCTTTTTCTTCTTCTCTTCCTTCTTCTTCTTCTCTTTCTTCTTCTTCTTCTTTCTTCGGTCTGGGTGTTTTTCCTTGCTTTGAAATCCGTGCCTTAATGGTGAACCAGACTTTGAACCGGGTCTAAACTGTGAACCGGTTCCACCTATTCCGTGAATGGGTTCTGATTAGGGTCTGAATCTGAGTCAAGAATTTGGGTTGGAAAATCTGTGTTGGGCTGAGTTGAACCAAATTGGATCTGTGGGCTGGGTTGGTTTGGGCCCGAGATCTGATCTGGGCCTGTAATCTGGTTTGGTTCAATTGGGCCCAATCTGTTTTGGGCCACAATCGGCTGTGAGTTTAAAGGGTTCTGATTTTGGGTTTTAGTTTACTTGTTCTTAGGGTCTAAGTCTGATATTAGGGGCTCATTTTAGGGATCTATGAACTTAAGGGTTTAAGGGATTAGAAATAGTTTAAATTATGTTTCTTAGTTAATTAAATAATTAATGTTTGTGTTTTAATCAGGGGTTCGTGATATTTGTGGCAGGAATTTTTAAGCGAACCCAGGTAGGTGGCCTATTGCTTTAAAGTAGAATTTTAACATGTATCTTGCATATGTTGGTGTTATGTTTTATTATTGGCAATATGTGTTAGAATTAGAATTAAATATTTAATTTCATAAACTGTTATGTGCTTTATTATTGGGAGCATAATCATGAATTTGATTTGGAAATTTACGATGTGGAAAATTTATTTATTGATTTTTAAAGACCGCGTGACTATAGTCTAGACCCCGCCAATGGGATGATACGTTGGTCCTGTCGACTTGTACTGAGGAACTGGTTCCGACACCGCGACCACCGGTGATAGAATAGTGGCGGCACAGGGGTGCGTTTTGCTCTTCGGAGCGGCTCAGTGGAGCGTGAGTTTGGCACCAGGGGGTGCGGCACAGTGGTGCGTTGGCTCAGTGGAGCGTGAGTTTGGCACCAGGGGGTGCGGCACAGTGGTGCGTTGGCTCAGTGGAGCGGCTCTTCGGAGAGTTGTATTGGCACTTCGGTGTAACCATGCCACTGGGTGATGTGGCCGTAGTCATGCGGTTGAGTTATTTTGAGTCTCGGATCGGGTTTACAGATTATGGTGTGGATTTTTGGATTTATGAGTTTAGCTGCTTTTATATGCATTATGACATGTTTTATGATGACTTTATTGCATGATGTCGCCTACTGAGCTGTTAGCTCACTCCTACTATTTACATTTTTTCAGGTGATGACATGTGATTATGGGGATTACGGGATGGAGTGATCATGATGTAGTTAGCTAGTAGATATGGATTTTCTTTTGTCTTATGTATATATATGGACATTTGATATGAAAACTGGAATTTATCTTTAATTAGTTATTGATGGTTGATCTGATTTATCTGCCTTGCGTGCCTGCGGGGTCCGCCCTGCAGGTGCGCGGCGTCTGCTCGCGCCCCGGGCCCCGGGTTCGGGGCGTGACATTACATTGCTTGATATTTCTCTGCTAGTTGTCTGTTTCATGCGTACTCCAAGAAAATCATATTTCCATGTTTTGTTTCTTATCAAATAATATTATGGTTTCTATACCATGATGACTCAAAAAGTTCTTTTTTTTTTAAGGAAAAAGGTCAAAAACTTTGGAAGAGATGACCATGTGGTATTATATAAACTAGTACTTGGCACGAGCAATGCACATCCTTCATTTAAAAGGGAAACATTACGTGAAGCGCTGTGATACTGTGAGATACGGGCTGAAGTCGGCAGCGCCAGCCGACTTCAGCCCCATTCTTCTTTTGGGAAGAGCCGGAGCAGAGGATCGCGATGGCGATCCTCTCCGGTTCCTCCGGGGACAAACGGGGCAAGGGCGCCGCGGGTATCCCGCGGCACCCCCCCTCCGGTCAATCCGGGGCCAACCGCGGCCGCGGATTTCGCTCGACCGCCGCGAAAATCGATTTTCGCGGCGGAGAGCCGTTACGAGGGGGGGTTGATAAAAACCCCCCATTTTCTACTCAATCGGTCACCTCCGAGCCCCCTTTTCCTCCTCCTCCTCCCTCCTTCCCTCCTCCTCTCCTTGGTGACCGGCGTGCCCTCCCGTCCGATCAACCGTCCGAAGCCCCTTCGTGGGCCATCCCCTGTTCCAAGATTTGTTTTGGCTGTCGGAAAGCCCCACCGCCGTCGCCGCCACTTGACCACCGGACTGAGCCCCCTGCGGCCGGGATCCGCCGCCTCCGTCGACCGCCGGTAAGCCCCTTCCTTGGCTCTTCGTTCCATTGCCATTTATCCTTGATTTTTCCCTTTGTTTTGGCCCCAAACCGAGACCATGCTCGGTTGTCTTCATGCCCGTCGTCGCAGCGACCGCCGGCCGCCGCTGCGGTCGGCTGGCCGTCGACCGGGCGACTCAAAAAGTTCTTGGCACGAGCAATGCACATCCTTCATTTAAAAGGGAAACATTACATGAAGCGCTGTGATACTGTAAGATACGGGCTGAAGTCGGCAGCGCCAGCCGACTTCAGCCCCATTCTTCTTTTGGGAAGAGCCAGAGCAGAGGATCGCGATGGCGATCCTCTCCGGTTCCTCCGGGGACAAACGGGGCAAGGGCGCCGCGGGATACCCCTCCGGTCAATCCGGGGCCAACCGCGGCCGCGGATTTCGCTTGACCGCCGCGATTTTCGCGGCGGAGAGCCGTTACGAGGGGGGGTTGATAAAAACCCCCCATTTTCTACTCAATCGGTCACCTCCGAGCCCCCTTTTCCTCCTCCTCCTCCCTCCTTCCCTCCTCCTCTCCTTGGTGACCGGCGTGCCCTCCCGTCCGATCAACCGTCCGAAGCCCCTTCGTGGGCCATCCCCTGTTCCAAGATTTGTTTTGGCTGTCGGAAAGCCCCACCGCCGTCGCCGCCACTTGACCACCGGACTGAGCCCCCTGCGGCCGGGATCCGCCGCCTCCGTCGACCGCCGGTAAGCCCCTTCCTTGGCTCTTCGTTCCATTGCCATTTATCCTTGATTTTTCCCTTTGTTTTGGCCCCAAACCGAGACCATGCTCGGTTGTCTTCATGCCCGTCGCCGCAGCGACCGTCGGCCGCCGCTGCGGTCGGCTGGCCGTCGACCGGGCGACTCAAAAAGTTCTTGGCACGAGCAATGCACATCCTTCATTTAAAAGGGAAACATTACGTGAAGCGCTGTGATACTGTGAGATACGGGCTGAAGTCGGCAGCGCCAGCCGACTTCAGCCCCATTCTTCTTTTGGGAAGAGCCGGAGCAGAGGATCGCGATGGCGATCCTCTTCGGTTCCTCCGGGGACAAACGGGGCAAGGGCGCCGCGGGTATCCCGCGGCACCCCCCCTCCGGTCAATCCGGGGCCAACCGCGGCCGCGGATTTCGCTCGACCGCCGCGATTTTCGCGGCGGAGAGCCGTTACGAGGGGGGTTTGATAAAAACCCCCCATTTTCTACTCAATCGGTCACCTCCGAGCCCCCTTTTCCTCCTCCTCCTCCCTCCTTCCCTCCTCCTCTCCTTGGTGACCGGCGTGCCCTCCCGTCCGATCAACCGTCCGAAGCCCCTTCGTGGGCCATCCCCTGTTCCAAGATTTGTTTTGGCTGTCGGAAAGCCCCACCGCCGTCGCCGCCACTTGACCACCGGACTGAGCCCCCTGCGGCCGGGATCCGCCGCCTCCGTCGACCGCCGGTAAGCCCCTTCCTTGGCTCTTCGTTCCATTGCCATTTATCCTTGATTTTTTCCTTTGTTTTGGCCCCAAACCGAGACCATGCTCGGTTGTCTTCATGCCCGTCGCCGCAGCGACCGCCGGCCGCCGCTGCGGTCGGCTGGCCGTCGACCGGGCGACTCAAAAAGTTCTTGGCACGAGCAATGCACATCCTTCATTTAAAAGGGAAACATTACGTGAAGCGCTGTGATACTGTGAGATACGGGCTGAAGTCGGCAGCGCCAGCCGACTTCAGCCCCATTCTTGTTTTGGGAAGAGCCGGAGCAGAGGATCGCGATGGCGATCCTCTTCGGTTCCTCCGGGGACAAACGGGGCTAGGGCGCCGCGGGTATCCCGCGGCACCCCCCCTCCGGTCAATCCGGGGCCAACCGCGGCCGCGGATTTCGCTCGACCGCCGCGATTTTCGCGGCGGAGAGCCGTTACGAGGGGGGGTTGATAAAAACCCCCCATTTTCTACTCAATCGGTCACCTCCGAGCCCCCTTTTCCTCCTCCTCCTCCCTCCTTCCCTCCTCCTCTCCTTGGTGACCGGCGTGCCCTCCCGTCCGATCAACCGTCCGAAGCCCCTTCGTGGGCCATCCCCTGTTCCAAGATTTGTTTTGGCTGTCGGAAAGCCCCACCGCCGTCGCCGCCACTTGACCACCGGACTGAGCCCCCTGCGGCCGGGATCCGCCGCCTCCGTCGACCGCCGGTAAGCCCCTTCCTTGGCTCTTCGTTCCATTGCCATTTATCCTTGATTTTTCCCTTTGTTTTGGCCCCAAACCGAGACCATGCTCGGTTGTCTTCATGCCCGTCGTCGCAGCGACCGCCGGCCGCCGCTGCGGTCGGCTGGCCGTCGACCGGGCGACTCAAAAAGTTCTTGGCACGAGCAATGCACATCCTTCATTTAAAAGGGAAATATTACGTGAAGCGCTGTGATACTGTGAGATACGGGCTGAAGTCGGCAGCGCCAGCCGACTTCAGCCCCATGCTTCTTTTGGGAAGAGCCGGAGCAGAGGATCGCGATGGCGATCCTCTCCGGTTCCTCCGGGGACAAACGGGGCAAGGGCGCCGCGGGTATCCCGCGGCACCCCCCCTCCGGTCAATCCGGGGCCAACCGCGGCCGCGGATTTCGCTCGACCGCCGCGATTTTCGCGGCGGAGAGCCGTTACGAGGGGGGTTGATAAAAACCCCCCATTTTCTACTCAATCGGTCACCTCCGAGCCCCCTTTTCCTCCTCCTCCTCCCTCCTTCCCTCCTCCTCTCCTTGGTGACCGGCGTGCCCTCCCGTCCGATCAACCGTCCGAAGCCCCTTCGTGGGCCATCCCCTGTTCCAAGATTTGTTTTGGCTGTCGGAAAGCCCCACCGCCGTCGCCGCCACTTGACCACCGGACGGAGCCCCCTGCGGCCGGGATCCGCCGCCTCCGTCGACCGCCGGTAAGCCCCTTCCTTGGCTCTTCGTTCCATTGCCATTTATCCTTGATTTTTCCCTTTGTTTTGGCCCCAAAACGAGACCATGCTCGGTTGTCTTCATGCCCGTCGTCGCAGCGACCGCCGGCCGCCGCTGCGGTCGGCTGGCCGTCGACCGGGCGACTCAAAAAGTTCTTAGCACGAGCAATGCACATCCTTCATTTAAAAGGGAAACGTTACATGAAGCGCTGTGATACTGTGAGATACGGGCTGAAGTCGGCAGCGCCTGCCGACTTCAGCCCCATTCTTCTTTTGGGAAGAGCCGGAGCAGAGGATCGCGATGGCGATCCTCTCCGGTTCCTCCGGGGACAAACGGGGCAAGGGCGCCGCGGGTATCCCGCGACACCCCCCCTCCGGTCAATCCGAGGCCAACCGCGGCCGCGGATTTCGCTCGACCGCCGCGATTTTCGCGGCGGAGAGCCGTTACGAGGGGGGTTGATAAAAACCCCCCATTTTCTACTCAATCGGTCACCTCCGAGCCCCCTTTTCCTCCTCCTCCTCCCTCCTTCCCTCCTCCTCTCCTTGGTGACCGGCGTGCCCTCCCGTCCAATCAACCGTCCGAAACCCCTTCGTGGGCCATCCCCTGTTCCAAGATTTGTTTTGGCTGTCGGAAAGCCCCACCGCCGTCGCCGCCACTTGATCACCGGACTGAGCCCCCTGCGGCCGGGATCCGCCGCCTCCGTCGACCGCCGGTAAGCCCCTTCCTTGGCTCTTCGTTCCATTGCCATTTATCCTTGATTTTTCCCTTTGTTTTGGCCCCAAATCGAGACCATGCTCGGTTGTCTTCATGCCCGTCGCCGCAGCGACCGCCGGCCGCCGCTGCGGTCGGCTGGCCGTCGACCGGGCGACTCAAAAAGTTCTTGGCACGAGCAATGCACATCCTTCATTTAAAAGGGAAACATTACGTGAAGCGCTGTGATACTGTGAGATACGGGCTGAAGTCGGCAGCGCCAGCCGACTTCAGCCCCATTCTTCTTTTGGGAAGAGCCGGAGCAGAGGATCGCGATGGCGATCCTCTCCGGTTCCTCCGGGGACAAACGGGGCAAGGGCGCCGCGGGTATCCCGCGGCACCCCCCCTCCGGTCAATCCGGGGCCAACCGCGGCCGCGGATTTCGCTCGACCGCCGCGATTTTCGCGGCGGAGAGCCGTTACGAGGGGGGTTGATAAAAACCCCCCATTTTCTACTCAATCGGTCACCTCCGAGCCCCCTTTTCCTCCTCCTCCTCCCTCCTTCCCTCCTCCTCTCCTTGGTGACCGGCGTGCCCTCCCGTCCGATCAACCGTCCGAAGCCCCTTCGTGGGCCATCCCCTGTTCCAAGATTTGTTTTGGCTGTCGGAAAGCCCCACCGCCGTCGCCGCCACTTGACCACCGGACTGAGCCCCCTGCGGCCGGGATCCGCCGCCTCCGTCGACCGCCGGTAAGCCCCTTCTTTGGCTCTTCGTTCCATTGCCATTTATCCTTGATTTTTCCCTTTGTTTTGGCCCCAAACCGAGACCATGCTCGGTTGTCTTCATGCCCGTCGTCGCAGCGACCGCCGGCCGCCGCTGCGGTCGGCTGGCCGTCGATCGGGCGACTCAAAAAGTTCTTGGCACGAGCAATGCACATCCTTCATTTAAAAGGGAAATATTACGTGAAGCGCTGTGATACTGTGAGATACGGGCTGAAGTCGGCAGCGCCAGCCGACTTCTGCCCCATTCTTCTTTTGGGAAGAGCCGGAGCAGAGGATCGCGATGGCGATCCTCTCCGGTTCCTCCGGGGACAAACGGGGCAAGGGCGCCGCGGGTATCCCGCGGCACCCCCCCTCCGGTCAATCCGGGGCCAACCGCGGCCGCGGATTTCGCTCGACCGCCGCGATTTTCGCGGCGGAGAGCCGTTACGAGGGGGGGTTGATAAAAACCCCCATTTTCTACTCAATCGGTCACCTCCGAGCCCCCTTTTCCTCCTCCTCCTCCCTCCTTCCCTCCTCCTCTCCTTGGTGACCGGCGTGCCCTCCCGTCCGATCAACCGTCCGAAGCCCCTTCGTGGGCCATCCCCTGTTCCAAGATTTTTTTTGGCTGTCGGAAAGCCCCACCGCCGTCGCTGCCACTTGACCACCGGACTGAGCCCCCTGCGGCCGGGATCCGCCGCCTCCGTCGACCGCCGGTAAGCCCCTTCCTTGGCTCTTCGTTCCATTGCCATTTATCCTTAATTTTTCCCTTTGTTTTGGCCCCAAACCGAGACCATGCTCGGTTGTCTTCATGCCCATCGCCGCAGCGACCGCCGGCCGCCGCTGCGGTCGGCTGGCCGTCGACCGGGCGACTCAAAAAGTTCTTGGCACGAGCAATGCACATCCTTCATTTAAAAGGGAAACATTCCGTGAAACGCTGTGATACTGTGAGATACGGGCTGAAGTCGGCAGCGCCAGCCGACTTCAGCCCCATTCTTCTTTTGGGAAGAGCCGGAGCAGAGGATCGCGATGGCGATCCTCTTCGGTTCCTCCGGGGACAAATGGGGCCAGGGCGCCGCGGGTATCCCGCGGCACCCCCCCTCCGGTCAATCCGGGGCCAACCGCGGCCGCGGATTTCGCTCGACCGCCGCGATTTTCGCGGCGGAGAGCTGTTACGAGGGGGGTTGATAAAAACCCCCCATTTTCTACTCAATCGGTCACCTCCGAGCCCCCTTTTCCTCCTCCTCCTCCCTCCTTCCCTCCTCCTCTCCTTGGTGACCGGCGTGCCCTCCCGTCCGATCAACCGTCCGAAGCCCCTTCGTGGGCCATCCCCTGTTCCAAGATTTGTTTTGGCTGTCGGAAAGCCCCACCGCCGTCGCCTCCACTTGACCACCGGACTGAGCCCCCTGCGGCCGGGATCCGCCGCCTCCGTCGACCGCCGGTAAGCCCCTTCTTTGGCTCTTCGTTCCATTGCCATTTATCCTTGATTTTTTCCTTTGTTTTGGCCCCAAACCGAGACCATGCTCGGTTGTCTTCATGCCCGTCGCCGCAGCGACCGCCGGCCGCCGCTGCGGTCGGCTGGCCGTCGACGGGGCGACTCAAAAAGTTCTTGGCACGAGCAATGCACATCCTTCATTTAAAAGGGAAACATTACGTGAAGCGCTGTGATACTGTGAGATACGGGCTGAAGTCGGCAGCGCCAGCCGACTTCAGCCCCATTCTTCTTTTGGGAAGAGCCGGAGCAGAGGATCGCGATGGCGATCCTCTCCGGTTCCTCCGGGGACAAACGGGGCAAGGGCGCCGCGGGTATCCCGCGGCACCCCCCCTCCGGTCAATCCGGGGCCAACCGCGGCCGCGGATTTCGCTCGACCGCCGCGATTTTCGCGGCGGAGAGCCGTTACGAGGGGGGGTTGATAAAAACCCCCATTTTCTACTCAATCGGTCACCTCCGAGCCCCCTTTTCCTCCTCCTCCTCCCTCCTTCCCTCCTCCTCTCCTTGGTGACCGGCGTGCCCTCCCGTCCGATCAACCGTCCGAAGCCCCTTCGTGGGCCATCCCCTGTTCCAAGATTTGTTTTGGCTGTCGGAAAGCCCCACCGCCGTCGCTGCCACTTGACCACCGGACTGAGCCCCCTGCGGCCGGGATCCGCCGCCTCCGTCGACCGCCGATAAGCCCCTTCTTTGGCTCTTCGTTCCATTGCCATTTATCCTTGATTTTTCCCTTTGTTTTGGCCCCAAACCGAGACCATGCTCGGTTGTCTTCATGCCCGTCGCCGCAGCGACCGCCGGCCGCTGCTGCGGTCGGCTGGCCGTCGACCGAGCGACGGCCCCCCCCCCCCCCCCCCGGCCACCCAGGCCAACCACCCCGCCGATCCCCCTTCCTCTTCCGTTCTCCCATCTCCCCTGTCCGTGGGGAGCTCGGTGAGGAAGAAGGCCCACTGTGGGCCGTGAGCACTGTGATGGGCCGTTGGGCCCTGTCCACTGCAGGCCCAACTTGGGCCCAATCCAGTCCAGTTGGGCCCAGTTCAGATCCGAGTCCGGAACCGAACCCGGATCCGGCCAATAAATAGAATTGTAGTTAAGCCAGAATATTATTTTAAAAAAAGATCTTCTGTAATTTGTATTTGATCCCTATAGGAAAGATTTATTACATAAATGTCCCCAACTATATTTGCTTGGTCCCTTTACTCAAGCTTTATACAAAATAGCACTATATAATTAGGTATTGGCCCCTAAAATGAATTTTTATAAATAAACTAATTAGAGGCCAACCTTGGGAGTCCTGTTGGGCCGAGTCCAGTAGTATTATTTTTGGATTTTGCTTAGCTCTGAAATTTACAAAAAATTAATTAAATGTTAACAGGCGAACCTGATTCGCCTACCTGAAGTAGGAATTAAGCGAGAAGAGGTAAGTAACCCAATACTTCAAGTGTGATTTCCAAATTGTTTGATAAACTGATTAAGTTTCGACATATGTTTTGTATTCAATAAAATGGGTTAGGCATGTTAAATTTTATTTGAAAAACATGTTATATGCTCTTGTTTTCCTTTTTGAATTTTAAATCATATCAATCCTTTTTGTTTTCCTTTTCAAATTTTAAATCATATTTTTATGAGGTCTTTGATGGAATGGCTGAAAGATTGGCATTCAGTTGATTTTTTTAAGATTCGATTAATTTATGCACTGTAGATTTTTTCTTTTTAATCTCCTGAGTTCTTGTTCAGTTTGGTAACGCCGGCAAAACAATGGGTAGAAGAAAAGCGGAAAGAGAGATCAGAGAGACTAGAGAGATGACAGAGACACGAGAGAGAAGTGTGACTTTTGAAGATGTAAACTGGGTAAGAAAATCTTTTCACTCATCTTAACGACCTTTTTCCTGTTTTCTCTGTTTTCCTTAATTTCCCCCCCCTTTTTTTTTGCGAATTCTTGCAAGAATTGCTTCCCTTCTACTTAATAGCTACGATGACGTCAAACTTGGTGCATAAATCTTATGATACCAAGTTGTTGGAAACTTGGTATAGTAATTTTAGTAGTTTCTGAGTAATGAATTTTGCTTTTGTTTCATAGTTATTATCCAGTTTTGACTCTTGCTGTTACAGAAGAGCAGGTGGTCCCAGAGTCTGCAACTGAAGAATTTAGTGATATGGTAGATGACCTAATCTCTTGATTGGTAATTGGGGATTTGTTCAATGAATTGATATCTTTTGATTTAATGTGGGCATGTAAAACCGTAACGACCAATGACCACTTCCTCTGTTTGAACTGGGATGAAGTATCATTAGTCTTTAGTCCTGATTGTTGTTATTCTCTCAATCTAAACTAAAGAAATTTAGAGGTAGGACAAGGAAAAAATATAAATGCGAGTAAATTGAACAAACTTTCAGTTGGCCCGTGGGGATTCAGAAGAATAGTAAAATAAGTTGATTTTTGTAACTGTTACATTGCTTGGTATTTCTCTGCTAGTTGTCTGTTTCATGCGTACTCCTAGAAAATCATATTTCCATGTTTTGTTTCCTAATTTAGATATTTAGTTCTGCTGGCATGGCCATCTTGTTACAGGAGAATGATCATTCATTGTTTTCTTGAGAGAATAGCATTGAGAAATTAAAAGATAAAGAAATTCAATGGTGGAATGCTACATAGTCGACTGAAGATTAATAACAGGCATCTCCACATTTGTTAAAAACAATGTGTTCATGCTGTGAACAGAGAGAGTAGAATGTGGTTCATGTTCATGCGTGGAATGCTTGCTTTCTGCACATATTATGTTTAACTTGGGCGGTTGAAGAGCAGAAGTGGTCCCTTTTCCTATAGAATGTTCCATACCATGATAAGCAGACAGCTCTCGTATGGTCAAGATTGAACCTGTTAAGAGAAAATGGTGAATATCAAAGCAAACTATACTTTATTAATTGCAAGTTGGAAGTCATGGATATTTCTTAGATTAGGTCCGTGTACGCTAGTTTCAGAGATCAAACAACAAGCATGTTTCCAGATGTGAAAGGAAGGACACCGAAGTTGGAATTTGTTTTCTTACTGGGCTGTCATGTTGTACATGCTTTAGCTTGAGGACAAGTTAAATGTCATCCTTATAATTATGTAATTCTGTTTGATATATTACTTGTATTGGCCACCTTCTGTCCTCAATGGCTCACCTTGTATGCTAATCGAACTTCTAAACAATAGAGAATCCATGTTGGCAAATTAGATCTTCTGTCTCCTTTCTCTCAATCTCACTTTTCTTCAAGTCTACCATGTAGTGATCTTGAATCCTGATAATTAATCAAGATTCTAGAAACATAAAGGTAAGCTCATGACCTTAGTTGTTAACTTTCTATTACAATGCATGGTGTGCTGTGGCTTTATTTACAACATCTTCCTAACCCCTCCCAATGAAAAGGTAAGATCATGGACAACAAAATCAACTTTAGGATTAGTGACAAATTCATTCTTTGTTATATTGGTGTTTTACTTTTACCTTCCAAAAATTAAATTTCTTGGAACATAACAAGTTAGTCTCTAGGTTAGTTTGCTTTTGCAAGGTTAATTGTTTAAATGCTAATAAGCTCTCTCTCATATCCGTATTTGCATATCATTCAAGTGTTGTGAAATTTCTAGGAAGAACTTATATGACATGAACACCAATATCTACATAAGAAATAATTATCTCACCCTCACTGGAAATGTATTTTATGTTCTAATTTTATTTTCAGGTAAAGAATATGATTGAGCGCTGCCTTATGTTGTACATGAACCAGAAACAAACTGTGGAAACTCTGTGGAAGGAACAAAAAATAGAACGTGTATTGACTGAAACTGGTACTTCCATGGAAAACCATCTTTCTTTCACTTGAGATGAACTTGAATTTTACATAAAACATGGTTATATTTTAACTTTTATCGTTCGCCCCCTACAATTCTTTTTCCTGGAAATCTAGATTATGATCATAAATTGTTCTTTTTAATATCTATCTGCTTTTTTCATCAAGTTGTGAAGTCCATTTGTAGTAGTTCTTCATGTCCGGCTATCTTTTGTAAACTGTAGATGGAACCTGATGACCTTAAAATGATGATGCATTTGTATTTATGATCAGGATTGAATCATTGAGCTCAAAGAGAGAAAAAAACAGAGAAAAAAAATGGAGTACAGAAATAACCGCAAAACTTGACTATCATAGAGTATTCTGCTAATAGTAACTATTTAGGTATTATTTATAGCTTAACTGCCTCTCTAGATTCTCTCTCTCTACATTAAGAGACCTATAACTTTTTTCAGATAAAAAATAACCAATGACTCTTCTGAAAATAACAAAAGTAGGATTCCCATGGAATCATATACAGAAAGCCATCAAAATCACCATAAAATTCATTGTTAGCGTCTTTGAGAATTTCTGTCACATAACATATTGCTAAAGTAGACTCAGAGACTCTAATCCTGCTTAAAATATGACGTAAAAACCAACCTAATTAAGTACCTGAGTGTTTACAATTTAAATTAAAAAAAAATCTAACTTATTCTAAATCAGTTAGCTGAAGAATGCAAATCACAAGTTCTATTTATCATTTTTTTTCCTCTTAGTTCTATCTAATGTAAGTCCTGCACCATGGTCTTGAGATCACCTTGACAACTCAAGTTGGGCTCCCCCGTCCCCCCCCCCCCCCCCCCCCCACCCAACCCACCCAAAAAAAAAAGTAGACTATTGGTGAAAATTACAGTTTGACCTCTAGGACAGAAATTATCAACTCTTTAATGCTTAGAAGCAGGCAAGGATATCAAAAGATAAATATTCTAAATTGCATCAGATGCTCTTGTCATTATAGTTTTGGGTTAAGTAAAATGAAGGAAGAAATCTCTTCTCTTACCAATCAAATAAATAAAGATCACTTAATCCTTTCAGTTGAATAATCAACTTGCTTCCTGATCAAAGAAGCTGCAAATGTCAATGAACTACAAGAAAAAAATCTATCTTGAAACTCTACTGTATCTGATCTACCATGAGATCATGGAAATTCATTGAACTGATAAGTGAAAGCAATCATCAAATAAAGGGAAAGCAGAAGCTAGAACAAAAGGTTAAGTGAATAGTTGGAGATTGTCAATGATATCAATGGGGTGATTTGAAGGCCTCGGACCTTATATTCCCATTCAATGTTTAGCCATTGCAGACATGATCTAAGGGAACTTGGAGTATGCACCAAACTCCTCTTAAAATCCTAGCCACATAGCTCAGGGTCCTGAACAGCCTGTAACTGGACAATAGAATTGAGGAGCACAGAGCTCGGCTTTCTTGATTGACGTGTAAAATTGTGAAGAACATGTAGATATCCAAAGCTCCTAAGGCCTTTTCTTTAATGGTTTCTTTATCTAAACTATGAATTTGAAAGATTTTTTTGACTCAAAGATATGTCCCTTTGGCACTTTGGTGTATCTAATGGTAGAAATCAGGTGTCAGATCCATTCCACACTTAAATTGGAATATTAGATATGTATAATCCTGATCTGCAATCATTTCCAGTATCGTGCTAATGTCATATTGATATTGGTTATCTGTACCAGAAAAGTACTGATATGGTGGATCCAAATCCAAAATTGACCCATCAGATCCTTTTTCAATCTAATGGTGCCTTTATGCTGCATCATACCCTAGTCAAACTTTACCAAACATAGCAAGTTGTATTTGGCTGGGTGATCTGATGCAGCAAACTACATCAAGCCATTGCAGAAATTAATCCCAAACCCTGTACAGATGTGCTAGCAGCCTAATAATCCTCTATGATCTCATACTTCTAGGAAATACAGCATTAGAGCCTATAGCCTAAAAACCATTCAAATTAATTGCTTTGGAATTAAACACCATTACTCTTTTCCTAATGGAACAAAAGAATTTATGAAGAAAATAACAAAATCTGGATTCATGGAGGATCCTATGTAGAAAACCACCAAAATCAACATAAAAATAATTTTGAGCATAAATAAAATATCCTAATTCTTACACTTAAAGGAGGATTTAAAATCTCTGATCCTATTAAAATAGGTCTGTAAAACCCGATAAGACATCCCTAAAAGTCAGTCAATTATATATGAAATATATATAATTTTTACATACTTTGAAACAACTAATGAAGGGCCATTAATTTAGAAAATAACAGCAAATTAACCCCTTAAACTGAACACCATCAACTCTTCAAGACTAAAGTAACAGAAAATAAATCTTTAATAAAATTAAAGACTTAAACCTAATCTAACTTGGACCATTATACATAGCAAAAATAATCTAATTCACATAACTTGTATCTTGAAACTATTTTTGTTTCATCTAGTCATCTAGCAAGGAGCCATTGCCAAACTTGTGTTTGCAGGTTAGGAAAGAGAACAGGACCTAAGCTAACATAGATGTTGTGAAGGACATGAAAGAAGTTGCAATAACCAATATGTTAGGCGTGGGAATCCAAGTCGACCCAAAAGGTTAACAGATCCCGCTGAAGGTTTTAAAACCATAGTATGGGGTGACAGCGCAGGTAAACAGAAGGAAAAAGAATTAAAAACACCTTTAAGCTTCATCCCAAGTGGTGCCAATGACACCGGGTTGATTCAGGTCTGATTCAGTCCAGTTCTGTCTGAAGTGCATGACATCTAGCTGACAAAATGATTTCCCACTTCATCATTGCAGAAAATTAATATTTGTTCTTGGAAGTGTGTTAGTATACCCTGATCCTTTCAAGCCATCAAGAGTCTATTACGTATCTAAAGTGCAGGGCATCTACCTGACACAAACATGTTACCAGAAGTCCAAGAAACATTTGAATAGAACCAGCAATAGCTTATTATGTGGAAAAGGTTTGATAGTTTTTGTTATGATCAATATTTTCCTTATGATCTAGCACCAGTTTGGGCGTGTCATTGCATGGAAGCTTTCCTGTCAATATGAATGGGTTACTTGTTGAATGTACCAACACAATGAAGAGTGAAAACTGCCTTTTCCCCCATATGTTTTGCTCAGTATTTGTGGTTGTCCTTCCATATATTTATTAGATTGTATTAAATCATAATCTTCCTTAGATTTTAAGATCCTTTTTTTTCTTTTTGAATTTGCAAATGGAATATGCATTCTTATGGATTTTTTTGTATTATATGAACATATAATCTGCAATATTTTTCTCACTGAATTAAGCTGGTATACTTAAAGAAAAGACGGGAACTTATATTTTAGGAAATTTCTGTTAACTAAAAGTCTCCTCTCTTTTATATTGTACAGTAAAACATGTAACGTAAGAAAGAATATAGAGATTGTTTATCTGATATGCATTTTCCCTAATGTTTAATATTTTTCTCCACTTTCAGTATGGGAGCGGCTTCAGCAAGATAATCCTGACTTTTTTAGGGTATATTATGTCAGGCTACTTCTAAAAGGCCAGTTAGCTTTTTTCAATATGCTCCTTGAGAAGCAGGCTAATAGCATGGGTAAAAATTTTTCCATCTGTAATTGCTTTGCCTAGAGATTCTTCTTCCATATGGGTACTTTTTTATTTATGCAACCTTTCCTTGTCATGTATTTACCATTTGCCTGAATATTATTTGGATTTCTTTATCAATTATCAGTATTTCCTTTTGTAAATTAATTGGAATGTTCATTTTAAACAATATTTTGTTTTGGAATTTTGTATGCTGTTTTTTTGAAAATGAACATACGACAGTGCAAAACATACTGAACATACTTCTCATGATCAAGAAAATATTGTATTGCTGCACGTTGTAACACTCCGAACTTGAATTATTTGTGATGTGCAAATGAAAAAAAAATATTGAATATGTATACCAATTTTATGAATTCCTTCAGATTTCGTCAATCACACTGTATTATTGATAATGTCGATTAATTAAACTGGACATCATTTCTGTTTTATTCATTGTTTTAATTTAATGAAAAAAATCATGGTTGGCTCACTTTATGAGGTACTTCTTCATCTATAAACTTTTGATAAATGTTGTTGAAGGTATTGTTATTATTCAAGTTGCTTGTTTTTGTTATTGTTTTGAACCCGATAAATTGGGTCCAAAAGCTTAAGATAATAGAGAAAGGGTCAACAATATATATTGGCTTAACTAAAAACAATATATTCATTGTTTTTGTTAACCTCCCCCTGGACATATCGGACTATGCACGTGGAGGGATCATATGACTAAAATGAGTCGGGATAACAATGACTGGGACTGGTCAAGATAATAACTGAGTTAACTATAAAATATCTAGAATAGGGGGGAATTCAAACTCCTGACCCCAACATATTTGGTTCTGATATCATGTTAACTAATCAATTGAATCCAGAAGCTTAAGCGAATAGGAGAATAAGGCATTGATATTTCACAGTTCATATAGAGGAAAGAGAGATAAAACAATAGCTATGAGCTCAAGCTTGGCTGTAACTTGCCATTTTTGTGCTGTGCACCTTAGATTTTTGGGTGACTCAAAAATTTCAAATTTTGTAATTTCAAGTAAATTTTAAAAGAGAGAGAACACTTGAAGCAAAAAAGAAATGTAGTTAGAGTAAAGAATATTGGAGACATTTTGGAGAAAGGTTATATTCAGCATAGTTCACTTCCTAGTTTTAAGTTTTAATAAATTAATCACATCACCAAAATATAAATTGTATCATTTTAACTTGATATGTTTTGTTGAATTGGGGATTGCCTTATTGGTCACACCCCTTGACTTAGAAACCAGAGATTCTGAGTTTGATTCTTGGATGGTGCATTCCAAAAATCTGGACTTGTGTAATTAAAGTGTTGGTGGTCTCCTCTCCTAAAAGAACTTGACATATTTGGAAAAATTTGAGTTCTTCAAATTCAAGAATGAGATGTACAGAATATGATTATTGGAATTAGAATACCATTTTATTGTGGATGTGAGGCTTATACTTTTTTTATAACTAGAAGTTACCTCCATGAATGTTTAAAATTGTCATGCATTTCTATCTTACTAGTTTAAGCTTTTAACCTAGCAAATTTTAACATTTAAACATGGCTTAAGCTTTTAACTCTTTGGCAATTATTTATGGAAAGTGATACTGTACTAGTGTGCAATTATTTATCTAGTGTCAAAGATATGATCGCTTATAATGGAGGAAAAAGTTTATTGTACAATTGAGGTTACATCTTGTTAAATGTGGTGATGTATGACACCGTTAGTGAGGGGGGACTATGGGTAGAACCGTAGAAGTTTTGATGTATGCAGGATGGCATACCAGGAGATGTCTTAAGAGAGTGGAGAATAGTGAGGATTTGTAGAACAAAGTTTTGTGAGGTAAGTACTATAAAGGAAGGTAGATTAGGAATCTTAGGAAGAAAAAGTTTCAGAAAATGGTGATTGAAGATATTTTGTGAAACAAATGGTGCCAAGAAAATGCTTCACTGGAAGCATGTTTCAAAGTTATAGGATGGATTTCAGTCAGTCTACTAGTTTCCGTTGATTGGAACCTCGTTAAGGTTAGCCAGGTTTGCAGAGGGACGAAATTGCCTTTGTTTTAATAGTGAATGAGGCTGGGACTTAGCTTCTTCTCACTCACTTTGCCCTTTTCTCGATCAGGATGGGATGATAGGTGATGGAGATGCATAGGTTAAGAGGTTGGTTACGTTTGATTTAGGGAAAAAAAGTTGAGAATATATGAAATTGACAATTTTAAGAGAACAAAAGTAAAATATTCCATCCTCATCTAGCTAACCTGAGGGATGTATAAGCAATAAGTTACAAAATTTCATGGATGAAAATGCAAATATAGAAAAGACAGGGATCAATAAGCAAATATAAAATATTTTAGGGACTAATATATAAAAGTTTTTTGGGTTTTGGGGAATTGTGACACTTCTGGATATTTAAGACATGACAACACTTTTTGCAATTCAAATTTGGAATGATTTGCTGATGGCTTGACATGGATTCTATAGGATCTGGCATAAGGATGCAACACGATACAAATATACTTGAAAAAGCAAGATACAATATGATTAGGACATGGTAATGGGTATATATTTATCTATATAAAATATTTATAAAGCATAGCATGCAATCAAAATAACATAATTAACTTTCACAAACTCATCATTTAGTAATCACTCAAATCTCCTGGTCTCAATCCATACTCTATTATATAATATCTACATTACAAACTCCAAGTTTAGTCACTTATCATTAAAAATTTAACATTCATTTGGACAAAAGTAGAGGAAGCCCGCCCCTCAATCTTATAGTATCAGGGAAATATCTTAGATGTACTATTAAAGTATCTAGAGTATTTTTTTTAAAATTTTGAACAACAAGATACTTAACATCAGCATTGAACGCATATCCTAGGAATATCCTGCCAATATCGCATTGATACAAACATAGCATGCCATTTCAAATATCCATGCTTTCTAGCTTGCCATGCATGGGGTTGAAAATTAATAACATGCTTGCATGCTGGAAAAAAACCTTTGACTTTGGTTACAAATACTTCTATTTGCTATGAAATGAGAAATAATTTAGAACACTCAATGATAATTCTGGATCTATCTAGACAAATAAGCCATTCTAAACCATAGAAAAGATGAATCTTTCTTATAATAAAAAGGTCCTAAATATGTGCACTATAATACCAAAAGAAATTTGATACGAAAATCCACAGAAACACAATATTATTTATGTCAATAAAGTAATAACAATGAGAACAGATCAAGTATCAACGTGAAAACTACTAGAAACTATACTTATCTAGGTCTTTTAAAAAATATGGAAGTAATGATACAATATGTTTCATTTGATTTTGGATGAGAAAAAAAAAATACGAAAGTAGTCCTCCTTAATGGAAAAAGAAAATTCATTTAGCTCTTCTTACATTAATTCTTTTCAGAATTTTGAAGTTGCTTCCTAAACCTAAAGCAAATAGTAAATGCTTCCTATTTGATTCGAAACACCTCTTCACTAGATTATAGGCTGATTTCAAATTGCTTTTTGTTGCACAAAAAATAAAACTTCAAGTCATTGAACTTAATTCTCCTTAAATTTGAATAACAATGCATGAAGAGGACTACCATGTCACTACAGAGTAGACTACTAAAAGGTGCAATTAGTTATTATTATAATGAATAAATGTTCAACTTTCTAACTATAACACATAATAATCAGAATAGGCTAGTTGGAGTATCTTTTGATGTTTTTGGATTGTGTGTGGAGATTATTTATACAAGAAATCAATGAAATTGCAAGTATCTCCAAAGTTGTCATCAGTCAAAAATATTTGAGCATTCACAATGGACACTTGCACAGATTATGTTCCCAAGTGTTATCAGGAATCTTCAACATT
Organism: Phoenix dactylifera; assembly: GCF_051530095.1. Taxonomy (NCBI): domain Eukaryota; kingdom Viridiplantae; phylum Streptophyta; class Magnoliopsida; order Arecales; family Arecaceae; genus Phoenix; species Phoenix dactylifera. Next base: position 2,267,492 of record NC_143201.1, read on the forward strand.
TTAGTATTGTTTTTTCTTTATTCAGTATTTATGCACATTCAATAATGTTTGTTGACTTCTTGTAATTGTAGGTATTCCAGGAAAATCTGTGTGTGGTAAATGTGGGACTGCCCTTCTCCACCGTTGGGGAGCAACTTATGTGAGTTGTGCAACATGTTCCGCAATAATCTCAGTGCCCCCACAAGGTCCTCTTTTTTTTATTTTAAAAAAATTTCCTTAGCTTACATCTGACCAAAGAGTTCGTTTATTATGATTTTTTTTTTAATCTCCGTAATTTGGATTGCCAATCTCTCTTTTCATAGGAAGTAATCAGTTATTATGTAATATAATAATCTTAACTCAACTTCTTGCTCCATTTCTTCCATGCCATCATCTCATGATTCAATGTTCGTTGCTGTATATTTTAGTATTTTTTTTGTGCAAATTACTTATTGTTCTTTGGACAGCTTGCCATACCATAGTTGTCAAATATCCTAGTTAATGCTAGATGATGGACTTAGCCAATTGCATAGATGGCTAGCCATCCAACTGGCGATCACTTCTGTGACATGCTCAGTACAAAGATATCAATGGTCAGGTGATAGTTATTCCTACATTTTTTTTTGAAAAAAAAAATCTGCAATCAAATGGGGCCTAAGAGATCACATTTCTGTTTCTTGAGAAAAATTTCCTTTTGGAAGGTCAACAAAAATAGAATTTGGTATGAGAAGAATATAATGATGCATGTTTATCTTTTCTTAGCTATTAACATATAGCTTATAATAGATGAATGAAATTAGTTGTTTACAAAACTTCCGTAACAGATCCATATTGCTGAATTCTTTGCGGTTGGCTGGGGTTATGATGTGAACAGAGGTTAATGTCAGCTCATATTAGCAATTTTTTCATTATGTAAATTACAATATACAAGTTGGTAATTTTTCATATGCATTTAAATTGTTTGTGAGTCTAAACTTTTGAATCTTGTTCTGGAGGTTGCCGTGCATGCTTCTTACCATGTATTTCCTTTTTTTCTTGGAAAAGGTTTCTTACTATGTATTTCGATAGTATTTGCTCCTAAGTAGCAGTTTCATCCCTAAACATCTGATCACCAAATTGTGTATGAATGCGCGAGTGTTGCCACATATCAGTATAAGATTTCCAATATAAAATGAATTAATATATCAGTGTTGCCATTCCAGAGAAAATTCCAGAACATGGCATTGAACAAGCTTCAACTTCTTTGGCAGCACAATATATTTCAGGATCTGGAGGTGATGATCTCTTGGCAGCGCGCTCATTAACTGGAGATGCTGATGGTGCGTCCTCCCACCAGTTTGAGATGTCCGGCAAACCATCCACTGAGCTTCCTCTTGATGCTGATACATCATTAAAAAGTTTTGTTCCTCAAGATTTAGCTGAGGAACTCCCTGATGTTGATGAATCTTGGTTTGGATTATCTGATTGGAGTCTTGAAAGTTTAACTGAGAATCTCGTCAAACATAATACAGATTCGTCTCAATTACCTGATCAGATTTCCGAACTTTACAGTTCCCCTGATTTAAAAAGTGACGGTGTGTTCCTTCTTCCTCAACTCAGCGACAATTTAACTCAGTGCATTATTTTTCTTTCTTTTCCATTTCTTGCATCTATTGAAGCATCATGTAGGTCTCCTTTCCTTCAATCACAAAGCAAATTTTTCAAATTTTTGAAGAAAATGTACAGATGCTATGTAGTAAATGCATTTCTTATTAGAACATAAAGCTTATTTACATGTTTATAGGACTTCCAACAAAGGAGTTCAACGTCATACTAGAGATGTATTTATGTGAATACTTAAAACATGTGCAAACAGACTCATACGATATAAGAGTTCATACATCAGCGATTATACTACATACCATGACATAGTGTGTGCATAATACAATTGGTTACTGTGAAAATCAGGGTAAGTCATACAACACCAGCTTTTCCAGCAAAACAGATTAACTATGCTACTAACAAATAAATCTATTGATGAGGCAGGAGAAATGCATGGAATATAACATGGAAGCTTAGTCATGAGTAGGATAGGAGCGAGAGCGGTCAGCATGCTAATTAAACTGGGTGAATTGAGATGAGGCTAGAGGGTACATTACCATGGATTCATGAACATAAAGGTACAACATCACTACTGGTAAGTTGGAGAAACAAGAGGGGAAATGCTAGTGAGGCATCTTAAAAAGTAAACTGAGATGGTAATGAAAGAAGACACGGAGGGCTAAAATTTGTACACAAAAGGTGAGTGCATAAATGCTAAAGCAAGTGGATCTTTAAGCCTCTACCAAAAGCCTTGCTAAAGTCAGGTTGATAGGGTAACTGGAAGATCTACTTAAATGGTGACCTTTGGGAGTGAATAATTGCAGACCAAGAAGCTTGACAACACAGGCTAATGCAGGGAAGACTTTAAGTTTGTCTCAACTTGTTCTTTTTCCTGTATTATCTTTAGCAGATAGATGGTTCATAGTTATGATGATCTGGTCCGGTCTACCTTATTTTTAGCAAAATGCAGTCAGGTCTACCTAGGACATACAAGATTGTATCGATAATTTATAAATAAAGAATTTATGATGTTCCTTCTTTTCTTTTTCTTCATAAAAGAAAATTGATAAATAAATTATTCGAGAGTTGGCAAGAGAAACTATCTTTTAAGAGAATAAACTGACTGTTTATCATGTGTAAGCCTAATAGCATTATATGTGGCTTATTAAACATGGAAGTTAGCTACATATTAATCTTAGCTTTAAGAATGCAGAAATGTTTCTGACCTCTAAGCAGTTGAAAAGAACTTTCTGCTACAGGGAAAGTTCGATGTCAAACTCTAGATGGCAATTTTTGCTTACTTGCCTATGAGTCGCATTTACTTTGTTTGCATGTTTTCAATGTTTAATAGTGCATGTTTCGCTAAATATATTTTTATGATTGTTCTTCAATACTGGTTAATCCCTCAACATTTTGATGCCAATGGCATTATCGTGCATAATGAAAAAGGTTACAATTGTTCATTTCACTCTGGAACCTTGGATTCAAAACAGAACAAATATCACAACTGAATTAACTCACATGCTTCAACTTCTTCAGGTGCAGATGGTGTTTCAAATTCTGTCATACCTGGTCGGTCCTCTGGACATCAAAGAATCCAGGAGGATGGTAATGCTTCTGTTCCAGCTCATGGGCTGAGCACATCAGCAAGCATGCTGGCAACAGAGAACTCAAATACAGGAACATTTCCTCAGGTGATAAATACAACAAAAATGACAGACAATGGCTATCTAAACAACTCAGGATTGACATTCTCTACTGACATTAATCAGTCAGGAGCGGCTCCTGATCCACCTTTTCAAAAGTTGGAGATGGCTGAACAAAAACAAATCCTTTATACCAAAACATCGTCATTTGAACTTGAGAATCAGATTCCTCAAATTCTTAGACTCTCTGATTCAACAAGTGTTGGTATGTTTCTGTCTTCTGGCTCAAAATTTACTCATTTTTCTGTACTTCTCCGTTTTCTTCTACTGCATTACACATAATTCTTTCTTCTTTTTAACTGTTTACATAATATTGGAGCATCATGGTAGGTCTAGTTTTCTTTTGTGGGAGCAAGTAATTCCTAAGGGAATATACAAAATTTGGTGAAGTAAATCCTCTTCTTAGCAGTAGAGGCCAATGTAGAGCTTCCAGGACTAACATCAAGGAGCAGAACATCATACTGGACTTGCATGTAGATATAAACTATATGTACATTCTGTATAGACTCAAAAAAAAAAGGGCATCAACAGGCACTGTGAAATAGATGTAAATATCTCTAAGTACACTGTAGTGGGTCAACTTTTATATCTTTATACCCCCTTCAAAATCAATGCGAGTAAACACCCAAGTTTTCTAGAAAGATGAATCATTTATTTTGTAGAAAGTAGATCCACTAATGAGTGGCATAGTAGGCATAGAAGATAGCAGAACAGCCTAAGAATGAGTAGAACAGCATGTAGGATGAGAGGGGCACCAACATGATAGATAAGATGAGATGATGCTTTACAGTGAATAGCGATGGAGGAGGGATGTGCATAAGCATGAATCACAAAAATGTACTATGTCCAAGGAAAAAAAAATCTGAAGGCAGTCAAGATGATACTGAAATCTGAAAGCTACATGAGTCCAGATTTTTGCATGGAAAGAAAGTGCATAAATGTCAAAGCAGATGAGTTTATAAACCATGTAAAAAAGTGTTCTCAAGCTGCAATTGGTTCAAAGGAGAGATCTATTAAATCGGTGATAATAGCAATAGGAAACTGTAGTGAATGAACTCGAAATATGGATTAATGAAAAGATGAATTTAAATTTATGTTATTTGCTTTGGCTTGTTATTGCTCAAAAACGTAATGTGCTTTTCTATGTTTATATAGGGCATGGTATTATGTAGAGATTACTAACATTTTGCTCTTCTTTCATCTCTTGCACTTCATTTAGTTCTTTTTCAAAAAGACTATTAGGTCATGATTTCTTTACAAATAATATTATGTTTCTCCTCTTGTTTTTGTTCATTAACGTTAGACCATGATGAGTCAAAAAGTTCTTTTTTTTTTAACGAAAAAGGTCAAAAACTTTGGAAGAGATGACCATGTGGTATTATATAAACTAGTACTTGGCACGAGCAATGCACATCCTTCATTTAAAAGGAAAACATTACATGAAGCGCTGTGATACCTAGGGTAATTGGTTCCCAGCTGCATAGGTTAATCTCAGTGATGCACTGTTTCGTAAGCATATGCAGAACAATGATACCTAGGGTAACAAATGTGCGCCCCATCCTTGATAAACACTATAAGGAAGGCTTCATAGTCCAGAATGGTGCTTGACTCTGAGCCATTCCCATTATAACACAGCTAAAAATGCATGTCTAGCTTTCATGAGCTTCACTTAATTGGCATATAACTTAAAGACCGGTTGAAGCAAACAGCTTTGCTATCTCTCGTGACTGCAGCCATGTAAGTGTATCCACTGCTTTCAGCTAGACACAGAGTACAGTTTCAAATTCATGCTGGCAGTTTTATTATTGTTGGTGTGCATACACAACACAAAATCTACTTAATTACATTTCATATCACACTTCTGGATTTGATTTTGAGTTAAAAGTCTGTGCATGCTTGCCAAAAGAGCTGACTCACATGTATTCTCGCGATAGCCTTGAGTTCCTGTATGCTGAACAGAAAGGAACTCAAGGTTATCTCGCAAGAATACATGTGAATCTGATCAATTCTTCAAAGGAGCTTTTTTAAGCTCTTAAATATGTTAATCCATAATTGACCTCATTCATTTTGCAGCAAGATTGTTTAAAAGTTACATGTCCATTAAACATATTATGTTAGTCAAGTTGGGACCTTAATAAATTATGTTAAGTGAGGTTTGTTCAGGGCTCATGGGTACCATCATGAATCGGGTATGAGCAGTGTTCTTCCTTAATTACACCAAGCAGTGCCTGTGGCAAACATGTCTTAAACTTATTTCTCCCCTTCTTGCATCCTACTCAACTGATCAATGGATGTCCCTGAAATTACATGACTCACATTAGTCTTTGATATGCTGCAGGTGGATTCAAGCAGAGGAGAAATTTTGTAAACAAAGGGGCTACAGGTGTGCATGCATTGGGTGCATACCAATTTTATACATAATCTTTTTATTTAAATTAGCTGCCATTCAGTCACTTGTTTTGGTTCAGCTGTTGTCATATTTCAATTGTCATGTATTTGATGCATGATAATTCTGGGCATTCATAGATTCTTGTTAGTTGACCTTTACAATTCAATTCATTCAACTCCGGTACTCTTTAAGTGCAGTTATACCTCATCTGCATAGAAGATGAAAAATTTGTGAAGGTAAGGTTTTTCTTCTGCTCCTTGCGACCCGGTGCTTCTTAATTTTGTTGGCAGTCTTTGGGAATCAATCAATGCTATCTAGAGAAAGCTAGAGGAATTGGTAACGAAATTCATGATCAAGGTTGAATAAAAGAACAGTCTGTTAGTCAGCTATTCCTTCTGTCATCATTTGTGACAGGTCTACTAAAAGGTCTGTGCAGGGTTTGATGCATATATGATCCAAACTGGCTTGGAGCAAGATTTGGTGGCATATCCAATCTGTCCAATGGATCTGGTGGTTGGCCAGGATTTGTTTTGGATCCAATCTTGTTTCAACGTAGCATTTATGTCCCAGACATAACAACTTATTTCTGTCAGGCCGGTCCATGAAAACTAAAATGTAACCTTGTGTTGGATCTCTATTTAGGACCTATGAACTAATCCATGGTTCTAAATACTAGTCAGCGCTCAATTGGACAAGGATCATTAGTTTGTGGGGTTATCCACAGCTCGTTTTGAAAGAATTGCGAAATAGATAAACTGAAAGGGCCAGAGAAATTGCATGAATTGTCGGTAAAGGGAGAAAAGTTCAGGACTGCATCTAAAAAGTGGTCTACAATTTGAAAATCTCAAATGTTAGTTAATTATGCTACCTTCATTTCAAGCTCATCGAGTGGCCTGACATGATTAATTCAAGTTATCAGCGTTTCTCACCTCAAATGTTAAGTGCAAAACTTAATATATATGGGTTCTTTGGGTAGAATTTTGTTCTTCTCATTCCTTCTGCAATACATAACTTTCAGTCAACCTAATTATAGATTATAATGAGGAAAGTTCATTGACAATGATTATGTTCTACTTATAACATTACTTCGAACAATTCTTTCATGATCTATTTGTAACATTACTTCGCACCATTCTTTCATAGATGTAGCCTGACATTTATCCCTCTCTATTCTCTAGTATCACCCCCCAAATAAACACTTCTTCTGCAGAAAAGGAGCATTCCCAAAAATTTTACAAGTTATACTGAGGAAGAAAAGGGTTACAATCATAATGAGCATTGAATTTAATACGTGATAGTTGAAGGAGTTTAGCACTTTTTGTCCCTTCTAAGCATTTGCCCTTCTCTTCATCTTAAGAACCTTGAGTACTGCATATTTAAGACAAACTCCATTATGTTCTTAAACTTAAAAAGAAGCCCCATAAATTTCAGGCCTAGGCCATCCAAAGGCTCAACCACGCCGCTGAAGTATTCCAGCACGGTAGTAAGCAAAACTTTATTGACCTGTTTTACAGGGAAATCAAGGATCAATTAAACAAAAAATAACCATGAAAACTGAAGCCATGGACAAAAACGCCAGTAGGGACTGAACAATATATGATAGGCAACCGAGATGGTGAATATTAGGGGCATATTTAGTTGGAAGGAGTTAGATTCTGAAATGGAAATGGAAATGGAAATAAAAGACTCTCATTCTAACTATTTATTTAGAGGGAGTCCCACTCCCATTCTGATTCTAGAAGAAAATGAAAATTTATCTCAATCTCTCAAAATCCAATCCCTACTCTCCCCTAACATTTAAAGCCCATTCTACGTCTGATTCTGGTCATGAACCAAACGTGCGGGTAATATAGCAATTCTGGTTCCCATTCTAATTCATTCCAATTCCGATTCTAGTTACGGATCAAATGGCACCTGATTTCTCCTCGAATGCTCCGTGTGCCCTTTTGCCCCTATTAAAATTACTTAGAAACTAAGGGTGCATTTGGTTTGCGACCGGATTGAAATTGAAATGGATTTGAATGAGGAATGTGTGGCATATTCTCCTGCGCATTTGATTCATGACTGGAATCAAAATCGAAATCGGATTGAGATTGAATACTAGGAGAGATTCAAGATTGGGTTCCGGAGGATTGAGGCATTTTCATTTATTTTTGAAATCAGAATGAGATTGAGACTTCTCCCCAACCAAATGGCTAGAATAGAAGTTACTTATTCCCATTCTCATCCCAAAGCACAACTCCCTCCAACCAAGCATGCCTTAAAGTTAATAAATGGTGTTCTCCACATTTGTGATGGCTGCATTGCTATTCATAGTTTTTTTTTTTTTTTTTTTTTTTGGGGGGGGGGGGGGGGGGAATAAAAAATGATTTCACTCAATGAACTATACAATAGCGCTGCTGGTAATATTTATATGGATAGCCTGTGAAAACACAACGTGTATATTTTTTTTTACTTTAATACTTAGGCAAAAAAAGAGAAAAAACACAAAACAAATCCAAACAGCCAACACAGGTATTCCAATCCAATGCACATAAGAGTAAATCATATAGAATTATAAAAGCCAGGCAGCGACAATATTAAATGTCAAAGTAACCAACTAGAATTAGAACAGCAACATGTTCATCAACACTAATAATAGGATTCCTATGCTATTGGATAGCTATATATCCGTCTCTATGATTGGGTAACGTGGTGATGATGTACAACTCTCTGCGGTGCAAAGCATGCATGGTAGAGGATCCAAACTCATCAACTTTTATCTAATGAAAGCTCGATCTTAGGCCTATTTAGGCTTGATTGTTACACCTCCAAGAATGATCCCTCCCTTCCACCACTCACTATCATCTCCATACATGCTAAACGCCACTTTGCCCCTGGTGCCGGAAATCAAGCTGAACTCCCCACCATGGATCTCATGCCATACGTTGCACGCTTTTCTATAATTCTCCAGGACTAGAGTTTTCCTGCTCTTTTGCCCGTTTGGTAAGGTCACTTGAAATGTGATGTGGGATGAGTGCCACCCAAACGCATCATCCTTAAACTTGATCATGTAATGGACCTCATATGTTGAACGAGAGAGTTTCTTTGCATCCAAGGTCCCCTTCACTTCAATCCAGTTCACCTGAATGAGCTCTGCACCTTCATCAAACTTCAACTTACTGGCCAAAAAAAAAAAAATCAGCATAAATTAGCATCATTTTAAAAGCTACTGTTAGGGCTCCCAAGCACTCGCACTTGAGATTTGCATTAGTGGTTGCACAAAATGCAGGTCTAAAACCAGGGCACATCGGGTCGTCGAGTACAGGCTAAACCTTTAGATCAAACAGGCTGATATTTTTCAGCCATATTTTTATTTGGCCAAATTGTGGGATAGATTTGGTTGCCAATCTGAACCATCATCCACAATGTGCACCCATAATTTTTATGTTCCATTTTTTGTCATCTTTTGTTCGCCTACTTAAGAGATAATAATACTTAATATAAAAAAAAATGCATGTCTGATACCTTGATTCATGTTTGTTTAGGCGCACCCACTGCCAGAACCTTGAGTCATTGCCCCACGTTATGTCCAAAGCTTTTGCACGGAAGTGAAAGCCATCCCTATCTTCCGATACTCCCTGTGAAAACGTAATGAAAAGTAGTTGTATCTGTTATTAGTATCATGCATCAACTAGGCATGAGAAAGTTGATTGAATAGAAAGATGGAAATCGGAAAAAATTCATTATTTGACAAAAAAAAATCAAATATAAATCTGCGCATATATTGGAGTAGTCCTATGTCAAAATATCATTTCCAAAACATTAACGATCAAATCTTCTCTTGTTTGTCAAAAATATTTCATTTTTTTTTGTTTTTATTTTCACATATTCACAGCAAACCAATGAACTATGACATAGAATTCTTTCGAGAGAGTAAATATTTTTCATGAGCATACATCTTGATCAAATTAGCATACAATCATAACAATCTTAACATAAGATCGTTTTTATGCTCGTGAAAAATGTGGCGATGCATAATTTTTAGAGCATCAAACATATTTCTTCGCTTGTTTTATGCAATTCTCACAAGAGCCCATATATATATAGTTTCCATTTGATAATATTAATCTAAAACTCCGACGAAACTGCTCGAAATTTTCCTTTAACCAATATGAAAAACTAATAACAAGATTTGTTTCCAACTTACATGATCACCTGTCCAGTGAGGGCCATGGGCTTGGTGGCTCATCTTTAATTTCGTCTGCTTTGTTTCTCTTCGGTTAACCCTGCACTCTTCCCTTTGGACCTCAACTATCTATATAGCGTATATATATATATATAAGCTTGAGCTATGCCTAAGGAATCCGCTTTTATTGAAAAGAAGTTTTGAATCATCAGACCATTAACTCTTTTAGCACCGTCCAGGCTTGCAAGATTCCGTATAACTTCTTTGATAAAGTTATACGTGGAGGATAAGACCATGTTAGGCATCACACACAAGTATTCGTCATTTAGTTTGATACGTGAATATCTCTAAGACAACGTCTTAGAATAATACCTAACTCGCCTTCCAAGACAAAGTCTGCCGACTTCAGTTCATTTCCGAAGGCTCTCCAGAATATCATCTAATGCGAACATCGACCTAAATGAATCTATGATTTGCTGGCACGAATTTTTTGATATATATACTATGATCAATCCGTTTTCACGAATTTTTTGAAACTATGGGCTAACTCCAAAACTGGCAGCTGGGAACAATCCATGCATGCATGTTCCTTTTCTTGCACTCGTCTTTTCCTGGAATAAGTTTCTTCCTCGGGAGGGACCATACCAAATCTTTTCCTTCTCACTGCCTCCTCGGCCGGCACGCTGCTCACCTCGGAAACGGAAGTTTCGTTCGCCCACGAGGGGAAGGAATAAAGGAAAAAGGCCATATCGCGTGAGAAAGAAAGGTGTGAATGAAAGAAACCACGGGCGAAAAAGAAGGATGCGGCTGAGAGTTTCAGAAAAAGGAATTGGAATCGAATACGTCGGTTGCGAAATTTGATCTTTCTATCACCATCCTCGTCATCATACAACAGCGGCTGGTTGGTAATTTTGAGAGACCCTTTGGTTCTCTTATTTCCTAATTTTAAACATAAAAATGTAGAAACATATGCATACTATTGTTCCGACTATATATTTTTAAAAAAATATTTAGTATTTCTATAAAAAAGAAATTAATTAAAAAATTAGTTAGTTTATTTATCAAAGAAAAAACAATAAATTCATGTTTTTCACTGCAACCACTATTTTTGTCATCATACCCATCAGTGTCGTCCCTATCATTGTTATCGCCTTAATGTTTGCAACTGGTTATTATTGTTACTATCTTCGCATATCATCCTTGCTGCCACCATCCACACTGTTGCTGTCATTATCACCGTATCAGCTATCATTGTTATCACCTCCACCACCACTTTCACCTTCGGAATATTGTTCCTATCCTTTGCCACCACTCTTTCCTCACAATATCGTTACTGCCTCCATCGTCGTTGTCGCTATTGCCTTCGTTATCTCATCGTTGCCCTGCCACTAACATCATCACCATTGCTCTTTGTCTTCATGGCTAGTTTCACCGTTGTTGTCACCACCACCATGTTTATTTTTCAAAAAAATAATTATTATGCATAATATATTTATATTTTTAAGATGTAGAAGAAAGGCAAAAGCATATTTTTTTATTTTAAAAATAGAAAAAATGAAGCGAGGTCAAATGGCACCTTAATATTTTGCTTCTATTTTTAATTTGTATCACGGGATCGATGCCTCTAAGCTTGTACAAGTAAAATTTCTAGCTATACCATCAGATATGTAATTTTGATCATCCTTGGAAAATTAAACTACCTATAATGTTTATGCACGTTGGTCCCTAAAATAATGATTAGAGATATAAATTGATCTAGAAAAATTATTAGACTCGATGTGGATTATTTTGGCTACTAAAAGTTAGGCTAGACAGGTCCAGGAGAGATCTGCCATATAGGAAAACCAAATCGTATACAAATTTTTAGAAGCCATAACTTGGACATACGACATTCGATTAAAATAATTATTTTTTCAAATTGAGTAACTTTTTGAGCTTCATGATGTGGTTTCATCCATGAAAAGATACAATGCGCCAAATAATCAGGCCCATATTTCATCATTAGAACTCTGAAACAAGCCGGTCAAAGCTTTTTTTTTTTTGAGAATGATTTTGATTAGGCGTCACTTCCAATAAAAAGAATTTGGCAGAGTATTTTAAAGTAATGTTTATTTTCACTAGTAATGTCTATTTTAGAAAAGCTAAATTCTATTCGAACTAAAAAAGAAATCCGACATAAATTGTAAAAGAATGGATCGCACTAATATATATGTGTGTGTGTTATATCTCATTTAATTAATCATCAATAAAAGAAAAGGAGATCTATAACCTACTTTTACCAAAGTTTCTAAATTTTCTTAAACTTCTTAGAAAATTAGAGTTGAGTGATTTGAGGGGAAAAATTTATCAAATTATAAACTGAATATAAGTAAAAATAAATATGATTTTCTGCGATACCTTTTCTCAATGGTAGTTATTATGAAGTTAAATTTTAGCCCTCCAAGCTTGTTGCATCAAATTTACTGATCCATCCATCCCTTTTTATAATTCAATAAAAAAATATTTCAGGCATCATATTTTTAGAAATTATCAACCAAATATGTTAAGATTATTTTCTCAAACATCATACTTTTAGAGATTATCTTTGCAGAAAAAATATTTCAGTAAAAAAAAATCCAAACCCTCTTTCCTTCTCCTTCTTCTCTCTTTTTTTCTTTGAGTTTTTATTGCATAAATAAATTGACAAATCACGTTCACCTAAGTTAATGTTGCTGGCCTACAAACTAATAAAATTCTCATAAAGTTGCATAACTGATTGACCAACCATCAAGGAAGGCATCATGGGAGCTACATGAAGGAAATCATGCAGCGAAAATAGAAAGTAATTCTTGGACCCACAGGTCAAACCAGTAACCTTGTTCGGCAAGGATGACCAAAAACCGGACGAGACATTCTCAATTGATGCAAGGCCCAGGTTTCAAACTCATTTCCTCGTACATTTCCAAGGGAACAACAGGCAACGTTACGCTCTCGTGATTCCATTCCCATCTCTCTCTTACGCCAATTAGATAGCAAGCTTTACAAAAGAAAAATATGACCTCTTTGGCATAAGTGACAACTCACCATCCCACCATGCCGACATCAAGAATGATTATTTTTCGAGGAGATTTCTTCAACCAAAATGTCCTTGCGCACTTTGCGCCACCGTCAAAAAATGAATGACCATCAAACAATAAGAATGCATATTATTTGATGTGGTCTATTTCTGATGGCGGCCATCCAACCATGCATATTATCCTCCATCCTTGTCATGACAAATACCCCCTCGATTTCATACTCATTTCCTCGTACATTTCAAATGGAACAACAAGCAACATTATGCTCTCGTGATTCCATTCCCCTCTCTCTCTCTCTTACGCCAATTAGATAGCATGCTTTACAAAAGAAAAATATGATCTCTTTCGCATAGCTGACAACACACCATCGCACCAAGCCGACATCAAGAATGATTGTTTTTCGCAGAAATTTCTTCAACCAGAATGTCCTTGCAGTGTTGTTCATCTTTGAGAAGCCATCATCAGAAGATGAACAGCCATCAAACAACAAAAATGCATATTATTTAATGCAGTCTTTTGCTGATGGGGGCCATCCAAAGGTGCATATTATTCTCTATCCTTGTCATGACAAATATCCCCATTGGTTTCAAACTCATTTCCTCGTGCATTTCAAACGGAACAGCAGGCAGCATTACATTCTCGTGATTTCATTCCCATAGCATGCTTTACTAGGGAAGAATATGATCACACCAAGCCGACATCAAAAATAATTATTGTTTACAAAAAAATCTTACTGCAAGGTACTATTAATTTTTAAAAAACTATTATAAAAAAAAATGAACGGCATCAAACAAAGCTATCAAAAAAAAAAAAAGTAAAGGGGGGAATCCTATCGCTCCCGCGCCCGTCCCTATCGCTCCCGCGCGGCCCCTCTCCCCGCCAAAAAGGGGAGAATCCCCCCAAGCTCCATTTGAGTAGTGATATCTGGTGAAAGTTCTAAAATACTTTCGCAGAGTTCCACCTCTCTGATGCCAGAACTTGAAGTATGCATTCCATTTGCCGAAGGATAGGCTATAGACAAATGAAAATGGCATCCAACCATCTGATTGGTGTTCTTGGTTCACTTTTATCCTTGGTTCCACAGATTTGATGATAAATTTTGTGTTTGTAACCAGTCACAGGGTTGAACAAGATTTTATTCTACCAAAAGAAAGGTCGCTAACTCAAAAATTTTCCTCTCATGCTGGATTTTCAATTGGTGAAGTTTGTTTTTTTATATAGCCTATCGATGAATCTCAGTGAGCCATGTTTAGGGGAGAGTTTTGAAGAAGCTTTAATCATTATTCACCATTCATTTTACCGATCTATTTACCACTGCACTCAAACTAGCAAAAATTATTAGGATAACTGATCAAAGAACGGTCAGAAGGCTCAGAAACATGTCATCATATGCTTACCAACGATCTCTTATCGAAGGAAAAAGCTGGTGCCCTTAGAAATTTAAACAACAAACTATCTGTTAAAAAAAAATTATTCAACTTTTGATTGATAAGCAAGTACAAGTTTTAGGTTCCAACCGTGGTGGGGCATCCCAGACTCTGATGCGTCCGGACTTCAAAATCTATCCATATGGAGAAAGAAGAAGCGAGAGAAAAAGAAAGAAGGAAAGATTAAAAAAAAAAAAGTAAAAAAAAAGAATAAGAAAAAGAAAAGAAAAGGAAAAAAAAAAAGGAAGGTGAAAGAAAAGAAGGAAAGAAAGAAATATAGAGAAAAAAAAAGAAAAAGTAAAGAGACATGGTGGATATCTACTAGGATACACTATCAGAACTACTGTCTGGATGGGGCAAGACAGTAGAATATCCCATTCTATGGAGAGAGCGGGACGACAGAGTATCCTATTCTATGGAGAGATCGGGACACCGTCATCTCACGGAATTTAAAATCTTGAGCAAGTATGCATATGCTCACCGACTCAAAACCTAAAGATGGTTTGGATCAAAAGACCCATTATTTGAGAATGAAACGCAAGATTTTCAAAAAAGATCGCCGCATCTGTAGGTACCTTAATTTGATACTAATTTTGTACCTCCAATCCATCATTTAACAAGTATTCATGAATCAATGCATTACATACAACCACATAATTTACCGATCAAATAAGAAAACCTAAGAGGACAGCACACTAACCATGTCATGCTATAACTAATGTACTAAACCACCACCTGTTGTATTAACTTCTCCAATACCTCCCTGAAACCTGAAGTGGACCAGGCACCAAGATTTCAACTTCAGTAAAGCTAGACTCACCAAAAGGTACTAGCTACAGAAAGGTATACTGGAACATTTCATGAGGCAGGAATTATAGAACCTCTTGAACTCAATGAGACCTGGTGAGGATCCAAATGTACCGCATTGGAAATTAACAAAAGACCATAATTCTTCATCAAATCCTCGTATACTTTTCTGAATTTCGGGTGATTGAGATGCTCCTTCTATTCTTTTCAATGGAAAACTGCTACTCCTAAGAAGATTCCGATCTTCAAGGACAGAATGTTAGCTTTACCTCTTTCCTCTTCAACTAGAATTTCAAAACTATCAATTATATCCTACTTCATTACCTAAATGCAAAGCAACTGTGGATGAATCTGCCAGAAATTCTTAAATTCAAAGGATACGCTCCCACTGCATTGTAACTAGGGATAGCGACAGGTTGGGTCAGGTCAGATTGAGTTCGGGTTGGGTCAACTTCAGGGCCAAAACCCCTCAACCCGACTCATTTGTAGTTGGGTTTACAAAATATAAACCCATATTCGACTCATTTATTTATTTGTAATTGGGTTTCTCTCATTAATGAATTAACTCAACATTAACACAGTTCATTCTGGAAGAATCTGTTCCACTCCGTAAAATGGAATGGTTAATTCTAAAGTTATCCCCAAGTTTCAAGATAGCTTCCGTGGCTTGTGAAGGAGCAATTGGTGAATGAAAGATCATTATTTGATTTGTTTTCATAGTTCTAATCAGAATAACATCTTTCAAATTTAAATTTGTAAATTAAATTTTAGAGCAAATTATAGAAATTCTTCTGAGATTAGGAGTAAATTATATTTACAATCAATAGCCTGAAAAATCTACGCGTACCATCCTTAAGTTTATTTTTATCCAACACTTTAACTCATAACTTAACAAAATATTAGTCGAATTGTTAACCGTAACTGGAACCCAAATGCCACTATTTGATTAAAAAAATTAAATTTAAATAACTAAAATAACTTTAAGTAATATAACAGGCACCCAACGATAAAAAAATATGTGCATCCTTTCTCCCACCTAAGGCAGTTTCGACTTTTTACATCAGGTAAATGACTTTACTAATACTATTAATTTAACTAGGCGTGAGTGTTAGATTTTACGAACTATTGAATGTAAATATAATAAATATAAACTTTAGGAGGGATTTCTAATTTATTCTCAAATTTAAAAAAAAAACTTTATTTTATGAATTGAGTTGCTTGATTGCTAGAGTGCCCATGACCAAATACCATATGACTTTTCTGAGAATTGATAGCGGTGTCTTGCCTTATTTTAAAACTATTGATCATGATGGTTTATAGTTGTGGCATTTTTGATTTAGTCATTCAAATTTTGAAGGCCTAAAAAATTATCTTATGTAAATATGTTTAAAAGGTTATCCTGCATAAATCATTCAAATTAGATTTGTGAACGTTGTGGTCTTGGAAACCAGCATAGAGATATCTCTACAAAAAAGCAAATCGGTTAGAGCCACTAAATATCTTTGGCTTATTCATATTAATTTACGCAAGATGACTCTCATTCTGAGTGGTAGCAAATATTCTATTAATTTGTAAGGATATAGTTTTTCCATCAACACTGTTACAGAGGAAACAAAAATGGAATTTTCATTTCAGCTGAATGTAGCATGGGTTAATCAAATGCTAGAAACGTTGTACAAGACATTAATACATTTATCATGTTACAACTCAATTTGGTGAACATCTAATGGTTCACGCCTGGGAAAAAATAAAATAAAAAATAAAAAATGGAAGGCAATGCTGAAGCTCTTGGTCTCTGTTTTCTTCTTCTTCTTCTTCTTCTTCTTCTTCTTCTTCTTCTTCTTCTTCTGCTAGAGTCTCTGTTCTTTTTTCATCAGGCACTTTGATACACGATTACCAATCAAGGAAACCTGGGCCTGCCCTTGAAAGCAATTCCTTTCCAGCATCTTTACCCATTGACACCATCTCCTCGAGAGCATATGATCCCTTTCTTGACGCCTCCAATACTGAGGTTATTTTGAGAAGAAAAAAGAAGGCCCATAAGATGGTTAATCAATCACAAGGAGCAATTCTAGAGATATTTTCTTCTGTTCTTTCTCACTTGGGATATAACATGACATTACCTCGAGTTCCATCGGGGGATGCCACCAAACCTCTGAACACACAATATCCATCCTTATCGCGGTAAGCGTATCCAGCAATTGGAGTGCGGCAGGACCCATCTAGGGTTTCAAGAAATGCCCTTTCACACGCCACAGCTAATCTGGTTTCTTCATGATTCAGCGAAGCTATATAATTAGCCTGTTTACAAAGTAAATATTGATCCAGACCCAATATTAGCAGGTAAGCACAACAATTGACATAATAGTATGATGATCAAGTACAAGTTATAGGGTGCATTATTCTCAAAATTTTGATACCTCCGTCCCAGAAAAGAAAAACAAAACAAAAGCAAAAAGAATGAGGAAAAAAAAGAGACATTCAGTGGCGTTATGCATATATCCTGAATTTTTATTTAGCAATCAAAAATAACTAAGTGTTGCAAGTTTCTTGCAAAAATAGTTAAAGATGAACTGCATGTCATATACGGATTAAACCAAAATAGAACAGAGCCCACTAATGAAACAAGTTCGTTGGTTTTAACCGACCCACCCCAAATCAAAGCTTTTTTAATGTCTAACCACATATTTAACATTTCAGTACACATATATATGTGTAAGTATATATATACAAGTGTGGGTGTCCATATGTGCATATGCAAGGAAAGGCTAGAGGTGTCAGTAGAAGTATAGGTTTGGTTAGAAATATGACTTGACTGAGTAATGGTAAAGGTATCATAGAGAAATAATAGTTAGAATTTTTAGTTTCTGTTAGGTTTCAAGTGAATTGTGAAACAGTGTAGGATTTCAAGCAAATTCCTTTTTTTTAAAGTTGTTAATCGTACATTCCATTTCTAGATACATCACAGATTTGTATAATATTAAATTATATTTCAACATGTATGGATACCAGAAAAGTCATTAAAACAATACAACCACAATGAAGTTTGATTCCCATTCCTTTTACTCTCATAAATGAAATTAACGTTACCACATCATGCAGCACGCACCATTTTCTCATCATTGCTTCTGCAAGCAATTCCAATAGCACCTTGAGCAATAGCAGGAAGCATTTCTTCGACTGATAGTAGAGCTGTGACATTCTCAGTCATATGCAGCCGCTTGAGCCCTGCCAGTGCCAACATGGTTGCTTGGACCTCCCCTTCATTTAATTTCTTTAACCGTGTCTGAACATTGCCTCTGAAGTTAACCACCTGAGATACAAAAGCAAGCAGGTTGTGAAAACCTCATAATTTTTGCAGTACATCATGGAACACTACATATCTTATTCTAAAACATGTCACAGTAGCAGACAGACAAAAGAATCTGATCCTCGTGTCATGGAAAGTGCCTACTACGATAGAAAGGTTTGTACCTAAGAATATTTAAACAAGAAATTGAACTGAAGCAAGTGGTGAGGAAACCATAAAATGAAAAAAATTGAAAAGAGCGGAATTAATTGAAATAAATTTCAGATGAAAAAATTCGGAAAGATGAATAAACATCAAACTTGTTCCCAGGATACATGGAAGCATACAAACAAAAGATTAGTGTCCCGATTTTGTAGCTCAAACATATGGAACTCTTTAAGTTGCCTAGAAAATTAATCCTAGTGATCCTTATAAAGATTACAAGTCCAATTTAAAACTTTTAAGATGAATATGAAACAGGCTTTAAGTCCTTTCAGACTTTCTAGACTCCATAGATTAGAGAATTATACTTTTTCTAGAAATCAAGAAATTAATTTTGAAGTCCTAGTGGTCCTTATAAAGATTACAAGTCGAAGGCTGTTTTTGCATTTCTAAAAAATTAATAAAATAACTGAAGTATTCCAAGAGCATTTTGAGGTCAGCTTATCATACATATAGGTCGACCATATGTCAGCTGCCTTTTTCTGTCTGATGGATATTTTTCTATGATATACTATGCTATGGCCTCAAGCTATATATTCTTATCTGGCACCGAAAGGCCCCTCAAGTCCTGTGGTAGGATACAGTAATAAGACTGTAAGCACATCTGAGCACCTTTTTCCCACAACAATATATGCACAATAGGGTTAGTGCCATAGGGCAAAGCGGGACATGTTCGACCTCACATCTAACCAGTGTCAGGTCGAACGAGCCCCCTAGTTCTTGTTTGAAGACTGGAACATTAGCAACATGGATTAGGATGACTCTGCGGTACCATTAATTCCTCTATCCAAGGCAATAAATATTCCGTAATTCAATCTCAAGATCCCATGTCACATTACAAAATTTAGTATGAACCATTGTGTGGCATTTAAAGTACAGGGTATTAAGAGAAAAGGGAAAAGGAGCAAGATGCTATCTGTGTTACATGGACTCAGGTTCTTGTGTTGGCTGTGTGTGCATGTCTGAGCATCAGATCCTCTCAACATCTAGGAATTTCTTCTTACAGAACCATGTTTGAATTTCATCCCAATTCCCAGATTTAAGTGTCCAGAAGGGGTACAGTAGGCTAAACCAAAGAGTATGGAAAATATAGGGAGCAATAGAGCTGTAACAGGTTAGGCTTGGGCCTTGCCCGAAATGGTTTGGATATTTGTAGGCCCTGTAATTACATGTCAAGTCCAGGCCCAGAATGACCTGCAATCAAAGGAAAAATGCTACTTGAACCCTAATATGGGACAATTAGCTGCTTACAGAGCTGACATGGCAACATGAGGTGACAGCTCTTCGTGGAAAAGAAACTCCACTCCAACTCTCTCTTAAAACAGCCCCCTTTTTAAAGCAGACCCTTTCCTTTCTTCCCTTGTCCCTTCTCTCGTCTGATTAAAAGGAAATAAATTTCTCCCAGCTGCTTGAAAAAATGAACGATTGACTGAGCTCCTTTTTAACAGCCCTCTGTAAAGCCGCATGGTGAAAGCTCCCTTCTGTTTTAGAAACTCTCTCTACCCATCAAGAAGGTACCCCAATGATAAATGTACAAGATCCATTTTCATGCCACAGACCTCTGCTTACTCTCATTAAAGATCTTTATTTTGGTTTGTTAGGGATTCACATCTTTGCATTTAGCCCTAAATAAAGCCCATCATATTCAAAGAAAAGAAATATATAATTAAGGATTAGGAACAAACATATCCTTTGGCTTGCTCGGATTGCAGTCTAGTGGATTGAGCAAGACTACAAGGATAAAATTTCAATGGTCAAAGTTTTGTGTACTTTTCTAGCCAGATCAAGAGAAAACATACAGCTGATAAGAATAGGCTGAGCAGAAAATTGTTAAAGCTACAGTTGGTTCAGGTTGTCAGGATCCTTTACTAGATAATTGACAACAATTGTTAATGATACACTTTATCTGCACCCTTCCCCTCAAATCCCATGTTTCCATGGTAAATAGCAGTCCATAGGCACATTCATTGCACATGTCAAGATCCAGTTAAGAATAAATAAAACCCAACTAAGGAATTGGAATACATTATGACACAAGAAAATAAAATGTAATTAGATATGCAAAACTTGCCCAACTGGACAGAATATGGTCTCTTGATCATGACTATGGCCATCAAAAGCAGCAAAGGAGATGGTGATATGGTATATCCATCTGTCAAGGAAAAGGTCTGAACTGCTTGTGTTTTGGCAGTCATTCCATTTTTATCGGAATGTATTCTGGAACTTTTGTGTCAAAGGATTCCAAAGCAAGAGTTTGAAAAAGATCCATGAAGTAAGAAAATGGGATCTTGATTACAACAAATTACTAGAATATAATAAACTAACATTAGTGTCATTGAATGTTTCCGTGCCAAAGCAGCAAAAAAGATAGTTTACCAACTGGAGTTACATAGCAGCTTTAACATGTCACAACAAGTAAATAATTGAAAGCAGGAGCTGGGGATGGATGGTCATGTTCTGTTTGCAAACACGGTAGAGTTAATACACATGATTCAACGGTTTTGCTCTTAACAAGAAGCACTTCCACAAAAAGAAATGCATCTTGAAGACAAGTCTAAAGAACTTTAATCTGATTTACAAGCGCAAGGAAACACTTCCATTTAGGAGTTTTGCATTGAATTCATTGGCTAATGCAGATCAAAACACGATGTAATATGCAATTCATATCACAACCATTGGCAAGACACAATGTTTGTGATTTGTGCTAACCAAAAACAAAATGTACAGCGATACACAATATTACATGCAAATGCAATTTGGCAAGTATTTTAGTGCATGCATTTATCCTACCTTTGGTTTTTTTTTTTTTTGTTGGGGGGCGGGAGGGGGGTTAGTTTGAATATTGTCTTTGCTATTTATTCTAAACCTCTACAATATACTGTAGTTTATTCTAATCATTTATTTTGTTTTCTCCATAATGATGACACTTCATATTATTCAATTTGTTCTATCTTTATAAATGAAAATTTTATATATCTAAGAAAATTTAGCAACAAGTAGCACATATCCCTAGCATGGCCTGGATGGTCATGTTCTGTTTGCAAACACGGTAGAGTTAATACACATGATTCCACACTGTTTTGCTCTTAACAAGAAGCACTTCCACAAAAAGAAATGCATCTTGAAGACAAGTCTAAAGAACTTTAATCTGATTTACAAGCGCAAGGAAACACTTCCATTTAGGAATTTTGCATTGAATTCATTGGCTAATGCAGATCAAAACACGATGTAATATGCAATTCATATCACAACCATTGGCAAGACACAATGTTTGTGATTTGTGCTAACCAAAAACAAAATGTACAGCGATACACAATATTACATGCAAATGCAATTTGGCAAGTATTTTAGTGCATGCATTTATCCTACCTTTTTTTTTTTTTTTGGGGGGGGGGGGGGGGGGGAGGGGGGTTAGTTTGAATATTGTCTTAGCTATTTATTCTAAACCTCTACAATATACTGTAGTTTATTCTAATCATTTATTTTGTTTTCTCCATAATGATGACAATATTCAGTTTTGGAATATGTACTGCTATAAACTCTAGTGAAGCTTTAACATATCTTAGAGTATCCATGTAGCATTTTTTATAAACCAAAATCCCCCAAATAGCCCTAATAGAAATATCCCTTTTTCCACAAAATCAACTTCTGTCCTGTTGGTTGAGGCTGCAAAGTGAGTAACAAAAGCAAGCAAAACCTGCATTTCTTAGTCCATCAGGTCCAGCCATGCATATGTACATTCCTACTGGTCTTGTATCACGTTGTGTTGCTTTAGGGTGAATATAGATTTGTTAAAATTTTATGTTAACAAAATACTTGATCTAGACAACTTTGATATCCTTCGATACAGACACTTGTCAATAAAATGGCTGTAAAAGTGTTTATTTTACTGAAGTCTTTGTAGTGCATCAATATATCTCGCATTTTGCTTCAGTTCTTGCCATATGATGTGTTTTTTCTCTTTAACTGGTCCATCTGGTTTTTTCTCTCTTTTATTTCTTGAGCATTTAGTTTGTGACTAATTATTCCAGTCTATGGTTAATGATGCTCAACACTAAACTGCTTATTGGTTTTCAAATTGCTGATAAATGCCAATTTTCAAACTACTCTTATAAATAAACCTGGACAAGGTTTTATTTATTTTTACCATATAACTTGCAGCACAGATAGAATGAGTGAATCGACAATTTTAGAAGTTGTGAAAAAGAACTTCAAGGACCACCTTATTCTTGGGGAGGAAGGTGGCCTTATTGGAGACTCGATGTCAGACTATCTATGGTGCATTGATCCTTTAGGTTTGGTCTCTATGAAATTGCTTTTGTAGAAAGTATTTTCATTAAATGAATATATAAATATATTAATCTCGTTTGAACAATACTGAAAATTTCTGATTGCATGTGATAAAACTAGTTTTCTGTTGTTTGTAAGAGAAACGAATTATTAAGATATTGTGAAATGCTATGAACAGTCTCTACATTCTCTTTAGTTGTTTTATTGTGGAATGAATAATGGTCTAGCTATATTTTCAGTAATTAAAGAAATGATAGAAACTATCTTTATCTACAGCTCAAGTTACTGTAGATAACTCGGATCCAGTGTTTGATTTCTTCTTTCAAGTAATTTGGTGTCCATCATGTAGTTCAAGTGTACTTGCGGACCCAGATGCATTATATTGACCAATGGCCAAAATGATTGTAAGTCAAGCTAAAATAGTTGTGTGTGTGGGAATTGTTACATCAAAGCAATTTATTTTGAGGTACTGTTGTAAATTTTATAACGATATAAATTATTAAGTTATACAATCTTATGCAAATTGCTATTAATAGAGTTATTAATGATCATGTAATATTATATTAATAATACTATACAAAATATATATGACAATAGATTAATATATAATATACCAATACTAAATATATGTATTAGTTTCTTCAAATTATGGAATAGTGTTATTTTAAATAGATGCATAATATGTTAATATTTTTAGGATGGTATTTACATAAATTTGTAATATTAAAAGATATGTAATATTTCCATATATTGATGCAAGACTTAGGGTTGGCCTCTGTTGCATGGGAGGACCCAACGGAAAGTTTCGATGAGGCCTTTTTTAGATTAGTTGTTTGCTGTCCAAGGTCCAAGAACAAAACAGCAGCAAATAAACTTTTGATTTCTAGGTAAACAAAAGTTCGAATAATCTAGGGCTATCTGAATGGAGAATAGCAGAAATCAAGATTTAGGGCAATATGGACTTATCTGAAGATCATAAACTCATATTTTAACAAATAATGCTAGCAGATTTAAACAGGCAGAATCAATACTTAACAATTAGAGACATCAATATTGAAGTCCCTATCAACAAGATCTTAACACATTAAAGATCAACAGTTTCAATGCAGTGATTAAATACTAACAAAATATGTCCATGAAAAATTGAAAACTGAAAGTAAACTAGGAATTAGGAGGAATGAACCATGAACATAATGAGAATAGTTCTAGCAGAGAAAGCAAGGAGAATAAGAAGAGGAGAGGAGAAGAAATAGAGGAGATAATGGAGGAAATAGGCTGGCTCACCAAGGTATGCTGTTCCAATACCGGTAGGCATACCGGTCGCCTACTGGACTGATACGGTACCGGTTCAGTATGTTCGGTTCTGTTTCGGTACCGGGCCCGTACTAAGAGAACCTAGCCGGAGCCGGGGAAGAAGAAGAGAAGGAGAGAGCGAGCGGGGGAGGGAGGAAAAGGGAGAGGCCTCCGCCGCTCGCGGAGGGCTGTGGGGGTGGGGTGGGGTGGGGTTGGGGGGGGGGGGGGGGGTGGACGGCGGATGCCACGGGTATAATTCTTTGCAACAGACCCTTTTTGGACTTCATTGACTTCATCCATCCCCTAAAACTTCCTACTATTGAGTCAATAAAGATTCTTAGGGGGGTCTTCTTCGTAAAATGAAGAGAATCTTAAATGTAGGTTTCAAAAGCTCTTTTTTGACTTTTTCTTCTTGTCGAAGCAGTTTTCAGATGATGTTACCAAGCACTTTTTGAGGAAGTGCTTTTTTTGCTTTGAAAGTCACAAAAGTACTTTTTTAAGCAATATTAAACATGCCCTTATATATATGGAAACAAATCCCCTGAAATCTGTTAATTAACTAACCAACTTGGTCGCCATTAGGACTCCTAATTGAATCCAGCATTATGATGATCATTGTTCATGGTATAGTGACATGTGAACAGTACTGGCCTCTAATTAACTTCTAAAACTAATCCAAAAACACTGTATTGGAACAGGAAATCAAAAGATATCAGTCAAATAAAACTCTGGGGCCGTTGGATGAAGTTCCAACTGCACCTTTTTTCAAGGATATTTCTTGCAGCAGGGTAAATCTCTAAAATACCTCAATTTCTGCCCCAATTCATGATCTCAGCATGTTGTTGGCTTGAACAGCAGTTCTAAGGCTGATTTTTGCAGCCATTGTGCCATTCCTATGGTTTGTAGCAGCTGATCTTCAATCATATATACTATTATTATTAATATTATCATTATACTACCATTATGATATTTGCTAGTTATATGTAAAGCTTTATGGATACAATACTCTAATATAATATAATATAGTATAGTATGGTATAATATAGTATAGCATAGTATAGACTG
This sequence comes from Phoenix dactylifera, assembly GCF_051530095.1. Taxonomy (NCBI): domain Eukaryota; kingdom Viridiplantae; phylum Streptophyta; class Magnoliopsida; order Arecales; family Arecaceae; genus Phoenix; species Phoenix dactylifera. The sequence goes on from NC_143201.1 coordinate 2,292,764, forward strand.
TATAGTATAGCGTAATATAATATAATATAGCCTAATATAATTTCAATATAGTATACTATAGTATAATATTTTTGCTTTCGATCGACTGTTACAGTCACAACTTGGGATTTGGACGAGTCCCAGTCTCGGGTCATGGCAAATTTAGCACAATTTTTTGTGACCGTAGAAGTTAGAGTAAGTTATGAGACAAACACTTAAATAAGCTCCATGATGCGAAATATATTATCAATTGCTCCATGAGTTTCAAGATTATTTTTAATGATTATCATTGTTTCTCTTATTCCTAAATTGAATATTTTTGGACATGTATTCTGAGTTTGAGCTATCTTGCCCTTGATATCCAGATGGAACAACAAATTTTGCACATGGCTATCCCAGCTTTGGAGTATCAGTGGGAGTTCTGTTCCGTGGGAAGCCAGCTGCTGCATCTGTGGTATTTGACCCTTTTTTCTCCAACTTGAACAATTAGTTGAAAAAGTTACTTGTAGTTCTCACTCTTCATTACACAGGTTAGAAAAAAAATTAGAAATTGTGCTCTATCAGGTATCCCTACATAAATTTAGTGATTAAGTTCTATGATCAATGCTTGGAACATTCGATATTCTTCTTTACTTTAGTGTGTTTAGGAGTTGGAGTAACATGAAGATTTCGAAAGTGCTTCAACAGTCAGCATATATCTCTGTTGGTGGAGTATGCCATGATATTCTGTTTGTCATTTTCCTTTACTTTTTGTGAAAAGGTATCCTTTGTCTCATTCTATATGAGATGGGAGTTATATGAAAATTTTAGAAAATTAAGCGCCTATTTGGTAATGGTTTGGTTTACCGTTTTTGTTTTCAAGAACCAAAGGGGAAAAATGTAGTGGATCAGACAACCCAAATCATGAAACTCTTTTTTTTTTTTTTAAATTGTTTATAAAATCTTCGGAGGCTTTGGAACAAAGATTTATTGCTTTAAGAAAAAATAGAAGCAGGGATTAGGCAAAGTTTTGTACAGATGCTGTCTGCCACATCAACCACCATATGGGATTTTTCTAATTTCTAGACTAATAAAACCACAAAAACAGCTACAGTGCTAAATATGCCCTTAAACTTTTGCTAGTGGAAAAAGATAAAGTTTGACAACAGTCTTGGCATTAATCATATGAATTATTTTTATAATATTAAAAAATGTATCCAAATAACTTGGTTACTAACTAAAATTGAGAATTTTGTGACTGAAATTAATCACAATTTGGGGTAGTTAAAGTTATTTTTTAAAGACATATTCAGCATGAGGAAATAATATAGTCAATTTTTGTTACTAAATGGATTTGAGTTCTGAAAGAAGATAATGAACTTTATTGATCATTGGGATGAATCTTAGAATCTAATTCATGAGAATTTTAGCAAACCACTCTTTATAAGTTGGGTCATTCATGGGAATGTGACTCCACCTTGCCTGAGAAAAAAAGCAATTTATGCATTTCCGGTTTAGTTCTATGAATACTGTTTCCTTTATGTATTTCTGGACCTTATTCCCTATGATTTTTCTATAAATACATGTCAATGTCATGATAATGATTTCAGCAATATTCCTTCTGTATCTTCTGAGGCATCTGTCTAATTGTTAGGCTAGTATGGTTGATGAAATTGATGCTTCTTTGCTCCTATTTGCAAAATTAATGCTCCACATTTCAAGATTTATAATTTCTTTCCGTGCCAATTTCTTAAAAGCAACCTCATCCAAATTTATAGTTCTCCATCTGTTGTGTTATGTTTATCCTTCTGACAAATTTGATACAATTGGTGAAAACCACAGAGGAGAATTATCAAATGTCATTAGTGATGATTTTGAAATTTTTTTTACTGGTCATCTCAAGGTATTCAAATTACAGAAGAGAGAATATTGAATTGTTCGTGTTTATTTCTTTTAGTATCTTCACTAATTTTTTTTTTATGGTGAATCATCATAAGTCATGTTTTTATTTATATCTAAACTCAAGTACTATGTCAAAGGGAGGGGAAGATAGGTCTTATACAAACATGTTGCGATCAATGACAAAAGAAAGTGATTCTGAATTATATTGATGATGTATATCTAATAATTCATATTCTTGACATGTAAAGATATGATTTGCTACACTTTGTTTGAAGCTTACTATTAGTCTCTTCACTGCTTGAATATAAGATATCTCTTACTTGACCTTGAGTAGATTGTATCTTCATTATATAGGTAAAGAGATGAAACTTCAGGCACCCGTCTAACCTTTTAAGGTCAAGGGAAATACACATACGCAGCTAAATTTTGACTTGGGGCTGTCCAAGTGTTAGCCAAAGCAAATATGCAATATTCTGTGCATTAGTTTTTTTTTCTGAATATCTCGGGCCATTTGCTGAAAGCGCTCATAAACCATTTACAAGAATTTCCATACCCTTGCAACTAATATGAGCCTGTTCCTACCCTGAGCATCTCTGCCCATTCCACAACCTAGATATCTGATAGAACATAATCTAACAATGGTAAATGTTCCATCTGGAAGGATTGAAAACCAAATTTTAGGAGCAAACCTGCATATGCAACCTATGTTCTTACCACATTTTGCCTGCTAACTGGATCATATTTATGGTTGTGGCATTGACATCTCTCCTTAAAGGTCTTCAAATCAAGTTACAAATTTGCCTATTCTTGAATGATTGTTTTTTTACCTTTTCTGCCACGTTATATATAATGCATAAGCATTTGTTTTCTTTCTAAATAGATGATACCCATTCTTTCTGTAGGTTGAATTTGTGGGTGGGCCCATGTGTTGGAATACTCGCACATTTAGTGCATCTTCTGGTAAGAGTTAAAAAAATACCAAGGAGATGAGACCTTTTCTGTCTTGTGATGTGATATTTGAATTCAAATGGCTATTTTAATCTTTTACAGGTGGTGGAGCCTTTTGTAATGGACAAAAGATTCATGTTAGTCCGACTGATCAAGTAAATCACTAGTTACCCTGCAACTTTCTGTGAGTGGTTAATGTGAGCTGTTGAAAGATTTTCTTTTTTACTGGACTCATTTAACATTAAAAAAAACACTTAAAACTCAGGAATTTATTGTTCATTTTTATTCTTAAATCAGAAAAATCTCAGTATCCAGAAGCAAGGTGAATTTTTTTTTCCTACATTTGACATTCTTCACTATTTACGAGATTATGCAATATGGTACTTCTTGTTGTGATTAAACCAACTGCAGACCTGCAATGAATCTGGAACATACCAAATTATATGAGTAAAGTTTCTTGTTATTTATCTCATTATACTTAGGTGTTGCTGCAAATTCAGTTTCTCTGTCTTGAATAATTTGCATTAAGCATCAGCAATTGTGAAAGTATGTTTGTCATACTGTTATCAAATGACCATGTTTATCATACCTGACATTTGCTGAGTAGCCAAGAATTACACTTTTATCTGCTACCTCTAGATTAAATTCCATGAGGACTAATCACAGTGATAGACATGTTCCAGCACGGGCGATAGTGCTCAATATCATAATTCTATGAATATCATGACTCATCCCTTGTTCCTTTGCTAAGATTTTTTTTTGAAGCTTGAAGCTTTGAATCCCTGTAATACCCAAGTTCATTAAGGCAATGGAGCCTTTCTTAAGGCAAGGCATTTTTTTTAGTAAAACATTAGGATGAATTTTCCTTTTTCTGTCTTTAAAACCAGGTTTTTAGGCTATCCCTTTTTCTGATGGCAAAAAGCGGCAGAAGATGAGCCGTGTATTTTGAATCCTTTCTAGCTCCTAATGTTGGTTGGATCTTCACCTTCATGAATTTGATACTTGTCACTGGTTGCTAGATCATGAAGAAAAATTGAAATTGAAATTTAAGACAAAACTAACCTTTCAGCTTTCTATTAGTAGTCCCTCCCCCTGTTTCTTCTTCTGTCCAATGGGAGAGAAACCTTCCCTCATCAATTTCATATCCAGCTTGAGATTCAGTTCTTCAAAATATTCTGTTAAAGCTTGTGGATAGCTTATGCCTACTTTTAGCATATATATACTATTTTCTTTTCCAACAAAGAAATCTTCCTGCAGAAGGGAAAGGAATTAGTGCAAACATGATCTTTCTATTCTAAAAAGTTTCTAGATTGTATATTGTTTGTGGAAATTGTAATCTGCATTGGGGGTGAGCCATTGTTTTGCTTTCTTAATTTTTTTTTCTTTTTGTCATCTTCTGATAACTAAGCAGACATAGTAGAAGAAGCATTATTTTAGATGTCGGTGAGGTGCCGAGGAAACTAGCGAATCTTTTGAAACTACACAATAAGTTCATGAACCAAGCAATAGTGGGGTTGAGAGACAAGTGGTAGTGTTTTAGGATCTGTTGGGTGGTGGCAATAGGACAAGCCTTAGCACAACAGTAAGCTCCATTATCTGGGTGTCATGGTTTGAAACACGGAAACAACATCTTCACATGTAGGGATAAGGTTGCATACATCTGACCCTTCCTGGACGTCATAGTGTCAAGTGCCTCGTGCATTGGGATGCTTTTTTTTTTGGATGTTGGCGACAACACAGGGCCAAAGCTTACTTTAGATAATACTTATGCACCTTTTCAAAGTAAATCCTTGGGGAACTAGAACAATAATTTGAAGCAACAGCAAGCATAGTTTGGGAGTCTTTTCTGAAAAGATTTGAGGAAAATATATGTCACAAACATGGGCCTTCACAGACATACAGGGAGGCAAATGTTTCCTCTAAGCAGCTGGACACAATGGGTTAAACTCGATATGGAAGTGCATCAGAAGCCGATAATTGACTTTATTGTCCTACTGAAAAACTCTTTTCAAAAAATGGAGCATCCAGTTTAATTGTCTGGAGCTCAAAATAGAATTTAGACATGAGTCTGTAACTGGACCTGTCAGGTGACCTACTTAGTTTACTAAATATAACTATTGAAAGGAATGTCGGAGCTTAAATGCACCAATGGCGTAGAGGTAAGTCGTAATTTGCCTAGTCAAGGAGACATTTGTGATGTAGGGAAAAAGGAAAGTGCTTGATCAGTGTAATCAGATGAGAATCAATCTTTCAATTAGATTTCATACAACTTAGATACCATGTTCAATGTTGTAGAGGTCGGAGGCTCTGGAATTGATTAATCAATATGATCCTGCAGTTTTATCAAATATGCATGAAGAGTGAAATACCAAGCAGCTTGGTGGTCAGATTGCCAAGTTCAACATATTTGGGCTTGATGAAGTATCGATTGATAAGAATGGAGTAGTGAGGAACCATGATGTTAGGTTGAGCATCTCATACTTAGTAATGACCTGAGTAGACCATGCGGTGAAAATTTGAGCTTTATCACCTCTCAAGCTTTCCCTTGCTTTTTGCTGCATCTAATTCTAGAGGCCATCAATACATGTTACAATTTTTAATGATGATTCTCTAGATATATTTTGTCAAGAAGATTTTAATGCTATAATATTGTGAAGGTTGAAGCAGTGTTGCATCTTTTACAATGATATGTGATCGAGGCTATATCTAAATAATTTCTATTTCTTATATTAATAGGTATGAAAACAATATATGGCCTTATATCATTATGTAATTGATGTAGGTTAGGAACCCTATGGGAATCATTTGCCTGCACTAGATCAAAGTAACGCAGTGAAAATAGAACTAGAAAATTAAAACTAGAAGCAAGAAGATTGAACTAGAAGCTAGAACTAGAAGCAAGAGAATTAAAACTAGAAGATTAAATGCTAAAAGGTATTAATGGAGGGTCCTGCACCTTCTCTTTGTGTTGGACCTTCAACCTTGCACCTTTAGCCTTAACAGGGTCTTGACAGAAGATTCCCGACCTTGCACTAGTGTCTTCTCCTGAACCGGGCATTGACGCCACAAGTTCTTAAGCAACCTCTTGCCATACAAGAATTGAGAAGAATCCTAAAAGAAAGCTTTATTAATATGTTCTATGATTCATTGATTCTGAGTACATGGCTGGGGTATTTACATGATAGATCTCCTAAAGGTAATAAGCTTTTCCCAATTCCCATAGGATACAGTTACCTAAAAGAAAGTAAAGAGATATAATGCCAAAAAATGATAGAAATAATTCCCTACATCCTTTTGGATTTCTAACTCATCCAACAGAACTTGCAGAAGCAAGATAATTCCGGTAGAAATAAAATAAAAATTGTCCTTAAGTTAATAGGCCATGAAATGGTATTTTCGCAAAAATCTGGAACTTTGGCAGCATTGGCATTGTCTTCGATAAATCAGCCATTTTCCTCACCCGACCTTTGTTTTAGACGTTTAGGCGATTCAAGAAATCTTACTCGATGATAGACATGGTGGGAATGGTTTTTCTGAAAATTTTGACTATGCTGAGGCAAGTGAAGCTTCCTTTTGGACCGATGGGCACTGGAATGCTTTGCTAAATGTAGCTATATATAAACTTCCAAATTTAAGATTATTGGATGCCTGAGAGTCAAGTGACACTTTGTATTCTTGCTTGAAGTGCTTATCAATCTCGTGATCTTCCAAAGTGTGTCCATCTCACCAATAGATCCTTGCATGGATCTCAAGCTTTTTCCTACATAGTTTTCAATGTAGTCATGCTATCCTCTTGAGTTTTATTGGCCTTCCATCTAATGTCTAGAGGCTTCTTTTTGGATGCATAGACTCCTGGTTCAAGCATGTGGCAGACATAGTCTTAAGTCTTTCGACTGCACAGTAACAGTAGCATTTCTTATAGATACATGGCGTCTAGGAAGTTGGCTTCATATATTTTTTGCAGTTACTGCATTTAGAAAAACTGCTTTGTCCATAATGGTGATGCCGATTCTTTATGAATTTTGCCTCGTAATGGCTTTTTTTTCAATCTAGAAAGTAAATTTGAGAAGTGGTGCTGCCAATTTGTTTTGCCACTATTTTGCCTAAAATCGACATATTATAGCTTTTGATAATATTTAGTCTGGTTGGCAATCATTTGATCCAGCAATAGATATGGTAGTAATAGATACTTCTAATGGAACTGCTAATTAGACTTTCAACTCTCAAGAGATATGAAAAACATTATAATCTTGAGCTAAATGACATTGAAGTGAATTCCCTTGACAAAAGCCTTACAAGATATGTGGTGTTTCCCAAGAATCTTTAATTCATTAGGATGAGAGTGTCAAGCTTCAAAAAGGTCAAGGTTTTATGTATCAGATGATACTAGTTTGTACTTGGTAGACCATAAGGTACCATAGTATTGGAAACCAGTATGATATAGACATGGTTTGTTGTACAGGATTGTACCATTCTGTATTGGGTATATACTGTGCCATACCGTATTGGTAGCAAAGCGATACTCGGTGCAGGAGGGGCATGCCAAGTGTTGGAACCACAAATTGCCCTATACGAACACTAAAGGCTATTAGCATGGCACCAATATGGGTATCAAATCCAATGCTACAAACTATGGGTGCAAGGGCTCGATATGATGTTGTACCAACACCTGGTATAGGATTTTAGGTGCTATTGCAACTTACCACTTTTACCTGTCTCGGTAGGGTGGTGTAATGTGCTGTGCAATACTATACTAGTAAGGGACCGACTTGAGACCCAGTACCAATATGTAAAAACTTGACAAAGATGCGAGTGCACAGACATGTATGAGGAAAACAATGCCACCACAAAGGAACAACTTGAAGACATGATAAGAAAAAGGGAAATCAGATGACAATAATATTCTTGTGAGGTTTCACAAATGCCTTAAATGATTTAGATCAAGTCAGATATGGAGAGATTCTATAGAAAATAACGTGAATCAACGAATATTGCTTTGATACAACCTGCACCATAAAAAATTCAGAAGTTATAAATGACCAGTTATCATGGTCATGGGAAAACAAATAGCATTTTCTTTCAACAAAATAATTATATGCATTCTTTAAATCCAAAAGTTTACATGTCACTTCTTCCACTCTTTTGCTCCCTATCATGAGATGGCCAAACTCATTCTCTAGGTGGAACGTTCGCTCTTGGTAACTGGATTTGGATATGAACATGATGATGCATGGGCAACCAACATGAATTTATTCAAGGAATTTACTGACATTAGCAGGGTAAGTGGATCTTAACCATTGTCCTGAAGAGGATACTATCATATATTTATTTCACTTTGTCCTGATTTTTGGATGGCATGTGAAGGGTGTGAGAAGACTTGGTGCTGCTTCTGTTGATATGTCTCATGTTGCTCTCGGTATTGTGGAAGCCTACTGGGAATATCGTCTTAAGCCATGGGACATGGCTGCTGGTGTCCTGGTAAACTTCTCTCTCTGAAGATATGTAGAAGACTAACTACATACCTTTATGTTGATTATAGCATGATACATATTTCAGATCTTGCTTTCCTCCTATGTCCTGCTCTTTGTCATGCAAATTACATCAGTAGTGATGATTATAACATGAGTAGTCTAGCCTATTTGGAGTTGCTTTATGATTTCTGTTACAGAGTCTGTGCATATTGGAATAGATGGCATACTTATTAATGAGACCATATTTGTTTCCATTGGTGACCAACCTTCTAGGACTATTGCCCTAAAACAATCTTTCCTTCTTTTACAACTGGCTTGTAATTGGATTGACAATGTCATCTTTTGGCATGTAATAATTACTTTCTTCTAGTTCACACTTCTGAAACAAACATTTTTAAGGAATATAACTCTGGAAAGACTTCTGAGAGATGAGACCTGATCCAAAACATCTCTTTAATTCTCATTCTGGTTTTGAGCTCTTGAATGTAGGCAGATTATATTTTGTATTAATCATCATAGTTGAGCTTATAGAGGTCTTTTCGCACAATTTTGAGGTTAAAAGGAAACATAAATAGAATGGATAAGATTCTCTGATAGTGGGAGACAGTGGCCCAACATATTTGGGTAAATAAGTCCCTCAATGTTGTTATCAAAATAAAAAGAAAAGAAAAACATCACACACACATTATGTTCATGTACACTATATATATGACAATGATCTCTGAAACTTGCTTGTGCTTAAATTGAATCATAGATCAAGAAGTTCCAGTAGGAGTTGGAATGGTGAAGTGTTGTGCTTTTGTTTTAGATAGTTTGCTGAACAGGAGAATGTACCAATAAAATAATAACAGTTGTGGCATTATCTTGTGCTTCCTCCAAACCAAATTATTCACAATTTTTTTGTTGATACTTCAGCTGTTACTATTCCTTGTTGAGAGGAAGCTAACTTATCTTAATAACTGTCTAAGTGGGCTTCAATAGTGTTAGAAGTGTATATATAAGATTGTGCAGTATGTCTTGTGCATACTGTAGGTCTTTCTATTTGTATTGTTGCATCATGCTAACCTCCCTAGCAGCCAGTGCACAATTGATATGCTATGTCATTAATTTACATAAGATTGTTCTATTAGATTGTAGAAAATTGAAAAAAAAAGCAAGCTGGAATAATTAGCAAAGAAGAGATTGCATAAAACAATTGTTCTTTGTTTTGAATAATGCATTCTGGGTCTTTATGACTCCAGTTCTGTCAGTTTGTTTCCTTTTAAAATTCCTACAATTTGTTAAAATGAATTCTGACAAGCCATTAAGACTTGCATTGAGACCATACTGCTAACACATAACACCTGACCATCCAAGCGATCTGATTCTTCAGTGCATTTGATATATTGATTATTTTTATTTTTATTGTTGAGGTGGGGGGATCCTATCTCAACAATTACGATCCTTTTTTCCTGACATAAATAACATGTCAATCATCACCTGCATGGTAGTTCCTCTGAATTCATTTATCCTCTTAGCCTCGAAAGTTTGGTTGGATGAAATTTCTTTGTTAGATGAGTTAACTCCTATCCCGTATAAAGCAGAATCAAAAAAAAGGAAAAGAACATTTAGAAGGGAAAGGTTATAGTCATGGAGGGACTTGTCGCTGCATCCACTTGCCTGACATCAGGGCATGTTTTCTATTCGTTTTTTAGCAGTAAATAAATTAAATCATAAAATATAAATACATGCTTAATTTCTGTATTGCACATTCCCCTGCTTAGTCTCATAAATAAAATTGCTACACTCTAGGGAACAGTATTATTACTTGATATTTCAGACAATCCATCTTCCTGCGAACCACCAGGGATGTAGTCTTAGCAAATAATCAGTCACTTCCTTCACACTGAAGGTGAGAGACTCTGAAGAAGCACAAGCATTCTAAATTTGAGAAAGAATTGCTTGAACATCCAAGGTTGGCTTAAACTTTTTCTAAATCCATCCAACACAAATTTTTGGATCCATCTCCAACCAAAGGTTAAGATTATGCTCCCAAGTTTGGACAGTGTGCTTGGAAAAAAAAAATTCTGATACTGCTGCTGTGCATGTTTTCGTCAATGAAAAAAAAAAATCTAAAATTCTCATTACAGCCCTTTCTGGGCTATCTTGACTCGTATCTTCAACAGATTACAGGTTTTGGTGATTCAATGTATGAAAAAAAAAGCATATTTGATAAATATGTACTGGCTAGTCTGGTCGAATTTTACAAGTAGCTCTGTAGACACCAATAAAAGAGCAGATACTGAACTAACAGAGGAACAAGAAAAACCAGGTGGTGGTAGGCGACTTAATAAACTGTGTGTGGTAGGCGTCACAACCTTGTTTGTACCTAAAGCTTCATTCACACTGAAATAAATCTAGAAGTGAACCCTACTTTTAACAACTGATTCAACTTATAACTCTGTTTAAAGCATTCTAGGATGAAAAATTGGATTTTATGTGGTTATCTTTTAATAATTTTCTGAAATCACCTGATAGCTTACCTACTATGATGTGATTTATCACTACCCGTGCTCCCCCCCCAAAAAAAAAAAAAATCCACAAGGGGAGGGGGCGCGAGTTAAAAAGTGAATTATGATACTCGAGTATGCAAGAACAAAATCCTGATTTTGCTGATTAAGCAAGGAGAGGATATAGGTGGAATTGTGTTCCTCCTCCCTTCCCTTCCTTTCGTACTTTTCGGTAAGTCCGTCCCATGACCTTTTCTTTGGTTTCTTTTTTTTATTTGAACTGCCAGAGTTTTATCTTTATTTGAATATGTTGCCCTTCTTCTTGAGCAGATAGTTGAAGAAGCTGGTGGGGTTGTCACACGCATGGATGGTGGAAAGTTCACAGTCTTTGATCGATCTGTTCTGGTGTCCAATGGTCTTGTTCATGATAAGGTTAATTCTGCTATCATATCCCTTGAACTATGGAAAGATGCATTATGAAACTGTAAACTTGTTAAGTCCTTATGCATATTCCTTTTTGTTTATTTGTTTGGGGCTAATGTAGAAAGCATTAGCAGCTACAAAGTTCACTTTTCTTATAGGCCTTGACTAATTTTCCTAGTTCTGGATGTACATACTACCAGTCATCAACATTCACCCAAATTCTCTATTCTTTGTCGAAGCATTACAGTTTATGAAACTTATTGATATTGGGCAGTTATAGGGACATTCGTAACCTTCATATGCCTTTCTTTGCCTCCTCTTTAGTGAACTGGGAGATCCACTTTGAATGTCAAAGCTCACTAGCACATTCTCACACTTGATGCTTTTAGTCTTGCAGAATTTATGCTTACTATTTGTGCATTTCTGTGCAGCTCCTGGAGAAGATAGGTCCTGCAACTGAAGAATTGAAAAGGAAAGGAATTGATTTCTCCTTATGGTTTAAGCCAGAAGATTATGCTACAGATTTTTGAGTTTGATATTGTCTGTGGGGCTTAGGTACAATGGCTAGCATGATCTTGTTGATTCAGCCTTCACATAGTTTTGAAAGTGAAAATATGTTCATAAATATCTCATCATATTCAGCTTCCGAAGAGTTCATGGATCAAACCAGACCTGTTTCTACCTTGAGTGTAGTATAAACCTATATTTTTATATCAGGGCTGTTAATAAAGCGCGAGCCTTCCAGCCTAGGAGCTGGGTTTTGCTTTCAGTGTTCACAGTTTGCTATATAATCAAGTTTAATTGTCTCTTTTTTTTTCTGTCAAAAGAAAGGGGGGAAGGCAAAAGAGCTACCAGCTAACCACTGATCTGATTTGAATTACCAGTGAAATTGCAATTACTCGTATAGATAATCTTGGTATACAGATGATTTGGATCCAACTTGAACATCAGAACTATTACAGTGGACTTGGTTTTCGGCTGACAACCACTGATCTGATTCCAGGGTGCCTTGGGTTATTGTCTAGGGGTTAAGCAATTTGTTGCCCACTTGTACTCAACTCGTATCTTATATGCACCCTCAGGCGATTCTAATAACATAGACAATTTTTTGTATTAATACTTTCGTGTGTAAGTATATTGTAGTTGTATGAGCTATAGAGTTCATGTATCTTGATTGTAGCATCACCAAATTGAATCTCTAACAAACATGAAACATGTGTCTCCTGACCCTTTCCTGCCTGGCTGAATTTATGTTCATATAAGCTAGGTCTATTTATGTTCATGTTGAGGTACGAGGTGGATTTGGTTAGGCGCCAAGAACTCGTATTTTTCCTATTTATTAGGCCTATTTATGCCCTGGCCAAGAACTCGTGTTTTGCTTTGAGTGTCTAATTGTTGCAGCAGTTTAGCCTTCCATGCGGAATTCAAAGAACTCATCCTACCTAACCTCGTGTCATTTGGCAATAACTTTCAAGAACAAATAGTTTTGACGTAAATTCTTTTTAACACTGGGAGTTTTGATCGCCTGTAATTTACAAACCCAAACCGGCCTATTTGAATGGATGGGTCAAACAAAAAATCCCTATTAAAAGGAATGCAAAAAGGAAACCTAATTGTTTAGATGTCCTCGGCATTTTATGGTTGCACATATTTTTAGTCAAATAATATTTAGAAATATTATTTGTAATAACGTAGAATCTCATTAAAAAAAATCCAAAAAGTATTATTTTTTAAACCTTCTTGAAAGAGGAGAAGTGTGACTTTTGAAGATGTAGACCGGGTAAGGAAATCTTTTCACTCATCAGATAAATCCTATCTCTCGTCACATAAGAGCGCACTAAATAAAAAGGAGAAACAGAAACAGACCTTGAAAGAGGGGAAGGGAGATCGATCTCAATCTGTCGAATCCTTCTCGTGACGACCTTTTTCCTGTTTTCTCTGTTTTCCTTAATTTTCCTCCTTTTCTTTTGGCGAATTCTTGCAAGAATTGCTTCCCTCTACTTAATAGCTACGATGACGTCAAACTTGGTGTATAAATCTTATGATACCAAGTTGTTGGAAAATTGGTATAGTAATTTTAGGAGTTTCTGAGTAATGGATTTTGCTTTTGTTTCATAGTTATTATCCAGTTTTGACGCTTGCTGTTACAGAAGAGCAGGTGGTCCCAGAGTCTGCAACTGAGGAATTTAGTGATATGGTAGATGACCTAATCTCTTGATTGGTAATTGGGGATTTGTTCAATGAATTGATATCTTTTGATTTAATGTGGGCATGTAAAACCGTAACGACCAATGACCACTTCCCCTGTTTGAACTGGGATGAAGTATCATTAGTCTTTAGTCCTGATTGTTGTTATCCTCTCAATCTAAACTAAAGAAATTTAGAGGTAGGACAAGGAAAAAATATAAATGCGAGTAAATTGAACAAACTTTCAGTTGGCCCGTGGGGATTCAGAAGAATAGTGAATAAGTTGATTTTTGTAACTGTTACATTGTTGACGGATAAAATGGCCTGTGCAGTTACCGTATATATATATTTTTTTGGGTACAATACCGTAGAGTTTCATTTGCAATAAACTGCATAAATCGCGGGATTCTAAATTTCTAATGAAGTTGAGTCTAACTGAAATTAGTTATCCGAGTCCAAAACGGTTCTCCTGGGGTCCACTCTCCTTCTTCCGTACTCCGTTCTTCACCCCACTCTGCGCCGCGCGCGAGTACCCGCCTCTCTCCGTCCTTCTCTATTCCTCTCTCTCTCTCAAACCTTTATATATAAGCGGAAGATTCGATATTTCATCGTAGGAGCAATAGCGCCATTAGAGACTTCTCGAGCTCACGAAGGCCTCTCCCTCCCCTCCAACCCCACACCCAGCCCCCACCCCCTCACCCCCCCTCCCCCAATACACATACAACGTATTTTCTTTCACTGGACTATATTCGTAATTCTTTTTTTTTCTGATTTTTTCACCGGAATATGGGTTTTGGTGTATTTTCTTTGACCTGTGATTAACCAATCACTTCTCTCTTTTTTTCCTTTTTGAATTTTAAATCATATCAATCCTTTTTGTTTTCCTTTTCAAATTTTAAATCATATTTTTATGAGGTCTTTGATGGAATGGCTGAAAGATTTGCATTCAGTTGATTTTTTTAAGATTCGATTAATTAATGCACTGTGGATTTTTTCTTTTTAATCTCGTGAGTTCTTGTTCAGTTTGGTAACGCCGGCAAAACAGTGGGTAGAACAAAAGCGAAAAGAGAGACTAGAGAGATGATAGAGACACGAGAGAGAAGTGTGACTTTTGAAGATGTAGACCGGGTAAGGAAATCTTTTCACTCATCAGATAAATCCTATCTCTCGTCACATAAGGGCGCACTAAATAAAAAGGAGAAGCAGAAACAGACCTTGAAAGAGGGGAAGGGAGATCGATCTCAATCTGTCGAATCCTTCTCGTGACGACCTTTTTCCTGTTTTCTCTGTTTTCCTTAATTTTCCTCCTTTTCTTTTGGCGAATTCTTGCAAGAATTGCTTCCCTCTACTTAATAACTACGATGACGTCAAACTTGGTGTATAAATCTTATGATACCAAGTTGTTGGAAAATTGGTATAGTAATTTTAGGAGTTTCTGAGTAATGGATTTTGCTTTTGTTTCATAGTTATTATCCAGTTTTGACGCTTGCTGTTACAGAAGAGCAGGTGGTCCCAGAGTCTGCAACTGAGGAATTTAGTGATATCGTAGATGACCTAATCTCTTGATTGGTAATTGGGGATTTGTTCAATGAATTGATATCTTTTGATTTAATGTGGGCATGTAAAACCGTAACGACCAATGACCACTTCCTCTGTTTGAACTGGGATGAAGTATCATTAGTCTTTAGTCCTGATTGTTGTTATTCTCTCAATCTAAACTAAAGAAATTTAGAGGTAGGACAAGGAAAAAATATAAATGCGAGTAAATTGAACAAACTTTCAGTTGGCCCGTGGGGATTCAGAAGAATAGTGAATAAGTTGATTTTTGTAACTGTTACATTGTTGATGGATAAAATGGCCTGTGCAGTTACCGTATATATATATTTTTTTGGGTACAATACCGTAGAGTTTCATTTGCAATAAACTGCATAAATCGCGGGATTCTAAATTTCTAATGAAGTTGAGTCTAACTGAAATTAGTTATCCGAGTCCAAAACGGTTCTCCTGGGGTCCACTCTCCTTCTTCCGTACTCCGTTCTTCACCCCACTCTGCGCCGCGCGCGAGTACCCGCCTCTCTCCGTCCTTCTCTATTCCTCTCTCTCTCTCTCTCAAACCTTTATATATAAGCGGAAGATTCGATATTTCATCGTAGGAGCAATAGCGCCATTAGAGACTTCTCGAGCTCACGAAGGCCTCTCCCTCCCCTCCAACCCCACACCCAGCCCCCACCCCCTCACCCCCCCCTCCCCCAATACACATACAACATATTTTCTTTCACTGGACTATATTCGTAATTCTTTTTTTTCTGATTTTTTCACCGGAATATGGGTTTTGGTGTATTTTCTTTGACCTGTGATTAACCAATCACTTCTCTCTTTTTTTCCTTTTTGAATTTTAAATCATATCAATCCTTTTTGTTTTCCTTTTCAAATTTTAAATCATATTTTTATGAGGTCTTTGATGGAATGGCTGAAAGATTTGCATTCAGTTGATTTTTTTAAGATTCGATTAATTAATGCACTGTGGATTTTTTCTTTTTAATCTCGTGAGTTCTTGTTCAGTTTGGTAACGCCGGCAAAACAGTGGGTAGAACAAAAGCGAAAAGAGAGACTAGAGAGATGATAGAGACACGAGAGAGAAGTGTGACTTTTGAAGATGTAGACCGGGTAAGGAAATCTTTTCACTCATCAGATAAATCCTATCTCTCGTCACATAAGGGCGCACTAAATAAAAAGGAGAAGCAGAAACAGACCTTGAAAGAGGGGAAGGGAGATCGATCTCAATCTGTCGAATCCTTCTCGTGACGACCTTTTTCCTGTTTTCCCGGTTTTCCTTAATTTTTCTCCTTTTCTTTTGGCGAATTCTTGCAAGAATTGCTTCCCTCTACTTAATAGCTACGATGACGTCAAACATGGTGTATAAATCTTATGATACCAAGTTGTTGGAAAATTGGTATAGTAATTTTAGGAGTTTCTGAGTAATGGATTTTGCTTTTGTTTCATAGTTATTATCCAGTTTTGACGCTTGCTGTTACAGAAGAGCAGGTGGTCCCAGAGTCTGCAACTGAGGAATTTAGTGATATGGTAGATGACCTAATCTCTTGATTGGTAATTGGGGATTTGTTCAATGAATTGATATCTTTTGATTTAATGTGGGCATGTAAAACCGTAACGACCAATGACCACTTCCTCTGTTTGAACTGGGATGAAGTATCATTAGTCTTTAGTCCTGATTGTTGTTATTCTCTCAATCTAAACTAAAAAAATTTAGAGGTAGGACAAGGAAAAAATATAAATGCGAGTAAATTGAACAAACTTTCAGTTGGCCCGTGGGGATTCAGAAGAATAGTGAATAAGTTGATTTTTGTAACTGTTACATTGTTGACGGATAAAATGGCCTGTGCAGTTACCGTATATATATATATATTTTTGGGTACAATACCGTAGAGTTTCATTTGCAATAAACTGCATAAATCGCGGGATTCTAAATTTCTAATGAAGTTGAGTCTAACTGAAATTAGTTATCCGAGTCCAAAACGGTTCTCCTGGGGTCCACTCTCCTTCTTCCGTACTCCGTTCTTCACCCCACTCTGCGCCGCGCGCGAGTACCCGCCTCTCTCCGTCCTTCTCTATTCCTCTCTCTCTCTCAAACCTTTATATATAAGCGGAAGATTCGATATTTCATCGTAGGAGCAATAGCGCCATTAGAGACTTCTCGAGCTCACGAAGGCCTCTCCCTCCCCTCCAAACCCACACCCAGCCCCCACCCCCTCACCCCCCCCTCCCCCAATACACATACAACGTATTTTCTTTCACTGGACTATATTCGTAATTCTTTTTTTTTCTGATTTTTTCACCGGAATATGGGTTTTGGTGTATTTTCTTTGACCTGTGATTAACCAATCACTTCTCTCTTTTTTTCCTTTTTGAATTTTAAATCATATCAATCCTTTTTGTTTTCCTTTTCAAATTTTAAATCATATTTTTATGAGGTCTTTGATGGAATGGCTGAAAGATTTGCATTCAGTTGATTTTTTTAAGATTCGATTAATTAATGCACTGTGGATTTTTTCTTTTTAATCTCGTGAGTTCTTGTTCAGTTTGGTAACGCCGGCAAAACAGTGGGTAGAACAAAAGCGAAAAGAGAGACTAGAGAGATGATAGAGACACGAGAGAGAAGTGTGACTTTTGAAGATGTAGACCGGGTAAGAAAATCTTTTCACTCATCAGATAAATCCTATCTCTCGTCACATAAGGGCGCACTAAATAAAAAGGAGAAGCAGAAACAGACCTTGAAAGAGGGGAAGGGAGATCGATCTCAATCTGTCGAATCCTTCTCGTGACGACCTTTTTCCTGTTTTCTCTGTTTTCCTTAATTTTCCTCCTTTTCTTTTGGCGAATTCTTGCAAGAATTGCTTCCCTCTACTTAATAGCTACGATGACGTCAAACTTGGTGTATAAATCTTATGATACCAAGTTGTTGGAAAATTGGTATAGTAATTTTAGGAGTTTCTGAGTAATGGATTTTGCTTTTGTTTCATAGTTATTATCCAGTTTTGACGCTTGCTGTTACAGAAGAGCAGGTGGTCCCAGAGTCTGCAACTGAGGAATTTAGTGATATCGTAGATGACCTAATCTCTTGATTGGTAATTGGGGATTTGTTCAATGAATTGATATCTTTTGATTTAATGTGGGCATGTAAAACCGTAACGACCAATGACCACTTCCCCTGTTTGAACTGGGATGAAGTATCATTAGTCTTTAGTCCTGATTGTTGTTATCCTCTCAATCTAAACTAAAGAAATTTAGAGGTAGGACAAGGAAAAAATATAAATGCGAGTAAATTGAACAAACTTTCAGTTGGCCCGTGGGGATTCAGAAGAATAGTGAATAAGTTGATTTTTGTAACTGTTACATTGTTGACGGATAAAATGGCCTGTGCAGTTACCGTATATATATATTTTTTTGGGTACAATACCGTAGAGTTTCATTTGCAATAAACTGCATAAATCGCGGGATTCTAAATTTCTAATGAAGTTGAGTCTAACTGAAATTAGTTATCCGAGTCCAAAACGGTTCTCCTGGGGTCCACTCTCCTTCTTCCGTACTCCGTTCTTCACCCCACTCTGCGCCGCGCGCGAGTACCCGCCTCTCTCCGTCCTTCTCTATTCCTCTCTCTCTCTCAAACCTTTATATATAAGCGGAAGATTCGATATTTCATCGTAGGAGCAATAGCGCCATTAGAGACTTCTCGAGCTCACGAAGGCCTCTCCCTCCCCTCCAACCCCACACCCAGCCCCCACCCCCTCACCCCCCCCTCCCCCAATACACATACAACGTATTTTCTTTCACTGGACTATATTCGTAATTCTTTTTTTTTCTGATTTTTTCACCGGAATATGGGTTTTGGTGTATTTTCTTTGACCTGTGATTAACCAATCACTTCTCTCTTTTTTTCCTTTTTGAATTTTAAATCATATCAATCCTTTTTGTTTTCCTTTTCAAATTTTAAATCATATTTTTATGAGGTCTTTGATGGAATGGCTGAAAGATTTGCATTCAGTTGATTTTTTTAAGATTCGATTAATTAATGCACTGTGGATTTTTTCTTTTTAATCTCGTGAGTTCTTGTTCAGTTTGGTAACGCCGGCAAAACAGTGGGTAGAACAAAAGCGAAAAGAGAGACTAGAGAGATGATAGAGACACGAGAGAGAAGTGTGACTTTTGAAGATGTAGACCGGGTAAGAAAATCTTTTCACTCATCAGATAAATCCTATCTCTCGTCACATAAGGGCGCACTAAATAAAAAGGAGAAGCAGAAACAGACCTTGAAAGAGGGGAAGGGAGATCGATCTCAATCTGTCGAATCCTTCTCGTGACGACCTTTTTCCTATTTTCTCTGTTTTCCTTAATTTTCCTCCTTTTCTTTTGGCGAATTCTTGCAAGAATTGCTTCCCTCTACTTAATAGCTACGATGACGTCAAACTTGGTGTATAAATCTTATGATACCAAGTTGTTGGAAAATTGGTATAGTAATTTTAGGAGTTTCTGAGTAATGGATTTTGCTTTTGTTTCATAGTTATTATCCAGTTTTGACGCTTGCTGTTACAGAAGAGCAGGTGGTCCCAGAGTCTGCAACTGAGGAATTTAGTGATATGGTAGATGACCTAATCTCTTGATTGGTAATTGGGGATTTGTTCAATGAATTGATATCTTTTGATTTAATGTGGGCATGTAAAACAGTAACGACCAATGACCACTTCCTCTGTTTGAACTGGGATGAAGTATCATTAGTCTTTAGTCCTGATTGTTGTTATCCTCTCAATCTAAACTAAAGAAATTTAGAGGTAGGACAAGGAAAAAATATAAATGCGAGTAAATTGAACAAACTTTCAGTTGGCCCGTGGGGATTCAGAAGAATAGTGAATAAGTTGATTTTTGTAACTGTTACATTGTTGACGGATAAAATGGCCTGTGCAGTTACCGTATATATATATTTTTTTGGGTACGATACCATAGAGTTTCATTTGCAATAAACTGCATAAATCGCGGGATTCTAAATTTCTAATGAAGTTGAGTCTAACTGAAATTAGTTATCCGAGTCCAAAACGGTTCTCCTGGGGTCCACTCTCCTTCTTCCGTACTCCGTTCTTCACCCCACTCTGCGCCGCGCGCGAGTACCCGCCTCTCTCCGTCCTTCTCTATTCCTCTCTCTCTCTCAAACCTTTATATATAAGCGGAAGATTCGATATTTCATCGTAGGAGCAATAGCGCCATTAGAGACTTCTCGAGCTCACGAAGGCCTCTCCCTCCCCTCCAACCCCACACCCAGCCCCCACCCCCTCACCCCCCTCCCCCAATACACATACAACGTATTTTCTTTCCCTGGACTATATTCGTAATTCTTTTTTTTTCTGATTTTTTCACCGGAATATGGGTTTTGGTGTATTTTCTTTGACCTGTGATTAACCAATCACTTCTCTCTTTTTTTCCTTTTTGAATTTTAAATCATATCAATCCTTTTTGTTTTCCTTTTCAAATTTTAAATCATATTTTTATGAGGTCTTTGATGGAATGGCTGAAAGATTTGCATTCAGTTGATTTTTTTAAGATTCGATTAATTAATGCACTGTGGATTTTTTCTTTTTAATCTCGTGAGTTCTTGTTCAGTTTGGTAACGCCGGCAAAACAGTGGGTAGAACAAAAGCGAAAAGAGAGACTAGAGAGATGATAGAGACACGAGAGAGAAGTGTGACTTTTGAAGATGTAGACCGGGTAAGAAAATCTTTTCACTCATCAGATAAATCCTATCTCTCGTCACATAAGGGCGCACTAAATAAAAAGGAGAAGCAGAAACAGACCTTGAAAGAGGGGAAGGGAGATCGATCTCAATCTGCCGAATCCTTCTCGTGACGACCTTTTTCCTGTTTTCTCTGTTTTCCTTAATTTTCCTCCTTTTCTTTTGGCGAATTCTTGCAAGAATTGCTTCCCTCTACTTAATAGCTACGATGACGTCAAACTTGGTGTATAAATCTTATGATACCAAGTTGTTGGAAAATTGGTATAGTAATTTTAGGAGTTTCTGAGTAATGGATTTTGATTTTGTTTCATAGTTATTATCCAGTTTTGACGCTTGCTGTTACAGAAGAGCAGGTGGTCCCAGAGTCTGCAACTGAGGAATTTAGTGATATGGTAGATGACCTAATCTTTTGATTGGTAATTGGGGATTTGTTCAATGAATTGATATCTTTTGATTTAATGTGGGCATGTAAAACCGTAACGACCAATGACCACTTCCCCTGTTTGAACTGGGATGAAGTATCATTAGTCTTTAGTCCTGATTGTTGTTATCCTCTCAATCTAAACTAAAGAAATTTAGAGGTAGGACAAGGAAAAAATATAAATGCGAGTAAATTGAACAAACTTTCAGTTGGCCCGTGGGGATTCAGAAGAATAGTGAATAAGTTGATTTTTGTAACTGTTACATTGTTGACGGATAAAATGGCCTGTGCAGTTACCGTATATATATATTTTTTTGGGTACAATACCGTAGAGTTTCATTTGCAATAAACTGCATAAATCGCGGGATTCTAAATTTCTAATGAAGTTGAGTCTAACTGAAATTAGTTATCCGAGTCCAAAACGGTTCTCCTGGGGTCCACTCTCCTTCTTCCGCACTCCGTTCTTCACCCCACTCTGCGCCGCGCGCGAGTACCCGCCTCTCTCCGTCCTTCTCTATTCCTCTCTCTCTCTCAAACCTTTATATATAAGCGGAAGATTCGATATTTCATCGTAGGAGCAATAGCGCCATTAGAGACTTCTCGAGCTCACGAAGGCCTCTCCCTCCCCTCCAACCCCACACCCAGCCCCCACCCCCTCACCCCCCCTCCCCCAATACACATACAACGTATTTTCTTTCACTGGACTATATTCGTAATTCTTTTTTTTTCTGATTTTTTCACCGGAATATGGGTTTTGGTGTATTTTCTTTGACCTGTGATTAACCAATCACTTCTCTCTTTTTTTCCTTTTTGAATTTTAAATCATATCAATCCTTTTTGTTTTCCTTTTCAAATTTTAAATCATATTTTTATGAGGTCTTTGATGGAATGGCTGAAAGATTTGCATTCAGTTGATTTTTTTAAGATTCGATTAATTAATGCACTGTGGATTTTTTCTTTTTAATCTCGTGAGTTCTTGTTCAGTTTGGTAACGCCGGCAAAACAGTGGGTAGAACAAAAGCGAAAAGAGAGACTAGAGAGATGATAGAGACACGAGAGAGAAGTGTGACTTTTGAAGATGTAGACCGGGTAAGGAAATCTTTTCACTCATCAGATAAATCCTATCTCTCGTCACATAAGGGCGCACTAAATAAAAAGGAGAAGCAGAAACAGACCTTGAAAGAGGGGAAGGGAGATCGATCTCAATCTGTCGAATCCTTCTCGTGACGACCTTTTTCCTGTTTTCTCTGTTTTCCTTAATTTTCCTCCTTTTCTTTTGGCGAATTCTTGCAAGAATTGCTTCCCTCTACTTAATAGCTACGATGACGTCAAACTTGGTGTATAAATCTTATGATACCAAGTTGTTGGAAAATTGGTATAGTAATTTTAGGAGTTTCTGAGTAATGGATTTTGCTTTTGTTTCATAGTTATTATCCAGTTTTGACGCTTGCTGTTACAGAAGAGCAGGTGGTCCCAGAGTCTGCAACTGAGGAATTTAGTGATATGGTAGATGACCTAATCTCTTGATTGGTAATTGGGGATTTGTTCAATGAATTGATATCTTTTGATTTAATGTGGGCATGTAAAACCGTAACGACCAATGACCACTTCCTCTGTTTGAACTGGGATGAAGTATCATTAGTCTTTAGTCCTGATTGTTGTTATTCTCTCAATCTAAACTAAAGAAATTTAGAGGTAGGACAAGGAAAAAATATAAATGCGAGTAAATTGAACAAACTTTCAGTTGGCCCGTGGGGATTCAGAAGAATAGTGAATAAGTTGATTTTTGTAACTGTTACATTGTTGACGGATAAAATGGCCTGTGCAGTTACCGTATATATATTTTTTTTGGGTACAATACCGTAGAGTTTCATTTGCAAGAAACTGCATAAATCGCGGGATTCTAAATTTCTAATGAAGTTGAGTCTAACTGAAATTAGTTATCCGAGTCCAAAACGGTTCTCCTGGGGTCCACTCTCCTTCTTCCGTACTCCGTTCTTCACCCCACTCTGCGCCGCGCGCGAGTACCCGCCTCTCTCCGTCCTTCTCTATTCCTCTCTCTCTCTCAAACCTTTATATATAAGCGGAAGATTCGATATTTCATCATAGGAGCAATAGCGCCATTAGAGACTTCTCGAGCTCACGAAGGCCTCTCCCTCCCCTCCAACCCCACACCCAGCCCCCACCCCCTCACCCCCCCTCCCCCAATACACATACAACGTATTTTCTTTCAGTGGACTATATTCGTAATTCTTTTTTTTTCTGATTTTTTCACCGAAATATGGGTTTTGGTGTATTTTCTTTGACCTGTGATTAACCAATCACTTCTCTTTTTTTTTCCTTTTTGAATTTTAAATCATATCAATCCTTTTTGTTTTCCTTTTCAAATTTTAAATCATATTTTTATGAGGTCTTTGATGGAATGGCTGAAAGATTTGCATTCAGTTGATTTTTTTAAGATTCGATTAATTAATGCACTGTGGATTTTTTCTTTTTAATCTCGTGAGTTCTTGTTCAGTTTGGTAACGCCGGCAAAACAGTGGGTAGAACAAAAGCGAAAAGAGAGACAAGAGAGATGATAGAGACACGAGAGAGAAGTGTGACTTTTGAAGATGTAGACCGGGTAAGGAAATCTTTTCACTCATCAGATAAATCCTATCTCTCGTCACATAAGGGCGCACTAAATAAAAAGGAGAAGCAGAAACAGACCTTGAAAGAGGGGAAGGGAGATCGATCTCAATCTGTCGAATCCTTCTCGTGACGATCTTTTTCCTGTTTTCTCTGTTTTCCTTAATTTTCCTCCTTTTCTTTTGGCGAATTCTTGCAAGAATTGCTTCCCTCTACTTAATAGCTACGATGACGTCAAACTTGGTGTACAAATCTTATGATACCAAGTTGTTGGAAAATTGGTATAGTAATTTTAGGAGTTTCTGAGTAATGGATTTTGCTTTTGTTTCATAGTTATTATCCAGTTTTGACGCTTGCTGTTACAGAAGAGCAGGTGGTCCCAGAGTCTGCAACTGAGGAATTTAGTGATATGGTAGATGACCTAATCTCTTGATTGGTAATTGGGGATTTGTTCAATGAATTGATATCTTTTGATTTAATGTGGGCATGTAAAACCGTAACGACCAATGACCACTTCCTCTGTTTGAACTGGGATGAAGTATCATTAGTCTTTAGTCCTGATTGTTGTTATTCTCTCAATCTAAACTAAAGAAATTTAGAGGTAGGACAAGGAAAAAATATAAATGCGAGTAAATTGAACAAACTTTCAGTTGGCCCGTGGGGATTCAGAAGAATAGTGAATAAGTTGATTTTTGTAACTGTTACATTGTTGACGGATAAAATGGCCTGTGCAGTTACCGTATATATATATTTTTTTGGGTACAATACCGTAGAGTTTCATTTGCAATAAACTGCATAAATCGCGGGATTCTAAATTTCTAATGAAGTTGAGTCTAACTGAAATTAGTTATCCGAGTCCAAAACGGTTCTCCTGGGGTCCACTCTCCTTCTTCCGTACTCCGTTCTTCACCCCACTCTGCGCCGCGCGCGAGTACCCGCCTCTCTCCGTCCTTCTCTATTCCTCTCTCTCTCTCAAACCTTTATATATAAGCGGAAGATTCGATATTTCATCGTAGGAGCAATAGCGCCATTAGAGACTTCTCGAGCTCACGAAGGCCTCTCCCTCCCCTCCAACCCCACACCCAGCCCCCACCCCCTCACCCCCCCTCCCCCAATACACATACAACGTATTTTCTTTCACTGGACTATATTCGTAATTCTTTTTTTTTCTGATTTTTTCACCGGAATATGGGTTTTGGTGTATTTTCTTTGACCTGTGATTAACCAATCACTTCTCTCTTTTTTTCCTTTTTGAATTTTAAATCATATCAATCCTTTTTGTTTTCCTTTTCAAATTTTAAATCATATTTTTATGAGGTCTTTGATGGAATGGCTGAAAGATTTGCATTCAGTTGATTTTTTTAAGATTCGATTAATTAATGCACTGTGGATTTTTTCTTTTTAATCTCGTGAGTTCTTGTTCAGTTTGGTAACGCCGGCAAAACAGTGGGTAGAACAAAAGCGAAAAGAGAGACTAGAGAGATGATAGAGACACGAGAGAGAAGTGTGACTTTTGAAGATGTAGACCGGGTAAGAAAATCTTTTCACTCATCAGATAAATCCTATCTCTCGTCACATAAGGGCGCACTAAATAAAAAGGAGAAGCAGAAACAGACCTTGAAAGAGGGGAAGGGAGATCGATCTCAATCTGTCGAATCCTTCTCGTGACGACCTTTTTCCTGTTTTCTCGGTTTTCCTTAATTTTCCTCCTTTTCTTTTGGCGAATTCTTGCAAGAATTGCTTCCCTCTACTTAATAGCTACGATGACGTCAAACTTGGTGTATAAATCTTATGATACCAAGTTGTTGGAAAATTGGTATAGTAATTTTAGGAGTTTCTGAGTAATGGATTTTGCTTTTGTTTCATAGTTATTATCCAGTTTTGACGCTTGCTGTTACAGAAGAGCAGGTGGTCCCAGAGTCTGCAACTGAGGAATTTAGTGATATGGTAGATGACCTAATCTCTTGATTGGTAATTGGGGATTTGTTCAATGAATTGATATCTTTTGATTTAATGTGGGCATGTAAAACCGTAACGACCAATGACCACTTCCACTGTTTGAACTGGGATGAAGTATCATTAGTCTTTAGTCCTGATTGTTGTTATTCTCTCAATCTAAACTAAAGAAATTTAGAGGTAGGACAAGGAAAAAAATATAAATGCGAGTAAATTGAACAAACTTTCAGTTGGCCCGTGGGGATTCAGAAGAATAGTGAATAAGTTAATTTTTGTAACTGTTACATTGTTGACGGATAAAATGGCCTGTGCAGTTACCGTATATATATATTTTTGGGTACAATACCGTAGAGTTTCATTTGCAATAAACTGCATAAATCGCGAGATTCTAAATTTCTAATGAAGTTGAGTCTAACTGAAATTAGTTATCCGAGTCCAAAACGGTTCTCCTGGGGTCCACTCTCCTTCTTCCGTACTCCGTTCTTCACCCCACTCTGCGCCGCGCGCGAGTACCCGCCTCTCTCCGTCCTTCTCTATTCCTCTCTTTCTCTCAAACCTTTATATATAAGCGGAAGATTCGATATTTCATCGTAGGAGCAATAGCGCCATTAGAGACTTCTCGAGCTCACGAAGGCCTCTCCCTCCCCTCCAACCCCACACCTAGCCCCCACCCCCTCACCCCCCCTCCCCCAATACACATACAACGTATTTTCTTTCACTGGACAATATTCGTAATTCTTTTTTTTTCTGATTTTTTCACCGGAATATGGGTTTTGGTGTATTTTCTTTGACCTGTGATTAACCAATCACTTCTCTCTTTTTTTCCTTTTTGAATTTTAAATCATATCAATCCTTTTTGTTTTCCTTTTCAAATTTTAAATCATATTTTTATGAGGTCTTTGATGGAATGGCTGAAAGATTTGCATTCAGTTGATTTTTTTAAGATTCGATTAATTAATGCACTGTGGATTTTATCTTTTTAATCTCGTGAGTTCTTGTTCAGTTTGGTAACGCCGGCAAAACAGTGGGTAGAACAAAAGCGAAAAGAGAGACTAGAGAGATGATAGAGACACGAGAGAGAAGTGTGTGACTTTTGAAGATGTAGACCGGGTAAGAAAATCTTTTCACTCATCAGATAAATCCTATCTCTCGTCACATAAGGGCGCACTAAATAAAAAGGAGAAGCAGAAACAGACCTTGAAAGAGGGGAAGGGAGATCGATCTCAATCTGTCGAATCCTTCTCGTGACGACCTTTTTCCTGTTTTCTCTGTTTTCCTTAATTTTCCTCCTTTTCTTTTGGCGAATTCTTGCAAGAATTGCTTCCCTCTACTTAATAGCTACGATGACGTCAAACTTGGTGTATAAATCTTATGATACCAAGTTGTTGGAAAATTGGTATAGTAATTTTAGGAGTTTCTGAGTAATGGATTTTGATTTTGTTTCATAGTTATTATCCAGTTTTGACGCTTGCTGTTACAGAAGAGCAGGTGGTCCCAGAGTCTGCAACTGAGGAATTTAGTGATATGGTAGATGACCTAATCTTTTGATTGGTAATTGGGGATTTGTTCAATGAATTGATATCTTTTGATTTAATGTGGGCATGTAAAACCGTAACGACCAATGACCACTTCCTCTGTTTGAACTGGGATGAAGTATCATTAGTCTTTAGTCCTGATTGTTGTTATTCTCTCAATCTAAACTAAAGAAATTTAGAGGTAGGACAAGGAAAAAATATAAATGCGAGTAAATTGAACAAACTTTCAGTTGGCCCGTGGGGATTCAGAAGAATAGTGAATAAGTTGATTTTTGTAACTGTTACATTGTTGACGGATAAAATGGCATGTGCAGTTACCGTATATATATATATTTTTGGGTACAATACCGTGGAGTTTCATTTGCAATAAACTGCATAAATCGCGGGATTCTAAATTTCTAATGAAGTAGAGTCTAACTGAAATTAGTTATCCGAGTCCAAAACGGTTCTCCTGGGGTCCACTCTCCTTCTTCCGTACTCCGTTCTTCACCCCACTCTGCGCCGCGTGCGAGTACCCGCCTCTCTCCGTCCTTCTCTATTCCTCTCTCTCTCTCTCAAACCTTTATATATAAGCGGAAGATTCGATATTTCATCGTAGGAGCAATAGCGCCATTAGAGACTTCTCGAGCTCACGAAGGCCTCTCCCTCCCCTCCAACCCCACACCCAGCCCCCACCCCCTCACCCCCCCTCCAGCAATACACATACAACGTATTTTCTTTCACTGGACTATATTCGTAATTCTTTTTTTTTCTGATTTTTTCACCGGAATATGGGTTTTGGTGTATTTTCTTTGACCTGTGATTAACCAATCACTTCTCTCTTTTTTTCCTTTTTGAATTTTAAATCATATCAATCCTTTTTGTTTTCCTTTTCAAATTTTAAATCATATTTTTATGAGGTCTTTGATGGAATGGCTGAAAGATTTGCATTCAGTTGATTTTTTTAAGATTCGATTAATTAATGCACTGTGGATTTTTTCTTTTTAATCTCGTGAGTTCTTGTTCAGCTTGGTAATGCCGGCAAAACAGTGGGTAGAACAAAAGCGAAAAGAGAGACTAGAGAGATGATAGAGACACGAGAGAGAAGTGTGACTTTTGAAGATGTAGACCGGGTAAGGAAATCTTTTCACTCATCAGATAAATCCAATCTCTCGTCACATAAGGGCGCACTAAATAAAAAGGAGAAGCAGAAACAGACCTTGAAAGAGGGGAAGGGAGATCGATCTCAATCTGTCGAATCCTTCTCGTGACGACCTTTTTCCTGTTTTCTCTGTTTTCCTTAATTTTCCTCCTTTTCTTTTGGCGAATTCTTGCAAGAATTGCTTCCCTCTACTTAATAGCTACGATGACGTCAAACTTGGTGTACAAATCTTATGATACCAAGTTGTTGGAAAATTGGTATAGTAATTTTAGGAGTTTCTGAGTAATGGATTTTGCTTTTGTTTCATAGTTATTATCCAGTTTTGACGCTTGCTGTTACAGAAGAGCAGGTGGTCCCAGAGTCTGCAACTGAGGAATTTAGTGATATGGTAGATGACCTAATCTTTTGATTGGTAATTGGGGATTTGTTCAATGAATTGATATCTTTTGATTTAATGTGGGCATGTAAAACCGTAACGACCAATGACCACTTCCTCTGTTTGAACTGGGATGAAGTATCATTAGTCTTTAGTCCTGATTGTTGTTATTCTCTCAATCTAAACTAAAGAAATTTAGAGGTAGGACAAGGAAAAAATATAAATGCGAGTAAATTGAACAAACTTTCAGTTGGCCCGTGGGGATTCAGAAGAATAGTGAATAAGTTGATTTTTGTAACTGTTACATTGTTGACGGATAAAATGGCCTGTGCAGTTACCGTATATATATATTTTTTTGGGTACAATACCGTAGAGTTTCATTTGCAATAAACTGCATAAATCGCGGGATTCTAAATTTCTAATGAAGTTGAGTCTAACTAAAATTAGTTATCCGAGTCCAAAACGGTTCTCCTGGGGTCCACTCTCCTTCTTCCGTACTCCGTTCTTCACCCCACTCTGCGCCGCGCGCGAGTACCCGCCTCTCTCCGTCCTTCTCTATTCCTCTCTCTCTCTCAAACCTTTATATATAAGCGGAAGATTCGATATTTCATCGTAGGAGCAATAGCGCCATTAGAGACTTCTCGAGCTCACGAAGGCCTCTCCCTCCCCTCCAACCCCACACCCAGCCCCCACCCCCTCACCCCCCTCCCCCAATACACATACAACGTATTTTCTTTCACTGGACTATATTCGTAATTCTTTTTTTTTCTGATTTTTTCACCGAAATATGGGTTTTGGTGTATTTTCTTTGACCTGTGATTAACCAATCACTTCTCACTTTTTTTCCTTTTTGAATTTTAAATCATATCAATCCTTTTTGTTTTGCTTTTCAAATTTTAAATCATATTTTTATGAGGTCTTTGATGGAATGGCTGAAAGATTTGCATTCAGTTGATTTTTTTAAGATTCGATTAATTAATGTACTGTGGATTTTTTCTTTTTAATCTCGTGAGTTCTTGTTTAGTTTGGTAACGCCGACAAAACAGTGGGTAGAACAAAAGCGAAAAGAGAGACTAGAGAGATGATAGAGACACGAGAGAGAAGTGTGACTTTTGAAGATGTAGACCGAGTAAGGAAATCTTTTCACTCATCAGATAAATCCTATCTCTCGTCACATAAGGGCGCACTAAATAAAAAGGAGAAGCAGAAACAGACCTTGAAAGAGGGGAAGGGAGATCGATCTCAATCTGTCGAATCCTTCTCGTGACGACCTTTTTCCTGTTTTCTCTGTTTTACTTAATTTTCCTCCTTTTCTTTTGGCGAATTCTTGCAAGAATTGCTTCCCTCTACTTAATAGCTACGATGACGTCAAACTTGGTGTATAAATCTTATGATACCAAGTTGTTGAAAAATTGGTATGGTAATTTTAGGAGTTTCTGAGTAATGGATTTTGCTTTTGTTTCATAGTTATTATCCAGTTTTGACGCTTGTTGTTATAGAAGAGCAGGTGGTCCCAGAGTCTGCAACTGAGGAATTTAGTGGTATGGTAGATGACCTAATCTCTTGATTGGTAATTGGGGATTTGTTCAATGAATTGATATCTTTTGATTTAATGTGGGCATGTAAAACCGTAACGACCAATGACCACTTCCTCTGTTTGAACTGGGATGAAGTATCATTAGTCTTTAGTCCTGATTGTTGTTATTCTCTCAATCTAAACTAAAGAAATTTAGAGGTAGGACAAGGAAAAAATATAAATGCGAGTAAATTGAACAAACTTTCAGTTGGCCCGTGGGGATTCAGAAGAATAGTGAATAAGTTGATTTTTGTAACTGTTACATTGTTGACGGATAAAATGGCCTGTGCAGTTACCGTATATATATTTTTTTTGGGTACAATACCGTAGAGTTTCATTTGCAAGAAACTGCATAAATCGCGGGATTCTAAATTTCTAATGAAGTTGAGTCTAACTGAAATTAGTTATCCGAGTCCAAAACGGTTCTCCTGGGGTCCACTCTCCTTCTTCCGTACTCCGTTCTTCACCCCACTCTGCGCCGCGCGCGAGTACCCGCCTCTCTCCGTCCTTCTCTATTCCTCTCTCTCTCTCAAACCTTTATATATAAGCGGAAGATTCGATATTTCATCATAGGAGCAATAGCGCCATTAGAGACTTCTCGAGCTCACGAAGGCCTCTCCCTCCCCTCCAACCCCACACCCAGCCCCCACCCCCTCACCCCCCCTCCCCCAATACACATACAACGTATTTTCTTTCAGTGGACTATATTCGTAATTCTTTTTTTTTCTGATTTTTTCACCGGAATATGGGTTTTGGTGTATTTTCTTTGACCTATGATTAACCAATCACTTCTCTCTTTTTTTCCTTTTTGAATTTTAAATCATATCAATCCTTTTTGTTTTCCTTTTCAAATTTTAAATCATATTTTTATGAGGTCTTTGATGGAATGGCTGAAAGATTTGCATTCAGTTGATTTTTTTAAGATTCGATTAATTAATGCACTGTGGATTTTTTCTTTTTAATCTCGTGAGTTCTTGTTCAGTTTGGTAACGCCGGCAAAACAGTGGGTAGAACAAAAGCGAAAAGAGAAACTAGAGAGATGATAGAGACACGAGAGAGAAGTGTGACTTTTGAAGATGTAGACCGGGTAAGGAAATCTTTTCACTCATCAGATAAATCCTATCTCTCGTCACATAAGGGCGCACTAAATAAAAAGGAGAAGCAGAAACAGACCTTGAAAGAGGGGAAGGGAGATCGATCTCAATCTGTCGAATCCTTCTCGTGACGATCTTTTTCCTGTTTTCTCTGTTTTCCTTAATTTTCCTCCTTTTCTTTTGGCGAATTCTTGCAAGAATTGCTTCCCTCTACTTAATAGCTACGATGACGTCAAACTTGGTGTACAAATCTTATGATACCAAGTTGTTGGAAAATTGGTATAGTAATTTTAGGAGTTTCTGAGTAATGGATTTTGCTTTTGTTTCATAGTTATTATCCAGTTTTGACGCTTGCTGTTACAGAAGAGCAGGTGGTCCCAGAGTCTGCAACTGAGGAATTTAGTGATATGGTAGATGACCTAATCTCTTGATTGGTAATTGGGGATTTGTTCAATGAATTGATATCTTTTGATTTAATGTGGGCATGTAAAACCGTAACGACCAATGACCACTTCCTCTGTTTGAACTGGGATGAAGTATCATTAGTCTTTAGTCCTGATTGTTGTTATTCTCTCAATCTAAACTAAAGAAATTTAGAGGTAGGACAAGGAAAAAATATAAATGCGAGTAAATTGAACAAACTTTCAGTTGGCCCGTGGGGATTCAGAAGAATAGTGAATAAGTTGATTTTTGTAACTGTTACATTGTTGACGGATAAAATGGCCTGTGCAGTTATCGTATATATATATATTTTTTTGGGTACAATACCGTAGAGTTTCATTTGCAATAAACTACATAAATCGCGGGATTCTAAATTTCTAATGAAGTTGAGTCTAACTGAAATTAGTTATCCGAGTCCAAAATGGTTCTCCTGGGGTCCACTCTCCTTCTTCCGTACTCCGTTCTTCACCCCACTCTGCGCCGCGCGCGAGTACCCGCCTCTCTCCGTCCTTCTCTATTCCTCTCTCTCTCTCAAACCTTTATATATAAGCGGAAGATTCGATATTTCATCGTAGGAGCAATAGCGCCATTAGAGACTTCTCGAGCTCACGAAGGCCTCTCCCTCCCCTCCAACCCCACACCCAGCCCCCACCCCCTCACCCCCCCTCCCCCAATACACATACAACGTATTTTCTTTCACTGGACTATATTCGTAATTCTTTTTTTTTCTGATTTTTTCACCGGAATATGGGTTTTGGTGTATTTTCTTTGACCTGTGATTAACCAATCACTTCTCTCTTTTTTTCCTTTTTGAATTTTAAATCATATCAATCCTTTTTGTTTTCCTTTTCAAATTTTAAATCATATTTTTATGAGGTTTTTGATGGAATGGCTGAAAGATTTGCATTCAGTTGATTTTTTTAAGATTCGATTAATTAATGCACTGTGGATTTTTTCTTTTTAATCTCGTGAGTTCTTGTTCAGTTTGGTAACGCCGGCAAAACAGTGGGTAGAACAAAAGCGAAAAGAGAGACTAGAGAGATGATAGAGACACGAGAGAGAAGTGTGACTTTTGAAGATGTAGACCGGGTAAGGAAATCTTTTCACTCATCAGATAAATCCTATCTCTCGTCACATAAGGGCGCACTAAATAAAAAGGAGAAGCAGAAACAGACCTTGAAAGAGGGGAAGGGAGATCGATCTCAATCTGTCGAATCCTTCTCGTGACGACCTTTTTCCTGTTTTCTCTGTTTTCCTTAATTTTCCTCCTTTTCTTTTGGCGAATTCTTGCAAGAATTGCTTCCCTCTACTTAATAGCTACGATGACGTCAAACTTGGTGTATAAATCTTATGATACCAAGTTGTTGGAAAATTGGTATAGTAATTTTAGGAGTTTCTGAGTAATGGATTTTGCTTTTGTTTCATAGTTATTATCCAGTTTTGACGCTTGCTGTTACAGAAGAGCAGGTGGTTCCAGAGTCTGCAACTGAGGAATTTAGTGATATGGTAGATGACCTAATCTCTTGATTGGTAATTGGGGATTTGTTCAATGAATTGATATCTTTTGATTTAATGTGGGCATGTAAAACCGTAACGACCAATGACCACTTCCTCTGTTTGAACTGGGATGAAGTATCATTAGTCTTTAGTCCTGATTGTTGTTATTCTCTCAATCTAAACTAAAGAAATTTAGAGGTAGGACAAGGAAAAAATATAAATGCGAGTAAATTGAACAAACTTTCAGTTGGCTCGTGGGGATACAGAAGAATAGTGAATAAGTTGATTTTTGTAATTGTTACATTGTTGACGGATAAAATGGCCTGTGCAGTTACCGTATATATATATATTTTTTTGGGTACAATACCATAGAGTTTCATTTGCAATAAACTGCATAAATCGCAGGATTCTAAATTTCTAATGAAGTTGAGTCTAACTAAAATTAGTTATCCGAGTCCAAAACGGTTCTCCTGGGGTCCACTCTCCTTCTTCCGTACTCCGTTCTTCACCCCACTCTGCGCCGCGCGCGAGTACCCGCCTCTCTCCGTCCTTCTCTATTCCTCTCTCTCTCTCAAACCTTTATACATAAGCGGAAGATTCGATATTTCATCGTAGGAGCAATAGCGCCATTAGAGACTTCTCGAGCTCACGAAGGCCTCTCCCTCCCCTCCAACCCCACACCCAGCCCCCACCCCCTCACCCCCCCTCCCCCAATACACATACAACGTATTTTCTTTCAGTGGACTATATTCGTAATTCTTTTTTTTTCTGATTTTTTCACCGGAATATGGGTTTTGGTGTATTTTCTTTGACCTATGATTAACCAATCACTTCTCTCTTTTTTTCCTTTTTGAATTTTAAATCATATCAATCCTTTTTGTTTTCCTTTTCAAATTTTAAATCATATTTTTATGAGGTCTTTGATGGAATGGCTGAAAGATTTGCATTCAGTTGATTTTTTTAAGATTCGATTAATTAATGCACTGTGGATTTTTTCTTTTTAATCTCGTGAGTTCTTGTTCAGTTTGGTAACGCCGGCAAAACAGTGGGTAGAACAAAAGCGAAAAGAGAAACTAGAGAGATGATAGAGACACGAGAGAGAAGTGTGACTTTTGAAGATGTAGACCGGGTAAGGAAATCTTTTCACTCATCAGATAAATCCTATCTCTCGTCACATAAGGGCGCACTAAATAAAAAGGAGAAGCAGAAACAGACCTTGAAAGAGGGGAAGGGAGATCGATCTCAATCTGTCGAATCCTTCTCGTGACGATCTTTTTCCTGTTTTCTCTGTTTTCCTTAATTTTCCTCCTTTTCTTTTGGCGAATTCTTGCAAGAATTGCTTCCCTCTACTTAATAGCTACGATGACGTCAAACTTGGTGTACAAATCTTATGATACCAAGTTGTTGGAAAATTGGTATAGTAATTTTAGGAGTTTCTGAGTAATGGATTTTGCTTTTGTTTCATAGTTATTATCCAGTTTTGACGCTTGCTGTTACAGAAGAGCAGGTGGTCCCAGAGTCTGCAACTGAGGAATTTAGTGATATGGTAGATGACCTAATCTCTTGATTGGTAATTGGGGATTTGTTCAATGAATTGATATCTTTTGATTTAATGTGGGCATGTAAAACCGTAACGACCAATGACCACTTCCTCTGTTTGAACTGGGATGAAGTATCATTAGTCTTTAGTCCTGATTGTTGTTATTCTCTCAATCTAAACTAAAGAAATTTAGAGGTAGGACAAGGAAAAAATATAAATGCGAGTAAATTGAACAAACTTTCAGTTGGCCCGTGGGGATTCAGAAGAATAGTGAATAAGTTGATTTTTGTAACTGTTACATTGTTGACGGATAAAATGGCCTGTGCAGTTATCGTATATATATATATTTTTTTGGGTACAATACCGTAGAGTTTCATTTGCAATAAACTACATAAATCGCGGGATTCTAAATTTCTAATGAAGTTGAGTCTAACTGAAATTAGTTATCCGAGTCCAAAATGGTTCTCCTGGGGTCCACTCTCCTTCTTCCGTACTCCGTTCTTCACCCCACTCTGCGCCGCGCGCGAGTACCCGCCTCTCTCCGTCCTTCTCTATTCCTCTCTCTCTCTCAAACCTTTATATATAAGCGGAAGATTCGATATTTCATCGTAGGAGCAATAGCGCCATTAGAGACTTCTCGAGCTCACGAAGGCCTCTCCCTCCCCTCCAACCCCACACCCAGCCCCCACCCCCTCACCCCCCCTCCCCCAATACACATACAACGTATTTTCTTTCACTGGACTATATTCGTAATTCTTTTTTTTTCTGATTTTTTCACCGGAATATGGGTTTTGGTGTATTTTCTTTGACCTGTGATTAACCAATCACTTCTCTCTTTTTTTCCTTTTTGAATTTTAAATCATATCAATCCTTTTTGTTTTCCTTTTCAAATTTTAAATCATATTTTTATGAGGTTTTTGATGGAATGGCTGAAAGATTTGCATTCAGTTGATTTTTTTAAGATTCGATTAATTAATGCACTGTGGATTTTTTCTTTTTAATCTCGTGAGTTCTTGTTCAGTTTGGTAACGCCGGCAAAACAGTGGGTAGAACAAAAGCGAAAAGAGAGACTAGAGAGATGATAGAGACACGAGAGAGAAGTGTGACTTTTGAAGATGTAGACCGGGTAAGGAAATCTTTTCACTCATCAGATAAATCCTATCTCTCGTCACATAAGGGCGCACTAAATAAAAAGGAGAAGCAGAAACAGACCTTGAAAGAGGGGAAGGGAGATCGATCTCAATCTGTCGAATCCTTCTCGTGACGACCTTTTTCCTGTTTTCTCTGTTTTCCTTAATTTTCCTCCTTTTCTTTTGGCGAATTCTTGCAAGAATTGCTTCCCTCTACTTAATAGCTACGATGACGTCAAACTTGGTGTATAAATCTTATGATACCAAGTTGTTGGAAAATTGGTATAGTAATTTTAGGAGTTTCTGAGTAATGGATTTTGCTTTTGTTTCATAGTTATTATCCAGTTTTGACGCTTGCTGTTACAGAAGAGCAGGTGGTTCCAGAGTCTGCAACTGAGGAATTTAGTGATATGGTAGATGACCTAATCTCTTGATTGGTAATTGGGGATTTGTTCAATGAATTGATATCTTTTGATTTAATGTGGGCATGTAAAACCGTAACGACCAATGACCACTTCCTCTGTTTGAACTGGGATGAAGTATCATTAGTCTTTAGTCCTGATTGTTGTTATTCTCTCAATCTAAACTAAAGAAATTTAGAGGTAGGACAAGGAAAAAATATAAATGCGAGTAAATTGAACAAACTTTCAGTTGGCTCGTGGGGATACAGAAGAATAGTGAATAAGTTGATTTTTGTAATTGTTACATTGTTGACGGATAAAATGGCCTGTGCAGTTACCGTATATATATATATTTTTTTGGGTACAATACCATAGAGTTTCATTTGCAATAAACTGCATAAATCGCAGGATTCTAAATTTCTAATGAAGTTGAGTCTAACTAAAATTAGTTATCCGAGTCCAAAACGGTTCTCCTGGGGTCCACTCTCCTTCTTCCGTACTCCGTTCTTCACCCCACTCTGCGCCGCGCGCGAGTACCCGCCTCTCTCCGTCCTTCTCTATTCCTCTCTCTCTCTCAAACCTTTATACATAAGCGGAAGATTCGATATTTCATCGTAGGAGCAATAGCGCCATTAGAGACTTCTCGAGCTCACGAAGGCCTCTCCCTCCCCTCCAACCCCACACCCAGCCCCCACCCCCTCACCCACCCTCCCCCAATACACATACAACGTATTTTCTTTCACTGGACTATATTAGTAATTCTTTTTTCTGATTTTTTCACCGGAATATGGGTTTTGGTGTATTTTCTTTGACATGTGATTAACCAATCACTTCTCTCTTTTTTTCCTTTTTGAATTTTAAATCATATCAATCCTTTTTGTTTTCCTTTTCAAATTTTAAATCATATTTTTATGAGGTCTTTGATGGAATGGCTGAAAGATTTGCATTCAGTTGATTTTTTTAAGATTCGATTAATTAATGCACTGTGGATTTTTTTCTTTTTAATCTCGTGAGTTCTTGTTCAGTTTGGTAACGCCGGCAAAACAGTGGGTAGAACAAAAGCGAAAAGAGAAACTAGAGAGATGATAGAGACACGAGGGAGAAGTGTGACTTTTGAAGATGTAGACCGGGTAAGGAAATCTTTTCACTCATCATATAAATCCTATCTCTCGTCACATAAGAGCGCACTAAATAAAAAGGAGAAACAGAAACAGACCTTGAAAGAGGGGAAGGGAGATCGATCTCAATCTGTCGAATCCTTCTCGTGACGACCTTTTTCCTGTTTTCTCTGTTTTCCTTAATTTTCCTCCTTTTCTTTTGGCGAATTCTTGCAAGAATTGCTTCCCTCTACTTAATAGCTACGATGACGTCAAACTTGGTGTATAAATCTTATGATACCAAGTTGTTGGAAAATTGGTATAGTAATTTTAGGAGTTTCTGAGTAATGGATTTTGCTTTTGTTTCTTAGTTATTATCCAGTTTTGACGCTTGCTGTTACAGAAGAGCAGGTGGTCCCAGAGTCTGCAACTGAGGAATTTAGTGATATGGTAGATGACCTAATCTCTTGATTGGTAATTGGGGATTTGTTCAATGAATTGATATCTTTTGATTTAATGTGGGCATGTAAAACCGTAACGACCAATGACCACTTCCTCTGTTTGAACTGGGATGAAGTATCATTAGTCTTTAGTCCTGATTGTTGTTATTCTCTCAATCTAAACTAAAGAAATTTAGAGGTAAGACAAGGAAAAAATATAAATGCGAGTAAATTGAACAAACTTTCAGTTGGCCGGTGGGGATTCAGAAGAATAGTGAATAAGTTGATTTTTGTAACTGTTACATTGCTTGATATTTCTCTGCTAGTTGTCTGTTTCATGCGTACTCCTAGAAAATCATATTTCCATGTTTTGTTTCTTATCAAATATGGTGGGTCTACCTTATTTTTAGCAAAATCCAGTCAGGTCTACCTAGGACATACAAGATTGTATCGATAATTTATAAATAAAGAATGCATGATGTTCCCTCTTTTCTTTTTCTTCGTAAAAGAAAATTGATAAATAAATTATTCGAGAGTTGGCAAGAGAAACTATCTTTTAAGAGATAAAACTGACTGTTTATCATGTGTAAGCCTAATAGCATTATATGTGGCTTATTAAACATGGAAGTTAGCTGCATATTAATCTTAGCTTTAAGAATGCAGAAATGTTTCTGACCTTTAAGCAGTTGAAAAGAACTTTCTGCTACAGGAAAAGTTCGATGTCAAACTCTAGATGGCAATTTTTGCTTACTTGCCTATGAGTTGCATTTACTTTGTTTGCATGTTTTCAATGTTTAATAGTGCATGTTTCGCTAAATATATTTTTATGATTGTTCTTCAATACTGGTTAATCCCTCAACATTTTGATACCAATGGCGTTATCGTGCATAATGAAAAAGGTTACAACTGTTCATTTCACTCTGGAACCTTGGATTCAAAACAGAACAAATATCACAACTGGATTAACTCATTGTGCAAACTTTGTCATCTACTGCAGAACATGCTTCAACTTCTTCAGGTGCAGATGGTGTTTCAAATTCTGTCATACCTGGTCGGTCCTCTGGACATCAAAGAATCCAGGAGGATGGTAATGCTTCTGTTCCAGCTCATGGGCTGAGCATATCAGCAAGCATGCTGGCAACAGAGAACTCAAATACAGGAACATTTCCTCAGGTGATAAATACAGCAAAAATGACAGATAATGGCTATCTAAATGTGAGACACGGGCTGAAGTCGGCAGCCCCTGCCGACTTCAGTCCCGTTCCCTCTTTTGGGAAGACCGGAACAGAGGATCGCGATTGCGATCCTCTCCGGCTCTTCCGGGCTCGGTCGGGGCGAGGATGCCGCAAGTCCCGCGGCACCCCCCCTCCAGCTAATCCGCGGCCGAACCGCGGCCGCGGATTTCGCTCGGCCGCCGCGATCTTCGCGGCGGAGAGCCATCACGAGGGGGGTGATAAAAACCCCCCAAGCCCTCCTCCCTAGGGCACCTCCGAGCTCCTCCTCTTCCCTCCTTTCCTCCTCCTCTCCTTGGTGACCGGCGTGCCTTCCCGACCGAGCGCCATCCGGATCCCCCTCGCGGCCATCCCCTGTTCTGAGATCCGCCCCCCTCGGTTCCGAGCGCCGCCGCCGTTGCTAGCTGCCGGACCGAGCTGAGACCTTGCTCCGCCGCCTCTGCCACCGCCGGTAAGCCCTCCTCCTTGTCTTCGTTCTATTGCCAAAAGCATCGATTTTTTTTTCTCTCTGTTTCAGCCCCAGCAACCGAGATGATCTCGGTTGCTTCTCCTCCCCGTTGGCCACTGCAACGGCCGCCGGCCGCCATGGCGGCCGGCTGGCCATCGACCGAGGGGTGGCCTCCGGCCACCCCGCCGCCCCCTTCCTCTTCCGCTCTCCCTCGCGGTTTTCCCCTGCCGTGGGGGGGACGTTGGGGAAGAAGAAGGCCCATGCGGGCCGAGCTGGGCCAAGGCCCAGTTCACTGTGGGCCCAACATGGGCCCAGTTAGAACCTGAAAAAAATAAATAAATAAATAAATAAAGATGAAACCCAGTCCAGATCCGAAATCTGAAACCCAGTTCAGACCCGAGCCCGGAACTTGAACCCGAACCCGAAACCCAAAACTCGAAACCCGAACCCATTTGGCCACTAAATGGAGTTTTGCAATTAAGCCCTTGACAGTATACTATTTCACAAAAGGGTATTCTGTAATTTATGTTTGGTCCCTATAAGAAAGATTCTTACATAAGGCTCCCCAAATATATTTGATTGGTCCCTCCACTAAAATTTTATTATAGAACAGTACCATGTAATTAAGTATTAGTCCCTGCAATGAATTGTGTTGCATAATAATCCATTAGAGACCAACTTTGGGAGCCCTATTGGGCCAGGTCTATGCGGGCCCATTGGATCGTGTCCAATATGGGCCCTATCGGGCCATGCCTATTATGGGCCAACTCTGGGCCCTACTGGGCCGTGTCCAATAGAATTATTTTTGGATTTTGCTTAGTTCTGAAATTAACAAGGAATTAATTAAATTTAAACAGGTGAACCTGATCCGCCTATCTGAAGTAGGGATTAAGCGAGAAGAGGTAAGTAACTTAATACTTCGAGTGTGATTTCCAAATTATTTGATAAATAGATTAAATTCTGAAATATGTTTTGTATTTAGTAAAATGGGTCTGGCATGTTAAATTTCATTTGAAAATTATGCTTTGAAATCCGTAAACTATGATTGGAAAATTTATGAAATCTGTTTTTATATATATGTATTCTCAGCATGGCTATGATATGTTCTGTTCTGTTCTGGCCCCGCCAATGGGGATTATACGTTGGACCTGTCGACTTGTAATCTGTGAGGAACCGGTTTCGACACCGCGCCACCGGTGATTAGAATAGTGGTTTCTGGACACCGGCTGCCATCGGTGGGTAAATATAGTGGATTTGGCACTTTTGTGCAACACCGGCTGCCATCGGTGGATAAAAATAGTGGATTTGGCACTTTGTGCAACCCATGCCACTGGGTTACGTGGCCGTAGCCTATCATGTTGAGATTCTGATATCATATTTTTGGAAAAATGATAATAAGTTTTGAAAACAGTAAAATGATGTTATTTATGATTTATTCCAGTCATTATCCTGTATTTTGACCTGATATGCTTTGACCCCACTTTGGGGTATTTTGTTGCTTACTGGGCTAGTGTAGCTCATTATTCTGTTTTCTCCATTTTTCAGATCCAGAGGCTTGATCTCACGGGATTGGGGAGTGCGTTAGATGTTCCGATGATTCCATCAGTTATTGGCATTTCAGTTAGATTAGTTTGGACATTTGAATTATGTTAGCAAATGTTATTTTGAAATTTTGTAAGTCCGCCTTTGAACAATTTAAATAATTATGTCAGTTTTGAACATCTGTATTTGCTTTGATATGATCTGTTGCCTTGCTCGCCTGCGCGGCCCGCCGTGCGGGCGTGCGGCGTCTGCCGCGCCTCGGGCTCGGGGCTCGGGGCTCGGGGCCTCAGGCTCGGGGCTCGGGGCTCGGGGCTCGGGGCGCCTCGGGCTCGGGGTATAGAAAATAGAAACTGTATATTTGGGTTACAACAACTCAAGACCTCACCCAAAGTGGCTAGCCGGAAGGTATTATTTGGGTTCCTTGATCCTGTATAAGTACCCAAGATCTACCCAGCGAATAACCGATGTGGGACTAAACACACGCCCGCACGGGTCCTCACATACTCCCCCCGTTCAAGCCCTGACGTCCTCGTCAGGCTAAGGGTTCAAATTCATTCAAATCTAATCACAAACACCACGATCTGTTCGTGGTCAACCCCAATGGATCCGTGCTGCAGTGTTCCCTAGTCCACATAAGTTATATGTCGGGTCCGCTCTGATACCATTTGTAACAACTCAAGACCTCACCCAAAGTGGCTAGCCGGAAGGTATTATTTGGGTTCCTTGATCCTGTATAAGTACCCAAGATCTACCCAGCGAATAACCGATGTGGGACTAAACACACGCCCGCACGGGTCCTCACACTAAACAACTCAGGATTGACATTCTCTACTGACATTGATCAGTCAGGAGCGGCTCCTGATCCACCTTTTCAAAAGTTGGAGATGGCTGAACAAAAGCAAATCCTTTATACCAAAACATCGTCATTTGAACTTGAGAATCAGATTCCTCAAATTCTTAGACTCTCTGATTCAACAAGTGTTGGTATGTTTCTGTCTTCTGGCTCAAAATTTACTCATTTTTCTGTACTTCTCCGTTTTCTTCTACTGCATTACACATAATTCTTTCTTCTTTTTAACTGTTTACATAATATTGGAGCATCATGGTAGGTCTAGTTTTCTTTTGTGGGAGCAAGCAATTCCTAAGGGAATATACAAAATTTGGTGAAGTAAATCCTCTTCTTAGCAGTAGAGGCTAATGTAGAGCTTCGAGGACTAACATCAAGGAGCAGAACATCATACGGGACTTGCATGTAGATATAAACTTTATGTACATTCTGTAAAGACTCGAAAAAAAAAAAGGCATCAACAGGCACTGTGAAATAGATGTAAATATCTCTAAGTACACTGTAGTGGGTCAACGTTTATCTATACCTCCTTCAAAATCAATGCGAGTGAACACCCAAGTTTTCTAGAAAGATGAATCATTTTTTTTGTATAAAGTAGATCAACTAATGAGAAGCATAGTAGGCATAGAAGATAGCAGAACAGCCTAAGAATGAGTAGAACAGCATGTAGGATGAGAGGGGCACCAACATGCTAGATGAGATGATATGATCGTTTAAAGTGAATAGCGATGGAGGAGGGAAGTGCATAAGCATGAATCACAAAAATGTACTATGTCCAAGGAAAAAAAA
The DNA here is from genome assembly GCF_051530095.1 of Phoenix dactylifera. Lineage (NCBI taxonomy): Eukaryota > Viridiplantae > Streptophyta > Magnoliopsida > Arecales > Arecaceae > Phoenix > Phoenix dactylifera. Next base: position 2,335,573 of record NC_143201.1, read on the forward strand.
ATCTGAAGGCAGTCAAGATGATACTGAAATCTGAAAGCTACATGAGTCCAGATTTTTGCATGGAAAGAAAGTGCATAAATGTCAAAGCAGATGAGTTTATAAACCATGTAAAAAAGTGTTCTCAAGCTGCAATTGGTTCAAAGGAGAGATCTATTAAATCGGTGATAATAGCAATAAGAAACTGTAGTGAATGAACTCGAAATATGGATTAATGAAAAGATGAATTTAAATTTATGTTATTTGCTTTGGCTTGTTATTGCTCAAAAACATAATGTGATTTTCTATGTTTATATAGGGCGTGGTATTATGTAGAGTGCTTTTTCAAAAAGACTATTAGGTCATGGTTTCTTTACAAATAATATTATGCTTCTCCTCTTGTTTTTGTTCATTAACATTAGACCATGATGAGTCAAAAAGTTCTTTTTTTTTTAAGGAAAAAGGTCAAAAACTTTGGAAGAGATGACCATGTGGTATTATATAAACTAGTACTTGTCACGAGCAATGCACATCCTTCATTTAAAAGGGAAACATTACGTGAAGCGCTGTGATACCTAGGGTAATTGGTTCCCAGCTGCATAGGTTAATCTTTCAGTGATGCACTGTTTCGTAAGCATATGCAGAACAATGATACCTAGGGTAACAAATGTGCGCCCCATCCTTGATAAACACTATAAGGAAGGCTTCATAGTCCAGAATGGTGCTTGACTCTGAGCCATTCCCATTATAACACAGCTAAAAATGCATGTCTAGCTTTCATGAGCTTCACTTAATTGGCATATAACTTAAAGACCGGTTGAAGCAAACAGCTTTGCTATCTCTCGTGACTGCAGCCATGTAAGTGTATCCACTGCTTTCAGCTAGACACAGAGTACAGTTTCAAATTCATGCTGGCAGTTTTATTATTGTTGGTGTGCATACACAACACAAAATCTACTTAATTACATTTCATATCACACTTCTGGATTTGATTTTGAGTTAAAAGTCTGTGCATACGGGCTGAAGTCGGCAGCGCCAGCCGACTTCAGCCCCATTCTTCTTTTGGGAAGAGCCGGAGCAGAGGATCGCGATGGCGATCCTCTCCGGTTCCTCCGGGGACAAACGGGGCAAGGGCGCCGCGGGTATCCCGCGGCACCCCCCCTCCGGTCAATCCGGGGCCAACCGCGGCCGCGGATTTCGCTCGACCGCCGCGATTTTCGCGGCGGAGAGCCGTTACGAGGGGGGTTGATAAAAACCCCCCATTTTCTACTCAATCGGTCACCTCCGAGCCCCCTTTTCCTCCTCCTCCTCCCTCCTTCCCTCCTCCTCTCCTTGGTGACCGGCGTGCCCTCCCGTCCGATCAACCGTCCGAAGCCCCTTCGTGGGCCATCCCGTGTTCCAAGATTTGTTTTGGCTGTCGGAAAGCCCCACCGCCGTCGCCGCCACTTGACCACCGGACTGAGCCCCCTGCGGCCGGGATCCGCCGCCTCCGTCGACCGCCGGTAAGCCCCTTCTTTGGCTCTTCGTTCCATTGCCATTTATCCTTGATTTTTCCCTTTGTTTTGGCCCCAAACCGAGACCATGCTCGGTTGTCTTCATGCCCGTCGCCGCAGCGACCGCCGGCCACCGCTGCGGTCGGCTGGCCGTCGACCGGGCGACGCCCCCCCCCCCCCGGGCCACCTAGGCCGGCCACCCAGGCCAACCACCCCGCCGATCCCCCTTCCTCTTCCGTTCTCCCATCTCCCCTGTCCGTGGGGAGCTCGGTGAGGAAGAAGGCCCACTGTGGGCCGTGAGCACTGTGATGGGCCGTTGGGCCCTGTCCACTGCAGGCCCAACTTGGGCCCAATCCAGTCCAGTTGGGCCCAGTTCAGATCCGAGTCCGGAACCGAATCCGGATCCGGCCAATAAATAGAATTTTGCAGTTAAGCCAGAATATTATTTTAAAAAAAGATCTTCTGTAATTTGTATTTGATCCCTATAGGAAAGATTTATTACATAAATGTCCCCAACTATATTTGCTTGGTCCCTTTACTCAAGCTTTATACAAAATAGCACTATATAATTAGGTATTGGCCCCTAAAATGAATTTTTATAAATAAACTAATTAGAAGCCAACCTTGGGAGTCCTGTTGGGCCGAGTCCAGTAGTATTATTTTTGGATTTTGCTTAACTCTGAAATTTACAAAAAATTAATTAAATGTTAACAGGCGAACCTGATTCGCCTACCTGAAGTAGGAATTAAGCGAGAAGAGGTAAGTAACCCAATACTTCAAGTGTGATTTCCAAATTGTTTGATAAACTGATTAAGTTTCGACATATGTTTTGTATTCAATAAAATGGGTTAGGCATGTTAAATTTTATTTGAAAAACATGTTATATGCTCTTGTTTTCCTTTTTGAATTTTAAATCATATCAATCCTTTTTGTTTTCCTTTTCAAATTTTAAATCATATTTTTATGAGGTCTTTGATGGAATGGCTGAAAGATTGGCATTCAGTTGATTTTTTTAAGATTCGATTAATTTATGCACTGTGGATTTTTTCTTTTTAATCTCCTGAGTTCTTGTTCAGTTTGGTAACGCCGGCAAAACAATGGGTAGAAGAAAAGCGAAAAGAGAGATCAGAGAGACTAGAGAGATGACAGAGACACGAGAGAGAAGTGTGACTTTTGAAGATGTAAACCGGGTAAGGAAATCTTTTCACTCATCTTAACGACCTTTTTCCTGTTTTCTCTGTTTTCCTTAATTCCCCCCCCCCCCCTTTTTTTTTGCGAATTCTTGCAAGAATTGCTTCCCTTCTACTTAATAGCTACGATGACGTCAAACTTGGTGCATAAATCTTATGATACCAAGTTGTTGGAAACTTGGTATAGTAATTTTAGTAGTTTCTGAGTAATGGATTTTGCTTTTGTTTCATAGTTATTATCCAGTTTTGACGCTTGCTGTTACAGAAGAGCAGGTGGTCCCAGAGTCTGCAACTGAAGAATTTAGTGATATGGTAGATGACCTAATCTCTTGATTGGTAATTGGGGATTTGTTCAATGAATTGATATCTTTTGATTTAATGTGGGCATGTAAAACCGTAACGACCAATGACCACTTCCTCTGTTTGAACTGGGATGAAGTATCATTAGTCTTTAGTCCTGATTGTTGTTATTCTCTCAATCTAAACTAAAGAAATTTAGAGGTAGGACAAGGAAAAAATATAAATACGAGTAAATTGAACAAACTTTCAGTTGGCCCGTGGGGATTCAGAAAAATAGTAAAATAAGTTGATTTTTGTAACTGTTACATTGCTTGATATTTCTCTGCTAGTTGTCTGTTTCATGCGTACTCCTAGAAAATCATATTTCCATGTTTTGTTTCCTAATTTAGATATTTAGTTCTGCTGGCATGGCCATCTTGTTACAGGAGAATGATCATTCATTGTTTTCTTGAGAGAATAGCATTGAGAAATTAAAAGATAAAGAAATTCAATGGTGGAATGCTACATAGTCGACTGAAGATTAATAACAGGCATCTCCACATTTGTTAAAAACAATGTGTTCATGCTGTGAACAGAGAGAGTAGAATGTGGTTCATGTTCATGCGTGGAATGCTTGCTTTCTGCACATATTATGTTTAACTTGGGCGGTTGAAGAGCAGAAGTGGTCCCTTTTCCTATAGAATGTTCCATACCATGATAAGCAGACAGCTCTCGTATGGTCAAGATTGAACCTGTTAAGAGAAAATGGTGAATATCAAAGCAAACTATACTTTATTAATTGCAAGTTGGAAGTCATGGATATTTCTTAGATTAGGTCTGTGTACACTAGTTTCAGAGATCAAACAACAAGCATGTTTCCAGATGTGAAAGGAAGGACACCGAAGTTGGAATTTGTTTTCTTACTGGGCTGTCATGTTGTACATGCTTTAGCTTGAGGACAAGTTAAATGTCATCCTTATAATTATGTAATTCTGTTTGATATATTACTTGTATTGGCCACCTTCTGTCCTCAATGGCTCACCTTGTATGCTAATCGAACTTCTAAGCAATAGAGAATCCATGTTGGCAAAATTAGATCTTCTGTCTCCTTTCTCTCAATCTCACTTTTCTTCAAGTCTACCATGTAGTGATCTTGAATCCTGATAATTAATCAAGATTCTAGAAACATAAAGGTAAGCTCATGACCTTAGTTGTTAACTTTCTATTACAATGCATGGTGTGCTGTGGCTTTATTTACAACATCTTCCTAACCCCTCCCAATGAAAAGGTAAGATCATGGACAACAAAATCAACTTTAGGATTAGTGACAAATTCATTCTTTGTTATATTGGTGTTTTACTTTTACCTTCCAAAAATTAAATTTCTTGGAACATAACAAGTAAGTCTCTAGGTTAGTTTGCTTTTGCAAGGTTAATTGTTTAAATGCTAATAAGCTCTCTCTCATATCCGTATTTGCATATCATTCAAGTGTTGTGAAATTTCTAGGAAGAACTTATATGACATGAACACCAATATCTACATAAGAAATAATTATCTCACCCTCACTGGAAATGTATTTTATGTTCTAATTTTATTTTCAGGTAAAGAATATGATTGAGCGCTGCCTTATGTTGTACATGAACCAGAAACAAACTGTGGAAACTCTGTGGAAGGAACAAAAAATAGAACGTGTATTGACTGAAACTGGTACTTCCATGGAAAACCATCTTTCTTTCACTTGAGATGAACTTGAATTTTACATAAAACATGGTTATATTTTAACTTTTATCGTTCGCCCCCTACAATTCTTTTTCCTGGAAATCTAGATTATGATCATAAATTGTTCTTTTTAATATCTATCTGCTTTTTTCATCAAGTTGTGAAGTCCATTTGTAGTAGTTCTTCATGTCCGGCTGTCTTTTGTAAACTGTAGATGGAACCTGATGACCTTAAAATGATGATGCATTTGTATTTATGATCAGGATTGAATCATTGAGCTCAAAGAGAGAAAAAAACAGAGAAAAAAAATGGAGTACAGAAATAACCGCAAAACTTGACTATCATAGAGTATTCTGCTAATAGTAACTATTTAGGTATTATTTATAGCTTAGCTGCCTCTCTAGATTCTCTCTCTCTACATTAAGAGACCTATAACTTTTTTCAGATAAAAAATAACCAATGACTCTTCTGAAAATAACAAAAGTAGGATTCCCATGGAATCATATACAGAAAGCCATCAAAATCACCATAAAATTCATTGTTAGCGTCTTTGAGAATTTCTGTCACATAACATATTGCTAAAGTAGACTCAGAGACTCTAATCCTGCTTAAAATATGACGTAAAAACCAACCTAATTAAGTACCTGAGTGTTTACAATTTAAATTAAAAAAAAATCTAACGTATTCTAAATCAGTTAGCTGAAGAATGCAAATCACAAGTTCTATTTATCATTTTTTTTTCCTCTTAGTTCTATCTAATGTAAGTCCTGCACCATGGTCTTGAGATCACCTTGACAACTCAAGTTGGGCTCCCCCGCCCCCCCCCCCCCCCCCCCCCCCCCCACCCAACCCACCCAAAAAAAAGTAGACTATTGGTGAAAATTACAGTTTGACCTCTAGGACAGAAATTATCAACTCTTTAATGCTTAGAAGCAGGCAAGGATATCAAAAGATAAATATTCTAAATTGCATCAGATGCTCTTGTCATTATAGTTTTGGGTTAAGTAAAATGAAGGAAGAAATCTCTTCTCTTACCAATCAAATAAATAAAGATCACTTAATCCTTTCAGTTGAATAATCAACTTGCTTCCTGATCAAAGAAGCTGCAAATGTCAATGAACTACAAGCAAAAAATCTATCTTGAAACTCTACTGTATCTGATCTACCATGAGATCATGGAAATTCATTGAACTGATAAGTGAAAGCAATCATCAAATAAAGGGAAAGCAGAAGCTAGAACAAAAGGTTAAGTGAATAGTTGGAGATTGTCAATGATATCAATGGGGTGATTTGAAGGCCTCGGACCTTATATTCCCATTCAATGTTTAGCCATTGCAGACATGATCTAAGGGAACTTGGAGTATGCACCAAACTCCTCTTAAAATCCTAGCCACGTAGCTCAGGGTCCTGAACAGCCTGTAACTGGACAATAGAATTGAGGAGCACAGAGCTCGACTTTCTTGATTGACATGTAAAATTGTGAAGAACATGTAGATATCCAAAGCTCCTAAGGCCTTTTCTTTAATGGTTTCTTTATCTAAACTATGAATTTGAAAGATTTTTTTGACTCAAAGATATGTCCCTTTGGCACTTTGGTGTATCTAATGGTAGAAATCAGGTGTCAGATCCATTCCACACTTAAATTGGAATATTAGATATGTATAATCCTGATCTGCAATCATTTCCAGTATCGTGCTAATGCCATATTGATATTGGTTATCTGTACCAGAAAAGTACTGATATGGTGGATCCAAATCCAAAATTGACCCATCAGATCTTTTTTCAATCTAATGGTGCCTTTATGCTGCATCATACCCTAGTCAAACTTTACCAAACATAGCAAGTTGTATTTGGCTGGGTGATCTGATGCAGCAAACTACATTAAGCCATTGCAGAAATGAATCCCAAACCCTGTACAGATGTGCTAGCAGCCTAATAATCCTCTATGATCTCATACTTCTAGGAAATACAGCATTAGAGCCTATAGCCTAAAAACCATTCAAATTAATTGCTTTGGAATTAAACACCATTACTCTTTTCCTAATGGAACAAAAGAATTTATGAAGAAAATAACAAAATCTGGATTCATGGAGGATCCTATGTAGAAAACCACCAAAATCAACATAAAAATAATTTTGAGCATAAATAAAATATCCTAATTCTTACACTTAAAGGAGGATTTAAAATCTCTGATCCTATTAAAATAGGTCTGTAAAACCCGATAAGACATCCCTAAAAGTCAGTCAATTATATATGAAATATATATAATTCTTACATACTTTGAAACAACTAATGAAGGGCCATTAATTTAGAAAATAACAGCAAATTAACCCCTTAAACTGAACACCATCAACTCTTTAAGACTAAAGTAACAGAAAATAAATCTTTAATAAAATTAAAGACTAAAACCTAATCTAACTTGGACCATTATACATAGCAAAAATAATCTAATTCACATAACTTGTATCTTGAAACTATTTTTGTTTCATCTAGTCATCTAGCAAGGAGCCATTGCCAAACTTGTGTTTGCAGGTTAGGAAAGAGAACAGGACCTAAGCTAACATAGATGTTGTGAAGGACATGAAAGAAGTTGCAATAACCAATATGTTAGGCGTGGGAATCCAAGTCGGCCCAAAAGGTTAACAGATCCCGCTGAAGGTTTTAAAACCATAGTATGGGGTGACAGCGCAGGTAAACAGAAGGAAAAAGAATTAAAAACACCTTTAAGCTTCATCCCAAGTGGTGCCAATGACACAGGGTTGATTCAGGTCTGATTCAGTCCAGTTCTGTCTGAAGTGCATGACATCTAGCTGACAAAATGATTTCCCACTTCATCATTGCAGAAAATTAATATTTGTTCTTGGAAGTGTGTTAGTATACCCTGATCCTTTCAAGCCATCAAGAGTCTATTACGTATCTAAAGTGCAGGGCATCTACCTGACACAAACATGTTACCAGAAGTCCAAGAAACATTTGAATAGAACCAGCAATAGCTTATTATGTGGAAAAGGTTCGATAGTTTTTGTTATGATCAATATTTTCCTTATGATCTAGCACCAGTTTGGGCGTGTCATTGCATGGAAGCTTTCCTGTCAATATGAATGGGTTACTTGTTGAATGTACCAACACAATGAAGAGTGAAAACTGCCTTTTCCCCCATATGTTTTGCTCAGTATTTGTGGTTGTTCTTCCATATATTTATTAGATTGTATTAAATCATAATCTTCCTTAGATTTTAAGATCCTTTTTTTTCTTTTTGAATTTGCAAATGGAATATGCATTCTTATGGATTTTTTTGTATTATATGAACATATAATCTGCAATATTTTTCTCACTGAATTAAGCTGGTATACTTAAAGAAAAGACGGGAACTTATATTTTAGGAAATTTCTGTTAACTAAAAGTCTCCTCTCTTTTATATTGTACAGTAGAACATGTAACGTAAGAAAGAATATAGAGATTGTTTATTTGATATGCATTTTCCCTAATGTTTAATATTTTTCTCCACTTTCAGTATGGGAGCGGCTTCAGCAAGATAATCCTGACTTTTTTAGGGTATATTATGTCAGGCTACTTCTAAAAGGCCAGTTAGCTTTTTTCAATATGCTCCTTGAGAAGCAGGCTAATAGCATGGGTAAAAATTTTTCCATCTGTAATTGCTTTGCCTAGAGATTCTTCTTCCATATGGGTACTTTTTTATTTATGCAACCTTTCCTTGTCATGTATTTACCATTTGCCTGAATATTATTTGGATTTCTTTATCAATTATCAGTATTTCCTTTTGTAAATTAATTGGAATGTTCATTTTAAACAATATTTTGTTTTGGAATTTTGTATGCTGTTTTTTTGAAAATGAACATACGACAGATGCAAAACATACTGAACATACTTCTCATGATCAAGAAAATATTGTATTGTTGCACGTTGTAACACTCCGGACTTGAATTATTTGTGATGTGCAAATGAAAAAAAAAATATTGAATATGTATACCAATTTTATGAATTCCTTCAGATTTCATCAATCACACTGTATTATTGATAATGTCGATTAATTAAACTGGACATCATTTCTGTTTTATTCATTGTTTTAATTTAATGAAAAAAATCATGGTTGGCTCACTTTATGAGGTACTTCTTCATCTATAAACTTTTGATAAATGTTGTTGAAGGTATTGTTATTATTCAAGTTGCTTGTTTTTGTTATTGTTTTGAACCCGATAAATTGGGTCCAAAAGCTTAAGATAATAGAGAAAGGGTCAACAATATATATTGGCTTAACTAAAAACAATATATTCATTGTTTTTGTTAACCTCCCCCTGGACATATCGGACTATGCACGTGGAGGGATCATATGACTAAAATGAGTCGGGATAACAATGACTGGGACTGGTCAAGATAATAACTGAGTTAACTATAAAATATCTAGAATAGGGGGGAATTCAAACTCCTGACCCCAACATATTTGGTTCTGATATCATGTTAACTAATCAATTGAATCCAGAAGCTTAAGCTAATAGGAGAATAAGGCATTGATATTTCACAGTTCATATACAGGAAAGAGAGATAAAACAATAGCTATGAGCTCAAGCTTGGCTGTAACTTGCCATTTTTGTGCTGTGCACCTTAGATTTTTGGGTGACTCAAAAATTTCAAATTTTGTAATTTCAAGTAAATTTTAAAAGAGAGAGAACACTTGAAGCAAAAAAGAAATGTAGTTAGAGTAAAGAATATTGGAGACATTTTGGAGAAAGGTTATATTCAGCATAGTTCACTTCCTAGTTTTAAGTTTTAATAAATTAATCACATCACCAAAATATAAATTGTATCATTTTAACTTGATATGTTTTGTTGAATTGGGGATTGCCTTATTGGTCACACCCCTTGACTTAGAAACCAGAGATTCTGAGTTTGATTCTTGGATGGTGCATTCCAAAAATCTGGACTTGTGTAATTAAAGTGTTGGTGGTCTCCTCTCCTAAAAGAACTTGACATATTTGGAAAAATTTGAGTTCTTCAAATTCAAGAATGAGATGTACAGAATATGATTATTGGAATTAGAATACCATTTTATTGTGGATGTGAGGCTTATACTTTTTTTATAACTAGAAGTTACCTCCATGAATGTTTAAAATTGTCATGCATTTCTATCTTACTAGTTTAAGCTTTTAACCTAGCAAATTTTAACATTTAAACATGGCTTAAGCTTTTAACTCTTTGGCAATTATTTATGGAAAGTGATACTGTACTAGTGTGCAATTATTTATCTAGTGTCAAAGATATGATCGCTTATAATGGAGGAAAAAGTTTATTGTACAATTGAGGTTACATCTTGTTAAATGTGGTGATGTATGACACCGTTAGTGAGGGGGGACTATGGGTAGAACCGTAGAAGTTTTGATGTATGCGGGATGGCATACCAGGAGATGTCTTAAGAGAGTGGAGAATAGTGAGGATTTGTAGAACAAAGTTTTGTGAGGTAAGTACTATAAAGGAAGGTAGATTAGGAATCTTAGGAAGAAAAAGTTTCAGAAAATGGTGATTGAAGATATTTTGTGAAACAAATGGTGCCAAGAAAATGCTTCACTGGAAGCATGTTTCAAAGTTATAGGATGGATTTCAGTCAGTCTACTAGTTTCCGTTGATTGGAACCTCGTTAAGGTTAGCAAGGTTTGCAGAGGGACGAAATTGCCTTTGTTTTAATAGTGAATGAGGCTGGGACTTAGCTTCTTCTCACTCACTTTGCCCTTTTCTCGATCAGGATGGGATGATAGGTGATGGAGATGCATAGGTTAAGAGGTTGGTTACGTTTGATTTAGGGAAAAAAAGTTGAGAATATATGAAATTGACAATTTTAAGAGAACAAAAGTAAAATATTCCATCCTCATCTAGCTAACCTGAGGGATGTATAAGCAATAAGTTACAAAATTTCATGGATGAAAATGCAAATATAGAAAAGACAGGGATCAATAAGCAAATATAAAATATTTTAGGGACTAATATATAAAAGTTTTTTGGGTTTTGGGGAATTGTGACACTTCTGGATATTTAAGACATGACAACACTTTTTGCAATTCAAATTTGGAATGATTTGCTGATGGCTTGACATGGATTCTATAGGATCTGGCATAAGGATGCAACACGATACAAATATACTTGAAAAGCAAGATACAATATGATTAGGACATGGTAATGGCTATATATTTATCTATATAAAATATTTATAAAGCATAGCATGCAATCAAAATAACATAATTAACTTTCACAAACTCATCATTTAGTTATCACTCAAATCTCCTGGTCTCAATCCATACTCTATTATATAATATCTACATTACAAACTCCAAGTTTAGTCACTTATCCTTAAAAATTTAACATTCATTTGGACAAAAGTAGAGGAAGCCCGCCCCTCAATCTTATAGTATCGGGGAAATATCTTAGATGTACTATTAAAGTATCTAGAGTATTTTTTTTTTAAATTTTGAACAACAAGATATTTAACATCAGCATTGAACGCAAATCCTAGGAATATCCTGCCAATATCGCATTGATACAAACATAGCATGCCATTTCAAATATCCATGCTTTCTAGCTTGCCATGCATGGGGTTGAAAATTAATAACATGCTTGCATGCTGGAAAAAACCTTTGACTTTGGTTACAAATACTTCTATTTGCTATGAAATGAGAAATAATTTAGAACACTCAATGATAATTCTGGATCTATCTAGACAAATAAGCCATTCTAAACCATAGAAAAGATGAATCTTTCTTATAATAAAAAGGTCCTAAATATGTGCACAATAATACCAAAAGAAATTTGATATGAAAATCCACAGAAACACAATATTATTTATGTCAATAAAGTAATAACAATGAGAACAGATCAAGTATCAACGTGAAAACTACTAGAAACTATACTTATCTAGGTCTTTTAAAAAATATGGAAGTAATGATACAATATGTTTCATTTGATTTTGGATGAGAAAAAAAAAATACGAAAGTAGTCCTCCTTAATGGAAAAAGAAAATTCATTTAGCTCTTCTTACATTAATTCTTTTCAGAATTTTGAAGTTGCTTCCTAAACCTAAAGCAAATAGTAAATGCTTCCTATTTGATTCGAAACACCTCTTCACTAGATTATAGGCTGATTTCAAATTGCTTTTTGTTGCACAAAAAATAAAACTTCAAGTCATTGAACTTAATTCTCCTTAAATTTGAATAACAATGCATGAAGAGGACTACCATGTCACTACAGAGTAGACTACCAAAAGGTGCAATTAGTTATTATTATAATGAATAAATGTTCAACTTTCTAACTATAACACATAATAATCAGAATAGGCTAGTTGGAGTATCTTTTGATGTTTTTGGATTGTGTGTGGAGATTATTTATACAAGAAATCAATGAAATTGCAAGTATCTCCAAAGTTGTCATCAGTCAAAAATATTTGAGCATACACAATGGACACTTGCACAGATTATGTTCCCAAGTGTTATCAGGAATCTTCAACATTTTAGTATTGTTTTTTCTTTATTCAGTATTTATGCACATTCAATAATGTTTGTTGACTTCTTGTAATTGTAGGTATTCCAGGAAAATCTGTGTGTGGTAAATGTGGGACTGCTCTTCTCCACCGTTGGGGAGCAACTTATGTGAGTTGTGCAACATGTTCCGCAATAATCTCAGTGCCCCCACAAGGTCCTCTTTTTTTTATTTTAAAAAAATTTCCTTAGCTTACATCTGACCAAAGAGTTCGTTTATTATGATTTTTTTTTTAATCTCCCTAATTTGGATTGCCAATCTCTCTTTTCATAGGAAGTAATCAGTTATTATGTAATATAATAATCTTAACTCAACTTCTTGCTCCATTTCTTCCATGCCATCATCTCATGATTCAATGTTCGTTGCTGTATATTTTAGTTTTTTTTTTGTGCAAATTACTTATTGTTCTTTGGACAGCTTGCCATACCATAGTTGTCAAATATCCTAGTTAATTCTAGATGATGGACTTAGCCAATTGCATAGATGGCTAGCCATCCAACTGGCGATCACTTCTGTGACATGCTCAGTACAAAGATATCAATGGTCAGGTTATAGTTATTCGGTTATTCCTACATTTTTTTTTGAAAAAAAAAATCTGCAATCAAATGGGGCCTAAGAGATCACGTTTCTGTTTCTTGAGAAAAATTTCCTTTTGGAAGGTCAACAAAAATAGAATTTGGTATGAGAAGAATATAATGATGCATGTTTATCTTTTCTTAGCTATTAACATATAGCTTATAATAGATGAATGAAATTAGTTGTTTACAAAACTTCCGTAACAGATCCATATTGCTGATTTCTTTGCGGTTGGCTGGGGTTATGATGTGAACAGAGGTTAATGTCAGCTCATATTAGCAATTTTTTCATTATGTAAATTACAATATACAAGTTGGTAATTTTTCATATGCATTTAAATTGTTTGTGAGTCTAAACTTTTGAATCTTGTTCTGGAGGTTGCCGTGCATGCTTCTTACCATGTATTTCCTTTTTTTCTTGGAAAAGGTTTCTTACTATGTATTTCGATAGTATTTGCTCTAAGTAGCAGTTTCATCCCTAAACATCTGATCACCAAATTGTGTATAAATGCACGAGTGTTGCCACATATCAGTATAAGATTTCCAATATAAAATGAATTAATATATCAGTGTTGCCATTCCAGAGAAAATTCCAGAACATGGCATTGAACAAGCTTCAACTTCTTTGGCAGCACAATATATTTCAGGATCTGGAGGTGATGATCTCTTGGCAGCGCGCTCATTAACTGGAGATGCTGATGGTGCGTCCTCCCACCAGTTTGAGATGTCCGGCAAACCATCCACTGAGCTTCCTCTTGATGCTGATACATCATTAAAAAGTTTTGTTCCTCAAGATTTAGCTGAGGAACTCCCTGATGTTGATGAATCTTGGTTTGGATTATCTGATTGGAGTCTTGAAAGTTTAACTGAGAATCTCGTTAAACATAATACAGATTCGTCTCAATTACCTGATCAGATTTCCGAACTTTACAGTTCCCCTGATTTAAAAAGTGACGGTGTGTTCCTTCTTCCTCAACTCAGCGACAATTTAACTCAGTGCATTATTTTTCTTTCTTTTCCATTTCTTGCATCTATTGAAGCATCATGTAGGTCTCCTTTCCTTCAATCACAAAGCAAATTTTTCAAATTTCTGAAGAAAATGTACAGATGCTATGATTTTTTTTTTAATCTCCCTAATTTGGATTGCCAATCTCTCTTTTCATAGGAAGTAATCAGTTATTATGTAATATAATAATCTTAACTCAACTTCTTGCTCCATTTCTTCCATGCCATCATCTCATGATTCAATGTTCGTTGCTGTATATTTTAGTTTTTTTTTTGTGCAAATTACTTATTGTTCTTTGGACAGCTTGCCATACCATAGTTGTCAAATATCCTAGTTAATTCTAGATGATGGACTTAGCCAATTGCATAGATGGCTAGCCATCCAACTGGCGATCACTTCTGTGACATGCTCAGTACAAAGATATCAATGGTCAGGTTATAGTTATTCGGTTATTCCTACATTTTTTTTTGAAAAAAAAAATCTGCAATCAAATGGGGCCTAAGAGATCACGTTTCTGTTTCTTGAGAAAAATTTCCTTTTGGAAGGTCAACAAAAATAGAATTTGGTATGAGAAGAATATAATGATGCATGTTTATCTTTTCTTAGCTATTAACATATAGCTTATAATAGATGAATGAAATTAGTTGTTTACAAAACTTCCGTAACAGATCCATATTGCTGATTTCTTTGCGGTTGGCTGGGGTTATGATGTGAACAGAGGTTAATGTCAGCTCATATTAGCAATTTTTTCATTATGTAAATTACAATATACAAGTTGGTAATTTTTCATATGCATTTAAATTGTTTGTGAGTCTAAACTTTTGAATCTTGTTCTGGAGGTTGCCGTGCATGCTTCTTACCATGTATTTCCTTTTTTTCTTGGAAAAGGTTTCTTACTATGTATTTCGATAGTATTTGCTCTAAGTAGCAGTTTCATCCCTAAACATCTGATCACCAAATTGTGTATGAATGCACGAGTGTTGCCACATATCAGTATAAGATTTCCAATATAAAATGAATTAATATATCAGTGTTGCCATTCCAGAGAAAATTCCAGAACATGGCATTGAACAAGCTTCAACTTCTTTGGCAGCACAATATATTTCAGGATCTGGAGGTGATGATCTCTTGGCAGCGCGCTCATTAACTGGAGATGCTGATGGTGCGTCCTCCCACCAGTTTGAGATGTCCGGCAAACCATCCACTGAGCTTCCTCTTGATGCTGATACATCATTAAAAAGTTTTGTTCCTCAAGATTTAGCTGAGGAACTCCCTGATGTTGATGAATCTTGGTTTGGATTATCTGATTGGAGTCTTGAAAGTTTAACTGAGAATCTCGTTAAACATAATACAGATTCGTCTCAATTACCTGATCAGATTTCCGAACTTTACAGTTCCCCTGATTTAAAAAGTGACGGTGTGTTCCTTCTTCCTCAACTCAGCGACAATTTAACTCAGTGCATTATTTTTCTTTCTTTTCCATTTCTTGCATCTATTGAAGCATCATGTAGGTCTCCTTTCCTTCAATCACAAAGCAAATTTTTCAAATTTCTGAAGAAAATGTACAGATGCTATGTAGTAAATGCATTTCTTATTAGAACATAAAGCTTATTTACATGTTTATAGGACTTCCAACCAAGGAGTTCAACATCATACTAGAGATGTATTTATGTGAATACTTAAAACATGTGCAAACAGACTCATACGATATAAGAGTTCATACATCAGCCATTATACTACATAGTACATACCATGACATAGTGTGTGCATAATACAATTGGTTACTGTGAAAATCAGTGTAAGTCATACAACACCAGCTTTTCCAGCAAAACAGATTAACTATGCTACTAACAAATAAATCTATTGATGAGGCAGGAGAAATGCATGGAATATAGCATGGAAGCTTAGTCATGAGTAGGATAGGAGCGAGAGCGGTCAGCATGCTAATTAAACTCGGGGAATTGAGATGAGGCTAGAGGGTACATTACCATGGATTCATGAACATAAAGGTACAACATCACTACTGGTAAGTTGGAGAAACAAGAGGGGAAATGCTAGTGAGGCATCTTAAAAAGTAAACCGAGATGGTAATGAAAGAAGACACGGAGAGCTAAAATTTGTACACAAAAGGTGAGTGCATAAATGCTAAAGCAAGTGGATCTTTAAGCCTCTACCAAGAGCCTTGCTAAAGTCAGGTTGATAGGGTAACTGGAAGATCTACTTAAATGGTGACCTTTGGGAGTGAATAATTGCAGACCAAGAAGCTTGACAACACAGGCTAATGAAGGGAAGACTTTAAGTTTGTCTCAACTTGTTCTTTTTCCTGTATTATCTTTAGCAGATAGATGGTTCATAGTTATGATGATCTGGTCCGGTCTACCTTATTTTTAGCAAAATGCAGTCAGGTCTACCTAGGACATACAAGATTGTATCGATAATTTATAAATAAAGAATTTATGATGTTCCTTCTTTTCTTTTTCTTCATAAAAGAAAATTGATAAATAAATTATTCGAGAGTTGGCAAGAGAAACTATCTTTTAAGAGATAAAACTGACTGTTTATCATGTGTAAGCCTAATAGCATTATATGTGGCTTATTAAACATGGAAGTTAGCTACATATTAATCTTAGCTTTAAGAATGCAGAAATGTTTCTGACCTCTAAGCAGTTGAAAAGAACTTTCTGCTACAGGGAAAGTTCGATGTCAAACTCTAGATGGCAATTTTTGCTTACTTGCCTATGAGTCGCATTTACTTTGTTTGCATGTTTTCAATGTTTAATAGTGCATGTTTCGCTAAATATATTTTTATGATTGTTCTTCAATACTGGTTAATCCCTCAACATTTTGATGCCAATGGCATTATCGTGCATAATGAAAAAGGTTACAACTGTTCATTTCACTCTGGAACCTTGGATTCAAAACAGAACAAATATCACAACTGAATTAACTCACATGCTTCAACTTCTTCAGGTGCAGATGGTGTTTCAAATTCTGTCATACCTGGTCGGTCCTCTGGACATCAAAGAATCCAGGAGGATGGTAATGCTTCTGTTCCAGCTCATGGGCTGAGCATATCAGCAAGCATGCTGGCAACAGAGAACTCAAATACAGGAACATTTCCTCAGGTGATAAATACAACAAAAATGACAGACAATGGCTATCTAAACAACTCAGGATTGACATTCTCTACTGACATTAATCAGTCAGGAGCGGCTCCTGATCCACCTTTTCAAAAGTTGGAGATGGCTGAACAAAAACAAATCCTTTATACCAAAACATCGTCATTTGAACTTGAGAATCAGATTCCTCAAATTCTTAGACTCTCTGATTCAACAAGTGTTGGTATGTTTCTGTCTTCTGGCTCAAAATTTACTCATTTTTCTATACTTCTCCGTTTTCTTCTACTGCATTACACATAATTCTTTCTTCTTTTTAACTTTTACATAATATTGGAGCATCATGGTAGGTCTAGTTTTCTTTTGTGGGAGCAAGTAATTCCTAAGGGAATATACAAAATTTGGTGAAGTAAATCCTCTTCTTAGCAGTAGAGGCCAATGTAGAGCTTCCAGGACTAACATCAAGGAGCAGAACATCATACTGGACTTGCATGTAGATATAAACTATATGTACATTCTGTATAGACTCAAAAAAAAAGGGCATCAACAGGCACTGTGAAATAGATGTAAATATCTCTAAGTACACTGTAGTGGGTCAACTTTTATATCTTTATACCCCCTTCAAAATCAATGCGAGTAAACACCCAAGTTTTCTAGAAAGATGAATCATTTATTTTGTAGAAAGTAGATCCACTAATGAGTAGCATAGTAGGCATAGAAGATAGCAGAACAGCCTAAGAATGAGTAGAACAGCATGTAGGATGAGAGGGGCACCAACATGATAGATAAGATGAGATGATGCTTTACAGTGAATAGCGATGGAGGAGGGATGTGCATAAGCATGAATCACAAAAATGTACTATGTCCAAGGAAAAAAAAATCTGAAGGCAGTCAAGATGATACTGAAATCTGAAAGCTACATGAGTCCAGATTTTTGCATGGAAAGAAAGTGCATAAATGTCAAAGCAGATGAGTTTATAAACCATGTAAAAAAGTGTTCTCAAGCTGCAATTGGTTCAAAGGAGAGATCTATTAAATCGGTGATAATAGCAATAAGAAACTGTAGTGAATGAACTCGAAATATGGATTAATGAAAAGATGAATTTAAATTTATGTTATTTGCTTTGGCTTGGTATTGCTCAAAAACGTAATGTGCTTTTCTATGTTTATATAGGGCATGGTATTATGTAGAGATTACTAACGTTTTGCTCTTCTTTCATCTCTTGCACTTCATTTAGTTCTTTTTCAAAAAGACTATTAGGTCATGATTTCTTTACAAATAATATTATGTTTCTCCTCTTTTTTTTGTTCATTAACGTTAGACCATGATGAGTCAAAAAGTTCTTTTTTTTTTAACGAAAAAGGTCAAAAACTTTGGAAGAGATGACCATGTGGTATTATATAAACTAGTACTTGGCACGAGCAATGCACATCCTTCATTTAAAAGGAAAACATTACATGAAGCGCTGTGATACCTAGGGTAATTGGTTCCCAGCTGCATAGGTTAATCTTTCAGTGATGCACTGTTTCGTAAGCATATGCAGAACAATGATACCTAGGGTAACAAATGTGCGCCCCATCCTTGATAAACACTATAAGGAAGGCTTCATAGTCCAGAATGGTGCTTGACTCTGAGCCATTCCCATTATAACACAGCTAAAAATGCATGTCTAGCTTTCATGAGCTTCACTTAATTGGCATATAACTTAAAGACCGGTTGAAGCAAACAGCTTTGCTATCTCTCGTGACTGCAGCCATGTAAGTGTATCCACTGCTTTCAGCTAGACACAGAGTACAGTTTCAAATTCATGCTGGCAGTTTTATTATTGTTGGTGTGCATACACAACACAAAATCTACTTAATTACATTTCATATCACACTTCTGGATTTGATTTTGAGTTAAAAGTCTGTGCATGCTTGCCAAAAGAGCTGACTCACATGTATTCTCGCAATAGCCTTGAGTTCCTGTATGCTGAACAGAAAGGAACTCAAGGTTATCTCGCAAGAATACATGTGAATCTGATCAATTCTTCAAAGGAGCTTTTTTAAGCTCTTAAATATGTTAATCCATAATTGACCTCATTCATTTTGCAGCAAGATTGTTTAAAAGTTACATGTCCATTAAACATATTATGTTAGTCAAGTTGGGACCTTAATAAATTATGTTAAGTGAGGTTTGTTCAGGGCTCATGGGTACCATCATGAATCGGGTATGAGCAGTGTTCTTCCTTAATTACACCAAGCAGTGCCTGTGGCAAACATGTCTCAAACTTATTTCTCCCCTTCTTGCATCCTACTCAACTGATCAATGGATGTCCCTGAAATTACATGACTCACATTAGTCTTTGATATGCTGCAGGTGGATTCAAGCAGAGGAGAAATTTTGTAAACAAAGGGGCTACAGGTGTGCATGCATTGGGTGCATACCAATTTTATACATAATCTTTTTATTTAAATTAGCTGCCATTCAGTCACTTGTTTTGGTTCAGCTGTTGTCATATTTCAATTGTCATGTATTTGATGCATGATAATTCTGGACATTCATAGATTCTTGTTAGTTGACCTTTACAATTCAATTCATTCAACTCCGGTACTCTTTAAGTGCAGTTATACCTCATCTGCATAGAAGATGAAAAATTTGTGAAGGTAAGGTTTTTCTTCTGCTCCTTGCGACCCGGTGCTTCTTAATTTTGTTGGCAGTCTTTGGGAATCAATCAATGCTATCTAGAGAAAGCTAGAGGAATTGGTAACGAAATTCATGATCAAGGTTGAATAAAAGAACAGTCTGTTAGTCAGCTATTCCTTCTGTCATCATTTGTGACAGGTCTACTAAAAGGTCTGTGCAGGGTTTGATGCATATATGACCCAAACTGGCTTGGAGCAAGATTTAGTGTCATATCCAATCTGTCCAATGGATCTGGTGGTTGGCCAGGATTTGTTTTGGATCCAATCTTGTTTCAACGTAGCATTTATGTCCCAGACATAACAACTTATTTCTGTCAGGCCGGTCCATGAAAACTAAAATGTAACCTTGTGTTGGATCTCAATTTAGGACCTATGAACTAATCCATGGTTCTAAATACTAGTCAGCGCTCAATTGGACAAGGATCATGAGTTTGTGGGGTTATCCACAGCTCGTTTTGAAAGAATTGCGAAATAGATAAACTGAAAGGGCCAGAGAAATTGCATGAATTGTCGGTAACGGGAGAAAAGTTCAGGACTGCATCTAAAAAGTGGTCTACTATCTGAAAATCTCAAATGTTAGTTAATTATGCTACCTTCATTTCAAGCTCATCGAGTGGCCTGACATGATTAATTCAAGTTATCAGCGTTTCTCACATCAAATGGTTAAGTGCAAAACTTAATATATATGGGTTCTTTGGGTAGAATTTTGTTCTTCTCATTCCTTCTGCAATACATAACTTTCAGTCAACCTAATTATAGATTATAATGAGGAAAGTTCATTGACAATGATTATGTTCTACTTATAACATTACTTCGAACAATTCTTTCATGATCTATTTGTAACATTACTTCGCACCATTCTTTCATAGATGTAGCCTGACATTTATCCCTCTCTATTCTCTAGTATCACCCCCAAATAAACACTTCTTCTGCAGAAAAGGAGCATTCCCAAAAATTTTACAAGTTATACTGAGGAAGAAAAGGGTTACAATCATAATGAGCATTGAATTTAATACGTGATAGTTGAAGGAGTTTAGCACTTTTTGTCCCTTCTAAGCATTTGCCCTTCTCTTCATCTTAAGAACCTTGAGTACTGCATATTTAAGACAAACTCCATTATGTTCTTAAACTTAAAAAGAAGCCCCATAAATTTCAGGCCTAGGCCATCCAAAGGCTCAACCACGCCGCTGAAGTATTCCAGCACGGTAGTAAGCAAAACTTTATTGACCTGTTTTACAGGGAAATCAAGGATCAATTAAACAAAAAATAACCATGAAAACTGAAGCCATGGACAAAAACGCCAGTAGGGACTGAACAATATATGATAGGCAACCGAGATGGTGAATATTAGGGGCATATTTAGTTGGAAGGAGTTAGATTCTGAAATGGAAATGGAAATAAAAGACTCTCATTCTAACTATTTATTTAGAGGGAGTCCCACTCCCATTCTGATTCTAGAAGAAAATGAAAATTTACCTCAATCTCTCAAAATCCAATCCCTACTCTCCCCTAACATTTAAACCCCATTCTACTTCTGATTCTGGTCATGAACCAAACGTGCGGGTAATATAGCAATTCTGGTTCCCATTCTAATTCATTCCAATTCCAATTCTAGTTACAGATCAAATGGCACCTGATTTCTCCTCGAATGCTCCGTGTGCCCTTTTGCCCCTACTAAAATTACTTAGAAACTAAGGGTGCATTTGGTTTGCGACCGGATTGAAATTGAAATGGATTTCAATGAGGAATGTGTGGCATATTCTCCTGCGCATTTGATTCATGACTGGAATCAAAATCGAAATCGGATTGAGATTGAATACTAGGAGAGATTCAAGATTGGGTTCCGAAGGATTGATACATTTTCATTTATTTTTGAAATCAGAATGAGAATGAGACTTCTCCCTAACCAAATGGCTAGAATAGAAGTTACTTATTCCCATTCTCATCCCAAAGCACAACTCCCTCCAACCAAGCATGCCTTAAAGTTAATAAATGGTGTTCTCCACATTTGTGATGGCTGCATTGCTATTCATAGGTTTTTTTTTTTTTTGGGGGGGGGGGGGGGGGGGGGGGGGGGGGATAAAAAATGATTTCACTCAATGAACTATACAATAGCGCTGCTGGTAATATTTATATGGATAGCCTGTGAAAACACAACGTGTATATTTTTTTTACTTAGGCAAAAAAAGAGAAAAAACACAAAACAAATCCAAACAGCCAACACAGGTATTCCAATCCAATGCACATAAGAGTAAATCATATAGAATTATAAAAGCCAGGCAGCGACAATATTAAATGTCAAAGTAACCAACTAGAATTAGAACAGCAACATGTTCATCAACACTAATAATAGGATTCCTATGCTATTGGATAGCTATATATCCGTCTCTATGATTGGGTAACGTGGTGATGATGTACAACTCTCTGCGGTGCAAAGCATGCATGGTAGAGGATCCAAACTCATCAACTTTTATCTAATGAAAGCTCGATCTTAGGCCTATTTAGGCTTGATTGTTACACCTCCAAGAATGATCCCTCCCTTCCACCACTCACTATCATCTCCATACATGCTAAACGCCACTTTGCCCCTGGTGCCGGAAATCAAGCTGAACTCCCCACCATGGATCTCATGCCATACGTTGCACGCTTTTCTATAATTCTCCAGGACTAGAGTTTTCCTGCTCTTTTGCCCGTTTGGTAAGGTCACTTGAAATGTGATGTGGGATGAGTGCCACCCAAACGCATCATCCTTAAACTTGATCATGTAATGGACCTCATATGTTGAACGAGAGAGTTTCTTTGCATCCAAGGTCCCCTTCACTTCAATCCAGTTCACCTGAATGAGCTCTGCACCTTCATCAAACTTCAACTTACTGGCCAAAAAAAAAAAAATCAGCATAAATTAGCATCATTTTAAAAGCTACTGTTAGGGCTCCCAAGCACTCGCACTTGAGATTTGCATTAGTGGTTGCACAAAATGCAGGTCTAAAACCAGGGCACATCGGGTCGTCGAGTACAGGCTAAACCTTTAGATCAAACAGGCTGATATTTTTCAGCCATATTTTTATTTGGCCAAATTGTGGGATAGATTTGGTTGCCAATCTGAACCATCATCCACAATGTGCACCCATAATTTTTATGTTCCATTTTTTGTCATCTTTTGTTCGCCTACTTAAGAGATAATAATACTTAATATAAAAAAAAATGCATGTCTGATACCTTGATTCATGTTTGTTTAGGCGCACCCACTGCCAGAACCTTGAGTCATTGCCCCACGTTATGTCCAAAGCTTTTGCACGGAAGTGAAAGCCATCCCTATCTTCCGATACTCCCTGTGAAAACGTAATGAAAAGTAGTTGTATCTGTTATTAGTATCATGCATCAACTAGGCATGAGAAAGTTGATTGAATAGAAAGATGGAAATCGGAAAAAATTCATTATTTGACAAAAAAAAATCAAATATAAATCTGCACATATATTGGAGTAGTCCTATGTCAAAATATCATTTCCAAAAGATTAACGATCAAATCTTCTCTTGTTTGTCAAAAATATTTCAATTTTTTTTGTTTTTATTTTCACATATTCACAGCAAACCAATGAATTATGACATAGAATTCTTTTCAGAGAGTAAATATTTTTCATGAGCATACATCTTGATCAAATTAGCATACAATCATAACAATCTTAACATAAGATCGTTTTATGCTCGGGAAAAATGTGGCGATGCATAATTTTTAGAGCATCAAACATATTTCTTCACTTGTTTTACGCAATTCTTACAAGAGCCCATATATATATAGTTTCCATTTGATAATATTAATCTAAAACTCCGACGAAACTGCTCGAAATTTTCCTTTAACCAATATGAAAAACTAATAACAAGATTTGTTTCCAACTTACATGATCACCTGTCCAGTGAGGGCCATGGGCTTGGTGGCTCATCTTTAATTTCGTCTGCTTTGTTTCTCTTCGGTTAACCCTGCACTCTTCCCTTTGGACCTCAACTATCTATATAGCGTATATATATATATAAGCTTGAGCTATGCCTAAGGAATCCGCTTTTATTGAAAAGAAGTTTTGAATCATCAGACCATTAACTCTTTTAGCACCGTCCAGGCTTGCAAGATTCCGTATAACTTCTTTGATAAAGTTATACGTGGAGGATAAGACCATGTTAGGCATCACACACAAGTATTCGTCATTTAGTTTGATACGTGAATATCTCTAAGACAACGTCTTAGAATAATACCTAACTCGCCTTCCAAGACAAAGTCTGCCGACTTCAGTTCATTTCCGAAGGCTCTCCAGAATATCATCTAATGCGAACATCGACCTAAATGAATCTATGATTTGCTGGTCTTTATGGCTGCAGCACAAAGTACATAGTCATCTAAACCCAGAACATATATATATATATATACTATGATCAATCCGTTTTCACGAATTTTTTGAAACTATGGGCTAACTCCAAAACTGGCAGCTGGGAACAATCCATGCATGCATGTTCCTTTTCTTGCACTCGTCTTTTCCTGGAATAAGTTTCTTCCCCGGGAGGGACCATACCAAATCTTTTCCTTCTCACTGCCTCCTCGGCCGGCACGCTGCTCACCTCGGAAACGGAAGTTTCGTTCGCCCACGAGGGGAAGGAATAAAGGAAAAAGGCCATATCGCGTGAGAAAGAAAGGTGTGAATGAAAGAAACCACGGGCGAAAAAGAAGGATGCGGCTGAGAGTTTCAGAAAAAGGAATTGGAATCGAATACGTCGGTTGCGAAATTTGATCTTTCTATCACCATCCTCGTCATCATACAACAGCGGCTGGTTGGTAATTTTGAGAGACCCTTTGGTTCTCTTATTTCCTAATTTTAAACATAAAAATGTAGAAACATATGCATACCATTGTTCCGATTTTATATTTTTTAAAAAATATTTAGTATTTCTATAAAAATAAATTAATTAAAAAATTAGTTAGTTTATTTATCAAAGAAAAAACAATAAATTCATGTTTTTCACTGCAACCACTATTTTTGTCATCATACCCATCAGTGTCGTCCCTATCATTGTTATCGCCTTGATGTTTGCAACTGGTTATTATTGTTACTATCTTCGCATATCATCCTTGCTGCCACCATCCACACTGTTGCTGTCATTATCACCGTATCAGCTATCATTGTTATCACCTCCACCACCATTTTCACCTTCGGAATATTGTTCCCATCCTTTGCCACCACTCTTTCCTCACAATATCGTTGCTGCCTCCATCGTCGTTGTCGCTACTGCCTTCGTTATCTCATCGTTGCCCTGCCACTAACATCATCACCATTGCTCTTTGTCTTCATGGCTAGTTTCACCGTTGTTGCCACCACCACCATGTTTATTTTTCAAAAAAATAATTATTATGCATAATATATTTATATTTTTAAGATGTAGAAGAAAGGCAAAAGCATATTTTTTTTATTTTAAAAATAGAAAAAATGAAGCGAGGTCAAATGGCACCTTAATATTTTGCTTCTATTTTTAATTTGTATCACGGGATCGATGCCTCTAAGCTTGTACAAGTAAAATTTCTAGCTATACCATCATATATGTAATTTTGATCATCCTTGGAAAATTAAACTACCTATAATGTTTATGCACGTTGGTCCCTAAAATAATGATTAAAGATATAAATTGATTTAGAAAAATTATTAGACTCGATGTGGATTATTTCGGCTACTAAAAGTTAGGCTAGACAGGTCCAGGAGAGATCTGCCATATAGGAAAACCAAATCGTATACAAATTTTTAGAAGCCATAACTTGGACATACGACATTCGATTAAAATAATTATTTTTTCAAATTGAGTAACTTTTTGAGCTTCATGATGTGGTTTCATCCATGAAAGATGCAATGCGCCAAATAATCAGGCCCATATTTCATCATTTGAACTCTGAAACAAGCCGGTCAAAGCATTTTTTTTTTTTGAGAATGATTTTGATTAGGCGTCACTTCCAATAAAAAGAATTTGGCAGAGTATTTCAAAGTAATGTTTATTTTCACTAGTAATGTTTATTTTAGAAAAGCTAAATTCTATTCGAACTAAAAAAGAAATCCGACATAAATTGTAAAAGAATGGATCGCACTAATATATATATATATATATATATATATATATATATATATATATATATATATATATATATATATATATATATATATATATATATATATATATATATATATATATATATATATATATATATATATATATATATATGTATGTATGTATATGTGTGTGTGTTATATCTCATTTAATTAATCATCAATAAAAGAAAAGGAGATCTATAACCTACTTTTTCCAAAGTTTCTAAATTTTCTTAAACTTTTTAGAAAATTAGAGTTGAGTGATTTGAGGGAAAAAATATCAAATTAGAAGATGAACGACCATCAAACAATAAGAATGCATATTATTTGATGTGGTCTATTTCTGATGGCGGCCATCCAACCATGCATATTATCCTCCATCCTTGTCATGACAAATACCCCCTCGATTTCATACTCATTTCCTCGTACATTTCAAATGGAACAACAAGCAACATTATGCTCTCGTGATTCCATTCCCCTCTCTCTCTCTCTTACGCCAATTAGATAGCATGCTTTACAAAAGAAAAATATGATCTCTTTCGCATAGCTGACAACACACCATCGCACCAAGCCGACATCAAGAATGATTGTTTTTCGCAGAAATTTCTTCAACCAGAATGTCCTTGCAGTGTTGTTCATCTTTAAGAAGCCACCATCAGAAGATGAACAGCCATCAAACAACAAAAATGCCTATTATTTAATGCAGTCTTTTGCTGATGGCGGCCATCCAAAGGTGCATATTATTCTCTATCCTTGTCATGACAAATATCCCCCTTGGTTTCAAACTCATTTTTCCTTGTGCATTTCAAACGGAACAGCAGGCAGCATTACATTCTCGTGATTTCATTCCCATAGCATGCTTTACTAGGGAAGAATATGATCACACCAAGCCGACATCAAAAATAATTATTTTTTACAAAAAAATCTTACTGCAAGGTACTATTAATTTTTAAAAAACTATTATAAAAAAAAATGAACGGCATCAAACAAAACTATCAAAAAAAAAAAACAAAGAGTAAAGGGGGGAATCCTATCGCTCCCGCGCGGCCCCTCTCCCCGCCAAAAAGGGGAGAATCCCCCCAAACTCCATTTGAGTAGCGATATCTGGTGAAAGTTGTAAAATATTTTCGCAGGGTTCAACCTCTCTGATGCCAGAACTTGAAGTATGCTTTCCATTTGCCGAAGGATAGGCTATAGACAAATGAAAATGGCATCCAACCATCTGATTGGTGTTCTTGGTTCACTTTTATCCTTGGTTCCACAGATTTGATGATAAATTTTGTGTTTGTAACCAGTCACAGGGTTGAACGAGATTTTATTCCGCCAAAAGAAAGGTCGCTGACTCAAAAATTTTCCTCTCATGCTGGATTTTCAATTGGTGAAGTTTGTTTTTTTATATAGCCTATCGATGAATCTCAGTGAGCCATGTTTAGGGGAGAGTTTTGATGAAGCTTTAATCATTATTCACCATTCATTTTACCGATCTATTTACCACTGCACTCAAACTAGCAAAAATTATTAGGATAACTGATCAAAGAACGGTCAGAAGACTCAGAAACATGTCATCATATGCTTACCAACGATCTCTTATCAATGGAAACTATCTGTTAAAAAAAATATATTCAACTTTTAATTGATAAGCAAGTACAAGTTTTAGGTTCCAACCGGGGTGGGGCATCCCAGACTCTGATGCGTCCGGACTTCAAAACCTATCCATATGGAGAAAGAGAAGTGCGAGGAAAGGAAAGAAGAAAAGATTTAAAAAAAAGTAAAAAAAAAAAAGAATAAGAAAAAAAAAAGAAAAAAAAAAGGAAGGTGAAAGAAAAAAAAGAAAGAAAGTAATATAGGAAAAAAAAAAAAAGTAAAGAGACACGGTGGATATCTACTAGGATACACTATCAGAACTACTGTCTGGATGGGGCAAGACAGTAGAACATCCCATTCTATGGAGAGAGCGGGGCGATAGAGTATCCTGTTCTATGGAGAGATCGGGACACCGCCATCCCACGGAATTTAAAATCTTGAGCAAGTATGCATATGCTCACGGACTCAAAACCTAAAGATGGTTTGGATCAAAAGACCCATTATTTGAGAATGAAACGCAAGATTTTCAAAAAAGATCGTCGCATCTGTAGGTACCTTAATTTGATACTAATTTTGAACCTCCAATTCATCATTTAACAAGTATTCATGAATCAATGCATTACATACAACCACATAATTTACCGATCAAATAAGAAAACCTAAGAGGACAGCACACTAACCATGTCATGCTATAACTAATGTACTAAACCACCACCTGTTGTATTAACTTCTCCAATACCTCCCTGAAACCTGAAGTGGACCAGGCACCCAGATTTCAACTTCAGTAAAGCTAGACTCACCAAAAGGTACTAGCTACAGAAAGGCATACTGGAACATTTCAAGAGGCAGGAATTATAGAACCTCTTGAACTCAATGAGACCTGGTGAGGATCCAAATGTACCTCATTGGAAATTAACAAAAGACCATAATTCTTCATCAAATCCTCGTATACTTTTCTGAATTTCGGGTGATTGAGATGCTCCTTCTATTCTTCTCAATGGAAAACTGCTACTCCTAAGAAGATTCCGATCTTCAAGGACAGAATGTTAGCTTTACCTCTTTCCTCTTCAACTAGAATTCCAAAACTATCAATCATATCCTACTTCATTGCCTAAATGCAAAGCAACTGTGGATGAATCTGCCAGAAATTCTTAAATTCAAAGGATACGCTCCCACTGCATTGTAACTAGGGTTAGCGACAGGTTGGGTCAGGTCAGATTGAGTTTGGGTTGGGTCAACTTCAGGGCCAAAAACCCTCAACCCGACTCATTTGTAGTTGGGTTAACAAAATATAAACCCATATTCGACTCATTTATTTATTTGTAATTGGGTTTCTCTCATTAATGAATTAACTCAACATTAACACAGTTCACTCTGGAAGAATCTGTTCCACTCCGTAAAATGGAATAGTTAATTCTAAAGTTATCCCTAAGTTTCAAGATAGCTTCCGTGGCTTGTGAAGGAGCAATTGGTGAATGAAAGATCATTATTTGATTTGTTTTCATAGTTCTAATCAGAATAACATCTTTCAAATTTAAATTTGTAAATTAAATTTTAGAGCAAATTATAGAAATTCTTCTGAGATTAGGAGTAAATTATATTTACAATCAATAGCCTGAAAAATCTACGCTTACCATCCTTAAGTTTATTTTTATCCAACTCTTTAACTCATAACTTAACAAAATATTAGTCGAATTGTTAACCGTAACTGGAACCCAAATGCCACTATTTGATTACAAAAAAATTAAATTTAAATAACTAAAATAACTTTAAGTAATATAATAGGCACCCAACGATAAAAAAATATGTGCATCCTTCCTCCCACCCAAGGCACTTTCGACTTTTTACATGAGGTAAATGACTTTACTAATACTATTAATTTAACTAGGCGTGAGTGTTAGATTTTACGAACTATTGAATGTAAATATAATAAATATAAACTTTAGGAGGGATTTCTAATTTATTCTCAAATTTTTTTAAAAAAAAACTTTATTTTATGAATTGAGTTGCTTGATTGCTAGAGTGCCCATGACCAAATACCATATGACTTTTCTGAGAATTGATAGCGGTGTCTTGCCTTATTTTAAAACTATTGATCATGATGGTTTATAGTTGCGGCATTTTTGATTTAGTCATTCAAATTTTCAAGGCCTAAAAAATTATCTTATGTAAATATGTTTAAAAGGTTATCCTGCATAAATCATTCAAATTAGATTTGTGAACGTTGTGGTCTTGGAAACCAGCATAGAGATATCTCTACAAAAAAGCAAATCGGTTAGAGCCACTAAATATCTTTGGCTTTTCATATTAATTTACGCAAGATGACTCTCATTCTGAGTGGTAGCAAATATTCTATTAATTTGTAAGGATATAGTTTTTCCATCAACACTGTTACAGAGGAAACAAAAATGGAATTTTCATTTCAGCTGAATGTAGCATGGGTTAATCAAATGCTAGAAACGTTGTACAAGACATTAATACATTTATCATGTTACAACTCAATTTGGTGAACATCTAATGGTTCACGCCTGGGAAAAAATAAAATAAGAAATAAAAAATGGAAGGCAATGCTGAAGCTCTTGGTCTCTGTTTTCTTCTTCTTCTTCTTTTTTTTTTTTTTTTTTTTTTTTTTTTTTTTTGCTAGAGTCTCTGTTCTTTTTTCATCAGGCACTTTGATACACGATTACCAATCAAGGAAACCTGGGCCTGCCCTTGAAAGCAATTCCTTTCCAGCATCTTTACCCATTGACACCATCTCCTCGAGAGCATATGATCCCTTTCTTGACGCCTCCAATACTGAGGTTATTTTGAGAAGAAAAAAGAAGGCCCATAAGATGGTTAATCAATCACAAGGAGCAATTCTAGAGATATTTTCTTCTGTTCTTTCTCACTTGAGATATAACATGACATTACCTCGAGTTCCATCGGGGGATGCCACCAAACCTCTGAACACACAATATCCATCCTTATCGCGGTAAGCGTATCCAGCAATTGGAGTGCGGCAGGACCCATCTAGGGTTTCAAGAAATGCCCTTTCACACGCCACAGCTAATTTGGTTTCTTCATGATTCAGCGAAGCTATATAATTAGCCTGTTTACAAAGTAAATATTGATCCAGACCCAATATTAGCAGGTAAGCACAACGATTGACATAATAGTATGATGATCAAGTACAAGTTATAGGGTGCATTATTCTCAAAATTTTGATACCTCCGTCCCAGAAAAGAAAAACAAAACAAAAGCAAAAAGAATGAGGAAAGAAAAGAGACATTCAGTGGCGTTATGCATATATCCTGAATTTTTATTTAGCAATCAAAAATAACTAAGTGTTGCAAGTTTCTTGCAAAAATAGTTAAAGATGAACTGCATGTCATATACGGATTAAACCAAAATAGAACAGAGCCCACTAATGAAACAAGTTCGTTGGTTTTAACCGACCCACCCCAAATCAAAGCTTTTTTTATGTCTAACCACATATTTGACATTTCAATACACATATATATGTGTAAGTATATATATACAAGTGTGGGTGTCCGTATGTGCATATGCAAGGAAAGGCTAGAGGTGTCAGTAGAAGTATAGGTTTGGTTAGAAATATGACTCGACTGAGTAATGGTAAAGGTATCATAGAGGAATAATAGTTAGAATTTTTAGTTTCTGTTAGGTTTCAAGTGAATTGTGAAACAGTGTAGGATTTCAAGCAAATTCTTTTTTTTTAAAGTTGTTAATCGTACATTCCATTTCTAGATACATCACAGATTTGTATAATATTAAATTATATTTCAACATGTATGGATACCAGAAAAGTCATTAAAACAATGCAACCACAATGAAGTTTGATTCCCATTCCTTTTACTCTCATAAATGAAATTAATGTTACCACATCATGCAGCACACACCATTTTCTCATCATTGCTTCTGCAAGCAATTCCAATAGCACCTTGAGCAATTGCAGGAAGCATTTCTTCGACTGATAGTAGAGCTGTGACATTCTCAGTCATATGCAGCCGCTTAAGCCCTGCCAGTGCCAACATGGTTGCTTGGACCTCCCCTTCATTTAATTTCTTTAACCGTGTCTGAACATTGCCTCTGAAGTTAACCACCTGAGTTACAAAAGCAAGCAGGTTGTGAAAACCTCATAATTTTTGCAGTACATCATCGAACACTACATATCTTATTCTAAAACATGTCACAGTAGCAGACAGACAAAAGAATCTCATCCTCGTGTCATGGAAAGTGCCTACTACGATAGAAAGGTTTGTACCTAAGAATATTTAAACAAGAAATTGAACTGAAGCAAGTCGTGAGGAAACCATAAAATGAAAAAAATTGAAAAGAGTGGAATTAATTGAAATAAATTTCAGATGAAAAAATTCGGAAAGATGAATAAACATCAAACTTGTTCCCAGGATACATGGAAGCAAGGTCCGCCATACCGGCACCGGTCGGCGTACCGGTGGCCGGCCGGACCGGTACGGTACCGTACCGGCCGGTACGCGGTGGTTTCAAAAACCACAGCACACGGCGCTGTGGTTCTAAAAAAAAAAAAATCGTACCGGTGCGAAAAAAATACAGATTTTTTTGTCGTTCCGGTACCGGTCTAAGACCGGACCGGCATTCCATGCATGGAAGCATACAAACAAAAGATTAGTGTCCCGATTTTGTAGCTCAAACATATGGAACTCTTTAAGTTGCCTAGAAAATTAATCCTAGTGATCCTTATAAAGATTACAAGTCCAATTTAAAACTTTTAAGATGAATATGAAACAGGCTTTAAGTCCTTTTAGACTTTCTAGACTCCATAGATTAGAGAATTATACTTTTTCTAGAAATCAAGAAATTAATTTTGAAGTCCTAGTGGTCCTTATAAAGATTACAAGTCGAAGGCTGTTTTTGCATTTCTAAAAAATTAATAAAATAACTGAAGTATTCCAAGAGCATTTTGAGGTCAGCTTATCATACATATAGGTCGACCATATGTCAGCTGCCTTTTTCTGTCTGATGGATATTTTTCTATGATATACTATGCTATGGCCTCAAGCTTTATATATTCTTATCTGGCACCGAAAGGCCCCTCAAGTCCTGTGGTAGGATACAGTAATAAGACTGTAAGCACATCTGAGCACCTTTTTCCCATAACAATATATGCACAATAGGGTTAGTGCCATAGGGCAAAGCGGGACATGTTCGACCTCACATCTAACCAGTGTCAGGTCGAACGAGCCCCCTAGTTCTTGTTTGAAGACTGGAACATTAGCAACATGGATTAGGATGACTCTGCGGTACCATTAATTCCTCTATCCAAGGCAATAAATATTCCGTAATTCAATCTCAAGATCCCATGTCACATTACAAAATTTAGTATGAACCATTGTGTGGCATTTAAAGTACAGGGTATTAAGAGAAAAGGGAAAAGGAGCAAGATGCTATCTGTGTTACATGGACTCAGGTTCTTGTGTTGGCTGTGTGTGCATGTCTAAGCATCAGATCCTCTCAACATCTAGGAATTTCTTCTTACAGAACCATGTTTGAATTTCATCCCAATTCCCAGATTTAAGTGTCCAGAAGGGGTACAGTAGGCTAAACCAAAGAGTATGGAAAATGTAGGGAGCAATAGAGCTGTAACAGGTTAGGCTTGGGCCTTGCCCGAAATGGTTTGGATATTTGTAGGCCCTGTAATTACATGTCAAGTCCAGGCCCAGAATGACCTGCAATCAAAGGAAAAATGCTACTTGAACCCTAATATGGGACAATTAGCTGCTTACAGAGCTGACATGGCAACATGAGGTGACAGCTCTTCGTGGAAAAGAAACTCCACTCCAACTCTCTCTTAAAACAGCCCCCTTTTTAAAGCAGACCCTTTCCTTTCTTCCCTTGTCCCTTCTCTCGTCTGATTAAAAGGAAATAAATTTCTCCCAGCTGCTTGAAAAAATGAACTATTGACTGAGCTCCTTTTTAACAGCCCTCTGTAAAGCCGCATGGTGAAAGATCCCTTCTGTTTTAGAAACTCTCTCTACCCATCAAGAAGGTACCCCAATGATAAATGTACAAGATCCATTTTCATGCCACAGACCTCTGCTTACTCTCATTAAAGATCTTTATTTTGGTTTGTTAGGGATCCACATCTTTGCATTTAGCCCTAAATAAAGCCCATCATATTCAAAGAAAAGAAATATATAATTAAGGATTAGGAACAAACATATCCTTTGGCTTGCTTGGATTGCAGTCTAGTGGATTGAGCAAGACTACAATGATAAAATTTCAATGGCCAAAGTTTTGTGTACTTTTCTAGCCAGATCAAGAGAAAACATACAGCTGATAAGAATAGGCTGAGCAGAAAATTGTTAAAGCTACAGTTCGTTCAGGTTGTCAGGATCCTTTACTAGATAATTGACAATAATTGTTAATGATACACTTTATCTGCACCCTTCCCCTCAAATCCCATGTTTCCATGGTAAATAGCAGTCCATAGGCACATTCATTGCACATGTCAAGATCCAGTTAAGAATAAATAAAACCCAACTAAGGAATTGGAATACATTATGACACAAGAAAATAAAATGTAATTAGATATGCAAAACTTGCCCAACTGGACAGAATATGGTCTCTTGATCATGACTATGGCCATCAAAAGCAGCAAAGGAGATGGTGATATGGTATATCCATCTGTCAAGGAAAAGGTCTGAACTGCTTGTGTTTTGGCAGTCATTCCATTTTTATCGGAATGTATTCTGGAACTTTTGTGTCAAAGGATTCCAAAGCAAGAGTTTGAAAAAGATCCATGAAGTAAGAAAATGGGATCTTGATTACAACAAATTACTAGAATATAATAAACTAACATTAGTGTCATTGAATGTTTCCGTGCCAAAGCAGCAAAAAAGATAGTTTACCAACTGGAGTTACATAGCAGCTTTAACATGTCACAACAAGTAAATAATTGAAAGCAGGAGCTGGGGATGGATGGTCATGTTCTGTTTGCAAACACGGTAGAGTTAATACACATGATTCAACTGTTTTGCTCTTAACAAGAAGCACTTCCACAAAAAGAAATGCATCTTGAAGACAAGTCTAAAGAACTTTAATCTGATTTACAAGCGCAAGGAAACACTTCCATTTAGGAGTTTTGCATTGAATTCATTGGCTAATGCAGATCAAAACATGATGTAATATGCAATTCATATCACAACCATTGGCAAGACACAATGTTTGTGATTTGTGCTAACCAAAAACAAAATGTACAGCGATACACAATATTACATGCAAATGCAATTTGGCAAGTATTTTAGTGCATGCATTTATCCTACCTTTGTTTTTTTTTTTTTTGTTGGGGGGCGGGAGGGGGGTTAGTTTGAATATTGTCTTTGTTATTTATTCTAAACCTCTACAATATACTGTAGTTTATTCTAATCATTTATTTTGTTTTCTCCATAATGATGACACTTCATATTATTCAATTTGTTCTATCTTTATAAATGAAAATTTTATATATCTAAGAAAATTTAGCAACAAGTAGCACATATCCCTAGCATGGCCTGGATGGTCATGTTCTGTTTGCAAACACGGTAGAGTTAATACACATGATTCCACACTGTTTTGCTCTTAACAAGAAGCACTTCCATAAAAAGAAATGCATCTTGAAGACAAGTCTAAAGAACTTTAATCTGATTTACAAGCGCAAGGAAACACTTCCATGTAGGAGTTTTGCATTGAATTAATTGGCTAATCCAGATCAAAACATGATGTAATATGCAATTCATATCACAACCATTGGCATGACACAATGTTTGTGATTTGTACTAACCAAAAACAAAATGTACAGCGATACACAATATTACATGCAAATGCAAATTGGCAAGTATTTTAGTGCATGCATTTATCCTACCTTTTTTTTTTGTTGTTGTTGTGGGGGGGGGGGGGGGGGGGGTTAGTTTGAATATTGTCTTTGCTATTTATTTTAAACCTCTACAATATACTGTAGTTTATTCTAATCATTTATTTTGTTTTCTCCATAATGATGACACTTCATATTATTCAATTTGATCTATCTTTATAAATGAAAATTTTATATAGCTAAGATAACTAGCAACAAGTAGCACATATCCCTAGCATGGCCTGGGGTGTCAAATTAGTTGGATTAAATGATGCATTTTTTTTTTCATAACACGTCTAGTGCCCAACAAGAATAATTTAAAATAACCTAGATGGGAAGGGGGGAAAGCCAGTTCAACCAGTGCATTGTGGTGGTGTAGATTGTTTATCTTACAGCATTGCTGCATATCTTTTCAGCATGCAGACTAACTAGTCTTGACTAGCATGGACATGATGTGTGATAATTTTAGACTCAACTAGGATTGCATTATGCAAAAATAAATCCATTTTCAGTACAAGTAACATTACACTTAAAGAGAAACATACATGTCTTAATGAACAAAATTGCAGAATTTCATACAACAAGCTGAATTTTTCCTCTTCTTTCTCCCCTCTTTTATTTTCTATAGCTTCCACCGACCAGATATCTAAAGCTAAGCAGTTGGATCTAAGTCTATGTTGTGCTGTTGAAAAGGTTTTCCGATGCTGATTTTGACAGTATTGATAGGCCTCTAGCAAATAATGTTGAACTAACAAGGTCAATGGCCCAAATGTTGTTCTTGCAATAGTATCCATCATATCGAAGGTTGATGCAGATGAATTGATTGAGAAAGAAATGTCTATCAGTTATATGCGAAGCAGTCAGTGTATTATCACATCTCAAGACATGCAACCTACCTTGCTTGCTAGTTCCACATAATCTGTTATAAGCTTTAGTACAACTATGCAGACCAACAGGTCTTATAGAAATTGGTCAGGGTTCACTATGTCAATCCCTCTTTGCAATTCTTTCCCATCATATCCTACATTCTCAATCAATCCAGACTGTTTGAATCCTTTACGGTGGCTTCCCATATTGTTTAGCAAATCTTCTTTGATCCTTCTAAGGTCTCTTTCCTACACATTTCAACACCATCTTCTTTCACATGCCCTTAATAACTTATGCAGTTGTGTTAATCGTTATCTGGTGCAACCAATGCCATCTCCCAGCATTCCTTTGTAACTCCTTGATTACCTCATCATTCTTTGTGTTCAATGCTCATCTTATATGCCCTTGGTTGATCCAATAGCTTTCAGATTTCACGAGAACAGAAGACAAAGACAGAAGAAAGAAGAGAAAAGAAAAGAGGTAGCAAACTATCACTAGGGACCTAAGGATATTCCATGAATTTGAATTTCACATTTCATATGACAAAAATTGTCAAGTAATAATAGCTTTCAAGACTTTCAAGATGGTTTTGAACTTGTTTAGACATGTACAAGTGCAATTCATTCACCACCTTGAACCAAGAGTTAAAAAATATCAATCATCATATATTGAATAACAAGAGTTTTGCTTCGCATGGAAGCTTCTTGCGAATGTGCTAAATTTAATTAATTACATATTTAAACTCCACAAAGAAGAACAAGTTAGCTCTCAAAACAGTATTTCAGTCACATACAACTTTGGGATTCTATATTCAATGATAACTGGAGGGAGAGCAATGTTACTGTCAAGATCATAACCATGAGCATCAAAGCGCTGAATGAAACTATCCAAGGGAACTCAGCATCTTAATAAATCCTTAAAGTGGCAAACTAAAGAGAAGAGGGAAATTAAATTTAACTTCTCAAATAGCCAAGTTGGGTCCATTTAATAAACCAGTAGAGGAAAAAAATTCACACAATAGGAAGGTTGGGGAAATTGCATGGAGCAAATCACCCATTAAGCAGTTAAGCCTGTGCTATATGGCTAGATAGAATGAAGTCACTATTTCCATATCAGGTTATTCCTAGAAAATGAAAAGTAAAACTCATGACATCATTTAAGAACTTACTTTGAGTGATGGATATCTATAGAGTATTTGAGACTGTCTCCTAAGGGAAGCACTTCCAACAATGCTTCCAGCTGGAAGCTCTGAAAGAGAATTTGCAGTCAAACAAATAAATGCATCCCTTACATCTTCTCTGGGAAGGTTGCATGGTAAGATCATTCCATCGGGAAAATATGTAGGAACATCCTTCATCGAGTGAACTGCAATGTCAATTTTGCCCTCCAAGAGGGCCTCATCTATCTCTTTCGTGAAAAGACCTTTGCCACCTATATCTGCTAGTGGTTGACTGAGTATTTTGTCACCTGTAGTCTTAATAATTATTATCTTGATAGCTCCATCATCAGCTAGCTCAGAATGAGCTGCCATGAGTTTGTCCCGTGTCTCATATGCTTGCGCAAGTGCTAGTGGACTGTCCTACATATCCATCAGAAGGAATATCATCCAAAAAGTATAAATAAAAAGCATAGTTTTCAAGCACACTTGATATTGATTCACATGCAACATTGTACACATAATGAATTGCCAGATGAACAACTGAATTGTTTGAAATATATCTGAAGAAAGGGAATTCAGCTACTGATCCATGAACTTAAAATCACATAATGCAAAGTTAATATGACTTATAGTAAAAGGTAGAGGTAATTTAAAATATCCATAAACCATCCAGCAACAGATTTAAATTATTGAACAGACGGAAATTAATTGCCTATTTGACTAGCCAAAACTTTCTCACTTTTCAGTTTGAAAGTGATCAACAGGATAAACTAATTTCAGTGTCCACATTTTACCCTAAGTGACAACTCTTTGTGCAAGAATCTTAGGCCATGTACATTATTGAGTCACTGAACCAACTGTGCGTCAATTAAGGCTATTTCTACATGACCTAGTAGTTATAATAAGATTTGGCTGAAACATCCAGATTTTATTTCTAAGGATTTCAACACAAACAGTAAAATTTATAAAAAAAGGCATAAAAATAAAAGACATAAGAAAGAAGGCGTGATTGGAATGGGGCTGGAGGTATTTCCTGTTATTAGTTTTGTTTGCAAATCAAAAATCTTTAGATATCAAATTGCATGGTACAGACAAAGATCCAACCAAAGGCAAAACAAACAGGCTGAAAACCATATCATCTATAGAGAGAAATTATCACACACATGTCTAAGGTGACTGATGTCTAGAAAATAACTACAACTAAAGTGCAATATCCTTCCTTTTTAAGCGCACGAGAAGCAATGGATACTTGAGAATCTAACCTGAGGAATAACAAGCAACCAAGACAGCATAGAATTTGAAAAGATGTAATTTAAAAACAGTGTTAAATCTACTGCAGTATTTATTAAGATCAAAGCCTCAAGACTGAACTGTATTGATATAAAGTCTTCTCGTACAAACAGAGAGAACACAAGAAAAGGAACGTTACATGATACATAAAACCTGATAAAACTGACACTGAATGAAGACAGATCCCATCTTCTTTCATCGGTACAATGAAGGTGACTTATCTGTCCTGAGATAACCAGAACTTCATCAACAAATCAAAAATCAACACTATATCAACGATAACATGCAGCAAGGTCCAATAAATGATACAAACAGTCTAAGAAGATAGCCTACCAGGGACATAAGAGAACATCTACTACACCAAATGCATGAAAAAGAAACAGAATCCATAACCTGATTTATACACAATGACATAAGAGAACATCTACTACACCAGATCTTCCCTAGATGCAATCATTAAAACCATCAATATTCTTTTTCGTAGTTGCTAGCACATTCCTTCACCCAAATCAAGCACCAAAAAGAACTTCCATACAAAGCCCACCACTTCTAGTCTTAGTTCAGATTGATCTACTCAAATCTACAGACAGGTGTTGGAGCTCTTATGCAAGAATTGCTAAAAAAGTCCTCCATTTTACTGCCACATTCAGAAGTTCCTTTTAGATTAAAGATTGGATACTGATAGTCTTATCTTCTCTATCACACATTACATAGTTTTTATCCTTTATCTAATTCTA
Source organism: Phoenix dactylifera (assembly GCF_051530095.1). Taxonomy (NCBI): domain Eukaryota; kingdom Viridiplantae; phylum Streptophyta; class Magnoliopsida; order Arecales; family Arecaceae; genus Phoenix; species Phoenix dactylifera. The sequence goes on from NC_143201.1 coordinate 2,374,781, forward strand.
AATCTTTTATAACAATAAAGTTCACCAAAAGGTTTTTAGCTTTAATATAAATTCTGTACACCATAAAGAGTCCTATAAATCCTGTTGGTACAGAGGGTTTTAATTTAAAAGTCCTCTTTCGGCTGCCATCTCTTTCATCCTCTATCTCAAGAAAAATTTGTTGTTATGAAACATAGCATTTCCTCAAACTCTAGATCCCCTCATTTTTTTTCTTGAGAGTTGGGAAACAGGTCATTCTGTTTTTTATCACCTCATAACATCTCTTATAAGTTACCCTCCTCTCATAAGTACAATAAGAAGTCTAGGAAGATGAGTCCCCAATTCCACAAAGCCATGCCAAATTCTCCAAGGTCCAAGTAATAATACCATGCAAGAGATGATTATTAATTAAAACTTTAACACTTCATCCATCCTAACTACTCTCTAAAGTCCAACAATTTCTCACTCTTTAAAGCCCTAAAATACCCCACTGATTTCTTAAGTAATTCAAATTAGACTTAGATCTAAAGCCTCACAACTTCTAGAAATAAAGCTCAAGACAACTCCACAGCCCCATTTTGTCACTCAAACAAAAAAGATGCCTACAGAAATGAACAAATATGAAACTAAAACTCTACTAAGACTGCCAACCTTGACGCACAAAAAGATGCCAAACCGAGTGCAAGCCTCAAAAAGGTATTTTTAAAAGAAAAATCCCAACTAAAGGAACCTTCAAGAAAATACTTAACAGTAAAAATAAAACTAAATTAAAATAATGATGATGACAACCCATTAAATCTGTAACACCAGCCACCTCACTAGACTACAAAAAAGGTAAAATCCAACCCATTAAAAAGAAAACCTCACTAGACAACAAAAACCCAAGATCCAAGTAAACCAGAAGGGAAAAAAAATCCAATTTATGACATGGAAAACCTCACTGGAGTCCAACAGAAGCAAAAATCCATATAAAAGAAGCTAAAAATCCAACGTTTATCTGGAAATTCCCCATATTTAGCTCAGCCAAGCACTTGTATCAAACAAAAACACACAAATTATACGAATTAAGATCTGTTGAAATAGAAACCAAGCAACGAAGCCTACCTCCCTCTGGTGCCAATCCTGACGAGGGAGACCTTGGTCTTAGCCTCCTCCTCCACGGCGACGGCCGCTCTGACGACCGCGGCCCTCCTCCTGGGGGATACCGAGGGGAGCCATCGAGAGGACGCCGGCCTCCTCCCGTGCCTCAGGTTGGCCGGAGCGGTGATGAGAGGTTGGTAGGCGGTGGCCCTCATGGCGATAAGCGCCCGTTACTCCTTTGGGCTAAGACCAAAGATTGACAATGAGGAGAAGAAGAGATGGTGGTGGTTGGAAGCCAGCCTCGGATCAGACTGGGGAGGGGATAATGTGAGTTTGGATTGACCAATCACACCACTTCTCCAACACCTCTTTAATCTCTGGATCTCACTTTCGTGCTTTTTTTTTCCGGCGGTGTAAAGAAGGGAGATTTCACTTTAGGGATTGAGGGCTGGAAATTTTGAGTTTTGAGTGGGTCAACCTGAACCCAACTACTCCCTGCTCGACCCGAAATGGCGTAGCTTGAAATGGAAATATATATTTTTTTAATTGGAAAATGGTATGGCTTCAGGAGACTTTTCGGACCAACTACGTTAAGCTGGGCTTTAAGGATGACGAGCGGATGGATTTTTTCGAATATCCGATCTAGCCAAAATTCTAATAAAATCCGTTTAGCAAGATTCTATAGAATTTAGAAAAAAATTAAAATTTAAAATTTAAATATATTAAAATTGGGAACGTTTTAAGATTGGATTCTCGGATACCATCTAATATATATATATATATATATATATATATATATATATATATATATATTATAAAATTTTACAAAAATATATATCCAATAGAGGGGTAAGAAGATTATGAATTTATTCAAGTTTGAATGGGAGGTACGATGTATTACTGTTTTTTGCCTCATATACTTGATATTACTTATATTGGGTCATTCTGCAAAGAATTTTCTTTTTTTTCCATGGCATCTTTTTGCAAAATTTTGATGGGAGAGACAACCTTGGAAGTACTCAATTTTTGCATCCATTTGTATTCTCACATTCTAATGAGATTGGCCCTCTTCCAACTTGCTGTCTCATACTAGCCTCCAAATCCAAGATCTAAACTTAATGAGGTTAGACAAACTCCGAGCTGAAAAGATTGGTTGGTGAGATTATTGTGGTTGTGGTTGTGTTCGGACGAACTAGTAAGAATGGTTGGCTATGGCTGTGCTTAGATAAAGAAGGTGACCTAGCGCTGACCATCCTACCTGAAAATAAGAATAAGAAAAGAAAGTCCACTTACCGAAGTTTGCTCAGCGGGGGACCTTTCAATGCTTAAGTTAGGTAGAAATCTTAGAGAAACAATGGATATTTAAAGAGACTAAGTGAGAGCGTAGAGGGAAAGTATAGTGAACGCATATAAAAAAAACAAATTTAGAGGTTCCATGGGCACTGTTTATATGAAATGAAGGTTAATGTCCGTTACCGAGTAAGATGAACATGGGTCTAACTGCTTGGTAACGGCCCGCACATCATATACACCATAAATCTTGGTGGTGCAGATTGTGCGGTAACCGCTCAACCATTGTCACCGTCATGCAATGCATAAGTACACTATATTATAACCATCTCTTTAATGGACTTTAACAGCGTTAAATGTGCTTTGAATTGGAGACATGTGGCTCATTATTATTGGTGAGTCGATTTGTTTTGGTCGGTATAACAGCTCAAGTTGGTAGCTCAGTCAACTACTCGGGTTGGCAAGTGGGCTGATGCCAAGGTTAGCATGTCGGTCCGCTACCAAGGCCAATAATAATCACATACTGACAAATATATACCATGTCAATAGCAAAATCTAATAATAATAACTTAGTAATCTCCATTCACTCCATGCCAATCTAATAATAAGAATTTTAGTTCAATCTCTATTGGAAACCAACTACGGAAATTTAAGATCAAACCGGACTATTCATGCGGTGAGCATTGCTCGGGGATTTGAGGTGAATTACATATGGTGGGAATTACTCGGAAACCAGCCTTTAGTCCTGATGAATATTTGGTGATCAGTGCTCAGTTGGTCCAATGCTGGCTGCCTGAAAGAAATCTGGAACTCCCCAGCCACCTTGATATTTTTCTGATGGTGGCTTTGCTTCATGAGTCAACCTGACATTTTTAATAGCTAACCATCTTTTAGTTGTTAAGCCTGATATACCTCGCCAGCACGTTTCATATCAGCTTAAATTTTCGGAGTAATTGGATTAGTTAACAATGAGGCGAAGCCCTTCCATTCCTTTATGTTTTTTTTCTAAAGAAGATTATTTTATCTGGTATAGGTTCTGCTTAGAGGAGCATTGAGGACCATTCATGATGGTCAGTGAAAAAACCACTGAAAGTATAACATGATTTGAATCTTCTCCAAGTTCAGAGGGAGACAAAAAGAACATATTTGATGAAGGGCAAGTGAAATCTGAACCCTTTTCTAACTACAGCTAAAACATGCTATCGTCAACAAATGATTAACCATTTTCTTACCACATATATGCTGTCCATAGATCAAATTATTTCGTGGATTGGATCTCACTTGTCTACGGCTCCATTACATGTGCTCGGGGTAGAAGTTTTGTATAAATGTATCGCCGTATTATTAAGTATTTTACTTTAAGTTTTTTCTCTATAAGAGATGAAATAGAATAACCCGGTTGAAGCATAATGATCATACGTCTGTAATACATTGTATGTCCCGTAATAGATCCCATTCTTCTACCCTTTCTCGGGAGTTGATAACTATTCATAGCTATTATATCACGACCTTGAGCATAATTTTTGTGATTAGCAACTTTCATGAACACTTAAGAGGATAATGCATCATGACTCGGAACAGAAAATGACAGTCCTAGCTTCCAAAACATGAATGCAGTCTCAAAAATAAAGAAACAAGCAACATCTCTTCTTCTATTTAACATGTACAAACAAAAAGGCCTTCTCAGTTCGATATCTATCAACATATGACTGAGGCTTAACAAGAGATCAGCAGCCCATTATGCTATAAAAAAATTAAATAAATTCAACATGAATAACATTGTGAAATGCTTTTGCTGTATCATTCACATACCACACCTGCCAATAATGCTGTAGATTGTGTCATGTTATGCAACAGTTGCAAGTCAGTAACTGCATTTGCACATAGATATCCGACTAATGAGCCAGCTTTAAAGGAGTGTGATCCACAAGAGGTCACCAATAATAGTGCACTCAACCGGTATGAGATATAATAAAAGAATACCTTTCCCAAAATATACACCATCCATCCGCTTAACTTGGTTTTATAACATCATTGCTTTCCAGTTGCTATAGCATGAGACATTGTTAGTCCCATAGCTTATGCTTTGAAGGCTAGAGGCAGACATATCTGTCATCCATATCTTTGGGCCCCCAGATTCTCCCAATATATTGAAAGCATATGAAGCAAGCCTGATATCAATTCCGCATGCCCCTGGAATGCCCATGCTGATCAACTTCTGTGTTCTTGATAGCACTATAAGGCTGGAAAATGTAGAGAAACTATTGCCAACAAAAACATCAGCTCTTGAGCAAACCTCGTAGTCGATTGCAGACCGGATGAGGTAAGGGTACTTCTCGTAGATATTCCAGACCCCTAATCTCTTTTTCTCATAAGGAAGAAGGCCATCTTTCCAACCACTCAACATAGAACCATCTTCTAGGAGGCTGTCGGCGACGGCAAGATAAACCACGATTGGCTGGTGTAAGCCAGTAATGTGGGCTACCCTTTCCATAATCTCCTCTTTACTACTGCAGATCTGACTGATATTTGATTTCTGCTCCAGCTTCTTACAATGGATCATCCAGTCTTTCTCTATTCTCATGTGGACAGCTATATAAGGCACAGGTTGGTCTACAGAACCATCTGAGTTAAATTCTTTCTTAGCAATATCAACTTTACTTCTTTCCTTAGCACCTATCTCTCTAATCCTGGATATAACCTTCATCGCCTCATTTTCTATTTCATCGACCAATACCAGACACTCGAAAATCTTTGCGTAGTCCTTGACAGCCCAATGATCACGCCAAAGGAAGGGATGCTTTCCAACAATCCGAATTACCTCAAACTTGTCAATTGAATCATCCCTGCATTGTTTTAACTGATTCAAGTCTCGCTCTATGGTCCACTTCCTGCCACTTCCCTTCTGGAGCTCAAATGGCTTGGTTTGATTTGAGAGATCAGAATAACGGCCCAACCGGACGAATCCATGGCAGAGGGAATTGAGCTTCTCAAAATGGAACAACTTATCAAATGAAATTGGCTCCAGTAAGTCAATTTCTTTGTAAAACAGAGAAGCACTCAAGCTAGGCATTAGAAGAGTTCGATTCAAAAATCTTGCAGTCAAAATTGCTCTTGCAAATGCTATTTTCTGATTATTTAGACCCCAAATAATCTGAGGAACCTCCACAAATTTGTCTCTTCTGACGCCTAATTGTGAATTAGAAGCAGTAGAGGCAGGTATCCAGAAAGAACCCCTCTGTTGAAACAAATGAACACCAGGGAAGGGAGAAAGGAGAATAGTTCTGAATACAAGAATGAAGATTACCAATACAAAGCACCTGCATATAACTGGCTTCATATGGCACATGATCAGCTTAGGAAATTGTGAGCTCGTGAAATCCATCGAGATCTATCTTCTTTCTCATCCAATGGATCTACTTTGTCCTAATCTTCTTTTATGACATCGGCATGCTCTGATAATGATGATATCCCAAAGGTAACGAACCCAGGAAGGTCCACTAATACTCATGGATCTTTGCATAAAAGGACAAGGAGGTGAAGGCGGAGAGAAAAATCACCAGTCACACACCATTCACAACACTAAAAGGACAAACTCCAATTTATTCCGACACTGGTAAGAAATATATGAAATCTTTCCCTGGTTGGTTATCTTGTTCAGATGAACAATTCTCTCCAACCATGCCATCAGATCTGCAGACAAAGATGATAGGAAACATGAAGACATGAGCAACTGAAGCGGATATCAAAGGATCTTTAAAACTCCCGCCACAAAATCCTGATTGGTCAATAGAGCTCAGTATTTAGGAACCTGGGGCACATACCTCATGAGTCAATGACCCCCAAGGTTTAAGCATTCAAAGGAACATGCATCTGAATCCATCCTTAACCCTTCTCCAATCTTCAGTTTCACCATTTGCTGCAAATTAAGAGTGAAAAAAAAGGATTCAGAAATCCTCATCTTATTTTTCTTGAGAAACAGATATTCATTGCCAACCATAGACAAGCTCCAAAATTTTTACTACATGCCCAAAACCATATATAATCAAAAATACCTTATCATTACATTCAAGAAACCCCAGAAGACATAAACATCATTGTTTAAGCAAAACAGTTGGCAAACCGGCCTTGCATTGCATTACAGTAATGAACTGAGAACCACATGGCATACGATTAAGATAGAGAAATCCTTCAAATTATACCCTTCCCAGCTTCTAAAAGACCTAATTTCCCCTGCAGATATTAATAAGTATATTTTCAAGAAAAAATATTTCATTTTCATTTCTTTATTTTTGGTTTCAGCAGTGTAAACCCCTTAGTTCCTCATGTGGGAATATCCTTGTGCATCCAGGTGATACATAAAACTAAAACTATTTTCATATTCTTTAGGCTCCAATTTTTTCATCTGTACACATCCACCAAACAAGACAGCAGCTCCATTAAAACACATTGCTCTGATCTTTAAATTTAAAAGCATCTAATCCAATCTAAAGCTACCCTTCAAATAATATCCTATCTTCCAATTTACCCAATAAAGAAAATTTCAAGAAAAGTATATTTCTACAAAAAATAACTCATTCATCCAATCCCTAGGAAAAAAAGAAAGAGAAACAACAATAGAGCTCTTACTACCTATTCATTATACAAATTGTTCTTAAAAAGGCACTCAGAAATGATCCTGAACAGGAGAGGATCCCCATACAGTTCCCACTAAAAAAATCTATACAGAAAGATAAGGAAAAAAAACTTCAACAGCAGCTATAGAAAATCTCCAAAATTCTTGTCTTCTGCAACGGCACAATAAAAAGAATTCAAGAGAAGCCTATTTATGTTAACAAAATTTAACAGAAAAAAAAAACATCATTTCAAGTCCCGGCAGTCCTGACTTTCCACATTCCCAACACAAAACAATATCCCAGCAAAGTTAATCCCAATCCCCATTTATCCAACCAAAACTCCCAAGCCAGCAAAAAATAAATAGAGAGAGAAAGTGGAAAAAAATCATTTGTGAAAGAAAAGATTGGAAAATTTCTATTTTTTACTCAGTACAAGCACCGAAAAGACCCATTTTCTACTCATGCGCACACCAAAAACAATAGTTCCTAAAAACCCATCACTACAATCTGAAAAGAAAATCCTGTACAACTCCTCAACCTGAGCCTCTGTAAATCAACCAAAACATGATACAGGAAAAGGTACAGGGAAATCCTTCTTGATCAACATAGGAAAAAATGAAATAAAATAAAAAAACTCACTCTCCATCCAAATCCAAACTCCAAGAAACTAACATCGCACCTAAAAATGAATCTTCTTTTCATTTCATCTTCTCCTTAAATGAATCGATGGATAATTCCCATCTTCTTCTCCAACAAAAGAATCTTTGCGGGAGATTTTCCATCCATACTAGATACAGTTTCTCCAAAAAAAAGAAAAAAAAAACAGAGGGTTCCCAAAAAATACATATTTCTCTGAATCTAAGCTCCGTTAGGGACCCATCTTGCCCACATCCAAATCAATAGTCCCAACAAAAACCCTCATAATAACTAAATATAATTTGCAACAAGTACAAGATTTTATTATGAGGGTGCAGATGATTTCCAATACCACCAAAAATGCACTCTGACAAGGAAACTGTCATATTCAATCAACAACAGAAGAAAAAAACCATCTGAATTTAGAAATTAAAGAAAAATACAAATAAAAGATCCAGGAGACCATTTCCATATAAATCCATAATTTCAGCAAAAAAAAAAAAGGAAGAAAGAAAGAAACAAAGAAAGAAAGAAATTCCAATCCAGAACAAGATCCAATATCACATCTATAAATGATTGAGAGGAAATTGATATCATGAAATTATCATTGAACTCCAACACCTCAAAAACATACCCTGACAGCCAGCCTCTATAAAGCTTGTACAAGAACAACCAACAAACCACATAAAAAGGGATGGGGGTGGGAGGAATCTCAAAGACAGGATTAGGAAACAAAAAGGGGAGGGATTGCAATTCCAGTTTCTATAACCTGACACTCATATTGGGGGGGTCAAATTTAGACAGAGAGAGAGAGAGAGAGAGAGTTAAATGTCTATGGCTTTTTGTGCTCACAGGGGGATCTGCAGCTTTGTTGCCTTGTTGGGGTGTGCAGGAGCCTTCATCAGCAAAAAGGATGGGAAAGCCAGCCTGAAACAGCTGGCTTCTTTGGGGGTGGGTATCTTCTGGGATTCCCAAAATGCCCCTTTCCTGTTTGTGGCCTTAGATTTTGTTTAAGGGCCAGGGGGGAGCTCACCTGAGGACTGTGGTGTGTGTGCCTTCAAAAAAACCCCTGCAATTCTGATCACTGAGAGATTGGGAGAGATTTTTTTTCTTGTTTTGGTATAAATTTATCTTATACTTTTTTATGAAAAAAGATTAATCTACAAGATTGTTTCTGTTTCATTATCAGCTTCCACCCTGACAATGAATAAAACTTAACCTGGCTTTCTAGGATACATGACATTTGCCTATACATGTCATAGACCAATTTCTACCCATTAATTAAAAAAAATAAATTAATTAGAAATATTTTGTATTAACATATATTAATTATAAATTATATGAAATTTCTATTATGTACATGCAAGTGATTTTGAAAAAGTTAAAATATTGAAAAAATAAAAATAAAGTGGCAATGGTGGAAAGACCTCCATCTGAGCCATAGCATTTAAGATGAATATATGCAAGTTTTTTTTTTCTGTTGATCAAAATGGTTGATGTAGCTTGACCTTAATTGCCATCCTAGATATATTATTTTGCAATTTATTGGATATATGCCATTGCAAAGTGGGTTTTTGCTCAGTCAATGCACCTCAAAATAGGAGGAAGTTCTGAGTTGGTTTTTCAAGTATTTGACCTTAATAACTTTAATACATAATGCTTCCACTATCATTCTCACACCAAAAAACAGTGTAACCTTTCATTATTAAAAATTAATAATTCATACAAAAATATCAAGGAATAGGTGACAATAATAATAGAACTTTATCATTGCAAGCAATTTGCAACAGTAATAATAATTATTTACTTGTTGGCTGGTGTACCTTCCTGTCAATCAAAACTAGTTTAATTGCTACATTTGATCAATTTGTTGAGTCCATGCAATAAGATGCCCCTGCCCGCAAAGCAGGCCATTTAATTAACTTAATGGTGACCATCATAATCAGCTTCCTTTTCATATGTTGTCTCTCACATCATTTTCCCATGGTAGCAACTATGATCAATGCAAACTCTTAAGCATATGGTAGAACAACATCTACTACGGAGATGTCTCCAAAAAAAAAAAAATTCACCTTCTTTTGCGACATTAATAACCGCTTCGAGATATGTACAAGCAGATGTAAAAAATATGGATTGATTTGGGATTTGTGCGAAGCGCGATCGAATAGTTGATATTGCGAAAGAAGATCAATTATTATTTCACTAGAAAGATACAACCCGAACCATCTACTAGTGACTATAATTATAATCCCCTTAGGCATATGATATAATGGGAAGTAGAGTCTAGGCACCAACTCAGGATGGTAACCTCAGCCTTTGCTACAAATTATAGCAATCCCAGGAAACAGGTGAGGGCCATTTAAGGCCAGACATGCTTGGGGGCCACCGTGGGCCACAAACATTTTTCTAGGGTTTTCTCGTGGGCCGTGGGCCCTACAAGAGGGAATGCCGAATGAGCCGGCGGCGGGTACAAATGCTCCTCGACTGGAAAAGTACCGTCTGCCGGCTACCTCTCTACTTTAAACTCGTCCCCTAGTTCAAGATAAAAGGAGAACATATCTCCTTTGGCCCCACTACTTTCGCTTTTAACTGTTCACATCTAGGCAATGAAAGGTTCTCTCTACAGGCAGGATGCAATCTGGGCTAAATGATGGTCCACTAAATGTAGCTTCAGTTTTAAACTGGTTGAGCCAGGTTAACATTAGAATTTATTCTTCCTTTTTTTGACATATTAGGTTGACTTCAAATATATGGTTTCATCTAGGGTTCGATTCCGGGCAATGTGGATGCTTGCTTTGCCCTCTAATTAATAAAGCCTTTTTTTTTTCAGTAATCTCTCTTGGCCGAAAAAGAAAATTGAGAAGAAAAAATAGCTAAATTAACCCGACTCGACCTTGGTTGTAATTAAACCATGCAGGATAGTTCTTGAAGAAGATATAGTGCTAATCTTCAATGTGATGACACATGGTATCCAGTATTAGGGATTAAATGAGCTACCATTCCATTACTACATGAGTCTTGGCTGTATTAATCTGTTAAAGTTTGCTTCAAAAAGGTGTTAGCAGCAAGCTGAACCCATTTCACTTGCAATTACTGTTAAACAATTTAACGTGGGACGTAATTTTTCATGCCTTACGTTTCACCATTTATGAGGTCCAAATAAAAACAATTATGTGTTGAAAACTCGAGCCTTGGATGCATTATGCAGCAGGATTTAAGAGTGATTTAATTCCACCTTTTTCACCAAAAGGACTTGGCTTCTATGCAGCAGAAAATTCTGCTGCAAGGCCAAGTCTGATGCATGGATCTAAAGTTTGACATTGGAAGTATGATGTAGATAAGACTGCCTGCGTGTGCATTGGTAAACAGTGAACAGACCAAATAAAATTTCATAGTCTGTCATGTATTGCACCCATTTATGCAACAGAAGCAAAAAAAAATTCTTTCTTTTTTTCCTTTTTTTTTTTTTTTAGCTACAACGGCGATTCACACTACTCTATTATGAATATATCCAAAAAAAAATCAGAAAATAACTGATTTGGCGAGGCGCTCAGCAACTATGCCTCACCGATCCAGAGCACCCTACCTAAGTGATCTATCACAAAAAAAGCCATCCAGTCCGCAGCACCATCACCTTCATGTAGATGTGTGTCACCCCAAAAGCGACGCATGCTCTCGCTAAGCTCTAGATGTCCCAAAGCAGAGATGGAGCCGAACCTCCATCACACACCTCTGATTCAATCAACCACTGTAGCCGAATCATCCTCCAGCTAAAATGGCGTCAGCTCTCAGTACACACTGAGCATGGCTGAGGCCGGCCTAAGTAATCCTCAACTCCGCTCCAGAAACTGTGATGTCAAAGATCAGGCTCCCACCTAAATTTCTTCCATTCAATGTACTTAAATGCTGTATTGCTAAAGTAGGATGTGCATGAGAAGGTTCAAAGCTCATCGTAATTACAAAAGGAGGCCGTTCATGGCAGGACTTCCATGTTTTTAAATTGGTGAATCCCAAGAACAATTATTGACTTAAGGGACCATTTGATGTGAGGCAGGGTGGCTTTTCACATTCCACATTTTGCATAGGAGCTGTTGCTGGAATTTGGACCCGGGGCGACCACTGGGCCGAAAAGAAGGAGCTCCGGCAAATGTTGCTGGAAATTGGACTCGGGAGCGGCCGCGAACCGAGGAGGAGGAGCTCCGGCGAACACTGGCGGGCGGCGATCCGTCGGCGAGCGGCGTCCTCCGTGGGGGCCTACAAAAAAGCCGGTGGCTGGGATTTTCGACGCCGGCCCTCCAATGCCTAAGTCAGAGGGGGGCTTAATTTTGGAGAAGAAGAGGGACTGTATATAGAAGTCCCAAGCCCTCCCTTGGAAGGAAGAAGCCCTCTTTTTTATAGGGAGAGTGGTAGGGTTACCTGTGATGTGACTGGGCGAATTAATGGGTTACCGTCACGATTGGACGTGGGCGTGTGAAGTAATGAGTTGCCGTGGATGGCCCGTTTCCATCATGGGAGGAGATGGCGCGTAGCCAGAGCTTGCTTGTGGCGCGCAGTGCAGTACATTTTTAGGAATGGTGAGGCGTTGACAGTTGTAGCAGGGTATGGTCCCTGATTGATATGTCATGGCGTGGCCGGCGAGTAAAGCATGGTGCGGTGAGGCTGCTGCTGGGCATGGCCGCAGCATATAGACGACGAGGTCGGCCTTCTGAGGTCAGCTCGGCCTTCTGTGCTCGGCCTTCTGAGCTCGGCAGCCTTCTGTGCTCGGCAGCCTTCTGGTCTCTGCCTTCTGTGCTCGGCCTTCTGAGCTCGGCAGCCTTTTGAGCTCGGCAGCCTTCTGTGCTCGGCCTTCTGAGCTCGACAGCCTTTTGGTCTCGGTCTTCGGAGCTCGGCAGCCTTCTGAGCTCGGCAGCCTTCTGGTCTCGGCAGCTTTCTGAGCTCGGCCTGCATGAGCTCGGCCTTGCTGTCGGATTTGGGTGCTTTAATTTGTGGGTGGTCCATTTTTTCCCCCAACAGGAACACTGATAAAGAACTAAGGAACATATATGGTCATGGCTCCTCGCATGAAGAGGCAAGTGATGACACTCGATATGATGTGCCAAGCAGATCGCCCTTGCAGATTTTGTTCTACGCCATCTTGTTTTGTTGCTTTAGTATTGTGTTATTGTTTGCTTGTCTGGTTGAGTACATCAGATTTGAATTAGCCATACTTAAGATCTAGGTTCAACTTTTCACAACTACTAAAGCTTCAAACTTAGAGCAGGCTACTTCAAGAATAACTGAAGAGTGTTTAAGAATTTGAAGAATGCACTGAATTGATCTTAGTCTTACAAATATAAAAGGTGATGAGGTTCTTTATTTTAGAGACATCATTCTATCTGTTCTGAAAGACTATGTTTTCAGGTCAATGTTGTCTAAGCCCTTGACAACATATTTAATGCAATGCATTTTCCTTAGTTAGGTTTTATCATATATCGTAATATTAATCTAAGAGTTTGTCATTTGGATCACTCTGTTAGAAGGAAATGGAAGATTTTCTTGAAAACAAAGAAGACTGAAATGGAAGAGTAGTTGTTACATAATTTGATAAATCTATGCAATTAAAGAGGGAAGAGGATCAAATGCTTTGGCTGCCTTATTTTCGAAGAATCTGGACTAATTCAAGAGCTTAATCCTTTCTTATCCGGACATACTTAATCAGATATTGTGCTTTATTTACTTTTTGGGTCCATGATTCATATTAATCCAATCCTGTCATTTCAACTCTTAGAACCTTTCTTCACCTAATAAATCATTATTTGCTGTTATTTTTGTATCTAAATTTGGATGCATTCATACTTCATTTTTTTTGGGTTCCTCTTTGTTCCCTCGTTGAGACCCATCTACCAGAAAGCCAAGACATTACCACCTGTTCACCATGCAGATACCATCCATGCAGGAAGCTTTGTCAACTGCTTCATCCTCTCCTGCTCCCACTTCTCTTGGCCATGGATTTTCCCCAAGCTGCAGAAAAAAAAAATGTTGAAGATGGGATGGTCTTTATGTGACATCTCTAGGCTTTAAGACTTTTGAGTCCATGCTCTAGATACCTACTGTTGCTAGTCTGCAATCTAAACAGAGCATAGGTATGGTTACTGGGAACATCTTAGGAATCGGTGAGATGGGTAAAATACTCAACTCTCTCCCTCCCTCCCTCTCTTTATCTCTAATGGTCTTAGTGTTTAGTGTATTATGGAGATGTATTCCTCATACTTCTGGATTGGATTGAATCAAAGCATCTCCTGTTTTGCTTTTGCATTAGTTAATCTCCCTTTTCAGCTCAAGTATATTATGAGGATGTATTTCTCAGAATTTCAGATTAGATTTGTAGTACAAGAATCTTCTGGTTTGCTTTTGCTTCATCAGTTGATCTCCTCTATTTAGCTCAAGTGATTCTCCATGATTGCTTCCCTTGGTACATTTGCTAACAGTGATGAATCATAACGAATAAAAGAAGGGAAAGGAAACAGAGTTGGTTTTGATGTCCAGGTTTTAAGAAATGAAGATCACCCTCTTCAGTACCATGCATTATAGGCCTGGCTGGTACCCAATGGGGCAGGCTTCCCCTCATTCAGCTCTACTTCTTTCTGCACACAAGACACTGCAACTTTAATCCTTGCTTTTTAAAGTATTCATAAAGGAAGGACTGTAAGCCCTCGAGCTTGTTATCGAATGCAGGTTAATAGGACCGCCCCATTTATTCCTAGCATGAACTGGAGTATAGTTGATCAAGGGCATCCCATTCATTATCCACAACCTAATCTAAATTTCTGAAAGGAGTAAACAGCACTAAAGAAATTCAGTGATGAGAAGGTGAATTTTTGTCAACTGATGGATAAATAAGCAGCTGAATAATCCAAACTTGCTTTAATGATCCAAAAAAGAATATATAGAGCAAAGTAACAGAGTTGAAGACCGTGTATAATAACTAACAATTTTTGTTCCGCTTTTTACAAGCCAACAATAGAAGTTTAAATGTTGTTAAGGGATAACCCTTTGACTTTGCATTAAGAATGAAGTATATACTTCCTCTTCATGGATGTACGGGAAGTACATATGAAGCTAGAGAATACTTATTTTGAAGAGACTGTAAGTCTTTAAGCATCTGATTTAGAGCTTGAGAACAGAGGTTAAGAGCATCTGCAGCAAGCAAAGAGTAGCTCTTTCGCAGTCCATGTCACTTGGGCCAGATCTTGCAGCAAGTTAATTGTTTCTTTATCCAAAGGAAAAATCTTCGAGAGGCATTCTGTTAAGGAGTCCCGAACATATAAATAGCGAATAAGGACATGATATGCATGGAGTAGTGTGTCTAAATCAATGATCGAGAAAAACAACGAAATGCTGGGAAATAATTATGAATAATCTATTTTTAATAAGTAACTAGAGATTTCAAAACATGCTGTTGAAAATTTATGAAAAGACATTCAATTGGACAACATGCATTCTATATAAGTAAGACAAAAGGTTCAAAAGATCATAATCTGTCACAAGTCCTCAACACATGAAAGAAAGTAAATTACTAGCATACATTTCTTTCGCCTTACAATCCTTTAGTGGATAATCATGCACGGGACAAAATATGAGGTAACATAACACTAATCCAACCATCATATGATTGGTGCAACTGTGGCTAATGTTTCTCAACGAAGTGGTTACAGAGAAAAAATGTTGCATAGAATGGTGAAGTTTCTTTTTCTTTTTTTTGAATGAAAAGGATACGGTGTGATTCAATTCCCAAGTCATAAGAAAGTGAATATCAAGTTATCAACACAACAAAATAAGAGGCAGTGTTCATACGTTGAGGCATATCATAAGGGATATACCAACAAGAGGATTGCTCGTCAAACTAAAGTAAAAAAATGGGATTCCTTCTCTCATAACAGACATGGATTAATCCACTTCTGGAAGGGGATCTAGCATGACTACCATTACGCAAGCATGAGAGATAATTGGGAATTGCAGAAAGGCATTAACATGATAGGCAGTTGATTTCCAGCACATTTGATGTGAGCCTATGTCAATGGAATTTTACTCGAAGTGTAAAATGGATAGTATCAGCAATTGCATAACAACTAAGCGTTAGCATGCAACCTATAAGTTTTCATCCCTCTTATGAATTTATAATGGCTAGCCTACAATAGGTTAAATGAGAGTCCATCTGTGCATTTTCTTTTCAGTGTCATATCTTACTTGTGACCTTTATGATCGCCATAAGAATGCACTTTTCCCCCATTTTTCCATCTTGTATCTTTGATTTCAACATTGTATATGCAGACATATTATCCAGACTTCATGATCGTGTTTTTTCTGACTTTTTTTTAAAGGAAAAACTGACTTTAGCATTGGAAATGCATGCAAGAATTAATTTTAGCATCCAGATGCTAAACTTGGATGAAGATCTGCTGTGGTGGGTGCTCTGAAGTGCCAAAAACCAACCAAGTTGTCAGTGTCTACTTTGTTGAATATAAATATTAAACAGTGCCCTTTTATATCATTGAAGAAATAGGGATAAAAAAGGAAAGAAAAGAAAGCTTCGGAAAAAAAATCAAAAAGAAAAAAAAAAGAAAGCTATTAAGATGGCATTACCTGGATGTCTAACAAAATTAAGCAGCGATAGTGAAGCTAAGACCCTCTCTTCCAATGCTCTATCATAGCTCAAGCTCTCAAGCAACCGAGGCGCAAGAATAGAGCATGCCAAAGGCTGAAGACTATTAGCACTATGCAAGGAGGAAAGTGAGCTGCTGATCCATGCAACTGTAACAAGGCAAGATCTGGACAAACTTGGGATCCCATCAGCTATGCAATTTGATAGGGCAACCAAGAACCTCTTTTTACCACTAGTTAGCAAGACCATGGCCAACTTCCTTAGCCACTCTTCAGTTGTTTTTTCTTCTTCATCCTGATGATTATTACTCAATCAGGTCAGTACAAAAGATGTGTCCATACGATATAAGCTCTTGAGAATTAGTCTACACAGTAGAATGTAACAATGAAATGTAATTATAGTAGGAAGCATAACTTAGAATAACAACACATTTGAATATGGGTTCCCAAGATGAAAAAAGAAGATGAACAGCCACCCATGCTCCCACAGGTAGACAGACCTAATTAATTGAAGTGTCATGATTACGACTGGGTAACAGTAAATCTTAGGGAACGCTAAATGCAAATGGTCATGTTGGTCTTATGTGTAAAATCCAAACCTTGGATGAACATAAGCATACCATTCGCCAAAGCAATAGAAGACTATAGTTGGAAATTAATAAAGCATGATTAATATCTATACAAGAATTCAGTTAAAGTGGTCAAGCTCAGGTTCATATAAAAAAGCTAAGCATATGTAGGAGTAATATATTGAAAATATCCCATGTGCATATTTAAATTATGCATTATTTTAATTTGAATTTTGAAGACTAAATATACAAATTATACACAAGTGTGAACAAATTTGAGCAAGCATATCTCTACTTTGTTATAGCGAAAGGCATAGTGAACAGTTTCATTCAAAAGCACACTGAAATGATCACAGCATCTAACAAATGAACTAAAAGAAATACATAGTCTTCTTAAACTGTTTATATGCTCCTAATTTATATGTTTTCAGTTCACACAGCACTGATGCGTAGAGATAAATATTAATGAACCTGATCAATTTAATGCCATTTCCTAACTGAGAAGCCGGAGTCCTTACTAGTGGAAAAAATTATTATCTGCTAAGGATGTTTCCATACGAATACTATGTGAAAAAGAAAAGAAAATTACATTTCATGTCTATAAATTATAGTTTACAACAAAACCAGGTATTATCCACATCTAGTTATTGGACACATTCCCCTCATTTTCTGTTTGTCAGTTCATCTATTCATTCTCCATAACTCTTTTAATTTAAAAACATTAACTTACTTAACAAGAGTTTTCATGTAATGTCTGTTAGAATGTTCTTTCTAATTCTGGTTCATCTATTTACCTCACTACCATAGTTCCATGCTTTCTAGACCCTTTAGACAAAATTATTAGCAAGGAGTTCTCTGACTATTCGCACCCTGCTACAATTTTTTTGTCTTTTTGGAAGAAGTAGTGTTAAATGATGAACCAGTTAATGACGTTCCAAGTACATGAAGAATATGTAAGGCAAGACAAGAACGTCCGTTGCATAACTCAAACCTACAAACAGATAAGATCAAGTACTGGGTTTTAAATGCACATATAACATCTAGTAGATGTCATTTTCTGAAAGCATATAGGCATACCACTTTTGCATTTTCAACTGCAGGTATCACTTTGCTTGTGAACGAATCTGAAGGGCCATCATCTAACCCTGCTCCCTTAAGTAACCATGTCTCTGCAATGGTCTCTCCCAGACATGAAAACCTGCCACCCAAAAGCAAAAGAGCTCTACTACACTGTTCTTGGACTTCCTTCCGATGTAAATTCCATTCCAAGGCTGCTACTATAGTTTCAATTCCCTCTTCTCTATAGATGCTGTACTGCAAAGGATCTCCCTGCAATATAACTGCCATATGGGGATTGTACGTAGATATAGTGACACCCTAAAAATAATTACACATACTCTGATGAAAAGAATGGTTTCAACATGGTACCAGAAGGTCGAGGAGTAATAAAATAGCTGCGGCCAGTGGACGCTGCTCAAGTGGAGCTTGTTGGAGATATACCAACAGGACATGCATTGTGTTCAAGCAACCACCATTTTTTAGCTCCTTTAGAAACCTGATTATCTGAGTTGTTCTGTTCCATGAGAAAATGTTTCAACTTAATTGAATTTTTCAGAAAAATGCGAATTCAGTATATTTTCTTGTAAACTAGATATCGAGTTGCGACACCAACACTCACCATGCATTTGAGCTGAAAATTTAGGAAAACTAGACCATACACTAATCAAAACATTTGTTTCACTAATAATCTCTAATACATGATAATTTATTAGGAAACCACTTTGCTTCCCAATCAATAATGACTAATCTCTAGTATGAATTGCAGAAATCTATATATTAATCCAGATCAATAGTTAGCTAGCTGGAAAACTAAAGACGCGCATTAGCGCAACCAAAAGCATAAACATTCCAAATTCGATGGACAAAAAGAGGCTCACTTATGGCATATTTTACATATTTAATTAGAACCACTGGTTTGTTCACTATTCATGGCACGGTTCATGTTACAGTGGGGTGCCCAACAGAGAGATGAAAATGTCTTTGAGAGCCTTAACTGGTCTAAAATTCAAAGGAAATCTGTGGCTGATTACAGCTAGATTAGTTAAGTTTTAGGTACTCTTCTTTTTGGAGAAGTAAAAGGACTCCACTTATTATTACTAAGGAGGCAAGGCAGCCTTTCTAAAAGGGCTATAGTCAACCAAATAATGGATGTATACAGCTTACTAATAGAAGAAAAAAATAAGTTTCTTCTGGCCAGGTCGGATCCCCATTTCTCCTTTTCATGTCTTTCTTCTCCCCTCTGTCTTTCCCACCCACTTCTCCCTCTTCTCTATAATAGAAATTTAATCAATCAAGGGTAGAATTGTAGTTAAAGGTTATACTCAAACTATCATGCTGATAACGATGAAACTCCTTTGCAACTGATGAGCCAATGCTGATTGCTGCGCCGATTGTGCCATGCCATGTCATGCAGAAACAAAGAAAAGCTTTAAGTAAAATGAATTGGTACCAAGAGGTATCAAGTCATGCTCGCCATGCCTATATTTTACAGGCTCGCACAGGTTGATATCTTGTGATACACGGGGTATCATGGCCACATGCACACTCAGTGCCACCACCCAGTCAGCACACATTGCATGTCAGCACTTAAATCCTTGCACTCTTCTGATGACTAAATTTTGGTCAGAGCAACAGATCATCTAAGGTCAGAATATTGTTTCTTAAACAGTGACATCGGTTTGGCCATTGACCTTTCTAGGCCATTAATATGGCACTCAATTAGACCACAAGAACTACTCCATGAAATGTTGTCTGGGAATCTCTCTTCACTTTCCTGTATTTTCCTCCTCTTTTTTCTTCATGCGACTTCTTTCACTAAATGAATAATTGAATACATAAGCAAAGATGAACAAAAAGCAATAAATCTACTGCATGATTCACTCCTCTTCCCCAAAAGCTGTAATGCCTTAATATTTGGAAAAATTGTTGAATGAATATATCTTTAAGTTTAGAAAGAAACCAGAGTGTTTTGTTAAGTAACTTCATGCAACTGTTCAATCTGGAAGAAACATCAAGAAAAGCAGTAAGTATCATTCAATAAATGTGCTACGATGCATTTGTAGATTTGTTCTGTTGTAGAATACATTGACAGAAAAGGGAGCATGTGTTAGAGAAATGATGTAAATGAAATGTACCTGTTAAGACAGACCAGCTCACTCAGCAGAAAAAGGGCACTGCCTTTGGACTTTAACTGGTTCCCTAGGAGGAGTTGAATAATAGATGCCTTTTTTATATTACCAGCCAAATAATCTCTGCATTTCCCATCTGCTTGAACACATGTGACTAAGAGTGAAGCACATCTCTTTCTCTCATTAGCATCTCCCATTTCTAGTTTTCTAATCAGCAGGTCCAACCCACCAAGGGCAACCATCTGTTTCGCATTCTCAACATTTCGGTCCACATCAAAACCCATAAGAAGCTGATCTAGAAAGTATAAAGCAGCTGATTTAGGGCTGCCTCGCACAGTAAACAAAGTCTGTAACTGATCCCCATTATCCAAAACATGCATGACTAATGGTATCCAATCCAGCGATAGCATCTGTTTTGCCTTTGGTTTTAGTAGACGAAGCACAACTGCTGCCTTCAAAAAAAGATTATTACTTCTCAACAGTCTCAGGAAAATTTCAAGCTGTGGATCTGCATTCAGTACAACCTGTCTGTTTACCTCATTCCTTGAGATCAACTCTGCTAAGAGGGAGATTGCAAGCTCTAATACCTTATCATCTTTAGATGTGAAAGTTACTTCTAGAAGCCCCTCAATCATGGAAGATGAGGACAGTGCAGTCTCCAGAATCGGGTCTCCATGTGAGTCCAACCAGGCTTTGGCAACCAAATGAACTGCAGCCTCACATTCACTAAGGCTGCCTGAGTCAGAAATTAGAGTAATGGCTTGGCCAACATTTAGTGGAGGTATATTGCTGACTGATTCTCTGGCAATTGCAACTGGGTCTTTCTTAGAAACTTGTGCATGATGGATTGCATCTTTACATGGTTCACTGTGACATGAGAATAACCGGAAAGAGTACAGTTTGCATGGTACTGGTGCTGGTCCAGGAACTTGGTGTGCTTCCACAGGGTCAGATTCCTTTTGGCGAACCCCCATGTCACTCTGTCTACTCAGAAAACAAGTAAAACCTGAGAAATACTGAACTTCTTGCAATTTCAGAAGAAGAGTATCTCCCTTATGATTTAAATGAAAGTGTTATTGTCTTTAACAAATTAGAGACACGATTAGGATATCAAAAGCTTACTATATACACAAAAGATAAATTCATAATGTCTTTGTACAACAGAAATATATGTACAATTCATATAATATCAAATGCTGTTAAAGTGTAGAGGTTTTTTGAGTAAATAAACCACATCAGCATGATAAATATATAAGAATACACTAACAATGTTGAGTTAATAATATTAAAGATGGGCATGCGTGAGAGCACATGCTGTTCTATGGATAGGTAAGATTGAATTTATTATGCTTCTTCCGTCATCATCGTGGATTTGCTGTTCTTATAAGATGCAAATGTTTTTTAATCGTTAAAAAGAAATATAAAATCTACCTCATAACATTAAGAGTGCATAAATCACTCAAAAAAAGATTGAGAATATATGGTATTTCACATGCCCAACAAATACAATCCATTCGCTGGTGTTATATAATAGAGACAAGAACATGGAAATAAAAATTAACATGTTTGTGACTACCGAGAATGAACTAGAGAACTGACCGAGAGATGCTATGGGTATATGTATTGGAGACTCAAGGATGCCTAAGTAAGGAGATTGACAAAGATTTGTGTTTAAGGGAATAATTACGTTAGTTGGAGATATG
This sequence comes from Phoenix dactylifera, assembly GCF_051530095.1. Lineage (NCBI taxonomy): Eukaryota > Viridiplantae > Streptophyta > Magnoliopsida > Arecales > Arecaceae > Phoenix > Phoenix dactylifera. The sequence continues at coordinate 2,396,482 of NC_143201.1, forward strand.
AGGTTACATGGATAGAAGTTGCATCCAAAGAGTCAGGATAAGGCTTGGTAGTTATGGCTATTTTCACAAACTCAAGTTCATAAAATTTAAAGCAAATATAAAGAATATTGATGCTCTATTGTTAACAAACACCTGTATATAATGATCTTAATTACCAAAACATGAACCAGAGAACGCAAAACCCAACAAAACACAGAAAAGCAGATACTCACTTCACATGCACACAAGCAAGGAGAAGATATCAACAAGACTCATCAAGATTGGTCTTTCTATGCTTGCTAACAGGAGTTCGGATATATTCTTAAAATGAGTTTTATATGTGAAAGAATGTTTCAACTATCCCATATAGGAAAATTTTCTTTGAGATTCCCTGGGGCCAAACAGCTCTGTCTAGGACAATTATATAACATTTATGTAGGAAGCAATCAAGGACACAAGTTTGTCGTTTTTATTAATGCTCACAACCAATCTTATTAGATATGTGCTCCGGTAGATTCCACTTTAAGAGACATCAAACATAAAGAGTTTAACCATGTCTATGAAATTCTACTTGCGAAAAAGGAAAAGAAATAAATAAAGGTTAATCGACTCACATGAACAGTGTTCTCCAGCTTGCAGCTGCCTTCTTCAGCATCCAACTCACGCTCCACAGCTAAATCCATATCATCAATTAACAAACCATCACCAATATCCTCCTGTTCCAGGGATGTACCGAAAACTGCTTGATACCTTCAATGGTTTAGATCAAAACAAACAGAACCATATCAGAATCCACACGGACAAGTATAGTAAAATCTCAAACAAGCATAACATCAAGAAAGATGAAGGCAGGCTTTACATACAGGTTTCTATTGATTGAACTCCGTGACAAGGACACTGATCTCTTCCCCCACGCCTCAAGATAGCTGGCCCTCAACGGCAGCGACACAGAAGGGACAGGCGGAGCCTTTCCGCCAACCTTGAGCCACTCCTTATAGTATAGAGCAAACTGAGCAGTGCCCCCATCCATCTGATCATTATAAGCTCTATTCAATCCCTTCATCCTCTGGTCCCTGTCCTCAACCTCCCACCCGGCGACGAGCTCCGCCTCCTTGCTGTACCACACCTTGAGATGCAGCAAATGCGGCAGAAAGAAATGGTCCCAGAGATCAGGTAAAAGATTCTTCCTTGCGAGGAATGGCGCATCGACGAACACCTGGAGGAGGTGCCTGGCCGAGACCCAGTCATTCCTCTCGATCTTGTACACCATTGCAAGGTAGAGCTGGGCACAGCCTGAAAGGTGGGAGTTGGGCACGCCGCAGGTGGAGCCGCCGCTCCTCGACTTGGGGGAGCTCAGGGAGGCCACAATGCTCAACAGCCTGATGGAATTCCTTAAAGATCGGATCTTGGAGTCCCTGGTGGCACCATTAGGGCCCTCCTCGGCGAGCCGCTCGATGCTCTCGATCCCGAGCTCGAGGTTGGCGAGCACGGCGTGCGCGGCGGCACCTTTCCTCGCCGCGAGGCAGGCGTTGCACTTCTCCCGGATCCGCCGCCGGAACCCGCCATCCTTCAGAAACCGGCCAGCGTAGCCGGAGAGGATAGAGACAACGGCCCGGACGGCGGCCTCGTCAATGCCGGCCTCCTCCTCGTGGTCGTTCGGAAGCAAGGATTGGGGAATGGAGTCATGGGAGTTGGGGCTGGTTCTGTTGGAATGGAAGCTGGAAGAGCCATCGGGGCGGAAGGGGTGATGGAAACTCCGGCGGTCGGCGCAGATGGAGGCCGTGGCGGGCGGGCGGCGGAAGCCGTCCTCGGCGAGGAGGTCGCGGAGAGAAGAAGGCATCGGAGGAGAAGGGCGGGGTTTGGATGGGAATGGGAGGGGAGAAAAGATGGGAGTTTGGAAGCATTTCAGGGTAAAGGGAAGGGAAGGGAACAAAGAGAGGAAGATGGGGACAAAGAAGAGCCGCTGTTTTAAGCGACAAGAGATGGTGAGCGTTCCTACGGCCTGCGTTTGGACCGGCTCCGTTCTCCTCTTCCTCTCTAAATTCTCTCTCTAGAATGGAGAACGGACATGGCATGGCATGGCATAGCATGATGAAGAACTGTGCGAGGACAAAGAAGTTGAAATATTCCTTCTCTGGGAAACAAATGACACGTGGTGGGGCCCATCATGTCATAGATTGGACTGTTCTGTTTTTTTTAAGAAAAACATTCCATGGAATCTAACCATGAAATTTTCTTTTTGTAGAATTTCATTCGGAAGGATTGTCGGGACGCCCATCAAAGCCTTCTGTCGATTAGAAAAAGACCAAAAAAAAAAAGACCGGGAAATTCCCAGCTTAATGAAAATGTTGTGCAAGTGTGATTCCCCCAAGGTATGCGTGTCACTTGAAATCGTTTTATTTTCATGTAAGTGTGTCTCCAACGGGAAACTATCCGTTGAAAAAATAATGATAGACAGTGTGACTCTATCGAGAAACTATCAGTTGAAAAAATAATGATGGAGAGTGTGACTCTAGCGAGAAACTATCGGTTGAAAAAAATATGCAGCTTGGTCTTTGGCACACCAAGAGCCAAATTTGGCTTGAATGAATCTCATGTCAAATATCAAATCTAAATTAGATAATCAGAAATTATATAATTTGAAGATCCATTAAATATTTAAAAAAATAAATAGCATATATATATATATTAACCATTCGATGTATAGGTTAGAATCTCCAAATTATATAATCAGTTTAGAGCTAGTACCTCACATCGAATGGATCGAATTATTGATATGGAATCTCTATTATTCCATATGGATCTAACCAAATAATATTATATATATATATATATATATATATATATATATATATATATATATATATCCAGCTTAACCATGGTCTAACTATTATTAAATTATTAGTTTTTGAAATCAAAAATGATCTTTTTATGTCTTTTTATCATTGTTTTTACATCAAAATTATCATGTCTTTTATTTTATAAATTATGTTAATTAACCTACTTGCTTTTTTTCTTGCATTAACTATCACATGAGTGCTCTCTCACCTTTTCCAAATAAGATTAGATCCCCCCTTCTCTCAGTCTGTTAATTACCCTTCTCTTTTTGCCCTCCCTAATTAGATCAAATTAGGTTTTAAAATAAATAAGATTCTCAAACAAATTGAACTCATCTCTGATTCAACTTAAAACATATCCAGCCCCCTAATTCTCTTCTCGCATCCTTTAAACAACCTGATTGGTAGTAATCTAAAAATTGACTTGAATTTGACTGCTAGGTGGCTAAATACTTAGGGCTCAGGAGCTCAAAGAAAACAAGCTGACATTTAAAGATCAAGTACATAAGAGTATTTATCAGGTTCTAAGAGTGGCTGAAGGTAAGTGGAAACAGAAAAGAGATGTAACTTCTCATTAGGTTATGAACCTCGAGAATCACATGAGTTTGCACTTAAAATTCAAAAACCAACAAAAATGTATGTTGTTTTGACCATTGATAAACTTAGAGCAAGCTAGTCTAGTAACATTTTGCATTTGTTTTGATTTTTGCATGCAGAATAAAATATGTTTTATGCCCATAACTCTGAAAGGTATACATACAAATAAAATTGCACTTCTTATAAAATATAATATCATAAGAATTTGCTCATATGCCCTGCTTTCACAGTCTGTACTCTTATAACTTCAACAAAATTATAGGATAACCAACAAGAGGACACTTCCCATCCTGTTTAGAGTTCAAGCCACAAAACTGATGGCATTAACTAAAATATCATGCAGGGTTACCATAACAAACCAAAGAGAGAGGAGACCTTGAGGCCCCCTCACCACATGACAGTGGTCCCCTGACCCCCAAGTTTGCTCCATTATTAATTCAAGTAACAAACAAACATTCTCATGCATGGATGAAGTCCCAACTTGCGCTGTCAGAAACTTGCTTGGAAAACCACAAAGGGAAGCTAATTTATACTTGCCACTCTTCTACCTTTTACGTGGACTTCATTAGCAACTAGCCTTCAAGGCCTGCATGATTTCTGTCGTGGAATCTTGTAGAGGTTCTCAATGTTTTCCTTTGTCTTCTAGTGTACCCGTGACAGCTCGCAGTCTTATCCGTAAACGCTATTATTGCGCATCTACGGCATGACTTGGCTCACTTCTCTCATAAAAAAAGATTTACAGCCTCATAAGTCATAGGCTATTTGAAGTAACAGTCATTTTTCAGAATTTCTCCATGAACTTTTATAGATGCCTACAAGATTGATTGATTTAGAGGCCGTTTGGTTGCTCTCAGATTCAGTTTCATGCAATTCAATTATAAACTGCAATTCTTTTTTTTTTTGGGTCGTATGTAATTGAAAATTGCGAATACAATTACAACTATTCAGGTGAAAAAAAATATGAGAAGCGACAAGTTTGGATGAACCCATATGGCGTTATTGGAACTGCATATTTTATGAATTTCGAAGTGTAAAAACAGTGCATTGCATGTCTTCCCCCATTGCATCTTGTTATCTAGTATTGGTTTAATTTTGCTTTGCTTTATTATGCTTCATAGTTTTGCATATTTATATTTGTTTGGTTGCATGATTAAACTCTAGGCTAATGATTAAAGTAGCATGCCAATGCTTAAAGCTCATACCTTCAAATATAAAGTAGCATGCCAACTTGGTAGAGTGGTTCATACCTTCAAGCTCATCTTCATTGGTTGAAGAGCCTAGAGGAATGACTTATACTCATGAAAATGTAGCCTTCAGACACAAGTTAAGCCCTACACCTTGTGATAAAGTGACCTCTGACACATTGATCAAGCTTTACATTTTATACTAAGATGGCCATTCCTCTGAAGCACCAATCAAGCTCTAGACATTGAGTGGTGCTATCAGGTCTTTGATCTTGAATCCAAAGCTCTCTGTCATTGTCACAGCATTTTCATCATTACATGGAGAAAAGACAGTAGCAACTTAGAAGTTTATGCATCTTCGCCACCTCCTCAAGCAGCAAGCTCAATGATGCCTTGAGGTGTCTTCTTATTTTTTGGTAGATGTCTTATACAAAAAGTGGCATAATTTAGGCACCTTATGGTCCTTATCATGTGTCCTTGGATTTTTACTAAGTTCAAATACCCCTATTCAATATCAGTTGGATCTAGCTAGAACTTAGTCAAGACCTTAATTCTATCCATCCTCTGTCATCTATCCCCGAATACATGCTATGCATTTCTAACAGAGACTGCCTTTTTTTTTCCAATGATGAAAAAGAACACTATACAAACATACCTCATCTGCTGAGAAAAAAATCAACTAACTTATGGCTGACCATGGTAAGTTTTCAATTTATGAGATATTCATAATTACAGAATAATAGTAAATTATTAAAAGCTTCATGAAGCTATTATTTTCTATCCCATTTAGCCGTTACTCTACTGATGATGCTGTTATTTGGAACAACACCAACTCAAACATTTTGGTTGGAAATGCTTCCTCTATCGTTCTGCCTCGGCTTGTTGTGTTGAACCCAGCTAGATGGGAAATTATATGGAAGATCAGAGTACTGGCCAAGAACAAACTCTTTATATGGATATTCCATCTGTCTTTCTATTAACTCTCCATTCCGTAACCCAGTTTTGCACGACTCTTACAATCATTGTAGATCCTTTATTCCTGTGAAGTCCAAACGTATATAGAGAGAGGCCAACCAGGTTGCTGATTGGCTTTCCAAACAGGCTTTCTTTTGATCAAGAGTCCGGGATTTTGGACTGGTCCTTTCCCTCGAGGTACTTGTAACTGCTGACAATAGCTTGTGATGTAGGCTCTTTCCTTTCGAGCGGCACAAAAAACCAAAAAAAGGAGCAGCATATTGTTAAAAGCAATCCACTTTGGAATTCTATTGCTATGAGTTTATAATTACCACATTTATTCTGCATCTAATCTTCAGCTTGAAGCTCATCTTCTTCTACAGATGTAAGTCATGATTTTTTTTCACCATATTCATATTTAAGTTCCTCTCATATCATTGTATTTCTTGTTGGTTTTCTGGTTTACTCAAATTCATTTCAATTAACAAACTTTATTTATCCACTGTGTCATCCAAGCTACATGAGTCACATTGAGAATCAATTATAAGCCAATCAAAAATTAAACTTTTCCACACTAAATCAACACAAAGACATCTCTTTTATGAGAAAATAAAGGAAAAGATCCCGAGGAGTGTGTGACATGCCGAGGGCGAGGGCGGTGAATGTTGAAAATAGTATATTGCCTACAAATTACTATATCCTTATTTTATAAAAGTATTATAAAGAAATATTTTATTAAAATAAAATTAAAAGATTGAAAAAAGCTTGACTAGATCGAGGCGTATAATATACACTGTCCTAAGAACATGGTTCGCCTCTTATGTGCAGGTCTGCAGCGATCTCATCCCCAAGATACAACAACTCGGCTCGGTTTGATTTTTTTCTAACTAGCACGATCGTTGAGGAGGCTTGATCCGACCAACTCCTTCAATTGCTTAGATGAAAAGGAATACTTGAAAGAGATTTGGAGAAAGAGAAAAACAAAAAAGAAAGAAGAATTGTTTTATTTAAAGAGTAGAAAAGTAATGTGGATTGAGTTATCTAAAAATCTGAATCGAGAGCCTATTTTTAAACTCTTCTGAAAAAAGCATCTCAAAAAAAGATAAGAGTTTTAAAGCTTTTAAACATCTAAAATTTAGGACGTAAGCATGGTATATTTATTTTTATAAATATATTTTTTTTCAAGTTAAAACTCCAACAATGAAGAGGAGGGAGAGGGTGAGGAGAGAGGGATCTTGAGGGAGGGAGGGTGGGAGCTGGGTTGAGATATAACGCCTGAAGGCCTTTTAAAGAGGTCGCACTGTAAAATCGCGAGGCATGCATAGAACTCCAAGATGGCATCTCTCTGGAGCATTTCATTGAATAGGTTACGTGCTTTGTAATTCTACCATGTTTCGCATCCCAATCCGCCGTCTTCCTCTCTCTAGACTCTAGCCCGTCGTACATGAGGACCGCGGCGATGGGGGAGTTCGATGGTGCTACGCCCATCGCCTTCTCTCCATCCGCATGTTGCCCTCTCGGTGACTCCATCAAGTGCTAGCTCACCATCCTCGGCTGTCTCCAATGCCCCTGCCTCTGGCGGTGTCCACTCTAAGCTCTTCATCCGCCCCTATCTCCGGCCGCAACTGCTGGGGGGAGACACCCACCTTGTCTAGTTCCACTTTCTGTCCCTCCGCACCCTCTCCGTCCGAGAGAGCCTCCCCAGCCTCTCCGCTAATGGCTTACCTCGCCGACAACAGCCCTGTCGAGAGCTAGGAGCAGCGGCTCAATGGATTTAGGGGCCAAAGGCTAACTCACTAATAATAATAATAATAATAAATATATTTAGAAATTATTTGGAAGTCTCAATACATTTATAGCTAAGAGTTTTTGGGGCCTCAATGCTGCATTTATAGCTAATAGTTTTTTGGGGGCCTTAATGTATTGTATCCCGCTAACCATCGCCCCGGGGCAATAGTTAAGGAATATTAATTAGTCTCTAACTAATAACTACCTTCACTACATTTTTTTTCAAGAAATCAAATGTATTCATAGCTAAAGCTATCCCCTATCTATAAACAAACAAGTTAACATGTATTAAACAAAAGCTGAGTCTATGTATAGCTTTGAACTAACAACTAAAGTTGAGTCTTAGATATTGATCATACAGCCACAAAACATAGTAAGAAAAAGAATCCCGCTAACCATCGCCCCCGGGGCGATAGTTAAGGAATATTAATAGTCTCTAACTAATAACTACCTTCACTACATTTTTTCAAAGAAATCAAATGTATTCATGGCTAAAGCTATCCCCTATCTATAAACAAACAAGTTAACATGTATTAAACAAAAGCTGAGTCTATGTATAGCTTTGAACTAACAACTAAAGTTGAGTCTTAATAGATATTGATCATACAGCCACAAAACATAGTAAGAAAAAACTAGTCAAGAGCTGGGGTGAAACAAGGAAATTTATAGTGCACGCACAAGTGGTTATCCATATACACTCAGCTTGTTTGATTTGAAATTTAAAACAAAGCAGCAAATAATAAAGATGAAAAGACATGAGCTACTTTGTCCCTAGAGTAGCTTGGGGACTAAATAGGTGATGTAACTGACATAAAATTGATGTGTAGTCATCGGAGTTTCTAAGAAAATAACATAGCAAGAAATAATTGAAACTGGAAAGCTAAATGAGAAATTCATAAATATCAAGTTCTAACTGTCACAAAAATATCTCCTAATCTCAAATAAATGAACAACAAAAATTAATCCAGAAACAATACTCGTTGATGGCTGCTTAAAATAGGTTATACGGCACTCTTACATGCTTAAATTTTTTTTCATATATGACTTCTAAGTATGGGAAAAAAAGAATGTGCAAGCAAATACCCTCTCAGAACTATGATAAATTACAAGAAAGAAATAAGAGAAATATTTTTTGAGGCATGTATATCCCCTCCCCTTGAGGAATTTCCCCTCCGTGGTCGAAAGAAGCATTCTTTGCAAAAATCAAGATTTTTTTTACAGAGGATTCTTGGTAAATTAACTAAATACGAACCGAAAAATGTATGTAATCACATGAAGCAATGGTCTTGAGGAAACAAACCTGACCAATATGAGTTAATTTAACGAAGAAAGAACTTTCTTGGAAGTCAACTAAGACCAGTTATGACCTAGCAATGCATCAATCATGTACTTAAAGAACTAAGGTTTGAGAGAAAAAGGGTATAAGGAAATTAAAAAAAAAGGGTGTAGAGAGAGGGGGAGGGAGAGGGGAGAGAGGAGAAGGATGTGTGGGTGGAGGACGACCAAGCATTATGGTACACGGCGCCGCCATCGATTAGGAAAGACAGCGAAGGATGGCAGAGAGAGAACGAAACGGAGGAGGGAGAAAGGGTGTGGGTGCAGAAGACGAGAGGTAATGGAAGGTGAGAGACAAATAGAGCGAGGGGGGAAGAGAGCATCACTTGAGGCGTCGGCTTCCGGCGAAGAAGATAGTCGGTGGTGGAGGAAGACGACGGCGGGCGGGGTTCGACGAGGAGGGAAGGAAAGAAGGATTAGGGGCAACTATGTGTAATATAATTTGAATCCCACTAATCATCCCGGGTTAAGGGATAATAATTAATCTCCAACCACCTTTATTACATTTTCTCCTAGCTGTTTTTTAGAAGCAATTAATATCCTTGGAATAAGCTGCCTTTTGGAAGCAATTAATATCCTTGGAACAAGCTGCCTTTGGGAAGCAATTAATATTTCTGGAACAAGTTGTCTTTTGGAAGCAATTAATACATTTGCCTAATGTATTTATAGCTAAGAGTCTTTAAGCCGCGGCCTTAAGCAACCGCCTCAGTTGCCTAAGAGTTGAGCCGGCCCTATCAAGAACCGAAAATATTATTCATCACAATGACCGTACCGCCTGTAGAGGCCATCATAAGTGTTTCTATGTGCATTTTCTTCCGCATGAAAATAAGATGCGGACTTCTGCACAACTTCCTAATTCAACATTTTATGCGGGATTCTTCCGCGTAGAACTTTTATGCAGGAACCATTAGTGTATAAGTTTTATGCTAGCCAAATTTTTCGCATAGAATTGTTATGCATTAATTTTTTCCATATAAGTTTTATACAGTCTTTCTTCCGCATAGAAGTGACTATGCGGTACTCGAGTCTTTCTTCTGCATAGATAATTTATGCGGTCCATCGTCCGCATAGATGTTTTATGCGTTCCCTAGATCGTATAGATGTTTTATGTGGTATACCGTTCGCATAGATTTTTAGGCATTATTTGGTTTGCATAGAAATTTTACGCGGTCACTCGCATGTATAGATATTTTATGAGGTCACCTGTAGGAATACTTTCTCCGATAGATTTTATCATATTTATGTGGTATTGCGTCTACATCAACGTTTTATACAATCGCACGTACGCATAGAAATTTTATGCAAATTATGTGCGCATAGACGTTTTATGCGACTTTACGACACAGTTGTTTTATGCGGGCAATGCCCTCATAGACGTTTTATGCAATGAAACACCCGCACAGATGTTTTAAGGGGTCAACGGCCGCATAGATGTTCTATGCGGCCGTTCGCCCGCTCTATGTGATAACCGCTTGCACAAATGTTTTATGTAGTAGTCGTCCGTATAGGTGTTCTATGCGAAAACCCGTCCGCATAGGTGTTCTATGCGGTATATCAATCTCATAGATGTTTTATGTGGCATTATGCCCGCATAGATGTCTGCATAAAAGTTTCATAAAGTATTCTGTCTGCATGGATGTCTCATGCGGCCTCTCAGCACATAATTATTTTATGTGGTGTTTCCTTCGCGTAGATGCTATATGCGACATTTCATCTCTTAGATGTTCTTTTCGAAATTTTGTTCGCATAGAAATCTTATGCAGCTTTAATTTGCATATATATTTTATATGGGTGTTTATCACTATAAAAATTGAGATAAATTGTGGACATACCTCTAAAAGTTCGGGTCATTTATAGCTAAATCCAAAAATTTAAAAAGTTGCAATTAGCTATCAAAACTTCATATTCATTGCAATATGGCTCTATCGTCTATCTCCTTTACAAATTATTATCAGCATGTCACCTAATAAATAAACTTTTGTAGAATATGTGGACTACCCTTCCTACTTACCTAACAAAAGGATCTTCTTCTAGCACAAATTATAAGGGAGGAAAAGTAGAATCATGTGGATAGAGTACTTTGAGATATGTGTAGGCAGATGAATAACAAAAGATATTGTACTTTGAGATATGCGCAAGCAGTTGGATGACAAAATGCAACGCTTTAAGACCTATGTGGATGAATAAATGATAGAGGATGAGTTCTTTAAGATCTGTGTAGATAGATGAATGTCAGAGAAAAAAGTGCTTTGAGATATGTGTAAATGGATGGATGATAGAGGATATAGCACTTTGAGATCTATGCAGGCTGATGGATGAAAAAGAATAGATCACTTTAAGATATGTGTAGATGGATGGATAACAAAGAATGAAGTACTTTGTGATCTATAAAAGCGATTGGACGATAAAGGATGGAGTACTTTAAGATTTGTGCAGATGGGTGGATGACAAAGAATGGATTGTTTTTAAAAGTTGTGAAAGGATAAAGTAATTTGAGATTTGTGCAAGTGGATGGATGACAAAGGTTGGAATGTTTTGAGATCTGTGCAATTGGATGGATGATAAAGGATGGAGCGCTTTTGAGATCTGTGCAAGTGGATGGATGATAAAGAATGGAGTGCTTTTGAGATCTGTGCAAGCTGATGAATGATAGCAGATGGAGCATTTTATGTAGTCCTTCGTCTGTATAGATATTTTATACATTCCCTAAACTATATAGATATTTTATGCAGTTCACCATCCACATAGATTTTTTATACCTTATCGGGTCTACATAGAAATTTTACGCGGTCTCCCATCTGAATAGATATTTTATGCGGAACGCGTAGGAATAGACCGCATAAATGTTTTATGCGGTATTGTGTCTGCATAAATGTTTTATGCAAGCTTATGTCATAGAGATTTTATGCGACCTTCTATGCTCATAGAAGTTTTATGCGACCAGACGTGCACATAGAAGTTTTATGCTGTGCAACGCCGTATCGAAGTTTTTATATGTACAGTGCCTGCATAGATGTTTAATGCGACGCAACGGCGGCATAGAGGTTGAATGGGTTCAATGCCCGCATATACGTTTTATGCGGTGCAATTATGCATATAAGTTCTATGCGGTACAATGCCTCATGGTTGTTATATGCGGTAAATTTTCCGCATATATGGGTTATGCGGCAAACGCCGGTCGAGTTTATCCATCTTATAGCGGCCTGAGCCGCGTTCTTTTCTCCCGCGGCTCAGGCGTACTTCAAGACGGGGCCCGAACGCGAACCAAAAAGAGAGTTTTGGAGAAATGGAGCGATCGAAGGAGGAATTCCTGAGGCGATTTGGGGAAGACTACGGATACCCCAACGCGCCCAAGAACATCGATGAGATCCGCGCTTCCGAGTTCAAGAGGCTCCAAGGTCCCGATTCCCTCTCTCTCGCGCTTTCTCTCCGATCTTTTTCTCTAAAATTGGATCTTGTTTTCAACATCAAAGATTCGTGTTTCTTTATCTCATCAATTCAGAGCTTGGTGCTCTTCTTTTGGAATGATTTCAGGGCTTGTTTACCTGGACCATGCGGGTGCCGCGCTGTACTCCGAAGCCCAGATGGAAGCTGTGGTCAAAGACCTTACCTCCAATGTCTACGGAAACCCTCGTATCCAGGAGACGAATTCTTTTATTATAATCTTTCTTTCCGCTTTGATGGTGTGCCTGAACCGATCCAAACCAGCACAGTAACGGGTTGGGCTCGATAAAGAATCCAAACCGGGCCAAAACGGCCGAACCGTTTGGTCAGTGCGGGATGATCAGGGGCCTTAATTTTTTTGTTTTTTCTTCCTTTTTTTCCTTCTTTCTTTTCTTTCTTTTATTTTTCTTTCTTTTCTTCCTTTCTTTATTTTTCTTTGTTTTTGCTAGAATTTCTTTATTTTTCTTCTCCCTTCTATTATTTCTTTCTCTTTTGTCTTTTGTTCTTCACTTCCTTTCGTACTTTATTTTTCTTCTTTTTCCCTTCATTTCTTTGCTTTTCTCCTTCTTCTTCCTCCCTACCTTTCTTCTTTCCTTTCTTCTTTCCCTCATTTTTCTTCTTTATTTTCTTTATTTTCTTCTTTCATTTTCATTGTTCTTTCCTTTTATTTTTCTTTTCTTGCTTCCTTTCTTTCATTTTCTTCTCTTTTTCTTCATTTCTTTCCTTCCTTTTCTTCTTTTTTTTCTTCCTTTCTTTTTTGTTTTCTTCTTTTTATCCATTCTTTCCCTATTCAACTTCTTTCCCACGTCGATGAGTACTTTATATTATACACTGCATAAAATGCGATAATATTATTTAAAAAGACTATATTATCAAACATTAATTACAATCTTTCCAAAGTATTTGCAATAGCAGAAACATTATTTAATTTTTAATTCCAAATTCACAATTCACTGTCCTCTATTTGATCTCTTATATCCAATGGTATCTATCGCTACTTGTCCCTCTGCCAACACCTATAAGCTCTTAGTGGTGTTTAGACTCAAATAAATATATCTAATTTATTTTCTTATATGGATAAAATATTTGCACTTTCAAGGGAAGAGTCTATCACTGAACAATATTGAGGGGAGAATAGATTAGACAAATAACTCTTAGCAACAATTTTATGTAACTTATAATATACAGCGAAGGCACAAAATTCAATTTAGTTGAGTACTTTGAAAAGTACACTGTAGTACTTTTAAGCATCCATAAATCTTAAGATAATCCTCAAAAATAAAAAAATAAAAAGTTCATATTTTTGTACTGACTGTCGGTATGGTATATGATTTAGTATCATAGCATACTGGTCAGGTACCAATACAATACCCGTATCAAAACTGTGGACCCTGTTGATGGGCGTTAACTACTTGGAGATCCCTCAAAAACTGAAATTTTTGGTTGTGTATGCTTATATGACAAACTTGTGTTGGGGAAGTTGTTATTTTTCCTTCTGTAATTACTCATAATATATTCATGGGTTAATGAGCATATTGTTTCTTTCAGAATTAGAAATAATCATGATGGGTTTGAGTTAAGTTATTTGAAATTTTGCTAAAAATGGGACTTTTTGTTGATTTAATTGTTAACAGTTCAAATATCACTCTATTATGTAAATTTTTTAAGCTTTGGGTTCTTTAACTTGGTGGTTTAGATAGCCTGAATGATTCCAGCATGGCCACCTCTGACATCATTAGTGCAGCACGCCAGCAGGTATGAAACATTTCCCATTTTTCATACTGTTAGTTGAACTTTGTTTATGAATGGAATGGTAACACTGCTGGAGTGCAATTTGATTGTTGGATGGAATGTTGCTGTGTCCCTCAACAATTGTAAAAATTTCGGTGAGGATGTAGCAGCATGTATTTGTAGCTTTTGAATCATCTTCTTCTTCTGAAAGCTAAGGTCTTAAATCAAAAGAGACATTATTGAGCCAATGATGATTGAATTTTTCTTTAGCATTTAGCATGCATTGATAAGTGGGCATGAGCTTAATGCCAATCTATTGCCAGAGCGAGAGGATTTTCGCTTGCTGCTGTTTCCTGTGAATATATAGCAGAGAAGTAAGAGGTATAAGTATGTCTCCTGCACCAAGGTGGTAATGAGAACCTAGAAGTATTACAAGAACAACTTATCATCCTAATATGTAACTTTGAATCTTTGTTGACTGCTCCTAAAAGGAAATTAGGAAAGTGTTGTTTATCTGAAGTATCCATTAATGTTTTAGGTCATTGTAAATGGGCTTGGATTTCAAAACCTGTGGACTAATTTTGGGTGGTTAACAGGTCTTTCTTCCGATAAAGATTATATCTACAAAACTCTAGCATTCAATTTCTCAGTTGACTGGAAGAATACAATAAATGTGCAAAATGAGTTTGTCTGATTTGATGCTTCTGTATGAGTTAACTCCAAACCTATTGTTCTCTGGTTGACACACATGCATCGAAGAGTGGTTATTAATGGCACTGTGGGGGTTGTCCATGTCTGCTCACTCAAGTGATCATGCTACCCTTACATGTACACTTAACTGAAGATTTACTAGAAATTGCTTTTATTGGATTACCTTTATTCTTGGATATGGAATACATCTGAATTATTGGCCCACTAAAAACCGGTTCACTAGAAGTTGCACTTATCGGATACCTTTATTAAATATGGAGTACATCTGAATGGTTGGTCCATTAAAATCATTTTATTTAATTATGATTCGTTATTGAGAGATGGGTTGTATTTGTCTTTGGCGTCTAAATAGAACTGCAAGTGGATAGGATTGAATTGGGATTTGGCATGACCTAGCTTGATCCATATCTGAGTCAGGCTAAAAGTTTAGATCCAGATTTATTTGAATGATTCATTAGGTTCTTCAGGTCAAATAAAGTCAATAATTACCCAAATAGAAACCCTAATGAAATTATATAGATTGGTTTACATAATTGCATATATTTCTGGTTTTGCATTGGTCTGGGTTATGATTGAGTTTCACATGATCCAAGATCGTGAACTTGTTCCGTTTTTTCAATCTTAGACTTTCCAATTTACTGCAGCTTTGATTGGGACAGGTTAATTCAGATTGGTTCTGGTCTAAAACAACTCAACCTAATCAACTTGCAGTTCTATTTCTGAGGCAAAACAATTGAATTAATTGTGAGGATAAATCCAATCAGTTGCCAATTGAAAATTTATGATCTATTTAAAATGTTGTTTCCAAACAAAGTATCTATGTTTATAATCTTGTATGCAATTTCTTTTGGCCTTCCATTCAAGGACTTTTGCTGCATTTTATGTATCATTTAACCATGTCGATTTTATGTAGTTTTATATCCATGTAAACATTTGAGTTTAATTAGACTTTTCTTCCCGTTTTTCATGGCAGTGATGTAAATTTGCTCTTCCCAGGTCCTTAACTATTTTAATGCATCTCCGAAGAACTACGTATGCATATTTACTTCTGGGGCAACAGCGGCTCTGAAACTTGTTGGGGAAGGATTTCCTTGGAGTAGAGAAAGCTGTTACATGTACACCATGGAAAATCACAACAGTGTCCTTGGGATTAGAGAGTATCCTGCCATCATGAGGAGATTATATCTTGCATAATTATATGACTAAACCTGAAAATAATTGAAACATAAAAGCAAATGGTTCAGAAATCAAGTCCAGGAAACCTTCTCCTAGGAGGAAGAGGGAATGTATATGGCTTTCAACTGAAAGGGGAAATATTTTTTTCGCCAACTCCCATGATGATCTTATCTGGTGTACATAGTTCTTGCTACAAAAACTTGAGGGCTTGATATCATTTAATACATAAGATACATGCTAAGAACTTCCAGTATGATAGTACATCTTGCTATATGGCATTAACAGTATGTTATAAGTTTTAAAACCCTGGGAGGTTTTATGAATTTTATTACTAGTCACAAATGAAAAAAAATCTCAACACCCAGATGTTCCGCAGATTTGAATTAGATTTTGTTGCATACAGGAAAAGAGTGATGTTGCATTGCAGAATAAGATTATATTATCAGGTTGCAAAAACTTTATTTGTGTTTCATGTTCTTTGAGCCTGGTGGCTCTGTGCTTTAGTTGCAAAAAAAATATCTCAACTCCCAGTTGTTCAGCAGATTTAAAGAGTTGCATGTAGGAAAAGAGTGATCTTGCATTGCATAAATGTATATTATTTGATTGCAAACTTTTATTGTGTTGCCTGTTCTTTGAGCTTGGTGGCTCTGTGCTTTAGTTTATCCTTATATTGCAGATATGCTCTTGATAGGGGGGCAACTGCTCTTGCTGTTGATATTGAAGATGTTAAACTTCATGGTCGACAAGAAGGAACTAATGAATCTTCAGTTCGGATCCTAAAACACTCAGTGCAGAGAAGAGCCGAAGCTAAATTTCCACAAGATGGTATGATTGGCAAACTGTCAGGTATATTGCTTTTGCAAAGTTCTTTAGTAGCAAATCTTATTTCTCTAAATTATCATTTATTTGATCAGTGACTATCTAAAGATTGATATCAAATGCTGCAATTCTGGATTCCAACACTGTTGGGGGATAAATTGCTTGTAGGATCTTATTATTTGATGTGCGTTCACCTTTAAATTCTATCCATGAATCTTAATGGTTGTAATGATATACCTCGAGTTTGGCAATTTGTATGACCTGAATAAGAATTAACCGTAAATAGTAAGTGTAACAGAAATAGTAGGAAATTTTGGAGTGGTTTTGGGAAAAATATGTAACCCATGAGCAATTTGAGGTACTTATTTTTAAAGAATTATCGTTTTTATTTGTTAAAATTTACACAAAGTTGTATAGCGGAGCCTAGTAGATGAGTGTATATGTAAAATTCGTTTTAAGAGTTAAGATTATTTATGGCTCAGTTGTTCTGAAATCAACTATTTTCTTTTGTGGATGATCTGCTTAATACCTATGGGAGACTTTATGCATTGAAGACCTGATTGTGAATAAACAAGGTTGACATTGCAAGCATTAATCTACTTCCCAAAATGTTCTCTATTGTGCTCTACTTACTTTCATGGCTTGAAGAGTGACTTGATTCATCTCCTTTGTCTGCACTTTACCCACACCAATGTGTTGATCAGCACACAGCAATGTGGGCAGGTTCATTTAGTGAACTTTTGTAGGTTGGAGATCGAGTTGTCAGCAAGTCAGTTTAGGACTTCAGAAATAAGCAAAATGGTGGGTGCTTCCAACACAGGCCAAACAGAAATAAGTTGCCGATGAACAATTGAACCGCATGATGACCTCAGCTTCTTCAGTACGTAATTTTTATGAGGCAAAGCTTAACTTACCAAATGACAATTATGTTAAACTACAAGCAAGCATGGTTGAAGAATCGTCCTTAATGAATTGGGCATCATCAGTAGTTTAGTATTGTTCCATACTTGAGTGCTGGGCATATCGAGACTCCAATTTGAGGGATAATTCTCGTATCCACATAGACTTGCATAATTAGGCCAAATGGATGAGGCTGCATTGGCTATAAGCTTTTGGGCCCTTTCTCTTCACTTCTTTTGTATCTTTTTTCGTCATTGTTCTTTTGTCTTCTTTCATACTCCTGCAAGCATCAAGATCTTCTTTCTTATATTTATTATGATTTATTCCCTTTTGAGTAATAGTCTTGCTTTCCCTAGTTAGCTATGTAATCAATTTCAACAATAGTCCCTCAAAGTTAATAATTAATCTATTTCTTGATTTTCACTTTTTTAATCTTTGCATTTAATGTGGCTGCTCAAACTGATTTTGTGCTTAACTCAAATTTGAAAAAGGCATAGAAAAGATTCATTGCTTATTTCCTACAAAAGCATATATGATTCAAACCTACTTTAAATGGAAAAGTTCTGCAGATATTCTAGAAATTAGCTAGAATATAAAAATTGCACATCTTGAAATCAAATATATATTTCATAGGCCATGTAATATAGTTGTTGGTTCACTAAGCTAATCATCTATATCTTGCTCAATAAGTTAAGTTGTTGCTGTTTGTTTACCTTCTTATCCATCTCAAAAAGGATGTTATAAATAAATCCAAAAACTGCAATGCCATGTCATAACTGCACGAATTTTAATATGGTTAGATATTTCTGTGAACTATGATAAATCTTGTTTCCTGTATGAAAAAGGGAATTTTGGGATATATACTATCAAAAGAAAAGTGCATTGTATCTATGACAATACTTGTAGCCCACATAAATCTTGTATTAAAAAATAAAGATGTCTGATTTTGCAATATCCAGAATACATCTCCATTACAGACTACTTCCTATGAAACAACAAATAAATGATATGTGAGTACTTATTCATTTTGCTATGTGCTGGTAGTAGTATTTATGCAAGTATACCATTGCATTTTTCCGGGCTTTAAAACCTTGATCAGCAAACAGTTGATTTAACATGTTTACATGGACTGAAATGCAGCAAATGTGGTTAAAATTTTTAATGTTCAATATATGGACAAAGGTACAATTCTACATGTATTAGATGCATGACTTGTTAATGATCTGATGCTATCATGATTAGCTATTTGCCTTATCTGTGATGATTACATAAAGATAGATCTGCTTCAGGACATGCCCCTTGTAAGATATGTTATTATTGTTTCGTCTTAGGATATTTTGTCGAATAAGCTGAGTATCTCTGACCTGTCTATTTTCTTGAATGCTTTTTGTTGTAGATAATGCATATAATTTGTTTGCGTTCCCTTCGGAGTGCAATTTCTCTGGTCAGAAATTTTGCCTTGACTTGGTTAAGGTTATCAAGGATGATGCTCAAAAAATTTTTGAAGGCTCACAAGGGTAAGTTTCAATTTCTTTGTGCAATATGCTTTTCACTTCTTCTCAGTATTTGGAGCCTATATGAATAGCCTAAATTATATTGCTTATCAGATACCCACTATAAATGCATAGATTTCTGTCTCAAGCACATTAGATTCTTTTGTGAGAAGGCCTTTCATGTAATCATATGTCTTTTATTTTTTTTTTTTGGATGATACAATAGGGGAAGGAAACAAGCACAATAGTTGAACTTTTCTGCCCAAATCTAGAAGTGCAAGGAAACTCCTTGGAGTCGGAAGCCATGGCCAAAAGGGAACTTAAGATGAGATGGAAGTAATCAATAAAAGGGCAAGAAGTTGTTGGGGAAGAAGAAACGAGTGAAACAACTAGAGGATAGGAGAGAGAGAGAGGCATTTGAATATGTTTAAGAGTGAGTTTGGCAAAGGGAATATGACCATCTCAAAGGATAGAAAAAGAGAAGAATTAAGGGAAGGGACAACTAAAGGAGGAGACAAAAAGAAAATTGAAAAATGGACATTTGATATTTTTTTCTTTTTCTGGTATGAACATTTTTTGACTTGGGAGGAGGTGTCATATTAAAGGGTAAAAAGATAGAAGCTGGTGGTTAACTTACCCCTATTGTCTGTTTAATCAGTCTTAGAACACGAGGATTCTATGCAAGGTCCGCCGTACCGGTACCGGTCGGCGTACCGGTACCGGTCCGTACCGGTCCGAACCGGTCCCGTACCGGTCCGAACCGGTCCCGTACCGGTCCGAACCGGTCCCGTACCGGTCCGAACCGGTCCCGTACCGGTCCTTCAACAATAAACTACCGGTACCGGATTCCATGCTGATCCGGTACCGGTCCCAGGTCGGACCGGTACGGCAGACCATGATTCTATGTTAGTTAAGTGGGTCTATGTTGCATTTTACCAAGGATCGCCGAACCGGTACCGATAGGCGCTGATCGGCAAGGTTCGCCGTACCGGTACCGAACCCCGTACCGGTGCCGCACTAGTATAGACATACCGAGTGTCGGTACGGTACGGTATGCGGTACGCCAGACTTACCGACATTGGCGTACCGATACCGGTACCCATCGGTACGGTTACGGTACGCCTGATACCGACCTGTACCGACCGGTACAGCATACCATGCCGACCGGACTGGTTCAATACTGGTTCGGACTGAACTGAACCGATACCGGTCGGCTACCGGACTGGTTCAATACTGGTTCGGACTGAACTGAATCGGTACCGGTCGGCCACCGGATTGGTTCAGTACTGGTTTGGACTGAACCGAACTGGTACCACTGGTCGGCCACCAGTCGGTTCAGCATAGCTTGCTTTGGAACATGATCTGCTGTACCGGTACTGGGCACCGTACTAGTTGTCCGACGACACGAATCGGTATGGGCCCGCATCGTGCCTGTACCGACACAGGAGATTGTGGGAGAGAAAGAGAGAGAGAAGGGGGAGAGGGAGGGAGAGAGAAGAAGGCCGGCGAAGGCCGCAGCCGGACCCCTGTACGGCTTGAGATGCTCCGAACTGGGCGGTTCGGGACGGTTCCACCGACCTTGTTTTGGATATATTTGAAATCTTTTTTAATTGTTTAATAATAGGACAATTAAGTATATGACATGGATCATAGCCTTATCCAACAAGTTGTGGTATGTGACAGTATTTGATATGGATGCAAATATAATTCAATATATCCATACATTTTTATTAGTGTTATGCTGGGTGCATGCACAACTTATGTTGTGCTAGCTACAATTTTATGCGTTTTGGTAATCATATGCAGAGATCAAGGATTGCCGAACCGGGACCGGATGTCATACTGGTCGACGCCTGGTACCGGTTCGGTACCGAGCCCATTTCGAGAGAGAACCAGCCGAAGCCGGAGAAGAAAAAGAGAGAGAGAGAGAGCGAGCAGGGGAGGGAGGGAGATGGAGCGGCCGCGGATGCCTGCGGAGGGCTGCGGGGGGGCGGCGGAGACTAAGTCTGCAAATGGATCAGGTTTACCCGTGACCCGACCTGACCCGACCTGGTTAGACCCGACCCAGACCCGAATTGGAGGACCTGCGAGGCTAGGTCGGGTCCTAAAATTGGACCTGTTCTAATTTCAGGTCAGGTCTGGGTTTACTGAATTGAGACCCGACCCGACCTGAGTGATCTGTATATTGATTTTGTTGCAGAAAAAATCCTAAGCAAAATATTTTAATATTTCAAGAGGGAGAAACAAAGGCTTAGGGTAGCCATTTGCGATGAAATAATAGTGGTTGGCTCTTGTTACAAAGTTATTTATAGCACCTAAAAGTGCACATACTATCTTATATCTTTATGCATGACACTGCCATCTTGCATGAGCATGGTTTTGTTTGTCCTGGACTCTTGTTACTGCAGGGTTTGCTCCATTGGACCATTGGCCTTTGGCTTGCGTATGAGAGAAGTCTATTACTGCCTTAGATGACTCGTGGCTTTAAGGGGTACCCTCCTGTTTTTCTCTGCTTCAGCTGCATTCTTTTCTATTTTCTCTTCTTGTTTCTTGTTGGTTTCCCACTGTGATTTGTCCTGTTGGAAAGTACAGACAATGTGACTTTAGTTGCTTTTTTTTGTTTAAGCGGACCCAAACTAGACCCAAATTTTTTGGGTTGGGACCAAGTTATATATGGACCCAACCTGACTCGAATGACTCGTTGGGTCTGCTGTGGACCCAACTCGACCCGATCTTCAACCGGATTGGGTCCGGGTCCAAAATTAGGACCCGAATAAGAAACCAGGTTAGGTCGGGTCGGAGTCACTCAGGATCTGACCTGACCCGATCCATTTGCAGCCCTAGCGGAGGTCGAGGCCGTGGCCGCGTCCCCTGTTTCTTTCGAAAGGGGACTCTGCCGCGGAAAAAAATTTAAAAATTTTAAGTGAAGTCAGCTGCAGGGCTGGACACTCACTCTTGTCTTTCTGATGTGCCTTTCTTTCATTTGAATTTAGCGATTTGTTGACTTCACTTAAAAATTTTCAATTTTTTTTTACGACCACGTTTCCTGTTTCTTTTGAAACAGAAGATGCGGCCACGGCCTCGACCTCGGCCTCCGCCGCACTCCCATGGCCTCCCCCCCCCCCCAGCCCTCTGCAAGCGTCTGCGGCCACTCCTCTCTCCTTCCCCCGCTTGCTCTCTCTTTCTCTTCTTTTCTGGCTCCGGCAGCGAACAGTTTCAAAGCCGGAACTGTACCGGTAAGCTATCGGTACGGCTCGGAATGGGCGGAACCGTCCGGTTTGGGATGGTCCCGCATTCCTTTGCAGAGCTATTTGGGTGTGATTGAGAGTAGATGCGGCAAGTGGAATCTTAATACTAAATTACCACACATGATTGCTAAAACATGCCCTGAATGCAGGGGACAATGGATGGTTTTGGTAGATGCGGCAAAAGGAAGTGCAACTGACCCCCCTGATCTAGCTAGGTATCCTGCTGATTTTGTTGTCTTTTCTTTCTATAAGGTATATGCTGTCCTTAAACTGTATTGGATTTATATCTCTTTTCTTAATGTAAATGGCTGTAATCATTTTCTTTTTTGTTTAGATATTTGGCTATCCAACTGGGCTTGGTGCTCTTGTTGTTCGAACTGGTATGCAAGCTCTTTCTTGAGAATTTCAGATGATATCTAATGGAACACCACATTAGCACATCATGCTATTAATTTTATGGTGCATGCCCTACAAAAATGCTGTCAATTTGGTTATCTCAATAGTTTGGTCCCTCTTATAACTACATTTCACTTTGTTGGTAGTTTCTTTCTTCATGTTAAAAAGCATCTCCTCAATTGGTTTCTTCTAATTCATAAATAATTCATCTTTTAAATTTGTTTATTTTTACCGTTTATAAATTATAAATTCCTGGTCATGCTATTAAAAAGTTTTCCCTTTTTCAGTTAGAGGTAATGATAGGTTCGTGGTGCCCATTTTTGGTCCAAGTCTTCGTAATGCATTGGCCTAAAGATGAATTCACATGTTCTATAAAAGTGAATCTCTCTTTTTTATGATGGTTGAAGGCCTTGCCTTGTTCATAACAAGGTAATATTAGTGGATATCAATGAGATTAAAGAGAATATGAGAACAGTCATGTTGCAATAGGTTAATAGTTCCATTGTTTCACTTGCTGCAAAATATTTCATGTGGAATCATGTACATGCTACAAATTACCGGAAAAATGTGAAATATTGTGTTTTTACTTGTTTGTATTTTTGCGACTTTAAAAGACATGAAACAAGGAATTAGAAAAGAAAACAACAATGGAAAAAGAGAAAGGACTGAAGGAAATATTGAAAGAGAAAAAGTAATAAATAATAAATTTCTCATTTTCACCTCCATATAGATATAACTGATTGTAATTTAAATCTATCACAATGGATCACTGAATTGGACTAATAACCAACCTTTTGAGCCGCTGACTATTATTTTCTTTTATTAGTTTAGAAAATTAGCTTAATTTTGAAAGCATCTAATTCAAAGGCCAGGATTGATTGATGCCAATTACTAGCTATAAGTTGCTTCTCCAGGCTTTTAGAAGATTTTTCTTTTTTTTTTTTTAAACTACTGGACAATGAATAAAAGAAATATTGTTCATCACATATAAAAATCATATGAAATGCTGGAAATACTGAGTCTTTTATTATTTACATCCATTGTGCTTGTCCTTTTGAAGTAATTGGTAAATGGATGTCATTGGGATTCCATGTCGAATGGTATTAGCCCTAACAGATATTTTGTTACGCATGGGTTCAATATGCAAAATTCTCCATATAATTCACCAAGTAGTGGTTCATGTTATAACTCATAGTGACCCTCTAATGATTGATAATATTAGGCTATTTCATCTATTAAAGTATCAATTTTACAAGAACAACACATGTCAGGGAATTTTGTCATGATGGTGTGTTGGCAATCTTGCATGCTAGAGAAACAAGGGAACATAGAAGCGTTTCTTTCTTATGTTTTTGATCATTAATGTGCTTTCACAGAGGCGGCCAGGATTCTGACTAAAACCTATTTTAGTGGAGGTCAGTGATCAACTACTTTTTGTTCTTCATGTGTTCTCTAGTCAAGTTCTAGTTTAAGTTTCACATATCTAATTATCCAGGCACAGTATCTGCTTCAATTGCTGATATTGACTTCATAAAAAGAAGGGAGCACATTGAACAAGTGCTAGAAGATGGGACCCTATCATTTTTGGCGATAGCTTCCATTCGTCATGGGTTCAACGTAATTGATGCATTGACTACATCTGCTATTTCTCGGTATGTTAACAACTAAGTATGTCTGGGATGATTTTTTTGAAAGGCAGAAACATTATTGGCTTAATAAACAAGGAAATGGAATAGCTGCCCTACAATTCTATATCATACAGTGTTATCATGATTAACATATGCCACTATTTATCTATCATCTATCTGGTACATTCTATATACCCGTGTTCATTAATTCAGCTATTTTACAAGCATGTTTAGGTTGCATTTTTTGTACCCTGATTATAAGGGGTATATATCAAAGCTATAACCTCATAGTTCTTTATCCTGATTCATGAAAGTTGTGTATAAAAGAGGCATCTTATCTATGTAGCCAGGTGCTTTTTATTTACCTCATCTTCTTGTGGTTTTCTAAATATTTTCTAATTACAGTGTCATAATGCTGCTCAAATTCCTTTCACCTACCAAGTCAAAAAAGATCAATTCAATGCTGTTAAAGTACCCTAGCCTGCTCATACTTAAACCAATATTCTCTAAGAATAACTGAATGTCTTGCCAGCTATTAGATTGCTTATGTCTTGCAGATTTTCTCTTATAATGAGCTATTGCACTTTTAGTTTTGTTTGAACATTGGCCTTGGTTATCTGGATGATATGGTAAGAGCGGTTGGAAAGGCATGAGGGGAGGAGTCCAGGGAAAGGAGAAGTTGCAGATCAAGTGAACTCTTCAGAATCCATCATCTGCAAATTTTATGGACCTTTTAGTTCCAATCTATTATCATGATAATGAGGGGAATGTGGCCTTAGTGGTTCTTCCTGATCCAAGAATTCCAATCCTTCTATTTTGTCCCAATTTCTTTCTCATCTTTGGGAGCTTATCCTCAAATCCATAAATGGCCACCCTAATGTGACGTTCATTTGTTGATTTATCTCATGAATACTCTAACAATTTGGCTGCACATCATTTGATGCCCCATTATTCTTGTAATATTCATAATCTCCAGATGATCCTTTTGAGGGTGTCACAAAATTTGAATTACATAAGTTAAGTAGTTTTTTCAGTTCAGTAAATGATATTTTTGCAGGACCCTGCTGAATAAAAATTTCGAGTCTGAAATATGTGGAGCTTTTAATTTATAGAACACAAACTTCCCTTAGTTATTTATAACTAAGAATTAATATGTTGAAAACCATTCCCAATAGCCTCTTAGAAAGCCATTATTAATTACCTTTTTTTCTCTTAGTCAAGGAGTAATTTCGTTTAGAAGGTCAGAACATTCTCAAAAGATGTAACATGGTACAAGAACAACAAATATAGGAGGAGGAAATATTTGTGCCTATTTTTATTTATACATTATTACATGATCATTTACATTATTACATGATCAAGTGGCATCGCTAAAAGAATTAACTTACAACCAGATGTTTTAACCCTACTTGTAGCTTTTATTCCCATCAAGCCTTTTTCCTTCCTGCTCACCGAGTGCTTCTTGAGCTTTGTACATGTGCAGCATTTTTTTTTGTTTCTGCACAATGAGCACCTCTTCGGCCTTCTCTGCTTCTTCAAATCCTTGTGCGCATCCCCTTGCCACTTCGGCCTCTTGCTTTCTATAGATAAGAACTGGTTCAGTGATAAGGATAAAGGTACTGGATAGAATATGGTATAGTTTGATTTGAGTAATGAGATTTATCTGCTTGAGGTGAGATTATCCTGTATTTGGTCAAGAAAGCAGGCTGAAGATTAAAGAGGCAATCACTTATTGAGCATGTATCAATTATCTACTAAGAGGCTGATTTATCTCAAAGAGGCAGATTTATCTCATAGTGGCGAACTTATCTTATCCCCTAAGACTCTAGGAGTCCTCGACGTAGACAGAAAATTTAAGTCGTACATCCTCTAGAGGCAAAACCAATTTAAGTTTCCTAGAGGGGAAGCCAACTTTGAGGCATATCTCAGTATTTAGAGATGGAACCGATTTGAATTCCTTTAGAGGCATAGCTAACATGGGCCATATTTACCTTTAGAGATGAAGCCAATTTGAGGCGAAGCCTATTTGAGTTAGGGCCAACTTGAGTTCTACAAGGCTTTAGAGGTGAAGCTAATTTGACGCAGAGTCAGTTTGAGATGGAGCCAATTTGAGGCAGAAATGTTGGTTGAGGCCAAGCGTCATGCCTCAAGCAACCAAGAGGGCAACCTTACTTTAAAGTAGAATTGTTTAAGATATGATTATTTGAGGCGGCTCACTTGACCAAGGCACTCTAAATAAATTGCGCCTCAACAGCTGCACTCTACTTCTACTGCTGGCTGAGGAGAAACTAAATGACTTTAGATGAGGGATTTGTGTCATTGGCACCTGACTTTCTGTGCTATGTTATGCCTAGCTCAAACAAAGCCCTTTTTTCAGAAAAAGGGACCTAAAGCTAATTGTTAGTGTAAAAAGTCTAAAGAGGATGTAATAGGTGTCATGCTGACCCAACATCTGGTGCTAGTATGAGCTGGCCAGCATGCACTGGAACCTAAAACATGCTTAAAATATCTTAATTTTCAGAGCCAAATCAACATTGTTTGTATTCACTTAAAAAGTCATCAGTCATCACCTTGACATCATTTATTTTCATTTTCTTTTGTATTAATCTTGTAATATGTAGTCTCCCATGCTACCTAACATGGATATATCTGGATCTCAAATGGCTGAGACAACTTGGTATTTATCATACTCATTATAACCGTTCATGTTGTATAATTGATCTACAATAAAATTTATCTAAGTTGTCCTGAAAACAACTTGCTGATTACTCTCTTTAAGATTTATTTTGAAGTAATTATGTGCTGTTGAATTAACTAGGAACTGAAAATCTGGTTTCTTCTTATTACTGTTCATGGGCAGAGCAGACATTTTGTATTTGTTCTGTTGTGGTTGAGTGCTAATGCACTAGTGAACTTGTAATGACTTTAAACATTATCATTCCCTTGTAGGCATACAACATCTCTGGCTGCTTATGTGAGAAACATGATGATGGACTTAAAGCATGAAAATGGAGTGAATGTTTGCACAATCTATGGAAGAGACATTGCTAAGGTTAGTTGCCGTAAAGAAGTAACTTGCTGACAATAAATTCACTCTTATTTTATGCTTGCCTATTTGGGGAACTCTTAACATCTTGTTCACTTGTTTGACTGCTTTGTAAAATTTAGTAATTAGTACCCGACATGGTCAACAATTTATATTTGGTCCTTGTGCGCAGGCCTGTTTTGTACATAGTTATAGCTATTTTGCACGCATATGCACACACATACAGGCTAGTGATTAAACATAAACTATTAATCGGAATCAAGCACCGGGCATAAGGACTAAACATAAAATGTCAATCAACTCAAGGGGCGGACTTCAGTTTCCCCAATTATTTATGGACAACTTCTCGTTGGTTGCTATATTGCAATGCTTCCATGGATGTCAATGTTAAAATTTTGTGGTTAGAGATGATGTTTCTAGGTTCTTCTTTGTTTATTCAACCTTTTTGGTAATTATATAATTTTCATCTACTTTGTCTTTAGTAATATGCCTAGTAGTTTGCATATAACCTCCTCCTTTATTGTTACTAGCATCTGGCATGTGCAATGCCCAAATAGGGCATTGGGGACCAAAGGCATGATATAAAATAAGAAAGAAAGGATTATTGCTTTCATCTCACAAATGTGTGAGTCTAATCCCGTGAAAGATTTGTCACCGAGAGAGGCCCCAGGACTCTAATATGTGCTTTAAAGCAAGAGAAGTATTAATACTCTAATTTATGGAAGCTTTTTTCCTCTCTCTCTTTTAATCATGCCCATGCCCTCAAAATTAAAAATTGTCCAGAAAAGGGAGAGTTTGGCTACAAATGGTCAGTCCAGCCAAAAAGGTCCTCTTATTCAATTAGTAAATATTCATGACCTCTATTTCTAATATTTACAAATAATGAAATAAAGATTCTAACCCCAATAGGCCCTTTTCTTTGAGCTTGACCAAGAAAATAATGACCCTTAATTGATGATAGTGGTCAAGTGAAAAAAGAAAACTTTCAGAGGATCAATGACAACAGTTAGGTGACTGATAGCATAATGACAAATACACCTTTAAGTCAAATTAGTGAGGTAACTCTGAACTCTTCCTCATTCTTTAAACACCTTTAATATTTAGTGTACGGCATCTCAACTTTATAAATGCAAGAGACATAAGAGATTACATACTATTTGTTCTCTCATCTCCTCCCTTAGTTTCTTTGGTGCTACCACCAACTCTACTTATGCTTGGCTTGTTAGCAAAAATTCTGTTTTGAACCCTTCATCAGTCCTACATGTCCTAGCAAGTCTGTTATTAGGTGGGATAGAATTATTGCATCTACTTTCACCCACCTAGCCACTCTTAGCTCCATGGGTAGTGCCTAGCCTTCAACTTACCACCAACTCATTACCTAAGAGGCGGCTTAGCAACTCTCTCATAAGTCAAAACTTGTTCACCCATTACTTTGTATTGGAAATCGTTCGCAAGGGAGATGTTAGGACGATCATCTAATGATAAACCTTCACCATGTCGTCTAGCCATGGTTCATCATACTAGACTACATTGTCCCCTACCAGGTATACAATATCACAATGGATACTCGGTAAGTGGGAGCTGTACAAAGTGCCGATACCATGAACTGATCAGTTAAAACTTGAGGAAGGGTTCAGCTAGGAGGGAAGATGAAAACCCGCTGCTTCTTCCCTTAAAACTGACCTAGCTCGCCTTTCCCTCGGAGAAAAGGTGATTTCAGGCAAGGATTTTTGTGCCGTTGGGATGGGATGATATTGTTGATACTTGATACCAAGGTTCGCCGTACCGGTAGCGAACCCCGTACCGGTGCCGCACTAATATAGGCGTACCGAGTGTCGGTACGGTACCGTACGCTCGGTACCGACCGTACCGACATTGGTGTACCGATACCGGTACCCATCGGTACGGGTACGGTACACTCGGTACAGCGAACCTTGCTTGATACTGTACCATTCCAACAAGAGATCAGGACTTGAGACATCTACAGAACAGTGACACTCTCTTGAATAAGGAAATTTCGACGGTCTTGGTTGCATCCTGACATTGGGACAATTCGGGATACAACTTTTTTTTCTTTCTTTCTTCATGTTGTTGTTGGATGTTTCAAACTTTCAATACATCCTAACCATATTGTCCCACCGTAGTACTGTACTATCCTGAAGCAAATTGGGATGGGGTATGGAATCAAGATCTAAACTATTGATTTCAGGTAAGTCAAAACTTGAATATCATACTTGCTGAAAGTTGACTGGAAGATTGGAGCTCAACACTTCTGTTGGTGCCATATGTTAAACCCTTACTGCGCCCCTAGCCAAATAAGCTATCATGCCCCAAACCCAATACTTAGGTCGGCCACGTGACATGGCGGCATGCTCTCCTAGGGCATAAACCTAGAGGGCACTCGAAGCTGATAATCTGAACCAGAACATGTTAATAAGAAATTAAAGTAGACTAAATATTTCACTATTCACTGATAATTAGAGTTGTCCAAAACACAAGGTTCAGATAGATTTATGATTAGATACAAAAATCTAACTAATAATCTCTCGTTAAAAGTCATGGTTCAACCCTATTAAGCTAGGTGTTCTATGGCTTTGAAAAAAGAGACGAGATAATAATGGGAGCTAACAGCTTAGTAAGGAATCCCCACACACACATCAACATGAATAAGATAACAGTTTAAGTAAGTATAAAAATGCTAAAAAAATAATAAGATACATATGTCAACTATTTGGTAACTGAACGATTGTTTAATAGATCTAGTTTACATATCCTTCATGTATAATAATATCAGCATGGATATCGATGTTAATTAGTATAAAAAACTCAAAAGTATGCAGTATATCATCAAAATAGCAGTTTTCAGTATGCACGTGATATATCACCAGATCAGCAGTTCCATTCAGCTACAGTTTAGTTAAACTACTACTATTGTCATCATCGTCGTCATCATCATTATTATTATTTGGTTAGTATGTGTTGGATCTGACTTTTCTAGTATTTGGACTAATCATGATCACGCTCTAGCCCGTGACTGGCAAATCATAGTATCACATATTCACATTCCTACCCATGGTGAGGCTATTCTCATGCTCAAGTCCATGACTCGCAAACTATAGTACAATATCCTTGCCCATGGCGAGGTCATACTTAGTTCATGTACCATGTTCTTGCTCGTGACAAGGGCATACTCAATATTGTGACAAATCCAAATACCATTTTTTTAATTATTGCATTTTTATAAGTTATTTATTCATGTTATATTTATGGTAATTAAGCATAATTTAAGACCATAATATACTATAATATATGTAAATATGAAATATCCACAATTATACCGATGGATTGTGCATGAGAATTTTTATAAATATTTATTTTAATCATTAGCATATGATACATGTATGTACAAAATATCCTTCGTCATGCAGGCAATCATGTTTAGGGATCCTTACCTCTATCAATGGCCAAATCCAACCCAACACGTCAACTTGGCTCGTAGAACACCTAATACATCTAGTTATCTTAACGCCAATATATGGTGTAATAAAATCTAGAAACGAATTTCCTTGTTGGTTTAAATAAATATGGTCTAATTTTCAAATTTTCTAAATTTCAAAATCTAGCTCTCCAACCTATCCCTAGCCTAGATTTCTTGCAGCCTAATAACAATAATTAAATTAAGAAATTAATGGACTAGAAATTACCTTAGTGAGTTGGGGAGAGATTCTATGCTAGTCTTCTCTGGATCCAACTGCTATCCACCTACACAATTAAATCAACCTAGATTAGAAAAATTAGGGTAGACAGTAAAGTGGGAAATGACTCTCTGTTGAGGTCAATACTAGGGTGAGTGAGTGTTGGGTTTGGTTCGACTCAAGGTGCAGAGAGAGAAGTGGCAAAGAGAGAGAGAAGATGACGAGGCGAGAGGGTGAGGCAGGGGCCTTGGCCTATCTGCAGGGGACAAGAGAAAGGGGAGGGATAGAGAGAAGATGAGAGAGGAGAAGATGAGCGGCATGTGGTCGGGGCCATTGGCCGTTGCCTACGCATGACCATCGACCATCGGGAAGGGAAAGAAGGCCAAGAGAGGGTGAAACAGGGGATGGCCCTGTGCCATCCACTGAACACTCAAGCAAGAGGAAGAGGGGAAGAGAAAACAGGAAAGAGAGGAAGGGGAGGTTGGCTTATTAGTGAGGCAGTTGTGGACGTTGGTGATGATATGGATGGTGGAGATTTCAGCCGTAGAGGAAGAATATGGGACTTTTGAGAATCGGGGATTCTCTATGGCCCGATGAATGGCTGACAATGATCGGCTGGTCTCGATGAAAGGGAATAGAGGGGGAGAGAGAGGAGTGAGGGGAGGAGAGATTGAGGGAGAAGAAAGGGGTTAGCGCTTAGTGGTGAGGGCTTGAGTGAGGGTTAAATAGAGGGGGAGGTGGTGGCCTCTCTCTCCTCTGGTTAGTCGATGGCTAGTTGATGAGCCGGAGGACAGGCGGCGAGAGCCACAAAATTTAGCGGGTGCTATAGGGTTTGGTGGACATTGCTATCAGTGTTCACATGGCAGGGCGTGTTCACATGCTTCACATGAAATAGGGGATGTCCCCTTTTTCGTGCTAGTTATCACATAAGCCCCTTGTGAAAGGAGTGTTTTACTATCTTCTTTGCTTCTTTTCATATTTCATTGCCTTTTTCCCATATAAGAATGCATGGAGTATAGAAGCACCATCAAAATTATGGCATGAATATATTTCTTTTTCATAGCATTTGAGTTTTTGTCATTTATACAAATTATTATTTTTTAATTATAAATTGTATGTATTATGTTTTGTAATGGCATTAGATTTAAAGCTGTAAAAAAATTAGAGAATTTTATAGAAATGGTAGTGCGGCAACATGGTCTGTTGAACCGGCCTGAACCGGCTGAGTCAGCACGTACCGTATTGGTACCGGTGCCAACCGGTACGATTCAGCTGTGGAAAACGATTCTGGCCAATTTTTGCTATGTACCGGTGCGAACCGAACCGGACCGGTTCGCACTAGTACAAATCGGACCGGTGCGAACCGGACTAGTTCGCACCGGCCCACGCGCAGGGAAAAATGCCCGCCCTGGGAACCACGCCCGCGCGCGTTTCCCTGCACTGGGAACCGCACCCGCCAGTTGAGAACTGCGGTCGCGCAGGCGCGTGGGGCAGCGCGCCTGCCCCGCGCGGGATATTTAATGCCACTCTATGGCATTTAACGTGGGGCGCGCGTGGCCGTGCGCGCGCGGATAAGGTGCCGGTTTGGTACCGGTTTAAACCTGTACGAACCGGAACCGTATTGGTCTGGTAGGCAACCGGTACAACGTACCTTGTGCGGCAATACAAATTGTTATGGTGTAAAATCTTGATGGTACCATATTCTGCATTTACCAGAAGAAGGAAAGCCCTCTTAAGTTTTGAGAAGTGCTAAATAGAATTTTTACGATGAAAAAAAATAAAATCAAAATGGCATTACCTATGAGTTGAAAAAATGTGATGTATTATGGTCTAGAACTATATGATACCCATTTTCCCACATGCATTGAATAAATGCTGTCAAGAAATTCTACAAAAACCACAGAATATTTAATACATATATCTCTCGGAAATATCAATCTAAAATTCAATGAGGGAATTTATTCGAAGTTCACGTATATGCAGATATTAGGGCATTCGTGAATCACTGTGTTAGATATATCAGAGCTCAAGTAAAGCACTGCTTGGTTCAATTAATTATGGTTTTTTGCACATGAACATGTTGAGTCAATTCACTGCAAGGTGTACCACTGTCTATCTTAAGATGGTAACACAAACAAGTTACTTGAAAATCATTTTCGAACCAGCTTTTGTGGGACAAGGTTTCTTATACTTAATTTCATCTGCACATCTGACACAGTTGAGATTATAGAATAGGTTTTTGGATGGAAGCCTGAAACTTCAAAATATGTATTGCTTACACCAATCTATCGATGAACTGGTTGGAATTATAATTATTAATTATCTCGATTTGGTGCTGAAATAAGTCTATCTTACATTTATGCTATAAAAGGTCATGTGGCACAGGGGCAATATTCAGCAAAGTACTTTACCTTCTGGACAAATTGGTATACCTTTTCCTCCTTAAAAAAAAATCTTTTCTGCTGTAGTATATTGGTTGTTCCATATTTATGAAGTATATTCTTTGTCTACTAAATTATAACAAACAAACTACCCCTGCAATAGATGATTCCTCTTTTCTGGTTTCTGTGACTTATCTGTCCGTTGTGTGGAGCTGTTGTTGGGCTCTAAAATTAATTTACCCATACAGGGAAAACTATATGCTTCCTGAGTTACTAGTAAATTTCTTAGAATTAAGTTTTGGGGTGTTAAAGTTTGCCTTCAAGATTTTTAATTAATTGGTCATGTTTCTTTTCGTTTACTGCAACTGTCATGTAGAAAGAATGTCAATCTTCTCTATATCATTTATTGTGGTTATCTTGACATTCTCGGCATTGCTTATTTTTACTTGTCTGTGTTCAAGGTATTGTCTTTGGACTTGGGTGCCACTATCACATTCAATTTGAGAAGAGCAGATGGCTCCTGGTATGGATATCATGAGGTGGAAAAATTGGCTTGTTTATCAGGAATCCAGTTGCGGGTAAGGAAATGGATAGTGCTCGTCTTTTCTATTGTTCATTTTGTTTTCTTTCTCCCAGCAGATGCACCTGTCTTAGTGTTAGGTTTGTGGTTTTCCCTTCTTAATCATGGTTACTTGATGCATTTGGTGGTTGACTTTGGTACTTGATCTCAAATCTCTAGTTAACTTTTAAGGTGGATTTGCTTAGGTTGTTCAAGAGACTGTAAATGCTCTGTTTCCCTTGTTATGTGGTATCACCAAATGAGAGGAAAGTGTGGAGGAGGGGAAGCCATTAGAGAGGGTAGTGGGCGAGAAAGCAGGGGTACACCTTTTTTTGTAGAAATTCAAATATTTACAGTCACCGGGACCATTTTATAAGGTGATTTCGGGTAACCCAAAATATGGCCATGGCATTTTTTCCTATTTCCTCTTCTTTTATTTCCTTTCCACTTCTCAAAACTTTCCACTTTTGAGGTATATTACATATATGCAAGAGCTGGGCATCTAAACATGCATGAAAGGTCCAAGCCAGTCCTATTAAAAAGTTGAGCCAGACTGCTAGACCTTTAAATTGCTCTGGCTTGAAAAGGGAAAGCTATGGGTTGAACAGCTTCTAGTTAATAAGCTTGAGAGGTACGAATTGGTATTATGATTGTTTTGTAGGTGTAGTCATGTAACAAGGCCAATACTGTTATTGAGAATCTTATCGAGGTTTAGAATTTTGGTTTAGCAGTACATTATCCTGGTCTTAGGACACGACATTTTGGTATTTTATTTCATCTCATGGTGTCTCAGCTGTGGTTGATTCATGGAGGAATGAAGATCAAGACAAATAAAGTTAAATATGTTGAAATGCATATGTAGTTTATGGAATGAAAAGGGTCAGTTTTGTGACTTATGTAGATTTGTGAAATTATGGATGGTAACTAATAATATGCAGCGAGTTGATGTTTGTGTAATATATATTCTAGATATAACAAATGTTTTTTGTATGATGACTTTTTTTGAGAATAAAAATTGCAATTGAATGATGATATTTTGGTGTAATTCTTGCTTTATGATTTTACTGTAGACAGGTTGCTTCTGCAATCCTGGTGCATGTGCCAAATATCTTGGTTTGTCTCACTCTGATCTTCTTTCCAACTATGAGGTACTCTGATCTTAGCTTTTCGATGATTTTTATTGTTTTTTTCTTTTTGTTTTGGATGCTACTTTATTGAGAGCAGCATACAATGAAAGAAACTGTGCCTCATACCTTGTTAAATGATTATTTTAATTACCTTAATATACATTTATCTTTTATTCACATTCTATTTTCTACAACAGGCAGGCCACGTTTGCTGGGATGATAAGGATGTATTACATGGAAAACCAACAGGTGCCGTTAGGATATCCTTTGGTTATATGTCCACATTTGAAGATGCAGAGGTAATTTTTTTTCCTCCTATTACTTATATTTTCAGTTTCTTGCAAGCTTTTTTTTTTCAGTTTCTTTTCATTTTTTTATACTTGGTAAATTTGCAATTAAATATCATATTGCATATAAGCATACTTGTTAGACATTCTTGGAAGTTCTGCTGTGCGAGATTCTAGTGATCTCTTGGTGCATAAAATCTGTACTTTTTTAATGCTGTAGAAAACGCATGCTGTTATAAGACTAGTTGTTTAGCAGTTTAGAATGCCTTTATGTTTTTACCATTATATTTTAACCAGAGAACTCATCCTTTCTTGTCCATCTAGGACCCGCATTATGAATCCTTCTTATATACCCTCAGATATGAGGTGGTTTCAGAATAAGCTTTTTCAGGTCAATTCTTTATGTCATCTAGCTTTCTCCCATGACAATTTAAGCTTCTTTTCGACATCTTCTAACTTTTGTTTTAACCCATTTACTTCCTAGGGAATTGTTGCACCAGTCCACTGCATCCTGTACCTAGCATTACCAGTTTAATCAGTTTGTCTTCATTTTATCCATGTTGCTCCTTAGTTTAGGAACTCACTTCAAAATTCTCTATTTTACAGCATCTCATGAATATTGTTTCTTAGCACCTCACACTGTAGAGTGATGCTGGTTTTAACAATGTCTTGCACAACCACCTGCATGACTGTCAATACTTAAGTTTGACATCATCACATACGTTCAGTTTCCTTAAACCTGCAAGTCCATTCACCAGATTTTTGTATCTTAAATCTTTTGTCTAAGGGAGATTTGTATATTCATTCCTGGGTATTCTTATCTGTAACTTGCTTTTTACAGTAACCTATGACAAACTTTTTTATGGAGTAAATTGCTCTATTATTATCATTTTAACACATCCTTGTTCCAGTTCATTTGAATCTCAAGAGAATTTCTAGATAATTTCTGGAATTTTGTCTCCTTTTGATTTCTGAGTAAAAGAAGGAAAACAATTTTCTGAATTGAAGGTCACTGCTATTTCTTGCCAATTGTTTTCCATCTTTAAGGGGCAGCGCATCTAATGACTGAAGTTCATTGTAAAGAATTAAACATCAACACGCCAAAGGGTGATTCAGGTTAAAGGCATTGCAAGCAATTTGTAAATTTTGACAAATTATATTTTCATCCATAAATCCAATTTCTGTATATGGGATGTAGAGAACTACATTTCCAATTCTAACGGAAAACATGAACATGAAAAAGGGGTGCAGTTCTTATATTCTTCTTAGATGATATTAGAAATACTAAAAAATTGATAGAGACTCCTTGAATATGATGACCCTATTTATGGTTACTCATCATCATATTCCGTTACATCATGGACAACATATAACATACTGACCACCATGGCATTTGATATAGCGTAACTTGTGTGTTGCTAGCTCAAATATTCTTTCCCTTTCCTATATGAAGGTAATTATAAACAAAGAAGAAGCAAATCTTCTTGTCAAATATGATATATGCCAATCATGTACCACTTTGTTCAAACTTCAAAGTTAATCAATGTAAATGGTTCCCTCTTTTTGATCACGAATAGCAAGATTTTAAGATGTTTAGATACAGGCATGGTTCAAATTTATTAAAAAAATAAGAGTCTTCAATGTTCAATTTATGTTGCCTTAATCTCTTCGCTGATATCTCTAGATATAGAGCATACGTCATGGTTGTAGTTTGAAGAAACTATCATCCACAATTCTTCTTTCTTTTCATGGTAATTATTTTCATAACACCTTATTTGTATTTTTTTGCAGAAATTTTTGAGTTTTTTAGAAATATCTTTTGTAGCAAAGCATAAGTCATCCAATGGTAAATGTCAACTAAGCACTGAGGCAGTTCCTTTATCAGGTAAATTATCTTCATAGTATGGGCTGACTTGTTTTCTTTGACATGGTAAATTTCTCCGTCTACATTTCTTTAGTGTATGAAAATACTTGTTTTTGTTGTGGTAATTGTCGGGGTAAGTCAGTTTCTCCCTTATACTGCCTCTCGCGAATTGATACATCTGTTACTGTTTAGAAAAGTATTATTGTAAAGTTGTAATTGCTATCAAGTCAATAGATCACAAAATATGAGAGTAGTCATGTCTTGTAAATGATATATTAGAGATAGAATGGGAGGGAAGGGGCCTATGCCCTTCGTTGTTTTCTTCCATTAACATATGTAAGATGTATGTTTATTGTACACAAGTTCTCTGAAAAGGATTTGGAGAATCCAAGAATTCTGTGTTTTTTCCTTCTTCCTCATAAAAAATAGTAATAGTTACATATCAAAGCAAGTATTCTCCATTACATAGTGTTTATATTTTTGGCATGGTTATTACATTATACTAAAAGCTGAGGATATAACTTAACAAAGCTTTAATCCTAAACTAATTGCGGTTGGCTACACGAATCCTTTTCTTTAATTTGCTCTATTTAGGGCCACGCTGTTTGAATGATGTAGCAATATCAAATCTTTCCTTACTACTTTGTCCCATGTGATTTTCGATCTACCTTTATCTCTCTTTTCTTCTATATATATCAAATTAATCCTGCATATTAGTGCATCCCTTGGCATACATGGTATATGTCCAAACCATCAAAGTTATCTTTTTCTCAATTTGTCCTTAATTGGTACTACATCTACCTTTTTACAAGTGATTTCATTTCTTATTCTGTCTTTTCTTGTATTACTACACATCTATTTCAACATTCTTATATCGGCTACACTCATCTTGTGCACCTAATTTCTAACTACCCAATATTCTGTACCATAAAGCATAGTTGGTTGTCTGGTTGTCCTTTAAAATTTTTTCTTTAACTTGGTAGGTATCCTACGATCACATAATATACCAGCTGCACTTCTCAATTTTATCCATCTGCTTTAATCCTATAAATAGCATTATCTTCAATCTCCTCTTATAAATAGTCGATCATAAATACCAAAATGATCACTCTTAGGAATTTCATGATCCTCAATTTTTTCTCCACTTTTATCTCTATTTCTAATTTTATTAAAACTATATTCATGTATTCCATTTTGGTCCTACTTAACCTGCAACCGTTAGATTCTAATATATCCTTCATAACTCCAAACTTAGTTTTATCCACAACCTATATCATCTGCAAATAGCATGTACCAAGGAATATCGTCCGGAACAGGGTCTGCGGTACCGATGGTACCGGTGAAGACCGATTTCGGTACGGTATCGGTACCAAACCGGTTGAGATAAGGAAAAACAAAAAAAAAAATGCCGACGCACAGACGCGCGTCCGCGTTACCACAGAGTGGCATTAAATGCCACTCTTTGCGGTAATTAAAGCCCACGCGGGGCAGCCCACGTGGGCTTGCTGCCCCGCGTGACGAGCCTGCGCGGAGAATTGCGGCCAGCGCGGGGAATCGCGTGAGGGCGCGGTTCCTTGCGCGTGGAACGCGAGCGGGCTCGCGGTTCCCCACTCGCCCGGGTTTTTTTTTTCTTTATTTTTTTTCTCTTCTTCTTCTTCTCGAACCCTCCTTCTTCCCCTCTCCTCCACTCTTCTCCTCTCTTTCCCGGTTCCCCCCATTCTCCCGCGAGCAAGGAAGGAAGAAAGGTCCCACCCGCGAGCAAGGAAGAGAGGTCCTCCTTCTCCCGGTACTTGTCTTCTCTTCTTCTTCTGTTACTCTTTCTTTTCTTCTTCCTCTTCTTCCTTTTCTTCTTCTCTTCTTTCTTCCTCTTCTTCCTCCTCTTCTTCCTCGCTTCTACCGGTGCCGGTCGCACTGGTTTCGGTTCGGTATCGGTTTTCACAGTCGAACCATACCAAAAGCTGTCGGCACCGGTTCGGTACAGCCAGAACCAACCGGTTCCGGTCGGTTCGGCAGACCCTGGTCCGGAATATACTTAGTAAGCTTATCCATAACTAGCACAAAAAGCTAAGGACTTGTATCATTGGTGTAAATCTAGGATAGACCAACAAATCCCATTTATCATCTGCTTTCATAAGGTTAAATGATTTATGGTATATTTTGAGATTGTCTTTTAAGCTTGTTGCTAATAATGTTATTCATTATTGGGGCTATTTCTTTGCTATCTTTAAAATTTCTCTAGCAGGAACCCAAGCCTCTTCTAAAAGCCTTTAAAAAATCTCTCACGAAATAGTATCTTGAACCGTGTGACCTGCAAGTACAACTAGGTGAGTTCTGCATTTATGGGGAATAGAGCTGCTCTCTTACTCCAAGGCAGTACCAATGATGGCGTGTTGTCAGCCCCTCTCATCCATGTCCTCTCAAACTATGGGAAGTGGTAATTATCAGAGGTGCTAGTAGCCGTGGTAGCTTAAAAAATATCTCTAATAGGAACCCAAGCCTCTTCTAGAAGCCCCTAAAAAATCTCTCACGAAATAGTCGTGACTTGCAAGCATAAGTAGTCGAGTTCTGCATTTATGGGGAACAGAGCTGCTCTCTTACTCTCGGGCAGTACTAATGGATGGCGTGTTGGCTGCCCCCCTCTTTCATGTCCTCTCAAATTATGGGAAGTGGTAATTATAAGAGGTGCCGGTGGCCATAGTGGCTTAGTCCATTTTCTAGCAGAGGTTGACCCTCTTAATGCCGATTTAGATGTGTGATAGTTGTTTATGGTTAAATCTTAAATCGAATATGGGACATCACAGGAGAAATGTGCATTGCCTCGAAGAGCATGAAGTCTATTTTATGGCCGGTGAGTTGTTGGCCTTGAAATTTGGTGGTAGAAGTTTGGATTCCAATAGCCATCAATCAGACAAGGGAAGGGCAAGATTGGAGTTAAAGAGGAGGGATGCTGTCGTGAGGATGAAACCAGTAGTTTGTTTCCAATTGACAAGTTGGATGGGTTAGAGTGCATGGTTGGAGTTCTAGATGGGGTGACAGGTGGAATTATGGTCAAGATACTGGAACCTATGTGGGGCTGCGGGGGAGAGAGAGGAGGAATAGATGTGTGGTGTGCGGGATTTCGCAAGAATGAGGAGATTTAAGACTTGAGAGAGGATGATGAAAGATGTTTAGAGGTGCATGGGGAATTGATTCGTTGGTGTTTGATATGAGAAGATTGCAAGATCTTTGTTGTGGTTGAGGGATAAGGGAGATAACCCACTATAGGCAAAAACT
Organism: Phoenix dactylifera; assembly: GCF_051530095.1. Classification (NCBI taxonomy): domain Eukaryota; kingdom Viridiplantae; phylum Streptophyta; class Magnoliopsida; order Arecales; family Arecaceae; genus Phoenix; species Phoenix dactylifera. Next base: position 2,436,934 of record NC_143201.1, read on the forward strand.
TTTGAGTGGTAAAGTCCGTAGATAATAGTTGTATCCTTCCAATGAAAAATGCTTAGAAAGCCATCTAAATTTAGTATACACCAAGGTCTTCAATCTCGATACTAGTACCATACCGGTACATAACTGATTCAGTACAATACCGGTCAATATGGTATGAATATACACCAAGGTTCACTGTTTTGGTACCGGACCCTGTACTAGTATCATCCTATTATAGTGTCAATATATGGTATGGTACATTAAGGTTTGGCATACCAAGTGTCGGTATGTATAGTATAGTATACCGATTCAATACTGGTACTGTACAGTACGTCCGATACGGTATGATATCAATCGGCACAGCAAACTTTGACTATGCACCTTGTATCAAAACAACCATTGAATCATTTTTCTCACTTTTTAACTCAATACACCGCAGTACACCGCACTATATGTTCGTACATCTCGGCCTCAATACTAGGCAATATAGGGTGGTACGGGCTTTGTAACGATCCAAACATGAGTCTCGTACCAGTTTTCACTTGGTACGGTACGGTATGCCTTATATCGGCCGGTATGACTGGACATTATGGATACATCTAAATTGCTTAAACAAGAGAGATTGCAAGATCTTTTAGTGGTTGAGAGATAAGAGATATGAACCCACCTATAGGCATAAACTTTTGAGTGTTAAAGTACATAGATAATTATTTAGTCATAGACTCATATCCTTCCAATTAGAAATGCTTAGAAAGCAATCTAAACATACTCTGCACAATGGATCATGATCTAAAAACATCTAAATTGCTTTAAACAAAAAAAATGATATATTATTTCTTACTTATTCATCATTTAGTCATAAAACAGATGTTTTCTGATAAGAAGATTTATGCATGGCTGGACATATAAATTGAAAGACAATTATGTTGATCATGAGCTAGATAACATAAAGCATATATGAACCAAATTTAGTCGGTCTGGATAGTTTAGATCTGTATCTCAAGTCAAAGTATTATTTTTTACTATTTAAAATTATTCTTTTGGTGACCATGGTATTTATATTTAAGAAACTTCATGCACATTTGATCTTTGTTTGTTCTGAGATTTGCATATTATGATTATTAATCTAAGACAGATGTAGTAGCATGAAGTTTTTATTAAGGGTGTCACACCTGCACTCCACTTTAGAATCTCTGAGGAAACTTGCTGAAGCACATACATACTCAATTCTTTGTCTAAATTATTTTCTGCTCCCACACCTGAATATATTCCTACACCACTTCTTGCTAACTAAGATTTTGAAGGTCCATCATAATTTTTGTGATGCTATGAACATAATATACATAGAGTCAAAAATAGTGTTCTTTTTTTTTTGATAGGAAAAAGGAATGTTCTTTGGTGCTTTGGTGTAGGATTTCCTCATTGATGGATAAATAGTTCTACTGCTGTAACTACAGCCAAGTTGGCATGTAGCAAAATAATGCTTTGCTCGTGATGTCCATGACATACGCCTCAATCAATCTTTTGGGCATGTCTTGCCTTGTGTGCTCTTGCTCTTATAACTAGGGATGTGCACAGTTCAGATCGGGTTGGTTTAGGGGTATTTTTGAAACTAAACCGACTTAAATCAGTTTCTTAAAATTGAAACCAAAATTGAACCGACCTAATACGAAAACCGGTTCAAACCAAACCAAAAAATTCGGTTTGGTTCAGTTCGATTTATCGGGTTAGAAGAGTAAGAGAGAAGAAGAGGGAAAAAAAGATGAGGGAGAAGAGAGGTCTAGTGGCTTCGCCGGTTGCAGGGGATTTGGCGGTGGTGATGGTGGCAAGGCTTGGAGGTTCCAATGTAGCAAGGTTGTGCATGGGTGATGAGAAGTGAAACAAATGGGAAGTTGGCCGGAGATATTGCCATTTGATCACCTAGGCTCGCATGCTAGCTAGACCCGCAATGGACGGAGGGTGGGGTTGGTCCAACATCCAATCACACCAAGGGTTCAATGAGGCGAACTAAAATAGATGAGCAAGGGTGAAATAGGGAGAGCCTGGGCTTGGACTAGATTTTACCTATGTGATCAAGGGAGAGCAAGGGGTGAAACAACGATGAAATAGGTAGAGCAAGGGCGAGCCCGAAACAACGATATTACTTGAGGCATAAGACTAGAATTGTTTGATCAGACGAGTTTTTCTTCACCGGTCGGTGTCGAGGTTGGAGGGCTTAGGCCTGGACGGCTAGGAAGATGATGACAATGACAAGAGCCACGATGGCGACGGCAAAGGAGACTCTAGAAATCGATGCCATCTCGACCAAATAGTAGAGACAAGAGCCATCCACCATGAGGAGAGAGATTTCTGCCGCCATCGCATTGACCCTTGATCTCTCTCTCCTGCTTGATGAAGAGAAGTTGGCCACCACGAGGAGAGGAGAGGGAAATAAAGATGGTACAATAGGCAAGAGTGACAGCTAGGGTTAGAGCCTTAAAATATTGGGAGGACTCAAAAATGTTGGGATTAAAATGGTTGAAGGGCACTGGTTCCGTTAAGTCCCACATCGACTATTTATATGATACTTTCTCCCTTTAAAAGAAAGATCCTCACAAGCCCTATCGTCAAGCTTGGTAGCTAGAGCTTGGTTTGGGTGTGACTATTATGTCGGGTTGGCTTGCCTATTCCAAGTTGGATAATACATATGAGAGTTGGTTCGATTCAAGTTGGTTTTTTCTTAACTTAAACCAAAACTGAACTGATTTTTTCGGTTCCAAAAAATTCTAAACCGAAACCAAGCTGAGTGTAGAAAAATCCTATCCAAACCGAACCAAAATAACCTACTCGGGCCAGTTTTGCGGTTTGGTCGGTTTTCTTGCACACCCTTACTTGCAACACTTGCAATCCATGCAACATTAAATTTAAGCTATTAATCTAGCAGCAACGTTTCAATATATTAAGTCCATATGTAAGCTTTTGTTCTAAGAATGAGAAAAGAATCTGGCTCATTTTCTTCGGCAGGTTCCTTGCTTGCCTAAGAATACTTTATCCAGGAATTCTACACCAAAATGTCTAGAGGACTGACATCAACATGACTGCCATTTTTGAATCTTCTCAGTCTTCAAAATTCTACTAAGGGTTGTGCTTTGTAACTGATCCCATCGTTAATGAAAAAGGGGCGGGTGATGATAATGATGATGAAGTGCTAAGTGATTGACCTATAAGTTGTTAAAAAATGTAGATGCATTATAAATATGAAAATTATAAAATAACAAAGAGGGAATTTGATAAAAAATGTAGACTGTTGAAGATCATATCAAAGTAAAAAGTAAAGCATATAAAGAAAAGCCATTGGACATTGTTGCTATTTTCAGATCTATTTTCTACACTTATTGGGAACCAACATGGGACTCATTTTATATCATATCTTTAATGTTAGAACATGAGAAATGCATGATAAATATGGCGCATCAAATGAACAATAATAACAAACCATCTCGAACAGCCTTTTCATCATGTAGAAGTAGCTACTGAAGACATCTAACTTGGGGGAGGAAAAAAATCACCTAGTTTGTCATTGATTTCAAGAACAAGATTGCATAACTGTAATCACTTCTGCTAATTGAGTTTACATAAGCAAAACAAGGGGAAAGCTTCTTTTGTTGGCTAGATTATTTCTATTGTGTGAACCTTCTTGTTCCAGCATGTATACTTTATAATTCTTGGGCATATGTTATGAAAAGAATAAATTTATTTCTCAACCTTCCTAAGGACTTGGAACTTCTCATCTTTCAAATTCTTGAGATGATAGGCTCATACACATGTTGCACAGACTAATATGAGGGCATGATTTAGAAATTCAAATCATGGTATGAGTATCAAGAGGCTAATATATTATCAGGAGCATGGTATGCTGTACTGATCGGTATCGGTCGGTATCAGACGTATTGTACCGGTACCGGTGCACTAGTGTCGGTACATCTGGCGTACCGCATACCGTACCGTACCGACACTCGGTATGCCTATGCTAGTGCGGCACCGGTACGGGGTTCAGTACCGGTATAGCAAACCTTGATCAGGAGTATTTTTTGGTTCGGAAAAGAATGGAGATTGGTGTTCTTAACCATATGTAGTACTGAATTGTTGCATATCTTTTTCTTACTTTTTAATTCTTTGTACTCATTGTGCAAGGATTATGTAGAGATGTTGTGGGCAAAAAACAGGGGCATATTTTGCAAGATGAACTCAGATTTAAATTGAAAATAAAAACAAAGGGAGAATGAAAGGTAGGAGAGACCTAAAATAATACTCTAATCGCTTGCAATAGAGGTGATATGGCCCTAAAAAGGAAAGAATCATACATGACGTAGAATCAGGGAACAACCTAAATAGGTGAAACAAGGGAATGTTGGTAACTATTTTATTAATCATATAGTGATGTCTGGTTCTAGTTTATCTTTCATCATCTTAACCAATTAATAATTTCATGGTAATATTTCTTTTACATGGATTAACATATGTCATCATATTCATGTTACAGGCATTGGTTGGCAGCAGTTGGCAGGGAATGTCCAACTGAAATCCATCATGGTTTACCCTGTAAAATCCTGTGCAGGATTCAGCATGTATAGTTGGCCGCTAAGCAATATGGGTATCCTATTCTCTTCTTTGTTTTAAAATGCAAATGGGTTTTTTTTTTGTCATAAATATGGATGATAAATAGATTTTCGTTTCGTCTAGATTTATGTAAGTTTCCAGTAACTATATTGACCAACATGATGTAACATTGCATAGTGTTTATTAGTGGTCAATAGAAAAGCATGTTTTCTTTTTCTATACACATTATCACTAAACTAAGGTCTCAAAAACTAGTAGTGGAACTTCTACTGGTTTTCTGCCAGAACGGTACGATACCAGGTACCAAGATACAATATGGACAGTCTTGTACTGACACTATGTACCAATGCTAGAAACATGCCGTGAAGGTACAATTCTGTTCATATCATCCCATTCTGGCGGTACTTGAAACCTTGCTTCGAATGTACTCTTGTGACTGCTCTAGGTTGCACAAGATGTCAAATGACGCAAACTCTTTGAAGGAACACAAGAAAGCTGAAAAAGGAAGGAAGAATAAGCAGGAAAGAAAGAGTAGAAAAGAGTAAAAGACAAGATCAGGAAGAATATCACGTCTTTTAAAATAATTGAGGGACCGCAATTATGAATTAATAGGCAGGCAATGCACTTCATGGTGTCACCATAAAGCCCTCAGTTAGTGGCTGGCTATCTCATGGGTATGATGTATCATAGGCTAATAGAAATAATTAAGATTATAACCTGCAGTATATGGTACAGTGGCCAAGATAGGCTATATAAAATATTTAACCTAAAATATTAAATGTTAACCCAAATAAGTACATTCTAATCCATCTTTATTATAACATATACGTGTTCTAATGCTTACCTCATTTGAGACATCCTCGCTCTCTGATCTTTCAAAATGATATTCTTGTTAACATTTTACAGATGTGTTCATGTTTTAGGTGGATTTCATGTTGCATGAACACCAGATTCATGCACTAGAACATGGATCTAGGATCAAAATCGGGGTTTTCTCAAAAACTTGCTCATTATTCTTCGATAATGTATCAAATATATTATTTGTTTGTTTAAATTGCCTGTTTTGTGTTGTTTCATCTCGACAATCTTTAGGATTATTCATTAGTTCGCTAATTTACAATAATTATATTGTTTCTTAGTCACCTTATTAATTTTCATGCTTAATAGCTATAATAATCTTTTTTTAAGAATACTAAGGTCCGCCGAACCGGTACCAGGAACTGTACCGGTCGGCGTCCAATACGGTTCGGTACTGGTTCAAACCTATACCATGTTGGTATGGGTAGGGCGCGTCGGTTCCATATCGATACCTAATTTTTTTTGGAGTTTTCAAAATTTTTTAATTAATAATTACTTTTTTTAAACTTTTTCAATAATTTTAGGTCTAATTTTATATTTTTTTGATATTTTTTGATGCTTTTTAATGTTTCTATGATTCCGGTTTAACCTAAATGATATATCTTATTGTTTTAAAATGATACAAATCAGAAAATGATTAGTGAGATATTGCATGCTACAATAAACAACATAAAATATTCTCAAATCAAGTAGTGATATAAAAATTAAAAAATAATACAATCTATTATATACATTTAAAGTATAACATACATACCTATATTTAAAATCGGATCGAGTGGTGATGCCTCTTGTGGATATCTGGATCATTAGCATATTCAGAAGGTACCTTAGCCCATCCCATTAACCAAGCGGCTTTGTAGTCTTGTACGTTCATCCCATAAGGAACGCACGTTACTTCACGTTAGGTTATAAGCACTCTCGGATCTTTCGATAAAGCTCCGGCTCTGGAAGGTGTCCTATGGCTGATAATATGGCTGTAGAGGAGCTCATCCGAATATGTCGGTAGTAAAATCCGACCTGTAAGATGCTCCGGACTATGTAGGACAGTCACCACTAGAAGATGTCTCAGACGTACTATATCCATATTCGTATTTGTATGAGTCATAAGCTGTCTGTGGCTGCAGGTAATAGGATCCATTATACGACTTAGAACCTGATACGTCTATGGATCCTACTCTACGTGCGAGGTCATCTGCAGCTGTATCGTGTCCTACAAGACCTCGAGGAGTCTGTCTCCTATACACAATCGCATCCTCGCAGACTTTACAAGATCGTGCATCGTGGTTCCTATCCTGTGTAGCATACGTAAATTGAGACTAACCGGTGAATCGAAAACCATTCTGCGACTGTCTCATAAACGGTGGTCTCCTGTCCTCCACTCTATTTCTGGCCAGCAGATCCATGACCACTAGAACTGCTACTCTCGATCTCTGAATCTGAGTGAACTGACTCCTCGACACTCTCCATTAGGTCTGCAGGTGCTTTTTATTTTTTTTGGTATGCTGGGCAGCTACCTTCTTACCCTTCGTGCTCTTCTCTATCTGGTTATGTTGGGAGGATGTATGTTGTCCTCTTGATTGAGTCGATCAAATAGCGTAGTGGCCTCGTCTAAGCATCTCTTGATTATATCTTTGAGAGGATGTCTCAGATAAGGAGTCATGTAGGGACCGACTCTCCTATGGTTGTGGTTGATTAGCTAGAAAGATGTGTGGAATATTGCAGCCCATTGCTTTGCATCGACCCCAGCCTCACTGGCTATGAACCTGGCCGGTCGTGGAGGTGATCCTCGCTCATCAAGCTCTGACTCTTGCTGCTGGCCCATAAACCATCCGATCATAGGATCATTCTCATCATCAACGAAAGTACTATGGATCGGATCTATGTACTTGAGCTCCACTTTCTCCTGAATGCACTTTAGCCTCAATCTCCTATTGTAGTAAACATATACAAGGTCGTTAAGGCGCTTCTGTGTCAAACGGTTCCTCTGCTTGCTGTAGATAAGGGCGAAGGTGGACTAGTTGCGCTCACAGCCACTCGAGGAGACCGTTTGGAAGAGGATTCAGATAGCTAGCTGCTTAAGATTTTTCACAGATAACCCAAAATGAATCTATCATTCAGCTGCAAAAATATTGAAAAAAATTACATATAAGATAGTACCATATTAGTAACCATCTAACGCCAGATAAATGTCCTCCTAATGTGTAATATATCTGGATTCATACTTTTCTTACTTATGATAGCTGCCGAGATTCCAAAGTTGTCGGTGCCCTCTCTAAATATTTTGGTCTATAAAAAAGAATCGTATTATACTATGTTAATAATTGAAGATACCGGTTAATTTATACGTCACTTAAGTTAATTTATCTCTTCTAGACATAGAGCCACGACTTCTAAATCTAGCTCCATCTTTTAAAATACATTACACAGAGTGGCTGGAAGTTCGTCATCCATATCGATTCCAAGTACATTGTATTGGAATGAGTGTTCAGGTAGTATGTTGCATATAGAGTTCGTTATTGACTTAGTAAAATTGTACAAGTACAAAAGCAGTTTTATTTTTAATGTTCTTGCGGAGCTTCTAGATGCAAGTCTCTACCCATCTGGTAGTTCCACCGTCGTTCAATGATGTCGTACTCGTGGGTATGCGTTGGATCTGCCTCCATGATTTGAGTCTTTGCCCTCTTCATTATATGATATAGGAAGCCCATCTAGGGGTACCTCTCATCGTCCACGGCCTAAAGTACTTGATACAATGGTTTGATAGCCTTCACTATCGCAGTAGCCCGCTATCAGAATGTCTGCCTGGTCACCAAGTCCTCGACACTGCTTCCTTCAGTGTCAGCCTTCACATATCTACTTTTCTGCCACTCGGGACTAACAAACATCTGACGTAGGGCTGCTTTTTGCTCAAGAAGGCTATCAAGTGCAATATAGTTGGTAGCAAATCGTGACTCTTGATGTCAAAATCTCTTTCCTGCATACTTCCGTATCAGTGAAAGGACCCACGTATGGTTATAAATATGCCTAATGATGGTTTGGAGCTTGGACTGTCTCCACAGTCTGCTGTACCCTACGAATCTTCACAATGTCCATCAACATTAGGTCGATACAATGTGCAGCACATGAGGTCTAAAAAATATGTGACTTCCGCTCTATGAAGATCTCCCCGACGACCTTATTTTGTGGTCTATTATCAGTGATGACCTGTACGACATTCTCTTCTCCTACTTAATCAATCACCTCCATCAGTTTCAGGATGTACGCGACGTCGTGCACCTGATCAGAAATATCAACCGATTTGTGGAAGAAAGTCTGCGTATCAAAATGTGTCAGAAAGTTGATGTTCCGCCTGGTAGGATCGGTCCAACCATCATTCATCACAGTCAGTCCATATGTGGGCCACTTGCTCTTGTAGGAGGCAGTCCATTTTTCTAGCTCTTCATTACTATCAAGAAGCTCACCATAGATATCCTTCCCGACTTGGAGAATCTATACCAAGACCGGCAGCCTATATGGCAAAAATAGTAGACCTATAATACGTATTGTCTGCCACATTCGCTGGGATGTGGCTGAAGTAGAACTAGGATCCAATAGCTCGTCACATATCCTTCTTCAACATTGAGTCAACCCTTTGCCGCTTCAAATCTCTGCTAGAGAAGGCATATGGATCTAAATTATGGATTGTTGCTCCTGGTGGAATCTTTTTGGATAACTTCTTTTTGCTACCAAAAGCTTCTAGCATAGATGCAATCCGGCCTCCGCCTCTGCTGATGGCCTCCCTGACTGAGGAGGTCTTCCCGAACTCTGGATATGCCCTGCTGCTTGTAGAACCAGAGCCTGACTCGTAGTACGAGGGCCCAAATCGAGCCTTATCCTGGCCCAAATTCGCACCAGTTCGCATCGAATTTGAACGGAACCGGCCTGTTTCAGACGGTTCCGGCCGGACCACACCGGTTTCGGCCGGTACGGACTCTTACCGGCCGATTTCAGTTGGTTCGGGAGCGGTTTCGGCCAGTTCGGGACTGGTTCCAGTCGGTTCCTTCCAGTTCGGATTTGGAACCGAAAATTAATGGCAAACCGATTCGGTTTTGCACTGGGTCGGCTCGGTATTGTCCGAACCAGGCAATTCGGCCTGTTCGGCAGACCATGATACTAACATTGATTTTTCAGTGTTTAGTAAAAGTTTAATGGTAATTTAAATAAAAAAATGTCAAATAGCAGCGAAAAGCTTCAATGTAGATCGAATAGGAGTTGATAATTCAAATCAATTTGTTTCCGAGGACTTGTGCTGACATTTGTTTAGTCCATACATTAGTTATACATTGGGGAGATCTTGCATATTTATACAAGGTTAAGAAATTCAAATAATACCTTCTGACTAGCCTTTTTGGGTGGGATCTTAAGTTGTTACAAATGGTATCAAAGCAGATATAGCCCATAACCTGGCCTATTACTCATATTGACTAGGGGATATTGCAGCGCGGACCCATCTAGGGCTGAACATAGGCCAGTCATGGTGTTTGATGGATTTGGACTCTTAGTATGGCGAGGATAATAGGGCTTAAATAGAGGGAGTATGTGAGAGCTTGTGCATGCATGCATTTAATCCCATTAGTTATGCACTAGGTGGATATTGGATGCATATAGGGCAATGAACCTAAATAATACTTTCTAGCTTGCCTTCTTAGGTGAGATCTTGGGTCGTTACGGAAAGAAATTGAATACCGTGTCGATGGCAAAGTTCAAACCTGCAGCACAGGCCCATTTGGGCCTGACCATGAACCTATCGTGGTGTATGTGATTGTATTTGATTGGATTTGGGCCCTCAGCCTGGTGTGGATGCCAAGGCTTAAACTAGGGGAGTGTTTGAGGACTTATGCAGATATGTGTCTGGTCCACATTAGTTGTGCACCGAAAAGATTTTGGGTACTTATATAAGGCCAAAAAAACCAAATAATACCTTCTAACTAATCTTTTTGGGTGAGGTACAATGCTAAATATGTTTTTTTAGTATAAACTGAGCATTAACACCAAGGTATACTATCTCGGTACCGGCTCTGTACCGATGCCACCCTATCACTATGTCATTATGGTACGATACGAGACTGCTCGACAAACTTGGTGTCGATATGCCCTCCTACCATGTACTAGTACCAAATCGGTACAATACGGTATGTTCCATACTGCCCAGCTCGGTATGTTACGATGTACCATGATTAATACTTTGAAAGACAAAAAGGAAGGCAATGGAAGCCAAAATAGGCCATACCAAGGGTGTACCAGCTAGCTCAAGCTGTGCTGGTTGATATGCTGTGTTTGTGTGGTACATGGTAGGGCTTGTAGCCTTGTACCATATCAATAAGTGCTCGGTGTGGTACTGATTCTAAAGGTTTCAATCCTTGCTTTCTTAGGCTCTGTTAGGAGGCGGAATAAGAAGGAACAAAAGTCTCTTGACCCACTTATTCCACTTATTTTCAGCTAAATAGTCATTTGAGCACATGAAAAAATAAAAAAACTATTTTTGAAAAGGGAAGAACAAGTACTTCCAAGAAAATTGTTACACCATAAATGCTGTACTTTTTTTCCTCTTAACCCATTTACCCCACTAACTTGCGCCAACAAAATGGTGGAATAATTTAACCTCCCTTTATTCCCTCTTACTTACTCCATTTAACCCAATTATTCTGGATTTTAATTCTCCTTCTAAAAGCAGCCAAGATTCCACAGAATATGAACACTACAAACTACCTTCTAGCTCTCAGAGATAATATAGACTGATTCTCCATACTTATAGCACAAATATATAACTTTGCCTTCATATCTCCTATATGCTTCTACATCACCACGCAAAAAATCTTGATCTATTAAGTAAATTCTTGATTTATCAAAAAAATATAGCCTCCTGTAAACTTTGCACTTTTGAGTCCATGTGATTCAATCCGTTTATCTCTAAACTCTCATGTATCTTTTAGAAGGTCAATGACAAATTTCTTCACTACAATTAATGCTGTTGCTTAATTTATGGATCTCAGTTCTTGTGTAATACCTTATTCAACAAAAGAGTTCCTTCATGAAATACTCATTATAGAGATGATCTTATCATTTATACCTTATTTGTTAATGAAATAACAACCACATACAAGCCACCATAACAAGAGTATTTTGTTCTCCAGTTCTTTTCAACAGTAGATTATTTGTATAGTTTCCTAGCTCTTTAAGGTCATATTCCACTCTTGACAGAAAAAGATGAGCTCATAAAGTTACTAGGATGAGATATATGTTGCACTTGGCCAACAAACCACTATTTGCAGCAAAATATACTCAATTCATCATTCATGCATGTTGGTTACCCTTGAAGATCTTGGTACATGTTAACCATGCGAGTTCTTAGTTCATCGTGACTATGCATTCAATAGTCACACCTTTCCCTCAACTCTTCTGCACCATCAAATTCTCCATGACTATCTGCTTTATAACCAAGTCCATGTCCGGTAATGCCTCTTCCAGTTTGTTCATCACCCGTAGTCATGCATGATGTGGAAAAAGATATATGTTGAATCTGAGGCGCAGATTTTACTAGGTGACTGTTATCGCCAGAGCCAAAAACTATCCTTGATAGTGTTCAGATTGTTGAGATTAGCATGAACAGAAACTTGGCAAAAGTTCTTCAAACAGTTGCTTCTACTTCTTAATCCTCTAGGAAGGTTTAGTAAGCAAATAGTTCCCATCAGTTTTCTAAAAGTACTAAAGTACTCATTCAGGGTCTGGGTGATGTTTTAAGATACTTATATCTCAATGATTTGCAATTTGGCCTGAATTTATGGTTAATGCTTTCTTCTGTATGGACATGATCAAAACCCATTGTTAGTGTGATGTGATACACAGGCATGTGAGATTTGCTTTCAATGGAATGGTTCTTGGTGGCTATGCATGTTGTCGATTTGGAAGATTGAAACAGATATACATCCAAGCTCATTGTTGAATATGTTGTGTCAATGATACTATATAAGTATCATTGAACTATATAAGTATGATGGTAGATAATTTCTTAACATGTTCAGTCTCCTGAACATATATCCACTTCCTTTGTGGGGGTTTTATTTTGAGATTAATTTTTGCTCCATGAACTGTGGAAGCTCTTGATATGTGGTATCTAGGCTGAGTATTAGATTAAAAAATGTTCAAATTCCATGCATACCAAATCCATGAAAAGAATTGATTATTGCACTCTCTATTAATTGTACATATGCGAACATGAATAGTAAGCCCTAGACCAAAAATATTGTTTTGACTGTATGGTTCATGTCACCTCCTATTCCTAGCCACTTCTATAATAGAAAATACATAGGCATCTTGTTAAGTGACTTCAGTCTTCTCAATTTTTCTGACCCTCAACCTGTATTCAACTCCCTCTTCTCACTAGGCTGTCCTAAATTCCTTTTATCCTGACCTCTATTCAACTCCCAATGCTCACTACGTTGTCCTAAGTTCCATTTTTCCAGACTCTCAAATTGTAATCTCTTAAACCTCTGTTCATGTGATCCTTACTATCTCTTCTGGTGAGTTGGAGGAAGAGCTGGCTTGGATGGAAATCAAGGGCCTTGATTAAGTGAGGACCCAGTCTGGTAAGGCAGGAAAAGAGAGAGGGGTGGGGTGTTCACACTGCAAAGGGTAACAGGCTTGAATTCAATGAGGTTTGACACTGGTGAGGGAGAGGATAACTATGCTTGGACTCTTACTGCCTTCCGCGATGGCAAACAAGTAGAGCTAATGGCTTAGGGCTAGCAGATGCATCAATTGGGTGATGTGGGCCATGCCACTTGATTGGCCTGTACCTTTATCTTAACTGAATTATCTGGTTCAATCTTTGCAAGAGTACAGAAGAAACAACTGTGGAAAATGATATTTGCCCTTACCTTTATCTTAACTGGCTTATCTGGTTCAATCTCTGCCTGAGTACAGAAGAAACAGCTGTGGCAAATGATACTCGTTTAGGCATGCATATATGTCTGTTTTAAAATATGTAGTAGTCAAAACTAATTCAAAATATTTTATGTAATTCTATGAATTTCTGAACAGGCCTGAAATATGACCGAGAATGGCTTCTCAAAGGACCAAGTGATGAAATTTTGACTCAGAAAAAGGTCTGTTGAACTTTTCTACCTAATTAATTAATGTTCTGTTTTTAAGTAATCAGCTGCATGTTGATGAGTTTCATAGGTTTGAGATATATTATTATATGGTATATTGCACATGTTTCCATTTTTGTTTGTCTATAATATAACCATCAATGGTATCCCAACTGTTTATGGTCAGCTAAGTTCCTTTGTATGTTAAAAGTAGCGATGTCTCTTACAGGTTAGGTTGGTTTGACAAAAGCAATGCACAAGTAATGCAATTACAACCTAATGGAATTTCTGAAATCTTGCTTGTTTTAGTAAACAAATATAGCATGTACGGCTTGTGCATTGGAGACTAAAGAGACCAGAGGAAACAACAACAAATTAATTCACAGTTACCAACTTTTTAAATGTCAAATTATGTAACATGGAACAATACGGTGACTACAACCTAATGAAATTTCTGAAATCATGCTTGTTTCAGTAGACAAATATATCATGTACGGCTTGTGCATTAGGGACCATGGAGACCACAAGGGGAAAAAACAAATTAATTCACAATTAACCACTTATCAAATGTCAAATTATCCAACATGGAGCATAATTATACTCCATAGGACATTTAAAGAGAGTATAGTCTAACAACTGTAGTCAGAAAGGGCATGTTATAAACAATAAAAGCCTTTGAAGATGTTAATGATATTTTCTTATGATGCTTAACTTTTATTTATGTTTATTAGGTGTTACTACTGGTATTTTAAGAAGTGTCTGATATAATGTAGATGTTACATCAAGTTAGACATGTAACATTCCAAGTTGCTAAATCAATAAGTAGTCTGTAGTCTGTACCATCCCAACCCTACTGAGAAGTTCAAAATTCCAAGTAGCAATTTGAATAAAAAAGAAGAATGACAGAGAATAAAAGGCATCATATACCAAAGAAAAGGAAAGAAAACCAAAGGTAGATTGCACAGTGTTCAGCATGCATACATGTCCCACATTTTTATATGGGGTTTAAGATATTGTTTTAATGCATGGAATAACTTCTGACTTGAAAGAAATTTGAATCTTTGACATTTTAAGAAAAATGAAAAAACCCTAAAAAACATGTTAATGCTGGTGACGTTCTGGGATGTGCTGCAAATTGCCGGGGCATGCCATATGGGTGGCTGGCTCGGCTCATGCCACCAGCACTTAAACCCTTGATAAGAAGAACAATCATTTCCTTAACAAGAATTTGATCTCTGTGCTCTTAACTCTTCTCTACCAATTCTTGATAATATGATTCTGTAGGTCTTTCAAACTTCATTTGTAGGAATGGCATCGAGTATATATCTGGTATGCTGATCTGATAAAGGTCATATATCTTTTTTGAGGTACCATGGTTATCTGAAGAAAGGTGCTATATGATGTTCAGCTAAAATATATGTATTTTTAGCATAAGCCCAAGAATATTGGGACGGTGTTTGTCAGAATATAGCTTCTCGAAAGATAAAGAATGCTTGGAACAATGAAATTTCATGAATGTTGCATTTTGTTTTCTAGAATGACAGTTAATGTTTAATTCTAGATCTTGTTGAGCAGTTGATACATGATTAAGTTTGTTCAAGCTATGATGAGAGTTCTAAGATTTTTAGGTAGATTGTTACCATTGCAGTGTAGATCCTATGGAAATACATAATAATGGATGTTTGTTGAATTAAGTTAATCATGTTACTGGGGTTTTGAAAAGCTCCATCATGACATGGATTATGATAATACCATCAATTCTGCGCTGCAAGAATAAATGGCTTAGCTTTAAACTTGTCATGAAATTTCACCCAATGGATTTATTTAATGTAGGAGATTGTTTTCGAAGTGACAGCTTTCGGTTTTAGTTTGAACTTCTTATGCATTACAGGAATTAGGCTTAGTGAGAGGGATACTTGAGTCATTTTTGGTTTTCTTATGCAATTCAGTTGTTTAGGATTCTTTTGGTCTACAGTTAGCTCAGAAATCATTGGATTGCGAGATCAATTGGCAAAATGTTGAAACCATCTATAGGATCAAAGAACAGTTCACCTAGTAGGAAAGAGATTTTCATTTCATGGTTCCTTATCTATTGATAGGCTCCAAGCTTCAGGGATGGTTAGCCTAAAATCAAGGAACCTTCTGCAGAGGGACCGTATTTAAGGTGCTAGAAGTTAGTATTTTTTTTTCCTTTCTTTAGACTACTTAAAATTTTGAATCAAGCAATTTGCAATCAAAAAGACTCTGTTCACAGCCCAGTTTATTATATCTGGAGATTGATTCTGTGACTATTGTTTGGCCTAAGCTTGGAGCCAGTTTCTCATAGGGGAACTGGAGCAATCCTGTTTATAGCCAAATAAGAATACTTAACATGGAATTACTATAAGAAGCTTGGTAATATTTTTCATTAACTTGGAACTGAAAGCTTACTCGGAAACAATTATTGCGTTAAATTTAGAAGGATATAATAGGTAATCCGTAATCCCATTTGGGTACCGCCATGTATGGTTTTCAAGTGTCTTGATGAGATGGATATTTGAATAGGACATCCAAATTTGATTTAAAAGGATTACGTAGTCTATGATATATATTTTAATATTATGATGTCTAAACAATGTATTGGTCATTTATTGACTGTTTAGGCTTTCTTTTTCTTATATGGTTAGCAGCTAGTTTCTTAACTATGTGAGTTATTAAACCTGCAGTTGCTTACCATCTTTCATGACTATTATCTATTGGGACACTAGCATTCTCTTTGGTTTCACTGCATTTAACCATCCGTATAACAGTAATGGGTTAACTTTTTCCCCTTATTAACAATTCATCTGTAGATCGTGCACTATTGTAATTGTTTAATGTCTTTGTCATCTGTTAATGATGCAGAACCAAGGGTTCTAGGCTCTAGCAATCAATATCTCAGACTACAAGCTTCAGCAAGCTCCCTTTGTTATCTGGACTTCTAATTAATTATTTGCTTCCTCAATGCAATAACTTTACAGGAGATGATAATGAAATGTTTTTTTGCTACTCTTTCCAAATGTTCAACAGAAAGAGTAAATGATACAGAGCATATTATATAAAAGAAATTCCAATTAGAGATGCAAAAGATAGGTATTTCAGTAACTGTTATCAGTAATTGCTAAAAGATTTATAGGGATGGTATTTTTTTCATAATCTTTTATGAACAGAAGCTGCAATAGATCTAACATTTAACATCAATCATATTAAAGTATCATTTAACATACATAATATATATTCGTACATGTAGACAAGCATGCATCATGTATGTGTGTTTTTATGTATTCCTTTATGTGCTTATGCATTTACTACATGACATTTGTTTTATGTGTTTGTCATATGAGCCATTTTTGTTGCTTCATAGAGTTGCTTTCAGTAATTGTCAGGTTATGTTTTGTTGCTGTTATGTATATTGTGTATTTGCAGATACATGTGCAAGTTTTTTTCCTCTTCTTTTTGACTTAAATGATAAGAATCACTTTTATTTCTTAAGAGCATTTCACTTTCGATGTCAAATTTATAAGAATTTCATTTGCAGGTACCTGAAATGTGCAATATCCGTACATTTGTTGATTTAGAGCAGGGAAAGCTGTTTCTAGAATCACCACGCTGTAAAGAGAAATTGCAAGTTTCTCTTGCAAAGAATTCATTTAGGGAAATGGAGGAAATGAATGCCTATGGTCAAAGGTATGCATTCCTTATGTATTTTAGCATATTTTATTTGTTGTCTCTGTGAGATCAATCTGCCAATATTTATACAATTATGATTGGTTGGATAATTATTTTTGAATATTGTCTTTTGCATGATTACAGTACTTATTGTTATTTTTTACTGACATGTAAAATTACTTTGAAGTAACAGTATTGGATACATTTGCATTGCATGCATGCATTTGGTGCTTCATATCAAATTTTTCATGTGTAGTGTATATATCTTGGCTCATTTATATGTGCAAAACAAAAAAAATATGTTGTACACAAAGTAATATATGCATGTATAACCAATTCATAACCTTTACAGAAGTTCAAATTAACTTGTACCAGACAGTTGAAAATTTGTAGACATAGCTCCCCTCAAAAGGACAGGAGGCCTCACCATGAAAGCTAAGGAGCTAAGGAGAAAAGCTGAGATATGGACAGACTGCACATAAATAGAACCAAGTCTATCTGAAACCAAATATGTTAGTAGCATTCTATTTGCAACCAAATTATGAGCTAGGGAGGAAAGGATTCATCAACCTTTTTTTTGTAAAAGAAAAAGGAAACCAAATGGAGGATAGAGGAGCAGTGGTCCGGCAAGAAGAGAAGTGGGTTAGAATTCTTCTTAAAAGGAGGGATGGGATCAGCACCCTCTACTCATTCTCAATTACTACACTAGCCTCATGAATTTTAAAGTCTCTTCAGATGTTCCAATGAAAAGAAAGTAAATGGAAAATAAAAAGAGAGGAGATGGATAATGCTAACTAAATAAACAAGTAACTAATTGTGTAAAAATGTAATATGTGGAGTATTGGATGTAAATCTAATGCAAGAGAGTAAATAAGCCAAAACCATGAAGTTAAGAAAACTGCTTCTTTATGCAGGTTGAAGGAGCAAACAGAGCCTTGGTTAGCTACATCCTGATTGCCTAATGGAATGATGTTCTAGTTGAGAGACGAAGAAAAAGCCAATCTTATGCAAAATGAACTAGCCAATGAGAAAAGAAATCACATGTAAAAGAAGGAAAATAGGAGAGTTGAAGTATAAGTGATACACTTGATCTTCGCTACCTTTTTGGGTGAGACTGAATCATAATTCTCATATCGCTGGGAAGAAAGCCCTTAATATCATGGATATTAGGGCCTTCCACCAAATTAATGTAGTGCAGATATTATAAGGATGGATCAGGACATCATGATTAAATGGTGAACACCAAGGTTTTAAGTATTGCATTCTGATATATGGCTGAGCTGTGCTGTGTTAGTGATGGGCATGCTCTAGCAGCAAAAATTGGATCACAAGCATGCCATGTACCAGTCCAACACTAGCTTGTTACATTCTGAACGGCATGAACTGTCATGAGCACGCATGGCAATCCTTGTTCAGAACATGTCTGGTTTTCACCAGTAACCAATTAAAGTATTATCTGATGCACTTATAAAAGGATTTTCTGTTGCATGTTTGTTTGGTTAGTTGCAATCTTTTCGTGCTAGCACATGCCTAGTGTCGGTATGGCATGATTCAAGGCATGTATAGTGCGCACCACAAAGGGGAATTGAATTGGAATGGAAATAAATGCTACTCATTACAATATTTTTGCTCGTGCCTTCAAAATGCAAAATCTCCAAGCTTTTGCCCCAAGCTTTTATGAGACTATATGCGTAGAGGGAAGGCAATGTTTGACAGCAAGAACTATAGTGAAATGTGACGCACTTGAAGAAAATCTGGACCATATATTAGTCAAAATAGAATTCTCAAGGGACTCAGAATTTTTAACATCATTGTTGCCATCATCATTGCCACCATCATGTATCACTACCACTTGTAGAAATATAGATTATATATTGGTAAAAACAGAAATTTTTAAGGAACACAGAATTTTTAACAATTATTAGCAATTATTGATTCCAAACTGAGATTACTAGAAACATACAGAATGACAGATGAGCTTTGAGTTACATAAATACAAGGTTCAAACAAGAGACTCATATTGCATGAGTTTTGAATACGGTAAGACAGACTTGTTTTATCAAATGG
This sequence comes from Phoenix dactylifera, assembly GCF_051530095.1. Lineage (NCBI taxonomy): Eukaryota > Viridiplantae > Streptophyta > Magnoliopsida > Arecales > Arecaceae > Phoenix > Phoenix dactylifera. The sequence goes on from NC_143201.1 coordinate 2,456,253, forward strand.
ATTATAACAATAATAGTCCATATGTCTTATGAATTATGATGAGCTTATTAAATTTACCAAGGGTTTGCTTCAGGTCATTTATAAAGTATAATAGGTCATATACTCGTTTGAATTATATGGAACGTGATGTTTTCTTATGCTGTAATATGGAATGGGTATGATATCACACTGCAAGACCACTTTGTGAAACATCATAGATGGGATATACTAAAACCTCTTATTTCCTTTCCATTTCTTTAGGTGGTGATGATCTAGAACCCTCAATGTGAAATTTCAATTCATGAACTCTCCCTCCCTTGTTCCTCCCTCTCCTTCTACCTCTCCCCACTCCCCCCCCCATCTCCCCCTGTTTTTGGTACACCTCAGGTTGGTACAGTACGTACGTACTAAACTGGTAGCCAGCTGCTACAACCCCGGTATCGGTTCAGCAAGACTTGGTTGATAACAAGCTTACACTCATTTGGTCAATAAATAAATTCCAAACAAGAAAGTAATTGCATTTAATAGTGTGTGTGTGTGTGTGTGTATATATATATATAATTATTACTTAGATGTAAAATGGTTTTTTTAGTACTTTATAAAGTTTATCGATCTACTTAATCATTCAGTTAAAAATGCCTGAGGACCTCATAGTGTTTAATGCCATTGGACCACTTTGGAAACCTTTGTATTGATTGTAAAGTGGGATGCCAACTTGTTTCTTCTTAATCCATTCCCCTCTTCTCGCCCCCAAAAATATATATATAAAAAGGAAGGGGAAAAAAGTTGAGGGTTTAAATTATATGCCAAGATTACTAGAGATCTGCAAAATCTTTGTAGGCCGTACTCTTATTTGAATTTCATTGCTTATTTATTGGTAAGTCAAATCATATCGATTGAAAACTTTATGCTTCATTTTGTCTTCTTTTTGCTAAGAGATTGTTTGATTAAAAGTTGGTTCATGAATCTTTAATCATTTTTCTTTTGATAGAATTCATTTTTTTCCATGTTTTTTTTTTTGCAAACTAACATCTATAGTTTGTATCATCTCTACATATTAGACATAAAAAGTGGTTTTTTGGAACTGGCAGCATGTTGTTGATGTTAAGATCCTCCAAATGCTTAATGCCCTAAGACATTAGTTTTTACCCTAGTTGGGGAACATGTGTCTTACTTTTAATGATTTAGAGGAATTATAGCATGCCTCTGAAGGTATAATGCCATGTCATGTCTTTAATCTTTTGATGCTCTCTGCCCTCATTGCTTTTTAGGCAGGTCTACTTGTATGTGCTTGTAATTTTTGGCAAAATGCTTCAAGTCATAAGAGATTGAGTTTCAAAGTTTGGTCATATATGAATCATTATTTCAATCCATTCGAAATTTCGATCTGAAACCAGATATGAAGTGATGACTTATGATGATGAGGTCAATATGTGGTTCACGGAAGCCATTGCTCGTCCTTGTACCTTTGTGCGATGTTCAAGTTCCAAGAAACGTTCGTGCATGAACAAGGTTGGTAGAGAAGGCCAATGCAGGGATAGTGAGAGCAAATTAACTTTTGTTAATGAAGCACAGATCTTATTAATATCGGAGGATAGTGTTCATGATCTAAACAGCCGGTTAAACTCAAGTATGCGTTTCTTTCCTTTCTAGTTTTACTTCTTGGCCTGTAACTTTACAGCTTAGATGGTTATTGTAAAGTCCTGCTTTTTTTCTTTTCTATAACATTGATTAATTGTTCATAAATTTTCCGTGCACTTTAAGAGCTAGAGGTGTCAATAAATTGAACTTGCTTTGCTCTTTACAAATCACCTCATGCTTAGACTCCATGCTTCCAGGCCAAGCTCATACATGTTAAGTCGGCTCTGTAGTAACTTGCATCTATGTTCGGAAAAAAAATATATGAAACAAGAATTAGTAAGTTACAAGTCCTTTTCGGTACAGTTTTCATCAAAGTTGCATATGACTTCCTATTCTGGTTCATCTGGTGTTTTAGTCTCTTCTATCCAGTATTCTCCTTCAGTTTATGTGGTTAATTGCCATGACATGATCTGCATATCACATATATCACAGTATTTCCATTTCCAGTTACAAGAGTTAATACAGCTCAATGATCAGGAAGGTTTCATCATTCGTACTACAAGTTGTAGTACATCTTTTCTTCTTTAAGCACCTTCATGCATTGAATGCATCCTTTTAAAAGCTCACCTGCAAACCTCGCATAGTACTTTTTAGGGAGATCTACAAATCAATTGAAACTTATCTATTCTCCTAGTCATTCCACCAAGCATAATCGGCTATAGCCAACAAGCAGAGGTTGATTCAGCTAGTCTTGTTGAGTTATTTCAGTGTCTCTTTCTTCTGATGGCCTATGTATATCTCTTTAGTAGAGCTTTTGTTGAAATAATAATGTCCTTCATGATCCAAGTGATGTATTATGTGATATTCTGTCTTATTGCCACTTCCATAGATTTGGAAGTGCTCAGCGATTGGTTGATGTGCAAACTTGTGATTACTTGAAATTTGGTATATTTATTGTCTGCATTTGTGTTAGCTACTTAAGAAATGTCGGTTTCTCTTTCTTCTAGCAGATATGCAGAAAGATTACTCTGGTTCAGGGCAGCCAGTGCTTGTTGATGCAATGAGATTCCGTCCCAATCTTATTATTTCAGGAGCAAAGCCATATGTTGAAGACAGCTGGAGAAGCCTGCAAATTGGAGAGGCACACTTTACTGTAAGTTCCATAGAACCCTTCTTAGAAAGTATAAAGCTGCTTTTTCCCTATATTTGATTACACATGTCCTGAGCATGCCCCCGCACACTTTACTGCCACACTGGATCAGAGTAGATATATCAGATAGTGATTATTCATTCTTCTTCATTTTTCTGATGCAAGAGAACCTTAGAAAACCCTACTATGCAACGACAAACACTTAAAAAAGAGAATCCTGGGCTCTAAATTGTGCAAAACCCTACTCTTGATGCAATATAATAGCAACTTAATAATCTGAAAACTAAAATATGAAACTAATTATCAACATTTACATCAAAGCTTGTCTGTTTTTCTTAAGCAAAGCATGTATGATTGCATGTGTCTTGGTGGTCTAGCACTTCCTATCCATAAGGACGTTCATGTTATTTTTCTTTTAGCTGAATATAAGCATCTCAATTCTTTCTTACAAACTGAATATAAGCATCTCAATTTTTTCTTACAAACTAGTCCATGTTTTGCTACTTAGCAAGCTTCAAACACAGATTCCTTCCCTGTGAAGAAACACGATGCAAATAAAATTAATTTACGTCTAATGTGAAACTAGTTCAATATGTTAACCTAAGGTCCACAGTTTTGCTATGGACTTATCAATGTGTAATAGCAAAGTCTCTATAATTGCTCATTGTCTTTTGAAAATAAAATGATCAATTTGAAATAAGTCCATCCACAAGGTTTTGTTTCTTTGTGTGGCAGAACTAAACTTTAAACAACTCTATCTGATTTTGTCCTTTTCTCTCTTTTCTGCATGAAGCAGTTTGATTTATGCCTATGTATGTGGGCGGAGCTTTTTTTTTTTTCTTTTGTAAGGATTTGAGGTTCCTGCATGACAATTTTCTTTATGTAACCTGAATTTTGTGTCTTGCTTTATGACATAAGTTACAAAAAAAAAATGGTATTAAGAGTTATTTTTCTAGTCTATTCTCTCTGAAGGTTGTTTAATAATGGACTATTCTCTTGAGAGTGAAGTAGTGCATAATCAATAACATGCTTTCTCCATATAAGAAAATAAATTGCGTATATTCATTTCTGTCTAAATGTTACTAAGACCTTATAGGTGTTGACAGAGAGGTAAGTAAGGACAGATACTATTGGATATAAGAGAGTAAATGGAGGGCAGTGGTTTGTAAATTTAAAATTATGAGTTGGATGAAGATGTCATGCTGGAAGCTGATTCTGCTGTTGCAAATACTTCTGAAAGAGTGTAACATGTAGTGATTCCGTGTATTATTCATGTTTGATAATGCAGCTTTATTGAATAATGTTATGGCATTTTATTCCGTGTATAATGTACCCATCCACAGGAAAAGAATAAGGAAAGGAAAGAGGAAAGAAAGAAGAAAAGAAACGAAAGGGAAGAAGGAGAAGAAAAAGGAAAGAAAGAAATGATGGAAGAAAGAAGAGAAGGAAAGAAAGAAAGAAAGAAGAAGAAAAAAGGAAAGAAAGAAATGAAGGAAAGAAGAATAAAAGGAAAAAAAAAAGAAATGGAGAATAGCAAGGAAGGAAAAAAAGAAAAAAAAGGGAAAGAAGGAAGAAAGAAAGGAAATAGAAAAAGGAAAAGGGGCCCAAACCACCTTGAGCTGCTCTACATCGGCAGAACTAGGAGGTTGCACTTGGTTCAGGCCTGTTTGGCATAGTTCGGACCTGTTTGGCCTAGTTCAGACCCTTTACTAAGCCAACCCCCCAAACTGATCTGCTACCATGCTAGTCTAGATCGGTACACCCTGAACATGTCAGTTCGGGTCTGTTTGGCGGACCATCTTAACCATCCTAGTGGTGTCTGCATATTTTCTGTTTAACTTTTAATTCTATTGTACGATGATTCACTGTTTATTAGGAAACACTAATTTAGAATACCAATCTTAATTTCAACACCTCTTGGGAATGGTTTCTTAAATCTAATTCTGTTCTAAATCATATGCTATGAAGTCTATTGATATCATAGTTCAATATATTGGACATTACTAAGTTACAGGTGTGCTGCTCCTTTTCAGTCATTGGGTGGATGCAACCGCTGTCAGATGATTAATCTTGATCAGCAATCCGGACAAGTGCGAAAATTGAAGGAACCTTTGGCAACATTAGCTTCGTATAGACGAGTGCAGGTCAGTCAGTCAGTCATGATCCAGTTAATTATTTTTAGATAACTAAGATTAAAAAAAAAGAAAAAGATGCACAATACTAAAACAATTAATCAGAGTATGTTCATGACTTATTTAGAGATATTATAGTGTCACAATCTGCAGCTTATCAATTTTTTGCATTCCTGAATGAAATAATGTCATCTTCATGGAAGCAGGGGAAGATTCTATTTGGTGTTCTGTTAAGATATGAGGACTGCATCATGGAGGATGGAGAAGAAAAGAATGGCAAGGAGAGATGGCTTCAGGTGGGGCAAGAAGTTTATCCATCTATTGATTAGTTGAGGAGAAAAAAGAAAAAAAGCTCAACCTGGAATCTTCTTTCTTAACCTAAAGAGATGTTATAAATTACCTGCCCTGAGTTGCAGATGAAGTGGCAGTTTGAGATAGAACTACAGATAATAGAAGATTTTGCTTATAATCCATTTCCCCCCAAAAAATAGTCAAAATGGATTTACAAACAGGTGAATGTAATAGGGATAGTGACCTGTATTTTATGTGTATGTATATCTGCTTGTATACATCATGCGCAGCATCTTCCATAATTGTGTATTAGCGTAGAAGAGAAAAAGAGTCGTGGTTTTGCTAGTTTAGTTCCATAATTCTTGGCTGCCTGAAATCCAGAGAGTAGCAAGTTATTGTTCCATTTATTTGGGTTTGGGTCTAGAGATTATTCCTCATTTCAACTCGATTGAGAACATAGGAGATCAGGAAAAATAAAAAATTCTCATCGCTTTAATCAAAGTTCTTTGCAAATGGTATTCATCATGAGGATTCATAAAAATATAAAGAATTAAAAATAAAAAGAGGAGGAAGAAGAATAAAAAATGAAAAACAAAAAATAAGAAAATTGAAACAAGGAGGGGGGAAAGAAGAGAATCTATCCAACTTTGCAATTGTCACATATGGGAGACTCATTTCTTTATTTCTTGGCAATGAAGGATTGCATGAGCCCCAAATCCCCGACTTTTTAAGAGAAAAAGGCAAAAAGGATACCTCCTAAGGGAAGGTTCTAAATTTATTCAAACCATCTATGCATAAATAGGTAGAGGAGCCTTCTTACACGGAAAAATGATTTGTCATTTTTTGTTCGAAAAAGGGAGTGTTTCTTTTGCTTCCAAATACTATAGCATGTACCATTCCTTTTGCACAAGCTTTAAAGCTTAAGTGTCCGATTATTATTATTATTATTATTTTAATCATCTTTCTTCAGAAGAAAGAATTACAACTTGCACTCTAATTGGCAATAACATAGAGCACAACCACAGTATTAATCAATATGTTTTATGAAGATTATCTTCAATAAGGAGCTTAGATCAACTGCCAAGTACACAAAAAATTATTTCTTTAAAGAACAGATTGAGAAACAAATTAGTAGCCTCTGAAGGCATCTACCGAGAGAGGGCTACACATTGCGAGAAAATTTTGTAGTTGCATGAACACATTCCCTATCAATTATTCCATGTTGCTTCTGAACATAAAGATTGATTGGCCACTTTCCATCACCTATAGATGCCAGTCATAGAAACCTTAGGAAAGAGGAGGAGAAAAAGAGGGTGTGATGGCCTCATCAAGGCCTGATCTGCTTGACCGGCCTAACCCAAGCTTGGCCCAGCCCAAGCTCCCATAAAATAGAAAGAAAGAAAGACAAATAGAGAGAGAGGCTCCCATTGGAAGTCTTTTTCTCCGTCCCACTCTGTGGGAGTCAACTTCCAAGAGCCAAGGGAGGCTTGCCTCTCTACCCTTCTTTCTCCTTCACCAACAATTATCGAGCTCCATGCTCTCTTTTTTTCCGTTGAAGTTCGTGGTTGCCTATCATTGTGCCCGTCGGAAATCGAGCCCGGAGAACTCACCGGAGCCAAGGTAAGGCCCTTACCTTCTTTTCCTTTATTCTCTTTCTTTCACGACCTTAAACCACCATCGTCAATGGAGAAATTCGTTGAAAATTGGATGGATTTCAACTCTCCTGTTTTTACCGGTTCGTTTCCCTTCTTCGACCACCACTGCCATCGGCATTCGTCGCCGAGAGCCCCAGTCCCTTCCTACATCTGCTTGAGTCGGAGCTAGACCTCCAACCGCCAGCAAGCGGGCTCGGATTCGAGAATGACCGAGCCAATAAACCCCCTTCTCGGCCTTATTTTTAAATTGAATTTGGCTAGCCGACTACCACCGTCGGCTACTTTCCGCTGCCACCACCCTTCCATTGGTTGTCACTTTGTCGGACTACCATGATCACAGCCACCAACTGCCTTCCTTCTCTGTTTTGCCAAGAAAGAAGAAAAAAAAAAAAGAAAAGAAGAGGAGAGAACTATCCTTCTCTTTCTCTCTCATCTTGCTCTTTTTCTCTTTCAAAAGACCCATAGATCCATGAACCGAGTTCCATCGACTTGATTTAGGAATCCAAGTTGACCCTTGCAAACGATCCTAATTTGCCTTGGTGCTTAGGCTGCCTACTAGACGATCACCCTGACCCTATTGAACGTCCTTAAAACCCTCAATGATTAACCATGTTGATTGACCTTGGTCTGATTGAATCTAATTCATTGAGCGAAACGTGTAGACCTGACCCACATGAAACCATCGTATGCTCGTTCAAATCTTCTCGAATTATTTATTTAAAGTTATCATTTAGAAATTAATTTTGCTGTTAATATTTCAAATAGATCTAGTGGAGTCGCCGAGCAAAGCCCGATATTCTAAGAAAAAAGAGGTAAGTAAATCTTATACTCCTTACTAGTTTTTGAACTTGTGACCATAACACTAATTATTAGTTTTTAAATTTTCACTTATGAAAATACAAAATTAGTATTAAATGTTGATGATTTCATGTTTTTTTAAAATCAAAGATTAAGCATACGGTATTATAAAACTCATAATTTATTATAAAATAATAATTCAATGATTGTTTTACTGTTAAGCACTATTTAAAATTTATATCGGGATTTAGACACTGTGCAATATTGAAGATTATGGATTTAAAATTTATACGTGGATTCTGACGCTGTGCAATATTAGTTATATTTAATAAATAATAAAATTAGACTATTATTTATTATTTTATTAAAAAAAATGGGAAGTTAAATAAAATATTTGACTTCGTATTATTGTAGGTTGTACCCGTAATAGCACGGCCATGTCATGCCCGGTAGCACGGCCATGTTCTGGCATGATGATAGAGATGCGACCATTTGGGCAAGCTCCACCTCACCTCTTTAGTTGTCATTACACGAGTTTGCACGTTGAAGCAAACATATACAGATCGAACTTTCCCCTCTTCGAGCAAGTTTGACAACTTCCATCAGTTCCATGATTGGCAAACTCCAGCCCAACAGTTTCACGAGACATGTCCACCTGATCATTTGATCTGCTTTCCAAAATATTGACATTCAATGACAAGAATATAAACGAGCAAATTTGTGGAATGCAATCGAAGCAAAAGCAATGGTCCGTTGTTTTCATGAGGATGCAAGAACGACAAGGAAGAAACTCGGTGATTATGCTCTTTATCACCAGTTAATGGTACAAGATAACAATTAATTGGTTGTTCAGCAATCGAATTTGAAGGAAAAAGAAAGAGCTCAGTTAATTCATAAGCACTCCTGCACTTCTCGACAACTGTTTATCACCCACTTAACATCTGAAGCTAATTGGACAGTTCGAGGAGATATCCTAAAGGAGTTTCTTACCATCTGACCTACCATAGATGAAATAGTAAATAGATACTCAAGAGTGAACAACAGGCGCTTGTCATAGAAAAAAATTCAACACCCACAACGGTTAATCTTTTTAAGGAAAAGAGGAACATTTGAAAGTTGTTATTAGTCAGATCGAGCATGCATCACTTCATGCTGTTAAGTAAGAAAGATCCATAGAATTTATCCTTTCCAAGGAACAGGTAATCATGTACACAGTGTTTTAAGAGAAAAAAAAAACCATGGAAAACCTATGAAAAAAGAAAAAGAAGCATCATAGCCAGCTGTTCTCAGGGAAGAAAATCATTAGGCTCGGACCCCCTGCAGTCCATTATATTTTATATGCCTATCAGCAAATGCAATCTCCAGAAACAAACTAATCAGCAATTGAAGTTCTCCGGACCCAGAAGGAAATATTGACAAACAGTCTAGAAACTTGAGAGACATATTACAACTATTCAGTTAACCATTCAAAAGAGAAGGATCATTTATACATTGGAAGCGACAACCTGGTCGCTCCATGAGCAGCAATTCAGAGAATGGCTGCAGGTAACCGAGCTAACTTCTTAGGACTAATCAATATGCAACATAACAATGCTTGTCAGCGATGCATACGCTCAATAGCTAACTTGCCATGCAAAGAAATCCTAAGAAGGCTTTGTGAGTAACTGAGCTTTCTTAGAAAACTGCTTTATTTTTTTTTCCTAGCCATCATTCTCAAACTCAGTTGGTCTCCCATTAAGAAGCTTCCTGAAAACCACAAGCTTAAAGTAAAACAAACTAGCATAGCAAAAATGATAGGACCTCTTTGGTACATATGCAACATGAATCCGGTGTTAAATTAATAGGAGAAAACAGACCTCTTGGAGAGAAGTTTCTCATCTGATAAAGCCTTTTCTAGTCTATCTTCAAATGGGGTTGCATGCCAACTAACCTTTTTATCCTGATAAAGAATCCAGTATTAACCTTTGCATCACTATGGAGTGAAAAAAAATCAGGAAATAGAAAAGTGTACCTCCTTATACTTTGTTGTTGTATTTGGAATTCCATTTCCATCCCACCACTTGGGTGAGATACAGGAGAGCTCATCAGCATTCCATTGTGAAGCAACAATTCCAATAATAGGCCTGCCTGCATCATAACTCTTTTCAGAATGGGGTTTTTCCTTTGTAATATTCTTGCTGTTCCCTATTTCTTCCTCTGGAAATGGAGGCTTCAGCTGTTGAGATAAGCTTGAAATAACAAGCTCTGGAGTGTCCACATTGGAGTTCAGTTGATCAGCACTTTTGAAAAGTAGGGCCGGGCTACTCAGACTTTTATCATGGACAGGTTCCTCTCTAGAACCTCTGTTTTGGACTTGGTTTATCTTTTCATTTGGACAAGAGAAGCTTGCAGATTCAAACAATTTTGAATATGTAGGCGCTGGAGTGAATGAAATCGGCTGTGCTCTCCCTGTAAAATCTGGACTGGGAAATTTCTTTTCTTGCTCAGAATGATCAGCTGATTGAATAAGAGAAGGCTCTTCTCTCAGTGCCTTCCAGTGGGATAAGTTCTCCACATGCCTTAAAACAGGATACACATACTGTGTTCGAATCCTACCATTCTTCCAAGTTCTGATATTCTCCTGCTTGGTTGGATGAAGTGTTCCAGGAGTCTGCATTTCATCAGTTAAATTCAATGGTGTTGGATAAGGTGAATCATTAGAACCAAGTACTGCAACCTTGCTGTCAGCTTTAGATGGAGAAATATCCAACATTGCTGATTCAACAATTGACTCAACTGCAGATACATGCTTAATTTCCTCACATTGCACAACCTTTGCCAAAATCTGACGTTCATCAGAGTTACAGCTGCATAAAAATCAAACAGGATAAACAAGAATCGTCATTTAAGGTTTTATGGCTGTTTTAATGTGGGAAGAGAAATGAAGAAATTTTACCCTCTAGATATGTGTTCCAGATAATCTGAATTATCCACATGTGTTGGAGAATCAGAAATCGGATTCACTTGTTCATCCCACTGAAGTTTCTTACAAGATGCTGCAGGAAGCCAGGAATGGAAATCCAAATGTACATCATCCTCTTGAGGAGTTTGAATGATTATTTTTCCTGATGCTGTCCGGATTTCAGCAGGAGTTTCAAGTAGTGCACCACAAGACTTCAGATATTTGGCCTGGTCAATGAATAAATCAGCAATTCAGTTCTTTAAATGTCAATGTTCAAAAATTTGAACATCATAACACTTAAAACCAAGCTTTTACCATAAATGGAGAGAAAAATTTAAAAGATATAGTAAATGATCAAAGATTCCAAGTAACACCCCAGATGTATCAGACATCCAAAAAAATCATGAATAAGTAGTTCTTCTCTAGTGTAATACTGCAAACACCCATTAAAGAAAGATAATGCTCTAGAAAAAATTAACAAAACCGGCATGGATGGTGGTGCAGGATGCCCAGTGCGTGTCTAAATTTTTTACTCTCTTTTGTAACAAAAATAACACCAGAACACTGAGATTCATGTCATGAATTCTCTAGTGAAATGGAAGTATTTGGCTTTGTTTTATGGTAGATACAAGCCACCAATCTACTTTTGCATATATCAGATGAAGACAAGACTGGATATTTGCCTACTCAATCAAAAAAAATATAGTACTTGCACTTTAAAAAGGATCTAGTCATCAAAAAAAGAAAAGGATAAAGGGAAAAAATAAAAAAAGAGATCTTTATATACTCATTTATCTTCCACGCTTATCTTGTATATGTTAATGACATCCAGAATGAGAAGAGTACGTAAGTATGAACAAGAACCATAAGAATTAAAACTGAGCAACTATTGGAGTGAATAGACAGTCTCTGAAGGAAATATCCCTATCACATTCACTTATAACAAGGAAAACCAGTAAAAATAATCTGCATGACTCCAAATTAGAGCTGATAATGGGCCGAGCCTCAGGCCTAAATTATATTCTTTTTTAGTCAGACTTTGGGCCGAGCCTACTTAAAATTTGACATTTTTTGTGCCCAAGCCCGACCCATGATCAGCTCTACTCCAAATAAGGACATAATTGTTTATAAGCTTGGTGCATACAATCAATATACTCTTGCACAAAGCATATCAGCAAAAGTTACTTTGACAGCATATCAAGCATGTAAAAGTTAAAATATATGTACAATCATATATGTCAAGGGATGGTGCAGCAGCATAACCATGTGCATATACTCTACAGCATGCATGTCTACTAAATTGTCCATGTGTTGTTGTATTCATTATATGAATTGGAACAGTAGGTGATAAAGTGCATTACAAATGCAAATATGCTAATGGATTTTAAGATGTCTGTATATAGGCTGCATGTACGATGAATAAACTCAATCCAGTAATTTTCGCTTTTCATGCTACCATAGCTGAGAATCATCATAAGAGGGCCATTGCAGACACTTTAGATTGCTGCAGACACTTTGAAAAGTTACCACAGAAGATTCCAATAAGCATATGGAATCTGCACCAATAAATTGAATCACCATGGAGAAGATTGTCATTATACTGTTATCAGCAATCTTCATTGCATGTCTCCATGTCATTGTTGCCAGTGGCCACACAGCTTCCATAACCAATCCATTTGAAATGATCTTTTAATCAACACAGTTACTAGTGTATGTTCCAATCGTTCTCCCTCTGACAACCAAAGGAACTGTGACCACCAATAAGAATAGACACATTGCCTTCCCCTTCCCCCCCTCTGGTGACCTTGGAGGTCCTCGTGGCGCCTCAAAAGAGCAGCAAGCATTTCATTGTTGATTGCCCATTTTCCAGACAAATTTGATTTGTTTTTGCAAATCATAAGTATTTCCAACTGCTCTCAGCTGTTCCAGTAAAGCTCCAAAATCCAGCTTCATCCTTATCCTTCATGATATTAGGTTTATAATTTTGTGAGGTTGGTCCAGTTATTCTTTGTTTAATTGTCTTCACTTCTTTCACCATTTGTATTTTAATCAAGAAAAATAAATTTAACAATAATTCTTGTTTATATTACTCTCTAGTTTGCATATGTTTCAACTCTCTCTCTTATGGCAATGATTTCTAATTTTTTTTTAAATTTACCATTTCCAAGTTTTCAAACTTCTTTCTCATGTATGAGGCTCGGATGAAATCCAAAACCTTGCTAAGAAATTGCCAATATGGAAGTGAGCTACGAGATTAGCATCTGTAGTGGTCCCTAATCCTTTGTTACAAGTAAGGCTACCTTATTTTAGGATCAGTTTTTTCGTTTTTTGCATATAGTAATCTCCAGGTTGCACCATTGCTAGCTCCTTGTGTACACTGATTCCCTCTTGCAATCAAATAGGCCCTTCCTGCAATATGACCAACCATCTTTAACTGGGGATGCAGATTCATGTGAGTCATGCAACTGCTGACCCTCCAGTGCGCACTAATGCTTTAGTCCAGACTATATCCTTCGGCTAGTGACACCCACTCTTCAAATAAATTGGACAACTACCAAACATTGGCATTTTCTTCTCCACCTACCTGCCCATTCTTTTCTAACACTGGACCATTGTCTCTTTACTTCTAGGCAGTCTTCCTTCTGTTTATTTGCTGCACGTGACTCACATTCTAGTAAGTCAACAAAATTGATGGACCTGAATTTGAAGCTAAGCTCCACAATGAACCAAGGAGGACGTGAGCAAGGTGAAGAAAATCCTGGGAGAGAGGTGTGGCTTACCTTGTAAACCTTATGGATGAAATGTCGACCGGTAAAATAAAGTGTTGAATTGGAAATTCTATGCATCTTTTTAAGGCAAATGAAAAAAGTGCTAGCATATAGGCCATATAAGTATCTTGAAATTATATTAAAAAGGTTGCCAAGGATGACTATTGGGAAATACCCCAGAAAGAACCTTAGAAGAGTACGTTATGAGGATATAACAATGGAAGATATGGAGTAGGTTGGCTGCTGAGCAAGAGAATACCTCTAGATAAGGCAGCAAGAGTCGGCAATAACAAGGTCGCATAAGAAGCCAAAAAGAAATCCCGCATCAAAACCCAATTATGGCCATGCTCAGCCTCAGCCCAAAAGTCAAAACAATCCATCTAAAATCCCATTTGTGCCCATGACTCATGCTTTAGCTGTTAATTAAGCACGGGTGAAGCTATACTTAGAGCTAACTCAAATGAAGAACCTATGAGCCAAGGAGCAAGGGTAGAAAAAAGCCTCAGGAGTGGATATGGCCCTATTCTATTGGCCCTGACCAAAGAGTTCTGACATATTCTAATTGATAAGATTTGGCATATTCTAAAATATCAGACAAGTTTTTTCATCTTACACCTTATTGACAATTCAGTCTCTCAGCAGTATCCGAGCAACTTAGTGATATAAAGAGCACCCTTCAAAAGTGTGACGAGCTGGGCAATGTAGATAAACCAAAAATAGGAGTTAGTGTGAAGTGCTTTGGCAAAAGAGTTCTGTCAGAGCAGGAAACCAGCGATTTTTCCAATGAAATTTGGAATTATTTAGAAGGCAATCGGCCCAGTGAAAGGGGCATTCAGTGACCAAGAGATTCAGAAAGGAACATGCTTTAGCTGAAACTGGGTCCTGATGGATAAAAGGGGAATGGAAGCTGATAGACAGAGGGCGTGATGTCCAGTAGTTTTGGAAAGGCAGAACGGTTCCAAAGTCGAACAACATACTAGCAACAAACCAACAGATCGATTTATACCACCATGTAACATCCAAAATGAAGGAGAAAAGGTGAATATGATCATTATCTTGGATTAGGATAGAAACTTTAACATATACAAGTCAAAAGATGTTACACTAAAACCAAGCAACACAACATTATAAATCAACATATATCAAGAAAATAGCCAGCGACCAATAATCACAAATGACAATATAAATATCCTCTGATAATATAGCAAAATACAAGCATAAAGCAACATCCACTTGAAATCAATAGACAACAGAGGGTGCCACCTGGCTGATTGGTGATAAGAAATCATGACAAAATTCATCAATATTTAAAACACGAAGAGAATGTATGCCAAAAAATAATAAAATAAAAGCATAGACAATATAATAAACTATCTTGGAAACTAAATATCAAGCACCATATAATTGACCATCCGCACCTCATGCTCAAGATCCCTGCTTATGCTGTCCTCATCAAAATCTTGTTGTAAACTTGGATGAAGAACTTTCATACATGGAGAATCTTTCTCTTCAAAATTTATAAGAAAATCGGGAAGAAAAGAAAGAATTCAGTTCTAATACAAGAAATCTACAAATGGTTATCTTTCTGTATAAATCCGAACGCATGGACGCCAAGATCAGATCTTTACCTTCGCATAGCGAGACAACATCAAGCTGATTCTTAGAAACCAAAGGATCCTGAATAATCCATAGAAAAATCGTAAAATGATTCAATTTATACATATACATGGCAATCACGTAATCAAACAGAAGATTCTTTTTTACCCTGTTCTTGAAAGGGATCGAATTGGTTGACAAACAAGTCTTCCTCCAATCTTCATCTTCTTTGATCCGAAAGCACGCTAAGAAGCAACCCATGAGCGCGGCCTCCAAGAAGCCTAAAACCTCTTTGATCACTCGGAACTTGGAGCGCTTCATAGATCAAGAAATGGAGAGAGATTGAGATTGAGAGAGAGAGAGAGAGAGAGAGAGAGGAGAAGTGATTCGCGGATTGGAGATGAGATCGCGCCCCAAGATGCAGCGCTTTCAGCGGGATTAGGGTTTGGGAATGGGAATTGGAGGAGAGAAGAGGGGAGAAGGGGAATTTATGGATCGATTTAGGGTTTTGAAATTTAAATTGGTTTCAAGAGGGAAACATGTGGTGAGAATAAAGAAGGGAAAATCGGACCGTTTTAATTTCCATAAACGGACGCAACCCGTACTGGGTTAACCCGACGGTCAGGTTGGATCGCATTTGCGGCAAATGATACGACGTATTTCATACATTGATGTCATTACTTTATAAAACCTAAAGCATTATGACTTTTTCCTCCAACAACTCTTGATATTCTTTTTATCTCTCTTTAAAATATCTTGATATTCTTAACAGAGACACATTCTTGTTCAACAATGTGGTATAGTTAGAATATGATAAGTCTAATAGGGTTTTAGTTGAAAGTCTTGATGGACACTAAAGTTGGAGCAATAGATATCATAGAAAAGTTGGCCAAATCGACTAGAAAATATTATGGCATAAGACAACCAAGCCGAAATACAATGGCATATGCTGAAAGAAAATTTTGTGATATGATTGAGGCTGAGCAAGTATGGTTATTGGTTTGATAGATGGCACCGAATCTAGCTGTTAGGATAGACGCAAGTAGAAGATAGCTGACGTTAGTTACTAGAACTGCCAGACATGGAGGCTAGAGGGGGATTGTTGATGAAAGTGGTCGGTTAAAATTGTATTGTCTCTATTATAAATAAGTGGCTGTACTCTAAATGGAAAACCTTTGGATCCATCAACTATATTTAAAAAATAACCTTTACTTTATCTTTAATTTTCTTACTATTTTACTATTTTACCAATAGGGCTCTAATCACCTACATCTTATCCCACTCTATTCATCTTTTTTCAAACGAGTAATGATATGTTAGCAAAAATTCTTGAAAGTCAAGATATTTGGATCTATGCTACTTTCATCATCATCCTATAATTATCCGATTTCTGACTAATTCAACATCGGTAGCACACCGCGTATAACCTAGCCACGAGACTCGTCACTTCTCTTTGTCAACCAATTAGTTTCTTTGGCATGCCCATCTCCACATGATCCAGGGAGCAAAAAGGCGTAAACATTAACTATCCTGATTAATCAACTATCATAGCATAATATTGAAAAAGCCTAATTATTTTCAGGTTAGGTGTTAAACGCATACAATCCTTGAAAGTTATAATGTTAGCCAAGGAGTTTGCCCCCTTGTTTAGAATGCTTCAAGATGAACATATTAGGTTTTCCTAATTGAGATACAAAAACATTAAAAATAGTAAAAAAATTTCTTCGATAAGCCGATAATCCCTAGGACAGTACGGGGTAGAGCCACAAAAAAAAGTTTTTTGATAAATAATTTTTATTTTATCCTATATAATGAGGTAAGACAGTGTTTGCTTTTTCACTGGAAAAACTGATACCTTTTTTCATATTTTTTATATAATAATAAGTGAATATAGATTTTTGTATTTCAAAAGTGAATTGGAGAAGTTTTTACAGGAAACAAAGGTAGGTATAAAGCATGAATAACTCAGTTCTATATAGATGGGCAAAACCATTAAACATGCTCCCAATGTTGATTGAGATTCTCTTTTGTTACTGTTGGGCGGAATAAGATTTTTTCCCAAATGACATAAATGCCCCTAAGAAGCCGTACAACTTCCGACCCCGGACGGCCGAAGTCGGCGTCCGACTTCGGAACGTCCGACCTCGAGACCTCCGACCTAAGAAAAACCCCGATGTTCGAGGTCTACTCTTGTCAGCCACCTACTACGGCCGTGCGCCTCTGAGGTCTGGCCGAGGACCATACCCTGACGCCCCTCTGGCATTTATTGCGCATGGTCGCTGTAACTCTCCGGCTTACTCCACAACAAATGCGGATCTCCGGCTTACTCCACAATAAATGCGGATCTCCGGCTTACTCGACAATAAATGCGGATCTCCGGCTTACTCCACAATAAATGCGGATCTCCAGCTTACTCCACAATAAATGCGCATGGCTCCTGTCATCTACGGACTCTCAGCTCTTCACGGCAAATCAGCCCAGCAGAGTCTAGTCAACTATGATAAGTCTCCGATCTCGGCCATACCTCCGACACCAATGCAATAATTCGCCTGATAGCGTGCTAGTTCGGGCTGTACGACGCCCTCACCGCCGACATCAGTGCAATGATTCGCCTGACCGTGCGCCGACCCGAATGACATGCCGAGCCGTACTACGGCTTCGCCCTGTTACATCGCAGGTAAACCGACCCCCGCCTATAAAAGGGAGCCTTGGCCTCTCAGGAGAGGGGGGGGAAGATTGATGCACTCTACAGACACTGTTTATCTCCTTTCTACACTATTTGCCCCGTCCCTGACTTGAGCGTCGGAGGGCCGGCGCCGGAAAATCCGGCCACCGGCTCGTGTGCAGGCACCCAGACGGAGGACGCCGCCAGCTGACGGATCGTCGCCTCGCCGCGTGGACCAGCCGTCCCTTCTCTCCGACCGTCCCCAGACGGAGGACGCCGCTCGCCGACAGACCGCCGCCCCGCCGTGAGAACTCGCCGCTCCCTTTCCTCGACCGAAGATTGCCCTCGGGTCCAATTTCCAGCAACAGTTGGCGCTAGAGGAAGGGCCCGAGTAGCAGTCATGAAGTTGAGAAGTAAGGGAGCCTCTAACGCCTCCCGGCGTCCCCCGCAAAGTCCTGGACACTCTGTCCAGAATTCTCCAACTCCGGCGGACCCGGTTCCTCAGGTCCAGCCGGAACAGTTTGACGCCTTGGTACAGCAAGTCCAGGCCCTGGCCGCCGCCGTTCAGGGTCTGCGGCGCGAGGAAGCCTTACCTACGCTCCCCCCACGGGCTCAGGCCCTGCCGGAGTGTCTCCCCAACGGCCCGGTTTTCCCAAGCCAAAACCTGCATGGCTCCTCCAGAGCCAACAACGAAGAACGAGCTTCCCCCCGGAGGGAGTCACCGGGAGAAGGCTTCGACCGGAGGCCCCAGCTTTCTGAGGCGGAGTCAGCCCCAGACCACCGTGAGCCGGCGCAAACCACGGCGACAATTCCACGAGTGGGGGAGCTCGACCGGAAAGTTGAGCATCTGGAGCGCCAGATTGCGGCGCTCCACAGCAAGAAGGCAAGACAAGAGGGAGACTTTGAGTTCACTACTAAGTCCTCCTTCTCCCGCCAGATCGAGGATGAGCCGGTTCCCGCGAGGTTCAAAATGCCTCAAGTGGAACCCTACAACGGGACGACTGACCCTCTCGACCATCTAGAGAGCTATCGGGCCCTCATGGCCCTGCAAGGGTCCTCGGAGGCCATACTCTGCAAGGCCTTTCCAGCGACCCTCCGAGGGACCGCTCGGCTTTGGTTTTCTGGGCTGAAGCCGAATACGGTGTCCTCTTTTGAGCAGCTCGGCAGGCAGTTCGCCACCAACTTCGCTGCCAGCCGGCGCCAGCGACGGACGACGGACTCCCTCCTCGACATCAAATAGAAAGAGGGGGAGTCCCTCAAGGAGTACCTGGACCGCTTCACCGCCGCCACATGGGAGGTTCGCGAGCTAGACCAGTCGATAGCTATGTCGGCTCTGAAGACTGGGGTTCGCTCCTACCGATTCCTCTTCTCCATCGAGAAGAGCTTCCCGGCCGACTTCATTGAAATGTTGGCCCGAGCCCGGAAGTATGCCAAGGCCGAGGAGGCAGTTGCATCCAGGCGGGGGGCAATTGAGCCCGCCTCGAAGAAGCAGAAGAAACGCCGCGAGGAGCGCGGCCGACAAAGGAGCCGATCCCCCCGCCGAGAGAAGAACCTCCCCAGACTGAGAAGTCCGCCCCGACAGCAGAGGCGATCTCAGCAAAGGACCCCCCCTCGGCCGAGGTCCCCACCACGGCCTCGGACGTACCCGGAAAAGTACGAGAACTACACACCCGTCAACACTCCCCGGGCCGAAATCCTGATGGAAATCGAGGGTCGGGACTTCTTCCGACCCCCGCCTCCTATGCGAGACACGGGACTCCCCCGGAATCCCAGGAAGTATTGCCGCTTCCACCGAGATCGTGGGCACGACACGGAGGACTGCTACCAACTCCGGGATGAGATAGAAGCGCTCATCCGACGGGGAGTTCTCAACCGGTTCGTGAGGAACCGACCTGAGGAAAGGAGGCCGGCGGAGAATGTCGCACCAACCGAAAATCCGGGCGACAACAGGCCCATCGCCGGCACCATCAATATGATCGGGCGGGCCTCGGCAGGAACGGCCGCCCAGGGAGCACCCCCGAAGCGCCCACGTATTGATGAAGTCATCTCGTTCTCGGACGAGGACTTAGAAGGGGTCGAAACCCCTCATGATGATGCTGTGGTCATCTCTATGATTGTAAATAGGTTTGATATAAAGCGTGTCCTAGTTGACAATGGAAGCTCAGCCAACATTTTGTATTATCATGCCTACCAAAAAATGGGATTGACAGAAGGGCATCTCCGGAGAGTCAATGCCCCGTTGGTTGGGTTTACCGGATATGCAGTCCCGGCTGAAGGTGAGGCTAGCTTCCTTGTCACAGTCGGCCTCGCCCCCCGGGAGAGCACTGTGAGGATGGACCTCCTGGTGGTCCGTCTGCCCTCGGTCTACAACGCCATCCTTGGGCGCCCAGGGCTAAATGCCCTTCGAGCCGTGGTTTCAACTCGCCATTTGCTCATGCGGTTCCCCACCGACCAAGGAGTAGGCGAGGTCCGCGAAGACCAGCTGGTCGCCAAGCAATGCTACATGGCGGCCCACACAGTAAAGCAACCAGCCGAGGCGCCGGACCACCCGATGGGCCCTTCGCTGCCCATAGAAACCCTCGATGCGGGGGACACCCTCTGGAAGAAGCAAGTAGAGCCCGGTGAGCTCCTTATTCAAATCCCACTACAAGAAAATTTTTTCGAGCTAACTGTGCAGGTCGGCTCCGGCCTCGGCGCCCGCGAGAGGGATTGCCTCGTCAGCTTCCTGCGGGACAACGCTGACGTCTTCGCCTGGTCGCCCGCGGACGTGCCAGGAATTGACCCTGAGGTCATGGTCCACCGACTCCAGGTGAGACCGACCAGCAGGCCTGTAAAGCAGAAGAAAAGAGCTCCGCCCCGGAACGACAACGAGCTGCGGCTGAGGAGGTGGACAAACTCCTCGGGGCCGGCTTCATCCGGGAGGTCTCCTACCCGGACTGGCTCGCCAACGTAGTCCTCGTAAGGAAGGCCAACGGGAAGTGGCGTATGTGCGTGGACTATACCGACCTGAACAAGGCTTGCTCGAAAGACAGCTTCCCCCTCCCGAGCATCGACCAGCTCGTCGACTCCACTTTAGGACACCAGCTGCTAACTTTTATGGACGCCTTTTCAGGGTACAATCAAATCCGAATGGCGCCAGAAGACGAGGAGAAGACGGCCTTCATCACCGACAAGGGCACCTACTGCTACAAGGTGATGCCCTTCGGCCTGAAAAACGCTGGGGCCACCTATCAGAGACTGGTCAGCCAAATTTTTAAAGACCAGATCGGCCGGAACATGGAAGTCTATGTGGACGACATGCTGGTAAAGAGCCGAGCGGCGGAGCACCACATAGCTGACCTCAACGAGACATTCGCCAAGCTCAGAAGATACCAAATGAAACTCAATCCGGCGAAGTGCGCGTTCGGGGTCACCTCGGGCAAGTTCCTGGGTTTCATAGTGACCCAGCGCGGAATTGAAGCCAACTCGGAGAAAATCCGAGCACTGCAAGAGATGTCGCCTCCAAAGACAGTTAAGGAGGTGCAACGACTCGCGGGGCGGGTTGCCGCCCTGGGAAGGTTCGTCTCTCGGTCAGCCGAGCGATGCCTCCCCTTCTTCAAGAGCCTTAAACGGCCGAAAGACTTCCGGTGGACAGAAGAATGCCAGCAGGCCTTTGAAGAGCTTCGGAGCCTTCTGGCCTCTCCCCCGCTGCTCACCAAGCCCCAGAAAGGCGAGGTCCTTTACTTATATCTAGCCGTCTCCCCAGCTGCAGTAAGCTCAGTCCTCGTCCGGGAAGAGGACAAGCTCCAAAAGCCGGTCTATTACACCAGCCGGGTTCTCAGGGATCCTGAGACCCGATATTCTAAACTTGAGAAGACCATCTTCGCTCTCATCATCTCGGCTCGGAGACTCAGGCCTTACTTCCAAGCCCACACGATAGCTATATTGACCGACCAGCCTATGAAGCAAATATTGCAGAGGTCGGATCGTGCGGGGAGGATCGCCAAATGGGCGGTCGAGCTCGGGGAATTCGACCTCAAATATCGGCCCAGGCCGGCTATCAAAGCTCAGATACTCGCCGACTTCATCGTGGAGTGCACCCTTCCGGACAACCCCGAGAGGCCACCCGAATTCGTAGAGGAGGCCCCGAGGCAGCCATGGGTCCTGCACTCAGACGGGTCTTCGACCTCGGGGGGTAGCGGGGCCGGACTTATCCTCACCAGTCCAGACGGAGTGGTGGCCGAGCAAGCTTTGCACCTCAAATTCCCGGCCTCGAACAATGAGGCCGAGTATGAGGCTCTCATCGCCGGGCTCAAGCTGGCGAAAGAACTAAGAGTGGAAGACCTAACGGCCTTTAGTGACTCCCAGCTGGTGGTGAACCAGGTCCAAGGAGATTTTGGAGCTAAAGAGCCATCCATGCAAAAGTATCTCCAAAAGGTGCGGAAACTCATATCTGCCCTGAATTCTTTCAATATTCAATACATCCCCAGAGCGGAAAACCTCAGGGCAGACCAGCTATCCAAATTGGCAACCTCCCGCATGAGCGAGCTTCCCAAGGGAACAGCGCTTGAGTATCTTCGGATCCCCAGCACGGAGGAACCCGAGCCCACCATGTGCATCGACTCCGAGCCAAGCTGGATCGATGGGCTCGTCTGCTACCTTTAGGATGGAACCCTACCTCACGACGAGACGGAAGCTCGCCGAATCAAGCGCCAGGCCCCCCGGTATGTCTTATACGAGAATAGACTCTACCGGCGATCATTTACTTCTCCCCTTCTCAGATGCCTCCGCCCCTCCGAGGCGGACTATGCCCTCCGAGAGGTCCATGAAGGGATCTGTGGAAATCACCTGGGGGGTCGGGCATTAGCCCATAAGGTCCTGCGACAAGGATATTATTGGCCCACACTCCAGAAGGATGCAACGGATTTCGTCCGGAAGTGCGATCGGTGCCAACGAAACGCCAATGTCCAGCGCCGACCTTCAGCTCTGCTGACCTCCATCATCGCCCCCTGGCCGTTTGCCCAATGGGGGATCGACATCCTGGGGCCCTTTCCCCTGGCCACCGGACAGAGAAAGTTCCTGGTCGTCTCCATCGACTACTTCACCAAATGGGTCGAGGCCGAACCCGTCGCCCGGATCACCGAGCAAAAGATGCGAGACTTCTTGTGGAAGTCCATAATCTGCAGATTCGGACTATCCCGTATCCTTATATCTGACAATGGTCGACAATTTGACAATGTTCATTTCAGGGAATTTTGCTCTGAGCTCGGCATTGATCACCGTTTCACCTCAGTCGCTCACCCTCAGACAAACGGAGAAACTGAGGTAACTAACCGCACTATTTTGCAGGGGCTCAAGGCTAGGCTTGATCGGTCCAAAGGACAGTGGGTCGAGGACTTCTACAATGTCCTTTGGGCGTACCGGACCACGTTCCGACTGCCCACGGGAGAGACCCCCTTCAACCTAGCATACGGCACTGAGGCCGTCATCCCGTTGGAGATCGGCCTGCCTTCTCCAAGGGTGGAGCATTACGACCCCAACACCAATTCTTCCCAGCTCAGGAGCAACTTGGACCTCGTCGAAGAGACAAGAGAGGTCGCCCGGGTCCGCATGGCGAGATACCAACAGCGAACGGCCCAATACTACAACTCTAGAGTCAAGCCCAAGCTCTTCAAAGTGGGGGACCTCGTCCTCAGGAGAGCCGAGGCTTCTCAACCGACTGAGCAAGGAAAGCTCGCCCCAAATTGGGAAGGGCCGTATCAGATCGCCCGGGTACAACGACCAGGGGCGTATAAATTAAAGTCCCTAGAGGGGACCCTGATCCCGCGAAGCTGGAACTCCGAGAATCTACGAATGTACTACCAGTAAAACCCCTGGGGGTTCAAGACAACCAGGACAATGGACTCAGCTTCCTTTTCGCAAACAATTCTCTTATCTTGATGGCTGTAATTCTCTTCTAATATTGGGTCGTCTGTGATCCTCAGATTCCCCGACCAAAATCGGGATGCCTCGAGGCTCGACCGTAGAGTTCCAAACTCCCTCGACCTCGGAAAGAATCGCAGGACGACGAAATATCGACTTGGCGCGAAATTCCCTCGACTAAGGTCAGGATGCCCCGGTTCGTCGAGATGCCCCGAGACGTCGGGATGCCCCGGCTATAGGGATGTTCGAGACGTCAAGATATGAGTACGGTCCTCTCTGACCAGACGAGCTCGGCTCGTTCTCCATCAACTTCCATCTATGAGCACGGTCCTCTCTGACCAGACGAGCTCGGCTCGTTCTCCATCAACTTCCACCTATGAGCACGGTCCTCTCTGACCAGACGAGCTCGGCTCGTTCTCCATCAACTTCCACCTATGAGCACGGTCCTCTCTGACCAGACGAGCCCGGCTCGTTCTCCTACCTCGACTAAGGTCGGGATGCCCCGAGGGTCGACCGTAGAGAACCAGACTTCCTCGACCTCGGAAAGAAGCCGTAAGGGGTGGAAAGGGTGGCTCCACTCGGGGCGCCACGAAGTGGACCCCCGGGAGCGGTCGACGATCCCCGATCCCCGAAGCGAGCTATTCCCCGACTAAGGTCGGGATGCCCCGAGGGTCGACCGTAGAGAACCAGACTCCCTCGACCTCGGGAAGCGTCGCAGGTCGGTAGAGCGTGCCCAGACCCGCCGACTTGACGAACGATCCCTCGACTAAGGTCGGGATGCCCCGAGGGTCGACCGTAGAGAACCAGACTCCCTCGACCTCGGGAAGAAGCCGTAAGGGGTGGAAAGGGTGGCTCCACCCGGAGCGCCACGAAGTGGACCCCCGGGAGCGGTCGACGATCCCCGATCCCCAAAGCGAGCTATTCTCCGACTAAGGTCGGGATGCCCCGAGGGTCGACCGTAGAGAACCAGACTCCCTCAACCTCGGAAAGCGTCGCAGGTCGGTAGAGCGTGCCCAGACCCGCCGACCTGACGAACGATCCCTCGACTAAGGTCGGGATGCCCCGAGGGTCGACCGTAGAGTCCCAAACTCCCTCGACCTCGGGAGGCACCACAGGTCAGCAAAGCGTCCACGGACTCGCCGACCTGACGCAAGATCCCTCGACCAAGGTTGAGGCGCCCGAGGTCCTACCATGGGGTCTGAAACTCCCTCGACCTCGCAGAGAGCTACAATTCAATAAAGCCTCGCCAAATCCTCTCAACCTCGGTGGGCGCTGTTGGGTCCGTGAGAAACCCGAGCCCCCCTTTAAGTCAAAATGACTCCGGAGGTCGACGAGGAAAGGAGGCAACCTACTCCACCATGCGAAGCATAACTCCGAGAATGCAAGAGGTACATCTAACTAGACGCCCTCCTTGTCAAATTTTATCTACATACTGCTGAGCGGAATCTCAACGTTGGAGTCTTATCACGCCCCAAAGCCGGGCTTCTCCAATAGGTCGGCTTAAGACCGACCCCCTAACTACGCTATGTATGCTCCGTTCGTCAAGTCTCCGCAATTTGTACAAAGGCTTCATAAATTAGGGCCCAACTCGGCTCTTCTACGTAAACTCCGACGTCTGGCTGAGAAAGTGGTCCCGGCCACGAGTGTACCAGCCAAACACGGGTACCAAGGCAATCTTTGGAAATCCCGGCCTTGCTCACCGAAATCTCGGCAGAATCCGAGAACGATAACTACGAAAACCTTCGGCAATAACTTGTTTATTAGCCCGCGCTCCCTACGAGGGGTTCGGAGTTGAGTTCGGAAATCCGGCTAAACTCCCCGAATAGCAGCACGCACAGACCTAGTCCGGTCTTACTTAAAGGGCCAAGGCCCGACCTCGAGCCCTTGAGATTTTCCTGAAGGCTAAACGTGATGACTTTCACGACACTCAGATCCGAGCTATAAGACTTAGAGAAATTTTCTAAAAAACCTAAGACTCGGAGCTCCTTTTGGTCGGAATGACTGGAACCCGAGAAGGCTAAGACAAAGCCCGGGAAAAGAGGGCAACTTCGTTAAGCAGCCCGGAAATTAAAATACAAAGTTAGAGGTCTTCGAGGCAGTTAGCTAAGGCTCTAGCCTCATTCACAACAACAGAGGGAAAGATGAACACGGAATGACAAAAATATTTTTTCATTAACAAAGGGCCGGAAGGCCAATTACAAAATTGGAAGTCGGCCACTCAAGAGCCGACCCCGGATACAACGAAAAAAAAAAAAGAAAAATACGCTAAGTCCTAAGCGGCGGGAGCAACATCCGGGGGGTCGTCCGGCACATTGATGACCTCATGATCTTCATCCGGAACAGGCTCGGGGTCGGGGGCAGGAGCTTCGGGCACCGCCCCCAGGACGGCGTCCACCTCGGCCGCCGGAGCCGCCTCCATGACACCGTCCGCCTCGGCCACCCCCGTCGAAGGCTCAGCGGGGTCTTGTTCATATATTCCCGCCTCGGATGTCAGGATGGCAGGAAGGGCTTCCACGTCGGACCCCCAGCCCAGGTCCTCCCTCGGACGGACCGTCGAAAGGTCGTACTGAGGGCAGTACCGACGCATCTGCACCCGGAAGTTCTCGAAGCCCCGGAGGAAACCGTCCACCGTCTCCTCCTCCAACATGTCGCGGAACTCTTGCGACTCTTTGAAGAGTTCCACAGCATGTTCGGCTCGGTCGAGTGCCCTCCTCTCCCGGGCCTCAAGTTGCTCGATCCGGAGGCGGGAGACCCCGTCCTCATACTTGAGGGCCGCGACCTCGGCCTGGACCTCCCCCAAGCGCGCCTCCGTACCGCGCATGGCCGACCTGGTCAGGGCGTGAGCCGCCCTCTCCTCCTCAAGCGCCCCCGCCATAGCAAGGCGCTCGGCCTCGGTGGCCGTCCTCCGAGCCTCGGCATCGGCCAATGCCGCCTCCAGCTCGGCGACTTTCTTCTTGGCCGGCTCCAACTGTTGGCCGATCCGCCAGGCCTCCTCTTGACAGCCTTGGGCGATAAACACCAAGGCGTCGAGCTCGTGGACATGCTGAAAAGAAAGGAACGAAGATATCGTGAGTTGAAAAGCATATGAACTCGCCAATGACTCAAGGCAATCAAGGAAAGAAACTTACTCGGGCAGTGTTGCAGTAGGCGCCGTTGACGACCTCCTCCAGCGGAATGTTCCGGAACTCGGCCCGGTCCGCTGGGAGCATCGCACGCCACAACACGGAGCGTGCGACCTCGGCATTACGAAAATCCGAACTCCCCTCGGGAATAGAGGAGTCCGGCTCGACTGACTCTTCTCGAAAAGCCCGGGAAGAGCTCGGCACGATCGAGCCCGAGGTCCCGGAGCAGCTCGCTTCGGGGCCTCGGGCAAGCCCGGGTTCTGGCTGCTGCGGCCGGGCCATGGACGACTCCCCCCGCTGGGCAAGGGGGGCAGGGCAAGGAAGGGCCGATGGGCCCGCGTCGCTGGCGACCCGCGCCCGCCTCGGCTCGGCTGCAGAGGCCCCCGCCTCGGGGCCACTCCTCCCGGCCGACGTAGAGGCGCCGTCCGTCCTCGCCCTCTTCCGAGGCGGGGGCGCGGCTCCCCCGGCCTCGGCTTCTCGCCTTCTCAGGCGAGAAAAAAGTGATGTGTTGCTGGTCGGCAGGCGGGGAATATCTGAAATCAAAATTTCGTTAAGTGTCAGACCAGTGACAGTAAAAGCAAAGAACGAAGAAAAAATAAAATAATGTAACCACCCTTACCCTCGGGGCGCGCCGAGCTCAGACCTACGCTCGCCAGGGCGTCCTCCCGCAGGAGCTCGGTCAGGTCGTTGCCCCTCCCGAGGGCTCGCACGGAGTCCAGGGTCCTCAGCTCCCTCCTCGAGGGCTCGGAGAGCTTATTGAGGGTCTTCAACCGAGGGTCCCCCCACCTCGGGTCGAACCCCCAAGGCGCCTCGGACGCCAGGAAGAAAAACTTCCCCTTCCACTCATGAATCGAGGAAGGGGCACCCTGGAAGAGTGACATACCGCCCCGAAAGGCGAAGTATAGCCACCCTGCGTCCGCCGGGTTCTTCTTTAACAGAAAACACCGGCGGAAGAGGCCTACCGAGATCGGGATCCCGTGCCCGAGGCACAGGGACAAGAACCCGATTATGGTCCTCCACGAGTTCGGAGCCAACTGCGCCGGGACGAGCTGGTACTCGGCCAGCAGCTGGCTCACGAACTCGTGGGCGGGAAAACGCAGGCCAGCCCAAAGTGTCTCGCGGTAGACCGCGATCCGACCTGGGGGCGGCTGCGTCACCCTGTCCTCCGGCCCCGCAGTTTCAAGACGAAACCCGGGCTGGAAGAAGAACCGGGAGCGGATCAGCTCCAACTCCTCCCCCGACAGGCTCGATCCCACTTCCTCAGGACCCAAACCCATTCCCACAGAAGAACGAAATAAAAGTTAAAAACAGCGAATGGAAACTGGGGAGGAGAAGAAGAGAGGAACTCTAGCAATCACGGGGTAGGAACCTACTGGACATCGCCGGAAATCGCTCCGGGCACCGACGGCAAGGTTCGGTTGAGAAAGGAAGCAAGGGAGAAAGGCAACGAAAATAAGAAGCAGCCAAACAAGACCTTTAGGGCAACCTCGAGGGGTTTATATAGACCCCCCTGACGGCCCAGATCGATGGGGTCGGTTTCCATCCCCCGATCGGGTTGCGCCACGTGTCGACCTCGGAAGCCGAGGCACCGAATTCACTCCGGATTAATAAATCGGGTACGAAATCGAAGCGTTGTCCCATCGGATCTCGGGGTCTCATCATGGGTCCGCAAAATCAAATCGTCTTGAGGAACGAGCGGACGCTGCCCCGCTCCCCTCATTTAATAAGATCTGGGAAACGTGGAGCCTCGATGTGGCCTCCACCTCTCCGGAATTATGATCCAGTAACACGAAATCGGAAGCGTCCGACCTTGGGTCACGCCGCGTGTCCATTTTAAACCCCGTAACGGCACACTCATTAATGAGCGAGAAGCCTCGATTACGGGATCGAGGCACCGCCTCGACGAGCTCGAGGACCCCCATCATTAATCCGCCGTAAAGCGATCCTGGCGATTCAAGAGACGCCACCTCCGCTTCAAGAAGCGTAATGATACGAGCTTCATCATAAGCTCACTGAATAAAGCAGCCTCGAGACGCCAAAGGGCGCAGGTTTCACCATGAAAGCTCCGAGAAGCGCAAGGGGGCGGACGAGACTCGCCCCCCAACCTTAGTGACAGACTTTACTTCCCACGTCCGAGCCCACAAGTCGCTCGAACTCGGAAGTCGGGGGGTAGTGTTGGGGGGAATAAGATTTTTTCCCAAATGACATAAATGCCCCTAAGAAGCCGTACAACTTCCGACCCCGGACGGCCGAAGTCGGCGTCCGACTTCGGAACGCCCGACCTCGAGACCTCCGACCTAAGAAAAACCCCGATGTTCGAGGTTTACTCTTGTCAGCCACCTACTACGGCCGTGCGCCTCTGAGGTCTGGCCGAGGACCATACCCTGACGCCCCTCTGGCATTTATTGCACATGGTCGCTGTAACTCTCCGGCTTACTCCACAATAAATGCGGATCTCCGGCTTACTCCACAATAAATGCGGATCTCCGGCTTACTCCACAATAAATGCGCATGGCTCCTGTCATCTACGGACTCTCAGCTCTCCACGGCAAATCAGCCCAGCAGAGTCTAGTCAACTATGATAAGTGTCCGATCTCGGCCATACCTCCGACACCAATGCAATAATTCGCCTGATAGCGTGCTAGTTCGGGCTGTACGACGCCCTCACCGCCGACATCAGTGCAATGATTCGCCTGACCGTGCGCCGACCCGAATGACATGCCGAGCCGTACTACGGCTTCGCCCTGTTACATCGCAGGTAAACCGACCCCCGCCTATAAAAGGGAGCCTTGGTCTCTCAGGAGAGGGGGGGAAGATTGATGCACTCTACAGACACTGTTTATCTTCTTTCTACACTATTTGCCCCCTCCCTGACTTGAGCGTCGGAGGGCCGGCGCCGGAAAACCCGGCCACCGGCTCGTGTGCAGGCACCCAGACGGAGGACGCCGCCAGCTGACGGATCGTCGCCTCGCCGCGTGGACCAGCCGTCCCTTCTCTCCGACCGCCCCAGACGGAGGACGCCGCTCGCCAACAGACCGCCGCCCCGCCGTGAGAACTCGCCGCTCCCTTTCCTCGACCGAAGATTGCCCTCGGGTCCAATTTCCAGCAACAGTTACTTATATAAATGTCTAGCAAGAATCTGGAGTGTATTCATGAGACATCCTTATGGTGTCCATGCCTCTTCCTCTATGTCACTCTAGTTTATCTCCTCTTAAAGAAATGTATCCTACTCATTCCACCTTTTTTTCTAATGTTATATTTGGTCCAAGATATAAGGGTTAGAATAAAACAGGAATACCAATTCTGGCCCTACTCCAATATTTGGTATTGACAATAAACAATGAAATCACATTTTCTTTAAAACCACCATTCTCTTGATTGAATAAATTGTGGTTCAACTCATTAAGAAAAAGAAAAGATAGGAATTCAATGAAAATAGAAGCCAATGCAAGGTAAGAAAGACCAGAAGATCAATTGAACACTTGTAGCATGTGACACATCAATTGAATGACTTCCATGCATCTGCTCTTGCCGAAGCATCTACATAGAGGCTTCAGTCTCTAATTTCAGCACAACCTCCTACTGCATAGTGCTAGCCATGCCATTTTAGCTGCCCCATTTGAGCTTAGGTTTGTATCCTACTGCAATGAAAATAACTATTAAATGCCCAAATAAGAGTACTCCCTCTTGGTCTAAGCACATCATGTTTGTTAAATAGGCCTATGAATTGAACCCAGTTACCAAATCCATCTAGCCTCACTAATCATAACCATAGCAACAGAACTCCTTTTCATATATCATGGTGTCTTTTGACAATGATCATGACCACCTCAAACAGTACCATCATAGTTAAGTGCTTCTGAAAATTATACCAAAGATGAAGCTTCTCTACATGAACTAGTTGTGTTTCTCTTGGGCTTTCCCCTTCTTGTATTTAAACCTAAAGTTAGCAATACTTAACCATTTAATCCATTTAACTTGTTTTAACTCGTTGTAGATCGAGCTAGATTACTTGTTTAATAAAAATGTAAGATTTTGGATCTGTACTTTTGGCTCATTTAATAAATAGGTCGGATTTGGATTGACAGATTTTTAATCTATTATCTATCCGATCCGATCTGTATCTTATCCGACCTGATCCGATTGCCATCCTTATCTAAATCATTCTCACTTTCATAATCCTAGAAGAGTGCTTGGTTGTTCGGTAGCGTAAAACATAGCGTATAAATGTTAACAAGCCCGAGAGTCACAAATGACGCACAATGACCATCCGTTTGCAATCAAATTACAACATTTACGCAACAAGCAAGCTCTCTTGCGCCTCTAATTCTAGGGAAAATTTTCCAAGTCAACTAGAACATCTTGTTCGAAATGGTTTCGACAAAATAAAAGTAAAAGACCACAAGGCCAGGACAATATGCTAATCCAGCCATGCTACAGTATACTTCCAAATAGCCAAAGATTTATGACCAGCCAAAATCCAATTACAATAGTTGCCTAGTCAGCACGCTCCTTCATGACTCTAATTCTCGGGAATTTTCCCTAAGTCAACTAGACTATTGATACCATGACACACCAAAGGACATCAGCAAATACACAACATTCACTGTCAATGCATTGGAGTGATATCATAGAACGTACGATGACTACAGTATTTTTTTTTTTTTTGGCTACATGATAACTACAATAGAATCTTTCTTTGGTTTTTCCAAGATATGAAGAGCTTTGCCATGGCACACAATATTTTCCACACATCCCATCAACTTTCCTACTGATGTTTGAAAATTCCCTTGGAAACCCCACTCTCCAAATGCCATGGGTGGATGCACCTATCACGAGAGCCAGTTTGGTTTTGAAAAGGAAATGGAATGCAACATGAGATGAGACTTCAGGACTTGAAGCCTGTGTGATAGACTTGGTCTTGATGGTGTACTCATCTCGTACATCTAATTTGTGTAGTGGGTCCCATAATGAGTGCATCATCTTGCCTGCTTATTTTGAAAAATGTTGGAAGCTTCTTTTGTCCTTCTGCAGCTAGGAAAAAAAATGTTCCAACGAGTGAATAATATAAAGGTATGTGGCCTAATCTTGTTATTTCAAATTTGTTCGAAGTAGATGTGCTCATTAGATTATTGCGCAAACAAGACGTGCTTGTGGAAGGCATTGATTGATTACCTCATGGCCACCACCTTTTCAAATGTTGATCCAATTTGTATTCCTTGTATGATTCTAACTACTTGGCTAATAATCTAAAGGCTTGTATGATTCTATCTACTTGGTTTTCTATTCTTGTTTGCTTGCAAATTAATGAAATACCACATGCAGAATGATATTTAGGGTATTATTCGCACCAAGTTTATGTTATTTCTTGCTTTTATTTTCACTATTCTTTGGAGAACAATACATCTTTGCTACCAAAATATTTAAGTAATTATAAATAATTTAAAAAGCAAAAGAGTTTCATCATATAATGTTGTTTATTTATTTATTTTTTATTTTAGAAAAATGGGGGGGGGGGGTGCGGGGAGCGGGTGTTATTAGATAACAATTATTTTTATGGCTAGCAAACGTGGACAACGTTTACTAGTTAGCAAAAACATATCATTCATGAATTGTAGTCTAAGGTGGTTGGGTTTAATGAGAGAAAGTCAACCGATTTTAGCTTATTAAAACCTGCCACTTGCTAAACCTATAGCCTAAGTTGTAGAGGATTTGATGTTCCATGGCCTAATTAGCACTACTATTTTGACTGCAAGAAAGAAATGACTCGATACAGCAATTGTTAAACCAAGGCACGATTTAGGAACCAAACCCAAGCCAGCTGAATTTAATTTGAGTCAAACAACTCAAGCCATTCCTAAATGGCTAATTTAATTGGGCGGAACATGGATGAGGTAGATGAATGCTTCACTCCAATCTATATTCCATCAATTGTTCTATAACTTGACCATATGTAAAAATATGGCGGCATCTCTCAACCTTGTGTTTCTCCATGCTACATGCATGTGTTTTCCATCTTGTATTGATGAGAGTATGTTTATGCTAACCTTGAGATAGAATGTTGGAATCCTCACTCTAATATTTATTATTTATTTATCTAGATAGAGTTGTTCATTTAAAAAACTTAAAAATCGCGTGCATCGCATGCATCATGTTGTAGTTTGTCAATAAATTGAACCATGATCAAGCCAAACTTTGACCACTTAAGCAACTAATTCAATTAAGAGCCTTTTGTACACATGATACTCTAATTCGGTTAATCGAAAGTTAACTATATGCTGGTACACGATGAACTAATTTACAATATAATTTAGAGTAGTACAAAAATATGAATGAAATAGAAATTCTATATCAAGGTTCGCTTAACTAATTTATAAATATCATAAATATTCATATACAAATCCTTTTTATCTTTTTAAGAGATGGGCAATACTTTTTATTTTAGGATAACAGTGGAAGAACCGCCAACCAATTCGAAGAAATAGGGCTAAAATTACAAATGCCGAAACCTTGCCAAAAAAAACATCCTAAGGATGCAAACCCACAACCTGATCCCTTTGGGGAAGAGATGCAACCTCTAGGTTACGATCACTTTTCTATTGAAATAAAAATGTTCAACATTATTTATCTTGAAAATTATCATAAATCCGAACCATCTCATCCAAAAACTTAATACTCTATTTCACTTAACAAAAATTGAATATTAACTGATACATAATGAACAAATTTACGATAACATTCAGAGTAATACAAAAATATGAGCGAGTTAGAAATTCTATAGAAGGTTTATTCAATTAATTCCTAGATGTAATAAACTTTCACAAGTAAATCCCTTCTATTTTTCTAAAATCTGCCCAATATCTCTTAGTTTAGAACAATACTGGAGATACCACCAACCATTTCTAAGAAATGGCAAAAGAAATTACAGGTGCTAACCTTGGGGAAAATACTTACATAGATAAGAACCCCGATTTCTTTGGAGGAGGGATGCAACCTTCAGGTTATGAGCCAATTTGCTATTGAAATAAAAAGGTTTAACATTATTTATCTTGTATATCATCATCAATCCAAACCATTTTATCCAAACCTTAATGTTCCAATTCACATAATCAAAAGTGAACTAATAATTGGTACGCAATAAACTGATTTAAAATAAGATTCAGAGTAATACAAAAATATGAATGAGTGAGATATGATATATGAAGGTTCATTCAATTAATTCCTAGATGCAATAAATCATCATATGTATACCCTCCTCCTTTTTCTTCTAAAGATACACAATATATTCTTTACTTCAAACTGATAGAGGAGTTACCACTAACCATCTCTAAGAAATATTGCTCGATATTACACGTGCCAAAACCTTGGGGGAAATCCTTCCCACGGATGCGAACCGAGAACCTAATCTCTTTAAAGGAGTGGTGCAACCTATTGGCAATGAGAAAATTTGCTATTGAAATAAAAATATTCATTCTCTTGTCTATCATCATAAATCCAAGCTATTTTATCCAAAAATTCATAATCCAAACTTCTAGTCCTACTCTAAGCCAACAAAATTGATCAAAAAAGGGAGAACAACTTCGACTCACAAACACGGTTCCAACTTAAAGTGAATCAATGAATCAAGCAACTTTAACAATACATTCGAATAGAAAAATAAAAAATAAACTTCGATCATACATCCTTCCACATGCTAAATACTGCGAGCAACTCAAATTCTACATAACCATTAATGTTGTTGGAAAAGCCAAGAATTAAGATTTGTCAAAGGTTTTTATCGCATCTCACACGTTTTGCTAGGGTTGGTACTTGGTTTTGAACACAACCTTCACCATTCAATTTTTTATTATGCTTACAAATTGACGTTAGTGTGATACTTGGCTTATGTGGCAGCTTGCGTCTGCAATTTTATCGTGGCAATGACTCCCTAAAGGCAAATTAAAGTACTTGTAGAAGAATGTAATTAATCCACGTGCTAGCTATATGAAAATGAGCATCTTTCTCACCAACCCTCTAAAAGATAATAATAATAATAATAAAGCTTAAGACAGTGATAATCTTTTAATCATTTATAATTACAAACTCTCACCTAACTCTGAATTTTGTCCATTTTAGCACACATGATCTGATGCTAATCGCTGAGAAGTACCAGCATCCCACCGAAAAGTATAGAGATCGAAGAGAGTATGCTATGGGGAAGGCATGCCTCATAGCTTGTGATGATGTGGATTTAAGCTCATCTAATCTTTTGCATACATTTCTAAGTTAATTATCTTATCCTCCTTTATCATTTGCATACTAAGCAACAACTTGCAGGAAGCTTATGTCATGCATGACTTCTAATGGAGAAAATTCCAACCCCATGCATACGCAGGGAGATCTAGCTATCCATTTCAACTAGTACAATGAGATAAAGAATGATGAGAAATTTTGATTTAGATAGCTATCCTTTTTAACCTCAAGCATATCTTTATAGAGATAATGGCTACCAATGAATCTTAACTTGACTAAAAGGGACCTGTGTGAATTTTTGGAGAAGATTGTAGCTTTTAGGAGGAATTTTTCCTTCCAATCTCTTAGACTAACATTGTTTATTTCTATGGCATGCAGCTTGCTTGAGAGAGGCCAGCAATTGGTAATTAGGAGTTGCTTCTGAAAGGTGCCAGCTTATCAAGCTGATAAAATCTTTACAATTCGACTAACTGATTAGGAATCGAATTCCATCTTCACTGGAGTTTGAGAGGTTAGGGATATTTGGATGAGGGCAACTCCCATTGCGTAACTCATTGCTTACAAGCCTCTCTATCAAAAATAAAAAATACCCTTGGAGGAGGTCCAATTCAAATTTTAGACGTCGTATTTTGAAAGAAATGTTTTCTGAGAGGGGGCAAGGTAACTTCGTACTTACACTTGTTACCAAATTATATAAGATATATATGCTAAGTTCCTCTATGATTTAGAATTGAGAAAATTACATTTTGACCCTTTGATCCGATTGAGAAGAAGGAAAAATTTGCCCAACTTGCTCAACTCGAATATCATAAAAAAATTTAGAAAAAAAATAAAAAATTTCGAAAGTAGGGTTGACGTCTTCTTTTTTTTTTTTATCGATCATGATAAAACCAAAGTATATAGTCTCTATTTATAATAGTAAGGTCTACCCTTGCACAATTTAGTTTGGATTTCTCTTCTAGTTCTAATAGAACTCATTTTTAAAATAGACGTGATTAGCAGAAATAAATATGAAAAAGCTAAAATTGTAAGAGAGAGATTTCAATTTCCACATCAACTTTGTCTCTGTTGTTCTGCCAATTTTTTCTCGAATTGGAAGATACATTCGGTCAAGTGTTTCTCAAAAAAAAAAAAAAATCGGTTTGACTGGTCCAATTCAGAGTTTAAATGATGGAATTTGAGCCTCAACCCCCTTAGGAGGTGGCAACCTATTGTAGATATTGAAAGGTCACCTGATTCAAAAAAAAAAAATCTCAACCGGGTGCTATATGATCAAGTTATGGTCTCCGAAAGTTTGACTCGTGACTCAGCTTTCCAATATAGTGGATCTCGCTCTTGAACCCTATCTAACTCTACCTGTAGTGGCCAAACGGATCTACATTGAATGTGGTGACCCTCTTGGATCATCCCTAAAGTTTATATGATTTTCACCTACTTCATCATGGCTGCTTCTTTTCCTAACAACCATAAGTAGCTTTGTGCCTTGTTGTGCCCGGCACCAGAGTCACACTACAGGGTGCTAATCCAAGAATCTGATCTCATTGTTGAGATCGATGCTGATCTCACCATCCATTTTCGTGATATTGGAGTCACAACCTGCACTGTCGATGGAGTGGCTAGCGATGAACAAGGTCCTGGGGGTTGATGGGGAAGCTGTAGCTAAGGCAAAGTTGGTGCTGTGACCTTAAGGGGTTGGGATGGGGCGGTGGCGGCCCATTTGGATCATTGAGGGGGGTTGAGGCGTTCAGGCTGGGGTTTGCTGGTTTGCTAGCTTGATAGCAACATCAACAATGGTAGATGCATGGTCGCGGGTTCAAGAGGGAGGAGGAGACAGAGAAGAGGAAGACGTGGAGGGGCGTTCGGATGCCGATGGAGGCAGCACCACCTCTACGTAGTCGCCGGACTTGTGGTGGATTTTGGAGCTGGTGAAGCGAGGCCAAGCATATTTTCAGAGACAAATGGAACCACGGACTGGGTGGCTTCGTATATGGCTAGTCACTTCGGGGCACTCTATGGATCGAAAGAGGGGAGCTACCTAGAGCGCTTCAGAACTTGTTGTTTTATTGCTTTATTAAATATATTTGCACTAAAATTGTAGGAAACATCCGTTTCCGCAAAAAAAAAAATAAAAAAAAGAAGGACGAGAGTCTACGAGAGGTTATTTTATAATTCCGGTTAATTTATCCCAACCCTAGTTAACATATTAGGATACTTTTATATTATTTTTCTTAGAAATTCTGAAATAATGGCAACGATGATTTTATCATCTTAGGTGACGATTTAATA
The DNA here is from genome assembly GCF_051530095.1 of Phoenix dactylifera. Lineage (NCBI taxonomy): Eukaryota > Viridiplantae > Streptophyta > Magnoliopsida > Arecales > Arecaceae > Phoenix > Phoenix dactylifera. The sequence continues at coordinate 2,493,350 of NC_143201.1, forward strand.
GCATTTGATGGTGGGTGGGGCTTGGTACCATACTGCATCAATTAACCAAGTTGTGTGAAACTAGGGCTCAAAAATAATTCTTCCTTTAGAATTTTTCAAGCATCAGGAATGGACATGTGGAACTTTCCTGACCATGTTTTATTTTAATGCACATTTTTATTGTGTCCGTGAAGGTTGGAACAAATCCAATATTCAGTTTGAATATTCCACCCTCTGATAAATATTAGTACCTTAGGATGTCAGTCTAGAAAGGAGCAATTTTATCATGCAGTAAGAGGTGCTGCTTTGATGAATTGTTTGTTTATATTTATAGCAGATCGACATAGCTAGTTTGAATATTTTGGATTTACTGGTGTGAGACTGTTATTCCTGGCTATCAGCAACTTAAACATGTTTTTTTTTTCTTCCTATAGTCCACTATTTTGAATGATCTTTGGTTGGGCAAGAGAATCAACCAGTCCATTTTAGGCGCTAAGCCAAAAAAATGTTTCATTACCGGCGAATTAACCTGTTATACATTAGAAAGTACAGAAAAGAATGAGGAAAAATTTTTATGCTATTATTTTATCTGATCATTATCGGAGCCAAAATTACCGATGCTTCTACCTGGTGTCGGCATATATATGTCGGCATTTTTCCGTTTTTCTGTAGTAAAGTGATTGATATTCTTAAGGAATAATATACAATTAATGTCAATGAATATTTAGTCTAACTCCGCTAAGACATACAAGAAAATTTTTCTTCGACTGCTGTCCGATTGCAAACCAATCCAAACAATTCTAATCATATGCAAGCATCCAACTTCCTAACTTTGAGACAATGAGATAGCAATTTCGATTCGAACTACGCTAGTTCACACTAAATCATGTTCTAAAAGACCAAATAGGAACATGGGCAGCAAGGGAACCTTTGAAGGAAATTAGTTGAGCTATCAAGTCCATTTTCTTGGCTCTTCTCCAAACTCTATTATAGAACTCGCATTTTCCTGCTCCTAATCCAGTGTAGGATGGGGACATGAGTAGGGTGGGCCCATCAGACCTTGACCCATAATTTGGTGGCAATCAATGAATGGACAGTGATTAGGGTGGATTAGGGCCACCTTCATGTGAAAGCGGCCATATTCCAACGGGGCACAACACTTTGTTAGGTCATCACCAAGGCGATTTTTGGGGCTCCCCCCTTGATCCTTCTCTCCTTATATTCTCATGGGAGGAGCACAGGAAGTGTAGTAGTTTGGAACACGGCAAGCAAAATGGAACAGGTCCAAAGGTCGGCACCGTCTTTTATTGACATGAGAGTGATGGGAAAGAGAAGGGGAATTGATGCCTTTTGCTTCCCCAAAGCCCCATATCTTGACTTCAAGGCCTCTTCTTTGTCTCTCTCCCTCCATTCCTATTGCGCCCCCCAACCATTGAATTTGTGCTCATGAATGAGGGAGAGAGAGAGAGAGAGATAGAGAGAGTAGGTGTTGGCTATGTAATGGCCACAAGGAATTCAAGGTGTAAACTAAATTAATAATGCCCAAAGGGAAATCGAGGTGCAAACTAAATTAATAATGCTTACAAAGGATTTGAAGTGTATGAAATTATTCTCCTTGGAATGCCCTCTCTAATAGGATAAATTATTAGGTGGACCAGATCCGCCGTGGACCTAAGATGAAATAAATCTACCTAATAATTTCATTTTAGAGTGAGGGTAAAATGAAGCTACTTAGATCCATGGTGAATATGGTCCGCCTAATAATTTCTCCTCTAATAGCCTCGTGAAAGATTCAGAAGGAGAAAAGGGATATGGAACTTTTTAGTTGAAGAGTCATGAGGATGAAGTGCCATTATATGTAAGATGGAAAGACAACGTTCATTATGGCCATGGTGTCAAATATGTGAAATGGGAAAAAACTTGAGGTAGAGCAAACCTAGCTTATAAGCAACCATGCAACAAATTTTCAAACAAGTGTACGGTATAATAATAAGTTTTTTCTAATGTGAGCAAGAGTAAACTGCAGTCTACCATATATAACAAGAGTTAAATTATTAAACAATGATGAAATGATTGTAGCTGTCCTTAATGGGGAGCAAAGCTGTTTGTGATTGAAAGTGACGACTGTAGTATTCTTGAGTGAGATGGAGATCACAGAAAATGCTTGTTCAATCTTTCCTTCAATTGATGATATTGTTGTTGCTATGGAGAGGGAAGCTAAGATTGATCCAAACCTTGACTTCGATATTGCACTCCAACAAGGTTCTCATATCAGCCACAAACTTCAACATTAACTACCCTTGAAGCATTTTCAAGCAAAGCAACACGTATAGATGCATGCATGACAAGAAATTGAAGCCATCCACATTTTCAAACGCTTGAAGAGTTCTTCAATTACGCAAATTAACTATTTAGTGAATGAATATTAAATTCCCAACCTTTTGGCAACATTAACAACCCTCATTTTATATGTCTTTGTGTATGTTGTATATTTTGAGATGAACATATCTATCCCTTCAAGTTAAATATAATTATAAATCATTTTGAAAAGTACTCATGTCTTGAGTAATATATATATATATATATATAAACTGCACGTAGAACTTGACATATTCTTATGTATGTTTTTTGTTCTAATATGGATATAGTTGATTCTACATGGTTGATACATGAACTGATGTCTCACCAGAATCACAACCATCATCTCTACAAAAGGCGGTTTTTGGTCTTTGTACAAATTTATGAAGGCCAACTTTATTTGTCTCATCTTGTAAAGCTGGTATCATTGAAGGACAACCCTACGTTTCTCAAACCATTGCTTTGTTCAACCTTTTGGAGAGCAGCGAGCATGTTTTGACTGGACTTGGTCAGAAAAGTGATAGGCCTCGGTTGTATATATATATAACTGAGCAGATAGATTTCAGCTTCGATGGTGGGCAGAACGGCCTAACTTTTTATCATCCAAGGTTCTTATCATCACCTGCCCAGCCTTCAGAAGAAGAAACCTGATCAAGAGATGAGAGGCTTTGAGAGGAGAGGGGTGAGGCAATACAACAGATCGGAAGCCCCTCGCATGCGATGGACCGAGGAGCTCCACCGCCATTTCATCGAAGCTATCGACTGCCTTGGGGGACAGAAAAGTAAGTTTGGATTGCATGAAGCTCTCTCTCTCTCTCTCTCTCTCTATGTCGCAGAGCAGCTGCGGAGTGCCATCATCTATGTTCGAAAAATAGACATGCGTTGAGGAGAGGAGTGCCAAACACTGAACCCCATCTATCAAGAGAGAAAAAAAAGGAGGAAACTTTGAGCAACTCTATTGTCTATACAAATATTTAGCATGAAGCATGCGGAGTAATTAGGTTAGTACATGTATTGAGCATGAAGTCCTGCAAAATTAGGTCTAGTCTTGACTGAAACTAAAGTTGGTTTAGTGGACATGCAGACATGCACCAATCCGCTTGCAGACTTTTACAACTAATATGTTTCCATTGGAATTGTTCATCTCTTGATGTTATCCTACGAAGGAACATAAGTAACCAATCCTAAAGGGAAAAATGAAGAAAAAAGTGCAGCATAATAGATCAGAGGATTTCTGAACAACTTAGAGATCATTATTAAGGAATTATCATGTCGATATCTGACCTTTTTTAGGGGTGTCTGCACCGTCTAATATGTGGCACTCTTCTTTAGAAAATCAGCATAATAATATCTAGAATGAGAACATTTATAGATAGAAAAGTTTATAATTTATGAACTCTCGGTTTCATGATGTAAAAAACATAAGGAGGTCTACTGTGCAACCTTTTCTATACTTTAGGAAGTCAGATGGATTCATTTGCAGAAAATGGATATTTTCCTGTAATATATTGTTATTTTACTAATTTTAACGGCGATTGTTATATAAAAGTTTAAAGGCAAGAATGATCCTATGAGGTACAGGTAGCAAAGTCTTTTAACAAATACCTGTGCTGACAATTCTGTCCATTTCTATGTTAGAACTGAGTACATCTTATTACACCTAAGTAAAATCAATTTGGAAAATATTATTAACTTGTTAATTTGCTTACTTGGTGCAACAATATTGTTCCTTTGATAGTTTAACACCATTTATTAATTTCTCTCAGTTCTATTTCGTTTTATTAATCTAACCAAAATGGGTGAAGCTACTTTATGCTTTTATATAAAAAAGTGAGGTTCTCCATATTAATTATAATAACAGTAAAAAGAGCTAACATGAGCTTCTAGAGACTTTTTAGACTTTTCTGATTCAATTCGATTGTGGTCATTTTGTTTCAGAGGCAACACCAAAGCGTATTTTACAGTTGATGGGAGTGAAAGGACTGAGCATATCTCACGTTAAAAGTCATCTGCAGGTATGCCTCCCATCTTCTCGCTAATAGAAATATAACATCATTGGAATTTTTAAGTCCTCCTTGGTAAAAGAAGTTATAACAACTGCCTATTTTCACCCTGCAACAAATCATCATCAATCTCTTTTAATTATATGATGACTATATTCTCAAACAAAATAATATGATGGCATGTGTTAACACCATTTCGTGCAATCCAAGAAGTATTTTGTCAATCATTTATTGTGTCGAACATGTCTTACCATTTTGATTGTTAGTATATGTTAATGTGGACAGAAAAGCCTAATCACACTATTTGGCTCTTTATAAGATGGCAGAAAGTAAGAGATTATTGAAAAATAACTAATAGATATGTCATGGCTATCATATTGTCATTAAGTGAGTTTAATAATAGTGGTTAATCATTTTCTTTTCTTGCTTTCTTTTCTTTCCATCACAAAAGAAGTTATTCTTTATGAAACTAATAGCATGAACATCTTCATATTGTTACATTAAATGGTTGACAAATCACTCTTAAACATTCATACTTCAGTTTTTTATTCATAGCATCTGTTTTATGTTGTTATAAGAGATAAGCTGATGAAACTCCATGAGTTAATATGTTACACTATAACAATCTTTTGGTAACGCCATTATGGTTGCATAACTGCTGTAGGCCTGTAGCTAGGAACCATCAAAACATTGTAACAGATTATTTTGTGGCTAACAGCTTTCAGAAAACCTCATTTTAAATCATCTTAATGTTCTGCATACTGTTCACTGTTAGTTTTAAAGGTGTAACATACTTAAATATTACCAACTTATTCTTTTACTTAAACCACTAGGATCGTCGAAATATTTTGGAAATATCATTGTGCAAACTTATAAAAATAGGTCAAATGCTAAATAATCGCTGCTATGACCATTTTACAATAGCAATTATGTATATGCATATAATGTAATTGAGGGGCCTTGAAACAATGATGGCTATAATGGGTTTATAACCAGAACATTATCGAAAACCATCCTGTAGTCGTGAAGTCTTATTGCTCCAATAGTTGTCTTCAATCCTTAAGTTGCAACAACCCTAATTTGCATGTTTTCTATGTTTACAATCAAAGTTTCTTATAGTTCCAATAGTTGTGTCTCAATAGTTGTCAGCATTCCTCAAATTGTACCTGATCTACATTTACATATATTCCTCATCTTTTTTCTTGAGATTAGAAGGTCTCCAACTTCTATCTTATAACTCTTGAGGGCTGAGTCCAACTAGAGTCGAACCTCTGCCCCTTGCCCAAGTGGCAAGAGGTGGGGCCATCCATTAACGTGCTTGGTAGGTACATATGTACCTCATCACTATGATTTTGTTGGTAAATGGAAGTATCAAGATTACATTTGCAATACCTCCATTACTTTCCTCTTAAGTCTTCTTCAACACATTCCTTCAACCCCACCATTAATAGGTTAGGTGATAAACTGACAACCCACATGTATATACTGTGGCAAGAAAGATCAGTTTCCTGTTTTGTTCAACAAGGTGGGCTCTCCAAATCGTCATCTTAGACTACATTAAAAGTCAAGCAACTAGATCAATTTTCAAATTATGATTTGATCCTTTACCAAGGCCATAGGGAACAACGACACCTTCCATTAGTGAATATAGGTTTGGAACGTCACAGTTATGAAGATTTGAATCCGGGGTGCGTTAGGTTCGTGACCTAATTAAGTAGATACCGGAATTGAAATCGGAATGATTGGAATGGAAATCGGAATTGCCCATACCCTCCACGTGTTTAGTTCGTAACTGGAATCAAATTTGGAATCATAACGAGATTTGAACACTAGGGGAGAGTAAGGATTGGGTTTTGGGGGATTGAGGCATTCTCATTAATTCCTCCCTCTCGAATCGGAATGGGAATGAAACTTTTCTTTGACCAAAAAAAAAAAAAAAAAAGGCAACTACCAATGATGTATTGAAGGACAAAAGAAGTGGTCTTCTAGAGGAAGGAAAAAAGAATTATACAGAGCCACGTGGCTTGTTAGTCTTTGGCACAATAAAATGATAGCTAAAGATCGCATGAAAAATTAATAATACTATTTTATGTATATGTGATAAGAAAAATAAGCAAGTTTTCTTTGCTCCAAAATAGGCGTTAGTTTGAAAATTAGTATGAGATACCAATATGTCCAAGGTTGATGAGAACTGTCAAGTAGCATCAAGGATGAAGTATCAATTCATGAAGTCAAACGTGATATTCTCCACAAAGAAAAGGCCAATATGCATGGAGTATAATTTTGGCAACTCGGTTAACCTCAAGGAGTTCCATGTTGACCAGAGAGGCAAAGATTGACTCAATAAATATAGTAAAACCATAAAAATTCTCATTTTTTAATAGATTCTATAAAATTTATCCATGCGGCTGTGCAAGACAATAAAGATATGCAATAGTCATATAAAATTCTCTTGCACTAACAAGTCGAACTTTGGAAACCACCAAATGAGATCTTGAAGTAGAATAGTAGATTTTAGTTTGCTAGAAAACTCCTTGATTCATTAGGGTTGATCTTTCCATTAATTTAGCGCTAAAATATTACCCCCTCTCGCCCCATCTTTTGTATGGAATTGCAAATACCTCCTCTGCATTTTCAATTGCTGCAATGTGGTCTACCCTCCTCCTCCCAACTAGGATTAGGGCTTGTCAGAGATGCCTACTTGTCACCCAACATAGAGGTAGTTTGCCAAAAATACCTACTTATAAGTTGATGTGGAGGGAGTTATGTGATATGGATTTTTTTATTGAAGGAAGATAGAATATAACATAATGGAGGAGGCAGAGATGACAAGATAGGAGGCGACATAGATGCGGATGAACAACTCAAGAATGCCATAGGACTTGGCATCGATAATTCAAGACTTTTTGATGCGGATAACAGTCTCCTTGAGGCCAAGGTGGCAGATGAGGTTCGAGTAGGCATGCATGGTGGTGATGATGTCTTGCCAGTAATTGACATGAGAGATGCGCTAGGTGGGGTTGTCCTTGAGGAAAAGGGCAGGGAGGGAGCCAAAGATAGGGTGGAGGTGGGCAACAAGATTGTCCTAGATGCCCTTCCAAGTTCTGAGGTAGGTGGTGTCCTCATTGCAGTCCTTCCACATGGGGCACCACAACTCAGGATAAGGGTAGGGTGGCATTGTGGATCTTATCGAGCATTGTAAGGTGGCCCTCTAGGAAGTATCGGACCATCAAGGTGTGGGAGTCATGGTTGAATGTGTAGAACAAGGGTTGCATAGCCATTGCGGGGAGCTTGTGATCGTCGTTGCCCTCAATCTCGTCATCCTCATTGTCGCCGACCTCATCCTCTTTATCATCATTGGGGTCATGGAAGAGGAAGGAGAAGAAGAGGGATTAGTTAGAACAAGGGTTTGGTTAGGCTTGAGGTTGTCGTCCTCGTCCATGAGGAGGGATTGGCGTTAGGATTGGAGGTGGAGGAGATCGTCATCGTCGTTGTCCTTATTGTCACCGTCTTGGAGAGGGAGGTTAGGGGTTAGGGTTGGGGGAGGGGATAGGGTTAGGTTTAGGATTTGGGGGTGGGTTTTGTTCATAGGGGTGATGGTGATGACAGATCCACATCACATAACAACCTCCATATCAATTGATAAGTAGGCACTTCCGATGAACTACTGCCATGTCAGTTGATAAGTTGGCACTTGTAACGAGCTCTAATCCTAATTGGGAGGTGGGTAGACTATATTGTAGCAATGTGCAAAATGCTAGATAGACATTACAACAATTCAAATTGTAGGAGGGTATTTGCCATTCCATGCAAAATAGGGTGGGGGTGTATTTTTTTAGCCTTAATTTAGGAAGTGTCATTTCATCATCTTTTTATGTGCATTGCATCATTTTTAAGAAAGGTTTTTGATCATTATAAAGATAACTCTTCAAAAAATTTAAAGCTCCTATTCAATATTCCCAAGGATCAAAGAAAACATTGAAAATGTAAAGAATATCCATTGCTTTGTGGTTATTATAATTTTTTTTCAAGTTTAATGCTATAAGCCTAACCACATGAAATTGACCAAAGATTCTAGGTAATAAATCAAGACTCTTTCCATTGGTCCTAATAATTTTTTCAATCTCTAAAACTTAACCAGGATGCTTAGATTGTGTATAGATGCTGAATAGCTAGCAACTCTTTGAATAGATTTAACCATGCATGTCCTCCACTAACAAGCTAACAAGTGGATAATTATTAGCTGTTTGGTTGGTACTGGGATAAAATTATGAAAAAAATGAAAAAAATAAAGGAAGAGAGAAAGTTCTAGTGGTTAACTTTATTTCACCATCTTATATGAAATAAAGTTACCTAAGTTAAATATTTTCTTTCTTTTTGTTGGAGGATGATTTCTTCCTCATTGATTGGATGCTCCTTGTTGCCACTTCACCTTTAGGTAGCGTTTGGTGACCCAAATAGGATCACCAAGGTGATCTTAGATCACTGGTGATTCTTATCTCGGGGTGATATGATCCTGATGATTTAAGATCACCGCGTTTGGTATACTATATTATAGTGATTAAAATTTTTTAGGTATCCACAAGTAACCTGTTTGATATTCCATAGGATTCCAGAATAATACAATATAATACCAAACTTATCTCTTATATATTCCATAAAAATATATTTATTAATCCTATAAATTATTAATCCTATAAAAATATATTAATTATTATTACATAATTCATATTTATATTTATATTTATAATATATTATTTTTAATACTAATAATTATTTTGATTAAAAAATGAGGTAAACTAGAAGTTATATATTAAATACTTTCATTTTATAAATATAAAGTACAATAACATAGTTCTACTATAATTTAGAATTATCATTGAATAATAATATATAATAATATGACCAATAATATATTATAATATAATATATCATAAATATAATATATATAATATCTATAATATATATATATATAATTATATAATTTTGTTATAATATATTAAATTGATATACTAATTTTTCTACTAGACTGAGGGACATTTTTGTCATCAATTTTTAGCCTAAGATCACTGTCTAGGGTGATCTTGGATTTCCGACCTCAAGGACGAGCATCTCATCACTAGGTTGGACGGTAATTTAAGGGGCGGGGATAATTTGGAATCACTACAACGTAGGATCACTATAGTGTAACCAAACATGATGATTTTATCACCTCCACTCAATTCACTCTCCATCTTGGGATGATCACCCTATACCTAATCTCTCCTCAATATCGTTTTCCATCAGGCTCTCTCTCACCATCAGCCTCCTTCCTGAGATGTGGTTTTCGGCCACTCCCTCTCCCTAGATGGTGTCGCCTACTCCCCTCCAAACGCTCATTTATGGCCCACCTGTTCGATGAAATGCCCTGCCACTGAGAGGTACACGCGAGAGAGAGAGAGAGAGAGAGAGAGAGAGTATCTCTGGCTAGGAGCGCTCTTTCTGTAATGAACAGCTAATGACGTCCGTAGAAAACATTCCTGAAATTTGTCAATTCAAGATTCATGTCCGAATTGAGATGATGAAGGAAAGAATCCTTCCGGTCCAGAGAACTTAAAAGTGTAAGAGTCCAAAAATATTGGGATAAAGAAAAAGCACCTCGCGAGCCAAACTAATAGTGTATAATTTTTTCTGGATGGCAGATTTTGTTGAGGCTATGGGTTGGTGGTTTCTTCCTCGAAATTCTCCTCTTCCCTGACCAGCTTTCCCTAAGTTTTGGGCAAAAGCTGAGTCTATCCTTCCATAATTTATTAGTGCTGAAAATGGGCAAATACGGATAGAATATCAGTATATCCATATTCGTATTCATTTATATTAAATATTTATAAGTATAAAAATTTATATTTATATATATTCTAAACAATGAAGGATACATATCAGATATTTAAAGTATGGATGTAAGTTGGGTAGTTAAATTTTATAATCATAAAATCAAAAATATCACCGAATGGAAGATAAATAAAGTTACTAACTCGTAAATATGATCACTTTATTTCATTAAAAATTCACAAGTTCTACATGAGGTGAATTGATTGCAAATAGAATAAGATATTTATATATTCATAGTCGAATCTCTTTTTCTTTGATGGGTATAGATACAGATACAAATATTAATCGAATTCTTAAATTTGTAACCGTATTCAAATAATATTATATATGAAAATAAATTCAAACAGATACTATCCTATCTGCTTTTACCCCGATAATTTATAGTATGCATCCTAGGCGATTGCATTCATTCCAAAAAAAAAGGCTGATAAATTCATTGAGTCCCAATAAGTTGACAATCTAGTTTCATGATTACAGGTCCCCATGTATCATGAGATAGCGCTCTGTGATGCATCAGGTCCATCATATTAAAGAAATGCTGTCATGTAATATATACATGGATGGATCTGACTGCAAACCAGATTGTCAAGCTCAATCTCTAAATTCAAAAGGACCAGAACTCAATTTCACTTCATGTCGTAGATATGGTAGACAATTAGAGATAAAAGTAGACCGAATAATATCTATCTGGATTTATTTGTCTAACTCTCATCTAGATACAAACAAAAATTTGAGCATTCAATTAATATCTATATCTATATCCATATTTATCAAAGAAAAAGAATACAGATATGTATGGATAATTACCAAATTCATATCCGAATATTTAGTTTTGCTTATAGTCCTATTTAATCTTATACAGTATTCATGACTTTAAAAAAAAAAATAAATGACCATATTAACATGTTACCAACTTAATTTACCTTTTTATTCAATTTTATTTTTGATTTTATAGTCGTAAAGTTTAACCATCTGGCTTGTATTTTTATTTACATCCGTACTTTTAATATCCGATATATATCCATATCCATTTAAAATATATTGGATATGCATTTTTTCATCCAATTAATACCCACATCTACATCCATATTGGCCAAATATAAAAGGATACAGATATGAATTTATTTATATCCTATCCCTATTTGATGAGATTTCAACCCTAGAGGCTATACACAAAAGAGATCCTTCCGTATCAGCATGTTGGGCATAGTAGCCTGTAACATGAGGCAACCCAGGTTTGTCTGCTACAACATAGGCTAACCTTGTGATCACTAAGGTCATTTATTTATTTATTTATTTAAAGACTTTCAAAGTAAAGTTTCTCATAATATAATTCTACAATCATGTGTGGACTCTTTTTTTTTTTTTTTATCACTCACAGCATCAAAATGCAATGTGATTTTCGCTAATTACTCGACATAATGAACTCAATTTTAAAAAGACAGCAATAACAAGTTAACATCATGAAAATTCCAGGAATATAACAAGTCGTCTTTCTTTATCTTTGTGCCAACAGATGTACAGAAGCATGAGCAATCCTGCCAACCTCCACGACTTTCCATCCACGACCAACCTGAACAAGCAAAAGAGGGTGCAGCAATGCCATGTCGATGCCTATAATTCAAGTAATTGTGAAGCTCCACATCTAAACTGCAGCCTCAGTCGCATACAGTCACTTCAAAGGTGGGTAGTAGGTTCTAGCCATTAGCCAATCGACGTCGTCAACTCTATCATAAATTTTTCCCTTTACACCATTCGATCTGAAGCTTTTGTAATCGTTCTACAGACGATCATTTGAAGAACTGATGAGAGATTGGGCAATGAAGAACATAGCTTATGATTCAGAAACTGACTTCAGACAAACAAGGGATGCAGTGAGCCAGCACAACCAGGTCTGCTCCAGTGTCCTAATAGAGCAAATGTGTTCCATATATTTTTAAACAATATGCATGCTTATAAGGTGGCAACCACCACCCTACCCCTTTGTTTCAGTTGGTTCAGCCGGGCTATCCTCTTGAAAGATGTTCCAGGTTCGAGGGCCAATGGCGGCGATCAGATCATGTTTCTCAAATAGAAATGCCTGAGAGAACAATAGACTGCGAGCTGACTCTTTCATCCTTAAACTATCGGATGCAGAAGGGTGGGGAAGAAACAAGTGAGCTGGGATCAAGCATCGAGTTCGATACCAGCGAAGAGGTCCCCATTTCAAGAAACACAAGCCATGATGATCCAACTGGGTGCAGAACTCCAGTTGAGAAGAGCCACTTGAACTTAGAACTGACAATCTCATTTCACAACACATAATTGTTCTGCAAGGAAAGATTGTAGCTGACAGATAACTTGAAGGCCTACAGTATCTAGTTGGATAGAGTGACCTTGTGGCGAAGCAGATGAGAGTTCCTGGCATGCGAGCTAATATCAAAGAGGTGTGAACCAATTTTGTAGTAGAGACCAGGATATATCTGAATGGTACAGCTCTTTTCCACAGAAAATAGGGAATTTATAGGGAATTGAGAGAGAGAGAAACAGAGGGAGGATGTTGTAGGCCACTTTGTTAGACATGGCAGAACAGAATTTACATGTTGAGGTGCATTTAGCCACTTTGTATAGGCATGGCAGAACGGTTTTATATATACTGAAATGCATGTATTCATGTATGTTTCGTTATGTACATTATGCCACCAATATATTCTAACTGATATTTTGTTCTGACAAAAACATTAGATATTCTAGCAATCTATACTTAGAAAGATGCTGAATTAAATGGTTAGAAACGATACCATTACTTTTGCTCCATTAATCACATCCATGTTAGCCTTCGTGTAAGAAATAATAATTCACAACCCTATCCTCCTCTACAGCCATCCTGCACAAACCCCACAAGCTTAAAGAAGAAAGGAAAAGGTAAACCAAAAAGATAATGAGAGATTAGAACTGCTTGAAGTGCGTCTGAAATTATTTTCAATAATAATGCTATACCTGTGCTCCATTCACCAAGTATTTTTAAACCATCTAAAGGAAATAAATATGGTATGTTTTCTAGTAGTAATCAATCAACCACACTCGAAAATAATTAATATAACCTCCTTGAATTTCATTGTATGCAGTAACTCCGGCTCAATCACCAAGTGCCAAACCACGACAAAATTCTATTCTAGCAACTGTAAATCTTTCCAATCCAATGAAAGAAACAAATGCAGAACTCACTGACATCTGTATAGCATACGCTTGCTGGTACTTGTGACTCAAAAAACTACTAAAAACCATGATGACCAGAAAGAAATATAAACCTGCAGTAATGAAGTCGATAGAAGAGGAAGCAAAGGCCAGAGAATAAAATATGAACACTTTAAGCTTCATGTAGCCTTCGAGAAGGGAATTCAATTCTCATCCCCGGTGTAAGTACCATTTAGTACACTACACAACCATGCTCAAATGCATGTTTAAAATCAAAAACTCATTTATCAATAACCTAAAATCAATTCGGTCAACTTAGAGAGATAAAATTTGAATATAAATTGTATAGATTATAGATAAGGGGGGATTAGGATGATGGGCATGTATTAGGGGTTCACATATCTTTCCAATTTTATTCATATCAATAATTTCTATAATATAAAATTTTGATAAACAGATTTTTTTTCTAGTATAAGCAAATTCTGTGAAACTGACAACCGAAACTGGTTCTGCTGTGACCTTGTCAAGGAGAAGGATTTTGTTCAACATGCTCAACTTGGACCACTCAAAAGAATAAGAGAGAATAAGATAAATAGTAAATATAAGGTCTAGATCCCCTTTTCTTTCATTAAGAATATTTAAAACCAATACCTAGAGTCATACTAGTGAGCTTCACTCTCTTGAATTTGGATTGGATTTCTTTTCTAGTTAAAACAATAAATTAGGTAGAGAGAAGGCAAAAACACTTTTATTTTTATCCTCCTCGTGTACAAAAATTGTGGTACAAATTCCCTATTTATATTAGAAAGCTCTATCCTTTTCCAAGGCAAATTCCTCTTAGTTAGGATTAGTTATTTCAAAACGAAAAAAATATTATTATTATTATTTTGATTTTATAAAAGCTGGATCTTGACTTCTATATCAACTTTATCTTTTATAACATTGCTAAATTATTAGAATTATGGCTTTCCAAGTTTCAATTCCCAAATGAATAGATCTTGCTCCCAGATCTTGTCAGACCTACCCAAAGTGGTCAGTTGACAGATCAAGTGTTCCTCCTGGATCACATTGCTAAAGTAAAAATCTATACTTGTGAAGGAAGGGTGATTACTCCCTAGCTGAAATATATCTATCCAATTAGATAATTGATAAAATATTCTTTATCAAATGAAAAAAGTCATCCATACTTTTTCTTACAAGCATAGCACATGCCCAATCTCTAATGCATAATCCCATCTTCCACGGTCTCATACCTAGCTAGCATTTCCTTACAAAGGGCATCCAAAAAACAAAAAAAAAGAAATACATAGGTGGGGAATGTGCATCCATCAAGTTAAATAATTAAAATCAAGCCGAAAAGAATATGACCATCCAAATTTATTTTCCTATACATAGTGCTTGCCAAATTTTAGGCCTACATAATCTCATCTTCCATGGACGAGTCCCTAGGTAGAATGTTGCTGCAAGGGCAACCTTACGAAACTTGGAAAGTGAAAATATAGTCTTAGAAAACAAATACAAAGGTGATGCTAGTTCTAGATGAGCACACATATGAGCAACATAAAAAGACTTTCACCAAAATAAGCTTTTTCCAAATAAATTATCAATATTGACAATCATGCAAACTTTGAGTGTTCCTTCAGTGAAAAGATGAAGATCTAAAGATAGATGATATGCGATTTATTTGTGACAAAAATAAATACAAGTTCCTGGCTACAATGATGATTAACAACAAAGTCTATCTCTAAACAAAATACAAGGGAAAAGGCCAAATAGAAAAAAAGAGAAAATATCACAGACTTACAACACTGGAGGACACCTACTGATCTGTGTGCCATAATTTCTATATTGCTTTTTAATGTTTTCTTCCAAATATGACTAGTGCTTGCTGATTATGCACGTCTCACATCTGAAGTTTGCTGTACAGAATTTTAGCTGTGGCGCGTCACGTGGAAGATGTGGCAAGCTAGTTTACAAACTTACATCAAAAGAACTTTGCCTTCCATGCCCAAATAGATCTCCAATCAAGATTTTGGGGAATGAGATAGACCTGTCAATATTAAAGAAGCAAGGTATATTTCATGAAGCATCATTAGTTAGAATATCTGCAAAGCTAACAATGGCATTTGTGATAAAGTTTTGGAAATAGACCTGTCAATGCCATGAGATGTACGCTTAATCAGAATAATTGCCAAATGAGGATTCATAAAGTTGTTACCAATTAGTTGGTACAAGTCTTGATGTTTACAGTTATGGACTTATGGTACTTTTTTTAAAAAAAAATCTCTGCCTCCTCCAAAAGCAAACTAGATTTTTTATGACTATTATTCACTATCCATAACATTTAAGTCCCAGACAGATGGTTCTTATATTATTCCAGCTGATCATACTGACAATGGAACTTTGAATGATAAACAATGGGCCAAAGAAAAAAGAATTGAAAGAGGATTATTTAATTATTGAATAGTGGAACATACATCATAAGAAATCCCACACTGGAATAGCACAGTGCCCTTGGTCACCACCCTGGTGGTCTAGCTGGGGATTGCTCCCAACAAATTGTAGGGCATGAATATCAGGAGTTGGGTAACCCTGCACCACATTCTCAAAAGATTATCCAAGTCAATAATGTGAAAATATACGAAACTGATACAGTAAACCTAGAAGTTAGCCACTGCCTTGTGACAATGTACCTCACCAAGAAATCACTCTTTATATCAAGTCAGAGAGAATGCGTGATTACAAAATAAATGAATTAAACTGGAAAGGAAGAACAAAGGGAATAGAGAGAGTCAACCAAGAGGTGGCAACGCATCTCAGGCAAAGTTGCAGTGCAACACAGTAGTGTTACTAAACACAAGATCACGAACCAATGATAATACGTCAAGTAACATAATCACCTGAGTCAAGTGGGCACTGCCATGGAACAGTTGCTGCTGTAAAGCAGAAGATGAAGAGTCCTGCATTGTATATAAATACATTCAAATCCAATTGATGATAAGGTCTGAAACACAGTTTAATGTAGACTAACCTGACCAAATTGGGCCATGGGATGAAAGTTTTGGGCTGTGCCAAGTCCAAATTGATGAGGACTTACATAAGGACCCTACGACCCAGAAAACATAAGAGTTTTGCAAACATTCAATACAATGTAAAATATAACCTTAAGGTCCCATTTATCTATGCAAACCAATATTCACCTGCATAAAATGATTTGGTGCAAGGAACTGATTAGAAGGATTTCTTGATTGAGAGGGAACATTGCTCGGTGCTACATGAGGTCCATTGTCCCCTGGTGCAACTTCTGCCTTCTCAGGTTGTCCTATATAACCAATCATTTTATAAGCCAACTTAAAATGGTACATGAACATAAGAGAGGGATGAACGTATAAAACTTTGCAAGACTTACACAAACCTTTTCTCACTTTTTGCCTTCTATTTGCCTCCTGCTCACTTTGATGCCTGTGGCGTACACCTCCATTATTCTTCTTTTTCCCACTCATCTTTTGGCTTTCATAGTTATTATCATGCTGTACATCTCCACTCTCAGCCAGATTATTATGCTGATCCCTCGAGGCATTAGCAAGGGATGGTTTCTCAAGAAGCCTTGTTTGCAAAATTCGCTCAACTTGTTGAAGAAGCTGATCTGTTTGGTTAAGCATTAATGTGAATGTGTCCTCATTTTCTGCAGCCCTTGCTGCAATTTTATATAATATCCGGCAAAGAGAGTTATATCGATGTAGTTGAGATGTCTCAGGGTCACCATCAAGCATTAATCCATGACCCTCTCTTATGCTTCCAGCTTTAGCATCCTTTCTCCACCTCTTTAGAAGGTATTGTGGTGGAAGCTCTTTAATATTTCTGAAATCAAGTACTTTCAGTACATGACAACACTGAATACCAACATGCTCAAACTTTCTGCAACTACACATGATAGAACCATCTGATGAGTCAAACCTAATAAATTGCTCTTTACTTTTATCCTTGACAGTAGCCTCGTAATCAGACAACGTTCCAACTTCACCGCAACTGTAAACCATGCAATCCATGAACAATTCAAACTCCCTCCTGAACATTTCAAACACTGCAGGGGTGTATTCATTTGCAGCCTGCCACAGCAGCCTCAAAGGAGGTATCCTAGGAGTACCTTGGTTCACATGATAATCAGCCTGTACCTCTGCATATCGTCGCTCATTTACTAACATCTCATATAGTTTAAGGAATTCTGATAGATCTTTTCCAGAGTTCAAATATTCTTTTAGCAGAGTACTTAAAGTTTCCTCTTGTAGTGTGCTTTTTATGTCTGCGCAGAATATATGCCGGCTATACACCAAAGCCCATTTCTCCCTTTCCTCGTATAGTTTAGTCAACCATTCATTATCCTTGAGATTGTACTTCTCCAGCATGGAGTTCCATGCTGCAAGAAACTCCTCCTCATCCTCAAAATCATAAATACAATGGCTGAAATCATGTGCAAAAGTTTCGGACGCTTCAAAGACATGGGCTAAGTGTTTCATAGCATGTTGGTATATTTGCCACACACAACAATGTTGGGTGGTACCTGGCCAAACAGCACCTATTGCATCTCTTATAGCTGCACATCGATCCGTCAATATTGTTTTCGGTTGCTTCCCACTCATTGCAGTTTTGAATGTCTCGAACAACCACTTGAAAGATTCCACAGTTTCATCATACAGAAATGCTGCACCAAAGATAACAGTTTGCTTATGATGATTGACACCAATGAATAGAGAAAACGGCCTGCCAGAATTATTTGCTTTATAGGTTGTGTCAAAACATACCACATCACCAAAATAATGATAATCTATCATGGATTTTGCATCTGCCCAGAAGACGTTGGTCATTTGATCATATTCATCAACTTGAATGGCATAATAGAAAGAAGGATTATCACCTTTCATCTTCTGTAAGTATTCCAACAGGGCTCCTGTATCACCCACCTGCATATCCTTCGAACGTTTTGCCCGTAGATAATTTTTATATCCAGCAGGGATTAGACTAGCCTTTTCGCAACCTCTAGGTTGAACCTTTGTTAACAACTTCTCAGACTTTAACATCTGAATATCTAATGGGGCTGCAAGCTGATGGTTATGGTCAGGCACAAATTCAGTCACACGGTATTTACCACTTGATGTGATTTTGATAGCCATCCGTGAAGGGCAACCAGTTCTTGTTTCCGGCCTAGGTCTCTTTGCCTCATTCTTAGGGCGAAACCCCTCTCTTGAACATATGTACACCCTTGATCGAGTATTGTTTCTAGCAGATTTATCCCACCCACCTTTCCGAACACTGAAACCTACACTTCCAGCATACTTGACATAATAGTCATAGGCTTTAGCTTCATTTTCAAACACCATACCAACTATTGGCACTCCCCCAGCATTTGCAACTACTTCTTCAGGTAATTCTGGCTCTTCTTCTGCTGGTTCCTCCTGTCTATTCAAGGTCTAAAACAACTCATCAGGTTTTCGGGGAAATGAAGAATTCACAAATAAACACCATGATACACATGAAATGTTCAGAAGTACTAATAAGATGACAGATGCAGAAAGCCCCACTATTGATCCATCTACAACAATTGTTTATGAACATCTAAAATGAAACAGGTGCATGCAACAATTTAATAAACCAATGTACCAGACAAAATAAAAACAGAGGAAGACAGCATACACACAGTGATGACTTTAGAAAAATAATTATATAGTATAAAGAGTTATTCTGAAGGATGCACTAGCTGGCCCTATGGTCATTGCTCCATTTGCAGTATAGGCACAGTCGATACAGGTGGCATTGCAGATCTTTAGTACACTATCTTGCATTTATCCAAGAAAAGAATTACGCAGATGGTCCAGCTCAAGATGTTGACCACATTCATGTCATGATCCACATTTAGATTCTTGGGCTGTATTTTCTCCACCAACTGAATGAAACGACCAAAATCGCCCAAATTGAAGATATTTGTCTCCCTTAATTTCCAACTTAGCGCCCCCCCCCCCCAAAAAAAAAAAAAAAACCAACCCACCCAAAAAAAAAGGAACAGACCCATTTCTTCCAATTTAAGCTGCATAGAGGTGCAAGAAATTAAACATTCACAAATAACCATAAATGTCACTGTTGAACCTCATCCCAACTATTTGGGGGAACTGGGGAAGTAGCATGCTAGAGTTGAAAGTAAGGGCTAGAAACTTCGACCTTGTACAGAATCACGTGTTTTTTATCCCTAAAATAAGGATGTGCAAGTAAATAAATATAAGAACAAGGTAAAAGATCACTTATATTCTTGAGTAATAGTAGGAAAATGATGGGGTAATGCCAACATATGAGCCATAAAGATATGGAACTGCATAAGAAAGCCTCTTTAGTATTAAAATAGAACCAAACACATATGATGCAGTTAGCATTATATAAGACTAGAACCAGACACATGATGCACATGATTAAGGAGGAAAAAAGAGGAGACATGGGAGCATGGCTTGTGGTACATTAAAAGGGGAAAAAACTTGCACACATAGAGCTTCCCTTTTTTATCTTCCCAATGGCATTGAGACTTTTGATGCTTGCCTATAGAGGGCAATGCAGCTCGAAAAGTTCAGCTACAGAAAGGAACTCAGCTACCAACAAAAATGTCCAATCACAAGGGCTTCTCTCATTAAAATAGTAGAAATGCAGTATTAGATATATCTGTGATCCCATCTAACATTGGGCAAAAAGGATAGCCAAGATATCATGGTTATGGGAAGCGATAAGATGGATTTGAGCCATGATATTTGGTTGAGAACAATTGTGAGAGCTGTATAGACATAAAGACAGACAAAGAAGCAATCAAAAGTTTGAGCTATATTAAAATTAGATCACGGCACATAATGTACATTAAAGGAGGCATGGATTGTTGTAACAACCATGTATGCTTAATTTTTTTCTACTGTAAATGTAGCATTATAGATACACATACTTTTAGCTAGTGTTACTTGTTGCCTTACACTTTCAAAGGAAGAGTTGGAAGAAAAGGAGATGACAATGAAAAGAAACTTTCCCTTAGGTCTTAATATGACTTAATGGAAGATGCATAGGATAAAACTGGAATGGAACCTGATGCAATGTAGATTGAATTCCAAGATCAAATCCACAACAGGCTAGATATGATTTACGCTAAAGATCTGAGTTCTATGTTGGATTTGAAGTTTTGAACTAAACTTCAGATCTTTGTTACCGAAAATCAGCAAGGGGTAACATCAGAATGTTGAGAAGGCAATCATACCCACAAATTGGAGCAGACAAAGGCAATTCCTCAAGCCTTGGTAGGGAGACAGAACGAATAAACAGATGAAAGTAGAATTAACCCAGATTTATCATTAATGTTCATTATAACTCAAAATTTTGGAGACAGCCTTACTCATAGATAGATGGTCCATGATGAATTCTTAAATCCTATGAATAGTCAAATCACCTAGACAAAATGCATAGGCAGTCAGGCAAGTGTTTGACTGAGAAAATCCCCAAAAATTAACAGTTGTATGTATTTCATATATACAGAGTTATATATAGTGTACAAACATCATATTGATAAATAATAAAGTTACCTAATTACTTAAGTTATGAAATAATGAAATGCATGATTTAATACTTAATAACATTTCCATTAAGTGATTTAAAGTATTTAAAACTGAGTTCTTAGAAACAACATGTTCAAGTGTCAATTAATATTTAAGGGCACATATTATAAATGGATACAACTTCTTCCTCACTTGAAAGAAATATTTTTACTTAACCACATAGCTAATTGAATAATTTAATGCCTTTAATAAATCAACAGCCTAACACAAAGGCAGCGCCTAGGCAGCAAAGCACAACCTAGGCACTTGGGTAATTGCCTTGGTTTAAGGCTTGGAAAGCACCAAGAACCTAGGCGATTGGGTTGTCCAAGTACCCTGGCAAGACCACCAAGTTGCCTAGGTAGCTGCCTGTGACAACCTTGAACCTAGGAAAAGCAGAGTCTAGACCATTGTTTAGCGAACCTAATCCTAGCCAATGTTACATAGAAACGGACATGGGAACTAGATTCAGATGCCTATCCAAGTGGCTAACTAGGCAAGATGAAAAGAAAAGATACGGGATACATAGAAAAAAATTATTAAACATATTTAAATAAATTCTTTATAATATAACAAATCAAAATATAAAGGGGGATACTTGTTAAAAGATAATAGCAATAAGAATATAATTGACTGGAAGAAATCATGTTGTTTTTAACTTCTGTATCAAAAACTTCCCCTCTAAGACTTCTTTGTTGGCATTTATATGCACACATAAATATCACATAGAAAGTTACAAGCTGATATGTTACGCTTCTATTGTTTCTTTACATCTGGTACTATGCAACATTTTTTTTATTTTGAAAAAAAAAAGGATTTGTGATACTAGGATACAAAAGGATATAATTGGACTTTTCTTAAACCTATGTGGGCAATATTCGCATTTTGCATTAGAAACATCTAGATCCTTCCTAGACTAGGAGTTAGGTCTGCATTGTATAACTCTTTTCCATTTCTTTTCCCTTTGACAAGGATAACAAGTAGTGCAGGAGCCCTGTCGATAGGGAGAGGAGGCCATTGGCATCAGCATACTTTCTTCTGTTCCTTCTCATCACTCAAGCAACGATAGGGAAGCAGCCCTTTCTCTCTCTTGCTCTACCACCTCCTCCTCCCCCCTCAGGCGCTTGGTTCAGCTTCAAGAGATTCAGACTCTTCGCAACCCCTTAAATCTTGAGATGCCATATCTGGTGCATGTCTTGCACATCTGATATGTACTTGACACACAGATGCATTGACATGGCATTTCAAAGCTGGATTCACATGTCCAAGTAACACTGATCCTAGCACTTCAACTAAAATATGTCACTGATGCCCCTGATCACATCACAAGACTTCCTAGATAAAATAACTTGGTCAAATTTTGTCCATCGTGTGGACCTAGCATCTCCAGTAAATATGTGTATTCGAGGCCCAAAAACCATATACATTTTAACTCATATAGATTCCAGAATCTCTGTTTATAACCTCATAAAATTATACTTGTGATTATACCTAAAATAGAAGGAAAACCCAAAAAGAAGTCCAAAAAGTTTGAGAAATTTAATTTCAAACTTAAAGCTCATCTAATCCTAAACTATTGAGTTTACATCACAATGGCTCAATTAAGAGTTTCAGGTTAGCCTAACCAGACATGTTGTGAGAGTCCTTCACAGAATTTTTACTGATAGTGTAAATGGGCTTGTCTCTTACCGTTTGCAAAGTGAATTTACTTAAAAGTATAAAGATGCTAAGTGATTCACATATATAAGAATTCCATGTCCTATAATGAAAATGTGGAGAAAGTGGACCTCAACTATTTAGAAACCAAACTGGACCTGAACCTCTTGAATTGTCAACCAGCTAGGCCTGCAGTGCGGATTAACCCCTGAAATCCCTTGACGGGCACTCCAGGACCTGCCAACGCTCGTGAAAACCCAAATCGGTCGGTCCTCCATTCATCCGACCAGATGTGTGGATAACGAGGCCACCTTCACAATCTTCTCCCTTCTATCCCTATCCAAAGTAAGGTAGGTTGATACGGTTGCTCACTTCTCATAAATTCTTTCAGGTAAGATTCTCCAAATGCCTGGAGACAAACCGCCCTCCTCTTTTCTCCATGACACCTCAACACCTAGAGACCATCAACCTTAGATCCTGAGGCCAACCTCAAGCCAGACCATTTTTCCTTCCAAAACTGACTCAGCATGGTGGTGGCAAGCCAAGTCAGTAAAATGATGGATAGGCACCAAAGAGCCTATGAATCCAATCCTTGCTCCATGACACCTTTCCTTCTATTTCCTATATAGGATTATGATGATTGGAAAGAGTGGTATGGCTTCAATTCAGGCACTAAAACCAGGGAAATGGACGAGCAAGGGGAAGAGCATGTTTTGGTGGTTAGGTTGAGGCATTTGGTGAAGTTTTCGGCATCAATGTGCAAAGGGTCTATAAGGTGAGAATGGAGTTTCTTTGATGGAGTTTTAGATGATGGCCAACTAGCAACTCGGGCAGAAGTAAAGAGAGGACAGTTTAAGTGTTTTTAAGAGCTTTAATACTGGGATAATGATAGAACTATGCATCCATTAGTAGATTGATAGGGAAGGACTTATTGGTTTCTCTAATTTCTTCTTGAATAACTCGGCCTTTGAATAAGAAGGAGGATATACAAGGATCAGAGTTTGTATCATATATTATATGTTAAGGATGCAAACTTTGCATGCCATTTTATGAAAATTGTCAATTGCATGAGAAGATGTCATGAAATCATGCATTATCATGAAGTTATGAAATGAACATAAACAACACTAAATATCACTAGGAATGTGCTGATATAAATTAGAAAATCTTAGTGCTTTCATATATTTCTATTTATATTTTACTTATATTTGATTAGTAGTTAATATATTTATCATGTCATGATGACAGCATAATGCATTTCCAAGATCTGAGAGTTAAACTAGTGACCATTAACCTGGTCACTTTCCAGTTTGAAGAAGAATTCAGATTTTAAAACATTGGAAGGCCTTACATAGTCACTTATTTGTCACGTGATTGTCACATGATCAATAAGATGAGTTATGTGGATATTCCTCATGAGATAGGCTTATAAACACAGCTCAACTCAGACAATTCTCTATGATATATGAAGGAAAGTAAAACAAAAGCTAAACATAGTAAAAGAAAAGTAAATCCTAAGGTTCCCAATATGAAACTAGCCATGTTGTTCAAATCTAAACATGCTAAGTGCAATAACTAAACCTATGATATTTGCATCAATATAAGTTTGTGTGAGAGCATGCATGCATATGTGAATGCACTTGAATAGACACTAAGTTCACAATAAAGTATGTAATGGTAAATTTTACAGCATGTCATGTATAATATTAATAGAATAGGTAGAGTAAGCAGGCAGGCCACCTAACCTATGTTAACAAACTTGAAATAATTTTCAGCTGGTTAAAGCATCTATAAATCCTATACCGCATCATCACTATGTACAGTGACTGGAGATAAGGCGCCACCACCATAACACCTATCCTTGGTATCTTGGTGTAATGCATCAGCCTATATTCATCAATACTGTTGCATTTCGTAGAGTATAATTGGAATGCTTAATTGCACTGAAATAATCAAGCAAGATCATAAAAAAAAAGAGATCATACTCCAATAGTTGTCAATTAGGTAAAAGGTGCACTTATGGACAATATATTTCAAAATTTTACCTGAATTTTTTAACAAATCAAACTCGCACAATCCAGTTAGGATTCTAGCTAGGACTCCTTGAGCAATTCTAATAATAGGAATTGATTTTTTAAACAAATCTTAATTAACAAATCCACTTAAAGATTGAATCTTACAACTGAATCTAACTGAATTTTGTCTGATGATTTGAATAATCACAATATGATTCATCAAGATTTGGTAATGGTTGTGCAGTTAGCCCACAATTTGTTGTTAATACTTCAAAGATTGGAGTTGAATACCTGGCAATTGCAATTTGAGATTAGAGAACTCTTTATTGTCGAATTTGAAACCATGAAATTTGAGCAGCCCTCCTAGGTTCTGTTAGGCTTGGAAGGTAAGTCTTGATGGATAGAGAAAACTACTGGGACAAACATGAGGAATTGTTATCATCTCCAAGGCACATTTTATGAGTCAGAAACTAAAAACATGAACTGAATTATCCCCCCCCCCCCCCTCTCCGGGTTTTGGGATCTTACAATCAACAATATGAATATTACAATCCAAATAAATGGCCCTAAACAATATGGAACTCACATAAAACAAGATTAATCAGGATAGCAAAATCTTGGCCATGTTATGTATTGAGTGTTTCCTTAGATCCCAAGATCCCACATGATTATGTTATTCATATATTTCACTTTTTGAATTTTAGAATGATTTTTGCATCACTAATAAGTCTCTAGCACATGCGACTTATTATATCATTTTGGTTTTTGATTTGTAAGATTAAATGAAAAGAAATTTAAGTTCCAAAAGCTAAAAGCTAAAATTAAATCTTCATTTCCTACAATCATTTGCAAAGAGTCAATGCAAATAATCTGCCTTAAAGGATATTGAACGAGTATACTTGAAGAGATGAATCATGCTTCATTGAGCATGTTTAAAATTATGTCTTACTCGGTTAGAAGGACTACTCAACTCACTTTTGTGATGCCTTATCAACACAGAGAAGAAACAAACCATAGTCACAAAAACTGGATAGGCGATTGACCAAGCTAAGGGCCCAAGTCACCAGGTCATCAATCCAACCACCGAGTCAATCAGTCGAACCAACTTATAATTAAAAATATTAAAATATTGAAATATTAAAAAAGTAGATGTAATATAAAAATATATAATTATTTATAACTTATATTTTTTGATGAAAATATTTATAACTTTTTACATTAAATACTACTCTTTGAAACACATTGATCTACATGCTACACTACTCTTTTATTACAACATAAAATAGAAAAATTATGGTTCATTTAATTTCCAAAAATAAGTATAGCTATATAATTAAGAAAATATATAACATTTATTGATATTTTTATTTTATATAGTTTTAAAAGTATCCAGATGCATTAAATGAAATATATTTTTTATTTTTGCATATCTTTTATCTTTAATTTTGCATCAAAAAATAATAATATATTTTTCTTTTTATTGCAAAAGAATTTATTATCAAAATAGTGAGTAAATGACATTTCCAAACAACATAGATATAGTTTATATTGCATGATAATTTATCAAGAAGTGAAGGGTGTCCTGGTGGTTGAGAGTTTGTTTAATAAACCTGAGATCGTGTGACTGAATCCTAACTCAAATTCTTTTTTCCCAAAAATTCTGTTGGCTGATTCACCCACCCACTCGTTCTAAAAACCAGCTGGGTCACCGATTCTCATGCAGTTCATCTGCATTTCCAGTCCTATAAGAAAATGGGACCGGCTGAGGATCCGGTTCGCCAATTTTCTGATCGGACTAGGCCAACCAGCCAATTTGGTTCAGTCTTTATAACTATGGAAGAAGCAACTGTATCTTCTCTTATGCAAAAGAAGTCATCTTTACAAATCAAATGATGACAACAATGGAAATATGGTCAATCATTTGTGTTTTCTACATGTCTTTGTCATCATATATGCCTTTCGTTATTAAGGCACCAAATAGACCAATATGATGCTAATATAAATATATGGAATAACTAGACATAACTTTCATTTCAACCAACATGTCATATGGTGTGGGAATTCACATAGTATGTTCAATTTTTTTTTTTAATTTTATCCAATTTAAAATTGACTCATGTTTACATTTTTCATATATATATATATATATATATAATTTTAAAACAAATTAGAAGAAAAAAATACTCTTAAGATCAAAAAAGCCAATCTAAACTAAATATTTTACCCCTTCTACAATTCATGACTTAAATTTGATCTTGATAACACTATTATCCCGAACTTAAAGAAATTGGACAACGAAAATGAAGAGATAAAGAAAATGATACAACATGTGCTTGCCTGCCATCATCATGATTTATGATGAGAATGTGTTACATAGGTTCCAATCCAACTTCAGTTTATGTTGGTCGCAGCTAAACCGGCACAGTCCCCATAGTTATATGGTTTTGATGGCTGAAGAGACATATCAGTTTCAAACCCTTGGCATGGCTTTTACAAGTCAAAGCACATGCCACTGAGGTTGAAACCAACCCCATTGCATACATGGTTTGCATGATGAAATAAAATTACATGAGAACACCATCATTTTTCCAGCAATTTCTGGAATATGCTGTTTATACATCAGAAAGATCTGTTAGAAGCACAACCATTGTTCCAAGCAAATATGCACCATATGAGAGTAAAATTTTTAATGTAGTAGTCATATGTGTAGCTGAGATTTAATATTTGTGTGAAATCATTTCCATACTCTCTTCATAATCATTTGATGCTTGATTAACTCAGACGTCACTCCTTATTTGTATGTGACAATATACACTGTTAGCTACCTCGTGTTAGTTTATGGCTTATAAGTCAAAGATTTTCATTTAGTATATTTAAACCAACTATTGTTTCCTAATACCATTATCAAAAACAACATACACATCCAAGAAATTTCTGTGTTTTTTTTTTTTACTTGAAAAATTAATAACTTGTTTCTTATAGGGTTTAACTTTTTAATGCGCCAAAATGGTCATTTGAATAAAGTTGACCTTTCTTAACTATAAAAGCAATCTCAATTTTGATATTTACAAAGAGAAAGGGCTACCCAGGAGTATTTTAACATGCCTCACTAACAATTATTTTGACATGCCAAGGCATGGAACAACATTATTTTAGGTACTCTACTTTTTGGAATGAAGCATATGTAAGGCTTAACTAATACAGTAAACATTTCTATCAAATTTCAAATGCATTATATATATTTTTGAATCTAAGATTCTATAAGAACAAATATTACCTGCATCTCTTCTTTACTAAGAAATTTCCCTCCAACACCTCGCTGCCTTCTTTCTGCCAGAGCTTGCCGGGAAGGAATCTGTAGAAAAGCAAACACGAGCTAGGCAATCAAATAACAAATTTTAGCAAAACTGATTACGTCCAATGCATATTTAATAAGCATTCCTAAGATCTTGTATAGAGAGATAGAGAGAGAAAGAAAGAGTCTAATCTTTATTCATTAAATCAAATTCTGTACCACCAAGATTACCTCTTTCTTCCCCCTAACGAAGTGCATCTACTGTCAATAGACAGAAGGAAGTTCTGAGAATTACCTTAATGGATCTATCAACAGCTTGTCTATTGCTCTTCTTCTGCATGTACTTGCGAACTATATCCCTCCTTTCCTCATGGGTGTAACGTGACACCCTTATCCCAAGATCTCTCAGCAACTTAGACTGAGCTGGATTCGATACCAAAGGTACCTTTCCACCATCCTGCCCCTTGTCCACTCCAGCTGAATCCTTTACTGAATTAATCTCTCTTGCTGGTTCTTTTGGCATCAAATCCCTCTCTGCCAGAAATGTTCTTTTTTTCGGCCGATCACCTTGGGCCTCTCCTCCGTGCTCATTGCCCACTGCCCCTGGCTTCTCCGACAAGCTCTCAACCTGGATTACCTCTACCACTTCACCATCTTTCTTAGCTTCTTCTGCATCCTTTTGAGCTCTCTTCTTATAAGGACCGCGCTTCCTCTTCCTCGCAGCACTATCGGCAGCACTTCCATAGGGAGGGTAGCTCCCTTTCGAGCACAAGAACCTCTGCATGATCAAAATCCGATTACCCCTCGACCGTTTCCCAGAGCCCATCTGTGCCTTGAACCCCATCTTCTCACCGTACGTACTATAGTATGCCTTCGCAGCCGAAACGGAATCAAATTCCATGTCCACCCTCGGCAGAAGCCCACCGCCGGCGAGCGCTCCGGCGGGGTCAGGCGGCGGCTCGAGCGGGTGGGTGTGCTCCAACACGACTCTCGACACAGCCCACCTCCCGCTCTCCTTCCTTACCACCTCCATCATCGCCCGGCACCTCTCCTCCTCCCCCGGCCCGCAGCCGGCGGCGTCTTCGGCGGTGCCCGCGGCCGCCCCGCCCTGCCGCATAGAGAGGTAGCTGCGCATGATGTAGGCCACCCGGAGGGCATAATCGTTGGAGAGCACTTTCCCGGCCGGCTGCGGGGTCTCCTCGTTAGGGTCCTCAGCCGGCGGCGTAGCCAGCTCGGCGGGATTGCTCTCGGCCGGCTCTCGGGTTCTCTCCTTCGTCTCGTCTCGTTCTTCTTGGAGCCTCTCCTCGGTCTTCTCCTCCTCTTCCGGCTCTCCATCTCCTTCCCTCGGCTCGCCCTCCTTGTTCGCCGCGTCCTCCGTTATCTCGGAGATCCGCACCATGGCGGTGGAATTGGAGGGAAATCGAACGAAATCGAAACCCTAGGAAGAGAAAGATCTGAGATTGGGAACCTCAGCAGAAATTA
Organism: Phoenix dactylifera; assembly: GCF_051530095.1. NCBI lineage: Eukaryota > Viridiplantae > Streptophyta > Magnoliopsida > Arecales > Arecaceae > Phoenix > Phoenix dactylifera. The sequence continues at coordinate 2,522,796 of NC_143201.1, forward strand.
GGGACGGGAAATAACCTCAGAAATTTTTGTTTGAAACCCTAGGGGTTGGATCTTCATCGACGGGGAACTGTGAGATGAGGAGCGGTCAGGTGCATCGCCAGGGAGGCGGGGCCGGAGCGGCGGGGCGAATCGGGGCGGAGGAGCGGACCGCCGTGGAACAAGAGAGTTGTAACGGCATGCAAGTGGAGGGGCGACACGTACCCATGGGCTGGAGTGGGACCCACGACTGGTAGGTTTTGTACTTGGGATGAGGCACGTGAATCGGGATACGTGGCGGGAGATAAATTGGGTGTCCTGCGCTGTTGACGGCGTAGATCGGCTGTTCGCTGCGAGCTGATCGGGAGCGTGTATCCGTGGAACGCCTGAACTCGGAAGTCAATGCCGCTACGAATACCCAAGAACGTCCCCGGAAAGGTTATGAAGGGGTAGTTCTAGGGTGGTTCTATATACACCCCCACTATTGCTAAGGACACCCCCCAAAAACCAAAAAAAAAATACCCAAACTAACCTTTAGTGTAATTACCATATTGCCCTTGAAATTTTCTCATACACCCCCCCTTCCTCCTCCTCCGTTTCGTTTTGAAAAGAAAAAAAAAAACCCCCCCTCAAACCCCCCTTAAACCCCTCGATCCATTTACATCGTTTAGGCGATCTTTGAAGGAGATTTAAGCCCCATTCGAAGCATGGACAAGCAACTAGTGATTTGGGACGAAGAATCGGCCGCAAAGGTACGTGTTCCACCTTGTTTCGAATTTTTTTTTTTCACGGGTCGTGCTCCGTTCGGCACTGGATCGCCGAACAAAAGGCTTCTGTTCGGCTGCACAGTGCCGAACAGAAGCCTTCTGTTCGGCAACCCTCAACCGAGCAGAAGCCTTCTGTTCGGCTGCACAGTGCCTCAATAGTGCTCTGAACCTGGTATTTGGTTGGTTTAAAGACCACCACTTCCATTCACCAACCTTGGCAGTATGGTTCATGCACTTTAGTGGAGCTCGTTCCTGTAATATAAATGTATAATTACTACTACTTTATAAAACATCAATAAACAAAATATAATGCTATAACAAATAAACAATACCTGTTGCCTCCAGATGGAAGCTGCTATATGCGTCCTGAAACTGATCAGGACGGACTCATCCTCTGGACCTCCGGACATGGTTCAACGGACTCATCGTCTTCGCCCCTAGCGGGCATATCATCATGCTCTGACTCAGGAGAGTCCGATGGCATATGAGCAGGCTCGGGAGAAGCAATCCTAGCACGACGTCTCCTAGCTGACGCCGTAGGTCTAACTCTGGCGGGACGGGGATCCATGTCTGAAAATATAGAAATTCAATGTTAGGCTATATCAAAGAAAATAATTCAATTGCATACATAAATGTTCGACACAAAATTCAGCACGGCACGCGATTTGGCACCAGAAGCCTTCTGTTCGGCTGCATAGAGCCGAACAGAAGGATTCTGTTCGGCTGCACAGAGCCGGACAGAACCCTTCTGTTCGGCACTGTGCAGCCGAACAGAAGGCTTCTGTTCGGTTGAGGGTTGCCGAACAGAAGGCTTCTGTTCGGCACTATTCAGCCGAACAGAAGGGTTCTGTTCGGCGATCCAGTGCCGAACGGAGCACTGGAGGCGGGGGGGGGGGGGGGGGGGGGAGCTACCTCGAGGTGGTCGTGGAGGCGCCGGCGAGGTGCTCGTTGCTCGGGAGATGGCCGGGGAGGTGGTTCCGGGAGAAGCCGGCGAGGTGGTCGGAGATCGGGAGAATGCCGGCGACGAGAGGGAGAAGGGGGAACGGGGGGGTTTTGGGCGTTGGCGAGGTGCAATGCACCGACCGGCGACGAGAGGGAGAAGGGGGAGACGGAGGGGGTTTGGCCGCCGGCGAGGTGCTTGAGGCGAGGTTTTGGGCAGAAGGGAGAAGCCGGCGGGTGTTTTGGAGGGGAAGAGCGGGGTGGGGGGGGTTTGGGGGGTGTAGAGAGCAATTTAGGTGAGGGGGTGGGGAGGGTGGGGGGTAATTTAGGAATTTTTAATTTTTTAGGGGTGTCCTTAGCAAATGGGGGGGTGTAGAGAGTATTTAATTTTTTTTTAATTTTTGGGGGGTGTCCTGAGCAATAGGGGGGGTGTATATAGAACCACCCGTTATGAAGCCGGTTGATGTGGGTATGTAATGACAATTTTGCCCCGGAGGTTTCTTGAAAACTTGGGCGTGGACACGTTTTGGGCGTCGCATAATGGTAGGTATTTATGCAGTTTTGGGCTCCCGTTTCATCCGCGAGAGTCATTTTTTCTTGTAGAAATATAATTTCTACGAAGAAGATTCCTCAAAAGAGAATATCTGAAAACATACTTTTGGCATGCTTGATTAAATATAGAATAGTGGCAGATTTTCAGAGTGCTTATGTTTGGTTGACCATCCACTTTTTTGAGAAAGTTACATTCCTATTATACCCTTAATAAAAATTAGATCTTTAATTTCTCTTTGATGCTGAAGGGCTTTTTGAGAAAAAATAAAAATAGAGTGATTTCTGCCTCATGAAAAAGACTTTTCTATGAAATATGGAAATTATATTTACATGGAAATACAACTTTTCCATCTCTCTCCTTTGAAAACTCCAACCAAACAAGAGGCATCTCATTACTTTTCCGTTGACCACACTTTTCCCTCTTCTTTTTCCGCGAACCAAACGAGCCCTAAATTCATAATAGCATTTATCTCTCACCAAATACAACCAAATTCAGAGAGGCAAATGAGGCCGCAGACTGGCTGGCTTCGTGTGTGGCTAGTCATTCCAGAGGTATTCTGTAGGTTGAAAAAGAGGAGCTGCCTAAAACACTCCGAAATTTATTTTTTTTCTGATCTTATTGTATGTATCCATACTAGAACTGTATGAATCATCTGCTTCAACCAAACTCTCAAATCTCGACAAAGGTGGATTTGGATCCAAGGTCATTGATGCAACACCAAAAGGTTTTAGGAGCAAGTTAATTGGCAACTTCAAATTGGCCTATTTGCTAACAAGTTTTCTTTTTTTAAAGAAAGAAAAAGGAAAATTTATAGAGCTTATTCTCTATCCAGATATGATAGATTTGGTTCTCATCTTGTTATATCTGCACACAGCTTGGGTCTTCTTTGGGATTTGATATGTCTTTACATAATAGTATAGATCATGACATATTATAAGGCATTGTTATCCTGATTACCCTGCCACCATAGAATTTACAAGTTTTAGAGAGCTTCCAGAGCACAAAATGCAGACATGTTTTCCTAAACAAAGACTAGTTCACTAAACCATGAAAAGGGTGCCTTTTCTGCTAAAATATTCAATGCATTAAGCATGACATAAGACTTGATAGAGCGAGATGATGTTAACAACTAATCAAGTAGCATTGTGAGTCTGAAAGAATTAACATACAACTGCAAAACCCAAGTCCCAAACAGTTAGAAGTAAACAAAAAAATAAAGGGGAAAAAAATGCAAGAATATAGTAGGTCAGTAGATTATTTGTCCAATCTTGACAGGCAAAGGAACAAATTGGATAGACTTTCTTTGTAATTATTCATCGGAGTGGGCAATTTGGAGCTAGACTCAGAATAGCCTCTCCTCAGCAACCCGAAAAATTGCTGCAATACAATCTAATTGCTGTTACTAAAGTGAAATACCAGTATTTGCCATTTATTCATCTACAACCTGCAAGGTCATATTAATTGCTGTTAGATTTTTTCATAAAAGAGTGGCACCCTTGACAAGCAGATTTTCTTGAACAACTCTGCAAAAGTTCAAATTGCTTTGCCACTGGAACTCCTCCTAGGTCTTGCAAACTTAGACCCACTTATGCTCCTCAAATTTGGAATAAAACAACAAACTGGGATTGTCCAAGTTTTTATTTCATTTTTTTTGGATATTTCAATTTTCAAAAACATATTTTGGGCAAAAGATACCTGTCATGACTCACAGGTTATTGCTGTGGGCGGGTGAAGCATAGATGGGCTGTCAGCTATAAGGGCGGTGCTCAAAGCAGCATGAGAAGGCAACTCGACCACGATGATCAATTGGCCATATGAGGAGGGGCGGAGGGGGGATGGAAGTCCTCTACTCGCGATATCTGGCGAATGGTGAGAGCCTGCAGTGCCTTTCAAGCAATGCATGTGTATAGGAAGGCGAACAGGCCTGCCGACTGAGCTGCATCCTATGCCGCACAACACTTTGAAGGGGTCTTATGGACCGACCAGGATATTCCTCCTCCTTTCCCAAATTGTTGCTCTTGATTCTGTTGGCTATACCTATATTAGGATAGAGTGAGCAGCCGTTATATTAAAAAGAAAAAAAAATCAAACCAATGTCTAAGGTAGGTTGCGATCAAGCAGACCTTGAAAGGAAATATAGAGATCCTTATTCTCTGCACCAAAAATCTCTTCAGTCTTTGCCAAAGTTTCCTGCAATGAAGACAAAACAATTTTCAAACCCTTGTCACATATTGCCCGGATGCATTGATGAACAACTGATCATGTACAGTCTAAGGATGTATACCTCATGTGTTTGCCCGTGAGCGTTGAGCTTCTTGATGTTTGCCAAAAAGGCTGCAAACTGTTCATATGACAGAGAGCTTCTGAAGTGCATAGAGAGCAGAAGAGTCAAAAAGATGAATTTGCCCTGCTGAATACTCTTAGAGAGATGTCTGGAAGCATCACTGACCTTACTCGAAGGAAAAACTCCTTTCCATCCATATGAGGGCGTCCTGAAACATTACAAATTACATGTGATGGGGGGCAAAATGGATCGTTCTGTTCATAGCATGGGACCACCCCATTTTGGCCAAGTAGACCTCGGCGCCGACTAGGCGGGACATCGGTCCAGCTAAGAGTCAGTCCGATTTTGGACCTCGCCGAAGGCCAAGCCAACCTCGGTCAGATCTCTCCGCTCAGCAACTTCCTCTGGAGTATACAACGACGACCCGCCCTGGCCAAGTTCGGGGCGCCCCATACAACGATGCGCCCCGGCCCGAGTTTGGGGCGCCCCATACAACGACACGCCCTGGGCCGAGTTCGGAGCGCCCCATGCAACGACGCTCCCCGGCCCGAGCTCGGGGCGCCCTATACGACGACGCGCCCCGGCCCGAGCTCAGGGCGCTCTGCTGAGCAGACCTCAAAGTCAAGGAGGCTAGGCCAATCTCAGGGCCCACCAACCGACCTCATCAAACATATTGTGGCCCCCAAGTCGGCCCGACCTCAATGCCTACTGAGCTGACCTCACCGCCTACTGAGCCGACCTCACCGAATATTTGTCGTGCCCCCCATGTCAGCACGACTCAGCACCCTACCAAGCGGGCAAGGCCGATCTCGGTTCTCTCTAAAGGCCGAGTTAATCCAGCCCAGTACGCGCCACGGCCATGCCCTGCGACAACCTCACCCCACCATACTTCTTGATGGCCACACCAAGATATGTCAACAAAGGACTATGCCTTGCTGCTCCAGCCATGCCTGCTGGCAAGGGCCATGCCCTGCGGAATGCACCAGCGCCATACTACGCGCAGGGACAGTTCAAACCGTGTACCTCAAGCAAGCCATGGTCGCACGCCACCTGGCCAGCGCCATCTCCTCCCATGATGAGGACAGGTCATATCTCCGCCACCTGGGCACCTTCACGAGGACTATAAATAGCCCCATCAGGTAATGCTTAAAAAAACCTTTTGGCCAATAAATACTCCATGCTGACTTAAGCATCAGAGGGCCCTCATCAGAAACACCGGTGAAGCTTTGTACAGGTATGCCGGCATGTGAGAGATGGCGTCCTTTCTTCGCCTCGATCGGTAGCTCCTCCGACTCTTACGGCATGGTCACCCTCAGGCCAAATTTGAACCACAACAATATGTACTAACTGCAATTTGATAACATGCAATGTAACAAAAATTGCATATGTTACCGGGACTCCGGCAATAATTAACCTGCTAAGGAATGCCTGTGCGGAGGAGAAATGGGTGTAGAGGATTGCTGACTTGGTGGATACCATGATGACAATGCCAAATCTCCTTCAAAATGAGATTTTGTTGGTGATGTGGTGCCAGAAAACATCTTGGGTGATGATACCACAGTAGAGAATCCTCTGGGGGAACCATTAGTTGATGAGACTTTTGGTGTAAGATGTAGCAATTCAAAACTTCATCCAAAATGGCTAGCCAGAATATATTATTTACATTTTTTGATCCTGTATAAGTACCCAATAAATAACCGATGTGGGACTAAGCACACGCCTGCATGAGTCCTCATAGTAATAGTCAAGATCGGCTATGGAGTGGTGTGGTGAGAGAAAGAACTGATGTCCATGCCTTGATGCTGTCCCATAAGACGTAAATTTCATCAGTCAGTTAAACTTTCACAAGACTTCTTAAGTAGCAACGATTTGGATTAATTGCAGTTTCTTTTGTTAGAGTTAAAGCTGCAAATGGGTCAGGTCAACCCGTGACCCGACCCAATCCGACCCGAATGTTAGGATCCGCGGGTCCGGGTCGGATTCTAAAATGGGACTCAAATCATTTTTTGGGTCGGATTTGGATTTACTGAATGGACCCGACTCGATCCGAACGGACTTGAAGAGAGAGAGAGACTCTTCTTTTTTTTTTTTTTGCGTGTGCGGGTCGTGGTACTATTGGTCATTTTTAAGTGAATTTATGGCGGGTTTTCAAGGCAGACAGAAAGGAGATATGGATTTCTTAGGAGCTTGTTAGCTTGCTCCCATGGCCTTATTATTCTCTAAGGGATGGGAAATGCCAGCCAATGAGGAGAAAAAGCCTTGTACCAAAAAACAACAAAAAAAAAAAAAAAAAAAAAGAAGAGGAAAAGCCCGGGGAGTAGGGCTCAAGCGTGGAAGGATAGCAACAAGCATAGGTTCACAGAATCCAAAGGAACCTCGGCCCGTCAGGATTCTTACTCGATCTATTACACTGTTGATACCTCTGGTGTCTCGGTAGCTAGGATTTTTTTTTTTCCTTCTGTTTTTTGGTTTTTGTTTCATTTAACTTTTGAAGGGAGAAAGTGAGGGAACACTGAACTAAATACGGGTAATGTGCCAGTTTTCTGCAATGGAATTGGATTTTGGAAGAAGGTCTGGGATTTTTTTTGTCCTCCTGAGAGGGAGCAGGGAGACACCAAGTTCCGTCCAATCAGTCATATAGATAAAAAATAGTGGGATATGAAATTTGGCTTACTTAGTAAGTCATGGGTCATGTGTTCTGACCGGAGGTCAATTGCAAGTCTCTCAAAGTCATGGGTCACCCAGCACCTCATAATTATGATATGACTAAATTAGACTTACCCAAAATTTTTCCCAAAAGCATAAAAAAGTGGTAACATCTGATCCGGACCCGACCCGGACCCGACTCGGACTCGAATCCGAACCCAACCCGGACCCGACCCGAACCGATCCAATCTTCAACCGGATTGGATCTGAGTCCAAAATTAGGACCCGAATAATAAAACGGATCAGGTCGGGTCGGAGTTACTCAGGACCCGATCCGATCGACCCATTTGCACCCCTAGTTAGGGTCAATGTAGATCTCTTTAACTATCGCGCCATCCATTCACTTAAGCTATGTATTTTATCTGCCTGGCTACCTGTATACCTATGTTATCTCCATGTCAAAACTTGATGTAAATTTTGTGATTGGATTTTTTTTCTTACCATGGATGTCCCACATTTAGATTTCTATGTGGTGAACAAGCACGCTTTTTTTAGGGTTGAATCCATCCAAATCTCAAACATTCTAAAACTGAAACTGTAGCTATGGCTAGTGATGGAGAGAATCTTAATGCTTCCCAAGTATGCTATTACTCTTTCCTCATACCAGTTTCTTAAATTTTCGTTTTTTCTACAGAAATTGCTACTTTTATGTTAGTCTATTCTCTTGTGCTAACGTTTCAAACCTATCTGGCTCCCCCTTTAACAAGTAGCATGGCTTTCTCCTTGGAAATATGCATGCAAGTAATCTAGTATAACTTTAGTTAAGTGAAATATCTGGAAGTTGTGAAGGTGCCTTGGGAAAATCTTTCCTCCAATGTCATAGGGGCGTGGATGAGGAAGTTGTTAGCAATATATCACCTAAATAAGTAAATAAAACTATAATTACAATTAATAGAATTATCTTAAAAGGAATAATATATATATATATATATATATATTATTTGGAATCAAAAGAAATCTATTTTAGCACAAAAGAAATCTATTCTATAGAACATGCAATAAATTTAAATCATAAATTGTAAATGCTACAAATCTACTAATATTAAATTTAAAATAAGATAATGGAGATAGCCTGAATGAAGGTACGTCGAAGCGCATAGACGCTGTCCCAAAGAAGTATTTGCCTTCACGTACGGATCTTCCGGCAATCCTCCTCAGAGATATGACGATCCTAAACTTCTTCTTCGATTTGTCTCGGAAGAAGCCAACACGAACCCGATCGGACTTACAGATCCAGCAAAAAAAGGAATAAAAAGAATAAAATAGAACTTCGCTAAATGAAGGCACAAAAATAAAAATCAGAAAGTGGCTAAGAGGAGAAAGAATAATTTTTTTTTCAAAATTTTTCTTCTTTTTTTTTCATCACCAAATAGGAGGAAAAAGAGGGGTATTTATAGCCTTCTTGGGCCAACATCACGTTGGCCCAAGAAAGGCAGCAAGGGGTATTTTGGGGACGCGTCCGCGGAGGGCGCCAGATTTTTAGCAAAATCAGACCAAGAATTAGATAGTTTATCTATCAGATATGCTACTTGGAATGATTCATCTAAATTGGTTCCATTAGCCCTAAGCTGGTGGATCAGAATTTCAAAATCATTGATTTGATCTTTCATAAGCTTTCAGTCCACCATCCTAAAGTTATTGAAGTTGGAGATCTTGAACCTCTTTACCCAGCATCATCAAGACCATATTTATTTTTTAGGGTGTCCTAGAGTTTTTTTGCACTCTTGGCTGCGTAATAAATATCATACAGCCTCTCAGAAAGGGCACCTACGATTTTATGGATGCAATGATAGTCAATCTCATCAGATGTCCTAGAGGGTGTGCTGGTGGAGGCAGAAGGTTCAGTCTGGAAGAAGCGGCGAGTAGCAGGTCGTGAAGCAGTTGGGTTAGATCCGTTATCAACTTCAGTAGTGTTCTCACCTATGGCTGAGATCAAGTCTAATGTGGTGAGCCAGAACCAAATTTGGTTTTGCCACCTCCTAAAGTTATGGCCATCAAATTTTTCAGGTTTGATGCCAATGTGCTCACTATTGTTAGAGGCCATAGATTTAAGATTATAGAATATAGAAAAGAAGCAGAAACCTGAATGAAAGCAGAAAAAGTTTATGTCAAAGGATTGCACTAATATTTATATTGAACTTTGGATGTCTAGTTGATATACTCAAAAAATAATAGCCAGATCAGTGGTAGAGCACCAGGCTCATTTGAGTACCAACCTTTCTTAGGCACGTATGCCTTTTTGACAAGCTTTTCTTTGATACTATTAGTTAATGGATATAATTACTAGAAATCACACAAATTCAACTTTTAGAAAAGTCTAGGTGAAAACTTGAATTAGTTATTATGGATTAACCAATTTTCGAATTTTCGTTTAAATGGGATCTAGAAATTACTCCTTGAGGAGTTCAAATGGAGGTATGATAAATCTCTTAGAGGTTAAGCAAATTATCACCTTTTTAGAATAATTGATTACCTTATTAAAATAATTGATACTAAGTTTGTGGTAGCAAAACAATTATTGTAATTAAGATCTAATATGTTACAAATGCAATAGAGAATTCGATGAAATATATATTATAATAATTTATTATCTTATTAGAATAATTGATTACTATTTTGTGCTAGCAAAATAATTATTGTAATTGAGATCTAATCTGTCACAAATGCAATAGAGAATTCAATGAATTATATATTAGAATAATTTATTACCTTATTAGAATAATTGATTACTAATTTTGTGCTAGCAAAATAATTATTGTAATTGAGATCTAATATGTCACAAATGCAATAGAGAATTCAATAAATTATATATTAGAATAATTTATTACTTTATTAGAATAATTGATTACTAACAAAAACACATACTTGTTTGGAATGTTAGCAATATATCACCTAAATAATTAAATAAAACTATAATTACAATTAATAGAATTATCTTAAAAGGAATAATATATATATATATATATATATATATTATTCGGAATCAAAAGAATTCTAGTTTAGCACAAAAGAAGTCTATTCTATAGAACATGTAATAATTTAAATTATAAATTGTAAATACTACAGATGTACTAATATTAAATTTGAAATAAGGTAAATGGAGATAGTTTGAATGAAGGTAGGTCGAAGCGCGTAGACGCTGTCCCAAAGAAGTATTTGCCTCCACGTACAGGTCTTCCGGCAATCCTCCTCAGAGATACAACGACCCTACACTTCTTCTTCGGTACGTCTCGGAAGAAACCAACACGAATCCGATCGGACTTGCAGATCTAATAAAGAAAGGAATAAAAGAAATAAAATAGAACTTCGCTGAATGAAGGCGCAAAAATAAAAATCAGAAAGTGGCTAAGAGGAGGAAGAACAATTTTTTTTTCTCAGAATTTTTCTTTCTTTTTTTCATCACCAAATAGGAGGAAAAAGAGGGGTATTTTTCATCACCAATGTATTCCAATCAATACATTGCTTTCATGACTATCAGATGATGCATGAAATTCTTTCGTTGTTTAATGTTGTTAGAACTTTTCCATGGCATACTTGCAGCTTATTTTACGAGACAACCTCTCTTGATTTATGGCATCCATTGTTATTGCTGTTATTTATTTGTTTGTCTTTTGTCACTGTGCACTTTTTGCATGGTATCACCTCTTGTCACTTGGGCAAGAGGATGAGGTTTGATTATAGTTAGAGTTATCCCTAAAGGGATGGGGTAGGTGGAGGATAGGTGAGGGTTAGCATGGTTAAAATTAGAAAAATATTCTTCACTTAACAAGAGTTTTATGCAAAATTAAAGATATGCCTGCTTGTTCTCCTACTCAACCACTTAATCACTTTTCATGATAATCCCATTTTCCCTTCTATATTTATTTTTCAATCTCTATCTATGAAAATCAATCAAATGATTTTTATTTTTTTTTAACGAGAATATTTGCCAAGTTGAAAGCAAAATTTTACAAAATAGCTATACGATTAACTATGCTTTTTAATATAGAATGTTGGCTAGTTAGAAAATAATATGTACACAAGATGAGCATGATCAAAATAAAAATATTGAGATCAATATGTGGTAATATAAAAAATATAGAACAAGAAATGAAGCCATTTATATAAAGATGGAGGTAATATCGATTGAGGATAAATTGAGAGAAGGACTACCTAGATGATTTAGACAGAGAAAATGTAGGTCGAGAGATATACCTATATAAAGAAGTAATTTGGTACATGCAGAAGGAACAAAGAGAGGTAGAGGTAGTCAGAAAATTACATGGGATCAAATAGTAAGAAAGACCTTGATATCTCAGTCCTTTAAAAAATATGGTATCAAACTGAATGGAACAGAGGAAAATAATTCATATAGCCAATGCCAACTAGTTTGGGATAGAGGCTTATTGAGTTGAGTTTTAAAATCAACCAAATCAATTCATGCTATTAATGTGTGCACGCACACGCATATATTGCAAAATTAGAAAACTCAGTAGTGTTTGGCCCCAAATACTGGAGATATATAATTAATAACCCTTCCAATGAGTATCCGTTTATCAAAATATCAATAATGATGAATCTCAGAGGCATTTGTTAAATGCGTCCGGTAGATAATGAATCGATAATATTAGAATGTAATACATTTTTTTAATCGATAATTATTCACAATTTTAACAATGTAATACGTTTCATAATGGACAATTTTAACGATGCAATATATATATTGGAATTGAGTGAAAATCAAGGTAAGCACTTAGTAGATAAATTTCTCAAACTATATTGCCTACAATAGAGGGCGGTAGGGGACCAATTTTGAGTTTGAAAACTTCCGAAGCATTAGATGCAAGTGACCTAGATTTCATGCTGTCCTTATCTTGATTTTGGCCAGGCTTTCTCTCATCTTAGTTATCAAAAAAAATTATTTTATTTTTACTTGATAGACGGGTAATGGAGCTTCAAAGCACTTATTTTTCGATTTACAAGCAATTTAGGTATTGTAAATAATGATTAATGGTGTGGACTTTCATTTTGGAAGCACTACATTTGTATGTCTGATAACAGTTAAGGAGGAGGGGGAAGAAAATAATTACTTAGTTTAATATATTTACTTAGTTTTCAACCTTGGGGAGATCAACAAGAGGAGGGGGAAGGGATGTATAATGGCACAATCACTTGTATAGGAGGACCGGCTGGTTCAAGAATTTCGCATACAAGCACCAAATGTGGAATTTGCATTGTTGAATCCCACAACCAAGTGTTGTGGGAAAGAAGAAAAGATGAAAGGAAGATAAGTTAAACTAACCGTTATTAAGATATAATTGTAAAATAATTTTGCTAAGACAAAATTTATATCTCCTTCATCGTAGAGGCTGGTCTATGTCTAGATCGGCAAGATGTCACCTCAAAATGGGTAGCTGTTGTCCATCATATTGTCATACCAAACGCAGTTGGCATACCAAACATGCGAGTTGAAAGATTAGCAACAATCATCCATTTTCAAGATAAATGATGTGTCTTTTATCCAAACATGCACCAGCCTCTATAATACATGTTCCTGGCCGACTTAGGGCAAGGAACAAAGGGTGCACCAATGTGGGAAGTGATAGCCAAAAATTCATAGTAAAAGAAATTCAAAGTTCTTTACTAGGGCTAGATAATGACACTGCATGCTACCTTGAATTATTATTCCTTCCCGAACTAAGAAAGAAGAAGTCACATTGTACCATACACTTTGGTCTCTCTTGCCTTCCCATTATCGTATAAACTCAAACACATGCAACTTCCTAACCGACACAAAATAGGCATCAACTTCTACGTAGCTACTTTTAGTTTTCATTTGTATTTTCGCTATCTTCACTCCATAATCAAAATTTGTTCCCAATCAAAATTTTAGTACAAAATTAAGCTCATTTTCCTAAGTAATTGATATAATCATAATCTAATTGCGCAAATCCATAGCCCGGAAGTGTTGTAATCAACGAATAATGAGGTTTTAGAATTTACTTCATAAGAAGATACTAATAGGACTGCGGCTTTAGGGGGGGGTCTCCATACACATAATACTCTCTAAGATGGAGGGATCACCGAGGTGATTTTAGATCATCGGTGATTTTTATCTCAGAATAATATGATCCTTGATGATTTAAGATTACCATATTGGGTATGCTATGTTCTAGTGATTAAGGATTCTTAGTTATTCACAAGTAACTAATTATTTGGTATTTCATGAAAATTTAAGATCACTCACCATATAATACCAAATTATCCCTGATATATTCCATAAAATTATATTTATTAATCACATAAAATATATTATAAAAAATATTAATATATTTATTTACAAATTAGTTATTAATATATTTTGTAAAAAGGTGTTTATTGGTTCTTTATACTATTAATCCTATAAAGATATATTAATTGTTATTATAGAATTAACATTTTTATTTGTACTTATAATATATTATTTTTAATATTAATAATTATTTTAATAAGGAAAACAAGGTAAATAGAAATAATATATTAAACACTTTCATTATATAAATATAAAGCACAATAATGTATTTCTACTCTACTTTAAAATTATCATTGAATAGTACTATGACAATAATATGATTAATAGTATATTATAATATAATATCTTATAAATATAACTTATTTTAATATATTATAATATTATATATAATATTGATATAATATATTAACTGTATATTGACATACCATTTTTTTTGTTGGGCTGAGGGGCATTTTCGTTGGATTGAGCGGCATTTTTGACCTCAAATTTCAACTTCAAGGACGAGCATCCTATCATTGAGTTGGGCGGTGATTTAAGAGACGGGGGTAATTTAGGATCACTACCACGTAAGATTGCCATAATATAACCAAATACGGTGATCTCATCACCTCTACCTATATCGTCCTTAATCTTAGGACATCACCCCAAAACCAAATGCCCCCTAAAGGATAATTGACATCGCCTGCTGCTTTCAAAATCAATAATAAGCCATCCAAATTCAAGATCCAAAACATAGAAATAATTTACACTATAAAAATATCTCGAAACAAAATTAATGTATTTTGGTAGTCTCTAATCTAATTATCAAATGGGTAAAAAAATGATAGGTAAAATTTTATTTTGTATTTTGAACCAACAATGGTGTATGTTGAAGACCAAATTTTGCAATTGAAACTAAGCCAAACCAAACCAATATAGCTATTATTTCAAACACTCAGATTTTATTTGAGGATAAACCTCCTCATGTTCTTACATAATGAAAGATGCACAATCTTCATAGAACATGGGCCATGGGGAGCTTCCACTAGGCAGAAAGTAGAGATACACAATACATCCTTCAGAGCAACCATATTCGGTTAGCTTGCACTGATCATTATTCATCAGGCAACCATTTTGTTGGATAAGCAAAAACCTATTTTCTTTAAATGTCTCTTTGCTTGCAACCTCCCACTTCAAACCTCCAACAGTTTCCTCATCTCAAACCTCTATATAGAAAAACCTACCAGAGCGTATCTCTATTCCCAACCTCATTTTGCCTTATTATGTTTTTTGACTCTATCAACCTTTTTATAGGAGCCCATTCTTAGTATATCTATTCATTATGAAGCGTGGCGATCACGCTTTGGACCATATCACTAGCATATCAATTTAGATTTGAATAGAGGTTTATATTAGGAATGTTATTAATTAGATGTCTAAATCATGCCAAATTATTTTATAATAGTGTTTGGGATGTAGTTCTTCGATTTGAATTCCCATATATCTGATTGGCTAACCAACATAGGATGAACCAAAGCATGCTAACTAAGGACTTATAAACCCTTAATTTCTTCACATCAAAGGAAGATGTGTTGTCCTCATAACGGTAACCATTAAGAGGTCCTTTTTGCGGGAAGTAACTTTCAAATTTATTTATTCAATTAAAATATTGTGATTAATTTGAACACTTAAGAGGAAGTTGTTTATACGAAAAACTGCGTATAACTACTATTCCGAGGAAGTTATTGCTAGAATTAACCATCCACACTATTATAAGATGAGAAAGAAGTTTTCGTTCGAGCTCTCTATATATTCCCATGCACATTTGATATTGACAATTACATGGATAAAGTTTCTAAGCCACTCATCTTTCTTCCCCCTTCCCTCTAGAATGAAGGTTTAAACTAGTCTAGATTTTGTTTTGATTTTCTCAATCGTTTTCTCAATCATTTTCTATTAGTTTTTTCACTTGCTATATTGCATGAAGGTTGGGTGAACTTGGACCGTATATATGCAAGTCTATCCATTTCCTTTGTCTTGATGTAGTTTCTTTCTTTGGTACCTTCTAAAATTTTCAATATAATCACAACAAATTGCGAAGTCCCTCTAATTGAGGCAAAAATGAAACCATCTCTATGATTGACCTCTCCATGGACCATGATCAACCAATATTTTTTGAAAGTTCGAATATTTGTTAGGGCATTTTCCATGAGATCAAGGGATAAGTTTAGCATTTTAACTATGAACAAACTTCAAGATATTACTCAACATCTACATGAAATGTCCCCATAAATGTCTTAATAATAAGATATTTTTTTCATGATTTTTATGTTAGAATTTTATCCGCTGATATTCTCCAAAAATAATGTGAACAATTATGGCTAAAGTTTCGAGATTATAGAATCTTGCTTTTAGCTAGCACATAGTTATACTCTCAAATCTCAAAACTCGAGGAGGCATCTTGATTTGAAGGGTCGATAAAATATGTTGTCTATGTAGTCGTAGGTGTTGTTTGGCATCACTTTTATTTATTCTATATCCAAAAAATAAAAAAAATAAAAATTATATTTCTATTTTTCTCTAATTTGTAAAAATATATATTATTTGGTGTAATTAATTTTTTTTTTAAAAAATATGGGTGATAACACTACCAGAAAACACGCGTATAGTGACGGAAAATTAGTGACGGACCGTTATCAGTTACTATTTGTGACGGATTAGTGACCGACAGAAATTTGGTCACCGTGGTGTAAACTTAGTGACCGTTTAGTGACAGACCGGTCACAGAATGCGCGGGTAGGATGGGCGCCAAACCTTAGTGACCATCATAGTGACGGGGTATCTGTCAGCAATATGATAACCAAAATTGCAACCAGACAGTGACAAATGCAGCCGTCACAAATATAGTAACCCTAGTATTTATAAATTTTTAAAAGATTATTTTTGGCAGTAACAGATTATTGACAAAAATTTCTGTCACCAAATTTAATTTTTAATTCCAAAAATATTAAAAATATTATTTTTGAGTAAACCTAAATTAAAAGAAAAAATAAAAGGAGGAATATCCAAAATGAAACTAAGTGTGCCCGCCGTTCCGCCCAAATTTCTTCGATAATCCAAATTCCAATCGCTCTCTATAAAACTCAAATTTCTTCTTCTCATTTTAAAATCTCATGGTGTCGGCCATGACCCATTTGCACCCCTATTGCAAGTTTCCTGCTTTATAGAATTTTTTTACCATACTTTATAGTTCAAAAATATTTTTGCCTTGCAAGTCCCATCCAATCAGCCTTATAAATAAAAAAAAAAAATTGATATGAAATTTGGCTTGCAAACCGATTTAGCCCAAATCACAATTTAGCCCAAATCAGCTTGCAAACCGACTTAAATAAAAAACCCTAACCTTTCTTTCCCTTCCCTTCCCGTCCCGTCCCTCGCTGAGAGCAGCCGCCGCCCCCCCCCCCCACTCCCTCGCCCCCCCTCCCTCGCTGAGAGCCGCCGCCGCACCCCCCCTCCCTCGCTGAGAGCCGCCGCTGCCTCCCCTCCCTCGCTGAGAGCCGCCGCCGCCGGCCCCCCTCCCTCGCTGAGAGCCGTCGCCGCCCTCCCTCGTTGAGAGCCGTCGCCGCACCCCCTCGCTGAGAGCCGCCGCCGCACCCCCCCCCTCCCTCGCTGAGAGCCGCCGCTGCGTCCGCTCCCTCGCTGAGAGCCGCCGCCGCCGGCCCCCCTCCTTCGCTGAGAGCCGCCGCCGCCGCCGCCCCCGCCCCCCCTTTTCCCTCGCTGAGAGCCTGATAGCCGCCTCCTCTCGGTGTCGTCGCCTCTTCAACGACCGGCCGGCGGCTCTTCGCGTCCTTCTCCCCCGGACGGCAACCTCCGCGGCTCCGGTCACCGACTCACAACCTCCCCGGACGGTAAGAGTTTTCTCCTCCTCCTCCTCCTCTTCAAGCTCGATCCCGGTAGATTTTGCCCAAGCCCGGAGAGAGAAAGAGAGAGAGAGAGGGAGAGGTGTGGAGAAACTTCTAATCTTAACCACACATTGAATTGAAAAGGATGCAATGCCAATTATATTCTAGGCAAAACGTCACAGATGAATGCTTTCTAATCTTAACCCCATCTAATGATTCCTGCAGATCATGCTGTTCTAGGGAGGACATAATGTGATTATTCTGCTTCTCTTATGAACTTGCAGGATCTTTACTTAGCGGGTCCAATTCTGTAGCAAAATTTGTATTCTTCTTAGAACATAATGAGATGCACCATTCATCCTAACATGGTTACATAGATGCCATGAAGCTAGGGGCTCAGTTGCATATTAGATCTCAAGTTGATTGGACAAGGCATTCCATTTGTAAGAGGAAGCCATTTTACTTCTGGGACAATTTTCAGAAACAAGATCCCATTTTTGAAGGACATAGATTTAGCAAGACTTATACAACGTAGATGGACAAGAGATAAGAGAAACAACTTATTTCCCTTGTATCCATTTCATAATTTTTGCTTCAGCTTGACCTTTTAATAAATTATATAATAGAACCTAACGCATCAAGCGCTGCTAATTTTTTCCTAGGCAATTGAGCACTACTAAATTCTTTTAAGTATTGGCTCAAACTACTCTATTTTTGGCTTTAGAAGCCAACCCAAATCTTTTATAGTAGCTGTAGCTGAGACACAAGATGTGATCACAAAAACTTATTTTGATAATATAAAGATCCAGTTTCTCATATATTCTATGATGTTTAAGCAGAACAATGAACCAGCAAACTCCAGAAATAAAGATAAGAGGATATAAACATGTGGTCAAATAAAAGGTTCTATATATAGCCAACTGATTTAGCTAAGTGGCTGTTTGATATATCATGGTTTCAATTTTTGGTTACCCATATATTAGATACAGTCACTACAAAATAGATCATATTTGATCAGGAGGGTCATAACCAAAATATGACATGATGCTTCATGTCCTATACCACAGGACAAAGAGCCAAAGGAAATAAGATGAGCATCTCTTATGGAAAAAATGTGAAATGGATGGATGTTAAATTGTAGAATAACATGAACTGTGTGCAGTGTTGGGTATATAATTTAAGAGAAACATTGTTAGAGTTTCTGCATAAGCAATGCAAAGGAGCATTAAAAAAATTTGAGGATAGCATGGTAAGAAGAAGAGCTGACACAAGTTTGAAGGATCGATTACTAAACAATCGTACTGCCGAGTAGTTACTCGGATAGCATCATCTCTTGCCATTTGCGCAAGAAGTCGGTAGTTCGGTTCTGGTTAGAGTGAGCCCCTAAGGTTGTATAGAGTAGAAAAGGTGGGGTGTTAGCCCCTACTTGTCTTGGGGGAAAATAATAAATAAATAAACATGCCATCTAAACAAAAATAGACAGAGAAAGAGAGGAGGGATTTTTTTTTTTTTGCTAAAATAGACGAAAGCAACTATGATATATCTGAGTAGCTGCTTTTATTATGATACTTGGACACATCACTTGGTTGGATAAATCATGATACGGGCATTGTGTCGAATTTACTGTTGCTAAAATAGACAAAAATAATGTTGTACTTGAGGAGCTCCTTAATATTATGCATTTTTATTCTGACACATTTGTTAGTCCTACCAATGGTTTGCATATATTTAGACTGCTTCACTGATTATTGTTGTAATTTTGAGGGTTGATGGGTTGGGATTATGTAAAGTTCATGGATTTTAATTTTTTCGTCATGTTATTCATTTTTACAATCATTGTTCATCTGCAAGGAATAATGGAAAGTGGTGGAAAGTGGTGTTGCTTCATGGTTGTGAGTTATTTCCAGTGTGCAATCAAGAAGCTGGTCAAAAAGCTTGCTAAGAAGTACCATGCTTTCCTAGCATTAGAGGCGATCATGTATATTCACATTTGTTCTATGTGAAGCAGATAGTATTCCATATGTAAATTTGGATGATTTGACTTGTATTCCTTGTCTTTGTAAAGATTAAATGCTTTTTGAATATTGCTGGTATTAGATGAATGAACAGATAACTTGTAAAGGTTAATTCCTTATGTTCAGTTTTTTGTAAAGATTGAATGCCTTCTTAATGTCAATGATGCTGGGACAAGATTGAATGACTTATTTTTGTCATGCTTATGATAACTTCTCATCTTCATAAATATCATACCAGTTTTTGTTTCTTTTACATTTTTTACGATCTTGCCTTTCGTGTTTTTAATGGTTCGGTTTTTCTTATGTTGTTTTCTTTTTTTATCATCTCTCTAATATTTTCTAGGCTTTCTTATGTTGTTTTATTTTTTTGATTTTTAGAGGAACTATGTCAGTTGATCGTAATTGGATGTACCACCGACTTAGTGAAAATGGTTATATAAGAGCTGAGTTCTGTGATGGAGTTAAAGGGTTCCTTGAGTTTGCATTTACTCAGTTAGAGTATTGTAGTGGTGATAAGATTAGATGCCCTTGTATAAGATGTGACAATCAGAAATTTCTTAACCGTGATACGGTCAATGTTCATCTGTTGAGAAAGGGGTTTACACCGGGATATTCAACATGGTTTGCACATGGGAAGTTACTTGGTGCAGTTGCTCCTGTAAGTACAAGTGCAGTAGAAGCATCCACATCAATGGATGTTGGTTGTGAACATGGTCAGCAATATAGAACCATGGTGATGGAAGCTATGGGTCCAGAAGAGGAACTTCATTTGAGAAGTGCATTTGAAGTTAATCATGAGGAAGAGCCAAATAAGGATGCTGCAGATTTTTATTCTTTGTTGAAAGATGCAGAAGTACCTTTGTGGGAAGGGTGTAAAAAACACTCTAAATTATCTGCTATTAGTCAATTATTAAATTGCAAGTCTGAATTTAATATGAGTATATCTTGCTATGATCGAATCATGAAAATAGTGAAGAATATGTTGCCGGAAAGTGAGAAGCTGCCCTCTGATTTCTATCAATCAAAGAAGATGCTTCGGAAGTTGGGGTTGGAGTATACAAGTATTGATGTTTGTGAGAATAATTGTATGCTATTCTATAAGGAAACAGAGAATTTGATTGAGTGTACTATTTGTGGTCATCCTCGTTATAAACTCAGAAGAAATGATGGTGGTGGTAGAAGAAAAGATGTTCCTTATAGAAGGTTGCGATATCTTCCAATAACACCAAGACTTCAGAGGCTTTTTATGTCAAGCAGAACGGCTGAACTCATGTCATGGCATGTGAAGGGAGGTGATTCAGATGAGATGGTGCATCCTGCTTGTGGGGAGGCTTGGAAGCACTTTGACCGCATTCATCCATCCTTTTCTACCGAGCCTCGTAATGTTAGACTTGGGTTATGTACGGATGGATTTAACCCCTTTAGCCAATCAGCTCGTCCTTATTCTTGTTGGCCAGTTTTCGTAACAGTTTACAATCTTCCACCATCAATATGTATGAAACGACCCTACATTTTTCTAAGTTTAGTCATTTCTGGACCTAAGAGCCCTGGCAAAAGTATTGATGTCTTGCTTAGGCCTTTGATTGATGAACTTAAAATATTATGGGAAGTAGGGGTCACCACTTATGACATCTTTAGAAAAGAGAATTTTCAAATGAAGGCAGTTTTATTATGGACTATCAATGATTTTCCCGCATATGGCATGCTTTCAGGATGGAGTACGCATGGAAAGTTGGCCTGCCCGTATTGTATGGAGAACTCAAAAACATTTACACTACAATATGGTGGGAAGACTTCTTTTTTTGACTGCCATCGTCAATTCTTGCCCATGGACCATGCATACAGATACCAAGTTGATAGTTTCTTCAATGGTAGAATAGAGACAGACCCCCCACCTCGTCGACTGTCTGGTGAGGAGTTGAAAAATAGGATCTCTGCTTTGCCTAATATAACTTTTGGTTTGAAAGCTCCTAAGCACACCATTCCTGGATTCGGTAAAGATCATAATTGGGTGAAAAGGAGCATATTTTGGGAGTTGCCCTATTGGCATACACTACTTATTCGACATAATTTAGATGTCATGCATATTGTTCGGAATGTGTTTCTCAATATATTTTACACTTGTATGGATGTAAAAGGGAAGACTAAAGATAATGTGAAAGCAAGGCAAGATTTGGAGTTGTATTGCAAGCGTCCTAAGTTGAGGATTCAATTTGTTAATGGAAAGCTAGTTATGCCTCCAGCTTCCTATGTATTGTCCAAAGACCAAGCAATGGAGGTCTGCGAGTGGGTGAAAGGGTTAAGACTGCCTGATGGATATGCTTCAAACATATCGAAGTGTGTTAACCTGGATGATTATAAGTTTTACGGGTTAAAAAGTCACGATTGTCATGTTTTCATGCTGAGATTGCTTCCAATTGCATTCCGTGAAGTATTGCCAGCACCAGTGTGGGATGCATTGACAGAATTAAGCTGTTACTTTAGAGATTTATGCAGCACAACTTTGCGTGTCCAAGATATGGAGGTTCTTGAGAAAAATATTGTGGTAACTCTCTGCAAACTTGAGAAGATATTCCCTCCTGCATTTTTTGACTCAATGGAGCACTTACCTGTTCATCTAGCTTATGAAGCTAAGGTTGGGGGGCCCGTGCAGTACAGATGGATGTACCCCTTTGAAAGGTAACAATTTCTGTAAATCCATTAATATAGTTTCTTTGTATCCATTAAATTTGAGAAATTAACATATTAATCTTATTTATAGGCTTATGCATGATATAAAGCAGAAGGTAAAGAATCGAGCATCGATTGAAGGTTCTATTGTCGAGGCTTACATCATAGAAGAAATATCAACTTTCTGTTCGCATTATTTTGAGCCTTCTATACAAACGAGGTTAAATCAAGTTCCCCGTAATGAAGATGAAGGGGAGTTTGATCTCGTGGATCGTCTATCCATTTTTACTCATCAAGGTCGACCTTTTGGAAAACCTTCTGCAAGGCATTTGACTACTCAGGAGTTTAATGCTGCTGAGTTATATGTTCTTCTTAATTGTGTAGAGGTTCAACCTTTTGGAAAGTAAGTTACACAAGTACTTAATTATAATCATGCTTAAAAATGCATATGGAGTACAATATATGTGATTATAGCTTTTGTCTTGTAGGTATTTTGATGATTATATCCGTCAATCTTGTCCAAATATAAGCCAAATTGATTTGGAAAGACGACGCGAAATGGAGTTTCCGGCTTGGTTTAGATCATATGTGAGCTGTAAATTCATAAATATAATAATAAATTAGACTTTCACTTGATTTATTCTTACGATATTATTTTTATCATGCTAGGTTAATGACAGTAAAAATCATGTTGATGGGCGCTTAAAGGACCTATCATATGGCCCTGGGAATAAAGTTAAATGTTATAAAGGCTACTTTGTGAATGGGTACAGATTTCACACCAAAGAATATGGAAAGGATAAAAGAACCTTCAACAGTGGTGTGTGCATTAAGGGAAGCAGTTACAATGACTTTGAGAGTGACTATTATGGGATGTTGGTTGACATTATCGAGTTAGACTATTTTGGGATTGGTAATAAAGTAGTGTTATTCAAATGTGACTGGTATGACAGAGATAAAGGTATGAAAGTGCATCCTCAACATGGCCTCGTTGAGATCAATTACAAACTAAGACTTCCAACCAATGATCCGTTTGTATTAGCTCAACAAGCACATCAGGTGTTCTATACTGGTTACCCAGGTAAGAAGAAGAATCGAAGATTGTGGTGGGCAGTAATTAAGACAAAAGCTAGAGGTAGGTTCCTTCCTAGTGGGACAGAAGAAAATTTTTCTGATTTTTATCAAGAAGAAAACTACAGGATTCCTACCCCAATCTCGATGACAGATGAGCTTGATGACCCAGACATTTTGGTTGGTGTTAATAGAGATGCAGAAGATATTGATGCAGCAGAAATTGAGTTGACAACTAACCAAATGGAAGAGGATCTTGAGGATGAAGAAGAAGATTTTGAAGATGAACAAACTGAGGAAGAGGAGCATGAGGCTGAGGAAGATTAAAATACAACATGCATATTTATGAATGCTAATATAACTAATTTTAGACTTATAAATTATAGTTGTGCAGACATGAGAAAGAGCAAAGGGAAAGCAACAGGTCCACTGATTGTTCTTTACTTTGATTGAATTTGTTGACATTTACATTGTGAAATAACTATAACTTTTTATTGTTGTGCAGTTATGGCCAAGAAAAAAGGGAAAGCAATAGGTAATGGAAAAGCAGCTTTAATACTGGCTGCTACTCAAGTTCCTCCTCAACCTCCTAGGTTGCCTGAGCGTGTCGAGGAATGTCATGATGATGATGATTACATTCCTGATGGGGACATGATTGAAGAGTTGGATGCAAATGAAGAAATAAATGATGAAGAAATGAATGGTGCAGTGCAAAATCATGAGGATACAATGAATGAGGATCAGATGAATGATGAACTTGGAATTGATCCAAGACAGAGCAATGGCCCAGAACCAACCCTTAAAGCCCCTGTTGATGCAAATGGAAAAGTGATTGTTAGGTGCAAAAGAGGAATGTATGAAAATATCACTTTCTTATATCACTAATTTGAATTTATGTGTTTGTTGCATTTAAAGTATTTAATTTATTTTCTAATGAATATTTTTTAAATTGCAGGTTTCTTGATTATGAGGTCAGTCACAAAGCTGTTGCTATCATGCGCCAATTTTTTAATGGTCCGTGGTTGTCATGGAGGGAGGTCCCTACACATGCTAAAGTTGGAATGTGGAACAAATTTGAGGTGATGTAATTAATTTATATTTCTTATCATTAACTT
This sequence comes from Phoenix dactylifera, assembly GCF_051530095.1. Lineage (NCBI taxonomy): Eukaryota > Viridiplantae > Streptophyta > Magnoliopsida > Arecales > Arecaceae > Phoenix > Phoenix dactylifera. The sequence goes on from NC_143201.1 coordinate 2,547,044, forward strand.
TTGCCCTTAACAAATAGTAAGTCTGATTACTTGCGATCTATATATTGTTAGGAGATACACACAATTCTTCCAGGACAATTGCATCATGTGCATGAAGTTTGGAACAAGCATTGTCAGCGACGATTGACAACCTCATTAGGGAAGGTCAGAAGCCAAAAGCTTCTGGAAGCAAAAGGAGATTTAAACAAAGCCCGTGATAAACCCCCTAATTGGATCTCTAGAGAAAATTGGAATAAGCTAATTGATATTTGGATCTCCCCAAAATGGAAGAAGAAATCAGAAGCCAACAAAAATAATAGAAACACCATGAAGAACGGTAGCATCTCTAAACACTGTGGAGGATCAATCACATTTGTCAATCATGACGAACGATTGGTACATATCTTTATTCAATTAGATTTCTATAATAATTTTTATATTATTGTTCAGTCATCTTAAATTAGCCCATTATATGTTAATGAATTTTTTTTTTTCTCTTTTGTAGAAATTAAAGTTAGGCAGGGAGCCAACAATAGTTGAATCTTTTAATCGGACGCATAAGACAAAGCAAGGCATGGGAGGATATGTAGATAAGAGAAGTGAAGCTGTCATGGTAAGTATAATTTTTTTATGATTCATAAATATTATTGAGCTTGCTCATGTTTATCTCTTGTTTGATCCACCATAATGTTTTTCTCTTCTTTTAAATCAACTGGCAGACAAAGTATTCAGCTGAATACTCCAAAAAATATGGTGATGCCTCCACCTCAGATGCTCCTCCACGTGATTATGACTTGTGGTTTGAGGCAACTGGTGTCCCAACTCATGGCCATGTCTATGGCTTTAGTCCCCTAGAGGATCTCACTGGAATTATTGGGCAATCATCATCTGCTTCCACCTCTACAAGTCAAGCTCCAGAGCTGTACACTAATGAAGACCTTCTACGTATTCTTGAGCAGGAAAAGAAAAAATGGCAAGAGGAGGTTCTTCAAAAGATGAGAGAAGAGATTGGCTTTGGACCAAGGCATGCAGATCGGGGGAGTAATGGTGATTCTGGTTCTGCTGATCATGCTTCATTATAATTGTTTTTGCCTTAGATGATAGGTCTTTGCATTCCTAGGAGGAATGAAATCTCTGTTGATCTTTATGACATATTTTTAGACTTTGATTTTGATGGATTCAGGACATGTTGATGCCAATTTTGAATGACATTTAAAATGACTTTTGCGTAATGTTGAATGCCTTTGCTATTAATGATTATTATTATTATGTGCCAATCAATGTACCAAATGTACCAGGTTATTAGATTGTGATCGGTGACCAAATTTTGGTTACTAAATTGTTTACCAACTATTGTGACGAGCAGTCATAAACTTAGTGACAGGATTTTGGTCAATAAAAATTGATTTTGCTCAGCGCGTTTGTAACCAATTAGTGACCGTAAACTTATCACTAGGTCAGTGACGGGATTAATGACAAATGTAGTGACAAAATGTGTGACCATGTCTGTGACGACTAAATCTGTCACTAAAGGTCGTGACAGATTAGTGACCAAACTTGTGACCGCATTCTGTGACAAAATCAGTGACCAAGTTGCCTTCGTCACTAACTCCGCAACTCGATAGTGACGGAAAATACATAATTTCTTAAATATTTAATTCTTGAATTTGTAACGGCTTAGTGACGGCGGTTCTGTCACGGAGGTTAGTGACGGGAATCGCCGCCGTCACGGAGAATTTAGCGACGCGTGTTTTTGCAATGAAGTCAGTGACAGGAGCTCCGGTCACAAATTCCATATTAGTAACCGGAAACACGGTATAGTGACGGGAATCTCCGTCACTATACGCGTGTTTTCTGGTAGTGTAATGGGTACAGTGGTAGTTGTAGCAAAAGCAGTGAAGATGGTGATTGTAACAACCCAGGACCTCACCCAAAATGGCTAGCCGGAAGGTATTGTTTGGGTTCCTTGATCCTGTATAAGTACCCAAGATCTACCCAGCGAATAACCGATGTGGGACTAAACACACGCCCGCACGGGTCCTCACATACTCCCTCCGTTCAAGCCCTGACGTCCTCGTCAGGCTAAGGGTTCAAATCCATTCAAATCTAATCACAAATACCACGATCAGTCCGTGGTCAATCCCAATGGATCCGTGCTGCAGTGTCCCCTAGTCCACATAAGTTATGGGCCGGGTCCGCTTTGATACCATTTGTAACAATTCAGGATCTCACCCAAAATGGCTAGCCGGAAGGTATTATTTGGGTTTCTTGATCCTGTATAAGTACTCAAAATCTATCCAGCGAATAACCGATGTGGGACTAAATACACGCCCGCATATGTCCTCACATACTACCCCGTTCAAGTCCTGATATCCTTGTCAAGCTAAGGGTTCACAAAACCACCAACACAGCCCTAAACCTAGTAAATGAAGCGCAAGGGAAGGAGATTTTCTTTCAATCTAACTACAAAATTTAGCATGTTTGAGCTCTTGAACAGAGAAAATTTCAGTTTCAGCTATTATTTAAAATTAAAAAATAAAAAATTAAGCTGCTTTTATGCAGTCAAAGGATATAAGCAAGTGTTGTCGAGCTCCAGCTGGTAAACGTATATGAGAACTAATATAACTCTTGGAAAGACGAAAACAAAACATTTTTATATAGTCTCAGATTAGGGGCCTTCCCAACCTCCCATTCTTATGCCAACGGATCCTTAAAAGAATTTTTCTTAAACTAACACATCTTTTCAACTCCATATCGATCAGAGAACAAAACAACTCCCCTCAAACAAAACAAAGAAAGAAAACTAGCTACCGGCGCCTGCCCTCCGGCGTCTGCGGTGCCGGGATCCGACCGTCGACCAGCAGCGGCGACGCTCGGCTCCACTCGCGCGACCGGTCCAACATTTCCGCCATCGCCTGCGTCCGGAATGTGACGGCCGTCGGCGCCGATGACAGCATCGTCGTTTGCCCCCTCAGCGCTGCTCTCTGCCACGAGTGCGAGCTCATCCCCGACAGCATGTAGGCCCTGCCGGACTCCTCGTAAGCTCGCCGGTTCGCCATTCTGTCCCTAATCTCTTTTAGCTCTTTGTCCAGCCACGCGCATAGCTCATTACCCGCCTGAGCCGACGACGAGGCCACGAGCGCTGCCCTCCGTGCGTCAAGCACCGCCTTCGCCCCTTCCAAGTCCCCGCCGTCGGCCTTCGCCTGAGCCTCCGCAATGCTCTCGGCCACCAGAATCCGGTTCCGCTGCCCGTCGACGATCAAGTTCGCGCTCTCATCCTCCGGCGAAAGGCTAGCGGGCCGGCGGACTGTAGTTCTCTCCTCCTCCACAGGGATGACTTCTTGGGTAACGGGATCGGTGTAAGAGCAGTAAACGCTTACAAGCGGCGTCCAAGGATCGTTTTGCTCTTCTTTGATGGGAACCGTGACGTCGAGAAGGAAGTACTTCTCCTCTTCGGCGTACAAGTCGCCGACGCTGATGACCGCCGTCAGGCGATGGTCGGAGATGCTCGATGAGTAGTTCCCGGTGGCGACCGAGGTGAGGTAGACACCCGGTGAGGCCGAGCATATGTTCATCTGCACGCGCTGGGCGACGACGCTGAGCAGGCCGGCGAGGCAAGCGGCAAACGCGTCCGAGACCGCCTCCTCCTTCTCCACGAAGGAGAAGGTCCCGCAGGTGGCCTCCGCCACGGCATGCATGATGCCCGGGTCGTGGTCCGCGCCGAAACCGAAGGTATGGATCGGCCCGATGCTATGGGCAGCGGGGGGCAGGCGGTGGAGGAAGGCTCTGGTCCGGGAAGAGCCGTGCAGACCGGCGAGGGAGGAGCGATCCATGGTATCGATGCCATCGGAAAGGAGGAGGATGCTCGTCACGGGGTTGCGGAAACGGCGCTCCTCGAGGATGCGAATGCCGACGGAGAGGCCGCCGGCAATGTCTGTCCCGCCACAGGCGACAAGGGAGTTGATAGCGTTGGCCGCCTCTGCCCGTCCCGCGTCGGACATGAGGCGGAGGCCGAGCACGCGATTGGTAGTATTGGAGAAGGCGACGATCGCAAGGCGGTCGGCGGGGGTGAGGCTTCGGATTATGAAGCCGACGGCATGCTTGACGAGTGCGAGCTTGCGGCCCTCCATGCTGTGGCTGACATCGAGCACGGCGACGAGGTCGAGGGCCGCACGACCGTCGTGGGTGGGGAGAGGCGGGGCGCGGGCCTTGATCAGGACTGTGAAGGAGGACGGAGAGGAGGCGGCGGCGATGGCAGGGAATTCGGGCAAGGTCTCGATGGCGACGGCGGCGGTGGGGGGAGGTGGGGGAAAGAGAAGGGTGGGGAGGGGTTCGTCGTCGTCGAAGGCCGGGAGGTTCTCGAAGGGGGCTGACGGCAGGGGGGACCGGCAGAGGGGGCAGTCATGGTGACCGTGGAGGACGGTGGCCTTAATGCAGTTGAAATGGAAGCAGTGGGAGCATGGGGCTGTGAATATAGGGTTGGCCGCCTGCTCCGAGTTCATGGTGGTGAGGCATATGGCGCATGGTCTCTGCACCAAAGAGAAGAACATTTCCAAAAAGCACTGCATGAGAAAATTCCATGAAGAAGTAAAGGACAGCAGCACTAAAACTATAGAAGGAAGGAACATGGCTAGACCAAGTCATCAAAGACACAAAATTAAATTAGTATAGAGTAATTTCCATATGTTCAATTTCATATAAAGCAGTCAGTATAATTAAATTCTGTTAGGTTTGCTAGTTTTGTTATCTCTTCTCTTGTTTGGCATGCAAGTTGTTATAAAAGTTTCCATCTCATATGAAGAACTAGGAATAACAGGACGAGAAAATGATGAAAAAGGCCAAAAATGGGAGTATCATATCAAACGTGTACGAAAAGTGGAGTTGTTCAATGAAACGGCCCTGCTTCGGGGTGGTACCGATGGTGGTACCGATGGTGGTGGAGGGTGCCACCCCCTACTTCAGAATATTCAGGCTATGATCAGGAGCGGTGTGGTCTTCCAAACCAAACATGTGTTCATAGAAGTTAACGAGGCTACGGACTGGATGACTTTATATATGACCAGTCATTCTAGAGATATCCTATAGTTTGGGTAAGGAGAGTTGCCCAGAGCTAGCAGAAAAAAAAAAAAAAGAGCCTGCAAGATTGCACCCAAAGCATCTTCGAAGAATTAATGCCATTATAATCTTTAAATAATTGCTTAAGACCTAATTCAGTCCAAAGTGTTATTAAGAAATTATGGACCCAATCAAACTTTGGTTTACCAAAAGAAACTTCACCTGCATATGATGAAAGAGCAAGAGAAATTAGACGATATATATTCAGTCAAAATAACTATTAATATTAGGATATTATTTGATGTTCCTTTTTTTTTTTTTAGACAAACTTCAGATGTCTGATGGAAAGGTTCAAAAAAGAAAAGAAAAGACGGGAAATATTGGTTTCTCACCGACGAACGGAAAGTGCTAGAGTTTGTAGAGATATCGGTGCTCGGCGACGGTGATGATTGCACCGGCAACGACGACGGCGATGCCTCCGACGACGGCCTATGGTGTGTCACCGGGCGACGAAAAAAGGAAGACCACCTTGACGAAAGCTGATTCCATGATGTATTCACCTTCTTCCATGCCTTGCCCATCTTCCATATCTATGATTTACATAACCCTAAGTCAAGCATATTATAGTTGTTCTTCCAAACAAAGAAAAACCACAAAAATAAACCAAATAAAATCGTTTACGCTCGGGGAAAAAAAAGAGAAAGAGCTTTAGAGAGAGAGAGACTCACAGGTTTAAAGCAAAGAGAGAGCCCGAGAGAGAGGGTTTTATGAGCAAGGAAGGGCCTTGGTTCTTCGTGGTATATATAGAGGGGAGTTGGGTGGTTGGCGTTCGCATAGAGTTCTATGCGGTCACATTCAAAGGCGTCCTTGACTAGGGTTGTTTTTGTTGCGAAAGACCGTGGGCGTTTCCTGGGATTCTTTCCTTTTATAGTTATATCTTGTGACATGACGACTTGCACCCGCCTATCTCGCAATTTCTATCCCTTTTGGAAAAGGAATTGAATTCCCCTCGTCAACCACTATCCACCTCCACGTCCACACACGCTCCCTTGGTGGGACCAGCCGGGGCCCACGAGTAAAGAATATATATTTTTTTTTTCCACTAAAAGAATTTCTGACGAGTATGAATACACCCAATAAAACAATACAAGAACGAGTTTCCAATAAGATTAGATGTAATACACTATGGACTTTGAGATTTGTGCTTAGCACATGGTCGATCTCATGTATTCCAATCAACATATTTGCTTGCATTGCATGCTAGACACTGATCTCAAAATCCACGTGTATCGTGTGTCTTGTTGCTAGATTTTTTTTTCTTCACAGAATAATTTTAAACCATGCAGGTTAGCAACTTCGTTTGTCATTGGAGAATCATTTTTTACTCCTTGGTTTGATTGCTATCTAACGTATATATTCGCTTACCAAATTTTATCGCCGATCCTTCATTATGATGGCCATCTAATTTTTAGTCCTCACCCCATTTAAGTAGATCTCAAATTCAACATATATCGCGTGTCTTGTTGCTAGATCTCAAGCATGACAATAATTTTGTTTGTCGGGGGAGAATCATTTTCTACTCCTTGGTTTGACTACCATTTAACATATATATTCGCTTACCAAATTTTATCGCCAATCCTTCATTTTGATGGCCGTCTAATTTTAAGTCCTCACCCTATTTAAATAGAATTTAGTCGAGAATTTATTGTATAATGGCAGTCAAACCAAGAGATGGAAATGGATTTGCCCTAAAAAATGAATGTCTCTGTCGGTTCCTTATCTTGGAAATGAATTTGGTCAAGAACTATTCAAAGAGCTACTTTCAAATGAATTGGTAGCTACTGCATTTGTGAAAAATTTCGTGTGCCTAGTATTTCCATGAAGTTTCTTCTTCTATAAAAAAAACACCTTTCTTTCACTTTTGCTTTTAGGGTTCTATATATATATGTATATATGTATACTTCCTTTTTTAAATGCATCTCGGTTGGATGCTGACTTCTTGCTCTAGTGTTCCTCTTGAGTCAAAGAATTGCCACATTGTCGTCTCGTAGAAGTTAGAGCTTGAGTTCAACATATTACTTCATTTGGTGAAAGCTCTCTCGGAACGGTCTGCACACGCTATACAACCAATTAATATCAATTCCAAAAAGATCATGATATACCTCGGATATGATCCTTGCCGACATCATCCAATTGACTAATAGCAGCTCGCCACCTGGGCACCAATAAAGGCACTATAAAGCCATTTAAATCTTCTCTAATAGGCGATGGTTACAGCTTAGCCAACGAGCACGCGCAGTTAAGCTCCGCGATGTGCGAACATTGCCGAGCAGTTAGGGTGCACGTTGGCCTTACTCAGCAACGGACGCCGACCCTCGCCTTATATAAGTAGTGCTTGAGGAATCTTCAGGCATGCTCTCTCACGCACTCGATAACACTATCACTCACTTTCTCAAATCTCCATTGTTTCCTCAAAATTCTCTTGTGACATAGCTATTGGAGGATCCTCCGTCAGACAAACTCCAATAATCTTTCGATGTGGACTTTCTTTTTTTATATTTTCAAGTTAGTTCCTCAGCAAATTTATTCGTCCGAGCACAACCACAGTCGACAATTTTTCTTAGCTTATCTTTTCAGCTCGAAGCTCCAATTTTAGCAGCAACGGATCTAGTTTGAGTTGCATTATGGTGTAATTTCTTTCTAATAGGCACTCAAATAAAGCCTTGGCCAATGGCCAAGAAAGATCAGGCTCATTTGGCCCTGTAAGTTAATTGTAAATTAACTTACAGTAATAACCAATAATTGTAAATTATTTTAACAATAATAGCAACAACAAAAACGAAGAAATTTCAAACAAAAACAAATAAATTCTACTCAAAACAAATAAAAAGCAGGTGGCCTAAGACTCTGGCTTCATGTGCTCAACTTCGGGAGTTTCTTTTATACAAAAGAAAAGATTTTAATTTCAGTTGCACCTGTCCATTCATTTAAGAGAATATTAACAGCTTGTAACTCCTCCTAAGCATCTCTCCTGAGTAAAAATCCATGCATTGCGCTCTCGCCACACAATTACAAGGCAATCTTCCTTGATCATAGGTAGCTAGGCACCCATTCACATCTTCAATGATCATGTTTACATGCCTGAAAATTTTTAAGCACGTCGTCGATGTAAATTCAAAGCATTTCTCCTTATAATGTTGCCACTGTTCAGCATTGTTTCTCTTGAAGAGTGAATAGAAGTTTTAGATTATGAGTTCAGAAAGATCCAAGCAAATCAAAAGCGTGAAAACTGAAGCAAGATGTCAATAATGCTGATTAAACAACAGTTGCAGATAATTAAACAACATAGTTTAATGTAGGTCCATATAATACAACCTTGATCATCAGAATACTAGACAAAGTCCTCTGTTTCCAAGGAGCTCTATAGCAACAGTGGCAAGAGCTAAGTGAAGTTAGGTGTTCTTCTGTACTTATAATTATCATATATTACAATAGTTGAGATGATGGGTTGATATGCCCTATAATCAAGATACTTAAACATTAACAATCACAAAATTTTGGTAGGTGACCTATGTCAAGTTGCATTGAAGAGTTGCTTCGTTATATAAGGCATAATGATAAAAAAATTTCAAGAAACAAGACATTTGGGTCCCTCAATAAATTTACGTGGTTCTTCAACATACCGAAAAGCTGACCGATAAAATTGAAGTGAGATATCTGCTACTTTGATCTATATATGCACCTTTTATGTTCTAGTGACATAGACGCATTTATTTTTTGGCATAACTAATAAATTTATGTGCTTCAATATACTGAAAAACTGACCGATTAAATGAAAGTGAGATATTTGCTACTTGCGATCTATATATGCATCTTTTGTGTTCTAGCATAATTTTATCATTTCATTCTGGTGACCCTCCAAGAGATCATTATTGGCTCAATTCCTAGACTTTAGCCTCAATACCTAGCCGCCAGTTTCCTCTTTATATGATGGTAGGTTTGGAGAATAACCAATCAATGCATCACCAATCACAAATCAATTGGGTAAGATTGGCTTCAAATTTCAAATAATGGCCTACTTGGATACTCCAGTAAAATTGGGTTAGATTTCCTATTGGATTCATGGATTTGGCAGCTCATTTAAGCATAGTCCATATCGATCCAACACTCACCCAGCCTTAATCCTGCGAAGGCAAAAAAAAAAAAAAAAGACCTATGAATCATTCCTTCTTGCATCAACAATGCCCACAAGCTAGGACAGACTAGGACTCGATGAGATCTCCGAAGACTACGGGCAAGGCAGACCAACAAGCCTATTCCTATGAGAATTGAATCATTATAGAATTTGGGTTTGGATAAATAACTCAATTTTTGACGAACAAGAGTACAATATAGTTATCATCTTATTACAGGTATTATATGAATGTCTGAACTATATCTTCTAAATTTCTTTTATCCAAGTAAATTATATTCTTAATTAAATCAAAGAACCTTCAGCTGGAAAACAGAATAAATGAATAGATACAACAACTTGGGACAATAATATTTAATGACTGAAATACTCCATAGGTGTTTTATGATTCAGGGTAATTGTGTTTATCATGTTAAAATACCATTGATATTCAATGTCCCAAAATAATATCAGGGTTCTATATTACAACTCTTTTTTAGGGGATATTTGCAAAACTAGTCCTTGATATAGGGTAATATTCTTTTGCATATCATGACTCTTGTAATGTAATGCCATAGTCAGAAGTTTAATTTTTCTGATCAATAGCTGTAGATACAAGTTCATTCTCATTCAGATGATCTATTTGCTTTGCACTTAAACCAAGTAAAATTAATAGATTTCTAATGCAGATTCAATTTGTGGTCCAAGTTGAAATTATGTCCGAATTCTTAAAAACCAATTCCAAATAATCCTTATTATCATCATGGTCTAATTTATGATTACTCATGAGATTCTATCGTAACATAAGAGAAAAAATATAGAAGCTAATCAAATAAACCATCATATTATGGGGGACCATTATTATGACTCATATAGTTATTATAATCTTGATCAATTAAAATATACAGTGTAAAGATAAATGCATGAAATTTATATCCAAACTTTTCCACTTAAAACATGTATCTTGAAATATACAGTATTTCATGCTCAGACAGAACATATTGAGCTAGATTATTATTATTATTATTATCTGTAAAAACATGAAGAATGGTAAACTAATTCTTGATATAGTTGCTTCAAAAAATCACTTACTGCCACATTATTTGAATCTATCTCCACAACACAAGTTGATGATATTTTTACCAAGGAAATATTTAGATGCCTGTATATGCTATCCATAAATAAATTATCCAAACAGCAGAAGCTTAACGGAGAACAGATAGGAAAGAAGAATTTGTTACACAGGGAAGCACCAAGATTGCAATATATCTATATATATAGGGATTTTGCATTCCTCTTAAATCATGATTATGGTGTTCACATTTTTTAGGATTGTAAATATGAAAGTTTCCTTAAATAAAAAAATCTAGCTAAACCTAATGAAAGAGATTAAGATAAGGATTATCTCCAGAGAGGTGAAGTTATTTGCAGATGAAGTTATTTCAGATAGCGAGATGACTAACAGGATCCTATACTCTAATGTATCATTTATAAATAACACTCTTGTACAAGAGAAATAAAAAAAATCCCATTCCTCATGATCTCTTGATATAACTTTCTAAATTCTGACAACCAGCCTCAAATAATTGGATAAAACTTATGAAAAATCCATCAATGCCAGGTCCATAACTTCTGAGCCGAAAAATCTACAGATTGTTATTATTATTTCTCCTGAAAGCATGAACAGAAGCCCAGAAAAAATAGATGCATGTAGATAAGGAAACGTTAAAAATGCACATCAAGCAACAATCAGTTCACAATTAAAAATGCACATCAAGCAACAATTTGTTCACAATCAAACAACAGAGATTCAAAAAATAGTTTCATACAACCCCTTGTCTATGGCACTAGCAATATACATGGTACCACCTTGATCATCAGAATACCAGAGAAGGCCCCTTCCTCCAAGGAGCACCATAGCAAGAGTCATAAGAGCAAGGTGAAGTTGCTGTTCTTCTATTCTGCTTACTATTATTAGGTTTTATCGTAGTAAGAGCAAGGTGAAGTTGTTGTTCTTCGATTCTGCTTAGTATATTAGGTTTTATTGTAGCAATTCCTTTTTCCTTCTAGGTAACGGGAACTACTGTTGTCTGTTTGGCCTCAAGGGATTTCTCATACTCCTCTATGGACTTGAAAAGCTCAGCGAAGTTTCCTTTCCCAAACCCTCCGCACCCACCCTTCTGGTACTCTCTCCCTTCTTCGTCCTTCATCATGCACCCAATCCTTTGGATGATCTCTAAAAATATTGTTGGCCTGCATCCAGAATTACTTGAGAAGATTAGAGACATAACTAAGATTTACAGAGCTCAACAGCAGTAAAGGCCTGGAAAAGTTATACCTGAAACAGAATATATTGCTAACAGAGCACCAAAATACAAGTCAAGATATGCACCAACCCTTTTACTAGCTCAAAGAAATTTTTTCAGCATAAAACTGTAAAGAGCTTTAATGTTTTCTTCTACAATATCAGAGCATTTCTTTTGTTCATATTCCAGAACTTAACCATTGAAGGCCATCTAATTCCCATCATTGATATGTATAAAATGATAAATATTCACAAATTATTCCTTCCATAACTTCTGGTCAGCAATTTCTAGTGCAATTGAACAAGGCAAGAAGAAACATAACTTAAGGAACTATAACTTTCATGTCAAATTATCCCTCAATAAAGCCACCTTGTGGTTGAATGCTTGCATGCTTAGGGCAGGTCCCCCGTGCGGGTGCGTGTTTAATGCCACATCGGTTATTCGCCGATGAGATCTTGGGTACTTATACAGGACAAAAGAATCTAAAAAATACCTTTTAGCTAGTCCTTTTAGGTAAGATCTTGGGTTGTGGCATATATTACCTGTAACGGTGATTCCTTGTATAAGTAGGATTCTTTTTTCCTCCTAGACCAACAAGGTTCTGATGTGCACCATTCCTTCACTCAAAGAACGCAGCACAAACTTAAGAACAGATCGTCTAGAGCCTTTCGCTGAGTAGCATAGTAATCAGATCCTCGAAAGAAATATGTTTCATAGATGAATTTCACATTCTCCAAATTCTGAAGTGAACTCGAAATGCATCCAGTTATTTACAGCAATTAAGAGTTGTTTAATTCCACTTGACTGCCCATAATTTGTTAAATGAAACAAGGTGAATTTTCAAGAGAAGAAAAGGGAAAGGACCAAGATTTTGACAAGTTTGATGGACTAACCTCTAACCATTGTGATTGGAGATGGAGGAACACACATAACAAAAGCTTTCCTATAGTATCAACAGAAAACCTAAATCTATTTACCAAAAAGAAAAACAAACAACTTAAATCGGGGCATGAGTTTGAAGGGTCACCCATTTTTTTCCTTCAACAAGAATAAAATTACAATTTTCAATCCAAAAAAGGACACACCAGCTTGAAGATCATCTTGCAGTTGATCATGTCTCAACTTAGACAGCAAGATTAATTGCCGAGTTCCTCGACGTATCTCTTTTTTAAAATTCTGTAGAAGGTAGAAATGTTTGTAGTTGAAGTTACACTACAACTTAATAGTTAACTTATAAAAAAGGCTCTCTTTTGTGTTTGGAGGATAGTTTAAAGAAAAGAGGGATGCATCTGATAGAAATTCCATAGAACACCTTGCGAGAGAATGCCAGGTCGGAGCACTAAAAGTATATGGTGATAAGTATGCTCCGGATGAAGAGGACAGCATCGATGCAGCCAATTTCGCTATGAGTCAACCTATCATAAGACAGGACAACCAATTTCGCTACGAGTCAACCTATCACAAGACAATTCTGAGTTGCAACTCAACGAGCAACTTACATTACTGTATAATTTGAGTCGCAGGCATCCAAACAAGCAGGCTGGCCTGCACTTGCAACCTTGAATTGCTTGCAGCTTCACTTACAGGCCTCCAAACAGCCTTTAGTTTAACTAAATCATAAATATTGGTATACTCAAAACTTTTTTCAACTTAATTAAATGAAAACAGGAAGATCTAATTGATGAACAATTTCCAAGCCCTCTCAAGATATGTTAATGATCAACCAAGCACATACCATGAGGAATGATGGCAGAAGATAAAGTGTGTGTAATACCACATCGGACTAAGGATTGAGTTCAAGAAGATAAATGAATATGTACGTAGATAAATAAATTCTAGCCGTCCATTCTGATCAGACATGACAAAGAAGATCAAGATGGCAGCATACCTGTCCCCAATTGGCTTGGTGAAGATTTGCAGCAGTACACCCTGGTCGTCCCTGTCCACCAGCACACCCAATTCTTGACACTCCTTGATCTGCTCCTCGGTGAGCACGTCGCCGGCCCTCCGCCGGACTCCCTGGTAGTAGTTCGGCGGCGGTGGCGCCAAGAACTCGAACCCCCCCATCTCTGACTTTGCTTTCATCTCCCTCAGCGTCCGGAGCACGTCGTCGCTGGCCAGCGCCAGGTGCTGCAGACCGGCGCCGCCGTTGTGGTCCAGATATGTTTGGATTTGGCTCCGCCGCTTGGTGCCGTGGACCGGCTCGTTCACCGGCAGGAGCACCGTCTCCTCGTTGTTGGCCAGCACCATCGAGTTCAACCCGCTCTCCGCCGTCCCCACGTCCTCCGCAGTGAACTCGGCGAACTCGTGGAACCCCGTGAACCCGGCGATGTACGCCAACACCGGCGCCATCTCCGGCACGTTCCCCACCGCATGGTCCAGCCGCCGGAGGCCGTAATCCGGCGAATGTGGTCCGGATTCCTCTACATCTTCGAACCCCGGGAGGAAAGATGGGATCTTGGAGGGGTTTTGGGAGGATTCGGGAGCGGGGAGGGAGACGTAGCGGAGGACGACGTCGCCGTAGAGCTCCACCTCGGAGAGGGCGAAGCCAGCGCCGAGGTCGGCGGGGGGCAAGGCGGCGCGCGCGCCGTGGGCCACGCTGGTGTAGAAGGCGGCGGCGGCGTCGGCGACGCGGACGGCGACGGCGCGGACGGCGAGGCCATGGGAAGCGGTGAAGCGGCGGGCGCGGTCGGGGTCGAAGGAGGGGATGGAGGGGCTGCCGGGGTCGCCGGCGGGGGCGCCGGCGGCGGCGGGAGTGAAAGGGGAGTAGGGGGAGGAGAAGAGGAACTGGAGGGAGCCGGAGCGGAGGAGGAAGGAGGCGTGGAAGGGGTTTCCGGTGGAGAGGTCGGAGCGGGCGGCGAGACGCATGCCGAGGCCGAAGGAGAATCGGCCGGCGGCGTTGGTGGCGTCGGCGGTCCAGAACTCGATATGGTGGAAGCCGAGGACGGGGAACCGGTCGGTGCGGGGATTGGTCCGGACGAACCGCTTGAACCCCACCAGCTTGAAGTCCTTCTTGCCCACCTCCTCCTCCGACGCAATCTCCGCCTTCGTCCCCATCTTTCTCCCGCTCTCTGTCTCCCTCCGGAGTGGGGGTGACCGTAAGAAGGGAAATGAAGTAACAGTCTGAGAAGATGACACGTAGGAGGTTGGAGTGCCGGGTGGAGTTTGTCTTGGTCGATATGGGTGGTGATTTATTGGGGTTTTCGTCCGAAGTCCGCAAGAACATTTTGCTTTAGAGATTTGATCTGGACCGTTGAGACTTAGTTTGGTACGAGTTTGCTAGATGGAAGATGAGGAGCCGGATGGGGACCATGTGGGATGTGACTCATCCTTAGGTGGAAAATTCTTGCCAAATTTTATATTATTTATGTATAATATTATTTTTTATGGTAAGCTTTTGTTTGTCGGGTTCTTTTATTTGAGTATACTACATTTGTTTAGAGTTTTTTTAATAAATATTTTTCTAGAAAATTTAAATTTATATAATACCTATTTAAAATTTATTTTTATTCCTCTATCTTTTTAAAACACTATTTTTGCACGAACACCCTTCTAATATCATTAATGCAAACTATATAATTTTAATTAAAATTAAAACAAAAATTTTCAAATTATTTTTTTTATTTTTCATCAATCACTTATAAATATTATTTTTGCATATCTATCTATTAAAAATATTTTAATTATTTTAATTTAAAATTATTACTATGTTAGATGACGTGGATATGTATGCAAAAGTAAAGATAAAAAAATAAAATAGTAAAATAAATATTTTACGAGAATATATATATAGATATTAATTTTTTAAAACATATCTATATAAAATTTGATATTTAAAATAATATTTATAAAAAAATACTTGTTTGTTTTATGGCAGGGCCATCTCACTTTTACTAATTGTCACAGGTAAATATTTTAAGGTAGAAGTTGACAGGTGAATTTTTGATTACGTGTAACCAAAGATAGAAGTCGACAAACACAATAATGGCAGGTATGGGCAATGCTTCACGTTGTATGGCATTATATAAAGAAAGATATTAGAAAATTTATCTAAAAGCTGAAGACCGTCGAAGTTCAAAAGGTGACGTATGCACATTGAAAGATAAGGTCGAGAAAATTTCAAGACATGCTTTGGGATTTTTGTCAAGCCAGTAACGGATATTTAAAAACTTCAATTTTGTAAATATTGTTGGGTTTTGCTAAATTGGTTAGATTGCAGTCCAAGAAATAGTCTATTATATACAAATTCCAAGAATGTACCACAATTAGAATAGATAAATTTGCCAATTCATCCCATCATCGTTCCGATTTATCTTAAATTACCTCAATTGGAAGGCGGATGGGGATTATATGATCAAAATAATTAAGAGTTATTGATATATTTTTTTGGTGAACTTGCTAGTAATTACAAACTTAGCATTTTGAGGATGAATTGGTGCTACTTTTAGGTTTGCATTTTTCTCTACAAGAAAAGGTTTTTGTTCAGCCTAGAAATCATATTGAGCAAAGAAAAAATTTTGTTATTTTTTGAAATTTTCTTTATATTAATCATATATGGAAGGTAACATGTCCTACAAGAATGAATCTTATAAGATGAATTGTTTTAGCTTTAATCTCTCATCATATTCATTGAAATGCTAGGGCTTTATATGTAAATTATCAAAGAATCAAATTCCAAAGATAAAAAAAGTTGTGGCAACCATGGAAAACATATAATAACAATACATAATTGTATAATGACAATACATGAAGGTAATCGCAGCTATGATAGGAAAATAATCGAATTTGTCTCGACCTAGGAAAATAATGGGATGCCATGTTTTGAAGGCAATTGAGCTTGTTTCCAACAATATTGTCCTTCTACGAATGAATAGTAATACTCCCATTATTGCCTCCTATGACAATCTGAGCTGAGTATGTGTGTTGACCAAGTGTTGATTATGATATCATCATAATTGGGCTAATATCCCCCCTCAAGTATTGTAGAATTTGTTTAACAACCTTCTAGTGCTCAGTAAATAGCTTATACATGACTTGACACACATAATTCATAGTATAGACAATATCAAGTCAAGTGAGGGTAAAGTATTGAAAGGCCCCAACCGCACTATGATAATAAGTTAGGTCAAGTCTGGATACAAATCACATGCAAAATAATGAGAACTTCGACCTAGATGGTATCAGAGTAGTATCAAGCCTGGAGCCGTCCATGTGAGTCTTCTTAAGAAGACCAGAAATATACCTAGATTGTATAAGAACTAAGCCATCTGGTATGAGTGGGCCTCGATGCCTAGGAAACAGTGAAGTGGACCTAGATCTTTCATAGGAGAATCATAAGTTATAGAACAGAGTAGGTCATCAAGTGAAGTATCAGGGCTACCTGTGATAATAACAAATCAATATATACAAGGAGAAGAAGAATATAGGTGTCCGTGTGCTTGATAAAGAGAGACATATCGGCTCGAGATCTAGAAATCCCAAATTATGAAGATAACTAAAGTGCTAAAACCAAGTCTTGGAACTTGTTTAAGCCCATATAGAGAGCGTCGGAGACGACAAACATAATATGAATGATCTGGGTCAAAAAAAGCTTAAGAGTTGTTTCATGAAGACTTCTTCATCGAGGTATCCATGATACAAAAAAAAAAAAAAAAAAACTTTCCTAATATCTAACTGGCGCAAGGGAGATATTGTACGGACACTGTTCTGTTTCACTATGGGGCTAAAAGACTCATCATAATAACATTTTTTTATTGGTTGAAGCCTGTAGCCACACATGGGACTGCAGAAATTGCTGTTAGAACTTAGAATTGTGAATCCTATCATCTTAAGACGGCCACCAAATTAACAAGAATCGGAGAAAGAAAAGAGGAAATAGAAGATGGAGAAGAAAACAACAGAACAGATAGAAACTACCCACCAAATTGACAAGAGCCAGTCTCGTGAACACTTTGGGGGCGTTTGGTATGGGGTGATCGTCCCAGAATCAAGGGTGATGTGAGTGGAGTTTGGTTGCACCACGGTGATTCTACATGGCGGTGATCCTAAATCACCTCCACTCCTCAAATCACCGCCCAACCTGGTGATGGGATACCCGTTCTTGAGGTCGGAAATCTAAAATCACCTCAGGGCAGTGATCCTGGATTGAAAATTAAAGACAAAAATACCCCCCAATCTTTTTTTTGCTGCTAGTCATTACCTCTCCCATCTCTCTGCTCTGATCTCTCCTATCTCTTCGCTCTCCTTTCCAGCGAGCCTAGGAAAGGAGGAGTCCAAAGGCGACAAGCGGCCGTCGATGGCGATGGAAATCGAATGGCTGGGATCGGCGGGGATCCGAGAGGCCTTAGGGATCTAGGCATATCCGCTTCTCTCTCGATCGCATTCTTTTTTACCTTTTTTTTGACTGAAATGATCTATAAAAAAGAGGTTATGCTCTTTTTTGGAGACTGATCTGTGTTGTAGTTGTGGCTTTCTAAGATCCCGAGAGAGAAGCGAAACTATCATAGCTGCCCTGAAAAGGCAAAAAAAAGAAGCAACTACGATGCTTTTCCTTTGTTCACCAAGAAGGGTCGGACCTTTTTCCATGGTTAATATGGGGTTGTTATCTTATTCCCTGGTTGTTATTTCTCATATAGCAACCATAAATTGTAATAATTTTGTCCCTGTCCTATCTTCCTCTTCATATTTTAGACTTTTTTTGTTTAATTTTTGGTTTCTTTATGTGTTTCCTTCACAGTCGTAAATCATAACCGTTAAAAAAGGAAAAGTTTTGAAAGTTTGCTAGTATACCGAATTTTTCACATTTATTCACATATACATTTTATTTATGTGAAACCTGAACTAGCTAGATGAGCATATAACTTCCATTTTATCTTGAAAAGATCTTAAATTACTTCCCTTTGAATAGTTGTTAATGACTACAAATTTTTTTAATGGGACCCAAACTATAAAACTAAAGTCTTTGGCAATTGGGCCGAGTCATAGTAGTCTTAATGGAATAATAAGAATATGTTGGATGTTGTAATAATTTAACTATAATTCAATTTATTCAAACTTGACGTCATGAAGAGTATTGTTGATAGAATGAGAATATAGTTTGATTTTCTTGAGATAAGGGTTACTAAAAATAGAATATGTGACAAAATTATGGAGCTATTATCGGAATTAGTATATTGACTTACATTTTTGATTCATGAGAATTAAAAATATATAAAAAATCCATCTAAGATATATCAGGAGTATTGTGGTATTATGTGGTCGGTGATCTTGGATCCCCGTACCATACCAAACAAGTTACTCATGGATACTCGAGAATTTTTAATCACTGGATCATAGCCTACCAAACACATTGATCTTATATCACTGGGGATCAAATCACCCCAGCATTCGAATCATCGGGATCTTAGATCACCATGGTGATCCTGTTGGGGTTGCCAAACGCCCCCTTTGGTTGATGTTGAAACGTGAGAAGAGGGGTCGGCACTTTAATTTGATCCTGTTTGAAACCATGGAAGTCTAGTCTCTGATCATTAAATAGAAGCTCTACACATTCTCTTTTTTATTCTTCCTCTTATCCTGAAAGCCTTATGTTCCCTTCCACTTAAAAGAATCCAGCACGTAGTTATTATCAAAGTCATCCAAACTACAACCTCCTTTCTAATGCAAACTAGCTTATGCAACATAGGCTAATTTGATGGAGTATCATCAAGCCCTATTGGTGCCATGCCAAACCACCCCTTTGTACCTTTATTTCATGACATAGGTTTCAATTTCCATGTTCAATCAAAAAGTTTCAATTTCCATCCGAATACAAATTAAGGATTATGAGGTTAAGTAGGGGATGGAAAAAATACGGAATAATAAGCGCTTATTATCACTCATAGAGGTCACCCTCTGTTGAGATCTCTCTTTTGCATATTATTATCTTGTTATTCTGACTTAGGCATCGGAGGGTCTTCTGTCGAAACTCTTCGACAAATGGATTTCTTGTAGTCCACCCAGCGGAAGAGACCAGTGCCTGATACCTCAACCAACCTATTTAGCTCGCCTCTAGTCGACCTCAAGGTCATCCGAACTATACTTCCACCTCGGTCCGAGTTCGATGGCAATAGTAGGTTTTTTAATAGATAAACCAAACGCCCCCTTTGGTTGATGTTGAAACGTGAGAAGAGGGGTCGGCGCTTTAATTTGATCCTGTTTGAAACCATAGAAGTCTAGTCTCTGATAATTAAATAGAAGCTGTACACATTCTCTTTTTTATTCTTCCTCTTATCTTGAAAGCCTTATGTTCCCTTCCACTTAAAGAATTGTCACGACCCCCGCCCCGTTCCCGGCGGGCCGCCGCGACGGTCCTAGGGTGCGGGTAGGCATAAGGCCACCAGCCACCGCGTAGAACCCTACTACCTATCAATCATCAATAAATCTTGAAAAATTTGGCATGATGCATGCACAAAATGATCACCTTTCCTATAGTAACCTGTCAGGATTATTTCAATACATACAACAACACTACCTGTCAGAGCAGCAATCACATAATCTGTCACATAATGAACCTAGACAATATATATTAATACATTATCTCAGGCATATAACTGATCTGCACACATATATATATACCTGCTTCCCAATTCATCCATGGTCAAACCCATATCCACAACAGGATCTATGACTGTAACTATGCACTATATACAATAGAAAATTTATAATACACCAAAAGGTATAAACCTCTATCTACATTATACTATACTATACTATGAAGCGGCACAGCTAACAGGCAATCTCTAACCCTGCTCTTCTCTATACAATACCTGCCCTGCAATCAAAAACTTCAAACTGGGGAGTGAGTATATAAATACTCAGTGAGTGGAGTAGAGAGTACTATGCACATGAGACAAGATATAGGCCCTGTTTGGGAGAGCTTTTGGAGGGTCAGAAAGCACTTTCTGGCCCTCCAAAAGTACTTTTAGATAAAAAAACTGTGTTTGGTAAATTTTTCAAAAAGCTGTTTTCAGCTTTTGCGGGAAGCTGAAAACAGCTTTTGGGAGGAAGCTCAAATTTGGAGCTTTTGGGAGGAAGCTGTATCAGCTTTTTTGGAAAGCTGTATTTTTGACAAAAATGCCCATATTAAAATAACATAATTACATAGTTTGTCCCTTTATAAACCTAAAAATCTGCTGGAGCCAAGAACCCTAGCCGTCAGACTCCCTTTCGTAAGAAAATGTATTTTTCTTTTCAATTTTTGTATGCATCTCTTCAACCACATTTTAGAAGAAAAATTTTTTAATCCTTTTCCATACCTTCCAGAATCAATCTATTGTTTTTTTTTTTATCATCAACCTCGCGGCCCACGCTGAGGTCCTCCTCGAGCGTGGACCACGAAGAAGAGCCCCTGGACCGCGAAAAATTATTTTATGAAAAATTATAAAAAATTATTATGGAAAATTATTTTATACTAATAATTATAATATTTTATACCTTTATTTTTGTGTGATACTATAAATATAATATCATATTATATTATATCATAATACATTAATATGCTATGTTAAATAATTTAATATTATGTTATATTATGAAAAATTAATTTATACTAATAATTATAATATTTTATACCTTTATTTTTGTATTATACTATAAATATAATATCATATTATATTATATCATAATACATTAATATGTTATGTTAAATAATTTAATATTATGTTATATTATGAAAAATTAATTTATACTAATAATTATAATATTTTATAACTTTATTATTGTATTATACTATAAATATTATATTATATTACATTACATTATAATACATTAATATGTTATTTTAAATAATTTAATATTATGTTATATTATGGCAAATTAATTTATAATAATAATTATAATTTTTTATACCTTTATTATTGTATTATACTCTAAATATTGTATTATATTACATTACATTATAATACATTAATATGTTATTTTAAATAATTTTATATTATGTTATATTATGAGAAATTAATTTATACTAACAATTATAATATTTTATACTTTTATTATTGTATTATACTATAAATATAATATATATTACATTATATCATAATACATTAATATGTTATGTTAAATAATTTAATATTATGTTAAATTACCAAATATTAATTTACTCTAATAATTATATTACTATTATGCTATATTAACATAATATTATTTTATATTACAATAATATTATACTATATCGTATATTTATGTATTAATTTATGTTATGTTTTATTATGTTCTGTTGTATAATACTATGCAATGTCTTTTATGGTAATTTTGTCATACAAAAGTACTTTCTCAGTTTGTTTACCAAACACAAAACAAAGTATCACAGCACTTTACGAATGTAGTTACCAAACAGCAAACAGCTTTTTATAACAGCTCTACTTCAGACAGCTCTACTTCCAACAGCTCTACTTCTAACAGCTCTACTGCCAACAGCTCCCCCAAACAGGGCCATAATCATGGCTCGAGGTGAAATCTCAAGATCAATAACAAGATGAACATGAACTCAACATAAAGAATATGGAGTAAATCATCAATATCACCACAATCACAATCAACTCATCTGAAGCATATATGGAATAATCGAGTCATGAATATGCTCAACAGATCATAATGCTGGAACATACAAATCAGGTGTCAATATGCTGAATCATCAACAAGACAGCTATTGGGAGGTGGGTTTTACGCCCCAGGCGAACCAGCAACAACTCCCTACTGTCACATGCATATGCAGGATAAGACACCATACCAATAATATAAATGCTAGATAGCTATCGGGAGGTGGGTTTTACGCCCCAGGCGAACCAGCAACAACTCCCCACTATCACATGCATATGCAGAATAAGACACCATACTGATAATATAAATGCAAGCCAGTATCCAGAACAGAAATTCATCTCACATCTATATACTAAACGGCACCTCGCGGGAATTCTACATCCGCGGAAAGCCATACTGCACCTCGCGGGGTCTTGCTATGCCCGGCGGCAAGCAGAGTATAAGTCGTAGGACTGGCCAATCCTACGCCTAGGGCCGTGTCCCCCCTAGGAAGGGACTGGGCTCCGCCCACCCAGAAGGCTACTATGTGCACAAAGGCCGATGTTCAACCCCATCGACTATAGGTGTCCTGCAGATACTGTCAAGCCATGCATAAATGCCATAATGCACCCTCCCAATACTCTACTAAAAGGAGCATAATTAAGACTACCACTCACTCGACTCCGACCCAATCATAAACTAACATCAGGTTTGGGAGTGAGGGGTCAAGGGTGTGCAATGCAACTCAATATACCACTGAAATGGGCTCTACAAATCTTTGAAATAGAGGAAATGAAATCAATTTACAAAAGAAGTCATTTCACAATTCAGATCCAATTTAATTACTCATAAAAGAGTATAATCAAGGTTACCACTTACAATTCTTTGAAATAGAGGAAATGAAATCAATTTACAAAAGAAGTCATTTCACAATTCAGATCCAATTTAATTACTCATAAAGAGTATAATCAAGGTTACCACTTACAAGTCTTTGAAATAGAGGAAATGAAATCAATTTACAAAAGAAGTTATTTCACAATTCGGAATCAATTTGGTTACTCATCAACCCCTCGTAATTCCTCTCAATGTTCCCTCAAATGCGTGCACAAGATAATCAAGTATGGAGAAACAAAATTATAGAGGAATCTACTACAATATCAATCAATATGCACAAGTGGAATCAATTCACACTTGGCGGTATTCATGAAAATGAATTAAGGATGCTCATGGTGCAAAGTACATGACTCCCACTCACCTGCCAATCCGGCACGGCCTTGATACGCCTCTAGAATTTTACAGTAGGCAGCAGGGGACTTCTTCCTCTTGTTCCCTAGCTTCTTGCCCAGCTGTGACATGCATTTACAATACATTTAGTTTTGTATCAAGGGCTATAATCTACGTGCCAATTATAATATAGGGAACTTTAATTGATTCAACTCCCCCGTTCCCTAAATCTTTTCTTTTCTTTCTCTTTTTCTTTTACTATTAATTAACTCATCATTTATGTGTATTAGGGACTCCCTTGCACGAGTACAAGGTCCCTTTTAGCTTGATCTAGACTTAATACCCTATTATAGCATGAAATCCCCTATTTTGCACCCGGATGAACAGTAATCCGGACCGACAGCCGGTTACTTCATCCCGGGTTTGATCCACTTTCAGGACTCCAAATTTGATGAAATTTTTACCTAACATTCTACACTCATAGGGAATTCTAAAGAGGTAATATGCATTGCTATCAGAGGTCGTTTGACCCCCTAAATAATTCGCCGAAGTTGGAACTTCGACACAGTTTTTCCGTAGTGCCGGAAAAATTTGTCAAAATCCGATTCTTCTTCTTTTAACCGCCTCTACAACCCTTATCCGACCCCTCTAGACTATATTCACCCTTTGTATAGCCTAATGTCATCAAAAGACTAGATAGAGATGGATATTTACCTTTTTCTTTTTGGAAATCGAGGTCTTTGCGTAGAAGGGAAGGAGATCTACGTTTTTCCCTTCAGCTGGAAGTGCAACCGAGATTCCTTTTCCTTTCTTTTTCTTCTTCTTCTTCCTCTTCCTTTCTTCCTTTCCTCTCCTCTTCTTCTTTTTTCTTCCTCTCTGTCGCCTGAGAACCCCTCTCTGTCTCTCGGTTTCATTCCAAAAGCCACAGTAAACCCCCCCTTAATTCACATCAAAGCACTATTCACCCTTTGTTTAATATTATTAAATTCCCATTTTGCCCTTGCCACTTCGATATATCTGCAATTATGCCATTATCTTTTGATTACTTCCCATTTTGCCCCTAACATTTCAACGCATCTACTATTATGCCATTAACTTTTGATTCCTTCCAATTTTACCCCTTATATCAATTTTAAAGAACTATTCTATCCCTTTTTTTTAATAAAAATAAAAAAAAAAATTTTTGGGGTTATTACAAGAATCCAGCACGTAGTTATTATCAAAGTCATCCAAACTACCACCTCTTTTCTAATGCAAACTAGCTTATGCAACATAGGCTAATTTGATGGAGTATCATCAAGCCCTATTGGTGCTATGCCAAACCGCCCCTTTGTATCTTTATTTCATGACATAGGTTTCAATTTCCATGTTCAATCAAAAAGTTTCAATTTCCATCCGGATACAAATTAAGGATTATGAGGTTAAGTAGGTGATGGAAAAAATACAGAATAATAAGCGCTCACTATCACTCATAGAGGCCATTCTCTGTTGAGATCTCTCTTTTGCATATTATTGTCTTGTTATTCTGACTTAGGCATCGGAGGGTCCTCTGCCGAAAACTCTTCGACAAGTAGATTTCTTGTAGTCCACCCAGCGGAAGAGACCAGTGCCTGATACCTCAACCAACCTATTTAGCTCGCCTCTAGTCGACCTCAAGGTCATTCGAACTATACTTCCACCTCGGTCCGAGTTCGATGGCAATAGTAGGTTTTTTAATAGATAAATCCTGACGCAACGAGCACGTTGCAACTGCATCATTATGCAGCTTCTTGGATGTGGAAAAATCTAAATTAAGGGTTAGGTTGGTATGAAAAAACAAAATCATAATGCTACTTTAACTGCATATAATCACAATTTGTTAGAGACACCAATTTTGCTTGGACAAGTGGACCCTCTCCAAAGCTTCATCATTAAGTTGTAGATCATAACTCTGAAACTTCTGGCTAAGAATGTAATAACTCTTCCATTTGGGAAGGAGGCAAGTGCCCACATGATAAAACAGTAACTAGAGACAAATATCTTTCTAGAGAAGCTTAAGAAACTCATCGGTGATCCTAACTGCAAAAGACGGTCGAGTCATATTGGCGAAAATTCCCATCAATTTATGTAATACGAGAGGAGAGATTGTTGCAGTCAAGTTATACTTCATTCAGAGTTCTTCATGATGCAAGAATAAGATAAAGATTCAAAAGAATATTGCACTGATAAAATGGGCATGTCAAATACAACATCTCATATGTTGACCCACAAAGGAACACTTTGTGGAGAGCCACAAGGACCAATAGTTTGCAAATTTTTTGGAGTGCTGTATGAGCATCCGCATGCACGCATGGCTGCCTCGGATCACTTCGCCATCCAGCATCCAATGTCCAGGATGGGGGCCGTGTTCCTGTGGTCACTGGACTCTCCTTCAATATAGCAGTATAGATTTACAATTTGACAGTCTACAGTATACTTCTGGGTCCAAAATAAGACTTTTCAAACAGGAGTACAATTTCCACGCAAGGCTTATCCAAAAGAGCCATTGAAGGACAGACAAGCTTATCCAAAAGAGCCATATATTGAAGGACAGATAAGCTTATCCAAAAGAGCCATTGAAGGACAGATAGGCTTATCCAAAAGAGCCATTGAAGGACAGATTTGTCAGCCTTCGTCTTGAAGCCATTCTATCAGCTCATGCATGAATCATGACAAACCCGCTGAAAGATGTATATATATATATGAGGTGTTTGTGCAAAAAATAAGCAGAAAGCTGGTCCTGTATATGTTTCTTGTCATCTTTATCATGAAAGTTAGCAGTTTTTTTTTTCAATATGTGCAAGAGATTGTTGGAAACAGGAGAAAGAATTTAAGTAAAATAATGATGATGAAGAATCGATTCATGCATACAGGGACTTGCACGAAACTGTTCTTGGCAAGCTTGACAAGCCTTATCCGAGATAGCAAACACAAAGATGGTCAGAAGGACAACCCTCAGAATGAATACATTTGAAGATGAAAGTGACCAAGCTTTATAGTCTCCAACCCTATGGGATCATGTCCAGGCACATGTAAACATCTGTACATGAAGGGTTTGTTTGGTACTGCATTTGTTTTGTTTTTGTTCTAAAAAATCCAAGAGAAACGAACCAGACTGAAAAACGTTTACAAGATAAAACACTTTGTTTCATAAAATTGTTTGTAAAATTTTCAGAGCTTTTGGTAAGAAAGATTTATTGCTTCCAAAAAAAAAGTAAAAATTAAAACAAATAATAGCAGACAAGTTCCATGCATGATACTATCTCCAGCCTCAATCTTCATATAAAATTCAACAAGAGTTAACCGAGTTTGTTGCCATATCTCTCCTAAGGACTTGTTCTTAAGAAGGTCCGAGATTCAAATCCTGATATTATTCAAAACAAGAAAAAGAAAAAAGAAAAAACCCGAACTTGTGGAGAAACAAAAATACAAAAAAATGACAATGCCAAATGGACCCTTAACCTTAATGCATTTACAAATTACCAGCGTTAATAGCGATAGGTAATGTCATGAATCTATATGCAATATTATGTTGTCAAAAAAGTATGAACAGTTATAAGAAGTAAACTAGTGTTGGGCACATTGACATGAGGGTGACGAGGATGGCTGTAAATCTGTAATCACACAAGAGAAAGCATTAATAGCTATGATCCTCATCCATAAACGCACTCCTGTTTCTCTATTTTATACAAGAACCAAGCACCTCATAGGTAGAACAGTGCTTCAGCATTACAGAAACTCCATTGATTCAGGTTATAATAATAAAGATAATTGTTATAATAATAAATCTAATTATTAAGAGTCACAAGAAATTAATATCAAGTAAAAGCAAAACAGGTGACCTACTTTTTTTAATAGGACATCATATCTACCAGCTCTATCTTCATCGCACAATGATCTAATTGCTGACATCCATAGCAGTCATGTGAACAGTATTCTTGTTGAAGTAATCACTATCGATGCTCTATAGGCCTGATAGAACTGGGCCATATTCGAAGAACAATTAATACCAATAGAAATCAGCTGCTTAAATGACAGGTATACCCACTAATCATTCTAACTTTAGAACATACCATTTAGGCCCTATTTGGGGGAGCTGTTAGTAGTAGAGCTTTTGGAAGTAGAGCTGTTAGAAGTAGAGCTGTTTGAAGCAGAGCGTTTATAAAAAGCTGTTTGCTGTTTGGTAACTACATTTCTAAAGTGCTGTGGCACTTTAACATATGTTTGGTAAACAAACTGAGAAAGTACCTTTGTGTGACAAAATGACCATAAAGGACATTACCAGTATTATATAACAGAGCATAATAAAATATAATATGTATTAATACATAAATATATGATATAGTATAATATTAATATAATATAATATAATATTATTATAATATAGTACTATAACATTATGTATTATAGAATAATAATTTAATATAATATTAAATTATTTAAATAACATATAAATGTATTATGATATAATGTAATATAATATTATATTTATAGTATAATATAATAATAAATATATAAAATATTATAATTATTAGTGTAAATTAATTTTTCATCCTTCTAATGACCATTTATCTCTCTAACAAATAGAGAGAAAGGAAGAATAAGATTGAGAGGGAAAGGGAGAAAGGAAGAGGCAGGATAAGGATTTTGGGGGAAAAAAGTGTGATTTAAATGGGGATATTTTGGTCCAAAAAACAGCTTCCCGACAAAGCTGAAAACAGCATTTTCGGAAAGCTCCAAATTGGAGCTTCTCCCCAAAAGCTGTTTTCAGCTTCCTGCAAAAGCTGAAGTAGCTTTCCGAAAATTTTACCAAACACCATTTTTTATCTAAAAGTACTTTTGGAGAACCAGAAAGTGCTTTTTGGCCCTCCAAAAGCTCCCCCAAACAGGGCCTCAGTAACTGAGTAACATTTATCTTACTAAAAAGCACAAATACGTCAATTGTGAAGGCCTATTACAAGAATAATCCTGAAACCACGAATAGAACTACATGTCTTTGAATTTATTACAGAAAAGGTGAAACTATAATATCAGTCCAAGGAGGGAAATAGAAGGCTGAAAACATAAAAGCCTCGCCTTCAAATTACCTCAACCTTGACATCCCTAAGATAAGCAAATAGTGCACTGGGAACAAGATTCCTCACCCCAAGAATAAATGTGATCTCTCCTGATGCTATCAATGAATGGGAGCAGCTTACAGAATTATAATCATTGTTGATAGAAAAAATGTTGCCACCTCATACAAAATTTCCAGCAGAATGTTCCCGAGTAATTCAATAAAAGGTCCTGCATGCATTCAACAGATAAAAGGTAACAAGGATAAGAAAAGTTGGGAAGTTGGATTACAGCCACAAATCTTTAAAACCACATAAAAATTAGCCGAAGTACCTGTATTTCTATAATGATGAGGCAGTGATAAGTGATTAGGATGCATTTCATCCTCCAGCAAGGATCAATCCATCAAGAGGCGCAGTTGACTGTGGGCATGTATATTGTAACTGAGAATAGAACAGCCTAGTCTTCAGCTTCAACCAGCCACTTCTGGACAGTTAGATGACACTCCTTGTATGAGGAAAACCAGATAGACAGGCCATGAATGATCATGCTCATGGCATCCTTTTGTCAAGTATCCATACATTTTCATTTGAACTTCACCCAAGAGCTTATTCACTTCACAGGCCGTACACCAACAGTTTTAACACAAATCCGGTACTGTGGCTGCTGCTCTTCTGCATCTTCTTTCTCCTCTTCACTTGAATCATCTACCATGCAGACGTGCATGTCCTTTTGGTTTTGGGATTGCTTCCCAGCCTTTAGGTTTGGAAGGCATATCAGCAGGAATTGAAGCTAGTGACTTCAACAAAAACAATAAAAATAATCAGACAGAAATATAAAAAAGATCAAACGAGATCTTGTTTGTTAATTAACTAGCACTTCCTCGATCCCTCCATTCTCTCTTGTAGCCAAAGACAAAAGGTGACGTGATAATATAAAAGGTACCAAGAATTTTTTCAAAAGCCTAACGAACACAAGGATGGGATAGCATATCAAACCTGAAGATGGTAATGACCTTGATATCGTACACGTACGGATTCTTCAACAAATTATGTTATGTAGCTATAGATATATATCCAGCTTTTCCTCCTTCCCCAAGTATCTTATGGAAAGTTAATTTTAGCAATGTTTTAAATGGCAGTTGAAGTATGAAGGCCGTCAAAGGGCTCCATGCATGGTGCCCCTGCAGTATGCACACCACATATGCAGGTGCCACTACAGTAAAATTAGAGAAAGCCGACCCATTTTTGCCGACGCTAGGAGAAAGCGTCGGCAAAATTTTCTACGGGTCAACTTTTGCCGACGCTTATTAAGAGCGTCGGCAATTAAAGGAATAGACGACGCTTAAAAGCGTCGGCACAGCCCTCTAGCGAAATCGTCGCTGGAAGGCGTGGGAACTGGACCTATAACGACGCTTTTAAGCGTCATTTTTGGCCCTTCGATAACACGACGCTTATAAGCGTCGAATATACCCGACGCGTAGAAGCGTCGATCCAGGACGACGCTTATAAGCGTCGTCTAAGAGTAGAATCCCTCAAAACTCAGCGCCCGACCCCGATCGAACCCTCATTCTGCGCTGGCTACTTCCCCTATTTCTCCTCTCCGGCTTCCGTCTTCCTCCTCTCCGGCACTGCCATAGTCAACCGTCTTCCTCCTCTCCGGTGCCGACCGTCGGATTCCAACCTCCTCTCCTCCTCCCTCCTCTCCGGCGCCGACCGACCAACCCCGATCTCTTCCACCTGAGGTATTTTTCTCCTCCTCCCTCTTCTCCCTCCTTCTCGCTTGTTCTCCTCCTTCTCCGCCTCTTCTTGTTCGTGTGTTCGTGGGTGTTTTTTTCTTTTCTTACAGATTCTCTAGCTTTGCCTCCGCCCGAGGATCTCCTCCTCCTCCCTCCTCTCCGGCGCCGTCCGAGCAGCCCTCAAACCTCGATCGACTCGGCAACCCTGATAAGTATGATCGTTGATGCACATTGAACAATTATTATTTTTTATTATTTTGTTGCTAGTTGGCTAAGTTAAAAAATTGATTAATTCTACAATCTTTAGGAAGGGCTTGGGATTAATTTTCTAGGTCTGCAGATAAACCAGGCAGAGTCTAGGTCAATTTGGTCCCTTCATGCCAACTGAGAAAAAGCAGAAAATGCCCATATTGTTTAGGGAAGAAGGACTTATACTGTAGGATCCTGTGTATGAAGTCAAATTTAAATATGTATCTACCTTGCGAGGTTTTCCCTGAAGTTGGTCAGTTAGGCTTGATCTAGGAGCATGTCTGTATTTCTTTGGGATCATGATGGGGTTATTTGCTGAACCATATAGGCACTGTTGGGTGCAAGCATTTGGAAATTGTCTCCACAATGACAATAGTTTGATGATGCAGTATATCCCCATCCCTGCTATTGTTAATTAAATCTGATTTATTAACCATAATGCAAACAAGCTCACGTTTTGTATGTAAGTAGTCATTCTAAGAACCCATTGCATGTTTACAGCCAATTATTTTGGAATTTTTTGGCATAATCTCAATTTGAATGCACACGGTAATCTGTATTTGCAATGATTTTGGTATTGGACTTTGTGGAAACTTGGCACAACTGAATCTGCCAAAAAACCAAATATATATATTTTAAAAAAATACAAATCCGGACCCGAAACCATATTTTCATTCAAATGAGTATAGCCTGAATCTGTTAATGAATTCATGTCAGCCTCTTTAAACAGACAGCTGTGACATTCTGAAAAGATTATAATCCATAGGCAGTCTGATGTTAGGCATTTTGTTGCATACAACTATATCCCAAGTGGGTCTTCTGCAGCTGTGTTAGCTGATCTGTTTCTTAGCTCCTAATCAAAATTAATACTATAAGCTCTTCTAGTATATGCTTATTTGAAGGTTTTCGGCAATCCTCTAGCGGATGTTGACCTTTATTGTCTCTAGATTTTATGCAGGGTGTAAGCTCTATGCTTTCTGTCAGGGGAAAGGGCCTCTTATCTTGGTGTGCAGATGACAATTTCATTGTGTATGATGACCCCACATCAAGTTGCGAGGCATTAGTTTATCAGTTTCATGTATTTATAACTAGTTTTTCACAAAATTGTTGTTTATCAGTTGGCCTATGCTTTTATGCCTTGCGTCAATGATCTTCATTTATGCTATTATCCATAAAAAAAATTAGGAAGATTGAGTATAGCATTGCCTGTCTGAAAACAATCTTTTAACTTTTGATTTTATGAAGTACTTCCGATGTGCTCTTAACTGATTCTCCTGTAACCATGGTTGACGACCATTTTTCCATATATAGATGATCCTCCTTGCACACTCTTCTTTGCTATTTATTCATATCATGTGGTGATTCCTCCATCAAAGGAGAGTTGAAAGTTCTGCTCTCTTCTCCCTCACAACATCCTGAAATCTCTTTTGTAGCTTTTCTGCTATCAAATACCAATATGAGCTTTTTACATGGTGTTTTTACACTTCACCATTGCTTTGGCATAATCTGAATTCTGAATCAAATTATTTGTAAATAGAATGACTGTTACAGAGTCTTGAACAGGTAGTGTTCATTGATGCCAGTACTTGTTTTATTTTAACCAGTTTACTTCTTTTTCTATGTCTGAAATTTCCATACCTAACACGGTCAATATATGAACATATGAGTTCAACCATTCACATTGTATGGTTAACCTTTCTAGCCTTTAAGTTAGTTTACAATATTTATATTAATGTTTGGCCTAAAATCTTGCAATATTTTCGAGTTATACTTTATAATCAACAAGTAATATTAATTATTGATAATTTTTTATCTTTAACTTGTGAATATTTTATGGTAAACATTGATTGCATTCAGTATATTAATTTCAACCTCCTAGGAGCGTATTGGCACATAAGCTAAATTTGATACTATTTCCAAATTCAAATGAATATGATACTCAAAGTAACTTTGGATTTGGTATGGTAGTTGATATTGAGTTCAATTTCAATTTGTATGCATTTTTCTTTCCATGAAAAACTTTGAATCATTATACTATTTAATTGATGTTGTTTTTATGATGTATTTGTTGGCCTCCCGAAGGAAAAATCCTGGATCCCCTCATCTTGCATTGAATTTCTGTTTTGCCATTTTGCTCTGTCTTTTAAATGTATGTTATATTATATGTAAGGTACCTTTTCTCTCCAGGGATTTGCATGCACTTGCTGCACAATTATCAAAACTAAAGCTTTCAGAGAGGCTATTTATTGAACAAGATTTATTACCTGAAGAGCTGGTAAGCATAACTATCAATGGGTATGCTTTTTCCTATCAATTTAGTTCCAAGCCTTAACTTTGTAAATATGTGATCTGCATTATGCCTCTGCTTTTAAGTTCTTTACTTGTAAACTAGCCTCTACCAGGTTGGGATTCCATGTGACTTAATCATTCATGAATTTTCAGGTCTGTGGTTCTTTGTAACCATTCACAGTAAATCAGTAATAATGCCCTTCTTCTGATTTAGATGACTGGTTTTAGAAACTTTTGAAAAGGCAGTCTATCTAAGAGATGTTGGATTCAACCAAACACAAATATTTCTGTTGTCTATAGTGCATTGTCCATATAGAGCTAATCGTTCGAATTGGTGCCTTACAAGGCTATGTTTTTATATAAGATATTATATTTTGAGACATTAATTATTCTTTTATTTTATTCATAATATTTTATTGATATCTAATAGCATGTGATTGATTGGCCAATTGAAGGAGACCTAAGACTCTGGTTTCTTATTCCTTAAATTGTCAAAATGAAGGATGACGTTGGGAGACTTCATCTACATGGCTGTTAATGGTAGATGATGACCATAAAATTGTGGTAACCATTTCTCGGTTGTTAGAGTAAAGGCTCCACATTAACTTGGCTGTGACACATTACATTGACTGGCTGTTAATGGTATAATAGCCTTTGTATATCCTATGACCTGACGGGTCCATGTAAACTTGCATGAGTCAAGTCACTTTGATGGCCAATCGATCAGACTAAGACACAAGTTTGTATATAGTCTAATTGGGTGTATATGATTTATGCTGAAATCATGTGAGATGCCGACCATTTCCCATATCAGGAGAGTAACTTGTTTGTTCAAAAACTAACCATGCAAAAATAAATCCACTGAGGTTTGTCAAAAGTGTTTTGATAAGAATGTATTTTACATATAAAATAACTATAGAGTATATTTATGGTTTTTGCAAATATTTTGGAAAAATAGTTTCTCCGGTGCACGCAGCATGATGCTATGTGACGAACTTTGTTCGTATTCTTTATTTAATGCTTGTGAAATTCTTAAGGCAATGTGAGTGTTCATTGTCCTCGAGTGACATGGATATTGGGTCTGCATTACCATTCACAATTTTTTGGGATGATCCCTCTGTGAGTTCAATTGGACAGAAGATGCAGTATTCTCAATTGTTTATTGGTTCTTTAAGCCACAACCACAATGTGGATCACAAGAGAATTTCTGGTACAAGCAGTAGGGTCCTATTGATCTACTACCATAAACAATTGCTTTGCATCAGAATTTTGAATCTGTTGCCTGTTGTGACCGTTTGTGTGCCGTAGTCCAAATGCATTTTCCTTTATAGATGTGGAGTTAACCAAATATTGATTCTTTTTTATGCATACCAGGTAACATTATGCCCCGAGGGAGACGATTTAGAGATGTGGAGTTCCAGCATTCTCAGGTGGGATCTACTTCTGATCAGTCCCTACAGTCCCAGCAGCCATGTGAGCATCAGCAGCACGAGTCAGGATCTCAGCGCGAGCCTCCTGCTGATTGCCCGGAGGATGAGCTCCGGATCCAGGGTAATTCGATTTAAAGTTCATATTTTATGTTCATATTTGTCTTCAACTTTTTAAGACATATTTTATTTAATTTTAATAGATGGACAAGGGACGGTGAGGACGAGACGGGGACCCACTCAAGCAAAGGATGTGTGGAAGCTTCCTCCGGGTGAGAAGATCATCATCCGATGCAACGAATTGGGGCAGCCCATCAATAGAGCTGGAAGTCTACTATCAAGCTTTTTAGGATCGGTTGCACGCAAGGGTCAGCTGTGTCCACTCAACTATACGAAGTGGAATGACATGCTTCCTTCGTACAAGGTTGAGCTTCTTAGACTTATAGAGGTAATGAATTAAATTTATTCTTTTTAATTCGACACCTCCTGTATATTAATTTGCTTAGTATCATAATTTTATTTTAGATGTTTAATATTATTATAACATTCTGAATCTTGTTGTAGGGTAAGTTTGTACTCCCTCCAGAGAGCCATGATTGGGTGCTAAAGTCCCTCAATCGCAAATGGAAAGAATATAAAGCAAAATTGAAGACGGACTTCAAGCGCGAAGGTATGACAGAGGAGGAGGTTGCTCGTGTGACTCCTCCTGATGTATACCCTCAGCAGTGGAGGGAGCTTGTTCATTACTGGTTTTCTGAAAGAGGAGGAGCTTGTCATCATCATCCGACGCGGCCAGTCGCGTCGAGGCTCAGGTCTATGCTGAATTGATGGGCCCAGAACGCTATGGTCGCGTGAGGGGTTACGGTGTCGGAGTTACCCCCACTCAGCTGTCTGCAGTGAGCCGATATACCCAAGATGCCAGACAAGGTACTAGCACTGCAGAGGTTTGTAGTTTGAAGACATAGATGGCACAGATAAAGCAGTCATATGAGACAAGGATAGAGGAGATGAGGCAGAGTCATATGACTGATATGGCGGAGTTGAAGCAAAGCCAAGAGTTGAAGATACAATCTTTGCAGGACCAACTTGACCATATTTCATCCTTTTTGCAGAGATTTGCTCCTCCGGTACATAACTAAATCTATTTGAATATTCTTGTATTCTTGTATGAGCGTGATGACTTTCGTATTTTTAGTTTCTAAAATATTTTTTTTCTTGTAGGTTGATGATACTTCATCTACTCGTAGAGATGATGATGCCGACCCTTGATACATATTATAGATTGTGTACTTAGGAATTTGACTTGTATGTTTTTAAAATTTTGGAGATTCCTTTGATTAATCTTGTATGATGATCATGAGATCTTTTTTGAGCAACATGATAAGTAGAATCTATCAAAACCTATGTGCCGAATGCAACATCCATTCATTTGCTTTTCTAATTAATTGCTGTGAGTTCATTTTGAATCATATTTTATTCTATGAGCAGGTCACTTGACAGCTAGGAGTGATGTCTACAGCTTCGGGGTTGTCCTTCTTGAGCTCTTAACAGGACGCCGGTCTGTGGACAAGACTCGCCCGAGCAAGGAGCAGAGCTTGGTTGACTGGGCTCGCCCCAAGCTTAATGACAATATTGTAGAGATGATGATGCCGACCCTTGATACATATTGTAGATTGTGTACTTAGGAATTTGACTTGTATGTTTTTAGAATGTTTTTGAAGTACAATGTAATCAAATATGATACTATGAATGTAATCAAAGTTCTTGTTTGTGACTCGTATTTTGTTATATATGTGATTCAGTGTATTTGTTTCTATTGTTTTGTTAGAATTTAATGTACACAGAGTATTTAAAAATTACTTTTACAAAATTTTTTTTAAAAAAAAATTTAATGCCGACGCTTATAAGCGTCGGAAAAAGCAACCGGAAATTAAACTGGCACGCCTTTAACGACGCTTTTAAGCGTCGGCCTAAAACCATAGTAAACAACCCTTCTCGCCGACGCTTATAAGCGTCGGAGTATTATAAAAGGAACGACGCTTAAAAGCGTCGGCCTAAAACAATAGTAAACAACCCTTCTCGCCGACGCTTATAAGCGTCGGAGTATTCTATAAGGAACGACGCTTAAAAGCGTCGGCATAGACCGACGACGCTTTTTTGACGCGTCGGGTTAAACCCGACCCACGCCCACCTGCCCGACGTCTGACCCACGCTTTGTGAAGCGTGGGCTGGGAATTCGCCGACGCTTATAAGCGTCGGTAGAGACAAAAAAGCGCCGGGAGTTATTGCTTCTTTTGTAGTGTGCATATATATGTTGTTACTATTCTTTAACTATTTTAAAATAAATATTAAATATTAAATACAATAACAAAAACAATAGTCATAGTAATATTTTTTGGATGGGGGAGAAAGAAGACAGGGATAATAGCGTAAGTTTAAAATTTTATTTTATTTTTAATTAATATAAATATGATTTTTCTTAACACTGTTAGAACAACCGTTATATTGAGGGTATTTATACAATAACAGAGTTTTACGAGGGTATACATACAAATATCAATTTTGGAAGGGTATTCACGCAAAATTCGATATTTAGAAGAGTATCCATGCAAAAAATCCATAACAATAATAACTAACAATTAGTGTTTAGTGCTTAGTACCTATTACCTAATAACAATAATTATGACATGTTAACATGGGTAGCACCCATATCAGGTCCACCTGAAACCTATATCAAACATAACCATTAGCTTGAACCACTTACCCTATCTAGGCTTAGATAAGAGCGGGCTGTCTATATGACACTAAAATGTTAGCGGACTCACTTATTAGCCATACAATACTAAGGAGGCCAATATTCATCTGCATAATACCCAGGGGCAGCTCAATACATTCTGGGGCCTAAGGCGAATCCAATGAATGAGGCCTTTTTTTTAATAATATTTTTTTTTAATAATAATTTTTTTAATAAATATAAAATACTTAAAAAAATATATGAAAATAGATAGCTATCAAGTACACTATTTCAACCATGAATCTAACAAAGATAGACAAGAAGCCTTTTCAATTTAATATAATTCTTGAATGGAAGCACATAAAAGTAATTATTCTTAATGAAGGTCATGAAACTGATTAAATAACTGAGATAATGCTTGGCAATACTGTTTACCATGTCAAGCAAGAGCCGAATAGGAAAAGGTCATCCTATGGCACTTCATGGTCAAGGTAAAGGTAAAGAAAAGGATTTGTCCATAAAGAAACCTCTCAATAAGAGAAAGTAGGGTCATTATGGGAAATTCACTCCATCAAATTAATAAAAGTCCCATCCCACCATCTCCCCTTCAAGTGAGTACCCAAGCAGCAACTGCAACATCACGGCACAGCAGCCATTCAACCCCCTCCCTCCTTTTCTCTCTCTACCACCCAAGAGGGGAGAAGAAACCGAGAGGAGAAAACTAAAAGAATCTCCACCCTCCAAGACATCCATCTCCAATCCCCCTATCTTTCTTCCGGATGGCCCAGCTGGATCAGGAGTAATGTGAGGGAAGGAAAACCAAGACCAAAACCAAAAAAGAGAAGGGATGAAAGGTAAGAGTGGCTTCAGGCGTCTATCAAGCCAACCAAATCCCTCCTCTCTCCCCCCCCCCCCCCCCCCCCCCCCCCCCCCTCCCACCCAAAACAAAACTTCTGTCCCCAACTTCCAAATTGCCCCTCTGCAGGCCAGGAAACTCTCCACCGATGGAGGAGGGAAGATTCGTAGCCAGCTCCTGATCCCGTTTATATGGGGCCTTTGCTTCCTTTTGATCAGCCTCCCGGGGCCTTCCATTGGCCCGGGGCCTTAGGCGACCGCCTCAGTCGCCTAAGGCTCAGGCCGGCCCTGATAATACCAGGTTGATCACCTTTTCGGTCCAGCGTGCTACATATACATATCATATGGCATAGCTTTCCTGGACATCTTAGAGTTGTAGAGGATAAAAATTCTTTGGAGACGACATGATCTATTATACTTGCACCATTGTATGAGCATGCCGCTCGTATAGGAGGGAACTTGCAGGTGTCTTTGGACATCTGGAGTTCATGTGATACTATAATTTCGACAATTGAGAGCCTTCTAGATATTCCAAATTCACATTATGAAGTGCTGAGAACTTGTCTGAAGTTTGTATGATGGTGTACATGGAGACTAGATTGTGGGCAATATAAGCAAAAAATTAATAAACAATTAGCCTGAAGATGATTCAAATTTATAATTAGAAACGAATTTGGCCTCGATATAATACTAACTAAACAATCGATCGACAAAATAAAGCTGAGAAGAAAAAAGTCAAGATTGTATATAGTCCTAACATGCCCTATGCATTCCTCATTTCATAGTAGTCATAGCAAAAGAGGATAGAGTAATTTAATCAATCATCATGTTAATCACACATTGGATGAAAAAATAAAGTAATAAATCTACTAATGTAGCATAATTTTCCTAAGATAATATTGTGAGCCTTCTATTCATGCATGCACAAAAAAAAAAAAAAAATCCCTTTTGTTACGTGGCACAAACAGCCCCAATTCAGCATTCCTATCACGGTGCGTGCATATTTGTCTCCCAAAAAAGAAAGAAATCAAAAACCGAGATTCTTTCAGAAATCGAAATCTAAAATAACTGTCAAAGATTATAGCCAATATCCCAATCATCCATTATGCACGTGCTACGAAAGCAAACCCGCGCAGCTCACGTGCCAACGACTCCCAGCTCCTCTATAAATAACTCCGCCGACCCCCCGGGCCTAACAGCCACGCTTTTCCGAAGGCCGGGATGTCTCTCTCTCCAACCCTCTCGGCCTCCGGCGGCGGCGAGGGTCCGGCAAAGAATCCGAGGCGGTGGACGGAGAGGGACGAGGTGAGGCTGCTGAGGGCGGTGCTGGAGATCGCAGCGGAGGCGGCGGAGGCCTTCGACCCGTCGGTGCCCCTCTTTGCCCGGCTCGGCCGGGCCCTCGGCGGATCGTCCTTCACCGGCGACGAGATCGTCTCCAAGATCCGCGAGCTCCGCCGGAGCTACGAGGAGAAGTGCTACAAGATCCGCGTCGGCGCCGCCGCGGGCGGCTTCAACACCGCCGCGGGCGGCTTCAACACCGCCGCGGGCGGCTTCAACACCGCCGCCTTCGAGATTAGCAACCAGATCTGGGGCGGCGGCATCGCAGGCGCCGTGACCAAGAAGAGGAAGAGGAAGAGGAGGAACAGAAAGAAGAAGAAATTCCAAAAGAAGAAGATGGTCTAGGGTTGTCTTTTTCTCTCATAACTTCTTTTTGGGAATTTGCGTATAAAATCCTACGAATCGTAGATTTTGTTAGGGTTTAGCCTTTTTTTGGTGGAGAGATTTGGGAGGAGGAAATTGCTATATAAAAATTTTGTTTTTTGTTCTTAAAAAAGAAAATTAGAGAGTGTTTCGCCTCAGGGTTCTCATGGACTAATCATGCCGTTGGCACTCAAAACACCGCTGCTCCGCTGGAACACCAGTCTCGAATTCCTAATCCCTCTCCTCCACCCTCTCGCCCCTTTCCCCTCCTTCCTCTTTATCCCCACCTAAAAAGCCAAGATCGCTGCCCTCTTCCCGAATAATTCACTGGAAAAAGTCGCGTTGATGGGGACCCCCCAGCCCCCTGATTCGATCCTGGATGTATTTTTCGTGGACCTCTTGGTCTAGATCCTGGACCAGCTACCGGACTTCGGAGACCGAAAGTCTTTCCGCCTCGTCTCCCGCGGTTCCTCTGCGTGGAGGCGCTCCACCGCCGCGTCCTCCGCCGGGAGTCCCTCCCTTCCCTCCTGCGCCGCTACTCCGCTCTCGAATCCCTGGACCTCTCCGCCTGCCCTGCCCTCGATCACGCCTCCCTCCACACTGCCGGCGGCCGCCAGGGGTTGAAAGCAATGCGCCTCGCCGAGGCCATGGGGATCGGGTGGTGGGGGTTGGAGGCACTGATGGCGGAATGCCCACAGTTGGAGGTGGTGGACCTCTCGCACAGCGCCGGCGTCGGGGACCAGGAAGTGGCGACGCTTTCGGCCACCGGTGGGCTGAGGGAGTTGAGGCTGGACAAGTGCCTTGGGATCACGGACAGAGAGAGAGAGAGAGAGAGAGAGATTGGGTATTTGAGGTTTGGATTGGGTCGTTGGGTAAACGGTCCAAATTGAACAAAAAAAAAAAAAAGAAAAAGGGGGGGGGGGGGGGGGGGGGGGGGGGGGGGGGGCGGGGTGGGGTTGTCCTAGGTTCGATCCACATTTTAGAATCCAATTCAAACTCATAGATCCTCTAAATTGGGTCGGGTCGGATCGGATCACGGGTCGATCCGACCTATTTGCAATCTTATTGAAGACTATGATGTCTTCCATTTCAGGACGGAGGAGGATTGAGAAACTTCCCTCGTGGGTGGCCCCTGATAGCCGGACAACTCCAAGATGGAGCCATGGATCCTAGACTTCATCCCTGGGACAGACCGGGTGAGGGCAACAGTCATTTGGTTGAGGCTACTTAAGCTGCTGCTTGAGAACTCGGACAAGGACACCCTCTTGCAAATAGCAGTCACTATTGGCCACCCCATAGCTATGGATGGTTTCATGGACAATCTCTGGAAGTTTGGTTATGCGAGAGTGAAGATGGAGATCGACGCCAAGTGCGTTTATCAAAATTACGGGACACGGACTCCGAAGGGCCAAGCGTGTGGCAATGGAATAGGGTGTTTGTGATCAATTGGAGGGATGGCAGTCTAGAGCTCTGTTTAGGTCCAGTTTGATCAAGATTAGACGATGGAGGTCCCACATCGATGGTCCAAAATATTGGATATGATCTATTATTTCTAAATTATTTACCTACCAAAAATTATATAATTTGAAAGCTAGCCTATGTATCAAGTAGTCAAAAAATAGACATTCTAAATAATACTAAATTATATATGCTTTTTCTGATTATTTGATGCACAGGTTAGGAGTCTTCAAATCATATGATTTTTGGTATGTAAATAGTTTAAAAGTGGTAGATCATATCCAATAGCTCAGATAATCGATATGGGATCTTTATTGTCTAATGTAGATCTGACCAAATATGAGGAAAGATTTATTCTAGTACAGCCAAATCTTCTCTCTCTCTCTCTCTCTCTCTCTCTCTCTCTCTCTCTCTCTCTATATATATATATATATATATATATATATATACTTCTCCTAACTCCTTTTCTAGATCTCAAACCCTGTTACTCTCTCTTAATTGATCTGTCCTTGCACTTCTCTAGTAAATATTAACCCCTTCCTATTTCATCTCTCTAATGTTATAAAAAACGGGATGGACACATATCCAGGTTTGCACTTTAAGTGGGTCATGAGAGCCTCTTGAAGATGAGTACCGACATTAATCCGCAAGAAGCTTAGCAAGCTTTTAAAATAGTTGAAGCTAACTTAAGTAGAGTTGAGGATAAGAGACAAACAATTGAAGCCAACCTAGATCTCAATAAAGTATATGATTGATTTGAGGAACGTCTTCAGATTTAGGCGATTGCACATGATATAACTAGTAAATATGTTCCTTCCAATGCCAACATATTTTATTGTTTAGGGAGGATCACACTTACTTGTTTTTTTTAGTATAAGTAGCTATAGATTTTGCTACGACTTTTTACTACCGTTCAACCATTATAAAAGCTTTTTCCTCATAATTGTAATCTTGCCATGGCACGTAAACAGCTAATATATTTTTTCCTAAAGCAAGTTCCTCACCAACTGTAGCTGCATCGTCCGCTAAAATTTGTCCCTTTTTGATGTACTTACCCCATCAAACTTAAGATTTTCCATGCATACAAGCATTTTTGTTAGAACATCGATGCATCACTAATGGAATACTTATAGTGTCCCTATTATTTGATAAAATGATTTTGTGAGGATTAGTATAAACAATCTTTTCCTCGTTTTCGGCTGAGCCCAATTGGCCCAATAAATCAACCAGCCATCCCACGGACGTGCGCCTCAATAAAGCCCAATTGGCCTAAACCATTTGGATGCCTTGGTGCGGGTGAAGCGAGTTTGGATTTGAAATAAGTCCTATACCACAAAAATCCGTCAACTGATCCGATTGCTTCACATCTCCATTAACACTCCATCCTGTATCTATTCCTCCTTTCATGTCCTCCCTTCATCCAGCCACAACTACAACAAAATCCATGTCTCAAGAAAAAAAGAAATAAAAAGAAAAAAAAATATGGATCTCTAAATCACTTGGCACCTCTGATTGGCATCTTCACCTCGATGACTGCATAGGCTAGATGCTTCGCACCAAATGCAAATCCAATGTTCGAATTGTAGATCGAACACTTGAGAAGAAAGGAGGACAGGATACGGAATGGAGAGGTTATTTCGAACCCATCACTCTTTCTAACATAGTCCGATCCCTTACTCCTACATGTGGAGAGGTTTTTTCGAATCCGTGAACTTCAAGTTGTAATAAAGCAATCTTAGTGTAGCCCCACCTTCTTTTATAATGAAAGAATCCATACCTTAAAAAAAGCACTAAAATAATGAAAGACCCACCTTCTTGCATTAGTTGGGGAGACATTATGAATTTGAAGTTGAAAGATAGAGAGTATTAAGTTGAAGTGTAAATGAGCAAAGCACTAAAATTCCATCTAAATTGAAGGTGTCTAACATGCTAAATTAACATTTTAGTCCTTGTGCCAAAGAAACAGGTTTAAATTCTGCCTCTTGTAGGACTTGGGAGCCCAAGAATGCTCTTATTTTGTAGCCCATTGGCTTGCCTATGGCCATCATTATGCATTATTCAAAACTATTGTGCATTATTGTAATTGATATATTCCTAGTTTTATAGCTTATAGTATTGATTGTTTTTAATCCAACTCTAGAGGCGAACCAGGCATTTTAGAAGCAAGTGAGCTGCCGGTAGCCTAAGCTCGCCCTCGCTTCTTTTTTGTTGCTGAGTTAGTAGATCCTGATCATGATCCGTATGATATTATTTGCTATTAGATTAGAAATTTATGTCGATGATTATAGTTAGCTTCCTCATTAGAGCATGTGCATGACATCATAACATGTGGGCATGGCATTCTTCAACATGTCAAAGATCCTGGCTGCCAAGCCAATTGGGCCATAACAAGGACAGCACCATCAATGCAGACTAGGCTTAGACTTGGACCATTCTGCACATTGTCCCTGTTTGGTCATGGGTTAAGCTAGAACCTATTTTTTGATGGTAATTTAATATCAAATGCATACAGTCCTTCCTTGCATGAACTTTCTTGCCACCTTCCTATTTCCCACTTGCATGGGTAAATGAAATTAGCAACTTTGGAACAAAAAAAAGAAAAGCAACTTTTAGGGACTTTAATGTCAACAGTATGAACCAGTGTCAATGTACTAAAGCAATATAAAAGTCACTGCTTTCTATATTTCTTTTCTTAGGGTAGGGCAACAGCTTTAGAAATCAAAGAACCCGGCTGAGACGGCAACTGAAAAAGAAATGCATTGATTTGAAATGGTCCACAAATTCATATAAAAGTTTAAATGTCATTTGATCTAGAGCTTAACTCACCCGAATTTGGAACATAATATGGCACTTCGATAAGTTGATCTCAAATGTCAAAAAAATAAACTATAAGTAAATTGGCTTCGATTTTAGGTCAGAGGGCTGCCATTCCTATTTAATCTCTCTCTTAGCAATTAAAAGCATAAATATAATTTATCGTCCATGTCGATCATTTTGTTTAGTAAAAGCATTTATTTCAGTTTTATTATGTACTTTTAATTGAAAAAATATGCATAATGGAAAGAATTGTATGTATTTAGAAATCGATACTTAAGTTCATCGACTAGTTCTCTGCG
Organism: Phoenix dactylifera; assembly: GCF_051530095.1. Lineage (NCBI taxonomy): Eukaryota > Viridiplantae > Streptophyta > Magnoliopsida > Arecales > Arecaceae > Phoenix > Phoenix dactylifera. The sequence continues at coordinate 2,590,976 of NC_143201.1, forward strand.
AAAGAGTCGAGGAATTCTAAGTTCAAGCTCCACAAATGGGAAAAGGTGTTTCCACTACCATTTTTATTGAAGCAAGGTACATATAATAGTATAACACGTTCTAAGAACTGCCTCTAATAGAAGGCCACAAAACAACAATAGAAGAAGGCAACAGAGGGAAAAAGGTGCTGCAACCAAGCCTTTGCCTTCTTAGTCTCATCAATTACTAGGATCACATATGTTACATCACATGGAATGTTGAGGATCCCTTTCTGCTGATATCCATATTCTTGAGAGACTACAAAGCAAGACTACAAAGCATGCATGGAACTAGCTTTGAACTAGGCAACACTTCATCTAGTTTCCTCTTACCAAGAGCACTGGAAATTTGGAACAAAGCCTCTTGGTGCAGCATAACCCCTTCTGTTCCCCATAATATTTCTTTCACCCTTCAGCACTGCATGCCTACATCTAGAAGTGCTGGCAATTGAATTGGATATGGCATCTCCAGCTCTTGCTATCAATGTCCACCTAACCCTCATGAAGTAGATCTACCATCAAACAGTAGAGAATATGTACTGAATGCATGCAATACTGGGGAAGGAATTCTGAAACTGTGGGTGGGTGAAAATGCTGTCTTTGACTTGTAAATTTTACTGTGCTTGGAGCCAACCAGTGAAACTTGAAACTCTTCACATTGAACTTATCTATAGTTGGGCCAGTTGGTTGGCCTCTCTCTCTCTCTCTCTCTCTCTCTCACACACACACACACACGCACACTGGTAGTTCAGAATTAGAGAGCTAATGTGAAAGGTAAAGAGAAGATTAACAAAATTTTACTATAATATAGAAGTTCATGACTGGTAGTTCAGAATTAGAGAGCTAATGTGAAAGGTAAAGAGAAGATTAACAAAATTTTAGTATAATATAGAAGTTCATGAGTCAAGTCCGATCCATGTGCGACGAAGTTTAAATAACCAAATCTTTCATATCTTTGACCACATTAACCGTCTAAGTCATAGCTGTGAAGTATGAAGAATGATCTGCTATGTATTAAATATCCCATGCGGTATGTTAAAACATTAGCAATTTTTCTTTTTCTTCATACTCTCAGATTCTATTCCCTCTTGTTCAGATCTCCATGGTTTGATATTGCATCCCTTGGTTATCTGAAATTATGCTTGAACAAAAACCAATAATTGGTGCTATTTTATGACAACCATAATGATTAGAACATATATACTACTGAGAAACAGAAAGGCAGAAAAACAATATAAAATGATTGATTAGCTATAATTTATATCTCATATATACCACCCACCTCAGACACTTCAGAAATAGTTGGCAGATGGACCAAGCAACAGCACATGGGAGCCCATTGGAGCTAAGAAACCATGCAGGCAATCCTAAATTTAGAGTACAAAAATTATATGGCATGCAAAACAGGCAGGCATCACATTCCTAGTTATGCTTCTTTGATCACATGAGATGGAAACCCCAAAAAAATAATAATAAAAGAACTGGTGTGCATGCTGATCAGTAGCCATGACTTTGGAAATGATGGAAATAGGAGGGCATATGGAGAGTCTCCAATATAATACTCCTGATGAAGTCAAGGAAAAGCTTAAAACATTCTGTAGTGATGAAACTGGTGGTTCATTAGAAACAAATTCAGATATACTGAAGGAATAAGACCTAGATATTAACACATAAATGATTGTACAGAAAAAAGCAGCAAACTTGCAGTAATTAATTTTATGTCTGGGCCCAAAATCCAATGTCATGTTATTCCCACATAGTCCCAGGGAAAAGTAACACTTCGATCGGTTTGTGACAATATATTCCTTCAGGCTCCCATTCAGAACTTTCCAATGATGATGAAATTACCAATCATCAAGCAACCCCTCATAAAAGGTTAACATCAAGAACACTAGCATCTTGCTATGTTCTGTCAATGGAGCAGATTATTATAAGAATCACATTAGAAATGTTTAATGTGCATCACAACAATGGGAAGCAACTTGAAGCAAGATCCTTGACATGGCTTGTGACATTCACTTATTTGGTGATTTATAATTTGCTTGGAGAGAGATTCACTTGCAATATGAGGGTGCCAAGTAGTGAAGCTGATAAAGTCTTTGGAGTTGATACCAAGGGTTTGGTTTTGAGTCCCATCCTTACTTAGATCTTTGTCAGGATTTCTCCTTCCATGGTTCTCAAAATAGAGAGTCACTTTTGATACACTACAATAAGATAACTCATCTTTAGATTAGCACAGTGCTCACAACCTATAAACCACAAAAAGGAACACCATGTAGCAGTATCATAGAGAACTATAATTCTGTAATTTTCTAGCCTAGAACTTCTCTTGCAATACCAGTGTCAACTAGTATAGCTTGTACTGTCTTGATATGAGTACCAAAGAACTGGATCAGAATTCCAAGCCCCATCATAGCTCTAAAAGAGAGATTCACTTCTCAATACACTACAATTAGATAGCTCATCTTTAAATTAGTACAGCAGTAACAACATACATAGAAACCAAGAAAATGAATGCCCTATTGTAACATCACATAGTGCAAATTATGCAGTGAAATCATAGAATTTCATTAAAATGTAAGAAGATCCAATGAGTAATAAAGGCCTGCGGTAGGTGCAAGTGACTTTGGCTCAATCCAACACCAATGCCAACAAATGAGGACTTAGAAAAATAATTCCACATACAACTAAGGACTTTCAAGCATGATAGTAAACTCTTGTAAATATATGAAAAATGTTATGTTAGTAATGCAAATTCTAACATTAATTATAAAGTTAAAAAAGGGGCGATTTGATCTCACTTTTTTTTTTCTCAACATCAAGTCCAGAGCCCAGTTTTTTTTTTTTTTTTACATTCCGCCAGTTCCACTCAAAATATCTACTAATGTTACAAAAAGAAAAGGAAAAGAAAAAGTAAGGTAAAATGTCCAAATCGCCCTCCTCCTTCTAAACATCAGACCGATGGTTTTACATAATAATACACCAGTCGTCAGAAAGGGCAAAACGGGAAACATATCCCAAAGCTAGGGCTCCACCTAACGACGGGGAGACGGACCGGGCCGGATCTCGTCGGGGAGGGACAGGAAGAGCTCCTCGAGGGTGAGGTCGCCGCCGCCGGCGGCGCCACCGGAGGCGAGGAAGAAGAGGACCTGGCGGAAGAGGGGAACGGGAAAGGGGATGCGGAGGACGCCCCGCTGGTCGTAGCCGTACTCCTGGGCCGACCGTCGGAGGAGCTCCACGAAGGCCGGCCGGCCCAGCAACTCCGCCCGCACCGCGAACCTCTCCATCTCCTCCCCCACGTACACCGGCACGTGCCCCTCCGGCACCCTCCTCCGCCTCCCCCCGCCTCCTCCCCCCTCCTCCTTCCCCGCCCTCAGCGGCCTGTACTGCGACGAGTCCGCCACCTTCGACAGCCGTCTGATCAACCTCTTCATCCCCTCGCCGTGATCTCCAAAACCAAACACAGAAAGAGAGAGATAGAGAGAGAGAGAAAGAGATAGAGGCGTTGAGAGCGTGGGGTGAGGCGTAGTAATGGGTATTTATATAGTTAAATAAATATAAAGATTAAGATTAGAAGGTTAGAAAATAAAAATAAAAATAAAAGAAGGTGAGAGAGGAGTGAAACAGAGGGTACAAATAGGAGTACTTGGCAGGTACCGCTATATTTGGGCTTTGGGGGAACTCAGTAACGTTTATCTGTTTCAAATAAAACACGGCACAGCTATCTCACCGTATAGCTTTATCACACGTCTTCAGCTAAGGTGGGCCCCGTAGCCCATGCGAAAAACGGGAGCTAGGCTCATTGTGGCGTTCGTGTTTGGCGAGATACACCAAAAGCGGATGGAGTGGTACGTGGCGATCGCCGAGAGAGAGTGAAGTTTTTTTTTTCTTTTTTCAGGCGCAGATGGTGTGGTTGGAACGGTTGTGATTGGCCAGCTTGTCCTTAAAATTAGTGCAGTAGAGAACCGGATTGGTGTTCGCTCCGAACCGCCTCGTCGTTAGTGGGTTAGTCCAGGTTTGGTTTTATCGGTTCGTAGCGGTTCACAATGGACCGGACGAAATGGCTTCGAGATAAGGACGAGAAGTTGGGGATAAGTTATGCGAGAAAACGGAGGGTAAAAATATCATCTCGGCTTCCGTAGTCCGTTGGTGTACGGTGTCCGTGAGGCTTCTGTCACGCTAGCTCTCTTCTCGGGCAAGAGAGACGGCGTGGTGGGACCCATGACTCGGGTGTCACTAAGCTCCGTAATTGCGACGGGAAAGGAGGGAAGAGGTAAAGGAATAGTGTGTTTATTGGACATAAATGCCCTTGGCCGCTTTAACTGCCGCGTGTGAGCTGCTGACTGTTACCGAACTGCTTCTGACCGATTGACCAAAGTGAGCATCAACCTTGAATAACAATTTGTCACCTTATGCTTTATTTTTAATGAGAAAGGAATATCTTCCAACTAGAATGTGGGATAATCAGAGAAATATCATTACAAGTCACTTACAAAAAATTCTTATGTTGTCATTAAGTTGAACATTGAGCATGCGATAAGATTATTCAACAATTATTATTGCATGACTCAAATCTAGGACATGCTTTTTTTAAGCATTGTCGGATATTTATAAGTACCTTATTTTCTTTTTTCTTTTATTTTTTCTGCCCAGGTAGACTATAGTGGTTTAATATATTATATGTGAGGCATGAGAATGCAAATAATGAAGTTGACATATAAATTTAAATCCACCCAATTTTATTGAGGATTTTAATTGGAAGGTAGGTGATGACGGTTCGAATTTTCTTTCAAGATTTTGAGCCTTTGTCTATTAATCCTAGGCTTATGTCTTGGTTGAATGGGGTGGATAAAAAAATAAGATGGCGCATAACCCCCTCCAACTCAATAATAATTATAATAATAATAATTCATCAATATGTTAGATCTTTATAAGGGGTCTCGTCTCTTCTTTCTCGCAAAAGAGAAGGATTAATAATGTTTTTTTTTCTTTAAATAAATATTAGAAAACTTAGAAAATACTAAAGTGACGAAGAAATATAACGATCTTTTATATTTTCAGATAAATAGTGGGACACAAAGTGAAAAATGTAACTTTTTAATTTTTATTAGAAAACATTGAAGTACTAATATCAACAAAAATAGATCAATCTTTACTAAATTGCTTTCCAACTCACACATCATATTATATCTCATATGTCTGCTCATGCCACATGTTTGGATAGGATTGATCGAAAGTAATATCAATAAAAGATATTTTCTTGAGAGAAAGAATGGGCATAGTCATTTTAGATATTTTCTTCCCATGCTTCTACATAAAGATATTAGGGTTCCAAAAACATGCATACCTGATGATATTGACTCTATCTTTTTTCATACAGCCACAAATAGATTTGGTAAGATATATTGGTCATCCTAAAGAGCAAACTATGACATTAACCTACTACCGATACACGAAGTTCTATGGTTCAATAGTTAGGAAACAATGATTCTCAATTTGATAATTAGCATGAGATGGTGTCAAATTCTTCCATCTCTAAAGCACACTTCTAGCCATCCTTATTTGCTCAACTGAAGGTTATTTAGATAAATTCGCGGACCCACATTAGGTGGATACGGAGGTTATCACGGTTGCAGGTCCGCTCCAAAAAATGAGACGTAATCCTAGCACCGAACGCTTAATGGGCGTTTCCGTAATTTCGTTGAAACGCTTGGGGCTCTATGGTCAGGAGAATATCGCACCGCCCACCGCGTTGTGGTCCAGGGGCCTTCCCGTGATTACGGTGGAATGGAAGGGCATGTCGAGGACATGTGGCGTCGACACCGGCAGGCCCCTGGTGGGGCCCACGTGGTCCTGTCGCCTTGTCGCGCTTTTGGGGCGTACCGTCGTCCGTACAGTGGAGCACCGACTTGTGCTGACGTGGAATTCCACCGTTCCACTTGTTCGGTGTTCTGGTCTGCCGTCCGTTGCGCGGTCCCAATCTCGAAGGCAACGTCTTAAATAACGGCGTTGTAACAATTGAAACGGTTGTTATGTTGTTTCAGCATCTACTTCAAGTATAAATATGAAAAAAAAATAATGACTATTATAATATATCATTAATATTACAACGATTTATTATAACACAATTGATGACCATTTTTATTATTTATAATTTTCTAAATAAAATATTATTTATTAAAAAATGATTCTTACCAAAAAATGTTATTAATTATTTTAATATAAAATGTTTTAAATAAATAAGCTGCTGTAACGGTTAATAACTGTTCCGCGGCGAGGGTTGCTCCAACGAGGCAGTTACCACTATCAATTTTCGGGTTCAGTTCAATAAATACCCTTTCATACAGACTTATTTACATGCTATGCCATTGTGTGTGTGACAATTGGACGGTCCTGATTGAGTGGAATCCCACGGGTCTTCCCTTGTCCCCTCACAGTCTCGCCCTGCTCGGTTCTGATGCGCCTCCTGAGCTACTTTGTAACGAACAATCCGACGATCGTGGGCCAACGGAGCTGAGTGCATCTTTGTCTTATTATGCAGTCCAGGTTAATTTTAAAGCTCCGAAGGAGCAGTATATTTCGGAATTGCGGGGCCCCCGACACTCGGAGGCCTCAAGCGCGTCGCTTCGTTGTCCAACACGCGTCTGGAGTCATGTGCCGGCACGTGACGACCACTTACTGGTGGCTCTGGTGGACCCGTGTACGAGCTTTTCTTATCCGGTCCCAACGATTATTTTGTCCGACTTTTGACTTTCAAAGCTGCCACGTAGGTGTTATCTGTATCTTAAAGTCATATCGAGGTACAATAGACCTGGAACGACTTTCTGAGTTGGCCCTATCACCGCCACCACACAATAACATTTGGCGTATAAGCACTCTGTAATTTTGCCTTTGAAATATAAAAAGTAGATTTGAATGCAAGTCCAGCCCACACTTTATCAACTCAAGTTCTTAACTCAAAATTTTGAACGAAAGCATTGTAATTACAATGAGTTAATATAATAACCTAACATGAACTGGATCTTGGAGTGAAGATCATATTCCTCCAGCAACTAAAGGCTAATTTGGATCTTAATTGGAGCATTTCCAAAAATTCAGATATAAATAATTATACTACAAATAAGTCTCCAATATTGTACTAACTATCCTTATATATGTTTAAGAAATTGGTTTGAATAAAATAAATTTATTACGTACTGATCATCCTGTACCGTTGCTGTAAATCGACTTTTATATTAAACGTATCGATATTATAATAGGATGGCATCCATATAAAAATTCGGCACTGAAATGGCAAATATTTGTTGAAATGGTTGCAATAAAATTATATGGTTAATAATTTGTTTCTTGAGATAAAATAAATAGTATTCTAAATAATTTGTAATAGTTATTAATTGTAGGGGAAAGCGCGTGCACTATTCAAAACAGACCTCACGGAAGCGGCTTATACATGGATTGTAGCATGTACGCGACTTGCACGCGAACCAGCCGTCCTGGCCTGCCAACTTTTGCCCGGTCCACTCCTCGCGTTCCAATGTCCTCCGCCGTACATTCCGGATCACGGGCGTACCTAATGTCCTTTTCTTTATTTAATTTTTTATATTTAGTATCTCCATGGACCACCACCATTATTAAAAAAAACAAGAAGTAGGAAAAGATTAATAACTGAAGAGCCAACTAACGGAAGGCAGAACTTCCACGACTCCATGAGGTCTCCATTATGTTTCGACTTCCGAGTTCATAGATGAAAGCTACATCATGTTTATCGAAAGACGATTAGAGTTATTTTTTATATTATGCAGACAAATAAAAGATACTTTCTTGCAATTGTACCAGATGGTAATTCTTGACTCTACTGACTGCACCAATAATGGAATAGAGTGCGTAGCCATTATACCAAAAAAAAAAAAAAAAAAAAAAAGCATATTTGGATGTTCTTTTGGTATAACTTGATCACCACGGTTGGATGCATGATAAGGACTTTGATAAAGTTGATGGTAACTTTATAATTAGCACTATCTCCAAACTAGTTTTCAACTATTAGTGACTATGAATATTTTAGGAGCCGATGTTTCGGACATTTTTATGATGACCATTTGATTGATAATTTGGAATTTCACCTGGATCGACGAGGTCGTATAAAAGTGTGATTGTGATCATAGATTTGTGGCTGTATCCAGTGCCGGCTCGAGCCTTAGGCGACTGAGGCGGTCGCCTAAGGCCCCCGGCCCAGGGAAGGCCCCCACCGAAAGATGCTGCAGCTATACAAATACTCATTCCTTCCATTCTCGTCTTCCCCCCTTCGTCTTCCACTCTTATCTTTCATCCCTTCTCTTTTTTGGTTTTGGTCTTGGTTTTCCTTCCCTCACATTACTCCTGATCCAGCTGGGCCATCGGGAAGAAAGATAGGGGGATCGGAGATGGACTTCTTGGAGGGTGGAGATTCTTTTAATTTTCTCCTCTCGGTTTCTTCTCCCCTCTTGGGTGGTAGAGAGAGAAAAGGAGCTAGAGGGAGTTGAATGGTTGCTGTGCTGTGATGTTGCAGTTGCTGCTTGGGTACTCACTTGAAGGGGAGACGGTGGGATGGGACTTTTATTTATTGGATGGAGTGAATTTCCCATAATGCCCCTACTTTCTCTTATAGAGAGGTGCAATTTTTTTATTACCTTGACAATGAAGTGGCATGAGATAACCATTTCCTATTCGGCTTTTGTTTGACATGGTAAACACTATTGTCAAGCATTATCTTAGTTAATTAATCAGTTTCATGGCCCTTCTTTTCGAGCAATTATTTTTATTTACTTTTATTTAAAAATTATATTAAATTAAAAAATTTTTTTACCTATTTTTATTAAATTTATATATCTTTATTAAAATAGTATACTTGATAGCTATCTATTTCTATATCATTTTTTTAAATATTTTATATTTATTAAAAAAATTATTATTAAAAAAAAGAGGCCTCATTCATTGGATTTGCCTTAGGCCCCCAAATGTATTGGGCCGCCCCTGGCTGTATCAACTGAGATAATTAGAGTAATGAATGCTACATTGATTTGGTCAATAGCCAAAATCTGTGTTACTTGATTCACCTATCACGCAGTGGTTGTCTATTTGAAGGTTAGGAGGTATAATGTTGGAATTGAATCAAAATTTGAAATGGGTTAGGTCTAATCAAAATTTGCGTAATACATCTCTCTATTTAAATTGGCAAATGCTAGCTTAGCAGCATGTCTCAAATGTTTCTCGTAAAGTTACAAGGGATTAGGAATTGGTTTTAACTTGATAAATTGCATGGGGGTCAAAAAATTCTATCCCTTGTTCCAAGGGAAAGAAAAAAAGGACATGAGACAGATGAATCACCTTTGTTCATTTGATTTATGTACATTTGACGGTAATTGCAATCCCGTGCATTGTATTAGAAAAAGAAAAGTGTAGGAGTTTAAAAAAAAGCTCCTTAGGAAATAAATAGTAAAGGAAACCTACTTAGTCCCCCTTATTTGCTTTTTTTTTTTCTCTAAGATTTGGAGGGACCTATTCGTGCATTCTACTCCATGCACATCCTATCTTTGGGAGCTAACTTCTTTAATAACCTAAAATATCATCCAAAAAAAATTAGTTGGAAGATATTATTTGAATTTTTTGACTTTGTATAAATATTTAAGATCTATTCAGTACATAATCGATGTGGGACTAAACATACATCCGCGTGGATCCTCAAGTACTTCTTCTATTTAAGCTCTGACATCCTCACCAAACTAAAAGTTTAAATCCATTCAAATCTAATCACAAGCATCACGATCAGCTTGCGGCCAGCCATAATGGGTCTGTGCTGCAGTATTCCCTAATCCATATGAGTCATGAGTTAGGTCTGCTCTGATATCATTTGCAGCAACCTATTATCTTATCCAAAAGAGCTAGCTGAAAAGTATTATTTGGATATCTTGGCCCTATATGTGTACGTACTAAGATCTATCTAGTGTATAGCCGATTGGAATTAAACACATGCTTGCACGGATCCTTACAACTTTAATTAGAATTGAACCTTGCATCCTTGCTCCAGTAGCTAGAACTACTACCATGCAAGCAGGCTTTTGATAGACATTACTGTATGAGTTAGAGATAACTAATCAAGGACTATTGTAGGACATGTACAGCAATTAGTTTTAAATTTTAAATATATAGGTCCTGGAAAATATTGGACGACTGAAATTCTTTTCAATGACCAAATCCAATAGTAGATTTGATGATGTCTGGTCACAGTCACATGTAACATTGATTTGTAGAAAAGACTCCCCTTTTGCTTTTGCTTTCTTGGAAGGTCAAGCTACATACATGCCAGGAAAAGCCATTTGAAGAAAGGCTAGAGTAACAACAAAAAGAAGAAGCTAGAGTTAGGTCTTCTCGGTGACTTGGTGAGTTAGGCCAGGTTTTACTACAAATTTCCCACAACCCTACAAGTGGCCAACAGGAAATCAACCCTAGAGAGTATTGATGAAATGTTGTCTCTTGAGTCATTTTGGTGAATCTTGGACCCTACGCTGGGGTCCTTTTATGTTTTATTGTCGAGAAATTGTCACAAATGAAAAAGATGATCAGTATTGACAGCAACCTTACACCTAACGATCCTGAGCTTACATGGATCCATGTAAGCAATGGTACGAGGGGTGCAGTTATATGATCACCGCGAAATTATATTCTACAAGGCGTACGCTATGTGGCTGTGCATACCGATAATCATAGCCGCTCATTCTTGCGGCAATGCATCGAGATGAGTGCTCGATAAATGAGGTTCATAGAAACGAGCGGTTGTGATTGGTGGCGCTCATTGCCATATGGTACATGCAGTCTAGGACATAATCTCTCTATGATCACCTCCTTAGCAAAAAAAAAGAAAATAATTGTGAACACTAATGCTGCGTATAAACATGACGTGTGTATCTTATTTACTAGGAAGCAGCATTTGAATGGATAGATTTAATTACAGTAGTCAAATTTATATGCAATAATTTGATAGACAAGTTCCTTATTTTTTCGTTTATGTGCTTCTTTCTTTGTTTTATCATTTATTTTATAGTTGGCGTGGAAGATCATGTTTACCAGAGAATGGTGTTTCTTTAAGTGTGGGAAACATTACACCAAGAGATGTGCTAAAGATTTGAAATTTGTGTTTTTGTCTGACTTATAGTTCTATGTTTTGAAAGCCATTAGAGATATGAATAGATGAGATCTTATTTCTGAGAATCTATTTTTTTTTTCTTTTATATCTGAATATGATTCCAAGATAGGATTAATGATATTTTTCTATCAATTACACTCTTAGATCCCAGGAGCACACATCTCTTGCTTCTCTTGCAAAGAATCGGATGGAATTATTCCATCCCAATCTTTTCCAGGATAGGCGGCTAATATTAATCTAATAAGTGTAGTAGTCATTGTCTGACCAATTGACTTAGACACCAGACCACCAGTGCCCGTCTATTCTGTCTCATCCTAAATGGAATGACTCTCTTAATCTAAGTAGTACTTATTGACCTTTAGGTGATTTTTTCGCCTCATGTTGTTATCCAAGGGTTGATTACGTATACCACTTCTCCTTAGTATATTATGTCATTTCCGATCTCTTAAGGTAAGCAGGTTATCCTAAGATGCATGATACCGTCTGCAATTATGCATCTTCTATGAGTCCATCGAACCATTTCACAACATGCCGTCATGCCAAGGCTAACAAAGCAGTAGGGCAGGGTGGCAAACCATGTTCCTAAGCCCTACCGAAGAACCAAAACGACGGAGGCTTGCCTTGCTACCCTGAACTCATAGCAGAATAGAAAGTCGACTGCTAGCCCTCAGCGGTGCACTCTCGGCTAAGTGTAATGCCCTACTTCCAGCTAAGTATAATTTTTTTCATTACCATAACGGAGCATGGGGATTGGGGAGTAAGGAGAGTGTCATAGCATGTGAAGTCTAGTAATAGTAATATTTTTTAGGATGAGAGAATCTGTGTTTTCTGCTCAACCCATCCTAAGAAACTCCTTAAGAAAGCTATTAGGTTTAAGAAAATAATCAAATATACATATTTGAAAAAAAAAAAAGGAAAGAAGGACTTCAAATTTAGACTATAGACCATGAACTTCGAAATATTTTTATTTTTGAAGAATTCAGCTGCAAAAAATTTGAATTTGACTAAAAACAAACTTACAGTAAATTTTCATCAAATCAATGCAGAAATAGCACTCCCTCTTTTTTTCACTCGACTCATGAATGATTAATAGTAGGATGCTTGATTAACATTTACACAAGATGTCTTCACTGGTTTTTAGTTAACTAGAAGATGAAGCAAAAGGTAGAAATTTCATTCTTCTCTTTTCTTTTTTTTGGGCTTGTGGAGTCAAGTCATGCATTTAATCAAGGCTATCTTCTTCCTTGTTTTCCTTTATTCTTCTAAGAATTGTCCATCGAACATGCTAAACCATTAGCCTTCCAAACATCTCTTGGCATCGATTTTAAGACTGAGATCTTGAAGTCATGATTGTCATTAAAAGGACCTTGAGTTTCCATTGGTGGCTTTTGAGGTGTATGATACCCAACTAGTAATGGAACTTTCAAATGAATTATTGATGAAAACAGAATAATAACTTTTTTTTTCTTTTTAAGTCGGGAGAGGCTAATCCCTGCCTTCACTACCCTATACCCACCTCGGGGGTTGATTTCAACTAAAATCAAACCATCCTTTGCCTTGCCACTTGGGGTAAGGGGTTATACCATTCAAGCAAGTACTTAGTAGTAATGATGGATGGATCCATTTTAAAAGAAAAATAATAGCTATATCATGATTAAGATTTTTTTCTTTTTCTTTTTCTTTTCTTGGAGGCGGTGATGAAAGTCTAATAATCATTTTATAAAAAAATAGTGAAAGAATTATCCTTGTTTGATACTTGAGGAAACACCATGTAAGAGTTGAGAATGGGATATCCACCTAACAGAAAAAGTAGTACAGGGACTAGGGTATAACTTTGTTTACCAACTTATAAATTCTACTAACTATTAATAAACTTTTCAAATTTTCAATCATACAAAATTTTATTAACGTCATTATGGTTGAATAATAGCCACCCCTCAAAGCTTTTTTGTGATGCTATAACATCATGACACATCATTAACAAAAAAAAGAAAATGAATCATTCTCAAGTTTTTTTATTGCTGCATTTAATAACCATCATTATATAGTTATTATGCTTACATATATATTATGCTTTACGATAACAAATTAATTGCAAATTGAGTTAAATGGAACAAAAAATGGTTTATTAATTAAATGAGAACATTTTAAGCTAATAGGAATTAGGTAAGGTTGGAACTCTTGTTTCTAATTTGCTAATTAAGCTAGAAGGTCAAATTGTCTTGCAAGTTACACATGGTTGGACTCGTAGATTGTGAAATGCTTGATGAGAAAACCACTTCACCGGAGCATTAGCTTCTATCCATACGTGCAATGTATTAATTAGCATCTTCAATTGTGATAGAATAAAAAAATTAAAATGACCCAAAAATTAGCTCACAATCAATATCTCCCAGAAAAACAATCCACCATCACCTTTGTGTCATACTTAATCCACACTTGTTTTATTTCTCTAGATGATGCATATCATCTTCTCTAATTGTAAGTGATTCCACTATGTATTGCATACCATGAATGCATTGGGTGGATTTAAATGGTTGGTGCTTTTATAGCTATCTTAAAAAATTAACAAAAATTTAAAAAGAGTAGAAAGAGAACAGAGATACTTGTTAAACTTTCATTATACATACACACATACACATACATACATCTATTTTTGCTGAAAGACATACATCTATTCATATAGCATATAAATACTCATACATGGGAGTTGCCAATAGCAAAGGTTTTCTTTAGAACCATAATATAAACTTTCACCAAAGTCTCCATCACAATAAAAGATGTTTTAACTTTTCAGTCATAGAGGGAGAGCAAGGAGCTAGGTATGTCTCCTATTATGAAAAATTAAACTAGGATATCCTCAATGTGAATGCCAATTTGTATAAGCATGAGAGGTAACAACTTTGGCAAAGGTTTTATTTAAAGCTACCATATAAACTTTCACCAAATTTACCATGCCATCTCGTTACAAGATCTTTTAGATTATTAGTCATGGAGGCAAAACTAGGAGGTATTTTCCCAAAGGAATCATTGAAGCTCTTTGTAACAAAAACTAGGCAAGTTGTGAAGAGACTATTCTCTTAAAAAGAAATTGTGAAGATACTGATGTGGTTGTCTGTTCTTTCGAAGCTAGGTTCATGGACAAAGGGAGAGAGAAACAAAAAAAAAAAAAAGAAAAGGCGACTTGCATCCTAATAATTGAACTTGGTAGTTGGCTCCAATAATTTCGATAAGATCAAGGATGCTTTGCTCATCATTAGCTAAGCTAGTTCATATAATGAATTGTTATCTAATAAAAGTTTTTTATATTTATCATCAAAGAATGACACCATAATGAAGTCATCATTCAACATGCTTCTCTAGTCTAGCACGTTGAATCCTTCAAAAGCACTAAAATAATTAATGCTGGTAGACAAGAGGAAGCATCAACAACTTTCTTCCTATTTGGTGGGCCTCATATGGTTTGGATCATTGAGGGGAACATCATTGATTGATTTTTCGAATCAGAATTCAAATCCTTACAAGCATAAGGACAATGTGGCCTCTTCAAACTACAGATTTGAGTTCAAAGATGATGGAAGCAGATGAAACTATGACCGAAAAAACCAATACTATAATCGATGGAGTGTAACCTTAGTATTTGGATCAACTTTATTGGTGATAATTCTTGTAGTTTCTTTGCAATTAGATACTCTGTTCTCTATCATTGACGTGTTCCATAGTAGTAATCTGCATCTAAAATTCATGGCTACTTTCAACTATGTTTTAGTTAACCTAGAGGTCCGAACACCATGGAAAAATAAAAATTGGCCAATCATATTTCAACTTATACATGCAGAGAATCAGAAAACATAGAATAAGTTTAGAGGATATAAGAAAAGTCGTGAACAGTCCATTCTGTTTGATCAAAAGCTACACCCATTTACATGAACACCTCTGCCTCCCACCAACCCCAAGCAAAAAAATAAAAATGAAACAAAAAAGGATGCAGCAATGACAAGAAAGAGCAATCCACTAGTATCACGCAATAAATTGAGAATGGTTATATAAATCTATAAGTTATGGCTAATTGAAGTATAATTTGAGGGTGCCAACTAGTCTCAGTTGATGAAGTTATTAAGGGTTCTATCAAAAAAAAGAGAGGATAAAGTTATTAAGGGGGTTTCAGTCCATGGAATTTCGACCACGTTTCCCTCTGTAATACTTTCTATAAAGAATTATTCATCGAATGAATTCTGCGCATAGCGAAAGAAATTATGCAACCCGGAGCTCATCATTGTGCCTGTAGTCTTTAAAACTTATTGTTATTGGACAAGAGAGAAAAAAACAAAGACTTAAATCCCTACTATGAAATCCTTCTCATGATTTTGGTGGTCTCTGCAAATTTAATAGTCCCATATCATGTCTGTTTGGACTATTTTGAGTCTCAATGTTCAAAGGCTATATACTTAATTACCTCAGAATTTGACCGTTGGGCATCAGTTGGGCATTTTAAATGACAGAGAGAGAAGGGGGTTGGTGAATCCTTCATCAATATCCATAGACTTAATGAATGAATGTGCTCCCAATTGCACATTGGATGAGAGGCTGCAATCATGAGGAAATTCACAACCTAGACAAGAGTGGTGTCCATGGTGGAAGAGGATCCAAAGAAGATATGCTTGACCGACAATTGTAGGTGGAATACTTAACTTTCCTTGTACTCTGAATGCTTTTGCACAAACCAAGACTTGCATTTGGTTTGATGAGGCCAGGACTTGTCTCCAATTTCATAATTTGTTCTAGATTGAAATCCATAGCTGATCTGAATCCCAGTTTTGAATCCGAGTTGTATCAAAGTAGAATTGTAGGGATGTCAGCTGGCTGGGACTGGGCAACCTTTGTCCACAAAGTTGAATAAACTTGACTAATGATCCAGCTCTTGAGACATGGCAAGATTAGGCCCATGGTTTCTGCTGTTCAAATTTTGTGCTGAGAGGATTCAGTCCATTTTGATCCACCTGGGGATCGAATTGCCCTAAAAGAGGGAAGATTGGTTAGATGAAAGGTTAAGGGAAGACTTTGTCTGCTTTCAAGTAGCTCTGAAATTTGAGGCAAGCATTATGTCTCTAGATATAGATCAATTCTCCGGTCCATCCAAGGGCAGAATAACTTTGGCCTACGAGTGGATACATACATACATATACATACATATATACATACATGCATATATATCTATATACATATGTGTGTGTGTGTGTAGAGAGAGAGAGTTATGCAAAAAATTTGCTGGGATAAAATTTTTGAACTAATATCTATAAATTTTGAGTTTTTAGGTGAGTAAAGAAGGTGTCCGGTGGGATTTGTCAAGGGGATTTGAAAATCTGTTGAGACTTTTCCGCACCACAAATAATCCAGTACACCATTTCTTCGTAGCAAGAAGATGTGGGAAATAGAGCTCTCTCTCTCCAAGACATATGCCTATGTTTGAGGATTTGAATAAACCCTACAAAGACATTGCTAATTTTAGGCCGAGGCCCAACCTATTTGGGCCATGCCATGCAAACAAGATGGAGGGTGTGTGACCCAAAAAGATCCTCAGATCCTATTTAGACCATTTTGACTACTACGAGTAAGGCAGACAGAGTCTAAAATAAGATCTGCTACATCGAAAAGTCGAGTCGCAGGCCAAACTTTCGAAAGCCGTAATTTGGTCATATAAAGCTCAACTGAGATGATTTTTTTTAATTAAATAGTTTTTCAAGATCTACAACGCAAGGCCATGCCCTTTAGAGGGCAGCTCCTGTAGCGATCGAGTTCAAATTCTATCATTTGGGGCATGAAACAAGCTGGTCAAACAAAAAGTTTTATTTTCAGGTAATACTTTAATCGGGTGTAGCTCTTTATTTGAGAAGAATCAAATTGAGTAACAGAAGGCAAAGTTTATGTAGAAGTCGAGGTCTATCTCATGAAGAATTTTAGCTTTTTCTAATTTATTTGGACTAGTGATGTCTATGTTAGGAAAGACAATCCTATTAAAATTAGGAGGAGGAATCCGACTCAAATTATATAAGGGTGAACCTCACTATCATAAACAGAATAAAGGGTATACTTTACTTTCGTAATTCTTCTATTTTTTTATTTTTTTTCGAGAGATTCAAGTTAAATGGGTTGAAGAAATTTCTTTTTTTTTTTTTTTACAATCGCATCAATGTGGGTATAATGGTGTGAGACTTGACGACCACCCTTTCTTTCCCAAGCACAACAGAAAAGAATCTTTTGGCATGGGCACCAAAGAAAATCACTTGGGGATGTATTCTTTTTTTGCCACATACTCCCTTGCGCTGCACGTATCTTCAAGAGGTAAGATAAAGATAGGAGGGAACTCCAATAAATAGAGTTTGTTTGTTGTATTGTATTTCCCAAAAAAAGGGTATCTATTCTATTTCTTTCCTCTCTTGTATCTCTCTTTTTTCGCCTCCTTTCGAACCTCACTTTTAATCTCTTTTCTTTTCTCTTCGAAGAGGATTATATACTAGTGAATATCATATTATAGAAACTGTATACTAATTTGCCAAAAGTATGTATTGGATTGTTGGATTACTAATTTGATAGGTGTGTTTGCATTGGTAAACAGTAAACACCATATTTTGAAAACCACCTATCAATTGCCTCGAGGTGTATATTGAATTACTTGATGGCTAATTTACCAGATGTGTAACAGGTGACCATGATGAACAGTATATTGGTGAATATTTTTGTTTTTCTTGGAGTAGGAAAGAGACTGAGATAAGGATTGGAAAGGAGGAGAAAGAGAGAGGATACAAGAGAGGAAAGACCTGGAACAGTCTGTCTTTGCCTTCTTGTTTTGCCTCTTCAAGATAGGTGCCAAAAGTTACGTGGCAAAGAAAAAGAAGACATCACCGGGCGATTTTCTCTGGTGGCTGCACCTGAGAATTCCTGTCCCAAGTGCAAATCGATCTCCCTTTCCTTGTTCCCATCATGAGAAACCATCTCCCCCATCGCCTCTCTCCTTCCTTTTTGTGTCACCACCGCGTTGTTGCTGGCCACCTCTTGTTCCATCACTGGCCACAATCAATCTATTGCCTTCTTTCCTCATCTTCATCTCTCTATCCCCCTCTCCCATCTGCTCCACTTCTTTTCCTTCTTCCGCTACATATCCATGTTTCCCATCCTTGTTCCTCACTCTATTTGGGTGAGCAATTCTTGGATCACAAAGAAGGATTGCTTCAAGCCTTGTTATCTTCTTGGGCTTCTAATTGAGGTGACATTAGATTGGGTGGGTGCTGCACATTAGAGTTATGAGTCTGTCTTACATGTTTTCTTCATCTTGGAAATGAATTCTTATTTGCATGTATATTATATCCTAATGAATACAATGATTATGACTCTTATTGAATTTAAGTGTTTATGAGTTGTTTCGATTTGGTTTATTATAATGTAATGATCACTACAAACTAGGAATTGTATTTTGGAAACCAAGAATGTAACCTTGTGATTCACAGAAAATAGATGCGGTCTTAATATGAATGAGAACTGCGTATGGTAGGTTGGTCAATAGATTTGGACTAGCAACATGGATTTTTTTTGCCTTGTTATAGGCTGGAAACCTGACCCTACTATAGCACATCATAGGTCGAAAAAGTGATCCTATTGTTGCTTTGTTATAGGTTGGAAATATTGTATCACTGGTGCCCCATTACGGGTAGAAAATATGGCATCATAATTTTTCATCACAGATTGGAAATATGACACCAGCATATATCTTGTCACGTATTGGAAACGTTTTGAAAAATTTTGGTCAGCGATAACTGCTTGTTAATCTTTACCAAAACAATATATTATAGTCAAGTCAAGCAAGGGACCTAGCAATAGTGATCAAACTACTATTGATAAGAACATTGTTCAATCACCGAGCAACATGTTGTCTGATCAATCATTCGATATGAATTGATCTATCCGAACATGTCTCCTGCAGAAATAAGTGATCAATGAAAACAACCCTTAAGGTATATGATCTTGGGATGGTAATAAGATAATACCTCATGATTAATTTCAGTTGCAGCAGAGATTCCACGTTCAAACTGCTATCGATTGCTAAATTTTTTTTATTTTTTTGATGGAAGATTCATATTGGATTTTGAAGCAAAATTAAGTGATTCAGATGGATATATTGGGTGCTAAATGCACACTAATACCACTACAGCTCAGAGTTGATTCAGAGATTTTTCTTACTTTCAGCGGCATTTTTCTGTACTGGTAAATATCTTTTTTCTTATAGTGATGGATGACTAATATGTTCCCATGTAACGCTCTGTAGGTTCCGGAGCAGCAAAATAAACTAATGTTGATGGTCATTGAATTCAAAATAACACACTTGATAAGGACGCAGCAATATTGGACCACTGGTACTGCTGCAGTCCCCATCTCAGGCTTCAAAGATAAGTAATGGGAATGCCAAGACTTGGAAGTAAACTCTCCATTTCAAAGTCAACATGGCTAATTTCTTTGGGGTGTCTCTTCCCCACCAAGTCTTTTGATTCTCTCTTAAGGGAGAAGTGCTTCCCTATCACCTTGTTTTCAGAAGATACTATTACCCAAAGGCCAAGTGCGCCTGCCAGGGAACAAGAAACAAGACAAACCAAATTATAAAAATAATGCAAAGCTACCACCAAGCTTGGTTGGGATGATATAATCTCATTATTAAAATAATGCACATCTACCACCACCAACGACCTTGGTTGGGATGATATAACCAATTGTCCCTCTAGGCAAGGGTAGGTTTTCAATACCCAAAAAAAATAAAAAGAAGAAGAAAAAAAAAAAAAAAAAAAAGGAGAGAGGAGCATCTGTCCTCATAATTGGTTGGATTTCAAGGAGGCCCCAATTGGCTGATGTAGATCGAGAGACGAACAATGCTATAGATTTGTTGGTATTTTTGGTGACCAATCACTTCTATTCATGTTTGTGATATTTTATTTTCTGACAGTATTGGATATGTTCATGGCCATATGGATGAGACTGATCCGGCTCATCCAAAAAAAAAAAATCATCTACATGGAGATTAGGCTCTAATCTTGATGGAGTAAGATGGGTACAGGATAGTGGATGGGAATAGCCCCTCTTAGATAGGAGGAAAAAAAAAAGGAGGGGGGGGGGGGGGGGGGGGTGGTCAAAAACGCAGTAGAGTGATTTTTTTTTCTTCTAGACCGGGTGATTCATACAACATGTGTACGGACGCATCCAATAAAATCAAAAAACAAAATATCACAGAGCTCCCAAGGTAGCTCCCCATCTTCCGCCCATAGGGTGCTATCAGTATGGTTAACCACGTAGGTGGCCATCTAATCCGCAACCTCGTTGGCTTTTCTAAATACATGCTTTGCTTGGACATCCCCTCCGACCCTCATCATCATCCAGATACTGTGAAGCAAAGAGTGGTCATCACCAGCAGAGTGACTTTTTGAGTGATATTTTTTAGCTTTTCTGTTGTTTAACACTCTTCTCCGTCAGATACACATGGGCGAGGTACTAAAATTAAATGACCAGGTAATAAGAAGGGATGATCAGTCAAACTTTTGATTCACGAGCCCTCTTGGATGCACGGAATTGTCGGACCGAAGTCAAGCTTGGACCAAAAGGATTCCAAGTGAAGGCAGATGAAGCCGCCAGTACCCTATAATAGGCATTTAATTTGGATCCAATTTGACCCAGTAAATGGCAGGATATAGTCTTATTCTGTGGCCTGCCGCATTATGCACTGAGTGCTGCTATCAACTATAGCAAACAAAAATATCACCATGTGTTTGGTAGTTTGTAATTCTTCTCTCTCGAGATCTCTGTGATCGGTAATATAAGTTTCTAGAGTGTGCTCAAATCCTGTTGTTAGAGGAAGGTTATCGAAAAATATCTTACGTTATAAAAGGATAATATAACAAGGGATAAATTAAAGACTCTAAGATCCGATTACAACTAGCGTGTCCGGTGGAGTTTGGCATAAAGCTGAAGTTAACCTCCAATAATTTGAACATTAGTTTAGTCTTATAGACTGGTTAGACGTTCAAAGAAGTGAACAGGGTAAAGCGACACTAAAGTCAAGTCTTCCATGGCGCCCACTGTACTACGTGATGTACATACAATTATAGCATGACGTCCACACAAAATTAAGCTGATATCATACGCACACAAAGGTCATATGCCAGTCAAACTTGCTCATTCTCTAGTGACCACAAACAAGCGTGCACCCCTGTCTTCCGCAAACCTACCACCTCAACCGTGGAAAAATCTTCCCATTGGCTTCATATATATATAGCTGATGAAGAGCATTCGAGAAGCATGGATTCAAAGTAAAGGGTGTGAACATGAGGAATAAGAAGGGTGGCACGAGGGGCGGCGAAGGCTCGGCGCGGCGAGTGCCGAGAGGGTGCGTGCCGGTGCTCGTCGGGCTCGAAGAGATGGAAAGGTTTGAGGTGCGCACCAAGCTCTTCAAGCATCCATGCATCACGGCTTTGCTGGAGATGGCCGCTCAGGAGTTTGGCTACGAGCAAAAAGGTATTCTTAGGATACCATGTGATGCTGAGCACTTCAGACAAGTGCTTGAGGTGATCTCGAAGGAAAACCAGTAGATATGTACGTCTGTGGGAAGCTGCAGGTTTAACTATGTAATAGAAGTTTCTATTTCACCTCTCTCTCTCTCTCTCTCTCTCTCTCTGTCTCATGTTGTGCAAAGAATAATGATAGAGGGTAACTTGTGCCTTGCACATGAGAAATTCTTCTAATGGGTTGGTGTAGCTAACAAGAACTGCTGCGATGCAGAAGGGTTGGGTTGAAAGCTAAATTGCCAAGCTAACATTTCATGGGCTCTGAGGTATTCTTTGCTGGGTGCACGAACCAGCAAACCATCTCGTCTCTTTATGGAAGAGGTTGGCCGTTGAAAGCAGAAAGATCCATAGGGCTGCCTATCGATTGAAAGTTTTGGGTCAGGCAAGAGATCATCACAACTTTCATCCACAACGTTTTAAGCAAATGTTTGATCTAAAATTTTGATGTGTTGTGGTGGTAGATTGGTTGCATTTTTTTTTTTTTGTTGCTGTTGTTGTTTGAACAGGGAAGGACTAATCTTGGGCAAAACTTGATTGAGGACATGACTCAAAACCTAGGTCATTCATACCAACACTGAAAACCTTTATTGACTGTAATAGTTGGCAACTTTAATTAGGGATGACAAAGGGCCAGGCCTGGCTAAGATGAGTAGAGGATTTCCAAATAGATGTTGGCTATCAGTGATGTAGAACAAGTTCTGTAAAATTTTCATGAGCAGTCGGATCATTAGCAATCTAAGCGAAAGTCAGGTGCGGTCTAATTTAGTGATAACCCAATTCAGCGAGAATCCTCTATTTGAAAGAGAAAGTTATAATCCAAGAGAAGCATTCTTCTTCTTCTTCTTCTTTTTGAAAAGATTAATATACGAACACAAGCAAATGTTGGTTTTTTTTTAAAAAAACCCTTACATCTTGTCAATTTAGGAACTAGTTTGGTAACTAATTCTGACTCTATGTCAGGGGGTTAGTGCCAATATCCTGGGTGTGAGTCCCACCCTCGATCGAATTTCCTCGTAAGCTTACTTCTGAAAAAAAAAGACTAATTTAGATTCCATGGTAATTATGTTTATCCAAAGCATTCTATGAAAAGGGAGAGAAGCTTACAGAAAAGCTATGGAAGAACATAAGAAACAAAAAAAAAAGGAAGAAAACAAACTAGGTGCCCTGAGTCCAAGGTTTAGTAACAGGAGGAACATGATCAATAATCTACAAAATTGGCACTCTCCTAGCAAAGATAACATCTCAACCAACTCTTTATTGTACTTCCATTGCCCTAAGAACGAATTTCGTCCCCTCATATAGGAATACAGAGAGAGCATCTACAAGATACAACTGACCCGAATCAGCTCAAATCTTCTTATCATGAGCAGGATTGTGAAAAGCACACACCCTCCTAATGAAGAAAACATGTCAACCAACTCTTCATTTTACTTCCAACCTGAATCCTTCTATCATGGGCATGATCGTGTGGAGGTGTGACCCAGACAACTGTCTAGAAAGAGACCACGTGCCCATGCATGGCACGACCGGTTGAGCTAAGCAAGAGAGCACGTGCATGTGGTCTAGAGCTGATCAAATGCTGGGCCAAGCCGGGCTCAAGCCGAGCTCCACTATAGAAATTAGGCCCGATGTTTATACCTAAACCTGGCTCAATCCTAGGGTCAATACTAGGCCTCCCCGACAGACCCAATATTGATATATTGACTAATATATAGTATAAGATTTTATTATTATAATATATAATTAATTCATATAATTAACATATAAAGTATATATTAAATATACAATTATCTCGGGTTGGGCTAGGCCAATTTTTGATTTTCCTCGGCCTGGCCTAATTTTCAAACCGAGCTTAATTTTTTTTTTTTTACTAGGCCCGTCCCACGTGCCTATTTCTACCGCCCAAGCCTACCAAATTTCGAGGTAGGCTGGGCGAGCCATTATGCCCATGATTAGCTCTAATGTGGTCGCCAACCTATCAACCTCAAAGCCTAACGAGATTGGAAACTACTAATGTTAGTAAATGTAAGCCTAGTAACATTTAAATATCCAATGTGGGATTATTATCCTAAGAATGGATTTTTTAAGATATTCAATCTTTTCAAAAAAGAAAAACAATTAAGATTGTCATTTGAAAATTTGAACTTTTTTTCAAAAAACAAAACTACCAACGGTTACAACCTTGGGATTTCACTTCCCTAAAGCACTCTTCTTCTTGATCTCAAGATCAAGTCCTGCTTGCCTCTTAATATTGGCAATAGCCAAGGTATGCATTTACATTATCATCCTTGGTTTTTCAATACCCCATACAAGTATAAACTCACTTTTCTAAACCCTGATGCTCAAGAGGTTTTTTTGGCTGATTTGATTGCGAATGGTAGTTGGATGTATACGGACTTAAAAGATATATTCGATTCACAAATTGTTGAGAAATTTTTGGGTACATATGCCCAACTCTTATACAAATCATCAAGATGGATGGCATTGGGCCCCTATCTTCCATGGTAAAGGGCCACCAGGTCCATGCACAATAATGTTGCGACTAATTAATGAGAATATATTATATAAGTTGAACTATTGGCAGGGTTTAAAGATGTTATTGGAAACTCAAGGCTGTCTCTCATGTAAAACTGTTTTGTTGGAAACTACCACAAGGAAGGCAACCTACTAACTTATGGAGCAAACATGATCTCTTACACATCTGATATTTGTGATCATAGTAACTTGGAGCCAGAAGATATTACTCACTTTTTTTTTTTGTTTTTGGATTGCAGGGACTGAAGGAGAATTTGGGAGAACATAGTTCAGAGATTATGGGGATGGCCTCAGCTGTGGCACCATGCCCTTAATGGAGGATGCATCATGCATGGCTCAGTCCTTCTTTCTGGGATGGTTTTTCTGATCCAAATTGGGCCACGAGTTTGTTTGCCAGCACCTGTTGGATCATCTGGAAAGCAAGACACAGGATTGTCTTTTGACAATTAATTACCTTGAGACAGTGCAGTTGACTGCTAACAGAGCTTGGAGATTGGCTTGGTCATATTTCCTGGCTATGGTGAAAAATGATAGCCTTGTCTCGGAATCTAAATGGGTTCAGTAGGAGCCTTTCCATCCCTCTTATACTAAAATTAACACCGATGGCTCTGTAATTGCAGGTAGCTCGATGGATGAGACGACCATTTTGGTTAGAGATGAAAGTGGGTGGCGGCCTTATTTTTCCAAGGGGGGTCGGGTTGTATCTTTCGCGTGAAAGAACAATTCACCTTCTTTCGCTATGCTAATCATTGAATTGCACGATAGCCGCTTTGAGATCTGTGCAGATGGAGAAAAGAAAACGATGGAGTGCTTTGAGAACCGTACAACGTGTGATTCAATAGCTAACATCGCGGAAGAAGATCAATCATTCTTTTGCGTGAAAGATACAATCCGAACCCTATCCAAGGAGGGGCTATCTGTGCTTGAGCCTCTCTCTTTGCTGAAGCTTGTGCTCTTCCTCGAGTAATCTTTGACAAGTGATTGCCTCGCCCTTCTCTCTATCATCAAGAGGGGTGAGTCTATCCTTTCAAATTTAATTACCTTGATTTGGTGTTGCCATTTGGCTTTTGGAAGGTTTTCAAGAAGTGAAGCTTTGTCATATATGAAAGAGGAATCCACTAAGGCAGCTGTCTGGATAGCCAGCAATTTTAAGAATGTAAGTAGGGTTTTTGGGTTGATATACTAGTTTAGCTTAAAGAACTGTTAACTTTTGATGTTTCTGGTATTTACAATGGAAGAATTTAACTGTAGCATTCATTGCCAGTTTTTTATCAAAAAAAAGAAAAGAAAAAAAAACTAATTATTCTGGGATGCAAATGCTTTATTTTCTAACTTAATCATTTACTATTAAGTTGATATTTATTTACTATTTTTTTGAATTAAAAATATATTAAAAGTTAAACTATTTAAAGTATTAAAAGTTTTCAATATTAAATATTATTATTATTATTTAATTGCAAAGAGAATAAAAATAATCATGAATTATGTTTTTTCAAAGAACTTTCAAAATATATACAAATATTGGAATGTTATAAAACTAATAAATTTTTTTATCGAAATGAAGGGGATTATTCTATATGTATATGAAAATAACTAATTGCTAAAATATAAATTACCATAATATATTTGAAATGAAAATATTTTCATTATATGAATAAGTTCGAATAAGTATACTAAATCATAATTTTATATATTAGAAGTCAATATTATCATAATTGCTGACTTCATCGGATAATATCCAATTATTTTTAACTATAAAATTGAACGAATCCTCTAGTGATGAAATTTTCTTATTTATCACACCATGACGAAAATATTAATTTTTTGTGATGGAAACTATTGTCATCAAATAGTTTACCTGACCGATAAATTTTTGTCATAATTAATATATATTTATTAATGAAATATTTCTACCGTCACTATATGTTTCTAGAGATGCGCTTTCTCTGACGAGCATCATTATGACGATTGTTTTTATTACCAAAGACTTTTTATAGTAAAAGTGACCTTTTTCTTGACGGTTTGTTTCATCATGCACCTCCACCCAATATGCTTGAGTGTCAAACATCCAAGAAAGAATAATCACAATGTGTTCAGTTTTTCCTTTGCTCAAAAAACTGTTCTTCGGTTTTCCCTCAAAAGCAACCGGCTCCGTTTGACATTTGACAGCATGCAGTTTACATTTTCTTGCAGCGGTTCTTTATCTTGAAAAAGTAAAAGCATTTCGTTAAATATCTGGTAACAAATCAAAACACTCAATGAAGTATATTATTCTATTAGTAAAAATTATTAAATATAAATTATGCAAGAAAAGATTGGATTTATTTTTTTAGAAATATATATAGTTTTTTTTTGTGCAGGAGCTTGCAGGGAAATCTCCGGAAAAGAAGCCGAAGCCAGAGATGCACCTTGGATCGAGCCATTGACCTTACTAGTAGGGCGAGAGATGGAATCATCCAAGCTAGCGCTTGATGGTAATTAATGGCACATATTTTGGATCTAAGTAATTGTTGTTGAGGCTAATAGAATTGATGCAAGCTACAGCAGTTTTGGATAGTGATGATGTTGTTGTGTAGAGATGGTCGAAGCATGGCACAGTCAAATTGAACAACGATTGCTTGAAGGAGTCGGCTTTCTCAGATGCTGCGCTTAGTTATTATCTTTCACAAGCTCTTTGCTTGTACCATAAAGAAAAAAAAAAAAAGAGCCAACAACTGCAGCTTTAAAACTCTAAGCCTTGGAGGCACAGTCGCCATTATTGACAAGATTGTATGAATGGCTTTTTCGTATGAGAATATCAAATATTTTAGCATCTTACTCTTCAAGAAAAGAGTTTTTGCTATGGACACAGCCTTGGAAAAAGGAGTTGGCCTTGTCTGAGCTGCTGTGTTTTTTGTGCTTAGGTGAGGAAAATATCAATCACCTATCCCTAACATGCTCATTTTTCTTTGGCACCTGGGTTCATGTTTTAAGCTAGCTTATATAATATCTTTTCTCTACCGGACACATGGGATGTTGTTTTGGACGACGTAAAGTCTGACTTTGGTTGGTCACGGTATCCACTTAATTTCCTTCATAAAAGATGGTATCTGCTGTATCCTTTCGCTGGAAAGAAACAAACATGCGTTTGAAAAAAAAGGAAGAGATTGTGGAAAGCTTCTATTTTCTAGAAAGAGTCGACTGGAACAAGTCCCTTAAGTCTTTTCTTATTGTTAAATACCGGTCAAGGTTTCTTTCTGATTAATTGCATGGTTTATATAATATCTTTAGTTTACTGGTTGGTTTACCAGCATTGAGCTTGGTCGCACTTGGTTGTCAAATTTTTTGCTTTTGTGCTTTTTATATGCTCTTTCTTTTGTGACTCTTTGCTCCTCTTTCATTTTGCAAATGGAAGTGATTAAGCCTTAAGACCCTAAATCATGCAGACCCTAAATACGTGTTCCTCTGAAAAAAAAACCTGACATTTTCTATATAATTAATAATTAAATATGTTTTTATGCAAAATTCACATAAAATAAAGAATACAATAAAGGATTAGATAATTAAAATTTCTAAATGTAACCATGAACAACCGCATGCAAAACCAACAAGCATGAAAAGGAGGAAGTTTTCCATGTCAAAATACACTGCATATAAACATCGACTAAAAACTAAAGCAATCTCTAGTCAAAATACATTGCATATAAACATCGACTAATCCATGTCTTGGTCTCCATATAAATAGAGTCCAGGTTTCCTTCAGAATCCTCCAACTATTAGATCGAGCTCCACATCCACACAAGCTCATGTGCAGATTGAGGGCAATGCTTAAGAGAGGGAGAATGATAAAGCTCAAAGGCTATATGAGGTTGGCCGCGAGAAAGAAGGATCGAAATACACCTGTAGGGTATGTTCCGGTGCTCGTCGGTAAAGAGCCCATGATCGAGCGGTTTCTCGTGGCGGTGGAGCTGTTCAGGGAGCCATGCATTGCCAGTTTGCTAGACATGGCTGCCAACGAGCTCGGGTACCGGCAACAAGGAATCCTAAGGATTCCATGCGACATAACTCACTTTCAGCAGGTGATCGGCGAGATATCTAGGGTTAAGTAAGGTGGGTTTTTTCTTTATGTATTTAGTTCTTTGATTTGCAATCTTTATCAGGTTTGTAAGTTGATCATTTAGTTATGCTCCTAATGGACTGGAGACACAACCAGGTTCTACTTCAAATCTTGTTATAATCCTACTGACATGATACTGGACATTTGGAATCGAACATAGAGAAAACTAAGCAACTAGATAGGCAATTCTCCCTCCTTTGATTTGAAAGATAGAAAATTAAAAAGAAGAATACTTCTTTTTTTTTTTTGGGATGCCAAAAGAGTCAGGGAAGGCTTAACTCGGGTGATGTATTTATTGTTTATGAGTGAGTGGGGTCACAGGGTCATATTGGCTCCTGTATACAAGTTCCTATGACCTTCCTCATGACACGTACGTGTTTGAGGAAGGGACGTGTGCGTTGGGGTGGGGGTCGTACGTGTTGCCCGGGCACTGCTTTCTTCTCCTGAAACTATCATCCGCCATCGAAGTTGTTTGCCAAATGACGCTGTAGAGTGACGCTGTCTGGCTTCCCAATGCCTCAGCAGCCAGTGCATGGTTAGTCCAAGTAGGAGGTCTTGGCTTGTTGGTTGTCTGGGATCATGGGGGTGTTTTAGTTTGCTGAAAGGAGCTGCCAAATCAGTATTGAGAAACCAAAACACCCAGCAGGAGATGGTCCACTATTTCTGAGTGTTGCCCACAGAGAGGACAGTCAATGGACCCCAATCTTCCTCTCTTAGCTACTAGGTTCGGCCGCCGTGCGAGGATCTTGCCGTGGTAGCTTACTCAAAGAAACGTTTTGATTCCTTTTCCAGGGTTATGATCTTCCAAATGATATATTGAGCTGAAATACGTAGGGCCAAACTTCCCCATCCATGAGGAAGATGCAGCAATGCTCCACACAGAAGTTTTGATCCTGGAATCACCTCTATGATCAATTGCATTTTGTCATTCTCGAGGGATTCCCGGGCCTGTGATAGGACCTCATTCAATTCGTCCGATGTCTCTGCCTGGGTGGAGGGAAGCGAGTAGCATTTACTTTCGAGGTCATTTTCTTCCAAGTATTTGGCTGCCGAAATTCTCGTGTTTCTGCCGCTACAAAAAGGTTTGTGAATCTTGTTTCACGCATGTCTCCGTTCATCCATGGATCCCTGCTGAGAGCAGGTTTTGTGAGAGATCGGAAGGGGAGCAGCACCCTGAGGATCCCTTTCCAGAATGGTGATGCCGATCATTTTAGACTTCTAGATACTAATTCTCGAGGATTGAGGTTATTATTGATTAAAAATTATTATTAAATAATTAGATTTACTGTCCAGATAGCCTTGTATATCTGCGTGGTTCATCTTGTAAGCATGCAGCGTTTGTTATACTCTCGATTCAGAACATGACAAAAATACTATCTAAAACAAGATTCATAATTTGAGTTCCATATATTGGTCATCCAGGCCATTGCCGTGAGGCACTTGATCCACATCTAACATTTACTCAATCAAACTGGTAAACCGCTAAGACAATATGTAAAACCCATCCCTTTAAGGGAATTAGGCCCCGTCTATTTGATTGGCCCAATTGAATTTACCCCAAAAACAACAAAAAAAAAACGAAAAAGAAAAAGAAATCGGCACGCGATTGAAGAAAAGGACTCCCAATGAGAGTCTTCTTCTTTCCAATCTAGCCAGACGGAATCCGACTCTGGGTCAAATTCCGATCGTTGCCGAGCCTATTTAGAGGCCTCCCCGAGTCCTCTCTCATCCCCTATCGGGGAGCCCAAGCCCTTAATCGAAGCCACCATCGGATTTCTTTCAATTCCTCTCCAATTGTTGGTCATCGTCCGCACCATCGCTACAGCCGAATGCCACCAGAAAACCAAGTAAGGGCTCAGCCCCCTTGAGCTACGCTTCTTCTCTTTCTTTCAAGGTCGTTAGGAGCTCCAATGCCGACCGGTGATCTCCGAATTTTGGTCGAGAAGAAAAAAGCTATATTTCTCCTGTTTTGACTGGTCAAACCCATGTTTTTTCTCGATTTTGGCTATTTTCACCATTGGTGCTTGCTGCTGGGGTCTTCCTCCAATCCCTTGCAGTGGCTGGAGAACATGACCAGAACTCTGGGGATGTTTGATCATGTATGCTTGCGATTGATAGTATGATGGATGTATATATGACTATAACTTATACTTGCATAATCAACTAATGGATGTGGTGCTCTAAACTAACTATGTTATTTTGATTACCCCATCATAAGCTAGAAATGTGACACTATCGATTGCCCTATCATGGGCAGAAAATATGACATTTTTTGATTGCCCCGTTACAGGCGAAAAATCGTGGTTAATCTAAATCCTA
The DNA here is from genome assembly GCF_051530095.1 of Phoenix dactylifera. Lineage (NCBI taxonomy): Eukaryota > Viridiplantae > Streptophyta > Magnoliopsida > Arecales > Arecaceae > Phoenix > Phoenix dactylifera. Next base: position 2,621,724 of record NC_143201.1, read on the forward strand.
AAATAAAAAGAATTGGTGTGTAGATGTGAACTTGATTGAATCAATTAGGACTCTGGCCTGATCACATTATCATCGATTTCTCCGTTACATGTTAGATTAGTGACACTATCGATTGCCTCGGATGGAAAACATGACACCTTTTGATTGCCCCATCACGGGCAAAAAATATGATACCTTTTTATTGCGCCATCACGAGCAGAAAACGTGAGCAATATTTGGCCCAAAATCGAAAAGATAATTAATCTTGGATCTGAATCAAGTTAGAATGGAATGGAATAAAAAGCATTAAAAATACTATTGAAGATTTATGAGATATTGTATAATATATTGAAGCTTGAGTAGCTGGATTTCTATTGGTATTTGATGTACATATTTATATCATTTATTTGATCATTACTGATAGTCAGTTTGTGATTTTATAATGTGTGCAACGATTTTTTTACTATTTTTAAACTTATATTATTATTGTATTGGTGTAGATAATCCTTACTAGGCTATAAAGCTCATACCATCTCTTTTCTTTTTCTTTCAGAGTTGCAAGTCACTTAGTATTTGGCTATAGTTGGGATCACGGGTGAAAAGATGAATAGATAGATGTTCGCCGATACTGGTTGGATGATTAAATTTTGTAGTAGTACCAGTTTTATTAATTTTTATGAATTGAGATCATCATTGTTCAATGATATTGACGTTGCAATAAATTTTCAAGCCTTGCATATGTCCTAAAAAGTATACGCCAGTGTCACATAGTTGACTTGGGTGTTGGGTTCGGGGCGTAACACAGTGTTTAGAAAACTGAGCAAATAAAACTATTGCTTTATCATGATGTCAAAAACTATAAAGTATCATGCCGATGCAACCAGAAGGGAAAACCATGTATATGGGCTTGACCCTTCGGTGAAAAGAAGGGTAAAGTTTTTCATTCCCGATGTGAAAGCAAATTAACACGGTGCCCACAAAGTCTGTAAGATAGGCGAAAGATTCAACAAGGAAAACGACGTGACCTAGCCGAATCTTGTAGACAAGTGGTTAGGATCTTTCTTCTCTAAATCTTCCAGAAAGCATTGAACTAAAGAATTATTCTAAAGAATCATTGAACATACTTATCCAAAAAGATTAGCTATAAGTTATTAGTTAACGGTACAATATCTTAACCAAAAAGATTAACTATAAGTTATTAGTTAGGATCTTTGGCGATCTCCCCATTGAATATCTACCAATCTGGTATAGGACTTAGGTTTGCACAATTTCTCTATTCAAATCCTGGCAGCCTTGTCAAGGGTCAAACCATAAATATCATGACCAATTGGTGATCGGCCTCAAAAGGACCTATGTTTTGCAAGTCGATGGTGGGTTGGTTGCCTTCGTTGAGTGGTGTTTCCAAAGTCCAACCTCGTGCTTCCATCCGAGAACCCAGTGCCTCTAGCGATAGCAGCAGCAGCAATTGTTGGAATTTGGAGTCCATACAATATGTTGTAATAGCTTTGGCTTACAAATGGACTGTAATAGTGCTCACTGCAGCAATGTAAGAGAGTGTGATGTAAGTATATATACAAGGTGAATAATTGAATGCAAGACACCATTTCAGCAACATCATATTTGAAGTAGATTAAATGGAAGTTTGCTTGGTAGCATAAAATGTCAACCAATTTCCTGCTCTCTCCCCAACCACCCACCTCCAAAAAAAAACTTATGCCTCCATAAAGCTTTCTTTTGGACAAACAACAATACCTCCAAAATTTGTTTCAGTGGCAGTGCTCAAATTAATAAGCAGTCCCTTATTTGATGAGGAGATTGGAATGAATATTTAAATAACTCGAATTAAGCCAATTGCAACCCCATTCAAAACCAGTAAGTTCTAAGAGAGTTGGAACATCTAGGCTCAACTTTTATGAATGATTTCTTTTACCATCTGTCCCAAAGATTTGAGAGAGTGGAAATATTCATTCCTCACTTTCTCAATGAAGGATTTTCCCTTCACTTCCATTGAGTCTGTTTTTTTTTTTTTTTTGATACAAGGATCTGTAGACAGTGAAGGTAACCCTTTCCAAATACTTCTAACCCTCTAAATCCTGATATAAAGGTGGAATATGACCCTAGGTCAATCGATCCAACTGCTAACGGATTTACTAGCGTAATAAGCTAGAACTTTTAGGGAGCCACCTTTTCAAACCATCTTTTAATCCTTTGACTTCCAAAAGCAGTGGCACCTCACCAATTAATCAGAACTTATTTTCAAAAAATGCATCACTAAATAAATTAGAGATAGAGATATTTCTCTCGCAAACAACTTTGCTAGTTTAATGTTAATATGGTTAAGAGATAAGACTAGCATTCATGTTAATGCTTTTCTTGATTACCCTACCTTTGGACTCATATTTTATCCGTACACAATCAACAGAGGCCTCCCGGACATATGTTGCAACTTTTTCAATAGCATGCTCTTACTTTGTCTTTCTCCTAATAGCTAGTTTTCTATTTTTGTTTCTTATTTTGTTCATTTTAATCTCTTTGCCCCAAGCTTAATGTAATTTTTGTATTCTTGCATAAACCTTGCGGTCTTTAAAATAAATAATATTTTTCTTATTGTTTTACTCATAACCATGTTTCATATACTTGTTGATACCATTTATCTCGGCCGATCTAGTAATTATTGATGTTTAGATGCTCATGTTCGAAGTAGACTGATGATATTTATCTTTTTTTCATAGGTACATGGTTTGTTGTGTTTAATTATACTTTAACATAGTGCCACTTACTTATGATGAAAGTGTAATTTGTATTTTTGATTATTGAAACATAGTGCTTAATAGGGCTGGAAATGGGCTCGAGCCGACTTTGGGTCGGTCTATAAACTAGGCCCAAAAATTTCGAGCCAGATTTGGATTTAATTATAGGGCCCATTTATTTTTCGGATCGGGCTCGGGTATACTATTAGCCTAGCCGGGGCTCGGCCTAAGCCCGAGTCCGAATTCAGGCTCGAACCCAGTCTAGTTCAATCATTTAGACTCATTCCAAAATGAGCATGTTAAATACTAGACGTTTCCAATGAGTTCACTGAGCTAGTAAGCTTCAGAGTATATTTGATTGGTTAGCCCTTTCATTTATTTTATATTTGCCTTAATTTGACTGATATTAAATTATAACTATTTATTTTGGGTGTTATTCAAAGGCTATTTTTTTGGGGGTTCGGACCAACTTAATTTCTGGCCCAAATAAATAATTCAGGCTGGCTTAATTGAGTTCGGGCCGGACTTGAGCTAGAGTTTTTCAAATATTTTGACTTGAGCTAGAGTTTTTCAAATAATTTTGGACCTAAGCTCTGCTTGGAAAAAAAAAAAAAAAAGGGTTTGAGCTCGAGTAGAGATCTAGCGCGGCTCGGTCCCAGGCCTAGTGCCTAGCCTCCTAACGCGCCGTAGGCGTAGGCCGCGTGGCCACACGGGGAAAGGAGCAGGTTCGTCATGAGGCCACCATCCACGTGTCATCGCACAACTCTTAATGAGTCTCCGGGTGACTTCAAAAGTCTAAATAGAAGTCTCCAACTCGAAAGTATCACTCCCAGCATGTTTTGGAAGGAATTATATATGTTATTTTTTACTTCAACCTTTGAGCCATGCTTGCAACAAACACCGAAGCGTCAAAAAGGGACAGCTTCTCACCGGCTATCATGGTCAAAGCTCTCCCTCTAAGAAAAAAAAAACAGTAGTGCTAGAGGAACATGGAGGAGTTGAGAGCTTGGAGAACTACTGCATGGGTGTCGTGAGTAAAAATAAATTAGAGGGGAGATTTCTAGTGCTTGTTAGGATCTTTAAGGGTGCCACAACAAGGTATCCTTGAAATCTTATTCTGATTTGTATTGGTCACAGCATCTCGTCCACAGAAGAGGCTCCTTCTCTCTCTCTCTATGCAAACTAATGGACAGAAACTATAACAACCTAGGACCTCACTCAAAAAGACTAGTCGGAAAGTATTATTTGGGTTTCTTGATCCTGTATAAATACCCAAAATCTACCCAGCAAATAACCAATATGGGACTAAACACACGCCTGCACGGGTCCTCACATACTCTTTCCATTTAAACCCTGACGTCCTCGTGAGGCTAAGGATTCAAATTCATTCAAATCTAATCACAAGTACTACGATTGGCTCATAGTCAGGCCCAATGGATCTGTGCTGTAGTATCCCCTAGTCTGCATAGGTTATGGGTCAGGTCCGTTATGATACCATTTGTAACAACTCAGGACCTCACCCAAAAGGGCCAGCTAGGAGGTATTATTTGGGTTCCTTGATCCTGTATAACTACTTAAGATCTACCCAGCGAATAATCAATGTAGGACTAAACACACGCTCGCACGAGTCCTTATAGAAACATCGTCCTCCATTTATTGGTTAATTGAAAGAAGGGAATACAAAGAGAATGACAAAGTTCTTCCTGTTACATTTTAGAGTGCACCATACAAATTAATTTGTACAGAGATCAATCCAATCACTTATTATCTATTTAGAAGAACATTGCATTGCATGCGAAGAAAAGAAACAGAAAGTTAATGCATAGCTCTATATCTCATAAAACATAAAACATGCAAGTCTAAGCAGCCCTGGTGCAACGCTATATATATTCATGAAGTGTCTCCGAGTGCGATCCAGTCCTTTTATTTCTCCGCATTGAATCCGTTAATAATTACAAGAGCTTGTAAGGCTACTTCCACAATTTGAATTGGCTGTACTGAGCTAGGCTCGATCTTGCCAAACGACACCGACCCATTAGACCGTAATAAACCCGTCCCCTGAATCATGAACCAAAAGCAGTCGTTTTTTTATCTATATTTTGTCCATTCTTCCACAAGTGGGTTTTATTCGTCCAATGTTATTGTACGGTCCGGTTTGAACCCGGTACGAAAAGCGAGTTGATATCGATTGATGTCGGGTCTAGGTAAGACCCAACCCAATCTTATCCCCTTGTTTTGACTGCGGCTTCAACCATGCTACAATGGTCAAAAGTATACTTTGGTCAAAAAAAGGCTCCCTGATCACCTACCATGGCCTCAAACTCTCTCTTTGTGTCTTCTTATATATACCTCTCTTGAGCCTCAGATTAATTTGCCACATGAAGCACATCAAAAAGAGCTACTTAAAGAGTGCAAGCTCGTAAGATTCTTCAAGAAAGAGGAAGCATGTTTTGGAGGAGAAAGGAAAAGAAGACCATGGAGATGTACGAACGTCTGATCGCAAGCTCTAATGATGAGTACAAGGAAAACCGAGTACCAAGAGGGTGCATTCCAGTGCTCGTGGGGAGTCATGGGTCGATGGAGAGATTTGTAGTTCAGGTGAAGGTCTTAAGGGAGCCATGCATCATGGAGTTGCTCGACATGGCCGCTGAGGAGTTCGGCTACGGACAGCAAGGGATCCTGAGAATACCATGTGATGCCGAGCATTTCCGGCAAATGATCCATGGTATATCGCAGTCTAGATGACTAACTATTTGTTTGCTGATGTTGTTGATTTCAACAAAGTTGGGTAATGCCATCAAGACTTTATTGACATCTAAGATAATGACAAGTTACACGTTGGAACTTTGTTTCTTTTGTTCTTTATTTCATTTTCATACTGTATACTTTTGTAAAGTAATGAGCAAGGAAGCATAAACTCTTGGGGTCCCTCCTCCGGAAGGAGATCATGGGGAGCTCTGCTCGAAATGGAGACTTAATCACTTCCATAAAGATACTCTGCCCATCATTGATTCTTATGCTCAGCTATCATCTGGTGTTGCTGGAAAGACAGGAATGCGAGGATTAAAGTATTCCTCGATCGCTGTTCTTCGACGTCGGCCACTATATTCAAAATCATTCAGCTTGTCAATGACTGGTCAATTCTATGCAATCAGAAAGAATTGTCGGTAAAATTTGGGTGAAACCCAAAGCTTTTTGCTGTGTCACTCTAAAGGCAATAATATCTCAATGGATTGTTCGAGAAGCTTATCTCCTTGTGAATGCTGAAGTGCAGCCTCATTCATTATATTTACCTTAATCTGGAGGCAATCTACTTTCAGAAGAGAGCTGATCATGAAGCAATGATGGACGAATGGAAGCTGTTCTCGGGCACTGTGCTCTGGAGTCGCCTTCCTTGCATTCTGACTGGCAGAAAACAATCGCCTTCAGCATTCTCCTCATCTTCATCCTCATGTATACCTTCTGAGTTCTGACCGAAAGCTGGAATCAACAGGAACTGCACAAACTCTCGATCGGCTCCAAAAAACCTGGTTTTAACTTTCCTAAATCTTACTTCATGTTTTCTGGAAAGGTTAGAAACCTTGCTGCCTCAAGCTCAGCTGGAGAGGTCGTATCTTTTTTTCTTAACTTAGTCTCCTCACTGCCAATGTGTAAACTTTTCTCTTTTTCTTATGTACATTCCTATGTGTCTACTCCCTTGTATATTTTCATGTCATCAATAATAATGGTGGCTTAGCCTCCCTTTACCACAAGAAAAGAGTAACGATGCATAAACTTTAGTATTTTATTGTGAAGTTGATATAATGTTTACTCTTTTTTTCTCGTGCATGGTCGGTAAATAGAGCTTCATGGACCTACACAACAAGAAGAAGAGCTAATCCCGATTATTATTTTCCATCGTTAGAAAAAAGCATCGGTAAGTTGTTTACTGCATCAAAAGTTGCTAACACAACTTATTAGCATCAAAAAATTATGAAGCTTAAAAGCATAGGCAAGGAAGGAAGCAATTTTGCCAATGCTTTTTGGGAAGCATCAATATATTATGATGCTTACAAGTATCGTCAGAAGCCAAAAACAAGATGACGCTTAAGTGTCGTCTAGTTCCAAATATTACTCCAAATTGCTCGACCGCCCCATCATCTATCACCTTTTCTCTCCAATCCAGAGCGCCACTGCCACCACCAAGCTACGCCTCTGCCTCTCCACTGGTCTCCTCCTCTGCCTCTCCGCCGGCCTCCTTCTTCTTCGCGAGCTCTCCTCCTCCCCATCCTCCTTGCCCGTAGCCATTGCCAATCCATGGTGTTCTTCAAAGCCCCAACCAACCGCTCTCCTCCGTCGCCATCCTACTGATCTCAGCTAGCCTACTCTCTACTCTGGTGATTTTCTAATTTTAGAATAGTCCCCTTTTGAGTTTTTGCTTGATGCCCTAAGAATCCTCTTTTGATTTTTTGTTTGATTTTTTCCATTTCCAATTTTGCTTGCCCTATCTATAGCATCTAAAAATTTGATTTTATGTGACATAGGAAACAATTCTGATCATATTTTCTGCTAGCATGACGTGGTACATATATATGGGGGCATGCTAAATTGCTAATTTTTCTCATCGAATTATTATATTCAGCTCTAGATTTTTGAGCATTAATGTAAATACTTAAGAATCTGGAGGTCACCTGTGCCAAAAAGATAAACCAAATGCCTCAAACATCCCAATTAACAAAATTTCTAGGCAATCAGATGTGATTTTGAATCACAGATCTCATCCCTCGCATGGAGTTCTCAAGTAAAAAATTCAGACAATAGCTGGTCAATATAACATGTTAATATGCAAAACTCAAGCACCATTGGCTCACCACACATCTGTTGATGGAGCAAGTAGTGTCCATACCCCTGCACAACCACACTATTTTTCAGCTATCGGCAGTTCACATATCACAGTCTGAAAAGAAGAAAAAAGATGGATATCTTTTGTTATCTCCATGGACTTTCTCTAGCTCAGAGATGAAATACTGTAACAATTCTGCAGCAACGGCAAATTGGAAAAGCCAGATACAAGACCAATTATGGCATGGCCTGTCACGCCCCGAGCCCGAGGTGCGGCAGACGCCGTATGCCCGCACGGCGGGCCGCACAGGCATGCAAGGCATCGGAACATATCAAAGCAAATACATATGTTCAAAACTTAATTAAGGGTTAATCACAGATGCTTAAAATTGACATAAATAATTAAAGTCATTGCAAAGCAGGCTTACAAAATTTCAAAATAATATTAGCTAACATAATTCAAATGTTCAGACTAATCTAAAATGCTAATAATTGAAGGAATAATAGCTCACTCCCCAATCCCGTGCGATCAAGCCTCTGGATCTGAAAAGCAGAGAAAATAAAATAATGAGCTACACTAGCCCAGTAAGCAACAAAATACCCCAAAGTGGGGTCAGAGCATATCAAATCAAAATACAGTATAATGTCTGGAATAAATCATAAATAACATCGTTTTACTGTTTTCAAAATTTATTATCATTTTTTCAAAAATCTGATACCAGAATTCCAACATGATAGGCTACGGCCACGTAACCGGCCCAGTGGCATGGGTTGCACAAAGTACCAGAAACCACTATTGTTAGTCACCGGTGGCAACGGTGTCCAGAAACTATTATATTAATCCCCGGTGGCGTGGTGTCGAAACCAGTTTCTCATAGATTACAAGTCGACAGGTCCAACGTATAATCCTCATTGGCGGGGCCAGAACAGAACAGAACAGATTATAGCCATGCTGAGAATGTATATATATAAAAATATAGATTTCATAAATTATCCAGTTATATTTTGCGGATTTCAGAGTATACAACAAAATTTTCAAATAGAATTTAATATGCTTGACCCATTTACATAATACAAAACATATATCAAAATTTAAACTATTTATCAAATAATTTGGAAATCACACTTGAAGTATTAAGTTACTTACCTTTTCTCGCTTAACCCCTACTTCAGATAGGCGGATCAGGTTCACCTGTTTAAATTTAATTAATTTTTTGTTAATTTCAGAGCTAAGCAGAACTAAAAAAAATAATACTATTGTACATGGCCCAACAGGGCCCTGAGTTGGCCCATAATGGGCATGACCCGATAGGGCCCATATCTGACACGGCCCAATGGGCCCGCATAGACTCAGCCCAATAGGGCTCCTAAGGTTAGCTTCTAATTGGTTCATTTATGCAATAAAATTTATTACAAGGACTAATACTTAATTACAGGGTATTGTTCTCTAATAAAACATGACTAAAGGGACCAAACAAATATATTTGAGGGCCTTTATGTAATAAATCTTTCCTATAGGGATCAAATACAAATTACAGAAGATCCTTCTGTGAAATAATATACTGCCAAGGGCTTAACTGCAAAATTCCATTTATTGGCCAAATGGGTTCGGGTTTCGGGTTCCGAGTTTCAGGTTCAGGTTCGGATTCTGGGCTCGGATCTGAACTAGGCCCAAGTTGGGCCCACAAGGGTACTGCCCAACTGGGCCCAACCGGACTGGACTGAGCCCAAGTTGGGCCTGCAGTGGACAGGGCCCAACGACCCATCAAAAGTGCTTACGGCCCACAGTGGGCCTTCTTCCTCAATAGCTCCCCATGGATAGGGGAGATGGGAGAACGGAAGAGAAAAGGGCGATCGGCGGGGTGGCCGGCCGGGGGGGCCGGAGGCCACCTCTCGGTCGATGGCCGGCCGGCCGTTGCGGTGGCCGGGGTCAAGAATCAACCGAGGATGGTCTCGGTTCATGGGGCTAAAACAAAGGGAGGAAAGCATGCTCTAGCTAGATCGAAGAGCACAAAGGGCAGAGGGCTTACCGGCGGTGGCAGAGGCGACGGAAGGAAGATCTCGGCTCGGTCCAGCAGCTAGCAGCAGCGGCGGCGCTCGAAACCGAGGGGACGGATCTCAGAACAGGGGAAGGCTTGCGAAGGGGATTCGGACGGTGATCGGGCGGCACCGGCCACTTGAGAAGTAGGAGGAGAGGGAGGGGAAGAAGAAGGGGGAGGAAGAGGAGGAGAAGCTCGGAGGTGGCCCTAGGGAAATGAAAGATGGGGTTTTATCGTCCCATCGTAACGGCCCTCCGCCGCGAAAATTGCGGCAGTCGAGCGAGATCCGTGGCCGTGAATTGGCCGCGGATGGACCGGGGGGGGGGGGGTGCTGCGGGATACCCGCGGCGCCCTTGCCCCGTTTGTCCCCTGGAGGAGTCGGAGAGGATCGCAATCGCGATCCTCTGTTCCGGTTCCTCCCAATTTGAATCGGGGCTGAAGCCGGCGAGGGCTACCGACTTCAGCCCCATATCATGGCCTCATTGGATTATTCTCACATTGTCAGTATGCAGCCTATCCAGTGCGCCTTAAAAAGTAGAACATCTTATTCATGTAACTTAACTGTTAGCACATGGCCATATCCATACATTACATTACCGTACAAACAACATAACAGCAAGTACAGAGAACAAGTAAGTGTGAATATTTATGAACATAGTTTTCATATAGTTATTAAACTTTTAGGGTTCCTGCAGCAGCTATAGAGAAACAGCAACTCTTCATCTACGTGAATGAATGTATCGGAATTCCCTCTTTCTGCTGAGAAATTAGTTTTTCCTTGGCTACTCACTGTTTAGCATTTTGGTTGGTTTTATCCCAAAACTTTTAATTAGAAGTTTTCAAGTTCAGCTGAGGCATGGGTTTTCTCATGAAACTGCTGAAACACCTTTCACAAGCCTCACACCAGATAGCCTAAAGACTTATGCATAGAAAGTATATATATGCACTAACAGTCATATATGGATCAGAACATGTCAAACTTTTCCAACTACAGGTAAAGGTGGAAATCCAGGTTGCTGATAACTTTTTGACTCTTCTCACTATACTTCACCTGCTCGTAAAAATTGATTTGCTAGCCATTCAATTAAAACATCAACAGATAGGTTATAAAGTGTAGAAGATTAGGCATAATGCACACGTCCAAGAGGAGATGAAGATGGACAAGCAATAAACATTTCCTTCAAAAAAGATGGACAACCATTTGTGAAACATCTTAATCAACAAAATTTTAGGCATAAAACCCAAAACTGTGCAGACTTTTATGAAACTTTCATGTGATTTTATTATCAAATTTATACAACTGTTTATTACTCATGCAACTTGTTAAAACTATCTGTTGTGGTTCAAATTTGGCCCGAGAGTGACCATGCCGGTGGAGTCGAGGGAGCCGCCGGTGGTTGAAAGGGGAAGACGGGAGCCGCCTCCTGCGCGACGGCCGCGGATCTGCACAAAGTTTCACCGGTGTTCCCGGTGGAGGGCCCTCTGATGATCAAGTTAGAGTGGGGTAAATTTGGTCTATCCGAAAAGTCCTTTAGAAGTTACCTGACTGAGCTATTTATAGTCTCGGTGGAGTGGCCCAGGTGGCAGAGGCACTGTCAGCCCTCATCATGAGGGGGCGTAGTTCTGAGCCGGATGGCGCGCAGCTTAGGCTGACTGGTGACGTGCAGTACCATCCGTTCTTGAAAACGGTAGGGTGTTGACAGTCATAGTAGGGTATGGCCGGAGTAGTCAAGGTGTCATTTGACTGCTGAAGGCCGGTTATAGAGACGTGACACAGTAGTGTTGTGAAGTACGGCCGCGTAGGTGGGCGTAGGCCCGCATATGGGTGCAGTCGTTAGCGAGGCCGAGCTCGTTAAGTAGTCGCGCCATGCGTTTGATGAGGTCGGCTTGACGGGTACAGAGAGTAGCTCGGCTTTCTGGATTCCGAAGTGTGCTCGGTAGAGCGCTCCGAGCTCGAGGGTCGGGGCGTACTGTTGGGGTAAGCGCTCCGAGCTTGGTCGGGACGGGTCAGCGAATGTCTGAAGGTACCACGAGCTTGATCGGGGGAGTTGGCGAATATTTGAAGTTGATGGAGCTTTTAGCGGAGTCCCGAAGACGAGCCGACCCTGGGCCGAAGTGAAGATTCAACTGATTGTCGTTGACGTTTATTGGGCCGAAACTGGGCGGCCTTTTAGTTGTGGGCTAGACGATCCATTTTTTCCCCTATCACTATCCATTTATACTTTCTATTGGACTGTTCCTTGAAGGTGTATAAGTTCAACTTTATATTCTAATAGAATGTATTCAATGATGAAAGTCTTATTTGAAAATTTTTATGGAATGTAATATTAAATATTTAATTTTGTTTATCTTTTTTTAGATAAGTTGCAATTCAATCAGTATTCTAATAGAATGAACAAAAATTGGATAAATAAGTAGAGATCTAGCAAAAAATAGTTAGATGAAGTTTAGAATTTTATTACATTTGCTTTTGAGAAAGCTAATTTGAATGGAAAGATTTTATATCCATGTCGAAAATGCGTAAGTTGTTCTTCTCTCGTTCCAAAAACTATTGAAGAATATTTGGTGTGGCATAGCTTTCTTAAGGGTTATACTAAGTGGGTATTTCATGGAGAGTTCATAATGTCGTCTCCATATAATCAACCCTCCTATATAGAATGCACCTCAAGTTTTGGATCCAATAATGTGCAAAGAAATCTTATAGAAGAAGATTATATAAGGGGTTTACTCAGAGATACTCTTGAACATAGTATTGAATATTTAGGACATTCCAATAGAGGACAAGAACCAGTTGAAATAGTTGATGAGTGTAGATTTACTAATTGTATGCATATTGAGGAACTAATACATTCATCTAATGATGAGACAGCTCTTATAACTTGTTGAAAGATTGTGATCAAGAACTATATCAAAGTTGTAAGAATTTTTTGAAGAATTTTGTTCCTGTATATTTATTCCATTTAATATATTTGATGAGTAGTCTAGCCAGTTTTTTACTATGCTACTTCAATTATTAAAGAATGTATTTCTGAAAAGTGTTACTTTGCCATCATCTTCTTATGAAGCCAAAAAACTAGTAAAAGAATTAGATCTTGGATATAAGAAAATTTATAATTGTCCGAATGACTGTATGTTATACCGTGGTGAAAAAATCGGTTAAAGTTTTGTGTCATTTTTCTCTCATACCTATATTGAAAAGGATCTATGCATCATTGAAAACAACTTTGTCAATGAGATGGCATGATGAAGGTCATACAAAGGATGAAATATTAAGATATCTAGCAGATAGTTTAGAATGGAAAGCATTTGATAATAAGCATTCCAATTTTGCTTTTGATGTTCACAGTGTTAGGCTGGGCTTAGCTACTGATGGGTTCAATCCATTCCTAACGTTGAGTTCTACATACAACACTTGGCCGATTATTTTGATTCCTTATAATTTGCCACCATGGATGTAAATGAAACAATTTTCACTTATTCTGTCAATGGTTATTCTAGGTCATAAGAGTCTAAATAATGTTATTGATGTATTTCTGTAGTCTATAATATTGTCCACCTTCAACATTCCAAATACCATAACAAAGCTCTTGCTAGGAGGTACAACTACACCTAAAAGGTTCATCACACTCTACTAATATAGAGGTCCGATTATTTATTGGGCTTGGAATGTGTTGATTAAAATAAATTTTCTATTTTGGATGATACTTTAACTAGAAGTATTTATAATGTAGGAGGAATGAGGTGATGTAGAAAGAAACAAAGTTGATATAGGAGTTAGGATCTAACTTCTGGACCAGTTCCAATCTTATATATTTTTTTATTATTTTAAAGATTTTTTTATCTGTTTTAACTAGAAGATGAATCTGACCTAAATTTGGGAATGGCTAGCCTAACTAGTATATAAAAAAAGGCTTTGTATAGCAGATTATTGTCAATTAATAAAAGTAAAAAGAATCATATTTTGAATTATTTTTTTAAAATTTTTAATATTTTTTATAAGAGATTCGATTTGAGTAGATTGAAAAAATTGTTTTTCCTTTCTCTAGCGAGAGTATACACATACATACATTTGATATGCATATTGTTGGCGGAGGCCTGAGAGGCCAAGTCAATGTTGGCGGAGGCCTGAAGGGCCGAGTCAGTCCTGCCGCCTGCCAACGTGGATGCGCTGGAGGAGTAGGATAAGTTATACCACTAGGGGGTCCCTGAAACCACTGACGAGGCTCTATCGAAGTCCAGAGTCGGGCGAGGCTTGGTCGGAGTCAACTTGTGGTGCTATGGGCCCCTGCATTAGTTTAAGGAAATAAAGTTACGCTTTTACTAACACCTGCGGGTTTTTGTGTAATGGTAGCACTTGATCCTGACAATTGGTATTAGAGCCATAGGTCTCGAGTTTGAAACCCAGGCATCACGTTGGGGAGGATTGTTGGCGGAGGCCTAAGGGGCCGAATCAATGTTGGCGGAGGCCTGAAGGGCCGAGTCAGTCCTGCTGCTTACCAACGTGGATGCGCTGGAGGAATAGGGTGGGTTATACCACTAGGGGATCCCTGAACCCACTGGCGAGGCCCTGTCGAAGTCCGGAGTCGGGCGAGGCTTGGTCGGAGTCAACTCGTGGCGCTATGGGCCCCTGCGCTAGTTTAAAAAAATAAAGTTGCGCCTTCACTAACACCTGCGGGTTTTGGTGCAATGGTAAACTAGAAGTATTTATAATGTAGGAGGAACGAGGTGATGTAGCAAGAAACAAAGTTGATATAGGAGTTAGGATCTAACTTCTGGACTAGTTCCAATCTTATATTTTTTTTATTATTTTAAAGATTCTTTTATCTGTTTTAACTAGAAGATCAATCTGACCTAAATTTGGGAATGGCTAGCCTAACTAGTATATATAAAAAGGCTTTGTATAGCAGATTATTGTCAATTAATAAAAGTAAAAAAGAATCATATTTTGAATTATTTTTTATTTTTAATATTTTTTATGAGAGATTCGATTTGAGTAGATTGAAGAAATTGTTTTTCCTTTCTCTAGCAAGAGTATACACATACATACATTTGGTATGCATATATATGCATGCATGCATATATACATATATACTTATATACATATATTTAAATACACACGCACATAGAAATATACATATATAAATATACATAATTTGTAGATATTTGTCATCTTCCTTGGAGTGTATTCAAGCTAAAGTTGATCAAGATTGGGTTTAGTAAAGCTTGGTTTAAAATTAGTTTCTAGTCAAGGTTGGCTCATTTGTTGTTTATCAAGCCTAATTCTAGTTAAAATCAGTTCAAGATCGTATCAAGCTTGAATTAAGCTCGGTTCAAACCTAATGCAAGCTTAGTTGAGAATTTATTCAAGATTCAATCAAGCTTAGTCCTAGGATGATTTAAACTCATTTAAAACTTGATTTAGGCTTGATTGAATGCTTGATTATATGGTAGTCGAACTATTGTTCAATTATGTTAGTGATTGATGATATGTTAACTAATATATGTTTTTGATAAGTAGCTAAATATGACCATGCATGTGTGGACCCATGTGAGGGTGTGTTTAATTTTGCATTAGTTAATCGATGAATAAATCTTGGATACTTATACAAGTTAAGGAGCTGAAATAATATCTTCCAACTAGTCTTTTTTGGATGAGATTCCGAGTCATTAAAAATAGTATGAGCTTATGATCTAGGAGGATCACCAGACTCAATGTAGACTACTTCAGATACTACAGGGAGGAATGGACAAGATCTAGAAATAAAACTTGCTATATCATAACGCTAAATTATATGCCAAACATTTAAAGATCATAATTTGCTCATACAATGATCAATTGAGGTCTTTTATTTTAAAAAAATGAGTAACTTTTGAAGCACTAGATATGGCGCTCTCGCTCTAAAGAGCGTGACATATTGAGTGATGAGGACTAAATTCTATCATTGGTATCCTAAAACGAGAAAAGATTTTAACCAGGCTTATTCCTCAATCCGAAAAGAATTAGATAGATCCACTGAAAACAAAATTGATGTAGAAGTCAAGATTTACCTCTTATAGAATTTTAGTCTTTTTATGACTATTTCATTAGTCATCTATTTTAGAAAAATTGTATCCTCATTCAACTAAAGGAGAAATCCGATTCGGATTTTGCAAGAAAGGACCTGGCTAGTACAAATAAAGGCCATGAATCTCAATTTATTATTGATTAATGAAAGAAAAGAAGACTTAGACCCTACTTTGGCCTATCTTTCTATTATTTTCTTGATTTTTTGGAGTGATTATAGTTGAGCAGATTGAGAGAATTACTTTCTTCTCCCCAATCAGATTAGCTTAGGCTTCCTTTCTATTGCTATGCTCATAATTAGAAGAACAACATCAATCATTCTCAAGCAAAATCATTGAACTTCGAACTCTTCAGACTTATTAACAACCTCCACGGCCATATAGTACAAGATCATCCTAGACAAATTCGAGCGTTAAAATAGATTGAAATAAAAAAAATAAAATTAAAATTTTTTGCATGTAAACCCTCCTAAATATATGAAATTACATGAATGCCCTCGCAAAGTATTATGTACTTATATACCCTTATAAATGTTTTCTTTTGCATATCTATCCATTAAAGATATTTCAGTCATTTTTAATTTTAAACCGCTAATTTTTTGATAGTGTTAGATGGTGCGGGCACATATGCAAGAAAAAAGAAAAATAAAGGGTATACAGACAAAACAAGTATTTTATAAAGGTACATATGCAAATATCAATTTTGGGAGGGTATTCACATAAATTTTAATATTTAGAAGGGTATGTACGCAAAAAATTCTATTTTTTTATGGGTGTGTTTTTTTACATAATTAGGTAGATTAATATCTTTTACCTAATAAGTTGGAAAATTTATATTATGTTTGTTTTTCCATCTAATGGGTGTAGGTTAAAATGCCACCACATTGGAAGAAAAGGATAGCAACAATACTGCTGAGGATTGTGAACCTCACATATTCTGTCTGTATATCTTTTTTTATTTTATTTGTATTTGGATGTTTCTTTTTTCTTGTTTTTAGTTTTATTCTATAGATTTGTTTTTTATTACTTTATTTGCTATATAACTTTATCTTGTATTTTTAATCAGTTGATATACTCTTCCTTTATTTTATTTATCTTATTTTTTATCTTTTTAGTTCCTTTTTTTAAAACTAAAATCAGCAAAACATTATAAATAATCAAATCCAATATTGCCTTAATTACCTTAATATCATTATTTTTATCAAGTATGCATTACATGAGCTGATTTACTAACATCGACATAGTTCATGCTATAGCAGGAAATTAACAAATGGAGGTACATTTCTGCATCCAGCCTCCAATGTCCAATTCTTAAAACTCTCAGAATCTTTTTTATATAGAAGATAATGTGATTTCCACCATCTAGGATAAAATTTGGGACCTCTCTCTCGGCACAAGCGTTAAGAAAACAAGACTGTTGTCAGCTAGCCGAGAGACTCCGTCTTGTTTACGTTATCCAGATAATCCAAGGTTTCAGAAGACTTTAATGCATGGTACAAAGGAATTTAAAATAGCCAGAGTTGTTATAGTGCGAACTAAAAACACAAACTAAGCTTTCATAAAGAGGAGTGGTGTAGGCTGGCAATTCGCAAAATCAAATGTGATTGTGATAAGATCTGATCTTTGTTGTATTTTACCAATTTTTTGACAAATTCTCACCGGGGCTACAAGGCTTTCATTCCATTTCCCTTGTTTGCTCCCAAATTATAGTTAAAATTACACTTTGTTTACTATATGTGCAGTTGAACCGGCAATATTAGCATTCAAAATAATATATTAAAATGCTTTAGCGAGTTCTTTCACGTCGGAGGATGTGATATGAGTTGAAAAATTTGCAGCATGTAGGATCTCGGTAAATGCCCTAAAATGGTAAAATGTGAGCGTGAGCATTTGCGTGGGTCATGGGATTGACCAGGTCTCGGTAATGCTCTAAAATGTGGAAGTCAGCATTTGTGTGGGTCGTGGGATTGACCAAGACAACATAGTACAGCAGCCAACTTGGCTGCTTTGGGCACCATACATTTGTTCCAATTAAATTACGACTAGTACAATAGTTGCTCAAAATATAAGGCCTAGCTAAGAACATCCAATATTACATCTATATTATATTCATTTTACACCTGCCAAATGATGGCCTAGACGATCGTTGTTGTTCGGAAAATTTGGTGTTATTTCTTGCGCTAATAATTTTCATATTTAAATCCAAAAAAAAAATTTATTCAGTGATAAAGCATGCAAAATATCAACTTCAAATTGATGTTATTTCATGCACTAATATTTTTAATATTTAAATCAGAAGAAGAATTATCTAGTGATAAAGCATGCAAAATATCAACTTCAAAATTGATGTTATGTTTTGCTCTAATATTTTTAATATTGAAATTAGAAGAAAGAATTGTCTGGTGATAAAACATGCAAAAATCAACTTCAAATTTGATGTTATTTCTTGCTCTAATATTTTTAATATTGAAATCAGAAAAAAGAATTATCTGGTGACAAAGCATGCAACATATCAACTTCAAATTTGATGTTATTTCTTGCTCTAATATTTTTAATATTGAAATCAGAAGAAAGAACTATCTGGTGATAAAGCATGCAAAATATCAACTTCAAATTTGATGTTATTTCTTGCTCTAATATTTTTAATATTGAAATTAGAAAAAAGAGTTATCTGGTGATAAAGCATGCAAGGGGAGAGGGTTCGGGGGAGGGGAAACCTTCCCTTCCCCTGATATCCCTATATCAACTTCGAATTTGATGTTATTTCTTGCTCTAATATTTTTAATATTGAAATCAGAAAAAAGAATTATCTGGTGATAAAGCATGCAACATATCAACTTCTAAACGGCCAAATTTCAAACCAACATCGACACCAAATTTCAAACCAGTAGCCACCACGCATGGAACAACCAGCCTACCTTCCGCTGGTACTTTCATCACGCCCTTCTTTGACCATCCACTGCCCTAATGCTTCTATGTTGATAGTTTTAGGTCACGTGGTCTTGCGTCAAACAATATAAACTGAACCAGGAGTACTCCTGGCCGGAAGAACGTAGAGCATCCAGAATTGAGAGATATGGGAATTGGGAAAGGGAAGGAGAAGGAGCTCCCACTGTACCAACGATTGATCGAGTGCTCTGAAGAGGACCAAGCTCCAAAAGGATACATCCCGGTGCTCGTCGGGAAGGGGCAACCGGCCGAAAGGTTCCTCCTCGATGTTAAGCTCTTTGGCGACCCATGCATTGCCGTCTTGCTCGAGATGGCTGCTGATGAGTTGGGGGGGAAGCAAGAAGGTGTTCTGAGGCTCACTTGTGACGTTGAGCATTTCCGCAGAGTGGTTAGTGTGATCTCTAAGAATAAATGATCAATACAATTTCTTCATCTTCTTGGTTTGATCACTTAGGCTGGTCTCTTTCATGTATAGTTATTACTAGGACTGCAAGATGACCCTTTAATTTTCCTATTTTAGAGTGAGCATGACTCTTTATATATATTTGTGTGGATGTTTTAAAATGGAAATGGTCGTGGGATGTTCGACCTTCCTCCAGCAAAAGAGATAAAGAGAACAAGGGCAAGAACCATATATAGCTAGAATTCTTGATCCCATAGTACGTACAAGTCATAGATTCGCTCCAGAAGGTCGATATGGTAATCTGAAGTTTAAGCAATAAACCATTCTTATTGGGTCCAATCGAAAGAGTATTATTCACTTAAAAAATCTCATTGTTGGCAGATCCTTCAGGACAATATGTAGTTAATTGGATTGTCTTCAAATCACAATTTCTCGCATTGAACTATTATAATTGCAACCTTTTTTTCAGTCTTGATCTCTCTCTCCCTCTCTTTGTTTCTTTTCTTTCTTTCTTTTCTTCTTTTTTTTTGCCGATGGAAAGTGAGGTGAGACCACCCGGAATGTGTTACATAAAATATTGGAATATACAGTCCAAGGCAACATCCTCTCAGCCTCAGCAGTTACACAGCTCTAAGAGAGATGTTTCATTTGATATAGATTAGAGAGGCATAAGACTTTCCACCGTTCCTTTTATGTCTGATTTTTCTTTCCACTCGAACAGCAACTCGTCAGAGTAAACTCTCTCTTCAGCACATAAATTAGGTCGGATATTGCCACTTTGTGTTTGCCCGTGTAAGTTGAAGTCCATTGTTCAGACTTTGTCTGAGTGGTAAGCCATGCATATGAGCTTGCCTCAAAACAGAAGATCCACAGACCCCAGCTGATCACTGCAACCCAACAATCCCATGCAGTCGATCGAAGGTTTGTCAGTGGATTTGTTCGCCAGGATGTCAACAGAAGCTGGAACTTGAGGCATCCAAAGAACTTGAGAGCTTTGCTGGGATAAGAATTGTGAATGTTCGCACCCCGAAAACTAGTGATCGGTTGTCTCTTGTCCTTCCCAACACGAAGAGCAGCTCCGAGGAACCGAAATCTTGCTCTTCTTTAGGTTCTCACAATAAGTTTTCAGGATCTCACTGTGAACCGCGAACCACAAGAACATTTTCACTTTTCTCTGGTATATGGGGTTTCTCTAGACTCTTTTAAAATTGTTGTATATTCGATTTATATATCAAATAAAAATTTATCTTATAGTTCTTTTTTACTTAATATTACTATGCAAAAGGTCCGGAGTCTAGAGCATCTTTCTCATAGTATGCAACTGGTTTTGGAAGATAAAATTTCTTTTAATTCAGTTCTTTATGTGTAAGCAAAAGAAGGGAAAAAAAAGAGAGAATTATAGAATATAGAAATAAGAAACATATAAATAGATATTGATACTTTTTTTCAAAAGTTTAGTTAGAGTAAATAAAAAGGAATTTTTATTAGATGACATCATACATACCATGCATGGTGCTTCTTAGGAGCAAGATAGGCGCTCAACACTAATTTACCTATTTCATGCCTCTTTTTAATTCTATATTTTGGCGGCTAGCTAGTTATTGTCCATTGAGCATCCAAAATCTATTGGGATCACTCACCAAAAAAATATTATCTTCCACCGCAATTTTTTAGTGTGTCCGCAATAATTCACTCATAGCTGGTGGAGTTTATATTTTAGGTGTCAAAACACAAAAAACACCTCACATATCATTTGAGATGATCGATCTACTTTCTAAGGCACTATTACCTGCCACCTTTTCCCTCCCCCATCTCAAGTTATCTTGCCTTATTAGATGTTATTTAAAAATATATATTCATTTTGCAAGAAAATATCTATTTTTTCTTTAAAAATGATGCATATTTAGGGGTCTCTAGAAGATTTTGCCCCTATCCGGTGGTATGAGATAGGCTATAAGTTCTTTAATTGATAAATTTAAGTTTTATATATATATATATATATATATATATATATATATATATATATATATATATATAACATATTTCTTTATGGAGAAAGCCAAGAAGTTGAAGAGGGTTCTAGAGAGATGGAATTCTACATTGAATTATTTATAGGAGGTAGAAAGAAGAGTTTTAAAAGGAATTGAGTCCTAAAGTAGGAGCTGAGTAAAGTTGGGCTTGATTCTAGTTTCCTTTAAAAATTCACCACCAGGGAAGAGAGCTATAAATGAGAAGAGAGGGTCAAGGACCCTATCGATTATGATATCGAACTGAGTCCGATCTTTCTACATGACTAACTATTTAGTCTAATCTTGCTTGAAGGAAGAATTTTGATCTCTATTAGCATATACATACATTCATATACATACATATATATATGTGTGTGTATATAAATATGTATATCTATATGTGTGTGTGTATAATATATGTATATGCATGTGCGTGTGTGTGTATAATATATGTATATGCATGTATATGTATCTGCGCGTGTGTGTGTATTTGGATACACTCTAGTCTGGGTTATGAAGGTTTTACATCGATGATTCAAACTGCTAAATGTAATCTACTACCTGTAAACTGCTTACATATCAAAAATCATATGATTTAGAGATTCCTGGCATAGCCATCAAGTGGTTAGAAATATGTATTATTTTATGCTATTTAAACTGTAAAAATTTTTAATCACTTGATATTTAGACCAGGGTTCTCCAAATTATATAGTTTTTGGTGTAGAGACAAAATTATCGAGTTCTAAATATAGATTATAGTAAAATGATGATGATGATATAACAATAATTCGACTTGTTCATGCAAAATCAATAATTAATAAATATTTAAGCAAAATTCACCTTATGCGTTCACTACCCAATAGATATGAGAAATATAAGGCTACTAGAGCGCTGCTGATACAGTACTTGATATAGTTTGGAGGTACTATAATTAGTTGAATGTGCTAAACTATGTAGCAGCCAGCAAATTTGCAGCCAAGAACTCTAAGAATCAAAAGTTTTATGGATTTTCCGGTATAGTTGGCATTAATTAGTTTTCATCCAATTTTTATATTTTGTCGTTGAATAATTTAATCCCATTTTCTATTATTTTTAGTTTGGTTTGCTACTTCTAGCATGGCCGCAGATATATGATAGCTTACCGTAGAAGTTTGAGGCAGGCTTTTGATTGAATAACGGTCAAGTTTTCTTCCAATTTTTTTTTCTCTCCTTGTGCTATTCTCTCTCTACAATACACAGATTAGGACCTGTTCAAACATCCAAACTCTAGACAAAGAACTCCTAACTGCCGAGCAGGACTTGGGTGCGGTCGTAGGCACTGCTATCATCAACATTTGCATTAGGTTAAGGTTTTAAGACTGGATGGTCGTCCTCTCACCATAATCATACTAATAAAATAAAATAAACTGCTGTGGAGTTGGTATAGTACGTAACCCACACCAATCTTCACAAGTCTGAATTTTAGATGCATTACTCAACGCCACAAGCAATTATGAGAAAGGGTTAGAATTGAAATGTCCCTTGGAATGGTAAGCCAACCAACATAGACAAGAACTTCTGTATTGACAGTTCTCTGGCCAAATTTCTACACAATAATGACACGGCTGTGTTATCAAAATCATGAGTATCCTAGGGTAGTTCAAGCCAC
Source organism: Phoenix dactylifera (assembly GCF_051530095.1). NCBI lineage: Eukaryota > Viridiplantae > Streptophyta > Magnoliopsida > Arecales > Arecaceae > Phoenix > Phoenix dactylifera. The sequence goes on from NC_143201.1 coordinate 2,644,385, forward strand.
TGGCTGTGGTCCTTCTAAATTCAAGCTTCCAAACTAAAGATTACAAAAAGAATCTCATGTACTTTCCGCACAAGGTCAATACAGAAGACTCGAGGCTACGAGAGCTGAAAGAACCGGTAAACAGGCTATGATTCCAAATTATCCACAGCATTTAATTTAAATAGAGAACACAAATTATTTTGTCTAATATATTGTATAGCAATTCAAAGATCTGAGTTAATGTAATCATTTTGGGCTCGTTTAGTTCGTGAAAAAAGAAGGGAGGAAAGTGTGGTCAACGAAAAAGTAATAAGATGCCTCTTGTTTGGTTGGAGTTTTCAAAGGAGAGAGACGGAAAAATTGTATTCTCATGGAAATATGATTCCCATGTTTCATGAAAAAGTTACTTCCATAAAAAACATAGAAAAGTTACTTTTCCATAAAAAATATGGAAAAGTTATTTTTCCATGAGCCGAAAATCACTCCATTTTTATTTTTTTCCAAAAAAAATCATCATCATTAAAGAAGCATTAAAGACCACATTTTTATTAAAGGTATAATAGAAATTATACATAACTTTTCAAAAAAAATGGATGATCAACCAAACATAGGTATTCTGAAAATCTGTCACTTTTCTATGGTCAACCAAATATATCAAAAATACTATTCCAGCCATCCTCTTCGTAGGAATCTGCTTTTCAGAAATCATATTTTTAGAAGAAAAAATGTTTCCCGCGAACTAAACAAGCCCTTTATTCCTAGCCTTAGAGAGGCTAAGGGTCAGCCTCATCATGCTGGAATACGACAACTGCCAACATTTTAGTGCAGGAATAAACACAAATGTCACTTGATCCTTATGTAATTAACCACAAGTACCAATGGAAACAAAAATTTAAGTCAAAAAAGAAAACACCACTGACAAAACAAGCCCCTTCAAGACCTTTCCTTGCATCTTCATGAAGAATAAATGAATGGCCAGCCGGGTGGTGGGGCCAATACTGGGTGACCCGCGCAACTTATACAACACGTGCCTGGACCAGAGAACCAAAGATGATGGCATATTTTGGTAAAGGCAAACTGTCACCGGCATGACTGAACAAACACATTGCTATCCATTACTCTGGAATCAAGATACAGCAAAAATATACCGACCTCAGCAGCATGGGTTAGCAAGTATCTTTCCCAAAGAAAAGCCATCATGGGGTCAAATATTAATTACAGCAGTCAATCTGGCTTGAAGGAATAGATGCTTGGTAGCTTGATAAAATTACTAGTGCAGAAAGAAGACTCTTCCCCCGCAATCAGCGCAAACAGGGCCAGTCCAATTGTCTCTTAATGGAGAATGCCACCTGGTTTGATGGTAACCAGGTCTTGTTGTAGCTTGCATTCCCTCACTAGCTATTTGGCCTCGCACAAAAGAGGAATGTGCAGATCTTGCACACTTGTAAAATGAACCTGTTATTGATCATGAGAATTAGTCACTAAGTATATCCACATACAAGGGAACATATTTTCAACAAATTGGTATATGAACAAGCTCTATACAGTTGGTTGCAGAAAAAATTCAGATACATTGATTATTTTAGGTCATAAAGTTGTAAGCATCTAGGTATCTGATGGATAAATACAGCAGACTAGACAGCTAGAATAGATTTCTTTTAAACAAGTCTCATGTGCAGGCGAGAGGCTCCAGGTTCTAATCTGAGAGGTTGCATTCCTACCATATTTCTCCAAAAAAAAAAAAGAAAGCAAGAAAGAATAGATTTCTCTAAACCAAGTCTCATGCGCCAGATTTCTATAAAACAAGTCTCATGCACCAGGGGAGAGACTCTACGTTCTAATCTGGGAGGTGTCATCCCTACCATATTTCAAAAAAAGGAAAGAATGGAAGAAATAAAGAAAAGAAAAGAACGGAAGAAATAAAGAAAAGAAAAGAATAAAGTCTTCCTTCATGTGGGCATGCTCAAATGCCACTTTTAAAAAGGACAATCACATATATAGCATCTGAGGCAATTAGGTCGGGTCGGATCAGATACAGATCAGATCAGAAAATCATAAACCTGAACCCGACCTGTTTATCAGGAAGTACAACCTGAACCTGTATGTTTAATAAACAGGTAACCCGACCCGACCTGTTTAACCTGTTTAATAAAAATTAACTTATTTGAAGACCTTGGTGATCTTGAGCTTGTTGAAGACTTCCTGAAGGACCTTGTAGTTCTAGATCATCTCGTACTCGTTCTTGGCGTCGAAGTTCACCTTGTGCATCGGCACTACCCCCGAGTGCACCGCGTCCATCAGCTGGCACTGCACCAGCTGGCACTGCACCGCCCCAAACGCCGCCTATAATCCCATTCCATCTCATATCATCAGCACAAAATGAGATCAAAAGGATCCAATTCCTCATCAGATCAAGAACAAAGATAGATCTAAATCTTTGAAAACAAAAAGCCCAAGAAAAGAAAAGAATCATCGAAGAGAGAGAATCAAGGAAACCTCTTCGACTTTGGAGAGATTGAGTTGGAGGGTGGAGTTGATCCAGGCCAGGATCTCGCCCTACCCCACAAAGTAGGCCGAATCCATCATTCTGATCTTCGCCGCCATCTCAAAACAACGATCGCAGGAAAAGAAGACGAAAGGAATCACCGCGCGATCTTTGGGGTAGGGTTTTGAAGATAGATTTCTTCTTCGATTTGGGAGGAGGGCGCCACAATAAAAAGGGCATTGGAGAGTTGTCGGTTCGATGCGGCAATAAAAAGGGCCCGGCGGGTCAGAATTCAGACGTCTATTAAAGGGCCTGGCGGCAATAAAAAAGGTCCGACCCATATATTAAATGGGTTAAACGGGTCAAACATCTAAAATATGTATCCGACCCAATTAATAAGCAGGTTAAACGGATCGACCTGTTTAGGCCAGATTCGAACCTGTTTAGGCTAAACCCAAACCTATTTATGGCGGATCGAATACGGGTCGAATTGGCGGGTCGAATCATATTTTGGGGTAGGGTTTTGAAGATAGATTTCTTCTTCGATTTGGGAGGAGGGCGCCACAATAAAAAGGGCATTGGAGAGTTGTCGGTTCGATGCGGCAATAAAAAGGGCCCGGCGGGTCAGAACTCAGACGTCTATTAAAGGGCCTGGCGGCAATAAAAAAGGTCCGACCCATATATTAAATGGGTTAAACGGGTCAAACATCTAAAATATGTATCCGACCCAATTAAAAACAGGTTAAACGGATCGACCTATTTAGGCCAGATTCGAACCTGTTTAGGCTAAACCCAAACCTGTTTATGGCGGATCGAATACGGGTCGGATGGCGGTCGAATCATATTTTGCCACCCCTAATTTGAAGTTCATTATACAGGCAATAAAAAGAGTAAAGTCTCGCTAAAGGTTCTTGGCAACTATATTCGTAAAATTACTAGCAACTGATCAGATTTAACAAGTCAAGAGCCCTTGTTTTCCTCAAGCAATTAATGAAATACATGCACACTAAACTGAGGGCATCTTTTTGGCCCTTCTTTACATTTTAAAATTCATTCTTAAAATAACTTTCTTTGAGTTCTTAAATAAAAAATCATCAATATATATATATATATATATATATATATATATATATATATATATATATATATATATATATCCTTGCTCATCATATATTATAGAACTACTTTTCTGGAAGGGCTTAGCTTATTGGAAACACAAGAAGCAAGCTCATGAGATAAGAATCTAGAAGCTAGTTCTTTTAGCCTCTCCTAAAGCCACCATCCAGCTTATGCTTATTTAACAAGCACCTGCCAAATGATGTTACCAAACACCTTCTTTTTATTTATTGCAAAGCACTTTCCTTACTTGAATATCATGAAAGGACTATTTTATCACCCTCAGACTTTAAAATTCAGGGTGTGAAGAAATTTTACACACTTTGACAGCTCATAGAACTTCTCGATGCTTAAATCATGGAACCACGATGATATCACCATTTGATGTTATTCTTTATAATTTCTATATAAACATGTCAAGCGCTTCCATATAAAGGTCCCAAAACTAACAGTGCACCGAGTAAAGGTAGACCAAGCAAAAAAACCTCTGTGGCTTCCAAGAGATCATCCATTGTACACATAATAACCGACACATCATTAAAATGTCTATCTGACTATCGGCTTTTAAGGTTCTAGTGTCGGATTCATCCAGATTAACTGATATCCCTTATCAAATGTCAGTGTAATACTGGTTTTACATTTATTTGGATAGAGCCTGCAATTATACACACACAGATCATTCAACAGGCAATCTGCATGAAAGGCATATCGTGCAAGAACAATGTTAGAGGTATATATACAGGTTCCTGACAAGTGCATTTAGTACTTAGACAAGGCTATAAAGTTATGAAGGTACTTGATGAAAGTAGGCTCCAACCATGAGTCAGCTACAAATCCCTACCATTTATGCTTAATTTAGATGTATTTGCTATATACACCCAAGAGGATGCCCCCATGTTCATGATTTCTGTTAAAATGTTATGTTGGTTGGCCAAAGGAGGAGGTTAAAATGATCGAAATAGAATTATGAAAATTTTATAAGATTAACAAATTAATTTTTAATTCAAGTATTCAACATATAGCAGTGCATAAGCAAAGAAAACAATATAGGTTGTAATATAAACCAAGAGACAAAAATATGAAATCAATTGCTTTACCAACATCCATCCTGATGATGGAGAGATGACAATATCTTAGGAGTTCAGACGAGGTAGGGTGGACAAAGTGGAGATACATGTTTATAGTATAATAGTATTAAATGTCAACTGCCACCGCTTAGACTTCTAAGAGAATTCTATAAAATAAATATACGAGTAGCACCTCCTTTTATAAACCCTGACCAACTACCAATCCTCCTGAAAATAGGACTCTTAAATTTGGAAATAAATATTAACTAAACAGCCAACTAAATCATTGCATTTAAAAAATCATTCTCCAAAATCACCTTTATTTAATGTTTTAAATGAAAAGTACTTTTCCCATATTCAGTGTTTAATAGTCACCGATTGTGGAACAACATTTAGTGGATTTTCTACTGTACTTTAAGACAAGGAGCAATCTCACAAAAGAGACCAGAAGCTAGTTTTTCTAGCTCCTCCTAAAAGCATCTTTTATGACTACCGCTTATTGTAGCAGCACTTGGCATATAGTGTTAAAAACACTTATTTCTTGTAGGAAGTATTATTTTTACTGTAGAAGTTCTAAAAACAACTACTTAAGCAACACCAAACATGCTCTATGGTTCCCTCAACTACATAAATCTGGAGAAAAGAGAAACCGAATGACCCAATATAAGCCTTGGGGCTGGTCATGATACTGTAGCATAAACATTATGCATGAACAGTAGTATACCAGCCCACTAAAACAGAAAACACTGACTAAATAAGAACATTGAAAACAAGTCCTAATAAATTGAAACTAAATTAAACTACCACGCATAACTATTTATGGAAAAGTAGGAACCATATAAATGCTTTAAAACAATGGGACAAGAATAGTCATTTATGTTTTTTTTATGTATAAGGTGAACCTAATGGCCAAGTATCACAAACCAATTTTCACTCATAGATTCTAAAGTACATCAACAATAGCAATAGAAGAGTTACTTCTAACATGCTGAACTACTCATCATAAGCTGCCTTTTTTTTTGAATTGACTCAATGAAGTACAAAATAAAAAACTGAAATTACGTAATTTTCCTAAGAGCAACAAAATATAAAAATGAAATTGATTGATCCAATATTTGTGTTACTAAAGAAGAAACAACTGACACCTTTTCTCAATGTGCAAAACACCACATATAGTCAATATAATTAGGACAAGGAGCATCTAACAGGATGAAATGGATTATTCTCAGTGAACAGTCTCAAGTTCCAAATATTCTTGAGACATCTTTGAAGCACAGGAAGGAATTGCATGAATGGTGCATAAATTGATTAATAGGTCAAGGAAGTGAAATGACTTTAGCAGAAAAATAACAACAGGTCATTGACAACATTTAAGAGCACCAAAAGTAGATGAGTGTGGTTGTCTGGTTGATGGGAAATGATTACAAGATATGGACACACATACAAATCCAAGAAATTGAAGAATTTATTACGATCTCTAAAATGGAGGAAACATGTGTAGCTTATCATACAAGATGCATTTGACAAAAATATATAGAGGTGGACAAAGCTGCACTGTGAAGAAACAAATATAATCATCTTTATAACAGGCAATCTATTAAATCATTATATGTCAAGAGTGGCCCTGTTTATAAAAGGTCAGCAAGTAAATTTACACTACTATGACGAAAAAGGAAATCACCGATATGATGTAATTTTGATAAAATCTCTGGTGTCTACGTTCAGATCTCAGTTATACTAGACAGATCCATAAAGATCCTATATTACATAGAAGTCCAGCTTATCGGTCCTTGTTAATTGAATGGGAGAATTGAGAGGATGGTAGAAAATGGTGACCATGGATGGGATGACAAAAGCAGAGTTAAAGAGGATGGTAATGTCAAATCACAGTCCTGCCAACATATTTCATACAAAATTAACAAGCAAAGGTTATGCTGATATATGGAAATAGGTAGCAGATATGAAAAATTTGGATAAAAACCATGTGATATAATTAGCTGTGCTTCATTTTGAAGCTCCTTCGAACTGTTCCTTTAGCCGTTCATACTTCTTCAATTCATTCAGTGATAAAGATGGTGACAGCTCTCCTAAGACCTGAGCAGCATCATAGACATAATTAACTTTATTTGTGAATGACCTGTTACTTTGCAGAAAAAACTACAGTTTTCCGTACAGTATTTTTATCATTAAAGCAAATCAGGCTGTGTAATATTTCTGCTAAACAGTGATAAGCTGAAAAAATACATACCTTTATAAAATCATTGATTTCAACAACAACTGAATCTCCTTTATCATCAATACTTGAAGAATCTATACAATTGTCTGAAACCTGGAGCAGACAAAAGCAAGCAAGGGAGAAAACCATCAGTTATCAAAGAGACAAAATTACTTAAACACTATGGTCGCTGAATTGCCAGACAACCAGCGTGAGTGCCAGTAATGGAAAATACAGCCACATCAGAAAACAAATATGCTGCATGCTAAAGCTTTAATCTCCAACAAAACTAGCAAGTGATATGAAATGCTTCTACTCAGTCAGGTCCATATAAGCTTCAGTATGGTTGCAACGGAGTAGTAAATTATACAACATATTCTGCAAGTTCATAGGCTTAAAGTTAGACTTCAAACGGTAAACCTTGTGGGCCTATGTGAGTGTCAGAAAGTGAAAATCTAAAAAATATTTTATACAGTTCATCTAAGTTTACCAAGGACATCTGTTTCACTATAAGATGTAGCTCTAAGGGTTATCTATGCATTGAAGAAAAAATCACAATTTTCACTGATCATGTAATTTTCAGATTAAAAATAGTTTAAAATAATAAAAAATAATGTTTGAAAATTTAAGAAAGAAAAAATAGTAGCATATTTGTGGGTATGCATGTTACTTCTTGTCTTTTTTTGACAGTAATTTCTTTAAGTTGGGCATGGTTATGAGTATGACTATCCAAACCAAAAACCAAAATCAAATAAACGTCAAAAGTAAGTTGAGGATTAAGGCAATATACCCATGTGCTGAAAAAATATATATAGTAACCCTAGTAGGGTTCTACATTAATCTGAATTAAATTAATTATATATATATTATAATTAGTTATTATCTTTAATTTAAAACTATTTAAAAATATTTTAGAAAGAAAAATAAAAATTAGTATTGTGAATAGATAATTTAGAAGCATTTTCTGAATAAATTCATCCATTTTTTGCATTACAATGTAAATTATCAAATTTTTCAAATATTTAATCACTTAAAATATTAATTTAACTAAACATCATGAAAAATACAGCAATGTGTATTAGTAAGTGGGATATATTTTCTAGGAGAGCATATAATTTATATATTATTTTATAAATTACCATATTTATCAAGTGAAATTAAATTATGAAAATCACTAATATGTCTAGAAATATATCATACTTTTTAATTTTTCTAAAAGGTCTAGATCCACTTCATGTAATTCTTGATAATGAATGAGGTGATTTGTGGCATGTGGTCATCAAATTTGTATAAATGAATTTAAGCAAGAAAAGGATAAGAAGGTTGACATTGGTTGGCAGCATGGTTCAATGATGAGAGCCAGCATAATTAGTGCAATGCATAGTAGAGAGGGGTTGGGTAACTGATTAAAGCAGTATTTAATTAGTGGTCACCCTAATGTGATTGCATGCAAAAAACATCCACAAGGGATTCAACAGTTGATGAAAAAACACTTTTCTGACTTCAGGGAGGACAAGAAAAAAAGCATATAGAAATATGCAGAGACTGATCATCGGGAAGCTAGAACACCATCATATCTCTCTAGTGATCCAGAGGAGTATGAGGTATCTTATCCAAATAACATGGAAAAGCCTGGATTGAAGCTGCCATATAGGACAATCTAAATGATCAGTGACAGAGAAATGAGGTTGCCAGGCAAGAGGCATAATTTGGATCCTCAAAGTACGAAGGGGTTTCTAGTTCTAAGTCCATTAGGACAGATCTAGCTACAAAAGGAGCCAATCAATAAGAGAGGTTGTTGGCAGGAGCAACAATCGAATAGAATCTACACTTGGGGCATTTACCGGCAATAAAAAAGGAAGCCCAGAGATATACCACATGGGCCACCATTCGCAACTTAGATCCACATGCCTTCTCCAACAAAGACTTAAGTAGAAGATTGATTCCCTACCCATCAAGGATTTTTTTAAAAAAAATGAAGAACTATTGCTTCTTGGTTCCACTATAGCCACATCTCTGTAAATATCGCAAACAACATCTACAACTATTCTACCATCAGCTCCATCTAGAAAGTCAGTCAAGGTGTTCATCCTCCTAGACCAAGGGATATCTATGGTAAGTTGCTTGATAATAACAAGGGAGAGGTGGAAAGATGGATAGTCAAAGCAAGTAGGATACCAAATGGTTGATTTTGATGTGGTAATGGTTGGACATGGCCCAGCAGGTGAAGCATTATCAATTTTTTGATATATTGTGACAAGAAGATTTTCTTACAAAAGTCGGTTGATACTTCCAACAAGGTACAGATGTCACTATGTCTTGAGCTTAACATCATTGATCAAATAAAGGAGCAATATATCTTCCCTGTGGTTATTGATAATGGACCATAGTACAAGGCAGCTGAAGATATTCTATCAATTAGGTGATCACATATTTTTTTGGTTCCATGTGCCACCACTGCATAGACCTGAAATAGATGGACACAGGCAAAATCCACAAGGTGAAGCAGGTGATGGAGATAGCCAGGCTATCACCAAGTTCGTGCACAACCATATATGGTACTGGCTTTGATGACAAAGCATACACCGAGGCTAACAATCACCTGCTTTGCTAGGCACCACATTGCACTCAATAGCCTCATTCAGAAAAAGGCAAGCCTACACCAAATGTTTGTTAGCGTGTAGTGGCAAGAGAATAAATATACTTCTTGTGGCATAAGAAAGAGCTATGTGGAGGGGTTAGTGACAAGCCAACATTCTGGAAGTAAGCCAAGAGCATGGTGAGGCGACTCACACCTCTGTATCAACTACTCAAGACTATGAATAGCAAGAGACATACCTAGGTGGGCTTTTTGTATCGTATGATTATGACTACCTAGGTTGAGATTAGACAGGCGGATCCAAAGCATGCTAACGAGAATAATAGCATCATGAAATAGAGCTGGAATTACTAAATGAGTAGGAAGTTGCATCTAGCAGGTAATCCAAATACAATCCTCAATACATATTCATAGTTATAGTGCACTATCACTTTTGTTTGCTGATTAAATCAATTGCATGTTCGAGCAGCCTACTACCTCAATCCATGGATACAATATAGTATACAATATAGTGTCTCGAGAATAGACTTGGATGAGGAACTGTTGACTCCACTACGAAATATTATCTACAAGATGACAGCCTGTTATCACGCAATCTTTTTTTTTGCTAATTAAATTAATTGCATGTCTTGGTAGCCTACCACATTAATCCATGGTTCTAATAGCGTCCAAGGAATCGACTTGGATGAGGAACTATTGGTACCACTGTGCAATATCATCTAAAAGATGGAGCCTAATGCCACCATTGCTATCAGATGCCTAGGAAACGTAAGTTAAATTTAATGGGAATAAGACTTTGTCAATTTAGGCAGCGATACGATGCCACAAGCGATCTTTTACTCTTACATGGGTCCTCCCCTTTAGAAAAGAAAGTTCTTTTTTTAGAAAGATTACCCTTTTCTCTGTTTATATCTCGGATTGGAACGAATCACTATAATTCATTCGTACCTATGGATCAGTCGACATTTTTCAGAAATTTTATGCATTTCACAAACTAAAGCTTTTAGGGAGGCCTCCAATAACTTTGGTGAAAAGGCAGTCGTGGCTAGCAAATACAATATAAATCTAGGTATTTTAGACAGAGTCTACCTAATCTAATATTTTATAATACAATTTACTTGATTGCATTTGCAGCTAAATAGTGATCCCATTTTGGGCTATCCTACAAAAATCTCAGGAAGTTAGCAATCCCAATCCCTTCGCAAATCATTTCCAGTGGCTGCGAGCGCAATTGGTTGATCTTCTCCTCAATACATAAACAAAAAACCATCTGACACGGAAGAGACTGAATAACTTAGTATACATACACTACAATCTACAGCTCTAACTGAAGTGCATCTAGGACAAGTTGAAATATGGTGACCCATTGCATAATTATTTTGTATATGATAAGGATCCCATGATCAGTTGACTTCAGAGATAGCCGTAGCAGTCAGGGCTTGAAGATCAACTCATCAACCCGCTAGTATCATAGCAAAGGAGGCTAGGGTGAAGGTAGAGCGGTGGATAGAGCAACATATGTCATGCTCACACACTCAACAGCAGCTGCAACCACAAAGATCTAGGGCAGTCAGTCAGGATCACATGACTCTATCTTTGAGACCACCCAGAGATATAACAGGGAGATGCTACTGGAAAGTCCCATGGCACGCAATCCAATCAAAGTGATGGGCTTAGTCAAGCCACCCCCAATGGAGAAGTCAACATGGCACCCAATCCACTCAAGGTGATGGGCTTAGTCAAGCCACCCAACAGAGCCAATCAGGCAAGGGCAGCTAAGGAAAGAAGGCAATTCCTCAAAATGGCATGAAAGGAAAAGGAAAGAAAGCTGCAAATCCATTGGAGAGGATTGACAAGGAGCTTGTTCGCTCAAATTTCAAGACCATTGAGAGTTGCCTATATTATCTTGTGATACGAGTGATTATAAGTTTAATGGCCAAAGAGGTAGCATTGACATGATGAGGGTGCCTACAACTCAGCCATATGGACCGAGTCCATTCATCAACAAGTCTTGTTTCATTCATACCATGCAAGATGTGTACAACATTGCACGATGTAAGGCCTCCAAAGATACAGCAGCATACAAAAGACGGGCCTCTTGAGGTGGTTTAGCACAAGAATAGGATCCTAGACGTCTCTAGATCCTCATCGTATACCAGATCCTATGATGCGTAGCTAGCATACAACCCTATGCATATCATTCATCTAAGATATTGTATGTGAGTGGCTACTATCCTACATAGTCTAAGCCAGGTTAGATTTCACCGCTCCGATCATTCCTCAGATGGGATGGCCATCCTAATATTAGATAGAGAATCAGTATCAAGATGGCTATCTAGGATGCCTAGATTATCATATGCAAGGGTGGGCTCAGAATCTAGGTTGGAGTCAAGTCCAAGGCCTCAACTATGAATAAGATCCTGACGTTTATGAGCAGCATAGACACTCCATGAGGAACTAGATGTTGCTATGTACTTTGTAATATAAATTTATTTACTATATGTATTTTTAAGCTAAAAACTATCCAAGATCCCTAAACTTTAAAATAAACATAAAAAATAAAAAATAAAAAATAAGAAAAAACAAAAACCATGAACACCACTGTATCAGTATAGTTCCCCATGCTGAGTGTTGGGATGGTGCAATACCATATCCTAACGACACAATATTAGACCGACAGTACCCGGTATTGGGATTGTCTTATATACTTTTCTTGGCCTTAAAGCATCAAAACTTTTCTTGGGAACCGATCTCTCATTAAATTCAAAATATATGTATGTCTTGCAGCTAACAATCTTTTGAAAAATATGTATAATAGCTTGATAAAACAAGGACATAACATATATTCAATATTTATTAAGTTTAATGATTATCAATTTATATGTATCAGATAAGACAATTCTACAATTTATTAGAAATAAGTTCCTATACAAGCTGTGCTTCATGAACAAAATCAAGAAACCCCAAAACTGTTTCTTCCCTCTGTCAGACACTGGTGCTCGCATCATATGAAACTTAGATTAGATTAGGTTTGAAACGAGGTCCAGATACAGAATAAAAATATAACGAAAAGACTCCCTAATAAACAGTGATTGAAAAATGAGAAGTTTTTCAAGGAAACAAAAAATTAGGTGCAATAAGTACCTTCCGTTTTGCAGCATGAAACCAAGCATCTGCACATAGTGCATACATGTCTGCTCCAGTAAAATTTGGAGGACACTTCTTAGCTATTGAGAATAAAGATACATTCTCATGCAGTTTAAATTTTCGTGTAAGTGCCTTGAGAACCCTACAAAGGGTCAAAAGGTTAAAATCACATCTACCTAGAGTAATATGATAGTAACAAGTCATATGTGAACAAGAACTTACCTCTCCCTATAAGATGCATCCGAATTTACTCCAACATATAGAAGTTTGTCAAATCGACCAGGGCGCAGAAGAGCTGGGTCAATAAGATCAGGTCTGTTACTCGCCCCTATAATAAATAAATCCTGGAGAATTAAAAGAAAAAAAATGGAGCGATCAAACTTGGAAAATTTTCTTATCAGAAAACATGATGCCTCAATGGGTCAACATCCTTTAAAATAAGCAGATATGTTAATCCATACCTGACTGGATTCATTTAGGCCATCAATTTCTGCAAGCATCTATAATAAATGAAAATGAGGCTTATGAGGTGCAAAACAAACTATATTATATAACAACAACTTTTGGCAGGCAGAATCCTAATCACCTGAGAAACAACTCTGTCCATGACACCACCTGAATCTCCAGAGGCTCCTCGAGCAGGAGCAAGGGAATCAAGCTCATCAAAGAAAATGACACAGGGGCGTGCAGATCTTGCCTGTAGAAAATGTAATAAATAATGTGCTGGGCCCAAATAATTACATCTTTGGTAGTTTCCTGGTTCAACAAAACAAGATACCTTCTGGAAGATGTCTCGAACATTTTTTTCGGATTCTCCTATGTACATATTAATTAATTCTGGCCCTTTTACACTGAGAAAATTCAATGAACACTCGGTTGCAACAGCTTTTGCCAACAGTGTCTGAAATTTTGCAAAATAAGCATTTATTAAGCGAAGAAAATTCTTATTTGTCATCATAAAGGTAACTTTGATTAACATATTTTAGATAGCAATGACTGCAGATGCAATTTTTATTGTTCAGGCCACATAACCAAAAAATGAGGTAAGTTTAATTTACTAACCTTCCCTGTCCCAGGGGGGCCATAGAGCAAAACACCTGACCTCTTGCGCAATCCAGATGAAAATAAATTCTTATGCAGGAGAGGTAACTGCAGGCATTATCATCTTAACAGAATCAGATATAATCAACCTTAAGGAATTTACTAATTTTCAGATGTCAAGCTAGTGTTAGGACTGCAATTGTATCCCAATGCATGCATCTTTCTCGATTAACAGCCTAAAGAAGCCAAGATTGGAATACAGAGCCCTCTAAGATCCCTAAAAACATTTACACATACATGCTTGAGCAAAGACCTGAAAAAAAATGCATGAAACCAGAAGGATGCTTAGCTTGAACGATCACACACCCAACTGATTCAACTTATCCTCTTAACCAGCCATCCACCTTAACATTCTCATCTTTGTCATGCTCGTCTCATCTGAATGGGCCTCAGTATAAAGCCCAAAAATCTAATTAAGCCATTATTCTCCAATTTCTGTTAATCCAACAAAACCATCCTTCATATCATAATGTGGGACTGGCACACGTGACAGTTTCAGGCCAAGATACATACCAAAGTTTCTGTCACTAACATTATTTAAGTTGCACAGATTAAGGCATTTGTCGATCTCAAAAGTTCCTCCATTTACTTTTTTTTTTGGAGGGGGGAGGGGGATGCAGGGCAGTCCACATGCTCTCACAATCCGAGCTCATTTACCTGGATGTGTGACTCTAGATAGTCTGCAAAAACAAGCTCAAACCACCATGATTTCTTACAAAAGCTAGCCCCCCATGATTTCTTACAAAAGCTAGCCCCCTGCAATCTAAGCTGCATAAGCATAACCACATTTGTCTCCGATTATATATAGCATAATACCAAAGTTCATAACGTTGAAATAATATTATATATCAAATGTCTAGAAAGTATCAGTTCCGCTTGTTATTTAAACTACAGAACCGTCTTTTTCCCCCTTCTTCCATCTAATTCTATAATCATACCTGCAATTCCTTTTTGACCCCTCCCATCTGAGGATCTCAGAGCAACATATACAGTGTATGAAGTTCAAAAAAAAAAAAAAGAAACTTTTAATATATTTAATTTTTTTCACATTTTCAAATTATATATACTGTGAGCTTTACTAATGAAACACTTACTCTATATCTATCTGTTAGAAAAAATGTTAAAAAGCTCAAATCTCTTGCTTGCCATCTTTTGTTCCTTGGGATTTCAAAATTCCCAGCAGACTGTGACAGACACCTGTGGAAATGTTTAGTTTCTCTAAAGGTGAGAATCTTATTTTGGCTTGTGCTCCATAACAAAATCATGACCAAAATAACCAGCATCAACATTGTTAGAATTTGCCATCTGAACTGCCCCCTCTGCCTTTCTACACCTGAGTCTGCGCACACATCTTCCTCCTATGTCCCTTTGTCATGACCATTTTTGGTCTCACTAATCATTGACAAGGGTGCAAGGTAGATTTGGCTCCATTCATTCTGTGTCAAGAAAATGAAGAATGGATAGTCAGTCAACCTCCCTCTTTGGTTGGGATGTCCTGAAGAAAGAGCCTTGCTTTGGGCAACCTAGCTAGAACATGATAATCACATCTTCAGCAGCAACTAAAGTCCTAAAAATTGAGATGTAGCCTTAACTTGTCTCAGTTTTTCCCTTCCAGATTCTTCCCTGTTACCTAAAAATTGAGATGTAGCCACACCAACTTTATAATATCTACCTTTATAAAGGGAGTAAACAGAAATCAGATCCACAAAGAAAAAGGAATTCAACCTCCTTATTCTCTAGTTTCAGATACAAATGAAAACAGGACAAAATATCCTCACCCAACTCCAAAGGGAACATAAATGGAAACAATTCAAACAAGCAATGAAAATATTTACATACTTCTCATCTTCTAGTTTCATTAAGAACCACAGAAGTGGTAAATGCATACGAGCCCCATCTCTTTTCCTTCCTCTGGTGTTCTGCAATGAAGAACTTCCACCTATTCTTTCATTGCATTTTACCCCCAACCCCAACACAAAAAAGGAAGTCCTTGTCTTGCAAAATAAATAAATAAATAAAGGAATAAAGGAATAAAGGAATGCAAGTTTCAGCATTTCCTTTTCTATGTGCAGCACAAATAAGCAGATTACACAAAACCAAGCCATAATATTTTGCACCCACATTCTCACTGACGTGTACAACACTGGCTCCCACTCAAAACTGCCTCTTGCATATATCTGAAGGTGAACCTAAGTACTTGTCTCATGTTGCAAACAAAACAAGCCCCATCCAGGCTCTAGTTTTAACAGAGGAAATAGGGCCTATAGCGGTTATACTAAGTAATTGATCTATCTACATTCTATGAATTAATATCAAATTACACAAACATAATATATATACACTGTATTGAAACATAGAAATTTTGTGTTATGGTGTATACTCTTTTGATTGCATGTCAATTTTTTTCACCCAAGATAGCATTAGCTTTATCCTTTTATTCCAATTGGAAGACCCACACATCATAATCTCAAAATATTAGGAAACAAAATGCAACAAAATATACAATATATTATGAAAAAGTATGCAATTAAAAATCACAGAGTATTAGGAAAGAAGATGCAACCAAATTACAATATATTAGGAAAGAAGGAGCACTCAAATATCAAAACCAATTTCTAATTTTTGTTCAAAATTATTCTCTGTTTTATTTCAGATTATTTATTTTCTTTCTACTTTCATCATAATTTTAGAAGCAAAAGAACAAATAATTATGGTTCATAATTAAGCTATGCTTATTATTTTTATAACATGTGTGCTGCACGTGCCTGTTTGTTAGTATACACACTATAAGAAACTTGTACAGTAAACATGTGATAGAAAAACAAGCGACTTTAAAGTCCAAATTTATGCAAATGCAGCACAAGCAATAGGCCGTAGAAACAAAGATTAAACTTGCTTTTACTTTAGAAATGACAACTGTACAGATTTACTCCAAAAACTTATTGTCTTACTTCAAAAAGACATAACTGACATAGAACAGTACCTGAACAGTATCTAGAATTGATTTCTTCACTTCTTCAAGCCCACCAACATCTTCCCATTTCACATTGGGCACCTAAAGCATAGTATTTCCAAATCCAAACACGTCATATAAATGTAGCAAATAAAAACAATCTGCACAAAGTACTCAAGACTTTGGACCACATGTATACAATATGTATATGGTCTGAGAAAATAAGAACAAGCAAGAACAGTAAGAATGCATGTTATAAGGCATTAAAAACAACATGACTATGAAACCGGCATAGCATACATATGCAAGAAAATGGTATTAAATATTCTTAGTTTCAGATGAAACTGTTGTCTCACTTTAGGTGTACCCAATGCAGAAGCATTCCTTTTCTTTGATCGTTCCAAAGCTTTCGAGAAGTCTTCTCTAGCCAGATGCTTAGCTGCATTTCTATCAGAGCTGTTGTCATCCCTAGCAGACTTAAAGCCTGTAACAGAATTTTCATCATGCTCACTGGGTCCAACTCTATCATTGTCAGCTAAAAATCTATGTATAAAACTGGCACTGGCATCAGCAACTATGGCACGTATATCCATAGGCATGAAACCCGATGTCTGGGCAATGATGTCTTTCAGAAATTCATCATTAATAGTCTGCAAAAAAAAAAATCATTTCTGAAATCCCAGAACCATAAAACGTTGAATGTACAAGAAAATTTAATACCTGATCGTGGATCTTGGTGGCACCTTGTAGTGATTGGGACAGCATGTTGACCCTCTGTTCTTCACTTAAAGAACTCATGCTTATCTCATGGCTGAAGCAACGTCTAATAGGTGGTTGCAGACCTTCAGAAGTATCTGCAGCTGCAACTAGTAATACTTGGTGACTGCTTACTCTTTCAGCTTCCACTAGATACTGCATCAAAGGAATGCTAGAATGAGAACACAAAGACCAATATTCTATAAGAAAATGCATTTCATCTAACACCACAAACCCAAGAAAGCTAGAAATGAGTGAAGAATTTCGGAAGACATCATACAGAACCATCATTTGCTGCTTTTCCAGGATTGAAGTCCTCATCTTCAGAAACTGGCTCCGTAAACTCTCTAATAACTGATGCAACTTCTGAGGTAATGCCGACTTGATCAAATGATGAGCCTTCATTAGAAGATAGATTGCCAAACACATCAAAGTGGCGAAGTAGAAGAATAGAAGGTGAATATCTGCAAGAAATCAATTTCAGACATACTCTATGCATATAAATCACAAAATTGCATGGGCAAAATTATCCAATGTCTGCTTAAGAAGATTTTTTTTGGAGGAAAGGACTGTCTTACAGTAAACTCCAACCTGAATATGAAACTAGCTCTATTATAAGGAACATGAAATTTCTAGGATGAATAATAGAAACACATAAGGTGATGAAAAGTAAAGCTATTTTGTGTATACCTGTGAGCCATTTTGAACATATTTGCAAGTGCAGCAGGCAACTTCCTCTCTGAAGGAGCCATAAGGTCATGACAACTAAATTCCACTACATGCAAGCCTAAACGACCAGCAACATATCTAACAACTGTTCTCTTACCACACCCTGTATTCGGCATTAGTTAAACATGCTTCAAAATTGCATGTGGCAAACATCAAAATGAAAACCTACAATCTGAAAAGTGAACATTAAAGTCACCTGCAGGACCAAATAAGAACACCGCAACCCTGAACTTTGATGATAGAGCAGAGGGGCATAATGTAGGTGCTAATATGGATGCCAAGAGCTTCACAGTATCACCTTGCACAGGCATAAGTTCATTGTAGTTGCCAACTAATATATCAGGAGGAATAGCAGAAGTTGCACTTCCTCCAAGAACAAGTGCTGTTTGATTGCAATTAACACGAAGGATAGATTCATTTAATGGCTCCATAGCCATGACCTGGTTAAAGAACGTGATAATAAGAATATACAATACATGTCAAATTTCCAATACATTATGATTTATCTAACAGAAGGATTATTAAGGGAGAAAACAAAACAAACCTTGAAGTAGATTCTATTTCTCGAAAATCTTTCGAATGTCTTCTGGTTGCAAGCAACACACATTTCTGAACCACAATACCAATTTATGTGAATACAGAAAACATCACCTCTAGCCAAAAACCTATCAACTTTAAAGTAAGCATTCAAAGCTGAGTCAATTATATCTTGACGGTCCCCTACTTCAATTGTCGAATTTCCCCGAAGGGATCCAAGCACACCACATTCAGGGATCTTTACAAAAGAAACCCTTATGTGTGAGGCATATATGGGCAAGTGAGGCCATGCATCAAGCTCAATGTGCACAGAGGAATTATTTGTCCGCCTCTCATCTGTCTCGTGCCCTTCAGCTTCAAACAAAGATTTCAAGGATTCTTTGCCCCCATGTACAAGAAGTTTAAGGCAAGAGACATGCAACCCAAGGTTAAATGCTAAAAGTGGGGTGATATATGCAACTTCCTGATCCAAGGAAAGATGAATGTCTGATGGATATGTAAATGAAGGCATTATATTCATTACACGACAAGAACTTGAAGCCGAGATGGCTTGGTTGGTGCATTCTTCCTGTGTCTCCCCCACAACTGGACGATCAAGGACCATAACCTTAACGATCCTCCCTACATCAGTATCGGAATTCTTGACAAAAACCTAGAAATCACTATAAAATCAGCAAATCATACAAAAGAATGCCACAGATACAGACTCAAGAACCAAATGTCCCAATTATAGAGGAACAAGTTTGCTACCAGTGATCCAGCTGTGACCGAGAGTCTCTTCAGCACGGAGGCAGAAACCCCCACCAAGTGTGAATTCTCCTTCAGCTCATCGCCTCCAGCTCCATCATCCGCAAATCGGAGAATCCCGGCCGTCAATCGCATCCCCTGCCGACTCCGGTCGCCGGAGACCCGGTCTCTCCGGTCGGCGCCACCTCCACCATCCTTGATGCCGCCGGACTTGGCCGAATTGAGGACGGAATCGAGGAGGGTTCGGGTGGAGGAGAGTATGAGAGGCTTCCGCCTCTCCGCCATCTGCGATCAAACCGAACGGCAGCCAAGGAGCTGGAGACCGTGGGTTTGAAACATGAACCTAGTCCGCGTATAGATCGATTTGGGTTAGGGTTTTAGCGGAATGAAGAAAGAATCTCGAAACCCTAATTGTTTGAAAGGTGGAACAGGAATCAAGGCGTTTTGGAGGGCGTACTTCGGCTGCAGGAAGAGGAAGACGGGGTCGGGGGATTTCTTGGAAGGTGCGAGGGAAATAACGATGGAAAGCGGGACGGCTTAACCGGGAATAAGTCAGGTTATTCCGATGGTGTATTTGATACCGAGGATAGAGCCTGGAATAGGATTTCTTATGAACCACATACCATTTAAAAAATATGCGTAGAGATGAAGTAAGCACTCCATATCCAGCTAAACCATCTTTTGCCCTTTTTTCAGACAGACGATTACGTCTGCCTTAGAAAACCCTTATACCACCTCATGCCAAATTCTTAAACCCATTTTAATCTGTACCATTAATTTTTATTTTACATTATCAATTATATTATATAACCTATAATATAATATAATATAATAATTGATATTATAATCATGGAAAATTATATAAAATATTAATTTATTGAAATATCTTGATATATTAATACATTATGATAATCAATACTATACTTTATAGTAGTAATATTGATATGAATAATATTGTTAAATGCATTCAGCATCAAATTTTAAGATATTATTGCTTTAGTAGTCATATATATGTGATATATTATATAATAATTATAATATTGATTATCATATTAATATTACATATTTAAAATGTATGAAAAATAAAATAATATATGAACATGTGATGTTATAAATGGAGTATATTATTAAGATTTATTACTACAATAATATACTAATATTTCAAATATATAATAAAATTATATTATGATACATTTTATAATGGTATACCGTATTTATTATGCAGTGATATTAATGATTTTTTATTGTGTTATAGTAATATATTTATTTATATTATTTAAAAAAGAGATGGACTACTCTCCTCTTAAGTAGTTTTTATTTTTGTAACTATCATATTTGGGTTTAGGTGGTGCATATATGTTCTCCATATTCTTTTATAGAAAGAGTCAAACATTTGATTAATTTGATTTGGACTTAGTTAGTTTGTGGCCGATGGTGAAATATTAAAGGAGTGTTTCATTGCAAAATAAGTAGAGAAATATCTTCCTAGGAAGGATGATACCAAAATGGGATTTATACCACATTGGATATAAGGGGGCCTAGGTAGCATAAATCTATTCCATCAATTACAATTTTATCCTTATTTTGAGGATAAAATCCAGAATATCAGGAAGTTCAATAGGTATTAAATTCTTCATATATTCTCCACTATTTCTCTACACTTAGTTATTCTTTAAAGCAAATACCAAAATAATGAATAGGTATATCTCTTTTATAGTACAAGAGATATATCCATTTCAGAATCTATTCCACGGCTAAATATCTTCTCAGACTTGACAAGGGAAAGAAGATAAAAAAAAAGATTTTTTTAGAAAGTTTTTATGTCTGCTTTGCACTTGGCTATCCAGCGTTTACTGTGGATACAATAACTGATATACCAGAGGTGCGTCCTTTTCAATCCTTTCGTATTAGAAAAAGGGCTTCTTTTTTCATGTTCTTTTCTATTTCTTTTATCCTCCTATATATCATCTACTATGCGCTGCTCTAAGACTGTGCTCATCTTTCTTGCTAGATTCTATGCCAATACCACTTCCATCTTTGTGAGGACCCGTGCGGGCGTGTGTTTAGTCCCACTTCAGTTATTCGTTGAGAAAATCTTGGGTATCTATACAGGACTAAGAAACCCAAAAAATACCTTCCGGCTATTTATTTTGGATAAGGTCCTAGGTTGTTATAAATGATATCAGAACTAATATGGTATATAACCCATGTGGATTAGGAGACACTGCAAGATGGATTTATTAAGGCTGACCACGGGCTGATAGTGGTTGTTTAGTCCTATATCGATTATTCGTTAGATAGATCTCGAATATTTATACAGAATCAAAGAACTCAAATAATACTTTCCGACTAGCATTTTAGATGAGGTCCTAGGTTGCAACAATCTTACCAATCGTCATGGCTTTGTTATGCTGCAAGGATCCAACCAATCTAGCTGGGCTACCCACCGCAAGAGCTGGGAACTGATCATGGGGTAGTGCCCCACCATTGTTGCTAGATTATGGATGTTTGCATGGTTGCTCATGAACAAGTCCCTTCTTTCTCTCTTTCTTCTTTTCTTTTTTCTTTTTTTTTTTGGGGGTACATGACGACAAGGTTCAGCTGAAGAGAAATGAAAATAAAAGTTCTTGTACATCAGAAAGATATACCAACACAAAGATAACCAACAGCTAAGACATCAAATGTCCTGTACCCTGTGCATCTGCCCTGAGAAGGAACCATAGCTCCCTGCCAATGGGTTGGCCAGGGGAAGACGAGGAGATCACCTTCAAGAGACTTCCCTGCTATCCAGTCAGCCACCTTATTACCTTCTCTTTGAATATGTGAAATAGTGAAAGCTTCCTTTCATTGGAGGCCCCGGCAGATAACCTGCAAGTAGATGCATAAGATATCCTCAATTTATACTAATGAGGTTTAAGTTCCCAAAACTGAGTCTGGCTGTTCTTGTAGTTTAAAAAGGAATTAAGTAAAAAGTAATCTCGTACCTTTTTCACTTCCATATGTAAAAATCTGCAATGCAAGATTTCTATCATACTACCGAGATCCATTCTTTTACAATCTGATTGGTTCCCTACTAGATGGGGCCAAAATTTTCAAAATGCTTAGGCAAATGTTAAGACTTGGACTCGAGCAACAACTTTATCTTTGATCTGTGTTGTCAAATTTCTTTTGGATTAGAGACTATGGCTACCCAAATTTTTGATTCATAATTGATTCCTAAGGTGGATCCCCCAAACCCCGCACATCAGATCTTTAGATGGCTAGGATTGTTCAAAACGAGTGTAACGATCCTCATTATAAAGATCTTACTCCCACCCAAATTTCCAGTGCACTAGTACCATTCCAGGACTTAGAAAGACAGGATATATACACCATCACCCTGCAGACTAGTGCATGAAACTCCTACCACTGTAATATCTAGAGAGGATTAGACGCATACACAAAACTTCCTTCAGGATCTAAAGAGATCAGACGTAGAGATTGTTTCTATATTTCAGAATTATGATACACAAATAACAATGAAGCAACATTACCATTGCACCAAAACCAACCTTCTAAATCAAACTTTACCAACTTAGTTAACTTTCAAGTAACTAATATATTTATTTGTAAATTATATTACTTTGAGAAAAGAACTCATATAATTTTCTTATAGTTTGACCTTATATTATATTAATTATGTTCAACGACATATTTGAAACCACAATTCTTTTACTAGTTCTCTCAAATTTAAAAACCATAATCTACATAACCACAATCAACATAGTACTCTCTTATCTCAAGCCAAATTTTATCCCTCCAAACCGAACCATATTAGTTTCGACCAGATGATCACTGCTACAATCCAATATTAGGGGTGAAATTACTAATAGCCTGCTCTTCGCTTAGTAAATTCCATGCCATCACTCGTCACTATTTGATAAATTGAAAACTAAACTAAAATCATTACATACTCCAAAACAAGAAGTCGAGCACACTGCGGCAGCAGGTAAGGATTTGCAAAACTTAATAAACTGAGACTATCACATAACCTTCCCATTCCCGTTTCTTCTACCAGTATTTGAAGTATCTCTTTGCTTTTTCTGTCTCTTGTATTCCTTGTACAACTTGATTGATGATAGAGTGTGATTCAACTCCCCCCTCAGTCTCTCATTTTCTGCAATATCTCTAAGCACCATGAAATGTTCTTCCAACCTGCATTTCACCTCTTCCTCATCTATTGTGTTCTCCACTTTCTGAACTTCATCAGGACTGATGATAACAAAATCCTTTCCCCTCATCCTTTTACGATTTAGAGAGACTGGTTTACCAGTTGGTTTGAACAGCTCTCGTTCGATTGACAAGTCTTTAAAGGCTTGCAGTGGGGATGTTGTGGAGAGGTAAACCTGATTCTGGGCAGGGTCCATACTTGCCATGCTTGAAATACTTGTCGCCGTGGATGAAATGGATGGATTGTAATGCTTTGCCAGAAGACTAAGCTCCCACAGAACTGAAGCGAGAGCACCACTCAGGTTTGGGTCTGCAGCCTCCGGTTGATACTTCTGGATGCGGGCAGCAGGGTGAGAGAGAGTAAAAGATGGAAGAAAGTGGATATTTGTACAGAGGGCATAGGTGTTACCACTACTAAACCAGAGAATGAACCACCACCAGCATCATTCTCCAACAAATTGCGGCACTTGCTGTTCTTCTGGAGTAGATGTTTTATTGTCACCAAGGCTGCATTACATTTACAAAAGTAAATTAGTACGATTGTGGTCACTTCCGGATACCTGATTATTATATTGTAATTTTAGAATTAGGCATAAAATTACTAATTCCGAATGTCTGCATGCCAGGTGCTGTTAAATGCCAACAAGAATGATACGAGTGAAACCTAGGAAAACTATGAATCTTTTAACAAAAATAGGATCTCCTGCTCTTAATTCAATAGCAAGTGGAAGAACAAAACAATACATATAATTCAGAGAAGAGCAAAGTCTCAGAAAAATATCATTGACTGAATTAGTTTCTCATGTCACTTCAAAGCTTGCAAACGTAGCAACATAGATTATACTATTTGCATAAAAGCATGCAGGAAGTATAACAACTACCCCAAAACATCTGTTTCTCTGAAAACATCACCTCATCATCACTTGCAAAGAAAGGTGCGAACATCGTACTAATGCTAAAAGATCCATTCAATTAAGAGAAATATTAGGAAAGAAAAGCAACCTGCCATAGCCTCTGAAGAACCAAAGGACAAAGAAAAAGTGGCCAGGCGTTTTATGAAAGCAGCTGCTCTCTGCACATGATGTTGTTTTCCTTCCCATAGCATTGTTTTTAAAGCTTCAGCCAACACCTCACCCCGATCCCTGCTACCACAGAATAACTAATTGTAACGTCCCAAATAACTCACATATTTCAAGCATATTCCACAATTCTGGCATAGAACGCTAAAAAAATAAGTGTAGTATTAAACGAAAAATGTAAAGAATAATTCTGGAGATGACATTCAATTTCCAGAGTATGAATAAAGGCAAAGCCATTGGAAGTTGAGATCACCTAGATGGAATAATTACCAAGTTTTCAAGAATCAATGGACCAACTAAAAATGCATGATGATTAAAAAACGAAAAATTAAGTGATTGAAATATCATCAAGACAGACAAATAGAACAGCGTGAGATGTTTATACACAGGCTAATACAAGTTTCTGTACTCAAGTTCCATACTTGTTCTATTTACCATCATACCCATCAACCACCATTAAAAGAAGAGTGTTAGAGAGCTCCTGCAGATCTCATGGGAAACTAGGCTAACTAAATCCATTATAGCTTACAATATATTTCTGAAGAGAAGCAAAAGAATGCCAAACCACTTGGATATCAATCAGACCAAATAAAGAACTACATAGAACATATTAGGTGAATGAGGATCCATTAAGCCAACGCAAAATATAGTTGGCAAGCATGGTTATGGATATACAGAACTATATCACGACTAGCTAAAATAAGGAGGTTTAAGGTGAATATTTCATACTCTCAGATAAGCCCAACATAAACCTCAATCTGCAAGGCATAAGCTTCACGGTTTTCCTATTCATGAAGAGAAATTTAAAACAAGTTGTTATGTAAAGAAAGAGCAAAGGAATCTGTTTTTTGGACTTGGATTATCATACTGAACTTCATAAATATGATGATGATGATGATCATGATTAGCGCACCGACGCTATGCACTTGATTCAGATGTATCAGAAAATAATATCAGATAAAAAAATAGCAAACTAAGTTACGTATCATCAAGTCTTAAATGCACTCGGATTATAAAATAAAAATATAAGTACTTACAAGTCTGGCATTCAAGTACAAAAACATCAAAGGCATTCAAAATAATAACATAAAAACAAGGCCGGAAGCACTATGAAGTATGTGTAGAACTAAGAGCAGGATTCTGGAGCGGATAGAGCAATAGGTTCTGCTAACTTGTTTCTATTAATGTGGATTGAGAAAAGCAGCAACAAAATGAAGTGATTAACTAACAACAGAACTAATTATTAGTCATAACTAAGCATGGTACGGAAGAAACATCCAGAAAAAAAAAAGAAAGAAACATAACAAATTACAAGAAAGAGATAAAAATATAAAAAATAGAAGAGTGACATGTCGATAAGAAGTAAAGAACATAAAAATTTTTGAGCACTTCATAAATGTTATCTAAAAAATATATATATAATTATTTGTAATTGGCATTTTTTTGCTGCAAGTATATGACACAAACGAGGGTGTATTCATATGTCATGCTCAGATATTCCACTTGATAATTGAACAGAATATTGAGCATAAATAGAACAAGTTCCAATATCAAATATACATGCATTGTTGTTATATTATGAAGAATTAAGCTCCTTTTATAAAGAAGCCATTATCAACTCTACTATAGCCCAAACAAGGCTTACAAGAAAAAGCATATGAATGCAATCCAGCACCCTGAGATGAGAATTTCAAGTCCTTGTGAAGTATAAAAGCTATGACATGGCTGCCCTAAAAAAATTATCCATTTAGTGATGATAAAAAAATAACTTCATCCTGGATAAAGTCCCAATAAGGTCACATAATTCGACGTTAGCAAGACAATATAAGAAGATAGATTCACAGTAAGCATCTAAGTGATGCAGGACCAGAGATTATGCTCAAAGAAGGATTACAGAATAAGAACTTTTAATAATGGTTATGTAAAGATTAACAAAAAATGTTTTTGGCAAGGATCGATTATTAGAGCCTAGATATTGTTGATGCAATTGTGATCATGGAAGCATGGGAGACCATCTCTGTGAAGGTTAATTCTGATGGTAATGGTGGAAAGATGACAAGCACATGGAATAAAATATTCATGACTAAGGAAGCAGGTTAGAAGAAAGATATTGCGGCGATGATGCCTCGGGCTAGGTGATCGGAGTCACAACACTAGTTTCTTTCTTTCTTTTTCTTTTTTTTCCTTTTTTTTGTTTGTTTGTTTGGGGTGGGGGATGTGAGGCTAAATCTTTACTATTACACCATTGTTTAGAAAGGTTATATTTACACTTGTCTCACCTCACACCTCAAAGCAAGAAAGAACACTCTGAGGCTAATTGGTGACCCTTTGAGAAGGGTTTTCTATTACAAAGTTCATGTGAGAGGCAAACCATGTTTTTCTTAGTAACCTTATATGACAAGCATATCAGCAAGGTTCTGATTGTTTTCAGAACCAAATTGAAAGGAAGTAGGCTCTTTTGGATATTTTGCATGATATTGAGTACAGACTCATTCTAAACCATGATAAGAAATGTTATTTATGCGGCTCTATACACGTCCAGCCCCCTGACTGAGTTGCATCGGGCTAATCTACTTTTGTACCCAGACAGGTTGCATGGTGGGCTACCAAGTGGCCTGCAGGAGCCCAAGCCCCAGAGATGTGGCCCTATACATCATATATGATATCTTATTTTGTCTGTCTTTATTAAACTACTTCTAGATTTCTATTATTTCAGCTATTATGAATTTATTTTTTTGATATTTTTAAATGCAAACAGCCCAGATTATCCTGGCCTAAGAGACCACATACTCTATATGTGCTATGCACTACTTTGACCACCTACATACCACTGCCACATTCTTAGATAAGATTTTCGCTATATACCAATCATGGAGAACCAATGCACATTTGGCAAGTGTCTATTTGATCTGTACCAAATTCTGTATCCAACTCCAAACACAACACCCGCAGTCTCTGTCTTGCTGTTTGTCACAATATTTTTCTTACATCCCGAAGCATTTTAAAAAATAAAGAAGGCTTGCACTTCAACTCCTTAAGATTTTAAATGCCTTGCCTTATGCCTTTGACTTTAGTGCAATAGTTGCGATATCTGTCTTAAGCAAAGACATGAAAGAAAAACCAAATTGCAAAGACGTAAAGAGATAAAGCATATGATTGTCATTGAAGAATTCATTTGACAATGAAGCCAAGTCTTGTATGAATATTTCACTTGAGAGATGACAGGTGCAGGATCCATGACATGGCTGACCAGGTCCTAGATGCACCACATTTCAATACCTCGGAATGAATTGCTTCAGTTTTCATATGAATGATCATCAGTCACACGGACAAATACTAAATACTAATAGAGGGCAAAGTTAAAAGGGCAATAGCAAAGAAATTAACATAACACATATGATGATAATGAAGCTTAAAACACATCATTTCTAGTATTTACTTATTACTTTGCTAACACACGAGAGTTTATGAGTCCAACCTGTCAGGTCTATACTCCAAAAGAAGGTTATAAAGCTGAACGAAAAAATCCTGCAGATCGACATTCAATGCATCTAGGTTGTTCCTCATTACTCTAAATGCCACAAGGCAGCATTGGAAACGTTCTGAAACAGACAAGCAACTTTCAGATGAAGAGCCATCAAAGTGGTCACTATATCCAGCAAGCTTCTTGAGGCAGCCCATAAGATCACCCATAAAATCTAAATCAATCAAATGAGAGAACTTCCCCAAGCCATTCAAGCATGATGCAAGTAATGGGTGGGATCCAGATGCACCAGATGCTGCAACAGCATTGACTTTAGACCTGAAGAACTAAATAAGATTAATCCTCTGAAATGACAAGTTATATTTCAATACACCAAATATAAAAGTATAAAAGCCTACATCTTCATAAAAGTTCATAGAGACATGAGTAATAAAAATGAAGGATTGAATTTTAGTCTCAAAATTGTCCATCTAGCATAACCAAAGAGTAAATCAAGGAAATCATGAAAGAAGAAAACAAAGTTATAAATAGTGAAGAAGAAAAAGGTCTGACCACAAACCACAAGACACAGTCACTCGTGCTTTTGATTATATCTGGAAATTTTCTTACTAGATATGGTTTTAGCAACCAAGAAGATACGAAAAAGAGATCTGGTAAGGATTGAAGTTTTCAGGAAAAAACAAATACTAAACAAACAGATAGTTTGGGTCCAAAAGATAAGCTTCCATCGCTGCAATTGAATATTCCTTGTTTTCACTAGTTAAGCAGTTTGCTTAGCTATCAGGAAACATTCTTATCAAAAAAAAAAAGGTCATAAAACTTAGATGATGTTCGGCATCATTTTATTTTTTCCTATTTTCAAAATAAAAATAAATATTTTATTTTATTTTAAAAAAAATATATAAACATCTTTGATATAGTCATTATTTTTAAAAACATAAACATGGTAATGGTGACTAAGGTTATGGTAGCAGAGGCGGAAGTAGTGGAGGTGCTTGTGATGTTGGTGACGGCGGCGATGGTATGGCGGAGGTGGCAAGAATTGTTGGGGCACTAACGACATGGTGAAAGCAACAATGATGTGGTGGAGGGGATCGTGGCGATGGTAATGGTGAGCTAATTATGTAGTAGAGATGGCACTGATTTTGCAAAGGTGGTGTGGTAGCAATTGCAATGGTGGTGGCTAGGGTACTAGCAATACGGCAAAGGCAGTTATCATGATGGCAGTGATACGGTGAAGGCAATGACAGTGGTGGGGATGGGGGTGGTGACAACGTTGACGGAGGTGACGACAATGGTGGTGGGGGTGTTGGTAAGAAAAATAAGTTACTTATTTTGAAATATTGAAAATAAGGATTTATTTCTTGCATTTTTTCTAAAAATAATAAAAATAATTTTTGAAAAATAAAAATAAAAAACAATAACATCAAACATGTTTTTTTTATCTCGGTTACTATGATTTTTCTTTTAAAAAAATTGAAAACAAAAATAAAAATGATGCCAATATGCCCTTAATTTCATTGCCATTTCAATACATTTTGTTTTTCATTTTTGCTGTAACTAGTAATTAAATATCAGCACACCAAAAGGTCTCACTTTCATTCATCAAATTATATTATACTAGATAATCATTTCTAGTGATGGTGTCATTTAGTTTCCAAGGTTAAAGAAATGAAAATGGAAAAACAAGATCACTTTACACTGTCAAGCTAATCACACAGCATCACAGACATAGTTTTTTATTCTAATATAACCAGTCCTAATGCATGGACCTTTAGGTTTGATGGGAACTAATGTCCTGTGGCACATGGTCAAGCATTTAACACCAAGACTATTGATCGAATGACATTCAAGTCCAAAAAATGCAGATCCATTATAATTAAGCCTACTGTCAAGAGAGATTATATTTACTTCTTTAACAGAGAGATTCTATAGGGTGTGAAGTGTATTGTAGTTTTAAGATATACTATTGCAGACTTTACATCTTTCCACTCATGAAAGCAAAAGGCAAGCCAAAATCGTGGAAAGTTACAACTAAAAATTTCTAAAATTTTGGATATAACTAAAATGTAAGGATAAATCACAACAAATTCATATAGCATGCTAGCAGCAAATGAAATGGCAGCCACATAAAGATAACTATAGGCCTAGCAAAATAAAGATAAAAATAAAGTTCTTTTCCTTTTTTAATAAAAATAGAAGTTCTTTTCCATTTTTCAAATAAAAAACTTTATTTTTTCCGATGGATCTTTACAGAAGGATAAAATTTCCTACTTTGAAACTCCTTCCTTCCGAAAGGAAACCTTGGAGGTCGCACATTGATTACATGATTTTAAGCAGCATAATCAAATCTAATAACTACCCTATCCACTAACTGGCCTTCTAGGTTTAAGGACAGGCCCTTCTCCAGCTCTAAGATATTCCTGGTTAGGAATTTGACGTATGTTTAGAGAGCTAAGTCCAAAAATGTTGCATAAATTTCTGGACCATGCCATGGTTTAAAAAGCCAACCCAAAGGCTTGTTAATCAATTATTGATAAGATATATTTTGCAGATGCAAGTACACGAGTATCTTCTTCCTCTCCCCATGTAAGACAGATCCAACTCTCATACTCATTTCAATGCAACAAGGGCAAGGATAATTAGAATTTGCACCTCCAAATAGTGCTTGAGCTATTAAGAGGATGACTAATCAAATTGACAAACTTGAGGTAACCCACTTAATGTTGCATATGCAGCTAAAGAAACAAAAAACAGGTACAGAATTGAATGCTGGAGAGGACCACCTGCAATACAGGATGGTAGGAGTGCTGAAAAAACAATGGAACGAAGTACAATTGTCTCATACAAAAGATAACTTTGTTCTGACTTATTAACATTATATTTTTTATAAATGGAAAATTAAAAATGCAGAATGAATTTATTATACTAGACGGTTGACTCAGACAGATTTATGGCAAATGTAGGTAGCATATGAGCTTCTGCGAACTTGTGAGCACCCACGAGCTAGAGCAAGAACAAGTGCTTCGATCAGGTTTAACCCCCAGAAGGTTTCTAAACCTAAGCATGATAGAATTATTTCAGTGAATATTTAGCATGATTGCAGCTGTAACTTTTCATTTCTAGCTTTAATTTCCTTTATTTTCATGATAATGATAAGTTTGTTTCTGATTAATCATCAAGCTCAATATTCAAGTAACTATATTGACTGCCCTTATCATGGTGAAAGAGTAAAACAGCTCGATGCTTCTACATCATGAAGCACACCTTGAGACAGAAGGATCCATGCTATGTTTCAAAATACGGAAGTACATCTCAAAAACAGCAGAAAGCGTTTCTGACTGCATCCTTCGTCGCTCTTCTGAGCCTGGAACAAATGAAACAGCCTTAAAATCTGCATTGACCTGCAGAGAAAATAAATCTCTTAAATTAGTCAAACAAATCAACACATTGAATAATATAAGAAGTGGATTGTGGTAAGGCACCTCTTCTCTCGTCTTCACCATTAATTCCTGCCTGGCTTTCTTTCTATCACTCCCTTGCACTTGATTTGAGCCCTCTTGATTCTGCCAACGCCTTTTTTTTTTGTGTTTCACCTTTTCCTCCTTACTTTCAGATTTTCCAAGATCTTCATCAAATGTCAAGGATAAAAAGACCTAGAAAATCATAAGAAGGCATATAAGACAATAGGCATGAAGCATTAAAACCAGATAGATATCTTCTATATCTCAAGAGGACATGCAAAAATATATCATATTCATGGACTCAGAAGTTCATAGGCAATGGTTATGAGGAAAATTCCTCCGAATACAATTAGCCTCAGGGAAAACTAAGCTGAAAACAGGAGTGCTATCTAAATTTATAAATAGAAGTTGGGATTATAAACACATACATCTATACTGTCAGGATGAAGTTGGCAATCATGGAACTTCACATGAGCAGCAATCAATCGAACAGCTTCCAGAGTTGCTTGACCACCATGCTTTCCCTCATTGATGAAAAGTGACCTTATCGCTTCACAACAGAGTTTCCTATTAAAGAAAAAAATTCAGATGTCTTAGCTACTCACAACATATCAACAACATTGTTCCTCCAATAAGCCACAATCAGAAAGATATGCATGCTTCTAGCCATTTTCATCACCAATAAGCAATCATGCTTCTTCTCCAAGCCAAGATTTTGGACAAGACAATGTTCTAAAACGTAACAACAAAGAGGTTCAAGTTATATTATATAGCACTTGCAAAAGTTGCACCAGCTGTATAACCACGTCGGTGCAGTCAAGGAGATGCATCTGGAACTTCCAATTGAATATATATTCTCATGGTCAAGACAATAATATCATCATGATCATATAGAACTCAATGTGCTTCTGATGAGAATTTCATGATCGTGTCTGACTGATAAATCACTTTATATGGTTACAAAATCTAAATTTTTATTACTAATTTTTCTATAAGATAATATGTAAGGTAGCCCGAAGTCTAAGCTTGTTTTCAGTAGCATCCGACTTATTAAGCATTTCAATAGTATGAAATATTGTAACATGGACATCCAAGAATCTAAATGTATGATAGAAAAATGTACACTACCTTCGTATCTTAAATTTCCTTTCCTTGGCAAATACTAA
Source organism: Phoenix dactylifera (assembly GCF_051530095.1). Taxonomy (NCBI): domain Eukaryota; kingdom Viridiplantae; phylum Streptophyta; class Magnoliopsida; order Arecales; family Arecaceae; genus Phoenix; species Phoenix dactylifera. The sequence goes on from NC_143201.1 coordinate 2,677,218, forward strand.
TTAACAACATATCGAATCCTATTCATTCCTTACATAACTAATAAGATTAAACAAAAGAAGTAAATAATAACCAGCAGAAATCCTATCAGTGTGGATCTCCTATCTTTGGCCTTCTCAAATCTCAAATGGGATCATCTCTCTCTCTCTCTCTGAAATACTCTATTCACAGCTGGCCTCCCTTCTCATTGATTTTTGTTCATGGTTCACGACTCACCTCCAACCTTTCCAAGTTCCTATATTATATTTTCGCTACTGAAAGATGAGTGCCTTCATCCCTGCAGATATAATATTTCATAAAAGAGAACGCTTCATCATGCTCATAGCTTTTTCATTAAGTAACACTTTTTAGTTAGGTTTTTTTTCCTTTTGGATCAAATGAGTGGAGATTTAATTAGCAATATATCAAGTGTTCTTTTACAAACAATCCTTAATTGATATTCCAGAGTTTGATGAACTCGTGATGCAAAAGTGACATTTTGTCACACCAACAGATTGATTTAACATGCTGTAGAAAACAAAAGTCAGCCTAGTTCCCTACATTTTTAGATATATATGTTATAGAAACATCCTTTTCGGTTCCTAATAAAATTGAAAACTGTACCTTATGCTGATATATTTGATATCATAAAAATAAATAGGGATTCAATAAAATTACCAACACTGTACTGACATATAAAAAAATCATTTAATTCCTAATTTATGATCCTGGTGTTATTTTTTTTAACCATGGAAATTGTTGTTTCTTCATTCAAAAGTCTTTTCTTTGGGAAACTTTTTGCATTCAAATTAATTGTATGAAAGAATTCATACATACCTTTACCAAAGATGCATTCAAATTCAATTACATGAGAAAAATTCAGACACACCTTTATTAAAAAAATTTAAATTGTAAATTAAAAATATTACAATTTTATTAGATAAATATGTAATTTTGAATAAGTTGAATGTCTCCCACCCCGCAATCCTAGCTCTACCCCTGTTAATGAAGAGAAACAACTCCAACTATTATCTTATTTAAGCCTTAGAAGACTCACAAAGGAATAAATGATATGGTATGTAAATGTATGAGACCTTACGACATCATTCGAGGAGCTTATATTCTTGACGACGTTAGCTAATAAGCTCTCACGAAAGTTGAAATGTGGTACAGCATCTAGAAGACTACACATGCAACGAACAGCGACATGGTGAAATGTAGGCTGCTTATCCAAGGTTATCAGTTTTTGAAGATATGCCTGGAACATAGACAACATTAACAATTAAGTTGTCATGCAACTGTAGAATTATAAAACAATGACCAAATATAAAATCACCCAATAATAAAAAATATATAGGTACAATGCCTGCAACATAAGATTACATTATGATAAATGCATAGCATGTGATTTCCATAACAAGAAATAGACATAAGATATGGATGTGATGCAGAGCTCATAAACCACATAGTCAAAGCTTAGACTGTTTTTTACTACATTAATTTTAAGACCACAATAGCTAGTAGTCATATGCTAACCACATTATGGTAACAATTATAGAAAGTACTATATACCATATGCATACATTTATATAATGTACCCATGAAATCATATTGCATTACCTATAGATTCACGAGCACAGAGCCTTTGGGTTGTAAAAAATTGAGTTGCTTCCTAACTTCTATTCTTTAAATTATTTAACACTACAAAACAAGGTCCGCCGTACCGGCACCGATCGGCGTACCGGTGGCCGGCCGGACTAGTACGGTACCGGCACCGTACCGGCCCGGTACAGCGCGGCGCTATGGTTGTTTTGAAAAAAAAAAATTGACGTACTGATGCAAACCGGTCGGTTCGCACCGGTACGATGCCGCTACCGGTCGGCTCTCCTAAAAAACCACCCGGTACCAGATTCCACGTGGATCCGGTACCGGTCTAGGGCCGGACCGGTACGTACCGGTCTAGGGCCGGACCGGTACGTACCGGCCTGTACCAACCAGTACGGGCCGGTATGGCAGACTATGCTGCAAAAGCCTTTCAATAACCAACACCTATGTGGTACCTACTTAATATACCAGCAATATGATAACCATCAATCAGGATCATCACCAGTTTACCAATAATTCATGCTTAATATTGAGATTTTCTATCAACAAAAGGGTTGTACAAGTCAGTGGGACTCTTAAATTGCATGCACCATTTCGGTCTTAAAAAGCATCAAATGTTGGAGTAACTTATAAAAGTGTAACATCTTCCACTTATAAGGGCAAACAGAAATGCATTAGAAGACTTCCAGATCGAGCATCTACCCTTCTATTGAACAACTGGACAGCATCCATCAAAAAGTAAAGGGATGAAACAAAGTTGTTGACATAAGTGAGTATATAAATTTTTACGCTATTTGCTAAGCCATTTGCAAACGAAAACATCCATGAAAGCACATATTTATGGGAAGCCCAATGCACATTATTTTTCCTTTATAATCTCTCTTTGATCACCATATTCAATTTTCTGCATGTATCGTTTAGAGGACCAGTTTTTTAATTACAACTTACAGTAACCTGAAAGAGATTGTAAAGAGCAACTTTCATCCTCCTGACATGAGATATGAGTTCCATCACCTAGTTTAAAATATATGCATTAGGGATATCATCCTTTTAACACATTTCTTTATGTTAAAGCATCCCCCCACTTTGTAGCAAGTGTTCATGATGATCCATCCAGAAAAATTCAAATTCCCTCCTGAACTCTAAATCCTAATCTTGAAAAGCAAGATTTAGCTCAATGTCCATAAATAGACAAAGCCTTATGCGTTGGTTATTATTAGATTCCACAAGTAAACAAGGAACTACCTAACATGGATTCCATGAGTAGAGTACAAAAGACAATCTTCAATGTTCATATATTTATACTTAAAGATTATTATTCCAATAAGTGAAATCTCTAGTACATTTACATGGTTGATATATAAAAGATACTGAATAAAATGCAGTCAAAACCTCAGCTAAAAATTATTTATATAAGCAAGTCAAGTTGGGTTTTTTCTAAAAAGACAATAATCCGAACCACTGTTGTTAAGGGCAGTTGCTGCTATCCGGGCATAACACATGCCGGGCAACATGGCTGGCACTTGAAACAATGTTTGCGAGCAGGGTTAGTAGCAGCACAAAGCCCTTGTGCTATATAACTTCAATTGCCGATATTAAAGTTGTAAACCTGTATTTGACTTTGAATCAAAAGGCGCATCATTTGATAAGGAAAAACATTAATTTATATGATATTACGACAGACTTAATTATCAACCTATGGATATTAACATAGATTATTAGGTAATCAATTTCCAATATCATGGCCAAAATAGATAAGTGAATACATATGATCTCCTAGATATGAATCTAGATCCAACACTATTGATCACTGGTTGGAACTCATACTGGAAGACTAAATAACTAGTTCAGGTAATTATCCCATTAAGAAGAACACTTCATCTAAATATGCCTATAGAGCCAAAATTTTCCTTATTAAGTATTAGGGCAAAAACCAATTAGCTAAAGGAAGGATTTTCAGATAATAGAAACCACAGATTTTAAGAAATACAAAAATTGTGGCCACAACTTAGCTAACTAAAAGGACAGAACAATTGACCAAATTTACCCACTGAATCTGCACAAAATAGAAGTAGAGTGCATTATGTTAGGTGCAAGGTTAAATCTTTGAACCTTGTACTGAAGAATAGGCATCAGAATGGTTCTCTAGTCATCATGGAACCAATTCTCTGATATCTGCTAGTAAGAACTAAGATCCTCAACTTGGCTTCATGTCCAAAGAAAATCTTCAGAAAGTATGGTCAGAAAAAATGGAGGAAATATAGTCGATCATTATAAAATTCTAGATGTAACTACTAACTAATTCATGACAAAGGTAGAGTCTAGAGAATTTATGTAAAATAAATCTTTCAGAGATAGGGTGAAACATAAAATTTAATGAGTGCCTTTTGACTTCTATGATTATCCTGGGTTAGGATATACTATTAGTTCTAACTTGTATGCCTACTAATAAGAATCAATATCCACAACTTGGCTTTCTAGAAGTTCAAAGAGAAATTAATCTTGAGAAATGGTAAAGGGATAAGGATTTGAAATCATTAATAATTCTAGATTTACATAGCTCCTGACCAAGGTATAGTCAAGAGAACATATGTAAAATAATTCCCTCAGAGATAGAGGAGAAGTTGATATTTGAAGAGTGCTTTTTTACTTCAACATCTATCCTGTGTTAGGGAATACAGCATGTTCCTAAATTCTGCTTGTTATACTTTGAAGAAGAAAAACTTGAATTGTTACTTCGTTTGATTAAGAAATGCATTTCAACAAGTTCATATGAGGAATAACTGAATGATGAGCATGGAGTGATTCCATAGTTTCCTGATTCTTGTAATTGCTATGAACAGGACGATCGCATATCAGCAAGTAGGCTATTGTTGGTGTTAGCATTGTATCATGCTCCAACACATGCATTTTGCTCTCCATACTCTTCTAGTGGTTTGACGCAAAACAAGGGTCTTATTATCTAAAACCGAGATCCATCATAAAAGGATACAAAGAAAACAAAGAATGGCAATGGTTCAAAAATGAAAAAGGAAAGCTTGATGCCAGGCACAAAAAATGCTACATTCATGGAATAGAGAAAAAGAGAGAACCTTGTACGAGTGTAGAAGTGTAGACTCATAGGAACGTGTTTGTTGTACTGCTTTTGAAACTGTCATCTCCAGCTCCTTTTCAGTTGGTAACCTGATACGATACCTGTAGAGACAAAGAAACAAGTTAAACGAAGAAAGCTCTCCATTGAACATATGCATACACGTTGGAGGTGAGTTTTATATAGAAAGGGAAGAATCCAGAAATTTGTAGAGAATACCCAGGAATGATGTCTTTGAAAACAGCCAGTAGAGACATCAAACCAAGCTTGACTATGTTATGGTCATCATCATCACAAATCTGCAACAACTCCTTTAGGGACTTAATATTTGACTCAGGATTTTCAATCAATGCCATCCCAACTTCTGCCAGTCTAATTTTCTTCTTTGCAAATAACTCTTCAGCTGAAAGGTCCTCCTCCACCTTAGCCTGCAGATGATATCAGAGTTCAATGAGTGGTCAGTATATACGTATTGTGTGTATATACATCCATACATGTAAAGATAAGATATCATCTACACAGAGAGCGAAGACATGATATAGCATACATCTGGATAATCCCATTTGATAATGAGTAAATCAGCAAGCTTCTAAGGTCAAATTGACTTTTCATAACAACACTAGATGAAATGGTCATTAAAAAAATGTTTGATAAAATGATGAATTAGTAAGCTAAAACATCCTTAAGCAATGGTATCAATGATATCATCGCCATCATGACCATTACAGAACAGCAGCATATCTGAGATATTGTTAAAAAATTGAAAATAAAAAATATCTCTACATCCAAATTTATGGGGAAACCTGAACATACTAAGTTGAAAACTTTATTGTGTACTATTGGTTTCCTCCATCCTCATCAATAACATAAGTTTACTAACAGATAAGCGTCAGGCTGGAGTACAAGGATCACAAGTTACAAAGCAAGAAATGTTGATCAAATAACAGAAAACTTTAACTACACATTCCAATGAAAAGGCCTGATCAAATTTGATTTAGGAATATGTTATATTAGAAGTGCATTTTCACCATATCACTAAACAGTGAAGAAAATTATTTTAAGTGAGCTAGCTTTAGAGAAGCTGAGAGTGACCAACATCTTTCAAAAACTTGATAACATTTTTCCTTTTTCTTTTTTCTTCCTTTTTTGCAGTAGTTAGTCAGTGATTATAATAGCCAAATAGAAAGTAACAAATGGGAAAAATAGATCCCAACACTAACATGATCATTACAACAGAAAAGATGGTTTATGCACCACTTCATCTACATAGTAGGCCATAGCTCTGCTAAAGAATTAGACCAACAAACAACATGAGAATTCTAATTTACTTAATATCTATCTGTCACTTCATAAGCTACTGATACAAGCAATTTGCAAAGTCCAAGTTGTGGTTAAAAGAATTCAACGAACGGTTACTTCTTTGGCCAGGCTATTACCAGGTAATGCACTTCATGACATGAGTTCACAGAATATGACTGAAGACTATATCCTAACGAGTAACCAGGCATGTGCAATGCACGTCTAAAAGAAGAGAGAGAAAACGGGACGAGTGGGCGAATCATGTAGTTCTTAAGCTCTAGAGCAAGTAATAGAGACAAATCTGTTTAGAAATCCAATCAAAGAGTTCAATCTGTTTGGAAGGCAAAGTAGAGAAAGTAATAAGAGTCCAATCTATTTAGGAGTTTTATGAAGGAGTCCAATTTAATAGGGAAAGCTGAAAGAGGGAGAGTGCATATGTTAGTTAACTTAAGCAAGGAAGTTAGTGGAGTAATTTATGTATTTTTTAAGAGAAATCTAAGGGATATCCTTGGTACAAAAAGTGACAGACTGAATCAAGAAAGAATATTCTATGATTTCAAAACCTTCATATTTTATATATGGTATAGATTAGGTAGCTAAAAGTGAAAAGAAAGAGAACAATCAAATGCCCACATATAAACAAAGATAAAAGCAAAAGATATTTTTATGGTGCATTAACATGTTACTCAGTTAGTTTTAGTAAAATTAGGTAGCTAAGAATAAAAATAAACAGAAGTAAATAAATATAGTGGGGCTCAATGCAGAAATTTTTTTATGATGCATTAGCGAATGAGGCCTCACTTTTCTGAGTGGGGTGTGAGGCCTCACTTTTCTAGTCTGGCTTGACATCTTCAGAGCTTTTATTATATATAAATAGATGTGATGCCAGTCTCCTTATGTCACTGAAGATTTTACATGTTGAATAGCCTCTTGGTCAACCCAAGAGAAGGAAATGAGCATGACTAGATCAAAAACAAAAATTGCAAACAATATTAAATATCTTTCTGGTAATGCATCCAACTAATCAATCACTTGAGAGAAGACTCATGTTTTACCTTTATCCCAAATGAATTGATCAATAGTCATAATTAATCATGAACTAATTTGACTGTGAATTATAGTCCTAAAAAAAATAAAATTGCATACGATTAAAAAGTTAAAAAAAAAGTTTCAACTATTTAAGACTGAATATAAGAACTTCATGCCATGTATTAGTAGTTCTCTAAGCACTTTCTCACCATATCCACCCAAGTTTTCTAAGGTCTACCCTTCCAAATTTTTCTGCACCATACTCCCCTTTAAGGCCTCTCTTGTCTTCTTTGCATACAACCATAGAATTTCATAAAATTACCATCACATTAACCTTTACCGGCCGCAAATCAATTTTATGCATTCATGGTTCATTATTTTTCCATTGTTATGTATTATGGTTCCGAGGCGATGATTGCTCAACATGTACTTTAATAGCAATCCATTTTATCGAAACATGAAAAATATGTAGATGCCAAGATGCTTTGAGATAAATCAGAAAATTTCAGTAATAATCGTTGAGCTATTTGCAATGTCAATTGAATTATATATGAAATAAGAACAATATTTAAACAAAATTGCTTTTTCTACTAAGTGATGATAAAATGAAAAACAAGTTTACACTAGAAAATGATGAATAATTGGAAATATCCTCTACTACATTATAAAGTGAAATCTCAAGGGGTCCTGAGAATCAAAGGTCAGCCCACCTTTTTAAAAGCATTTCAGCAAATACACAGTTCTTTACTTAATGCACCCACCACTCCCTCTCTATTTAGTAGAAAAACAAGAGAAGAGCACCAAACAGGAGGACTGCATCAATCAATATCTTGAAAAAGTCTAAGATCACAGCCATCAATTTGAATCTTCCCACACGCTTACGAGAGCTTATTGCCAGTTTTCAGTGAGACAAGCAGTGGAAATCAACAAAAAAGATGATTAACATCACATTAGGTCCTAGAAAGCATCACAACCTGCAAGTTCCAAAACTTCACAATAGATGCAAGCATCATGCAGCAAACAACTAAAACAGCTCCCGATTTAGTCAGCACATGATCAATCTTAAATCTACTTTATAAAATACATACAAGATTCTTAAAATCTGAAAATGATCTTAGTTAATATAAATCACTGGTACTAACAATATGTTGCCTAACCCAATAAAATTATGGATTTTAACATCCGTAAAAGCAACATATTTGTACTCTGTAGCTTGCTGATGGCCTAAATATAGTTATAGGTATGAAAGAAGGGGGTACATATTTTCCCACAACACCTACTTTTTGTGCACTCTCTAAAACTTTTCCCTTGATTGAGTTGTTAGATGAAGAGTTTTGTATTTTGACATCCATAAATGCAGTCCAAAATAAACGGGTGAAATCCCATGGACATGGCGTAATCCATTATATGATAACCTCATGATCAATGGAAATATTTTCACATCAATGCCGCCAATATTTAATAACTTATTTGAATAAACACAGATCAAATAAAATCTATTCTCCTTGTTCTATGTTGGCCAACAATAGGCAGTAAGATCAGCTTGATTTAAGAATATGAAGAAGATGGCCAGTAGACTTATCAACCTCCACAGCTGCAATACCTAAAGGTCAAACCCAAAGGGTCTGCCTGAGAACAAAGGTACTTATGATCTACCTGATCACCATCCCATTTGTATCCAGTGACTTGGGGATTTCACCAATTAACCGGTCAAGGAGGTGCCTTTACATGGTTGGGTACTCAAGATGACAGCAGGCAGAGGCCACCTATTCTCTGTAAATGTATTGAAGTAGCGCGCCACCAAAATGTTTAAATACAACTCACAGGAAACTACAGGCAATAGAAATATTATTTCCATTTATTTGTATATCTTTTAATTCATACAATATCAAATACCATATGGTAATACAAGTTACACTATGCCAATGCTTTTACAGGCTCAACTAGTCACACTAATAAAGATTTTACACCCAATAAACTGAACAGATCAAATGTTGTGGCTAGACAGAAGCTCCAGGGATGTAGCATTCAAGAATCTGCCTAGCAAAAATATTGACTAGAATGGCCAGTTTTGATTGGAGATCTTGTGGTTGTCTGTCAATCATTGTCTCTCAGTTAGCAAGCAATTGTCCAATATAGAATTATTGATGGCACTTTTGCAAGTCATTTATTATGCACAGCCAGAAAAGTTCCAAGATATGCAAGTCACATACTGCTACTTTGATTATAAATCATGTAATCACTCATTATAACCTATTCTTTTATGAGATGCTTTTAGCATGGCAAATGCTCTTCAAGGAATTCCAAAACAGCAGTTGCTTGCTCATACATTTCTTGTCATCAGAACTTATCCTTGATTCGGAAAGTGAAAACTTCCTTGCTATTGATACTATCCTTTATTCACCCAATAAATTTCCAATTCAAATTTCGATATGGTCTTAGAATGGTATTTCAATTAAAACATATCAAAATGTTCCATAAAACGAAAACTAGCATGAATTTCTAGCACCTCCTATCTAATGCAAATATTCAATCATATTTGAACTCTTAAAGTCTTTCGACCTAATTGCAGCATCTCAATAATAAGCTGGTCTACATAAAGCATGAGGTCTACAAATCAACAAACAAGTTAAATCGAAATCCCTTCTGATGATCTACTTGAAGCTCGTGAGCTTGAGTCAAATAGTTCCAAAAATTGAAGTGGATGTGTATGTCTATTTGATGAACAAAGGGATTCTTAAGCATAGAAAATAATCATCAAGCACTGTTCTATATATTTTTAAAAGTTTTAGTGCCACTTGGCAATGATTAACGATCTAGGTTACTCGAGATGCCGATATTCATCATAGTAATTCTAATTTTTTCAACACATCAATAACGGTCATAACAGTTAAAAATAGGAGCATTAGTTTTTTGACCTAAAATAACAAAGAAAAGAGTCTAATTACTCAAACTGATACAGAAAATAGTCCAATAATACTTAGCATGGAGTTTACAAAAAGAGGGCAAAGCAATTTGGTCTTTTCATATTTTACAAATGCAGGCAAAACAAAAGGTGGATCATCAAATACAGAAGGGTAAATGTTTCATAAAACTGACAACAATAGTCTATAACATCATGTACCAGCACTTCTGAGTGTAGTTTTTCTTCTGCAGGATCAACTTTTGTTTCCTCCTCTGCTAGTTTCTTAGCTTCCTTTCTACTTTTCTTCATCTTTAGCCTTCGTTCTGCTTTTGTAAGCTTTACTACACCAGTATCTTTTTCACTATCTTTAATCCAAGATGCAGATTTATTTTCATTGGTTATGTCTCCAGATTTTGAACCCTTGGCTGCAGGTTATGCTACAAGTGTCAGTAAAGTAGCAACACTGAGAGTATTCATTGCATGAAACACCACATCAAAGATAAGAACAGGCAGGTTAATATAATTGATTGGCAGAAATCAGCTAAATGGAGAACTAATCACATTTTCGATATTTATAAATAAAAGAAACACACGCATGGACACATGTTCTTTTCTAAATTTGCAAAGGTCACTAGACACTTTTTATCTAAACTATAATCTGAGAAGACATTGAGCATATTTTATTTAAGGGAAAGAAAAACTGTTAGCAAAATGAACTTGCTTATTAGTTATCCAAGTACCAAAGCAGCTCCAGATGCAAGCAAATTTCCTAAAACTCATCTTAGGCCTATGGGATTCATTACTCTAATCCTAACAAGTAGCAATTCTCAACAACCATCATTTTTGAAACATCAAGTCTTGTTGCGTTATGAGTTTCCAACTAAAAGTGCTCTTCATGGCTTCTTCTGTAACTCCTCCGACCCTTCTGTAACTCATCCGACCAATCCAATAAGGACTTTTTTTTATAAAAGACACTGTCCACTTCTTCCTATGTTCATGTAAAATGATCAAATGGATGTTGACCTTGAAAAAACGGGAAGAGATTAAACGGATAGAGCATTGCCAACTCAAATAGGTTCTTGTCATTCTAGTTACACAAACATTTTCTCAACAAATAAATAAATTCTGCCCCTAATGTAAATAGCACAGATAATTACATTAACTTTCCAATGTTACCAACCTAGCTCACTTTGCAAGACCATAATATCCGAACTTAACCAAAAAAAAGTGTAATAAGTTCATAGAAATCAATAGAACTCATGTCTTCCAATAATACAGTATGGAATATTGCAGGCAGAGTAGAAGGGAATAATGTTTGGCTTGGTGGTTACCCGTTCTGTATTGCAACTCTCCATCTAATGTCTTAATTGGAAGAGCATCAACTGGATCCACGTACCGCTCATCTTCCTCCTTGGATTTCAGCAGAGCAGCTTTTCTATTCCGCTTCTCATAAAGAGCTTCCAGTTCATCTTCCTTATGATCAGCGACTCGTGTAACATGTCTTCAACACCAAATTCAAAAATAAAAAGTTAAATATGAAACAAAATCACAAGGAAATTCAGTTGCTGATAAAACCATAAACCCAGTCATCTAAAAAACCCAATTTTGATATCAATATTGCAAAAGAAAAAAAAATCAGATTTTGCATCTGGAAAACGACTCAGACGAATGTAATGGAACTTCTGGTGTTAAGAAATCTTCGTACCGGTTGATTGAGTTCGTGTCCAATTTGGTGAGAAATTTGGCATATTTCAGATTCTCTCTCACGAAATCAACATCCTCGTCGGATACTTCAACCTCATCGTCGGCAACCTCCTGAGGGAGCTCGGGAGGAAGGATTACCTTCTTCTTCTTCCCCATTAAATTCTACCACGACAAAAGAACGAAAGATCACGATAAAATCATCCACCGAAATAACGAAAGAAAAATAAACAAGAAATTACAGCAAACCTAGGAACCAACCTAGCCGGAAGAGCTGCGATTTGGAGAAGGAGAATTCAGTGTTAGGGTTTTAGTGGGTTTCCGAGTCCGAAGCTCCTAAAACCCTACGAGGAGAGTCGTGAGGCAAGAAGAGTGAGATAATAACAATGACAAGCGTGGTGGGTGGAGAGGAGGGCCGGCGGCGGGTCGTGGTGGAGTCCGGCGACGTCTGCTTGCAGGGAAGGACAGCAGCACGAAAATTAGGGCTCAGAGCTCCCGATTCTCCGCCCTTTAGCTTTTTATGTACAATTTATATTTTAAAAAACAAAATATATATATAATTATACATAATTTCTAGTTATATAATAAATTAAATATAATCCTTAAACATTTACACTATATAGAAGTGGTTGCGTTTTTCAAACTTTCAATTTCGAGTTTTAGCAAAAAAAAAAAAAACTTTCAATTTCGAAAAATAATCCTATAACCCTAATTCCAAAAAAAAAAAAAAAGTTCTGCTCAGCTTGCCCTATTTTTTTATAAAATTATAATTAATTTCTTATTTAAAAGATTCTAATTAAATATTTTAAAATATTTAAAATATTTCTTTATAAAATATTTAGAAAATTTAAATTATTTTTTATAATTTTTTATTAGAGGGCTAAGAAAAGGACAGGTAGAGGCTAGAAAAAACGAGCATAAATGGATTATGAGAACGATGACGGATGCTAACAACCAAGTATAAGAGAATTCAATATAGCATAAAAAAATAAAAACTTTCAAAAAAAACATCTTCATATATTTTGCATCTTTTAAGAACTTTTTATATAAGAAGGAGAAACGATACTTCATAACCAAAAGATGAAAATAAGATATAATGCATTAGCAAAATTAAATATATAATTTTTTTCTAGATTTTCTAGAATTTAGATCTTAGCTGAATTCTTCCAAATTTAAAAACTTTAACAATAACTAGTAAATTAAATATGTACAAGCTATTAAATCGGGTTGGGTCGGATTAAAAAGAGCTAACTCAGAGTCCATCCTAAATTCAGTTGGGCTTGAAAAATCAAAGCTCGGCTTGGTCCATGGGTCCAAAGCCCCAACCCAGGCTCGGCAAAAATCTGGTTGGGCCAAGCATCTTTGCACGGATTTACCCGGAACCTAGCCTAAACGAAGATGAGATAATTTGACATCACCCTACAAAATCTCACTAATTACCATAGAAGAGAAAAGGGCTAGAGAAAGAGGGGGGAGAGTCAGTGAGCGAAGGGATAAAGCAGAGATATAGAGAGAGAAGGAGACTTTTGGAGTTTTGGGCCTTTTGCTTGGCTTGGACAAGGGAGGATTAGGTATCTTGGAAGGCGAGGACTACTGGTCAAGAGGGATGGGATTGGTTGGTGAGAGAGTGAGAATGGAAGGGAAAATAATTAGAATTCTTCAATTCCCAGTTTCCACTCCTCTCTGAATTTTTTTATTAGGCCTTGTTAGGTTCTGGATAACCCACTATTAAATGGTAGCTATTCAATTAACCAACCAAGTACCACCACTTTTGGGTGTTAAAATTAGCTAGTTAATGCCCACTTACGTGGTTAAGTGCCATTTTTTGGATTACATGACAAAAAAAAAAAAAGTAGCAATAGAGAATAGTAAAAGTGGAATGACGAAAAGTAACAAGTTGATCAAAAGAAAGGATGGAGGCTTAACCAAATGCAATAAGTTAATTCTCCCTCCTCTCTCTCCTCCCTCAAAATATCTTTAAACTTTGGTTGAGGTCCAACTTGATTTCTGAACGCTAACCAACCAAGAGGTGGCTAATGTTACATCAACGTCCGCTGCCTGACCGCTTAACGAATTAACCATGAAAATGAATAAATATTATTTTTTTGCTGCTCAGTTAACCTCACCATTTTGTTAAGATAACAAAGTGTTGTTTAGTTGAAAAGGTATGGGCTTAGTATTTAAATGCCACCTTTTGGGTTATATCGACAAAAAAATAGAAAAATGAGAAGAGAGGCTGTGAGGATGTGTAGGAGTGTGTTTAGTCACATACTAGTTGTTTGCTGGATAGATTTTAGATACTTATATAGAAACAAAAAATCCAAATAATATCTTCTAGCTAGCCATTTTGGGTGAGATTCTGAATTGTTACAAATGGTATCAGAGTGGACCAGTTCATGTTTCATATGGACTAGAGGACACGCCAGCATGGGCTCATTGTGACTGACCATAGTGTTTGTGATAAGATTTGAATGGATTTGAACCCTTCGTCCGACGAGAACGTCAGGATAGATCTTGGATACTTATATAAGATTAAAGAATCCAAATAATACCTTTCAGCTAATTATTTTGGTGAGGTTCTGAGTTATTACAGAAGCTTTAACTATATCATTCATTATAGTTCTCCCTTCATCTCTATCTTTAACTAGGTTAGCAAGATAATTAGCATCCAGGGCCAAGTTTAACCACCCAGAAGTGTCATTGTTTGGCTAGTTAAATGGATAATCTCAGCCTAATCGATGGTTATCAAGGAACCAAACTGGGCTCTAACCCATGCCTCTTTGCAAAGGATTGTTTGAGTGGGAAGCAACTAAACAACAATTTTTCAGCTTCATGGTTAACTGGTTAAGCAGTTGATATCGATAGTTATGGTTACTAACCCCATAATCTATTATCCAAGAACCAAACAGGGTCTTAGTGATTACGGCCAGGTCATCAGGTCAAGCCTATTTAGAGTGCTGCAAATGCTCTATCCCCTAATCTATTATCCAAGAACCAAATAGGGTCTTAGTGGTTACGGCCAGATCATCAGGTCAAGCCTATTTAAAGTGCTACATATGCTCTATCCAAATATTAGCTTGCTAACATTCCCGGCACGTCAGTGTTAGATGCAATGGGTCACAAGATTGATGAATTCAGATCAAACCAAAAGTAGAATGATTTAGGTGACAAGAGCTAGGACCCAAAGTATGTAGGTTAGCATTATAGGAGCAGTGTTTTTCTTCTTTCTTTTTGTTCTGATTTATGAACTACTCAATTACATAAGTCTATTAGATGGTTTCGGCACCCAGAATACAACCTCTAAATTCTTCCCATATCAGCTAACTTGTTGGCCAATGTATTTATTGCCTTATCTATGTAATATTGCGGTCTAATTGGAAAGTTTCATGGGTAGAAAGGAAGACTTTAAAGCCGGGGTTGCTATTTTCTCAAAAAAGTGATATGGGCTCAAAGGCGTCAAGGAGGGACTCAGTTTCAAGAGATGGCTTACTGAGACATTCACGAAAATGTCTCATGGGCAAAACAGAATGTAGGTCTAGATAGGCTAAAGACCATAAAACGGAATCAAAAGACAGGCTCTTGAATTTTTGAATATTCTTTGAACCTCCACAAAAATGAGAAGATATCATTTACAAGAGGTGGAATCATCCAAGGAATTCTCTCACCCCATCATAAGATATTCACAAGGGTGAGGTAATCACTCTTGATGATTAGCCTTGTAATGTTTAGGTTAGTAACAGTATATAAAGCTTCATAAGTAGCCAAAGCCTCGGCAAGTTAGTGTTAAGCAACACTCAGGATTTTATGTGCCAGAGTTATAGGCGAAAAGTTAGGGTGAAACTTGGATTAAGTTCAAATCAAACCCGGCGTACATCTACTTTTGATAGGACTATGATAGGGTTTTATAAATTTGAGTTCGGCTTGAGCTCACAAATCTCAAACCAAAGTTTTCCATCTATGTCTCAAGCAACCATGTTAATTCCCCCAAATCTAAAACAAGTGATAAGTCATTTGTTTTTTGAATATAACTAACAAGCTTCAATATTATATAAAATAATAATTTACTCACCTCTAGAAAATGTACAACAAATGAGAAAAAATTATTAAAAGAAAATTGAATCAAGTAGTTGGGTCTTTCCCAAAGTTGTGGGATTTCTTTTCTTCTCTACTCATAGTGGGATTTCTTATCTATCATCATGTATTGGAGTCCGTGTGTGAGAATCGGTCTATTGTAATTCAGAAGGATCACCGAAATCGATGTGGATTATTTTGGCTACTACAGATATTCAGAAGAATTACCAAACTCGATATGAATCACTTTGGTCACTACGAATATTCAAGAAGATCACCAAACTCGATATGGAATACTTTGGCTACTGCGAGTATTCAAGAGAATCGAATTACCTTTCAGGCCTAACTCGTTGGAAAAGATTGCTGGCACACGTTAATAGATCGCGTGTTTTATTTTCAGGACTAATCACTTTGCCCTGTTACGAAGTTAAACGTAAATGTGTGACTCAAAGCTAATTTTTCTTTTTGGGCCTAGCTAGTTAGGGCAGATTACTGGCACATGCAGATAAATCGCGTTTTATGTATTTAAGAGAGAGTCTCTGTCGAGCCTAACAAGTTGGGGTAGATCACTGGCACACGCTGATAGATCGCATGTTATGTCTTTAAGAGATAGTCTTTTTCGAGCCTAGCTAGTTGGGGCAGATCACTGGCACACGCTGATAGATCGCGTGTTATATATTCGGAAGCTAGTCTCTTTCAAGCCTTATCGCGGGGTTGATCGTGGCCATAGTCATGACAGACTAAGAGAGAGTTTTTAAGTTATGCATGGCATATTTTTTTAAAAAAATGTGTTGATAAATGCATTTTAGCATTATTAAATTGTTTAGATTTTGAAAAATTTATTTTAGATTTTAGAAACTTACTGGGCCATAAGCTCGTTACCTCTTTTCTATTTTTTTTTTACAGACGCAGCCGAGTAGATAGGGCTTAGGATCGAGCAGTGAGGTGCTTAGGATTTAGAAAAGACTGAGTAGTGTTCCTTCTACTCTTTTTTGCCACTGCTTGAGTTTGGAATGATATGAATGTGTACGAATCAAAAGGCTGACCTTGCATGTCCTGTGGGGTTAAACCCTATAGATATGCGGTCGTCTGTCACATACTTGGCTTGGGCCATTCGGTCAGGGCGCGACATCATGATTGGATAGGAATAAGATAATATCTTCTAATCTCAAGCATCGATCTCAAGAGCTCATTGATGGTGTGATCCTCCTTGCAAAGGGCTAGTTTAGGCCATTAGGCGGTAGGCACAAAGATAAAATCTGCCGGTGTCGAATCGGTACGGTATTATCATGCAAGCATTTAATTATTGTTTAATTCTTTCTACTCCCAAAATTCCCTCTAGCATAAGCCGTATAAAGAGGAGCCACTGTATTCTACCCAAGTTTAGCTATCCATCATATAACAAATGCACATGCCCATGATGAATTAATATAATCCCCGCAACAAACTCAATCTATAAGTGTTTGATAAAATTCATGTTCGGCTCAAACTATGAAGTGTGGAACATGCAACACAAATAATTAATCTACGAAGTATTTAACAAATAATTGTGACCTAATAGTTAGTGGAAATAATATTTGTTAGGCGTCACCTGGTCCCTCCTCACCTACTTCTGAAAAAAAAAAAGAAGAAAAAAAGATTAGCAGGTATGAAATGAATGCGACTTTTGAGGTCGACTTCGCTGAATGGTTGTGCGATTTAAAAGAAAGAGGTTTGATGTGGAATTTTAAAAATACGTACAGGAAACTATCTTTCTCTTAATTAATGTGAAAGTAATGTGCATAAAATAGTAGTTAGAACAATCAATGTGTTGCAGTTCCATGTCCCATAAATGTTAGCTTAAATTCACGGCAAAGACATTAGATTTCAAACCGACAGATTTCAACATTAAACGTAACATTACCTACTGATGGAAAAGTTTGAGAGGCCATTTTAGGATCCAATGAATGACCCACTTGGTGTATGAGGCATGAAGCTAATTCCCTTAGCCATATACTTCCGGATAAAGGAGAGGAGCAAATAAATAGATGGGAGAGTGGCCCGCATGGTCTTTACTGTTTTCTTGATGCTTCATAAATGTTCGAGCCTGACCCAGAGAGGCCATGGCTCCTGTTGCCATCTGCACGCCAAACGGGTTCATGGCATAAATGGGTCAAATGACGGATTTCTCTATGTCAGTGGCAAGCATAGATTGATCTTAATGGGTGGCAGGCTATTATTTTCTGGCGATTTAGGTAGATGTTGCTGTCTGTGATGGTTGGATACTTGGACTGTTGGGTGTCAAAGTTTACATGGCATGTCTTTTCCCTCACGAGGATGCATAAATTTGACCCCAAAATGTAAGTTCAGGTGTCATATGTCTCACCTTTGGATTGTCTGCTCCAAGTATTCATGTCTTCCTTCCCATGGCTTCCCTCAGAGTTATTGCTCAGACTCTTCTCATGTCTTGGTTTCCCTTGTCCATGAGAGAGAGAGAGAGAGAGAGAGAGAGAGAGAGAGAGAGGAAAAGGTAAGAAACTAGTCAAGTTAGGGTTGGGTTAGTGCTCTCCGTAATGTTTTGCTTTTTAATTTTCTTGGTTGTATCCGTACATGTTATATATGATACCACCATTTTTAGCGCAAAAAAAAAGGGTCTGCAATTTAGTACTCCGAGCCCAAACTTAAGCAAATTATTCTCGACTTGATGGAATCAAGCCTTATGCGACAAGTATGTTGAGCCTTGATTAATATTTCTCTCTCTCTCTCTCTCTCTTCTTCTTATTTTTTTTTTCTTCTGTTTCTTTTTTAACGAATGGTGGAATTGCCGCCAATCCAACACAAAACACCTCGCAATGTTTTTGAGTGGAATCTACTCCTAGTGCAAGAACACAGTTCCTTATTTGTTGTTCTTGTTTGAACCTCTTATTGAAAAAATCTAAATGTCGAGCTAGATACTTCAAAGTTAGGTTAGCTACTTCCAATTTTTGTCAACCCAATACTTATCAAGAAAATTGAATAATTCAAACATTCTATGATGACCCAAACTTAAACAAACTAGAAAAAGCTTAACTTTTTTAATGGTTTAAGTTTGATTTTATAATAAATCTATAGCCTAATGAATGGAGGCACCAAATCCTCCACCATCATCAGCATCATTGTTGTCATTTTATCAAAATGTTATACAAGAACTGCGCTTCCTTCCGACCTAACATCTCGGAGCATTGTACCTTGCTCAGCAACCACTCTATAGGTTTGGTTAGATATCTTATTTATTAAAGATTGTTTGTAGGGTAAGAAAGGGAAGATAGATGATGCAAAAAGTTTCCAGAATTCATCAAAGATACTTCGAGCTGATTTCTATTAGGGATATCGTTCAAGATAAAAAAAAGAAATCGAGGAAAAAAAACACTTCATGTTCCGAATAGAAGTTCAACAATAGTAGCTTATAATTTACTCAAATCTCATTATGCTTATGATTTTTTTTTTTTTGATGGCATTATGCTTGTCAATTGTATTGTAACAATTGGATCATACTCATTCATTAAATTCTCCTCCTTATGAAATAATTGTTCGTGCATCTCATAGGCTAAGATTTAGTTCACATGTAATCCCAATTTTACATGAGGAAATATATGTCACAAGTGGTCCTTCAAGTAATTTGCCCTAAGCCAATAATATCTACTTTCTCCAAAGATTGCCACTAAAGATTTTTCTGTTTTGTTCTGCAGGGGCTTTTATTGCTGCAATTTAGACCACATCCAGCTCCAAGGCCCAAAATATTAGTCAAAATCTTCACCCAGATCGACTCCACCCAAAGACGACGCAAGAGGAAGCGGGGTCCACAGGGTCCACGTCCACTCATAGCGACACCCACGAGCGTTGGGTCGATTGCTGTCGAGATTTAAAGCACACCGCGAATCTGAACCCAAACAATTCCAGACTCGGAGGCTCTGTCAGCTCAAAGGAGAAATCAACGCCGTTGGGTGATTTGGTCACGTTTCGGGGTTCGCGGGCACAGTCCGAGATCCGAACAAGATACAAGGGACTCCAGCCACTACTCTGGTGGGGCCCGCAGTGGAGTGTACCACTTGTCCACGAGTGGGAAGAGAACAAAAGGGGGCATTGAATGCTCTCCACGTGTGAGATCAAGGCGGGCCCGTGCATTAAATGGTGACGTGGACGCGTGCCATTAGTTGGCGGGGAAGAAAGAGAGAGGGGGAGGTGATAACGGTCGAACTGCGACGAAGAGCAATCATCTGTTTGACCCTCAATCAAACACTTTGCATGGAGAATCTACTTTTAAACCCGGTTCTTTTCATCTTTGCAGGTTTCTTTGCACAGATATTTAACCTCAAATTTTATCAGCTGCAGGCAAGCTTGGCTTAACTTGGAATGTATAGGAGTAATTTTTTTTTTTTTTTTCTAGAGCTAGCGCATCATACTACATAAGTACAGATATATTCAATACAATTTGAAAACAAAACATCACGGAGTGCCCTAGACAGCTCCACCTCTAGGTCCATAGAGTATTGTCCGAATGGTTAGTCACATGAGCAGTCACCCAATCCACAGCCTCATTGGCCTTTCTGAACAAACACTATGGACAATAAAAAATAAAAAAAAACTTTTTTCTTTGTCATAATGTCTATAGGAGTAAAAATATATGATAATGATTTAAATTTAAAAAGAGAGAGAGATAAAGAACTTGCTTTCAAGCATCATAAACTTTTCACCATCACATTTGCTAGTCCAACATAAATTAGGGTTTAAGTCAACATGAAATAACGTTGGTTGTTATAGATCTTTAATAATTACACAGGAAAAAAAAATCTTACTTGATCACATCAGTATTCATCAAATAAAAAAATAGTTTTGAATTAAATTGAAAGTTTCAGTCCACTTTATAAGAAAATGAAGGTTTGAGTTAAATCATAAACAAAGAATATGTCATTGCAACTAACCCCAATGATGAAATAAAACTAGTTATTTAAAGCTTTGTTTTTAATATATTAAACATAAAACATGCCTCTGTCCAAATCATACATCTATATTTTTTTTTTCAGCCATTCTCATAGCATTCAGCACATTCAATTCATATCATTGGTCTTATTTCTGATGCATTGCTACAGCTCTAGCCTATGTGATGTATTTAGATGGAGGGAACAAAAAGTTGTGAGAACATCATTTATCTTGATTTTTGTTCATTGCTTTTTAATAAATTTTAATGCTTATTTAATAAAAGTGTTGTGGCACATTATGTGATAATGATTGATAAATATTGAATGCACCTTGCAGTAGGCTTCCATTATATTTCAGTCATTATTCTAAGAATAGGTCAAATAGAAAGATAAAAAGAGAGTCCAACTATATTGGCATCCACCAGCTTCAATTCATCAAGTTTCAAATCCTTGAAGTTGAGGAGAGTTAACATGAAGTAAAGAGCTCAGACTTTTTGATCCATAGCCATAACTCAATACGTGGCTTGCCTTGTACCATACATTTAAGACAAGAGGACCCCATAGACATACATGTGCTGAAAGATTTTTTATTTTTCTCTTCTTAGTAGAAGAGCTTGAAGACCAAGTACAACCTAGCATCATCCATTAAAGTGAAATAGGTACAAGACAAGGGGCACCATTGAAAAGGTTTTTCCCTTATAAATATGGCTTATGAATATTAGGGTAGGTTTATCTCTCCCTTCCAATAATTTAAAAAAAAACACAAAGTCTTTTGTGGCCAAGCACCATTATAGTCATGGAAAGTACATTTAGACTGTGATTTATTACTTCACAGATGGATTATATTGTCTTAGTTTGCCTTTCTTACAGATACAATAAACTCAAGAAAGAGCAGGTAAAGAAGTAAGTATATGTGCAAAGGACTCTTTCAAAAGTAGCAAGCTAGAAAATTTTAATTAGCAAAAAGAGATATTGAAAAAAAATATTTAATAGAAAAGAAAATATTTAATAGAACGTCAGAGTCTCTTGACATGTAATTATTTTTTTACTAATTTAAATTTTCTAGCATACTATGCTGAAAAAAAGAAAAGAAAAACTATAAACAAGGCTAAACATTATCTGAGTTTGGATCAAAAATTATTTCTCAAAGCAAATAATAAATAACAATAAAAAATAAATTTATAAATTTATGAACTATAAATCGAAGATTACAGAGATTCCCTGCCAGCCCCCAAAAGGAAAAAAAGACAATAAAATAAATCCTTTCATCTTTAGCTCCAAAAGAGTTTTTTTTTTTTTTGTACAGAAAAGGAAAAACATCAGCTTCCATCTCTCTCTCTCTCTTTTTTTTTCCATGTGTCCTCCTACTCAAAATTTAGCAATTTTGTTTCTCCTTTATATATCATCATCATCATCAAGCTAAAGCTAATTCCAGTCGGTGTGTGCCGAGTTGAGGTCAATTTTAGGCTTCTTTTTGAGGGCAGGGAGCGGCACGTGCGAGTCACACCGGGGGCACCTGGGGTCAACCTTGGCGATGAGGACGTAGAGGAGGCACCCGGGGCAACCGGCGGCGATCATCCCGCCGGAGGAATTGGAGACGTCGGTGGCGCCGTCCTCGTCCTGATCGACCGCGGCGCGCCGTTTGATGGAGGAGGAGGTGGTGGAGGAGGAGGAGGGAGAAGGGGAGCCGTCGAATTGGCCGCGGAGGGGGAGGCGGATGCGGGACTCGCGCTCGGCGCGCTCCAAAGCGGACTTGACCTTCTCCAGGGTACACACGCTAAGGTAATCGAAGGAGGCGGAGGAGGAGGAGGCGGCGGCGGCGGCGGCGGGTGGGGGCGGGACCGCTGCCAGCTTGAGGTCGAGCGCTGTGAAATCTTCCGAGAGGCCGACGCCGACGGCGGCGGAGGCGGGCGGTGGGGGAAGGTTGAGGTCTTGGACTTGGCGGGACGACGGATTGGACTCGCGCTTCTGGAGGTACGCTTTACCGGACTGTAAAGATGAAAATTTTGGATTTTGTATTAGAAATTTTGGAATATAATGAACAATAATATGAAAAAAAAATCTTTTTTTAAAGAAAAATTAGAGTTTTTATCAGAAAAAAACAGCACTGTCATAATATCAAAAGTTCTTCTTCTTTCGGTCCATAAAAGTTCTTCTTTTTAGGGAAAAAAAGAAAGGAAGACAAGATCAGACTCAGAGAAATAAAGGAGTGAGCCGAATGGAAATTATGAATTTTGATCAAGATAAATAACATCAGATGGAACAGTAAATGTAAAAAATAGGATTTTTTTTTTTTTAAGTGAAATCTGAAACTGAGAAGATGAAGGATAGGAATTCTAGAGTTGAGGAAATCGAGGAATTAATGGAATAAAATAAGCGGGAAGTATAAAATAATTCAATTTAATAACTCAAATTCTAAGATGGCAGAAATCTACAGTTTGGGGATCTGAAAGAAAGAAAAGAAAGCGAGATTTTCATGGGAAAAAAAAATCTCTCACAGAATTCGAGCAAACAAAAGGGAATTGAAATCCTTCTCGGAAAAACAGGAACTTTCGTATAAAAACCCGAATAAAAAACGAACCCGTCCGATTTCTTCTTTACAAAGATCAGACTTCGTCCAAAAAAAAAAAAAAAACCCGACACTGTTACAAAAGCCCGCAAGAACTCAACCCAATGACTCCAAACCGACGCACAAATTCGAATTAAAACGAAGAGATTCGGCGAATAAGAGTACCAATAGATCAAGTCGCCGCTCCCAGCCGGCCGGCACCTGGCGCTCGAGATCCACCTCCCCCGCGGACCCCAGCACCGCGCCGCCGCCGAGGAGGTCCCTGGTGACCAAATCCCTCTTCCCCTCCCCCTCCTCCTTGTTGTACCCGCTCGGCATCCGCGCCAAAGAGCTCACATCCGCCGCCATTAGCGTACCTTCAAACTTCTCTAGGGTTAGGTTTTTTTCCCAAAGACCTATGAAACGCTTCCACCGGGACAAAGCGCAGAAGAGGGAGTCAAAGAGAGAAAGGGAGGAGTTGCAAGAGACTTTCAGAGGAGACGCCTATTTATATAGTTTTCATTAAATAATATTTAAGCCTAGGTTTTGGGAAGCACTAATTAATTCATTAAATGGGATATCCCTCGCGTAGCTATATTAGATAAGGTAATGTGATTTCGTTAATTAATAATTGGCGCCGATTGTGGACAGAGTTTAATTAGTATTTAAGAACTTTACGTTGTGGGTGCAGAGAAGAAGTCTACCAACCTTGGGGGGATTTAATGCCTTCCTTAAACCGAGCATAGGAGGGTACATGCGAGTCTTATACATGCAATGTATTCATGTTCGGGTAGTACCGTATGGCTTTGCAGGGTAATGAAATGTACATTGTCTTGCTGGGTCTATACACATGCATGCAGTAATAAAAAATTTACCAACTCGAACTCGACCTATTTATTGAACAAGCAATCCAATCCAGATTGCATAACTTGTTTACTGAACCGATCAAATTAGGTTAAACATGTCAAAAGAATTTAAATGGGTTAAATAAGTTAAACATATTAAATTAAATGAGATATAAATAGGTTTTAAATGGGTTAAATGAGTCAAATGGGATTTAAATGATCAAAGGTGAATTTAGGCCTATTTAATGAATGGGTTTAGGAGACTTATTTCTGATTTGAACCTATCTATGCCTAAACCAAACTTGCTTAGGTTGAAGATACCGTCAAAAATTGATATCCTTATGCAAGTGTATTAGTATATATAAACAATGAACAACACATTAGAGTGATTTATATAGGTGATGTGCTAGCTTGTGTAACCTTATAACACACATCCATGCAATAACTTTTATGTATTTTAGGTGGTTGAGATTGTGCCCAATGGTAATTTAGATATTTTTCTAAATAACATATAAACGTGCTGCATATGATATCAATATCGCCATTTAGAATTATATGCTCATAAATGTTATAGATAAACATCACATTGATCTCATATTTTTATGGGCACCACACATTAATTGGTGCAGGGCGCATGTAGCAAATATAAAATTATACAGTACCTATCAAGTAGAGAAAAAATTTAGTTATAAGTCAAAGTTTTTTTTTCTTTCTTTTGCATAAAACCATGATTTACCGAATTAATTTTTCTCATGTGAAGCCAATTTTTTTCAATTTATTTTCTGCGTTAAGATGTAAATCCTATTTACCATATTAATATTAGACAAGATAAGCAACAGTAAATATATAAAATATAAGGATAAAGAAACAATGATGAAATAGTTGTGATTATGGCTTCTAGATAGTTATAGTGGTACATCATGATTAGTAATTATGCAAAGTTAAAATGGTGATATGACCTTTACAACAATAAATGTGCATTATTATTTACAATTATGTATTTTGATATTTTGGTGGTGGGATTGTTAGGAAGCATATGGTTGAAAGTTTTGAGGAAGAGTTTAG
Source organism: Phoenix dactylifera (assembly GCF_051530095.1). Taxonomy (NCBI): domain Eukaryota; kingdom Viridiplantae; phylum Streptophyta; class Magnoliopsida; order Arecales; family Arecaceae; genus Phoenix; species Phoenix dactylifera. Next base: position 2,702,291 of record NC_143201.1, read on the forward strand.
GATTTGAAGTTAGATGCTAAAAAAGCTTTGAATAAAATTATTGCAAATATAATGAAGTTGGATGAAAGTGAATTGCATATCTAACATGAGATTATGTCTATAATGAAGTTTCCTTCTTTTGCTACTTGAAGAATTTGTATCTTAAAGATAAGGAAATTAAATACTAGATAGAGTTAAGCGTAAAAGAATTCTTGCATATCTACTAGCATGATGACAAAAGCAATCAAATTGATTTGGTATTTAATTGCCAAGAACAGATAAGTTTTGAGTTAATAAGGTCGATTAAATGTTACATTATTAAATCAATTTATCTTTAGTGTTATAGTTTGAAAAAAAAAAAAAATCCAAGTACAACCTTTTATATGCCACCATATCTAGACACTTAGTAAGTGTTTATGGATTACATTTTTTATGGTAATATTTATAATAGCTAATCACTGTAGGCTTTGACAGTATAATAGAATCATTAAAAGCCATCTATTAATTGCCTACCTTGAATAGATGGATTGAATTTAATCAGAGGTTCAAAGCACCGCGTCTTTTTTCCATATCTTTTTGTAATAGTTTTGAGCATTAATGATTTTGCGGCTTTATCCTTTAGGAAAATTTTTAACTCATTACTAAATTGTTCCATATATTGTTTGTAAAAATAGAAGTCTTTTGCTGAATTATATTAAATTTTTTATTTATTCTTCCTATTAGCTTTGCGATTATTATTTTGTTTTCAATGTAAGGATAAATATATGCTTATAATACATAACATTTCAAATAAATCATTTCCTTGTTCTGCACAAACATCATTCATATTCATGTCCATAAGTCGAGTTCTTTGACCTCTTTATGGAATTTAACTCATATTTAATAACTAATGCAGGCAAATGTGGTTAAATTCATCTGAATAAGTTCTTTAATTTGTATTTTTTTTCAGCCACTTTGATCTCAATACATAACCATCGGTGCATTCATTAAAAAGCATCGGAAATGGTTTTTTTTTTTTCTATAGTGAGAGCCTCCTACTGGGGGGCAAAATGGATAATCTTGCTTGCTACAGTAAGGCCATCCAATTTCAGCCAAATAGACCCCAAAAAATGGTTGAGCCGGATCTCGGTGCCGCTAAGAGTCAATCCGAGCTCGAACTTCATCGAAGGCTCGGCCAATCTTAGACAGGTCTCTCTGCTGCTACAACATGCACCAACCTTCTCCGATGCTCATAGCAAGGCGCCCCTCGTGACGAAGCCGTGAGGGAAAAATTGCTGTGCACGATGTTAAGCACGTGCATGCTCCTCTAAAGCGGACAGTACCTTGCTCTCCACCGAGCTACTCCAGCATTCTCCATAGACAATACGCCCTGGCCGAGCTCAGGGCTCCTCTATACTCACCAACGCACCCCGACCGAGTTCGGGGTGCCTTATCCAATGACACACCCTGACCTCCGAGCTCAGAGCACTCTACCGAGCACATCTCGGAATCAGGGACGGCGGGTTAGCCTTAGCACCCGTCAAGCCGACCTCGCCGAGTATATGATGCAACCTCTCGACGAGCTCGGCCTCGCCCATGCCCGCCTACGTGGCCGTACATTGTAACACCGCCGCACCATGCTTTATCTGCTAGCCAACGACAGTCAAGGACAATGCCATGCTACTCCAACCGTCCCCTACTATGATTGTCAATGCCTTACCGTTCACCAGAATGGATTGCACTGCGCACCACAAGCAGGCCCCAGTTACACGCCATCTGGCTTAAAGCCACTCCTTCTCATTATGAAAACGGGCTATACCTCCGCCACCTGGACACCTCTATAGAGACTATAAATAGCTCCGTAAGGTAACGTAAAAGGGACTTCTGGAAATCCATCCGAAATTTACTCCAACTTGATCATCGAAAGGCCCTCATCGGAACTACCGGTGAGGCTTTGTGCAGGTACACCGTCGCGCGGGAAATGGCTCATCTTCTTTCTCGACATTTCGGCGGCTCCCTCGACTCCTCCGGTGTGGTTACCTTCGGGCCAAATTTGAACCACAACACCTCCAATGTTAATTAAAATATTCTGGCTTGTGGAAATTAATCAATTGCGCCGGATTCGCCTGATGTCATCCACCATGTGAGCAAGCTCCGAGCAGCCAAAATGAGACAGGTTATTGGATCTCTTATGACTAAATTATTTGATATAGATGAGTATATACTATGTGTATATAGTGGGATATTTGTAGAATATACTCAAATTTATAAGTATATAACATATGAGTACTCGTCGTACTTCAAGAAGAACAGTGCACAAGCAATTAAGTTGCACCATAAAAGACCCAGCAGGATATTTATAACCCTACCCTTATAGGTCCCTTGGTCCCATTAAAAGCTTCTTCAATCTTTACACAAAAATAAATGCCATCTTCCCCCATCCTCCCCCAGTCATTGTACATTAATGAGAAGTTGGGACTCTTAATCATAGCCATTATGGAGGACCCAAGGTTTCATAGGTGAGTCCACTACATGGGCTTTCCTTGTAGAGTCACCACCCTGGGAAATTAATGGATGCATTCATCATTTGTGGGGTACTAATATTTATACACATACAAGTATTCTTCCCTTGTGGAAGACTTGCACTGTGTTCTTGCCCAAAGTTCAGGGGAGGTGGTTGGCTCTCACCAGTCTAATGGACGGACGTGAGCAATTGGGCAAGGGTGGAATTAAATGCTCAGGGACTCATTAACTCATTTATTCAAGCTATTAAAAAGGCTTTAATAAGGCTGGGGTTACAAATGGATTTAATTTCTTCCATCACACATGGAGAGAGATGTTAAGATAGGGTGGGTGAATGGATTTTTGGCTCCAACTGGTGTGCTGGTTGAATACTTAAATGATAATAACTACTGTTTTCCATCGTAATCAGCAGCTGTGCATGCGAGTTGAGAGATTTTAGTGGTTAGAAAGTGAAGGAGAGAACCAAAGAGGTAATGGAGAAAACATGCACTTTAGAGTCCCTATCTCCTTGAGAGGATGACTATGAAAAATATCTATAGCCACTTGGATGCTATATATTTGTCCTTGATAAAGGCCAAAAGTAGAAAAAAAAATTATCCTACATGACATGCATCAAGTGGCCGTGCACTTCGATAATCAGCTCATTTCTGTAGCAGCGCACCAACATAAGAGTTTGATGAACGAAATCTACAAAAAAGGAGCACCTATAATTGGCCAATGGCCACATGGTACATTTAGTGCAGGTATAATATTAGCCACAAAGCCACTCGTACGACAATAGCCTTCTCGATGCATGATAATTTTTTTTTAAAAAAAAATTACTCATTGAAGCTAAGATCTTTAGATATTCGTAATGCCACTAAATTTCTGGCATGCAAACCATGCCTTTTTTAATTAAAAAAAATAAATCTTATGGTGGTTATGAATTATGGATCTTGGATTCTATGTCATTCATCCATAGTTGATCCGAAAACAAAAATGAAAAAAAAAGAGAGCAAAAAATAAAATTTACAAGAAATTTCCATCCATATTTATCTTTATCTATGCTTTTTTAAAAGAATGAAGATATTAAATTTGCTTTAGTTTTAGAGCAGTTAGCTATTGGAGAATGCCATTAGCATTCCAAACATCCTAATTAAGGTTTCATATAAAGAATATCCACCAGTTTGAGAAATAAATGATCAGCTTTCAGTCACCCACATGAACAACAGAACAAATGCAAAAGCCTATCATTTAAGCTGGGTACGAAAACTCAATAATCCATGCCATGAAACTTTATTGTTCCGTAAGGTATGAATATCTATTTTCACTGTTGGCATGAATGCATTTCTGGACCACATTCTGTATGTCCTTGTTTATCTTCAAGAATTGAAGTTGTATACTAACTAAAATCTTTGGGGAAGGTGAGCATTTATTTATTTATTTATTTATTTATTTTTGATAGTTATGCACTTATTTAGTTGGTGCTGAATTCAGCAGAGGGACAGATGCATTTTTTATTACCTTAACAAACATAAATTTTTGGAGTTTGTCCCCATGGTAGATTTTCTACAGTAAAACCTAATAGCTGACATCAATGGTAAGACTGAGCTTTCAGCATGTCCATTTTCAAAAATAGGAGGGTCTTACAGAACCAATTCATGCAATCCAAAGAAAAAAAAGAGAGTCACATCTGATGTGAAACAGTCTTTATCATCATCATGGCATCAATAATAGTTTTAAAAAACTTTACTATTATATCATGAACATAAAATTCTATCCCCAGTGTGTACTCTCGTATTTTGCAAATGCCCAGTCTATCCCCCATTGTAGATCTTTTTTGTTTCTCTACATGCACAAGATATTATTATTCAAGACTCCTCATTCCTCTACTCCCAAGAATCATCTCAAACTAGGTCATCCGTCTTACTCTTCAAATATGATTTTATCTTTCCTCCATGTATTTTTTTTTATGATCTATATCATATTCTCTGAAGGGATCACACCATTCATCTACTCCCTTTTCAAAACTTAGTATTTGCCAGCATTACTTTGAAGAGTTGAAGAAAGGAATGAATATATTATGTTATCATGAGTTATATGATTTGGCTTTCATAAATTAATTTCTTAAGCATTCATCATTATGGCACCTAGTCCTTGTCCATGGACAATTATATTTAACATGTTAACATGTCTCCAATTTTTATGTTACATGTGATTTCTGGTTTTCAGAAATCCATTGAAATAAATGGTAAATGCTTTAGGAAGGGCTTGAACCTTTGAACTTCTGGTAAACAACCACACAATCTAACAAGATAAAACACTAGCCACAATTGAATCAGAGACCACTGGACTCTTGCCCAAAGCCACTGACTAGAAGCTCTGTCCATTTAGATTTGTTTAGGTTTGGTACTTGAGTCAAGTTCCAATGCAAAAAGATAAAAATTGTAATAAAATCGTCATCTTCAACCTCTTAGTGCAGATCAATCTGATGTGGATTTTTTAATGGGGACTCAGTAATAGAGAACTTCTTAGGACTGAGATATCTCTGAATTTTTCAAGAGACCGGATGATTATTTCAGCAAGGTTTCATGGAAAACCTCTGCATGGGGAGACTATTTTTTCTGCAAAATATTAGATGATTTAGCAAGCAGATGGATCTTGTCACGCTATGAACCTAGAGTATAATAAACACCACATACCTGTATGTCGGACCATGCAAATGTGCAAGGTTACGGATTATATCAAAACAATAATAATTCTTAAAAATTTATTTAATCAAGAACTTATTCAAATAATTCTTATAATAGTTTCAATGTGACATAAGTCAACATATGCTAACTATTTACATAAATCAAATAAAATATTCTAACTAGTCTAAATAGTTTGACTAGAACTCTAATAACTGAAAGTATCTTCAGAACTCCAAGTACCGAGCAATCATGCATCTGAATCTGAGAAAAAAATATAATAATAAGTTACACTAGCCCAGTAAACAACATAATACCCCAAAGTGGGGTCTAAGTATGCCAAATAATTAGCTAAAGAGCAAGATATTGACTGAAAAATAAATCAATTCTCGAATAATACATATATCTCTTTTAAAATTTATTATTATTTTCATAAAATGATACTAGAAATCCAATATCAGGCTATAGCCATATAACCCAGTGATATGGGTTAGAATAAACAAAGTGCCAAACACCACTATTCTAATCACCACTGGTGCGGTGTTGAAACTAGTTTCTCAAATTACAAGTCGACAAGGCCAATAAATAATCCCCATTGGCGGGGCTAGATCATATCTGTGCTGAGAAGACATACATATAAAGCAGATTTTTCATAATTTGTCTAGTCATATTTTTCAGATTTTATAATATAGCATATAACATATTTTAAAATAATTACTATCATAACATTAGTATGTCTGATCTGTTTATCTAAGTATAACACATATATCATAATCAAATTTAATCAACTAATTATTATTTTATCAAAAATTTGAAAAACATACTTCGAAACATTAGGTTATTTACCTTTTCTAGCTTCAAAATCTCATTTCAGTTAGGCGGATCATGTGCATTTGTTTTAATATTATAAAATATTATTAATTTCATCATTCTCTCAAAAGCTAAGTAAAGTCAAAAATTAAAATACTATTAGAAAACAACCTCATGCCCCTAAATTAGGTTGGTCAAGTGATAGTGCTCGATTGTCCAGGTCGGTTTGAGCAAGTAGAATCCCACTAGTCAGGTAAAAATCAATAGTGGCCAAATTTCAAAAAGATCTACCTAGGGCTAAAGTAATAGGCCAGTCTACCACCTAGGTATCGGAGCGGTTCGGGGCCTCCACAATGGAGTCAACTGGGATCCAAACAAAGTGAGGCAAGGCTTCATGCTCGATAAGAATGAAGAAAGATAGGGCTGATCGAGCAGTAAGGCCCAACTATCTGATCGGTCCGGTCAAGTTCATTCTATCCTATCAAAGATCAAATCAAAATATAGTTAACATATAGTGATTACGGATGGCTAGATCTAGTGGAATCCAACAATGACCAAGATGCTAGTGAATGCTGGATAAAAGTCAAATGTTGAAAGGTCACAACTGAACTAGTTCCGAACCTCCTATTTGGGCCAATCTGGAGTCCACAGGTAAAGTCCTGAGCCCCAGATAATGTAGAGAGAGATAAATAGAGAGAGAAAAAGGGAGAAGAGAGAGAAACAAGAGAGGGAAGAATAGAGAAAAGAAAAGAGAGAAAACTCTCTCCTTTCTCAAAATAGGGGAGGCTTGTGATTGATCAGAATGGATGCAGCCTTGACGGTCAGCAATAGTGGCCTGATGTCCAGCCTCCGACAAGGACTACGACCATGACGATGGCAATGACCATAATGGCTGGTTGTAGAGAAAAAGAAGAGGAAACCCAATACTAGGTTGTCCCAAAATAGGAAGAGTTGGTATTTCAGCTCATTAGCCAACGACTGAGGCTCAGCTATGGTAATAGAGCTTGTTGGAAGCTCGATCGAAGCTTTGACAAAGACCTCAGCTTGAAATCACGATGAAGAAGATGGAGAAAAAAATGGAACAAGGGAGACGAAAGCAGAGCATTGGGTCTTCATCTGAATCCAGTGACCACCAACGAAAATCGAGCCGATGAAATCATTGATAATGACTGAGGAATTCTAAAATAAATATAAAAGAGAGGCAGGGTTGATTACCTTGCGTCGATGAGGCAAATTGACTGTGGTTTGTTGAGAAATCTCAACATAATTTGGGGAACTTCATGCCTTTTCAGTGGCAATTGATCAAGAATCAGAAGTGGGATCATGAGAGGAAAGAGAGGAGTGTATTTTATAGATCGATTTCCATTGAGAAAAGAGAATTTTCTTTCGTTGTCAACGAGAGAAAAACTACAAAGAAATTCGTTTGTAGAGTAGAATCATCTCAACGCAGTTCGGAGAACTACATGCTTTTCATTGGTGATTGATTGAGAATCAGAAGTAGGATTATGAGAGGAAAGAGAGGAGTGCATTTCGTAGATCGAATTCCAAGGTCTTGCCGAAGTCTGGCGGTAGTGAAACTCCTTTTCCATTGAGTTCGGAAAGAAGAGGCGAACCCCCATCTGGGAGTCCTCTCCCATCTCAACTCTTTTTATTTATTTATTTATTTGGGCCACTTTTAGTGATGGGCCAGGCCAAAAAAGCTGGGCCTTACGGATTTCATTGGATAGTGTTCATCATGATTTGGAAGCACCAGGTCTGTGAACAAGGCAAGCCATGAGAGGATAAATCTATTGAAATTTCCACAGGGATTCCCTTAATGATCACATGTCCTTGGGTATATATCTAATGAAATTTCGACGCAGCGATGAGAGGTAATTAGCCGGATCAGAATAAAATGGCAAATAGCGATAAGAGGTAATTACATGGTCTGCAGTAAGTGGCAATAGCCATGAGAAGTACACAAATGGATTACAGGAGAATGGCACGTAGCCATTGTTAGAGTTTTAATTTTAAAAAAATTTAAATTTTTTCTTATCCTCTAAATTTTAGTTGGTTTAAATATTTTTTTTTGGTACAAGTTGGTTTAAATGTTTTAAAATATAATTTTATAGGGCACCTCATTTAGAAGAGCTGCGTCTCTTCGGAAGAGAATGTTGGTTTCCAAAACGATATGGTATTTCCGAAATATTATATATCTTTATAAATCATTGTTTCTGTTTGGTCATCTAAATAGAGTCTATAAATAGGCTCTGGGTCCAGCATCTTGGATCCTCAAATCCGCTCTCACTTATTTTTTTGTCTTTTCTATTTTCTCTGCCTCTAGAGAGAGATTGAGATAGAAAATTTTTCTCTTCTTCATCTTTTGAAGGAGTTATTCAGGTCAAGCCTTCACCTCCCCAGCGATCGTGCTTATTAGAGGAGATTCGGGCTGAGCTGAGTTGTTGTACTTAAGGACAAGATTACTGTTGACTTGCATGTAGGAGTCGAATCATGTTCATAAGCTTTCTACTAATTGATTTTCAAAAAAGAATTGTAGACAAAGAGTTTTATTTATATTTATTATTTTAGATCACACGTAGCAAGTTTTAGGTGCATCATATTTTCAGAAATAATGACTGTGATCGGTTCCTTAGAACTTCCAGTCGATATTATGCTGTCCACAATTTCCAGCCTTGGGTTATTTGATTATGCAGATCCCAGTCAAGCCCACACACCAACCAACACTTTGTCAGGGAATAGGGATTACAAATTCAAAATGGTCCATGGGATGTGGAGCCTCTAAGCTGGCAATAGACCAGCCAATGAACCTAAATCTGGTAGGCCACCCTAAATTACATGTATGCAAAACACTGATCGAACTATGAAACCAATCCGAATTGATTTTTTTGGTTTAGTTTATATCATTCTTTTAATAAATTTCATTTGCTGTCGATCTGAGAAAGGTTTGAATTAAAAAAATTTGGTTTGATTTTGATTTGAGCTTTTAAAATATATTGGTTCAAACCGGCCCGACCCAATCTCATATATATATATATATATATATATATATATATATATATATATATATATATATATATATATATATATATATATATATATATAATTTTTTTATTTTTTAATATAAAATTAAAATTTTATGTTTAAATTTAGTCCAACCTATTTAGCGTAACCCATTGAACGTCAACAACCTAATAAACTGAATAGAACCAAATCTTTTGGATCGCTATAAAATGGTTTTAGGAGATGATCGGTCCAGTTTTGATTTGGTTTAGGAAACAAGTATATCTATGGATCTGACCTGATCCTTGCACATTTCTGCCACCTAAGATGCATGCACGGCAACTTTTAGAGCTAGAATTGTTTGCGACTTTAAGAGGGCTTGGGTGTGCACGGATTTAAGAATAATAGTCAATCCAAGTACCTCACAAATGGAACTTTTGACCTTATATTAATTAGGTGCAATGGTGATGCAGTGGTTCGAATTTCTTGCATCAAAGTAATTTTTGTGGTCACTTATTTGCATGCATAAATTTCCAAGAGTGCTCATGATATGGTTCATGAAACCATGATAAGTAGGTGTGAAATGCACACATCACATGAATTTGTATAATTTAGGTACTAGGCATTTCAATGTCTTAATTATAAGGCTGAGTCCTGCGGGATATATGTCCGTCTCATGGGGCTACGGCCGTTTGTGTCATGCCTGGCTCGTCCGGAATAGAAAATTTTTTTTGTTGTGATGGTTATTAAATAGAAAATTTCTTGATGTTTTTTGTTGGATTCATTTAATTTGGGCATCTCGGGAGGCGGATAAGTTCTACAGGATCATTTAATTCCATTTTTTGCTTGCCTAGCTCGTGTGCAGCTTGAGAATTTAATTTCTCTTGCTCTTGCATGTGCTACGGCCAGGTATAAACTGAGGCTAGGAAAAGTGTTTAAATTTTTTGAAGTTGATGAAATAACTAAAACGAGGAGTCGTTCATCAACAATATATGTTATTGCTTATGCAAACTGTTTGGTATTGTTTGCTTATTCAAATAGAACGGTACAAATAATTGCGTCCAAATTTTCCATCAAAAAGCTTGTACGCAGTTTTCTAGTTGTTGTTGTCCATCCAGAATTGGGCCTGGAGCCAGTCCACGGTCTTCTTGTCCAATTGAAAGGCCTTGGCAAGAACATAATCAGAGATTGGTGGCTTCGCTCCAAAGACTGCATTGGCTATGGTGATCACGCCAGGGTTCTGACTGCTGAGACCGGCAATAGCAACAGCATTTGTCTTCCCATAGTTGAATTGGAAATGGATGAGGCCTTGAGGAAATACGAACACATCGCCCTTGTTGAGGACCTTAGTGAAGAGCTGGTTGTTGGGGTTATTAGATGTGACGAAGCCGACATGGAGGGTGCCTTCCAACACCGTAAGGATCTCGGTTCCCCTTGGGTGGATGTGAGGAGGGTTGACTCCATAGGGTGCAAAGTCCAGGCGAGCTAGCGAGATGCCAAGCGTGTTGAGCCCAGGAATTTGGTTCACGTTGACTTGAGTCACATTAGACCCTAGTTTGTTCCCTGTGTCGCGGGGCTTGTCAAGGCCAGAGAAGAAGAAGTCTTCGGCTTTGGCAAGCTTCGGGTCCTTGCAGACGAACCCATTTACAAGCACTGCATGAACAATTGCAAGGAAGAGGTAAGTATATATAACGACATATGATAAAAACTCATCATTAGTATCTTTGAAGTTGGGTTGACAGCTGGTAACTTCAGGAAAATTACACACCATGCAATGCTAATTACATATTTAATTAGCAACTAATAACAAGGTAGATGTCGTGAATAGGAGTACCATCTGATTTAAGATCAGCAACACAGAAGTCCTGGAGTTGACTAGGATCAGAAGCAATGGCATGAGATGAAGCCAGAGCAAGGAGAGCAAGGAAGAGGAAACGGGCAGCCATCTATTCTCTCTTAATTTCTAGCTAGCAGAAGAATAGCCAAGGGATTTGGAGCAAGGTGTTATGGGAGGAGTTGATATATATATATATAGAAGGAGCGTGGGACTAGGCCTTTGATAAGGCTTGATTTAGTCATGCGACTACGTAAAAGGAAGAAGAGTAAACCATGTTAGATAAATTGCATGCCATGGTTCTCTAATGTTTGTCCAAGTGTTTGTTGTTGTCTCAGTAAAAGTTTGACGAAGTATCGCTGATGACGTCTGTGGCGAGACAATTAGGAAGAAGCAGTCCAGAGAAAGGAAAAGGAGAGATTATAGCTTCAAGTAAACCATCCAGACATAGATCATGGTTTCTCTTACTCCCTATTATTATAATTTTTTTAATATCAGTTGCGGTTTCTTTCAACAATATACTTGGAGTTGTTGGAGACTGCCTGAGAGGAATCGACGCCGTCCATGGCAAACGATTCTCCAACCGTGCTTTTGATCGCGTCTCACCGAGAAATCAGCAGTTCGTTTACTATGTCATACAAATGCGTTTTCTGAAAATGAGTAACGATGTGATTTGAGGAAGACAATAGATTGCTAAGGGAGCGGCGGAAGCCACCTAACTGGTTCAAATAGCGAATACGACGACGACGACACCTTGCAAAAACTGCATTAGTCCATTAATTACATCAAATGAAACAGTTATTATAATATCAAAATCTAAAAGCCTAGGTGTTACATCCGACCCGATTGATATTACGCATCTTGTGACTTTGAAAGAAAAAGGGAAGATACGATGTGAGCTTTACAACCCAGTAAGAATCTTCCACGCATGCACACCAGTATGAATATGGAGAATGCTGTTTAGCACATGTAAAGATGCTTGGAAATAGTAAAATTTGCACAGCAACGGACTAACAAATGAATAATGCTTAACATATCTACTGGTTATATTTATGGAACACACAAATAAGCCATACTAGCATACAATTCAAGTTTAATCAAATAGCAATTCAATTACTTGCACATCACCACGAATGAGAGTCTCGACATAGATGTCATATATCAATATTGCTCTGTGTAAATACGTCACATATTATCCAACTAGCATTTTTATTCAACAGTAAGGCAGCGAGGTTACTTACCATTATCCGGTTAACAAAGCTCAGATTCCGACAACATTATCGTTATGGTACTGAACTAGTCCGCTCATGCTCTAGCCTGTGGCAGGTCAAAACACACACCATGTTTTTGCCCACGGCCGGCAACCACAATTTCGTATCTCAACCACAGTTGATATCACAAACACATCATTTCACACGTGTTGCCTAGTCTAGTTGCTTCTCTTTTTTCTCGTCTTATAGTTATGCAAAAATTAAACACAAGTTAATATCTTGATCTAATTTCAACATTCGATTAGATGATATTAAATTATTTTATTTTAATATCAAGCGGTTAGCTCATATTATTATTTTATTTTCATTCCGAACTGCAGGAGGCCTAGATTTATAGGATAAATTAAGAATTTTTGAGATAGTAATAATGAGGCTTTTGTATTTAACGAGAGATATCTGAAACCTGTATTTTCGACTATTCTACTTATTAGTTGCTAATGAAATATTTTACTTAACTTAAATTCTTATATTCTATTAGTGAGTGTTTTTGTTTGGATTATCGGGCACTGCATACCTTTGCAGGGTTGCTTCCTAGGGTAATACGTGGCTGTACCCTGTGCAAAGCCCAAATGACGGGTTTGGGGCAGGTAGTTCTTTACAACTTGAGGAGGGCTCATGTGCGCACGGATTAAGAGTTAACAGTGAATCCAAAGTATCTTGTTGCAAATAGATCTCATGACCTTATAGTTAGTTCAATGGCGACACAGTGGGCCTAACTTCTTGCATCAATGTAATTGTTATGCGCTCTTAATTACTTGCATAAAGTTCCAAGCTTTTTCACGATATGATTCATGTAACCATGATTAGTAGGTTCACATGAATTGTTATAATTTAGGTATTAGGCGTATCATGTCTCATGAGGCTAAGTCCTACGTACGGGACATATGTGCCACTCATGGAGCTAGGGCCCTTTGTTGTCATGCGTGGCTCATCGGAAATGGAAAATTTCTTGATAATTTATTGGTAGATTTGTGTAATCCGGATACTTTTGTGTTGGATGTTAAATAGAAAATTTCTTGTTGTGATGGTTATTAAATAGAAAATTTCTTGGTATTTTTTGTTGGATAAATTTAATTTGGGCATCTTGGGAGGTGGATAAGTTCTACAGGATCATTTAATTCCATTTTTTGCTTGCCCAGCTCGTGTGCAGCTTCAAAATTTAATTTCTCTTGCTCTTGCATGTGTTACAGCCAGGTATAAACTGAGGCTAGGAAAAGTGTTTAAAGTTTTTGAAGTTGATGAAATAACTAAAACGAGGAGTCCTTCATCAACAATATATATTATTGCTTATGCAAACTGATTGGTATTGTTTGCTTATTCAAATAGAACAGTACAAATAATTGCGTCCAAATTTTCCATCAAGAAGCTTGTATGCAGTTTTCTAGTTGTTGTTGTCCATCCAGAATTGGGCCTGGAGCCAGTCCACAGTCTTTTTGTCCAATTGAAAGGCCTTGGCAAGAACATAATCAGAGATTGGTGGCTTCGCTCCAAAGACTGCATTGGCTATGGTGATCACGCCAGGGTTCTGGCTGCTTAAAGCGGCAATAGCGACAGCATTTGTCTTCCCATAGTTGAATTGGAAATGGATGAGGCCTTGAGGAAATACGAACACATCGCCCTTGTTGAGGACCTTAGTGAAGAGCTGGTTGTTGGGGTTATTAGAAGTAACGAAGCCGACATGGAGAGTGCCTTCCAACACCGTAAGGATCTCGGTTCCCCTTGGGTGGATGTGAGGAGGGTTGACTCCATAGGGTGCAAAGTCCAGGCGAGCCAGCGAGATGCCAAGGGTGTTGAGCCCAGGAATTTGGTTCACGTTGACTTGAGTCACATTAGACCCTAGTTTGTTCCCTGTGTCGCGGGGCTTGTCGAGGCCAGAGAAGAAGAAGTCTTCGGCTTTGGCAAGCTTCGGGTCCTTGCAGACGAACCCATTTACAAGCACTGCATGAACAATTGCAAGGAAGAGGTAAGTATATATAACGACATATGATAAAAACTCATCATTAGTATCTTTGAAGTTGGGTTGACAGCTGGTAACTTCAGGAAAATTACACACCGTGCATGCTAATTACATATTTAGCAACTAATAACTAATAATAAGGTAGATGTTGTGAATAGGAGTACCATTTGATTCAAGATCAGCAACACAGAAGTCCTGGAGTTGACTAGGATCAGAAGCAATGGCATGAGATGAAGCCAGAGCAAGGAGAGCAAGGAAGAGGAAATGGGCAGCCATCTATGCTCTCTTAATTTCTAGCTAGCAGAAGAATGGCCAAGGGATTTGGAGCAAGGTGTTATGGGAGGAGTTTATATATATATAGAAGGAGCGTGGGACTAGGCCTTTGATAAGGCTTGATTTAGTCATGCGACTTCGTAAAAGGAAGAAGAGTAAACCATGTTAGATAAATTGCATGCCATGGTTCTCTAATGTTTGTCCATGTGTTTGTTGTTGTCCCAGTAAAGGTTTGACGATGTATCGCTGATGACGTATGTGGTGAGACAATTAGGAAGAAGCAGTCCAGAGAAAGGAAAAGGAGAGATTATAGCTAGCTTCAAGTAAACCATCCAGACATAGATCATGATTTCTCTTACTCCCTGTTATTATACTTTTTTAATATCAGTTGTGGTCTTCTTTCAACAAATATACTTGGAGAGTTGGGAGTTGTTGGAGACTGCCTGAGAGGAATGGACGCCGTCCATGGCAAACGTTTCTCCAACCGTGGTTTTGATCGCATCTCACCAAGAAATCACCAGTTCGTTTACCATGTCATACAACTGCGTTTTCTGAAAACGAGTAACGATGTGATTTGAGGAAGACAATAGATTTCTAAGGGAGCAGCGGAAGCCACCTAACAAGTTGATCGAAATAGCGATCCCGAGCCCCGAGCCTCGAGCCCGAGGCACGGCAGACGCCCCGAGCCCCGAGCCCGAGGCGCGGCAGATGCCGCACGCCCGCACGGCGGGCCGCGCAAGCATGCAAGGCATCGGAACATATCGGAGCAAATACAGATGCTCAAAAATGACATAATTATTTAAGTTGGTCCAAAGCAATCTTACAAAATTTCAAAATAGCATATGCCAACATAATTCAAATGTTCAGACTAATCTAAAATGTTAATAACTGGAGGAATAATAGCGCAAATCTAACGCACTCTCCAATCCCATGCGATCAAGCCTCTGGATCTGAAAAACAGATAAAATAAAATGAGCTACACTAGCCCAGTAAGCAACAAAATACCCTAAAGTGGGGTCAGAGCATATCAGGCCAAAATATAGGATAATGACTGGAATAAATCATAAATAACATTGTTTTACCGTTTTCAAAACTTATTATCATTTTTCCAAAAACTCTGATACCAGAATCTCAACATAATAGGCTACAGCCACGTAACCCAGTGGCATGGGTCGCACAAGGTGCCAAATCCACTATATTTATTCACCGATGGCGGCCGGTGTTGCACAAAAGTGCCAAATCCACTATATTTATCCACCGATGGCAGCCGGTGTCCAGAAACCACTATTCTAATCACCGGTGGCGCGGTGTCGAAACCGGTTCCTCACAGGTTACAAGTCGACAGGTCCAACGTATAATCCCCATTGGCGGGGCCAGAATAGAACAGAATAGATCATAGCCATGCTGAGAATCCATATATATAAAAATAGATTTCATAAACTGTACAGTCATATTTCACGGATTTCAGAGCATATAACATGATTTTCAAATAAAATTTAACATGTCAGACCCATTTTACTAAATACAAAACATATTTCAAAATTTAATCCAGTAATAATTATTTTACCAAATAATTTAGGAAAAAAGCACTTTGAAGCATTAAGTTACTTACCTCTTCTCGCTTAATCCCTACTTCAGATAGGCGGATCAAGTTCACCTGTTTAAATTTAATTAATTCCTCGTTAATTTCAGAACTAAGCAAAATCCAAAAATAATACTATTGGACATAGCCCAACAGGGCCCAGAGTTGGCCCATAATGGGCATGGCCCGATAGGGCCCATATCGGACACGGTCCAATGGGCCCGCATAGATCCAGCTAAATAGGGCCCCCAAGGTTGGCTTCTAATTGGTTCATTTATGTAATAAAATTTATTGCAGGGACTAATACTTAATTACAGGGTACTATTCTATAAAGCTTGAGTGGACTAAATAAATATAGTTGGGAACCTTTATGTAATAAATCTTTCCTATAGGGATCAAATACAAATTACAGAAGGCCCTTTTTTTTTTGAAATAATATACTGCCAAGGGCTTAACTGCAAAACTCCATTTAGTGGCCAAATGGGTTCGGATTTCGGGTTCCGGGTTTCGGGTTCGGGTTCAAGTTCCGAGCTCGGGTCTGAACTGGATTTCGGATTTTGGGTCCCGGGTTCGGGTTCAGAATAGTTTTCGGGTTTGGACTGAGTTTCAGATTTGGACTGGGCCCACAAAAGGGTACGACCCAAATAGGGCCCGAACTAGGCTGAACTAGGCCCGAATTGGGCCCACAAATGAGACTAGGCATCATATTTTCTCACAGTTGATCCTCATTTCTTACACGTTCTGCTCTCCCGTTAAATGAGACTAGGCATCATATTTTCTCACAGTTGATGTCTCTGAGGATCAACAGAGAAAACATAAAAGCAATAATACTCAAGATCTGTACAGGCATTCTAGCACAAAAGAATATTGCTATGATAATAATTATTAGTGAATACATCCTAGTAGAAAATCAAAGCAAGGTTATGAGTTTAACCTAGTTGAATAATGCGCAAAAAACTTATTAGATCTAATGTTAATGTTGAACAAACTTTTGCAGTCAAGAGCCCATGATGCCTTTCCAACTGCAGGTTACTTGGGAAGCTTGGATCAAACAACCACCATAGAGAAGATTATTTTGTTTTCGAGCAATTAAAGGAAAAGTCCAGCTGAATCCAGATTGATCATTGTGGCATTCTCCTGTTAATGTGGATACGTGCTTGTTACCGTAACTAAGTCTATAAAAAAAAGCCTAATTGACTTCGTCAACATTTGATTAAAATTATCGAAAGAAAACATTGCAAATTTATTTTACTACACATTGCAAGAAATCAGTACAAGAAACTTGACCAGATCTTCAATTCCGTTACCGTTAGGAGATAGAAGGAACTGTAAATACATTTACATTGTGTGTGAAGTTTCTTTTGATAGCTTTTCCTTGTTTTCATTCTCTCTCATTTTAGAGCATTCATGAGTGTTGCAAGCTGAAAACTGATGTAGTTAAAGAAAGTAACTTTATGAATATATCTAATTTGTACTTGCTCCTTGTAGTTTCTTTTCAACTAGCTGGTGATGGAGTCATTTATATGATATTTAATGTTGCTTTCTTCTTGAGAACATGATTTTGAATTAAATATTCTGGCAGAACTTTTCCTGCCTGTCTAGCTACTATCTCTGCTTTAACTATCATAGCTGGTATCCCAGTAGTTTAGGATACCAGCTATGAGTTTTTTTTAAGAGCTACAACATTGGCATCTCAAATAATGAGACTTTAGAGCATCATGAAATACGAAAATACATGCTCTTCTGAGAAGCATTATCTTCATTCCAGACAACATATTCGGACATTTAAACATATCAACAACTTGCAAGGATAAGAAATCAAACAGTAGGTGAGTTGATGTTTCTCGAACTGGTTGTTGTTGACATTCTTAAATAAATTTCATGTGTTCATGCTTGTGTTGGTACATCCACAGGGATTGTAGGTGAAGAGCCCTCTCTTTCACCCCTTTCACCGATACTGTTATCTGCAAACTTTAAGCTTGCTGAGTGGTAACCTTTCTCTTTCTCATTCTCATTCCATTCAGCTGCATAATATACTTCTTCTGTTGCATTTGGTTTCGGGCCTTAATTACATGTGGACCTTTAATTACAAGTGGACCCCATTTGGGAAATAAATCCGCACGATGGGTAGGGTGCAGCACATGAACATTAATTACATTAATTACTTTGCATTTTACTTAATTTTGTTTGTCTTTTTTTTAAAAACTGCAGTTCAATCGGTATTCTAATAGAATGGACAAAAGTTGGATAAATAAGTTAAGATCTAGTGCTGAATATTTGGATGGAGTTCGGAATTTCATTAAGTTTGCCTTTGAGAAATCTAATATGAACGGAAAGATTTTATGTCCATGTCAAAAATGTGTAAACGGTTTTGCTCTTGATCCAAAAAATATTGAAGAACATTTGGTATGGAATGGTTTTCTAAAGGGTTATACTGAATGGGTACTCCATGGAGAGTTCATACCTTCATGTAACCAACCATCCGATCTAGAAAACACCTTCAATTTTGGATGTAGTGACACGGAACAAAATTCTGTAGAAGAAGATGATATAAGGGGCCTACTTAGAGATGCTCTTGGACATAGTATCAGAACTGTAGCAGAAGATGAGCGTGCAGTTATTGATCAGTTCATGCATGTTGAGGAACCTATACATTCTGATGACACATCTCATTATGATAACTTGGTGAAAGATTGTGATCAAGAACTGTATCCGGGTTGTAAGAATTTTACGAAGATTTCTTTTCTTCTGCATTTATTACATTTGAAATATTTGAATGGGTGGTCCAGCAAGTCTTTTACCATGCTTCTTCAATTATTAAAGGATGCATTTCCGGAAGGTGTTACTTTGCCATCATCTTCATATGAAGCCAAAAAACTGATAAAAGAGTTGGATCTTGGATATGAGAAGATACACAGTTGTCCGAATGACTGCATTTTATATCGTGGTGAAAATAAGAACCAAGAGTCGTGCCGAATATGTGGAACTTCATGATGGAAAAAACATAAAGAAGACGAGAATGATTCGTTGACTGAAAAGGATGCTGCACCAACTAAGAAAAAATCGGCTAAAATTTTGAGGTATTTTCCTCTTATACCAAGATTGAAAAGGATGTTTGCATCACCGAAGACGGCTTCCTCGATGAGATGGCATGACGAAGGCCGTACAAAGGATGGAATGTTACGACACCCAGCGGATAGTCCCGCATGGAAAGCATTTGATGATAGGCATCCCGAATTTGCTTCTGATGTTCGCAGTGTTAGGCTAGGTTTAGCTACTGATGGGTTTAATCCATTCCGAACGATGAGCTCAACATACAGCACTTGGTCGGTTGTTTTGATTTCATATAATTTGCCACCATGGATGTGTATGAAACAGTCTTCAGTAATTCTATCAATGGTTATTCCAGGTGACAAGGGCCCAGGTAATGATATTGATGTTTTTCTACAGCCTCTAATAGAGAAATTGAAACAAATATGGGAGGGTATTGATGCATTTGATGCTTTTGCTGGACAAAATTTCAAATTGCGTGCAGCTCTTATTTGGACTATCAATAATTTTTCTGCATATGCTAATTTATCTGGTTGGAGCACTAAGGGGCGTATTGCATGTCCTTCTTGTGGAGATTCAACCCATTCGTATTGGTTAAAATATGGAGGAAAGTTCTGTTATATGGGCCATCGTCGGTGGTTAGAAGCAAACCATCCATTTCGATTTTAGAAAGACTTGTTTGATTGTACCATAGAGTTGCGATCTGCCCCTGTTCCACCAACTGGAACTGAAGTCTTCAGACAAATGCATGACACCAATTATATACCGGGTAAGGTCGCCAAATGTTCAAAGAAGAGGGGGAGGGAGCATGTTGGCAGCACAATGAATGAAGGATTAATAGCAGAGGTTGCTGAGGATGTTGACAACTTTTTTGAGAATGAAGACAACATATATGGTCAGGGAAATGATGATGACTCAATGGTAGCATCTACACAGAAACAACTATGGAAAAAAAGAGCATTTTCTTTGATTTACCCTATTGGGAGTATAATCTTCTTCGACATAACCTTGATGTGATGCATATAGAGAAGAACGTTTGTGATAACCTGATTGGAACATTGTTAAATCTTGATGGGAAGACCAAAGATAACTTGAAAGCGCGTCTTGATTTGAAAGATATGGGCATAAGACAAGAGCTTCATCCGACAGAGCTTGCCAATGATAAATTTTATACACCTCCTGTATGTTATACAATGTCTACTCAAGAGAAAGATCTTTTTCTAACAATTCTGAAAAATTTGAAGGTTCCTGATGGGTACTCATCGAATATTTCACGATGCGTAAATCTCAAAGAGCGAAAACTTTCAAATCTTAAAAGTCACGATTGTCACATTTTGATGCAAGATATCTTTCCATTGGCTTTAAGATCGTCAACACCGAAACAAGTTTTTGCAATTGTTTCTCAATTATCATCATTCTTTAAGGTATTATGTTCCAAAGTTCTTGATCCTAAGGAGCTTGATTAATTGGAGTCTAATATTGCACTTACACTATACAATATGGAAAAGATCTTTCCTCCTGGATTTTTTACTATTATGGTTCATCTACTCATTCACTTAGCGGCGGAAGCTAAACTTGGTGGCCCGGTTCACTACCGATGGATGTATCCTATTGAGAGGTGATTTTTCTAAACTCTAATATAATTATTTAATAATCAATTTGATTTTGATATTTATTTTAAAAATTTATTGTTGAAGGTTTCTTATGCGCTTAAAAGATTATGTACGCAATCGAGCCTATCCCGAGGGCTCGATTGCTGAAGGATATATTGCTGAGGAGTGTCTGACATTTTGTTCGAGATATCTTGAAGGTGTTGAAACGGTTTTCAATCGACCTCAAAGGAATTGTGATATCATAGAGAATGCAGATGTTTACAAGTTCTCATCTGGCGGAAGAGTTTTGGGAAAAGTTGAAAGTGTTGTTCTTGACCAGAAATCGTTGGCACAGGCACATCGCTATGTCTTACTTCATAGTGATATAATATCCGAATCTCGCAGATTAGTACGGTTAATTGAAATCTAAATTTACTGTCATGTCAGGAGAATGTAATATTGGTATTTAATTAAAGATAACCTTGATCATGCAGAGAATTTTTAATAGCTCAGCGAAGTCTCAACCATAACATTCGTCCTACACCAAGGATTGAGCAACGATGGTTGGTTGAATTATTTCCAGAATGGCTTTCCAAACAGGTTAGATGTCTAATATATTAAGCTTTTTTTTTTAAAATTTTATAGAGAGAAATTAATCATTACTTCCATAATTTTTTTTAGGTACCAGTGATGATGAAGAAGCATTGTTCTGATGAGTTAATAGTCATTGCTCGAGGTCCGAATAATATTGTCAACAGATATATTGGGTTCATTATAAATGGTTTTAAATTTAATGAATTGGTGTTTTGAGTTGTCGTTTTGAGTGGTGGTATAAATGGGGCTCTGTAGGCCCCATTGCTCATACTAAAGAGCGTGAGAAATTTAAAAAAATCCAAAATAGTGGAGTTATAGTTGAGGCGGATGGAAAAAATTATTATGGTGCTCTAACAGATATTTATGAGCTGGATTATTATGGAAATTTTAAGGTAGTATTATTTTGATGTGATTGGGTGGATATAAACTCACCTAGAGGTTTGAGGCAAGATATAAATGGATTCACACTTGTAAATTTTTCAAGGTTGATACATACTAGTGTGTTATTGAAAGATGATCCATTTGTTTTTTCATCTCAAGCTCGACAAGTATTTTTTGTGCAAGACTTAAAAGATAAAAATTGGTCTCTTGTTATTAAAACGAAACCTAGGGACTTGTATGATATGGAAAAGAAGTTGGAAGAGGAGGACGATGATACTTATACTCAGTGTATGCCTTATAATGTTGTGCCAACTGATGAAGTAAATGCGCCAACGAGTTTGATGCAATGAAGAAATCCCGTGTACAAGATCTTCTGATCTCAGTATGTGTTTGATTGTTAGAAGTTTTTGTTTTTTCCTTTATATTGCTCAGCTTACTATTTGTGTTATAAAGAAAAAACTTATAAAAAAATGCTTTATAAGTTGCTTTATATGACGCATAATTGCATGTGTTTTTTCTCTGGATTCTCTGGTTTCTGTTTGCAGCTAAGAGAAAGGCTGAGGCAGCGAGGATCAGGCAGAAGTATTCAGATAGGGTTCCGGTGAATATTATTGATTTTCCTGAGTTTTTTTCCCGTAATTTCTTTGTTTAATTTGCGATGCTTGTATTTCTGGTTTGATTCCATCAGCAAGTTTATGTTAATCGAAAGGACCTGAAATTTTGTTATCTGTTATCCTGGAGAAATGTTTTTTGTTGAATAGAATTGATTTATCTTCTAGTTCATAAGGTTGGAACCTGAAAGATTGTGGGTTTTTGCTTTGAGTTGAGCGTGTGCCCTTCCTGATTGGTCTGATCTTTTATAATTTGATTTTAGTTTTAAGCTTACCCCAGTCTGGTGCAATTTCCTTAAACCAATTTATGTTTCCGGCCATGTAATTAAAGTTTGACCTTTTACTTAATTTAGGTCTTTTGTTGGATTAGATACTTCTTATAGTTTGTTTAGGTCGGATCTTGATTTATTAGGGTTCAGACATATTTTGATAAGGTTCACTCTCTCATCCTCAAAACATTACATGGATCTAGAAATGTCATTCTACCTGCTTGGACTCAAACCAGTGAGCTAAGCCTTGCCATGGTAATTGGCATTCCTTCTCATCGTCATGTAGGGCATATTGATACAAATTCATCAAGGCAGGAAGTTTAGAAGGCTTTCAGGCTTCGTCATTGAAAACCCATATAAGTGGTGGTTTTCTGAACTGAACAGCTTAAGAGAGTTCGTAGGACAGAACTAAGTTAAGTTTCTCCATATGATACCAAGTCAATTACTCAAGTGCTATCTCTCATTTTATAAGCTTTTTTTTTTCCCCTTTCAACTTTGCTAAGTATTGAAATGCTGCAAGCCTGTACAGTATTAGGTTCACAGATGTGAACCAAACTGAAACCGTCCGCTTTTAAATGTTTAGAATCATTGCAATGGGGTGCCCCTCCTCTATTTCATAGGATTCCTGGGATGCTGCCTTCAGAGTTAGGTAATGTCCAAATTTCTTCTCTTTATATAGGCATTCTAGTCTCATGTAAAAGGACCTAGGCACCTAGCTAACCTGATTTGGAACACAACCTGGTTTTGAAAGCTTTTGATCATAATGTCATATAGAGTCTCTGCAGAATCACAAATACCAGAATTTTTTTATAAATCTCGAATAATTTAACATGCTGGTTCCCTGATCATGCTGATCTTTGTATATAAAATGGTTCAGAAATAGTAACACAAATCATACTTAGTAAGCTGGTACTTTAAGAACATCTATTGTCTTGTCTCTTAAAACTTCTAATTTCTGATTTAGTAGTCTTTGAAGTTTGAACATGTAGACTGATATGAATATACTTTGAAGTTTGAACATATGTAGACTGATATGCATATACTTTGAAGTTTGAACATGTAGACTGATATGCATATGAAGTTTGAAGATGATATAGTTGTATGATGATCCATGTTCTAAATGCCTTAAAAATCAGAATGATTGTGATGATCAGCTTGATATGGCTGGTTGGTGTCATATTGTCCTAAGAAAGATATCTCTGGCGATCTTCTAGAGAAAAAATTGATCTTCTCTTTTATTAGCCCTTTATTTAGTATAAATTTATCATTTAACCAAATATTGATTCTTTTTTGTGCATACCAGGTAACAATATGCCCCGAGGGAGACGATTTAGAGATGTGGAGTTCCAGCATTCTCAGGTGGGATCTACTTTTGAGCAGTCCCTGCAGTCCCAGCAGCCATGTGATCACCAGCAGCACGAGTCAGGATCTCAGCGCGAGCCTCATGCTGATTGTCCGGATGATGAGCTCCGGATCCAGGGTAATTCGATTTAAAGTTCATATTTTATGTTCATATTTGTCTTCAACTTTTTAAGACATTTTATTTAATTTGAATAGATGGACAAGGGACAGTGAGGACGAGACGGGGACCCACTCAAGCAAAGGATGTGTGGAAGCTTCCTCCGGGTGAGAAGATCATCATCCGATGCAACGAATTGGGGCAGCCCATCAATAGAGCTGGAAGTCTACTATCAAGCTTTTTAGGATCGGTTGCACGCAAGGGTCAGCTGTGTCCACTCAACTATACGAAGTGGAATGACATGCTTCCTTCGTATAAGGTTGAGCTTCTTAGACTTATACAGGTAATGAATTGAATTTATTCTTTTTAATTCGACACCTCCTGTATATTAATTTGCTTAGTATCATAATTTTATTTTAGATGTTTAATATTATTATAACATTCTGAATCTTGTTGTAGGGTAAGTTTGTACTCCCTCCAGAGAGCCATGATTGGGTGCTAAAGTCCCTCAATCGCAAATGGAAAGAATATAAAGCAAAATTGAAGACGGACTTCAAGCGCGAGGGTATGACAGAGGAGGAGGTTGCTCGTGTGACTCCTCCTGATGTATACCCTCAGCAGTGGAGGGAGCTTGTTCATTACTGGTTTTCTGAAAGAGGACAGGTCACGTATATTGTTTCAATATCTTCTATTATCTTTATTATTAATATAGATTGCAAATATATACATTGAATCATATTATACTGTGTGCTTTTATTTTGGCAGACATATTCTAATATTGGTAGAGCTGCACGAGCATCTCAAGCAGTTCCTCATATTTCAGGCTCGAAGAGTTATGCGAGACGTAGAAATGAATTCGTAAGTTCTTTTGAAACTATTTGAAACTCTACTAACATATAGCACGTATCATGATATATAGTTTGCCCATATACTTTCCGTATGTGTAGATAGTAGAGCATGGAAGGGAGCCTGGTGAGGTAGAGTTTTATAAGATGACCCACACTCACCGAGATGGCAGTTTTGTCCGGGACGAGTCGAGAGATATAGTTGTATGTATTCATTTTTTATTTTATCATAATTTTTTAATTAATTTTACTTCTTTTAAATTATTAATGTGACTGTTTGTTTTTTTGAGAGAGATATAGGAAAGAGCTACAAATCTTATTTCAGAGCGCGTCGGGGAGTCATCATCATCCGACACGGCCAGTCGCGTCGAGGCTCAGGTCTATGCCGAATTGATGGGCCCAGAACGTTATGGTCACGTGAGGGGTTACGGTATTGGAGTTACCCCCACTCAGCTGTCTGCAGTGAGCCGATATACCCAAGATGCCAGACAAGGTACTAGCACTGCAGAGGTTTGTAGTTTGAAGACAGAGATGGCACAGATAAAGCAGTCATATGAGACAAGGATAGAGGAGATGAGGCAGAGTCATATGACTGATATGACGGACTTGAAGCAGAGCCAAGAGTTGAAGATACAATCTTTGCAGGATCAGCTTGACCATATTTCATCTTTTTTGCAGAGATTTGCTCCTCCGGTACATAACTAAATATATTTGAATATTTTATATAATTATAATGTATTCTTGTATTAGCGTGATGACTTTCGTATTTTTAGTTTCTAAAGTATTTTTTTTCTTGTAGGTTGCTGATACTTCATCTACTTGTAGAGATGATGCCGTCGACTCTTGATACATCGTAGATTGTGTACTTAGGAATTTGAGATGGATGTTTTTAGAATGTTTTTGAAGTACAATGTAATCAAATGTGATAATATTGAGATTTTGAATGAAAAGTTCTTGTCTGTGTTGTGTATTTTGTTATCTATGTGATTTAGTATATGTGTTTTTTTAGAAATTAATGTATACAGAGAATTAAAAATTGCATTTACAAATTTTTTTTAAAAAAAATGCCATTGCCGACGCTATTTAGCGTCGGAAATACGAACTGGCACGGAATGTGAAACGCCATTAACGACGCTTTATTGCGTCGGTAAAGCAGATTAGGACGACGCTTTTAAGCGTCGGCATAGCCCAACGGAAACTACGGTGTGAAGCGTCGATTGAGGTACGCCAACGCTTTTAAGCGTCGGAGTATTATAAAAGGAACGACGCTTAAAAGCGTCGGTATAGACCGACGACGCTTTTTTGACGCGTCGGGTTAAACCCGACCCACGCTCACCTGCGCGACGTCTGACCCACGCTTTGTGAAGCGTGGGCTGGGAATTCGCCGACGCTTATAAGCGTCGGTAGAGACACAAAAAACCGCCGGGAGTTATTCCTTCTTTTGTAGTGTTAGAAGAGCTGCGTCTCTTCGGAAGAGAATGTTGGTTTCCAAAACGATATGGTATTTCCGAAATATTATATATCTTTATAAATCATTGTTTCTGTTTGGTCATCTAAATAGAGTCTATAAATAGGCTCTGGGTCCAGCATCTTGGATCCTCAAATCCGCTCTCACTTATTTTTTTGTCTTTTCTATTTTCTCTGCCTCTAGAGAGAGATTGAGATAGAAAATTTTTCTCTTCTTCATCTTTTGAAGGAGTTATTCAGGTCAAGCCTTCACCTCCCCAGCGATCGTGCTTGTTAGAGGAGATTCGGGCTGAGCTGAGTTGTTGTACTTAAGGACAAGATTACTGTTGACTTGCATGTAGGAGTCGAATCATGTTCATAAGCTTTCTACCAATTGATTTTCAAAAAAGAATTGTAGACAAAGAGTTTTATTTATATTTATTATTTTAGATCACACGTAGCAAGTTTTAGGTGCATCATATTTTCAGAAATAATGACTGTGATCGGTTCCTTAGAACTTCCAGTCGATATTATGCTGTCCACAATTTCCAGCCTTGGGTTATTTGATTATGCAGAGCCCAGTCAAGCCCACACACCAACCAACACTTTGTCAGGGAATAGGGATTACAAATTCAAAATGGTCCATGGGATGTGGAGCCTCTAAGCTGGCAATAGACCAGCCAATGAACCTAAATCTGGTAGGCCACCCTAAATTACATGTATGCAAAACACTGATCGAACTATGAAACCAATCCGAATTGATTTTTTTGGTTTAGTTTATATCATTCTTTTAATAAATTTCATTTGCTGTCGATCTGAGAAAGGTTTGAACTAAAAAAATTTGGTTTGATTTTGATTTGCGCTTTTAAAATATATTGGTTCCGACCCAATCTCATATATATATATATATATATATATATATATATATATATATATATATATATATATATATATATATATATATATTATTTTTTTATTTTTTAATATAAAATTAAAATTTTATGTTTAAATTTAGTCCAACCTATTTAGCGTAACCCATTGAACGTCAACAACCTAATAAACTGAATAGAACCAAATCTTTTGGATCGCTATAAAATGGTTTTAGGAGATGATCGGTCCAGTTTTGATTTGGTTTAGGAAACAAGTATATCTATGGATCTGACCTGATCCTTGCACATTTCTGCCACCTAAGATGCATGCACGGCAACTTTTAGAGCTAGAATTGTTTGCGACTTTAAGAGGGCTTGGGTGTGCACGGATTTAAGAATAATAGTCAATCCAAGTACCTCACAAATGGAACTTTTGACCTTTTATTAGGTGCAATTAATGGTGATGCAGTGGTTCGAATTTCTTGCATCAAAGTAATTTTTGTGGTCACTTATTTGCATGCATAAATTTCCAAGAGTGCTCATGATATGGTTCATGAAACCATGATAAGTAGGTGTGAAATGCACACATCACATGAATTTGTATAATTTAGGTACTAGGCATTTCAATGTCTTAATTATAAGGCTGAGTCCTGCGGGATATATGTCCGTCTCATGGGGCTACGGCCGTTTGTGTCATGCCTGGCTCGTCCGGAATAGAAAATTTTTTGTTGTGATGGTTATTAAATAGAAAATTTCTTGATGTTTTTTGTTGGATTCATTTAATTTGGGCATCTCGGCAGCTTGAGAATTTAATTTCTCTTGCTCTTGCATGTGCTACGGCCAGGTATAAACTGAGGCTAGGAAAAGTGTTTAAATTTTTTGAAGTTGATGAAATAACTAAAATGAGGAGTCGTTCATCAACAATATATGTTATTGCTTATGCAAACTGTTTGGTATTGTTTGCTTATTCAAATAGAACGGTACAAATAATTGCGTCCAAATTTTCCATCAAAAAGCTTGGATGCAGTTTTCTAGTTGTTGTTGTCCATCCAGAATTGGGCCTGGAGCCAGTCCACGGTCTTCTTGTCCAATTGAAAGGCCTTGGCAAGAACATAATCAGAGATTGGTGGCTTCGCTCCAAAGACTGCATTGGCTATAGTGATCACGCCAGGGTTCTGGCTGCTGAGAGCGGCAATGGCAACAGCATTTGTCTTCCCATAGTTGAATTGGAAATGGATGAGGCCTTGAGGAAATACGAATACATCGCCCTTGTTGAGGACCTTAGTGAAGAGCTGGTTGTTGGGGTTATTAGATGTGACGAAGCCGGCATGGAGGGTGCCTTCCAACACCGTAAGGATCTCGGTTCCCCTTGGGTGGATGTGAGGAGGGTTGACTCCATAGGGTGCAAAGTCCAGGCGAGCTAGCGAGATGCCAAGCGTGTTGAGCCCAGGAATTTGGTTCACGTTGACTTGAGTCACATGAGACCCTAGTTTGTTCCCTGTGTCGCGGGGCTTGTCAAGGCCAGAGAAGAAGAAGTCTTCGGCTTTGGCAAGCTTCGGGTCCTTGCAGACGAACCCATTTACAAGCACCGCATGAACAATTGCAAGGAAGAGGTAAGTATATATAACGACATATGATAAAAACTCATCATTAGTATCTTTGAAGTTGGGTTGGCAGCTGGTAACTTCAGGAAAATTACACACCATGCATGCTAATTACATATTTAATTAGCAACTAATAACAAGGTAGATGTTGTGAATAGGAGTACCATCTGATTTAAGATCAGCAACACAGAAGTCCTGGAGTTGACTAGGATCAGAAGCAATGGCATGAGATGAAGCCAGAGCAAGGAGAGCAAGGAAGAGGAAACGGGCAGCCATCTATTCTCTCTTAATTTCTAGCTAGCAGAAGAATAGCCAAGGGATTTGGAGCAAGGTGTTATGGGAGGAGTTGATATATATATATATAGAAGGAGCGTGGGACTAGGCCTTTGATAAGGCTTGATTTAGTCATGCGACTACGTAAAAGGAAGAAGAGTAAACCATGTTAGATAAATTGCATGCCATGGTTCTCTAATGTTTGTCCAAGTGTTTGTTGTTGTCTCAGTAAAAGTTTGACGAAGTATCGCTGATGACGTCTGTGGCGAGACAATTAGGAAGAAGCAGTCCAGAGAAAGGAAAAGGAGAGATTATAGCTTCAAGTAAACCATCCAGACATAGATCATGGTTTCTCTTATAGCTCATATTATTATTTTATTTCCATTCCGAGCTGCTGGAGGCCTAGATTTATAGGATAAATTAAGAATTTTTGAGATAGTAATAATGAGGCTTTTGTATTTAACGAGAGATATCTGAAACCTGTATTTTCGACTATTCTACTTATTAGTTGCTAATGAAATATTTTACTTAACTTAAATTCTTATATTCTATTAGTGAGTGTTTTTGTTTGGATTATCGGGCACTGCATACCTTTGCAGGGTTGCTTCCTAGGGTAATACGTGGCTGTACCCTGTGCAAAGCCCAAATGACGGGCTTGGGGCAGGTAGTTCTTTACAACTTGAGGAGGGCTCATGTGCGCACGGATTAAGAGTTAACAGTGAATCCAAAGTATCTTGTTGCAAATAGATCTCATGACCTTATAGTTAGTTCAATGGCGACACAGTGGTCCTAGCTTCTTGCATCAATGTAATTGTTATGCGCTCTTAATTACTTGCATAAAGTTCCAAGCTTTTTCACGATATGATTCATCTAACCATGATTAGTAGGTTCACATGAATTTGTATAATTTAGGTATTAGGCATGTCATGTCTCATGAGGCTAAGTCCTACGTACGGGACATATGTGCCACTCATGGAGCTACGGCCCTTTGTTGTCATGCGTGGCTCATCGGAAATGGAAAATTTCTTGATAATTTATTGGTGGATTTGTGTAATCCGGATACTTTTGTGTTGGATGTTAAATAGAAAATTTCTTGTTGTGATGGTTATTAAATAGAAAATTTCTTGGTATTTTTTGTTGGATAAATTTAATTCGGGCATCTTGGGAGGTGGATAAGTTCTACAGGATCATTTAATTCCATTTTTTGCTTGCCCAGCTCGTGTGCAGCTTCAAAATTTAATTTCTCTTGCTCTTGCATGTGTTACAGCCAGGTATAAACTGAGGCTTGGAAAAGTGTTTAAAGTTTTTGAAGTTGATGAAATAACTAAAACGAGGAGTCCTTCATCAACAATATATATTATTGCTTATGCAAACTGATTGGTATTGTTTGCTTATTCAAATAGAACAGTACAAATAATTGCGTCCAAATTTTCCATCAAGAAGCTTGTATGCAGTTTTCTAGTTGTTGTTGTCCATCCAGAATTGGGCCTGGAGCCAGTCCACAGTCTTTTTG
Organism: Phoenix dactylifera; assembly: GCF_051530095.1. Classification (NCBI taxonomy): domain Eukaryota; kingdom Viridiplantae; phylum Streptophyta; class Magnoliopsida; order Arecales; family Arecaceae; genus Phoenix; species Phoenix dactylifera. The sequence goes on from NC_143201.1 coordinate 2,732,675, forward strand.
TCCAATTGAAAGGCCTTGGCAAGAACATAATCAGAGATTGGTGGCTTCGCTCCAAAGACTGCATTGGCTATGGTGATCACGCCAGGGTTCTGGCTGCTTAGAGCGGCAATAGCGACAGCATTTGTCTTCCCATAGTTGAATTGGAAATGGATGAGGCCTTGAGGAAATACGAACACATCGCCCTTGTTGAGGACCTTAGTGAAGAGCTGGTTGTTGGGGTTATTAGAAGTAACGAAGCCGACATGGAGAGTGCCTTCCAACACCGTAAGGATCTCGGTTCCCCTTGGGTGGATGTGAGGAGGGTTGACTCCATAGGGTGCAAAGTCCAGGCGAGCCAGCGAGATGCCAAGGGTGTTGAGCCCAGGAATTTGGTTCACGTTGACTTGAGTCACATTAGACCCTAGTTTGTTCCCTGTGTCGCGGGGCTTGTCGAGGCCAGAGAAGAAGAAGTCTTCGGCTTTGGCAAGCTTCGGGTCCTTGCAGACGAACCCATTTACAAGCACTGCATGAACAATTGCAAGGAAGAGGTAAGTATATATAACGACATATGATAAAAACTCATCATTAGTATCTTTGAAGTTGGGTTGACAGCTGGTAACTTCAGGAAAATTACACACCGTGCATGCTAATTACATATTTAGCAACTAATAACTAATAATAAGGTAGATGTTGTGAATAGGAGTACCATTTGATTCAAGATCAGCAACACAGAAGTCCTGGAGTTGACTAGGATCAGAAGCAATGGCATGAGATGAAGCCAGAGCAAGGAGAGCAAGGAAGAGGAAATGGGCAGCCATCTATGCTCTCTTAATTTCTAGCTAGCAGAAGAATGGCCAAGGGATTTGGAGCAAGGTGTTATGGGAGGAGTTTATATATATATAGAAGGAGCGTGGGACTAGGCCTTTGATAAGGCTTGATTTAGTCATGCGACTTCGTAAAAGGAAGAAGAGTAAACCATGTTAGATAAATTGCATGCCATGGTTCTCTAATGTTTGTCCATGTGTTTGTTGTTGTCCCAGTAAAGGTTTGACGATGTATCGCTGATGACGTATGTGGTGAGACAATTAGGAAGAAGCAGTCCAGAGAAAGGAAAAGGAGAGATTATAGCTAGCTTCAAGTAAACCATCCAGACATAGATCATGATTTCTCTTACTCCCTGTTATTATACTTTTTTAATATCAGTTGTGGTCTTCTTTCAACAAATATACTTGGAGAGTTGGGAGTTGTTGGAGACTGCCTGAGAGGAATGGACGCCGTCCATGGCAAACGTTTCTCCAACCGTGGTTTTGATCGCATCTCACCGAGAAATCACCAGTTCGTTTACTATGTCATACAACTGCGTTTTCTGAAAACGAGTAACGATGTGATTTGAGGAAGACAATAGATTTCTAAGGGAGCAGCGGAAGCCACCTAACAAGTTGATCGAAATAGCGATCCCGAGCCCCGAGCCTCGAGCCCGAGGCACGGCAGACGCCCCGAGCCCCGAGCCCGAGGCGCGGCAGATGCCGCACGCCCGCACGGCGGGCCGCGCAAGCATGCAAGGCATCGGAACATATCGGAACAAATACAGATGCTCAAAAATGACATAATTATTTAAGTTGGTCCAAAGCAATCTTACAAAATTTCAAAATAGCATATGCCAACATAATTCAAATGTTCAGACTAATCTAAAATGCTAATAACTGGAGGAATAATAGCACAAATCTAACGCACTCCCCAATCCCATGCGATCAAGCCTCTGGATCTGAAAAACAGATAAAATAAAATGAGCTACACTAGCCCAGTAAGCAACAAAATACCCTAAAGTAGGGTCAGAGCATATCAGGCCAAAATATAGGATAATGACTGGAATAAATCATAAATAACATTGTTTTACCGTTTTCAAAACTTATTATCATTTTTCCAAAAACTCTGATACCAGAATCTCAACATAATAGGCTACAGCCACGTAACCCAGTGGCATGGGTCGCACAAGGTGCCAAATCCACTATATTTATTCACCGATGGCGGCCGGTGTTGCACAAAAGTGCCAAATCCACTATATTTATCCACCGATGGCAGCCGGTGTCCAGAAACCACTATTCTAATCACCGGTGGCGCGGTGTCGAAACCGGTTCCTCACAGGTTACAAGTCGACAGGTCCAACGTATAATCCCCATTGGCGGGGCCAGAATAGAACAGAATAGATCATAGCCATGCTGAGAATCCATATATATAAAAATAGATTTCATAAACTGTACAGTCATATTTCACGGATTTCAGAGCATATAACATGATTTTCAAATAAAATTTAACATGTCAGACCCATTTTACTAAATACAAAACATATTTCAAAATTTAATCCAGTAATAATTATTTTACCAAATAATTTAGGAAAAAAGCACTTTGAAGCATTAAGTTACTTACCTCTTCTCGCTTAATCCCTACTTCAAATAGGCGGATCAAGTTCACCTGTTTAAATTTAATTAATTCTTTGTTAATTTTAGATTTAAGCAAAACCCAAAAATAATACTATTGGACATAGCCCAACAGGGCCCAGAGTTGGCCCATAATGGGCATGGCCCGATAGGGCCCATATCGGACACGGTCCAATGGGCTCGCATAGATCCAGCTAAATAGGGCCCCCAAGGTTGGCTTCTAATTGGTTCATTTATGCAATAAAATTTATTGCAGGGACTAATACTTAATTACAGGGTACTATTCTATAAAGCTTGAGTGGACTAAATAAATATAGTTGGGGACCTTTATGTAATAAATCTTTCCTATAGGGATCAAATACAAATTACAGAAGGCCCTTTTTTTTTGAAATAGTATACTGCCAAGGGCTTAACTGCAAAACTCCATTTTCGGGTTTCGAGTTCCGGGTTTCGGGTTCGAGTTAAAGTTTCGAGCTCGGGTCTAAACTGGACTTCAGATTTTGGGTCCCGGGTTCGGGTTCGGAACAGGTTTCGGGTTTGGACTGAGTTTCAGATTTGGACTGGGCCCACAAAAGGATACGACCTAAATAGGGCCCGAACTAGGCTGAACTGGGCCCGAATTGGGCCCACAAAAGATTATGGCCCATCTGGGCCCAACACTATTGAACTGGGCCTAAGTTGGGCCCACAGTGAACCAGGCACAAGTTGGCCCAGTTTGGCCCACGATGGGACTTCATCTTCCCCAAACTCCCCATGGACAGGGGAGATGGATACCAAAAGAAGGGAGAAGGGAGAGGGGAGAGGGGAGAGGGCTGGCTGGGTGGCCGGAGGCCACCCCTCGGTCGACGGCCAGCCGGCCGCTGCGGCGGCTAACGGGGATTGTGGCCCAAATAAAAGAAGAATTTCAAGCTATTTGGCATGGAATAAAGGGTAAGAGAAGGCTTACCGGCGGTCGACGGAGGCGGCGGGAGGAAGATTTCGGCTATGGCTATTCGATCCGGCGGTCAAGCGGCGGCGGCGGCGCTCGAAACTGAAAGGATGAATCTCGGAACAGGGGATGGCTGCGAGGGGAATCCGGACGGTGCTCAGTCGGGAAGAGGACGCCGGTCACCAAGGAGAGGAGGAGGAGGGAAGGAGGGAAGAGGAGGAGGAGCTCGGAGGTGCCCTAGGGAGAAAGGCTTGGAGGGTTTTTATCACCCCCTTGTATCGGCTCTCCGCCGTGTGAGTCGTGGCGGCCGAGCGAAATACGCGGCCAGGATTGGCCGCGGATTGATCGAAGGGGGGGTGCCGCGGGATCCCCGCGGCGCCCTTGCCTCGTTTGTCCCTGGAGGAGCCGGAGAGGATCGCCATCGCGATCCTCTGTTCTGGCTCTTTCCAAAAGAAGACGCGGCTGAAGTCGGCTGGGGCTACCGACTTCAGCCCGTATCTCACATCTGCCTTCCCACCAGTGAGGGCGGTCTAGGGGTGAAGTCCCTCTTGGAGAGGCATGAGGCGTTCATTGCTTAGCACGCGGTTCGGTTTCTATTAGAGCCACACGGATTCTGGAGTCAGTGATGGCAGCCAGATACGGTCGAGGGGGTTCAGAGGTGACACGGAGGGGTCGTCGGGGATGTAGTGAAGGTGTTGAGATTGGTAGTTGCGGTGGTGAGAGCTACGACAATACAAAGATGGTGGAGATGACAACGATAGCAATGATGGTGGTGATGGTGGAATGACGTGGTGGTGGTAGCAATTGTGGTAGTAATGATATAACAACATTTGTAGTAATTGTAGTACTAGCAGTAGTGATGATAGTGGAGACAATAACAATATCCATAATAATGGCGATGGTGGAGATAATGGTGATAGCAGTGGTAAAGGCGATGGTGGTTATGGTATTGTAATGGTGGGAATAGACATGAGTATTATTTTAAAAAATAATAAAAATAAAAAATTTTTACTATTATTTTTTTAAAATAATAAAAATATTTTTTAAACATTAATTTTGCCTTAGTTTCTCTAATTTTGTTTTCAAAATAAAAATAAATTAAATATAAATACAGCGCCAAATAAGCCCTTACTTGGCAAACCTCTCTCAATAACTACCCTAGCTGTCAGGTTGAAAAACTGTGATATCTGAGATCAAAGGTCCTTTGTTGTAAATTGAAATCAACCCTGCAAAGTCAAGGAGACTTATCTATTGAAGAAAACAACAACTTGGCAAAATGTGTGAGACTCATGAGGCATCCAATCCACCATTGGTCTGCAAAAAAAAAGGGGTTGTCTTGTGGCCACATAATTGTCCTAGATGATTATAATTAGCCCTTAAAAGTTTACTGCTTGGTGATACATTACAAAATTTTGAGACATTAATATTGCAAATGGGTCCTCGGCTCAGTGGTAGAGAGTATCAAGAGATTACTGGTTCCCTTTAAAAAATTAGTATTTTGTATTGTACGATAACATAACATAAAAGTTTAATTTTTGATTCCTATTTTCTATTATAATGGCAAAATATTATTTGGTTTCTCATTAATACAACTCAAATTATTTTATGATTTTTAGAACCATTATGATGGTCTTTTAAAGAGGGATAGTTGTAATGGGATATGACATTATTGAAACCTTGGTCATAATTATTTTTTTTATAGGGGATTACCAAGTAATAGAGAATATCATAAGATTGAAACTTGAGATCCTTAATTGCATAATTATAGAAATAAAAAATAAAAACTTAAATTATTATGATAGTAAAAGGATGTTAAATTAGTTTTAAAAAAAATTGTCTCATAGGTAAGCTTTTGAAAAACACATTTTTGATGCATCTCAAATAGAGCTTTTGACTAAGAACTTCAAGTTCGAGATTTTCTGTCACGCCCCAAGCCTGGAGCGCGGCAGACGCCGCACGCCCGCACGGCGGATCTCACAGACATGCAAGGCAACAGATCATATCAAAGCAAATACAGATGCTTAAAACTTATTTATGCATTAATCACAGATGCTTAAAGATGACATAAATATTTAAGTTGTTCTAAAGCAGTCTTACAAAATTTTAAAATAACATTTGCTAACATCATTCAAATGTCCAAGCTAATCTAATTAAAATGCCAATAACTGAAGAAATCATCGAAAAACTTAACACACTCTCCAATCACGTACGATCAAGCCTCTGGATCTGACAAACAGAGAAAACAAGATAATGAGCTACACTAGCCACTAGCCCAGTAAGCAACAAAATACTCTAAAGTAGGGTCAAAGCATATTAGATCAAATACAAAACAATGATTGAAAATAAATCACAAGTAATGTCGTTTTTCTCTTTTCAAAATTTATTATTATTTTTACAAAAACTCTGATATTATAATCCCAACATATTAGGCTATGGCTACGTAACCGAGTGGCATGGGTTGCACAAAGTGCCGAAAACCATTATTGTTGGTCACCGGTGGCAACGGTGTCCAAAGACCACTATTCTAATCACCGGTGGCGCGGTGTCGAAACCGGTTCCTCACAGATTATAAGTTGACAGGTGCAACGTATAATTCCCATTGGCAGGGCTAGAATAGAACAGAACAGATCATAGCCATGCTGATAATGCATATATATAAAAATTGATTTCATAAATTGTCCAGTCATATTTTACGGATTTTAGAGCATATAACATGATTTTCAAATAAAATTTAACATGCCTGACCCATTTTCTGAGTACAAAATATATGTCAAAATTTAATCAATTTATCAAATAATTTAGAAATCATACTTGAAGTATTAAGTTACTTACCTCTTCTCGTTTAACTCCTACTTCAAATAAGCGGATCAGATTCACCTGTTTAGATTTAATTAATCTCTGTGTTAATTTTAGAGCTAAGCAAAACCAAAAATAATACTATTGGACACAGCCTAATAGGGCCCAGAGTTGGCCAATAATGGGCATGGCCCGATAGGGCCCACATTGGATACGACCTAATAGGACCCGCCCCCCCCAAAGTTGGCTTCTAAATTGTAACAATCCAGGACCTCACCCAAAATGGCTAGCCGGAAGGTACTATTTGGGTTCCTTGATCCTGTATAGATACCCAAGATTTATCCAGCGAATAACCGATGTGGGACTAAGCACACGCCCGCACGGGTCCACACATACTCCCACCGTTCAAGCCCTGACGTCCTCGTCAGGCTAAGGGTTCAAATCCATTCAAATCTCATCACAAACACCACGATCGGCTCATGGTTAGCCCCAATAGATCCGTGCTGCAGTGTCCCCTAGTTCACATAGATTATGGGCCGGGTCCGTTCTGATACCATTTGTAACAACCTAGGACCTCGCCCAAAATGGCTAGCCGGAAGGTACTATTTGGGTTCCTTGATCCTGTATAAATACCCAAGATCTACCCAGCGAATAACCGATGTGGGACTAAACACACGCCCGCACGGGTCCTCACATAAATGGATCATTTATGCAATAAAATTCATTGTAGGGACTAATACTTAATTACAAGGTACTGTTCTATAATAAAACTTAAGTGAAGGGACTAAATAAATATATTTGAGGACCTTTAGGTAATAAATCTTTTCTATAGGGACCAAATATAAATTGCAGAAGGCTTTTTTGTGAAATAATATACTGTCAAGGGCTTAACTGCAAAATTTTATTTTATTGGCCAAACGAATTTGGGTTCTAGGTTTCGGAGTGCGGGTTTCGGGTTGGAATTGGGCCCAAGTTGGGCTCACAAGGGTATGACCCAAATAGAGCCAATGAGGTTGAATTGGACCCACAAAGGTACGGCTCGCTTGGACCCAGCATGGCTGAACTGGGCCCAAGTTGGGCCCACAATGCGTAAAGCTCATCTGGGCCCAACACAACTAGGCCCAAGTTAGGCCCACAGTGAATAGGGCACAAGCTTGGCCTAGTTCGGCCCACGATGGGCCTTCTTCTTCCCCAAATCCCCACGGATAGGAGAAAGCCAAGAAGAAGAAAGAGGCCGATGGCCCGGCGGTGGCCCGGCTAATGGCTCATAGGGGTGTGGTGTAGCCATCGACAGAGTGGTCGTGGCCAGCGGCAGAGTGCCGCTGCGGCTCGGCCGTGAAAAAGGAATCTGAGAATGATCTCGGTTTGGGGCCAAAAGGAAGAACTCAACGGGACGAAGAACAAAAAAATGAAGGGCTTACCGGCGAGTCGACGGAGGCGGTGGATCTCGGTCGCGGATGGCTCAGTCCGGCAGCTAGAAGCGGCGACGGTGGTGGGGGTTTTCCGACGGCCAAACTTGATCTCAAAACACGGGAATAAGAAAATCAAAGGAGCTTGGCTCCCGGGGTGGCTGAACTCGATTGGAGTGGCGCACGCGGTCAACGGAGAAGAGGAGAAGCAGGGAAGAGAGGGGGGAGGAGAGGAGGTGCTCGGAGATGAGTTGATTTCCGAGGAGGAGGAGCCCTTTTATGGTGTGATTCGGATGGCTCACCACCATGAAAATCGCGGCGGTTAAGCGAAATCCGCGGCTGCGGATTGGCCGCGAAAAGGCTAGGGGGGCTGTCGCGGAATGCTCGCGGTGCAATTTTCCAATTGCCCCCGGAGGAGCCGGAGAGGATTGCAATCGCGTTCCTCTGTTTCGGCTATTTCCAAAAGAGGCATGGGGCTGAAGTCGGCTTTCAGCCCCGTATCTTATATTTTCTTAGCAGATTTTTTTTCAATTTTTAGAGGAAATAGAATGCTGTTTCAAAATAATAACAAAAAAATTAGAATTTTGTCTCGATCTAAAAACTAGTATCTCTACACAAAATCCAAGCCGACCATCACAGAACAATGAAAGATGTGGAAAATAAGTGGAAGAAGGACAAAGCTGGCTAGGTGGGTAGCGCTCGGCGGCCTAAATTATTTAGAATGGTGTGGCTCAATTCATCCAATCATGAAATAGATGTTCGATTGAGCGAAAAAAATATGTTAAGAGTTATCAATGGTGGGTCCTTCGATAGCTGACGATTAAGAGGCCTACAAGTTAGGTGATTGCCCGAATTACATTTGTGTTGGATATTAAATAAAAAATTTCTTGTTGTGCGGGTTATTAAATAGAAAATTTATTCTTGCCTTTTGCTGGGCTCATGTATTCAAGGGTCTCGCGGGGACGACAAGTTACATAGGATATGCATCCATTTTTCACTTGCCTAGCTCGTGTGCAGCTTGAAAATTTCATTTATGTTGCTCTTGCATGTGTAAAAATTATAAGCCCGGCCAGGTATAAACTGAGGCTAGGAAAAGTGTTTAAATTTTTTGAAGTCAATGAAATAACTAAAACGAGGAGTTGTTCATCAACAATATATATTATTGCTTATGCAAATCGATAGGTATTGTTTGCTTATTCAAATAGAACAGTACAAATAATTGCGTCCAAATTTTCCATCAAGAAGCCTGTATGCAGTTTTCTAGTTGTTGTTGTCCATCCAGAATTGGGCCTGGAGCCAGTCCACAGTCTTCTTGTCCAGTTGAAAGGCCTTGGCAAGAACATAATCAGAGATTGGTGGCTTCGCTCCAAAGACTGCATTGGCTATGGTGATCACGCCAGGGTTCTGGCTGCTGAGACCAGCAATAGCAACAGCATTTGTCTTCCCATAGTTGAATTGGAAATGGATGAGGCCTTGAGGAAATACGAACACATCGCCCTTGTTGAGGACCTTAGTGAAGAGCTGGTTGTTGGGATTATTAGATGTGACGAAGCCGACATGGAGCGTGCCTTCCAGCACCGTAAGAATCTCGGTTCCCCTTGGGTGGATGTGAGGAGGGTTGACTCCATAGGGTGCGAAGTCCAGGCGAGCCAGCGAGATGCCAAGCGTGTTGAGCCCTGGAATTTGGTTCACGTTGACTTGAGTCACATTTGACCCAAGTTTGTTTCCTGTGTCACGGGGCTTGTCGAGGCCATAGAAGAAGAAATCTTCAGCTTCGGCAAGCTTCGGGTCCTTGCAGACGAACCCATTTACAAGCACTGCATGAACAATTGCAAGAAAGGTAAGTATATATAACAACATATATATGATAGAAACTCATCATTAGTATCTTTGAAGTTGGTTGGACAGCTGGTAACTTCAGGAAAATTACAGACCATGCATGCTAATTACATATTTAGCAACTAATAACTAATTATAAGGTAGATGTTGTGAATAGGAGTACCATTTGATTTAAGATCAGCAACACAGAAGTCCTGGAGTTGACTAGGATCAGAAGCAATGGCATGAGATGAAGCCAGAGCAAGGAGAGCAAGGAAGAGGAAATGGGCAGCCATCTATTATCTCTTAATTTCTAGCTAGCAGAAGAATGGCCAAGGGATTTGGAGCAAGGTGCATGTTATGGGAGGAGTTGATATATATATAGAACTAGCGTGGGACTAGGCCTTTGATAAGGCTTGATTTAGTCATGCGACTTCGTAAAAGGAAGTAGAGTAAACCATGTTAGATAAAGTGCATGCCATGGTTCTATAATGTTTGTCCATGTGTTTGTCATTGTCCCAGTAAAAGTTTTGACGAAGTATATATCGCTGATGACGTATGTGACGAGAGAACTAGGAAGTAGTCCAGAGAAAGGAAAAGGAGAGATTATAGCGTCAAGTAAACCATCCAGACATAGATTATGGCTTCTCTTACTCCCTATTATTATAATTTTTTAATATCAGTTGCGGTTTCTTTCAACAATATACTTGGAGTTGTTGGAGACTGCCTGAGAGGAATCGACGCCGTCCATGGCAAACGTTTCTCCAACCGTGCTTTTGAAAACGCATCTCACCGAGAAATCACCAGTTCGTTTACTATGTCAAACAACTGCGTTTTCTCAAAACGAGTAACGATCTGATTGAGGAAGACAATAGATTTTCTAAAGGAGCAGCGGAAACCACCTAACTAGTTGATCGAAATAGCGAATACGATGACGACACTTTGCAAAATCCCCATGATGCGTTCAGACAATGCCGAGACTTCCAGATCCCGGCCCGTATAGTTTTTTTTCCCCTTATAATAAACTGCATTAGTCCATTAAGCACATCAAATGAATCAGTTATTATAATATGGAAATCTAAAAGCTTAGGCGTTTTCTTGCAGCGCCGACCAGTCATCACTCCCTTTTCATGATTGCATGTAACATTTATGTGCCAGATATTAGTTCATATTCAATAGGAGAATAATATTACAAAAAATTTTGGTTTTAGTTGCGTGTCTTCTCTCCATGGTTATGAAAGCCTTTTACATTAATTTTGGTAGTGTAGAATGGTTAATCATTTGGCTAAAATTTTAGAAAATGATTATTATGGAACAATTATTTTGGATGCCATTTAGCATCACTTTCATTTTTATTATTTTTAAAAAAATAATTTTCTTTTTTATTTTCAAATTTTCAAAATATAAAAATATTTGATCTAGTCAATTACTTTTAAAATTGCATGGTGATAGTGGCTAGGCGATGACAGTGCTAGAGAAGACAGTGCTAGTGGTGGTGGCGGCAATTAAAAGGATACTATGATATTGCTGTGGTGACAATTCTAGTGGGGCCACTAACAATATGGTGGTTAGACAAATAATGGTGGTGATGGTATGGTAGAGACTGGTAGCATCTCAAAGGTGGTGAAGGTATTAAGGTTTATAGTCGCGGCAACGGCTATGACAACAACAGAGATGACGGTGATGATGGCGTCGACAACAATAGTGGTGTTGGTGGAATGACGTGGTAGTGACAACCTTAGCTGTGGGGGTTGTACTAGTGACAGTAGCAAAAACTGTAGGGACAACTATTACACCCCGAACTCGTCATTTGTGTCAGTCATGTGACACAGCCGTATGAACCCTAAAGTAGTGCCCTAAAAATAATGCAATGCCTAAGATGAATAATTTTTCAAATAATTCTAAAAAATTTAAATCAACGGTCAATAGCCAATTAACCTAACTAATTAAATCCAGTATGATCAAATAACCAACTTATTCAATTATAAGATTTTCAAATATTCTTGGGTATCAGAAACTAAACTAACTAACTAGCGACTCCATAGCTCGAACTCCACATCCGACCCGATTGAGATTAGGCATCCTATAACTCTGAAGGAAAAAGAAAAAAGGTGGAGTGAGCTTTACAGCTCAATTAGAATCCTCCATGCATGCACACCCGTATGAATATAGAGAACGTTATCTAGCAAACATAAAGATGATAGGAAATAGTAAGATTTGCACAGCAATAGACTAACAAATGAATAATGCTTAACATATCTAGTAGTTATATTTGTGGAACACACAAATAAGCCATATTAGCATACAATTCAAGTTTAATCAAATAACAATTCAATTACTTGCACATCACCATAAATAAGAGTCTTGACATAGATGCCACATATCACCATAGTTTTGTGTAAACACGTCACATATTATCTAACTAGCATTTTTATTCAATAGTAAGTTAGTGAGGTTACTTACCATTATCCGGTTTACAAAGTTCAGATCATGACAACATTATCATTATGGTACTGGACTAGTCCTGCCCATGCTCCAGCCCGTGGCAGGCCAAAACACATACTTGTTTACGCCTGAAGCCGGCAACCACAATTTCATATCTCAGTCACAGTTGATATCACAAATACCTCATTTCACGTGTTGGTTAGTCCAGTTGCCTTTTTTTTTTCTTGTCTTATAGTTATGCAAAAATTAAACACAAGTATGAGAACCCGTGTGGGCGTGTGTTTAGTCTCACATCGGTTATTCGCAGGGTAGATTTTGGATACTTATACGAGATCAAGGAACCCAAACAATACCTTCCGGCTAGCCATTTTGGGTGAGGTCCTGGATTGTTACAAATAGTATCAGAGCGGACCCGGCCCATAACCTATGTGGACTAGGGGACACTGCAACAGATCCATTAGGGCTGACCACGGGCCAATCGTGGTGTTTGTGATTCGATTTGAATAGATTTGAACCCTTAGTCTGACGAGGACGTCAGGGCTTGAACGGGGGAAGTATGTGAGGATCCGTGCGGGCGTGTGTTTAGTCCCACATCGATTATTCGCAGGGTAGATCTTGGGTACTTATACGGGATCAAGGAACCCAAACATTATCTTCCGGTTAGCCATTTTGGGTGAGGTCCTGGTTGTTACAACAAGTTAATATCTTGATTTGATTTCAGCGTTGGATTAGTCACAGCTATGCTCCAGCCCATGGTAGGCTAAACACATACCATGCTTCCGCTTATGGCCAGCAACTATAATATTGAAACTCAGCCCACAGCTCACACACCACGTTTCACGCATGGCCAGCTAATCCAGATGCACCCCCTTTTCTCCCGCTCTTACAACTATGCAAAATTTAATTTAATTACATCGCAACTAGGGTTAAACTACGGTTTATTTTTTGAAATTGATTTTCTAGCATTGGACTAGTTACAGCTACAATCAAGCCCATGGTAGGCCGAACACAATGCTGCACCTTAGCCTAAGATTGACCCAACATATACACCACATTTCTTATGTGGCCAATCAATTCAGATGCCGCCCTTACCCCATCTTATAATTATAGCGAAGTCTTGATTTATTTATAATCTACATGATTTCTATAATTAATCACCAATCAATAAGTTTGATACAGAGCTAGATTAAGTAACATCATAATCCATGCAATATCATATCAATAGATTATACACATAGCAATTTGTATAAAATATCCACAATTATACAAGCTACATTTATATACAAAACATCCATAATTATGTAGATGATTGTGTTGAGAGATTTTTACCTCTATCGATGACAAACTCAAATTTGCGTGCACCAATCTACTCATCAATCTATGAACTGGGGGGCAAAATGGTCTACTTAACACCTTCTTGCCTAGATGATTTCTCCCCTTCTACAGTCGCATTACACCGACTCAAGATCCCTAGTTATTGGGAATCGTTGGGTTTGATCCAAATAGATCCTATTGGATGTGACCCACATTTATATGATATCTGTTTTTATTTTTTTACAAGATTTTAACATGAGTTTTAAGATAAAACCTCCAATACGATGCTTATGCTATTTCATTATTTTATTTTCTTATAACTCAAATAGGAGATAACGCCTATACCATCCTGATCTCTGGATCTGCGTTTGATGGATAAGTTGAAAATTAGGAGAGGCTTCGAGTCTTCCGATTTCAATGTATATATGCAAGAGATTCAAAGACTATGGATACAAGAGTCTTTTAGTGAAAGAAAACTAACTGCAGCTCCTTTTGCACTGTAATATTTAATTTTAGATTCCTGACTAATTCCTTTTATGTTATTTCATATTTCAATCATAAAGTTCTTGCTCCCTATATTCAGCTCCATATTTCTATTTTTCTCTTTTGTTTCAATTACAAAATGATCTTTGCCGATGTATTCCGCATATTATAATTTACTGATTAGCATTATATTTGAGCTACATCCAACTAAATATCCTACGATACAAATTTTTGAGATCTATTTTTTATTATATAATATTTTTAGAAAGCTTAAAATTTTTAAATTAGGAAAACTATTATTTATATTAGTTATGCGGGCATGGTTGTGGTCTACAACTCTTGCAAGTGCAAAGTATCATTGAAAAATAAATTTAAAAGATCCCATTGTGTGTGAGAGAGAAAGAAAAGAGCAAGATATAGGATATATAAGATCTATACTTGAGCCATTCCTGATCAATTTCAATTTTTAAACCGATTTAATCCACAAGTTTCCAAAAATAGATCAGGACGGGATTGTGTTGGGTCATAAGTTGTTTCAACCAATTTGCAACCCTAGCAAATTGTTAGAGTAAAGAAGATGATAGAAAATGAAATTGCCCAATCCTTTGCAAATTTACTATTTTCTAAGGGAGTAGAAAATTTTTTGTTGTGATGGTTATTACATAGAAAATTTCTTGGTGTTTTTTGTTGGATTCATTTAATTGGAGCATCTCGTGAGGCAGACAAGTTCTACAGGATCATTTAATTCCATTTCTTGCTTGCTTAGCTCGTGTGCCGCTTGAGAATTTAATTTCCCTTGCTCTTGCATGTGTTACGGCTAGGTATAAACTAAGGCTGGGAAAAGTGTTTAAAGTTTTTCAAGTCAATAAAATAACTAAAACGAGGAGCCGTTCATCAACAATATATATTATTGCTTATGCAAATCGATAGGTATTGTTTGCTTATTCAAATAGAACAGTACAAATAATTGCGTCCAAATTTTCCATCAAGAAGTCTATATGTAGTTTTCTAGTTGTTGTTGTCCATCCAGAATTGGGCCTGGAGCCAGTCCACAGTCTTCTTGTCCAATTGAAAGGCCTTGGCAAGAACATAATCAGAGATTGGTGGCTTCGCTCCAAAGACTGCATTGGCTATGGTGATCACGCCAGGGTTCTGGCTACTGAGAGCGGCAATAGCAACAGCATTTGTCTTCCCATAGTTGAATTGGAAATGGATGAGGCCTTGAGGAAATACGAACACATCGCCCTTGTTGAGGACCTTAGTGAAGAGCTGGTTGTTGGGGTTATTAGAAGTGACGAAGCCGACATGGAGCGTGCCTTCCAGCACCGTAAGAATCTCGGTTCCCCTTGGGTGGATGTGAGGAGGGTTGACTCCATAGGGTGCAAAGTCCACGCGAGCCAGCGAGATGCCAAGCGTGTTGAGCCCAGGAATTTGGTTCACGTTGACTTGAGTCACTTTAGACCCTAGTTTGTTCCCTGTGTCGCGGGGCTTGTCGAGGCCATAGAAGAAGAAATCTTCGGCTTTGGCAAGCTTCGGGTCCTTGCAGACGAACCCATTTACAAGCACTGCATGAACAATTTCAAGGAAGAGGTAAGTATATATAACGACATATGATAAAAACTCATCATTAGGATCTTTGAAGTTGGTTGGCAAGTATAACTTCAGGAAAATTACACACCATGCATGCTAATTACATATTTAATTAGCAACTAATAACAAGGTAGATGTTGTGAATAGGAGTACCATCTGATTTAAGATCAGCAACACAGAAGTCCTGGAGTTGACTAGGATCAGAAGCAATGGCATGAGATGAAGCCAGAGCAAGGAGAGCAAGGAAGAGGAAACGGGCAGCCATCTATTCTCTCTTAATTTCTAGCTAGCAGAAGAATAGCCAAGGGATTTGGAGCAAGGTGTTATGGGAGGAGTTGATATATATATATGGAAGGAGCGTGGGACTAGGCCTTTGATAAGGCTTGATTTAGTCATGCGACTACGTAAAAGGAAGAAGAGTAAACCATGTTAGATAAATTGCATGCCATGGTTCTCTAATGTTTGTCCAAGTGTTTGTTGTTGTCTCAGTAAAAGTTTGACGAAGTATCGCTGATGACGTCTGTGGCGAGACAATTAGGAAGAAGCAGTCCAGAGAAAGGAAAAGGAGAGATTATAGCTTCAAGTAAACCATCCAGACATAGATCATGGCTTCTCTTACTCCCTATTATTATAATTTTTTAATATCAGTTGCGGTTTCTTTCAACAATATACTTGGAGTTGTTGGAGACTGCCTGAGAGGAATCGACGCCGTCCATGGCAAACGTTTCTCCAACCGTGCTTTTGATCGCATCTCACCGAGAAATCACCAGTTTGTTTACTATGTCAAACAACTGCGTTTTCTCAAAACGAGTAACGATCTGATTGAGGAAGACAATAGATTTTCTAAGGGAGCAGCGGAAGCCACCTAACTAGTTGATCGAAATAGCGAATACGACGACGACACTTTGCAAAAACCCCATGATGTGTTCAGACAATGCTGAGACTTCCAGATCCCGGCCCGTATAGTTTTTTTTCCCCTTATAATAAACTGCATTAGTCCATTAATTACATCAAATGAATCAGTTATTATAATATGAAAATCTAAAAGCTTAGGCGTTTTCTTGCAGCGCCGACCAGTCATCACTCCCTTTTCATGATTGCATGTAACATTTATGTGCCAGATATTAGTTCATATTCAATAGGAGAATAATATTACAAAAAATTTTGGTTTTAGTTGCGTGTCTTCTCTCCATGGTTATGAAAGCCTTTTACATTAATTTTGTTAGTGTAGAATGGTTAATCATTTGGCTAAAATTTTAGAAAATGATTATTATGGAACAATTATTTTGGATGCCATTTAGCATCACTTTCATTTTTGTTATTTTTTTTAAAATAATTTTCTTTTTTATTTTCAAATTTTCAAAATATAAAAATATTTGGTCTAGTCAATTACTTTTAAAATTGCATGGTGATAGTGGCTAGGCGATGGCAGTGCTAGAGAAAACAGTGCTGGTGGTGGCGGCGGCAATTAAAAGGATATTGTGATGTTGCTGTGGTGACAATGCTAGTGGGGCCACTAACAATGCGGTGGTTAGAACAGTAATGATGGTGATGGTATGGTAGAGATTGGTGGCATCTCCAAGGTGGTGAAAGTATTGAGGTTTATAGTTGCGGCAACGGCTATGACAACAACATAGATGATGGTGATGATGGCGTCGACAACAATAGTGGTGATGGTGGAATGACGTAGTAGTAGCAGTGGTAGTGACAACCTTAGCCATGTGACACAGCCATAGGAACCCTAAAGTAGTGCCCTAAAAATAATGTAAGGCCTAAGATGAACATTTTTTCAGATAATTCTAAAAAATTTAAATCAACTGTCAATAGCCAATTAACCTAACTAATTAAATTTAGTATGATCAAATAACCAACTTATTGATGGGGACATCAGCTAGGTCCCCATTTTATTTGCATATTTGCTTATTGTTATTTCTGGGTTTATTTGTGTTTAGGGATTTATTTGTGGTTTATTTTATTCTGGGCTTATTTTCATTTTAGGGCTTATTTGTGGGGAATTATTTTATGTAAGGGGTTTATTTTAATTGTTCTTATGAGGCCCTATTTAAAGGAAACTTGTAAGCTGATTAGGGTTTAATGCAGAATTAAAGAATTTCTTTCCCCACGTTTCCCTCTTCTTCTCTTCTCCTTCCTTCTCCTTCTCCTCTTCTTCTTCCTCCTTCTCCTCTCCTCTTCTCCTGCTTTCATTTTAAAATTGGTCCGGCATCAACTTGGTATCAGAGCAAGGCTGGTTTTGCCCCTGCTGCCAAAGCCACGGTCCAGTGTTTCCCCTCCTTCTCTCTCTATCTTCCTCTCTTCCTTTCTCTCTCGGTTTTCACCAGCCCCCCCCCCCCCTTCCTCTGTCAGTCTGTTCAAAAAAAAAAAAAAGAGATCACTGCCGAGTCTGTGAAGGCCCAGATCGACAGCCACCCACATCCGATCCCCTCTCTCTCGGTCTGTGTTTTCACCAGAGCAAAAAAAAAAGAAAAAAAAAGAAGAAAGAGCCACAGCCACAGTCCCTGCGCCGGATTCCCCTCGCGTCCATCTGACTTGATCCCTCGGTCGTCGCCGCCGCCCACCACCGCCCTGTGACAGCCTCGGACGCCCTCCACCCGATCCGGGAAGAAGCTGCCCGCCGCCGTGATCGGCCGCCACCTGTCGCCGCCGACCACAGAGCCGCGGCTTCGAGCTCCGTCGCCGTCCCCTACGGCCGATCCGCAGCCGCCGCCCATCCCTCCTTTCCGCGGCCGCCGCAGCGAGAGTCGGGAAACCCTCCCGAAACGGTCGGGAGGTTGGGAACAGACTAACGGGTAAGTATCAGACCCGTTAGCCCGCCCCACTAGCCCGGACCCGTTCCGGAGGAAAAAAAAAAAAAAAAACGTGCACGTGAATTGCACGTGCGGTCGTTAACGGGTATCGGAGCGGGTTGCGTTCTAAAAACCCGAATCCGATAATCCGAACCCGAAAGGGTTAACCAAAAAAAAAAAAAAAAAAAAAAAAACTAACCTCTGTTCTGCCGAAAGGGAAACCCTAGGGTTTCACCGTCTTCTTCGCCGCCGTCGCCGAGCTCCACCTGCAGCGCCACCACCAGCCGCTCCGCCTTTCCCCTCGCCGCCGTCGTGCCACCTCTTCGCCGCCGTCGCCGAGCTCAGCCTGCAGCGCCACCACCAGTCGCTCCGCCTTTGCCGCCTCCGCCCGTGCCACCTCCTGCCGCCGCCGAGATCCGTTCCATCCTCTTCTCCTCCGTCGTCCACCGCCCGAGCCGCCGGTGCCCGAACCGACACCACCATCCCTCCGGGGCCCGAGCCGACGCCACCATCCCGCCGGGGCCCGAGCTGACGCCGACGGCCTCCTTCCGCCCCCATTTTCCTCACCACCGGCCGACTCCACAGGCTGCCCGCCGCCCTCCTTCCGCCGTCCTCTCCTTCTCACGGTCCGACTGCCCCGCCGCTACGCCCATCTCCGCTTGCCGTTTGCCGCTGCCCATCTCCTCCACTCGGGTGGTGTGTTATCTTTCACTCGAGCTCCATCGCGCCCCATTCCTGCGCCTGATCCACTGTTGCACCTGCGGCCCAACTGACTGCAGGGCCCGCCACTGATTCAAGGGTCAACTCACAAGCATCCCTCATTTACAGGCCCGCTAGCCACACCATACAGTATACCCCAAAGTTGACAGGTTCAGCAGGTTCCCCAGTTGCTATAACTCGACCAGATTCATGCCATCCGACGAGCCGACTCACCGCGCCCCGACCGTCGCCCCAGCCCACGAGTACATGATTCTGATTGGCTGTATCCACCACAGGTAATAGGTTCTTCCTCCTTTGGGCTTGTTTATCTAAATATGTTCTAGTTCTCTTGCATGACAACCCTATCTTGAAACTTATTTTATTGTCAAACTGCACAACCCAGAACATCTACTACCACACCCATTCTATCCACCATTTAAAATCTAAATATTAAATTAGCACACCTTAGCGACAGGATAGTTCTCAACATCCATAGATCAGATTACTTTCGGACTTTGAATGACTGTAATACGTGTTTGCAACCTAATTTCTTATAGTGACTAATTTCTTGCCTTAATTCTGAAATAACCAAAGTGCAAATTAGTAATATTTAATTTTAAGTTATTTTTGTAAAAATTTGCTGATTTCCGAATTCATAGTAGGTTGCATTAGTGGGTTGCATCAGTAGGTTGTCCTGCATTACCTTTGGACAATTAGGGTTCATTAGTAGTATTGCATATCATATTACCAACTAGAGTAGTTCCTGTATGCCCACCCGTAGTGGTAGAGAGTACCTCCTCACTGACTCCCAGACTCCTTCATCCACCATGGACCCCAGAGTCATACAAGATATTCTGGAACAATTAGCTGCAATACGAGCTGATCACGACGAATTCAAACGTGAGATCCGTGCTCAAATACAACACCTTAGGCCTCCGGAACCATCATCCCCAATCGCAGCTTACCCCGAGTTTGGTTTGACCACACCGCCGGCAGCTTTTCCCCATCCCCCTAGGAACCAACATCATCCTGATCACCAGCGCGATCTTGATGAGCGACTACTTCGTACTGTGCGAGTAGAAGCCCCCACATTTGCTGGTCAATTAGAGCCGAGCGTGTACCTTGATTGGAGAGCAGCCATGGATAATTATTTTGAGTGGTACGATATGACTGAAGATAGAAAAGTACGATTTGCTAAAATGAAGCTTATTGGGCAAGCTCACTGGTACTGGCATAACGTTGAACATATGCGTGAGACCCAAAGGCTTCCTCGTATCACTACCTGGGAGGATATGAAAGAAAAACTGAATGAAAAGTATCTGCCATTCTCTTACCGACAACGCCTTATGGATAGGTGGCAGAAACTAACTCAAGGGACTTTAACCGTCGCCGATTACATTGCACGATTTGAAGAGTTTCACATGAGGTGCGGTGTAATCGAAGAGGAGACTGTTACTCTTTCTAGGTTTCGGGCAGGACTCCGCCAGGAGATTCAGAAAGAATTAATCCTCCGAGAGATTACCACCCTTGGCCAAGCATACCAGTTGGCTCAAGATGTAGATAGTTTCTTACAAGCCCCTGTAGTGAGGCATACCGACCCTCGACCCATGGCCCCAGGGGCCCGACCTAATCAAAACTACCTCCCACAACCCAGGCAGCTTCCCAATCCTTCTAACCAGCCCGGCCCTAGCCAAGCACCGATTCGGACATCCCCGATACCTGTCCAGAACTCTTCAAATGATAAAGAAAAGGGCATACTAGCTCCCAATCCTCGTTCTAGAAGCCAAACCCAATGTTTCAGGTGCCAAAAGTTTGGCCATATCGCGTCCCAATGTAATGCCAAGACCTATCTAATGACTGAACTTGAAGTAGGAAACCAGGAGACTGAATGTGTCGAAGAAGTCTATGAACCAAACATCGAGGATTTTGTAGAAGACTTTGGAGACGAACAGACCGGGTTAGAGTTTATCCAGTCTGCACCCCAAAATGAGCCCACTGATCGGAATGACCAAAATCCTAGGCTTCATGTGGTTCGGTATACTCTAGCTCAAACCAAGACCGAACAAGATTGGCGTAGAACCTCCATATTTTACACGTTTCTTAAGATCAATGATAAAACATGCAAAATCCTATTTGATAGCGGGAGTTGCATCAACGCCATTGCGTCTGGAGTTGTTTCCCGCCTCGGCCTGAAATCTACCCCTCATCCCAACCCATATAAGGTAGCCTGGGTAGATAAGACATCCATCTCAGTGTCGGAAAGATGCCTTGTACCGATTCAATTCCTATCTTATAAAGACGAGATCTGGTGCGACTGCCTTCCGATGGACGTAGGTCAAGTCATTTTAGGGAGACCTTGGTTATATGATAGGGACGTCACACTTCATGGACGTTCGAATTCGTGTAGCTTTATGTTCCAGGGTCGGAAAATTGTACTGAACTCCTTGCCTCCCCGAGAGCCCGCCTCTACAAAAAAGAGTGCTACCCTACGGAAAGATAAATCACTTCACATCATTACTTCGAACGAGGTAATGAAAGATATCGACAGCCAATCACCTGTGTTTAACCTTGTGGCTAGAGTTATCAATGTGGAGTCGAATCCTGAGCACCCACCCGCAGTAGTTTCCCTGTTGGAGGAGTTTCACTCTGTTTTCTCTCAGGATCTTCCAGATACACTTCCTCCGATGTGTGACCTCCAGCACGTCATTGACCTCATTCCTGGAGCATCCGTACCAACTCTTCCCCATCATAGGCTCAACCCAAACGACCACACCGAACTGAAATGTAAAGTTGACAAACTCCTCACTCGAGGGTATATTTGTGAGAGTTTGAGCCCCAGTGCTAAACCCACATTCCGCACCCCCAATAAAATTATGGTTCAGTATCGTTTTTCCATCCCTAGGTTGAACGACCTCTTCGATTCTATGTCTAGTGCCACGATCTCATGGCAAGATGTCAATATGGACTTCGTGTTGGGACTTCCTCGTACCTATATCAAGCACGATTCCATATTTATGGTTGTGGACCATTTTTCGGATATGGCTCCTTTTCTCCTATGTCCTAGGACTTCTAACAATTCTAGAATTGCCACACTTTATTTCAATGAAGTCGTTAGACCTCCTGACCTTCCAACACCTATTATATCTGATAGAGATGTTAGATTCGTGAGTTCCTTTAGAAAAATTCTTGGACACATGATTGGCACTAAATTAAAATTTTCGTCGGTCTATACTAGGACCTGGGATTTAGTGTTACCGACCGTCGAGTTTGCATATAATAGTTCGGTCAATAGGTCCTTAGGCGTGAGTCCTTTCGAAGTGGTGAATGAATATAAACCTAGGCAGCCCATAGACTTGATTCCCATGTCACATCAACATAGAGTCTCTGAGTCTGCACAATCATTTGCTTCACACCTGCATTCATTGCATCAGGAGATCAGCAAACTTATTCACTCTAATAACTTAAAATATAAATCCTTTGCTGATTTGCACCGCCGTTATAAAGAATTAAATGTAGGTGATTCAGTCATGGTAAGAATTAGACCTGAACGACTTCCTTCGGGGACGTTCAAAAAGTTGCAATCTCGTAGTGCGGGACCATTCAAAGTCCTAAAGAAAATCAGTTCGAATGCGTATGTTGTAGATCTTCCTGAAGACTATGGGATTAGTGCGACATTTAATATTGAAGATTTAGTCCCATACAAGAAATCAACATTCATTCTTTCTGACCCTTTTGTTGATACATCCACTGTTGTTGATCACCCTGCTCTAGCACCTGCTAGTGAGCCTCCACCTCCCCAGTTTCATGCACGCAGAGAACACATAGAACATATATTAGATGAGCAGGTTATCTCTACCAGGAGAGGAAGCTACCAACGTTACCTTGTTCGGTGGAAAGGTCGACCCGAATCAGATGTGTCGTGGATTTCGCGAGCTGAGTTGCAGCGCCTTGACCCGGATCTTCTGGAGCAGTACGACGGCCGCCCCGATTTACACTCGACGGGGTCGAGTTTTTCTCACCCGGGAGGAGTTGATGGGGACATCAGCTAGGTCCCCATTTTATTTGCATATTTGCTTATTGTTATTTCTGGGTTTATTTGTGTTTAGGGATTTATTTGTGGTTTATTTTATTCTGGGCTTATTTTCATTTTAGGGCTTATTTGTGGGGAATTATTTTATGTAAGGGGTTTATTTTAATTGTTCTTATGAGGCCCTATTTAAAGGGAACTTGTAAGCTGATTAGGGTTTAATGCAGAATTAAAGAATTTCTTTCCCCACGTTTTCCTCTTCTTCTCTTCTCCTTCCTTCTCCTTCTCCTCTTCTTCTTCCTCCTTCTCCTCTCCTCTTCTCCTGCTTTCATTTTAAAATTGGTCCGGCATCACTTATTCAATTATAAGATTTTCAAATATTCTTGGGTATCAGAAACTAAACTAACTAACTAGCGACTCCATAGCTCGAACTCCACATACGACCTGATTGAGATTACGCATCCTATAACTCTACAGAAAAAAGAAAAGAGGTGGAGTGAGCTTTACAGCTCAGCAAAAATCCTCCACGCATGCACACCCGTATGAATATAGAGAACGTTATCTAGCAAACATAAAGATGATAGGAAATAGTAAGATTTGCACAGCAATAGACTAACAAATGAATAATGCTTAACATATTTAGTGGTTATATTTAACGAAACACACAAATAAGCCATACTAGCATACAATTCAAGTTTAATCAAATAATAATTCAATTACTTGCACATAACCATGAATAAGAGTCTTGACATAGATGCCACATATCACCATAGTTTTGTATAAATGCGTCACATATTATCTAACTAGCATTTTTATTCAACAGTAAGTCAGTGAGGTTACTTACCATTATCCGGTTTACAAAGTTCAGATCATGACAACATTATTATCGTTATGGTACTGGACTAGTCCTGCCCATACTCCAACCTGTGGCAGGCCAAAATACATACTATGTTTTCGCCTGAGGCCGGCAACCACAATTTCATATCTCAGCCATAGTTGATATCACAAACACCTCATTTCACGTGTTGGTTAGTCCAGTTGCATCTCTTTTTTCTTATCCTATAGTTATGCAAAAGTTAAACACAAGTGTGAGGACCAATGTAGGCGTGTGTTTAGTCCCATATCAGTTATTCGTTGGATAGATCTTGAGTACTTATACGGGATCAAAGAACCCAAACAATACCTTCCGGCTAGCCATTTTGGGTGAGGTCCTGGGTTGTTATAAATGGTATCAGAGCGGATCCGACCCATAACCTATGTGGACTAGGGGACACTGCAACACGGATCCATTAGGGCTGACCACGGGCCAATCGTAGTGTTTGTGATTAGATTTGAATAGATTTGACTCCTTAGCCTAACAAGGACGTCAGGGCTTGAACGGAAGGAGTATGTGAGGACCCGTGCGGACGTGTGTTTAGTCCCACATAAGTTATTCGCTGGGTAGGTCTTGGGTACTTATACGGGATCAAGGAACCTAAACAATACCTTCCGGTTAGCCATTTTGGGTGAGTCAGGGTTGTTTCAACAAGTTAATATCTTGATTTGATTTCAGCATTGGATTAGTCACAGCCATGCTCCAGCCCATGGTAGGCTAAACACATACCATGCTTCCGCTTATGGCCAGCAACTACAATATTGCAACTCAGCCCATAGCTTCCACACCACGTTTCACACATGGCCAGCTAATCCAGATGCACCCCCTTTTCTCCCGCTTTACAACTATGCAAAATTTAATTTAATTACATCGCAACTAGGGTTAAACTACAGTTTATTTTTTGAAATTGATTTTCTAGCATTGGACTAGTTGCAGCTACAATCAAGCCCATGGTAGGCCGAACGCAATGCTGCACCTCAGCCTAAGACTGACCCAACATATACACCACATTTCTTATGTGGCCAATCAATTCAGATGCTGCACTTACCCCATCTTATAATTATATCGAAGTCTTGATTTATGTATAATCTACATGATTTCTATAATTAATCACCAATCAATAAGTTTCATACAGATCTAGATTAAGTAACATCATAATCCATGCAATATCATATCAATAGATTATAAACATAGCAATTTGTATAAAATATCCACAATTATACAAGCTACATTTATATACAAAACATCCATAATTATGTAGATGATTGTGTTGAGAGATTTTTACCTCTATCGATGACAAACTCAAATTTGCGTACACCAATCTACTCATCAATCTATGAACTGGGGGGCAAAATGGTCTACTTAACACCTTCTTGCCTAGACGATTTCTCACCTTCTACAGTCGCATAACATCGACTCAAGATCTCTTGTTATTGGGAATCGTTGTTTGATCCAAATAGATCCTATTGGATGTGACCCACATTTATATGATATCTATTTTTATTTTTTTACAAGATTTTAACATGAGTTTTAAGATAAAACCTCCAATACGGTGCTTATGCTATTTCATTATTTTATTTTCTCATAACTCAAATAGGAGATAATGCCTATACCATCCTGATCACTGGATCTGCATTTGATGGATAAGTTGAAAATTAGGAGAGGCTTCGAGTCATCTGATTTCTATGTATATATATATATGCAAGAGATTCAAAGATTATGGATACGAGAGTCTTTTAGTGAAAGGAAACTAACTGCAGCTCCTTTTGCACTGTAATATTTAATTTTAGATTCCTAACTAATTCCTTTTATGTTATTTTATATTTCAATCATAAAGTTCTTGCTCCCTATATTCAGCTCCATATTTCAATTTTTCTCTTTTGTTTCAATTACAAAATGATCTTTGCCGATCTATTCCACATATTATAATTTACTGATTAGCATTATATTTGAGCTACATCCATTAAATATCCTACAATACAAACATTTGAGATATATTTTTTATTATATTTTAATATTTTTAGAAAGCTTAAAATTTTTAAATTGGGAAAACTATTATTTATATTAGTTATGCGGGCATGGTTGTGGTCTACAACTCGTGCAAGTGCAAAGTATCATTGAAAAATAAATTTAAAGGCATCCCATTGTGTGTGAGAGAGAAAGAAAAGAGCAAGATATAGGATATATAAGATCTATACTTTAGCCATTCCTGATCAATTTCAATTTTTAACCCGATTTAATCCACAAGTTTCCAAAAATAGATCAGGTTGGGATTGTGTTGGGTCATAAGTTGTTTCAACCAATTTGCAACCCGAGCAAATTGTTAGAGTAAAGAAGATGATAGAAAATGAAATTGCCCAATCTTTTGCAAAATTTACTATTTTCTAAGGGAGTAGAAAATTTTTTGTTGTGATGGTTATTACATAGAAAATATCTTGGTGTTTTTTGTTGGATTCATTTAATTGGAGCATCTCGTGAGGCAGACAAGTTCTACAGGATCATTTAATTCCATTTTTTGCTTGCCTAGCTCGTGTGCAGCTTGAAAATTGAATTTCTCTTGCTTTTGCACGTGTTACGGCTAGGTATAAACTAAGGCTAGGAAAAGTGTTAAAAGTTTTTCAAGTCAATAAAATAACTAAAACGAGGAGTCGTTCATCAACAATATATATTATTGCTTATGCAAATCGATGGGTATTGTTTGCTTATTCAAATAGAACAGTACAAATAATTGCGTCCAAATTTTCCATCAGGAAGCTTAGCTTGTATGCAGTTTTCTAGTTGTTGTTGTCCATCCAGAATTGGGCCTGGAGCCAGTCCACGGTCTTCTTGTCCAATTGAAAGGCCTTGGCAAGAACATAATCAGAGATTGGTGGCTTCGCTCCAAAGACTGCATTGGCTATAGTGATCACGCCAGGGTTCTGGCTGCTGAGAGCGGCAATGGCAACAGCATTTGTCTTCCCATAGTTGAATTGGAAATGGATGAGGCCTTGAGGAAATACGAACACATCGCCCTTGTTAAGGACCTTAGTGAAGAGCTGGTTGTTGGGGCTATTAGATGTGACGAAGCCGACATGGAGCGTGCCTTCCAACACCGTAAGGATCTCCGTTCCCCTTGGGTGGATGTGAGGAGGGTTGACTCCATAGGGTGCAAAGTCCAAGCGAGCCAGCGAGATGCCAAGCGTGTTGAGCCCAGGAATCTGGTTCACGTTGACTTGAGTCACGTTAGACCCAAGTTTGTTCCCTGTGTCGCGGGGCTTGTCTAGGCCATAGAAGAAGAAATCTTCGGCTTTGGCAAGCTTTGGGTCCTTGCAAACGAACCCATTTACAAGCACTGCATGAACAATTGCAAGGAAGAGGTAAGTATATACAACGACATATCATAGAAACTCATCATTAGCATCTTTGAAGTTGCGTTGACAGGTAAATTAAGGAAAATTACGCACCATGCATGCTAATTGCATACTTAGTAATTAATAACTAATAAGGTAGATGTTGTAAAGAGGAGTACCATTTGATTTAAGATCAGCAACACAGAAGTCCTGGAGTTGACTAGGATCAGAAGCAATAGCATGAGATGAAGCCAGAGCAATGAGAGCAAGGAAGAGGAAATGGGCAGCCATCTATTCTCTCTTAATTTCTAGCTAACAGAAGAATAGCCAAGGGATTTGGCGCGAGGTATTGTGGCCAAATAGCTTGGAGGTGTGGATATATATAGGGCCGGGGGAGATGTGGGACTTTGCCTGTTAAGAGGCTTGAATCAGTCATGCAACTTTTTTGCTAAAAGAGGAAGAATATTGCCATGTTAGGTGACGATTTTCTAATGTTTCCCATGGGCTTGTTCTCGTCTCGGTGACAATACATGTGGATGGAAGACTGAGACAATGTAATTCGGAGACAATACCGAGTCGTTATGGTTATGGCTTGTCTTGTTCTCTTATTGCAACCAATACCGAGTCGTTAGAGAACTTCATTATATTCAACTGAGATTTTTGATCTGGTCTCAATAAGAAATCATCAACCGACCTACTAGCTCATGCCGCTTTGATTTACCAGGGAGAGTAACGTGATACGGAAGCAATTGTGGTTTCCAAGGTAGCAGTTGAAGCCGCCAAACTGGCAAGCTTTTGACTGGCAGCTTTTTATGGACAAAGTCACAATAATTTAAATATGTATTTGTATAATATTATTTTTTTTTCCATACACGGCTGCTCACAGTACTATTCTAGTTTCAGTATACCTAATAGAGTCGAGAAAAAGGAGATGACCTAAGGGTGGAGGGGCGGCTACAAAATATATCCAAAAGACCTCTCCCGAGTGGTGTGCAGCGAAGGAGGTGACCCAGTCTGCAGTCTTGTTTGCCTTCCGATATACACGAACAACATGGAATGAGCCACAATGTCTTGCCGTCCTATCGATATCCCTGAGCAGTGGATGACCATCGCCCCACCACTCCTCATCTCGAATCCACTCGACCACCGTAGCTGTCTCCATCCAGAAAGATGTTGTGAGTCCCTAAATACGCTTCACAATGGTGATGCTCTTCCAAGCTGCCTTGAGCTCCACCCCAATAGCTGTCATGTTACAGGTGCGGCATCCTCCCGCAGCAATCAATCTAAAGTTGTAATCCCTGATCACAAAACTCATACCTCCTTTGTCTCCACCTACAGACACACTGCTGTCGAAATTCATCTGGAGATGGCTAGGGGGTGGGAGCTTCCAAGAGACAAGAGTAAATTTGGGCATTGCAGCAGCGAATTGGAAGGTTGTTTTGGCAGCCAAGTATTGTGTTTTTATGAATTCCGTTTAGGTGATAGATGTAGCGGTTTAGTAAGTAGATGTACAGAGGTTTCGATAGGCAAAAAGGATAGGGGGCTCTAAGACTATATTAAGATCCTATCTAAAAATTCGGTCATTTAGATGGATGGGCCTAGAAGTATATAACCACCACAAGAGTCTTTAACCTATCTGACATAGAACTATTATTTCTCAACACCCTCTCTTACGCCTAGAGCCGGAGGGACACTGAACCCAAAACAAGGGGCAATATATGGATGAGTATGTAGAAGCGTGGAGGTTTTGGTTCCCAGGAATAATTGGTGGCCGGGCTTTGATACTATGTTAATTAAGATCTTATTTAATAACTCGGGCATTTATATAGATGTACCAAAGAGTATATAAGCACTACAAGAATTTTTAATTTAAGATTAGGTTTTGAGGATAGGATTTAGTATCGATGATCTGAATTATTGGATATGATTTAATATCTTTAAACTACTTATAGACCAAGATTGTGTAATCTCGAGACTCCAGCCTGCACATCAAGTGGTTAAAAATATGTATTACTCCTATTATTTAAACAATCATTTTTTGGCTTGTAAACAATTAATATATAGTAGAATTAATTATAGTGCATTCATGGATAGTAGGTACGTAGTTCACTAAAATTTCAACTGATCAAAGATTTAAATAAAAAAACCTAAAAGTTATGCAGTGTCAAAATCGTCAGTAGCTTAAGACAAATCTTTGAACACCTTAAATACTGAACAACTAAAATGAATGGACATGCGGCGTTCGCATCTTCAGACGATAGTTCTTAGAGAACAGACATATCCTGTATCTATCACACAAAGAAATCTGGAGAGATCCATCGATCTCATGCTGTGACTGCAAGGATTGATCATGATTCCTAAAGATCGGATTGCTTGCTTTGCTGGTACTTTTTAAGTTTCGAAGAAGTGCATGTTGAAGCTTTTGAAGTTGATGAGATAAATAAAATGAACAGTCCCTGTACATTCATAACATACTAGCAGGATTTATTGGAACTCCATCTGATCATTATAGCAGAAGCAAGACTGTTATGGTTAATGTGTTGTCTAATTAAATGCTATTTAATGTTTACCATAGTTACTTTTGCTAACTAGAGTCAAAGTATGAATAGAATGAGTGGAGAAGAAGTTGAAGAGACATGATATGCTGTAAAAAAAAAAAAAAGTAGAAACGGCTGAATAGGGGGTTGCCTCTCTTCCACTGTTTCCCCTGTTTTGCTGAGCATAATCCAGATTTACAGCAACTTATTTTGTGAGTTTAATTCTGCCTCTGTTGTTTTATAATTGCTGGTGTGTCCAACCAACAGATCTGGTATCAGAGCCTGGTTGAAAGAGGTGTTGAAGGTAGAAATTTGGAGAAGAAAAAGAAGATTTTGGAGGAGAAAAATGGCCGGCACAAGTTGCGTAAATTGGAGCAGTGTACAGGTTCCTATTTTCTCAGGTGAGAATTATGATTTCTGGAGTATAAAGATGAGAACCTTATTTGTCTCCATAGATTTGTGGGATATAGTAGAATCTGGTTATGAAATTTTAGAATCTTCTTCAACTCTAACCGAAGCCCAGCAAAAGGAGTTGAAAGAAAATAAGAGCAAAGATGCAGGAGCTATTTTTCCAAGAATCATGGGAGCAAAAACAGCAAAACAAGCATGGGAGACATTGCAAGAAGAGTTCCAAGGAGATAAAAGGGTGAGAGCCATCAAACTCCAATCTCTTAGAAGAGATTTTGAAAATATGAGAATGAAAGAAAATGAAAGTGTGAAAGATTACTCAACCAGATTTTTGGAGTTAGTAAACCAAATGAAAATTTATGGTGAAGAAATGTCTGATCGTAAACTTGTGGAAAAGATACTAATTAGTCTACCAGAAAAATTTGACTCCATGGTTGCTGTTATTGAAGAAACTAAAGACCTCTCTAAATTGAGTGTTCAAGAGCTGTTAGGCTCTTTAAAATCTCATGAGCAAAGGTTGGAACGGCACTCCGAGAAGTCAATAGAGAGTGCTTTCCAATCTAAGCTGAATGTTAGATCAAAATTTTTTGAAAAGAAATCAATGGCTTATGATCAAAATGGGGGAGACTCATTTAGAGGAGGTAGACAAGGAAGAGGAGGTAGAAATTTTAGAGGAAGAGGAAGAGGTAGAAATAATTTTGACAAAAGATTTGGTGGAGAAGGTTCTTCACAAAGATGCAATGTGTGCAACAAATTTGGCCATCTTGAGAAGAATTGCAGGTTTAAAGGGAAGCTTCAATGCTACAATTGCAAGAAGTTTGGTCATTTGCAAAAAGATTGTCGATTCAAGAATGAGCAGCAAGCAAACTTTACAGAAGAAAAGGAAGAAAGAAAGAGTGAAGAGAATTTATTCTATGCTTGCCAACATGTTTCTGAACAAAAGAATGATGTGTGGTTCCTTGACAGTGGTGTAGCAATCATATGACACCAGAAAAACAAATTTTTCTGGATATGGATGTTTCATTTAATTCTAAGGTGAAGATGGGAAATGGTTCAATAGTAGAAGTGAAGGGAAAAGGCAGCATTGGTGTCCAAACAAAGAAGGGCAGAAAGATTATTCGTGATGTGTTATTTGTTCCGGAGTTAGACCAAAATCTGCTGAGTGTTGGACAGCTTTTGGAGCATGGTTATAGTCTTCATTTTGAAGGCAATGGTTGTAGAGTTTTTGACCAAGGAAGAGAAAAATCAGTTGTGGCTGATGTTAAAATGGGCCCCTACCGAAGTTTTCCACTCACTTTCAATTATGCTATAGGTGTTGCTTTGAAAGCTAATGTGCTTGATGAATCATGGTTGTGGCATAGAAGATTTGGTCACTTGAATTTTCAAAACCTCAACCTGTTGTACAAGAAAAATATGGTGCAAGGACTGCCTATGATTGAAGAGAAAAGTGAAGTTTGTGAAGGTTGTGCCATGGGGAAGCATCATCGCCAATCTTTTTCAAAAGGAGTGGCATGGAGAGCAAAAGAGGTGCTGGAACTTGTGCATACAGACATGTGTGGGCCTATGCACACTCCTTCTCGCTCTCAAAATAGGTATTTCATACTCTTCATTGATGATTATAGTCGTATGACTTGGGTTTATTTTATGAGAAAAAAATCTGAAGTGTTTGGCATCTTTAAGAAGTTTAAATGTCTTGTTGAGAAGCAAAGTGGCCGTCCTATAAAAATTCTGCGAAGTGACAGAGGAAAGGAGTACACTTCGAATGAATTTCAAAAATTCTGTGAAGATGGAGGGATGAAAAGACAGCTTATAGTTGGCTACACTCCGCAACAAAATGGGGTGTCCGAGAGGAAGAACCAAACTGTAATAGAAATGGCCAAGTCTATGATGCATGAAGCTGGTTTACCGAAGCATTTTTGGGCTGAAGCTGTGTATACAGCAGTTTATTTAATAAACAGGTGTCCTACAAAGGCGGTGTGGCATCAAACACCATTTGAAGCTTGGAGTGGTAGAAAACCATCAGTAAAGCACTTTAAAGTATTTGGTTGTTTCTGTTATGCTCAAATTCCAAAAGAGAAAAGATACAAGCTGGATGAAGCTAGTGAGAAATGCATCTTTGTTGGCTACAGCTCAATGTCAAAAGGCTATAGGTTGTACAGTTTGAAGACCAACAACATAATCATTAGTAGGGATGTAATATTTGATGAGAAAGCTAAATAGAATTGGGAGCAAGGCAAAGTTAAAGAGCAATTTGTTCCGGTGACTATTTCACAACAAAGTGTAGTTCAAGAAGATCAAAATAATGATGGAAGCTCTCAACCTTTAAGTTCATCTTCACCACCATCATCTCCAAGCACACAATCAGCCCCAAGCTCAAGTTCATCATCACCAAGCTCAACTCCGGTAAGATTGAGAAATTTGAGTGATGTGTATGCAAGATGCAATTTTTGTGTTGTGGAACCAGAAAATTTTGAAGAGGCAGTCAAAGAAGAAGCTTGGAAGAAAGCTATGGAAGAAGAAATTGAAGTGATTGAGAAAAACAATACATGGAAGCTTGTTGATCACCCAGAAAACAAAGAAGTTATCGATGTGAAGTGGGTTTACAAGGTGAAATTCAATACAAATGGTTCTGTTCAGAAAAACAAAGCAAGACTGGTTGCAAAGGGCTATTCACAACAGCCCGGTATTGACTTCCAAGAAACATTTGCACCAGTTGCCCGTCTTGACACCGTGAGAGCACTTATCTCTTTGGCAGCACAAATGGGTTGGTTGTTGTACCAACTTGATGTGAAATCAGCATTTCTTAATGGGGAGTTGAAAGAAGAAATTTATGTTGAGCAACCTCAAGGATTTATCATTGAAGGCCAAGAAGAAAAAGTGTACAAGCTGAAGAAAGCACTCTATGGGCTGAAACAGGCACCTAGAGCATGGTAGAGTGAAATTGACAGCTACTTCAATGAACAAGGCTTTGAGAAAAGCAAAAGTGAGCCTACTTTGTATGTCAAAAATCAAGGTACAACTGATATTCTTATTGTTGCTCTTTATGTTGATGATTTGGTGCTAACTGGAAGCAATGCAGAAATGATTGAAAAATTTAAGAAAGAAATGATGAGAAAGTATGAAATGAGTGATTTGGGATTGCTACATCATTTTTTGGGTATTGAAGTCTATCAAGATGAAAAAGGGGTATTCATTTCACAAAAGATGTATGCTAAAAAAATTCTGAAGAAGTTTAGAATGTTTGGTTGTAAACCAATAGCAACACCCCTTGTTGTCAATGAAAAATTGATGAAAGAAGATGGAAGAAAAAGGGTCGATGCAACTCTGTATAGAAGTCTTGTTGGAAACTTGCTTTATATTACAGCTACAAGGCCTGACATTATGTTTGCAGCAAGTATGCTTTCAAGATTCATGCATTCTCCAAGTGACATCCACTATGCAACAGCAAAAAGAGTACTTAGATACATTCAAGGCACCATGAGATATGGAATTCAATATTCCCAAAGTTCTGAAGTGAAGTTGATTGGTTTTTGTGATAGTGATTGGGGAGGTTGTGTAGATGACATGAAGAGCACCTCCGGTTATGCATTTTCACTTGGATCATGTGTGTTCTCTTGGTCCTCAAAGAAGCAACAATCAGTTGCTCAATCATCAGCAGAAGCTGAATATGTTTCAGCTGCACTCGCCACATCTCAAGCAATTTGGTTGAGAAGAATTTTAGAAGACATTGGTGAGAAGCAAGAGAAAGCCACTAAAATATTCTGTGACAACAAATCAGCCATAGCAATGGCAAAGAATCATATCTTTCATAGCAGAACCAGGCATATTGCAATTAAGCATCATTTCATCAGAGATGCCATTGAAGAAGAAGAAGTGAAGCTGGAGTTTTGCAGGACAGAGGATCAAGTAGCAGATATTTTCACTAAAGCATTGCCAAAGGAGAAGTTCCATCAGTTGAGAGAAGCACTAGGAGTTCAAGACCAACACATTAAGGGGGAGAATGTTATGGTTAATGTGTTGTCTAATTAAATGCTATTTAATGTTTACCATAGTTACTTTTGCTAACTAGAGTCAAAGTATGAATAGAATGAGTGGAGAAGAAGTTGAAGAGACATGATATGCTGTAAAAACAAAAAAAAGTAGAAATGGCTGAATAGGGGGTTGCCTCTCTTCCACTGTTTTCCCCTGTTTTGCTGAACATAATCCAGATTTACAGCAACTTATTTTGTGAGTTTAATTCGGCCTCTGTTGTTTTATAATTGCTGGTGTGTCCAACCAACAAAGACAAATATTAACTAATGAAAGCAATTCTCTTTACTCGTATACTGTAGAAAACATATGTTATTTCAAACAAATAATGCAAACAAAAGGACAGTGTTTGCTTATTCAAACCATTAAAAGAAAACCAATCCAAATATCAGATATCAAGTAGTTCGCATGCAGTTGCCTAGTTGCTGTTGCCCATCGAGAATTGGGCCTGGAGCCAATCTACAGTCTTCTTGTCCAACTGAAAGGCCTTGGCAAGAAGATCATCGGAGATGGGTGGATTCGCTCCAAATACTGCATTGGGTACGAGGATCACACCAGGGTTCTGGCTGCTGAGACCAGAAATGGCGACAGCATTGGTCTTTCCTTTGTTGAATTGAAAGTGGATCAGACCTTGGGGAAATACGAACACATCGCCTTTGTTAAGAACCTTAGTGAAGAGCTGGTTGTTAGATGCGACGAAGCCGACGTAGAGTGTTCCTTCCAACAGCGTAAGGAGCTCAGTAGCCCGTGGGTGGGTGTGAGGAGGGAGGAAACCGTAGGGTGCAAAGTCTAGACGAGCTACCGAGATGCCAAGGGTGTTGAGCCCAGGAATTTGGGTGACATCGAGCAGAGTCACATTAGACCCAAGTTTGTTTCCTGTGTTGCCGGGCTTGTCAAGTCCGGAGGAGAAGAAATCTTCGGCGTTGGCCATCTTCGGGTCCTTGCAGACAAACCCATTCACAAACACTGCAACAAATATAAAAACGATAAGCACTTGGACAATATATATAGAAGCTAATCGGTGCAGGTTGGTTAGAAAGGCCCTCCTCGGTGAACCATAGGTTATGCATGCATAATTACAAATTTCACAACGCATAAAATTGTTGATGAGCAGGAGTACCATTTGATCCAGGATCAGCGACGCAGAAGTCCTGCAGTTGGCTAGGATCAGAAGCAAGGGCATGAGATGAGGCCAGAGCAAGGATTGCAAGGAGGAGGAAGCGGGCAGCCATCGCTTATCTCTTTCTAGCTAGCAGAAGAATGGACAAGGGATATGGGACAAGGTGTTGTGGAAGGAGTTGATATATATAGAGGAAGATTGGGTTGATAAGGCTTGATTTAGTCATGGGACTTAACTGAAAAGAAGAAGAGTAAACGATGTTAGGTGAATTAATTGCATGCCATGGTTTTCCAATGTTTCCCCAAGTGTTTGCTATTGGCCAAGTAAATCTTTTAGAAGTCTCCCTGATGACATATGGGTAGAAAGTTACGACTGAAAGGTAATAGCGTCGAGCGAACCATCCACACACAGATCATGGTTTCTCTTATTCTATATTATTATATATAATTTCTGATGCGGTCTTCTTTCAACAAATATACTTGGAGTTGTTGGAGAATACGATGACGGCACCTTTCGAGAAATCACCTGTCAACTTATCGTGTCATACAACCGCGCGACAACGACACCTTGCTTTTTACCGGAAGAATATTCTATTATACTGAAGCGTTCATTTCATTCAAAAACAACATGAAGCGTTGAACACCGCTGAGACTTTCGGATCCCTAGATAATTTATAAACGTATACATAGATAAATAGATAGTTAGATCGATAGAGATGTAGATAGATCAATTCATAGATGGATAGATAGATGTTAATATAGATAAAAATAGATATAGACATAGATATATATAATATACATACATACATACAGGGCGGCCCAATACATTTGGAAGCTGAAGACGAATCCAATAAATGAGATCTTTTTTTTAATAATAAATTTTTTTAATAAGTATAAAATATTTAAAAAAATGATATGAAGATAGATAGCTATCAAGTATACTATTTCAACAAAGATACATGAATTTAACAAAGATAGGCAAGAAGCCTTTTTAATTTAATATAATTCTTAAATGGAAGCACCGAAATGTAATTACCTAAAAGAAGGGCATGAAACTGATTTAATAGCTGAGATAATGCTTAAGAGAAAGTAGGGGCATTATGGGAAATTCACTCCGTCTAATTAATAAAAGTCCCATCCCACCATCTCCCCTTCAAGTGAGTACCCAAGCAGCAACTGCAACATCACAGCACAGCAGCCACTCAACCCCCTCCCTCGTTTTCTCTCTCTACCTGTGAGATACTGGGCTGAAGCCGGCAGCTACACCCCTCTTGGAAGGGGCATAACAGGGGATCGCAGACACGATCCCCTCCGACTTCTCCGGGCACAGGGATGCCGCGGGCACTCCGCGGCTACACCGCGGTGGTTTCGCGTCCACCCCACAGCCGCACGAGTGGCCGCTGATTTCGCCCCACCGCCGCGATTTTCGCAGCGGAGAGCCGTTGAAATGGGATGATAGATCGCCCGTTCTTCCTTTTCCAAATAACACCTCTGAGCCCTCCTCCCTCTCATCCGCTCCTCCTCTTCCTCTCCCTTCTTTTTCTCCTCCCTCTCCTCTTGCTTCCCAAGGGGCCGGCATGTCGCCCGATCAATCGCCATTACCCATACGCCTTCCCGTGTTTTGAAGATTCACATCACCTCGGTTTCGAGCGCCGCCGCCGCCACTTGACCGTCGGATCGAGCCTCCCGTAGTCGAGATCTTCCTCCCACCACCTCTGCCACCGCTGGTAAGCTTCTTCCGCTCTTCGATCTTAACCTTAACCATGCTATTTTCCTCCCTTTGCTTTGGCCCCAACCGAGATCACTCGGTTTCCCTCCGACGCCGGGCACCGCAGCGGCCGGCTGGCCGTCGACAGCCCCTGGCCACCTAGGCCGGCCACCCTGCCGCCCTCCTCCTCTTTCGGTCTCCCTCTCAGTTTCCTGTTCGTGGGCGGGGTTTGGGGAAGGAGGAGGCCCATCATGGGCCAAACGGGGCCCGTTGGGCCCTGTCCATTACAGGCCCAACTTGGGCCTAGTCCAGCCCGGTTAGGTCCAGTTGGGCCATACCCTATATGGGCCCAACTTGGGCCTATTTGAAATCTGAATCCGAAACCCGAAAATCCAAAACCCAAAACTCAGTTCAGACCAGCAACCCGAAACCCAGTTCAGACCTGAAACCCGAAATTTGAACCCGTTTGGCTAATAAATAGAATTTTGCAGTGAAGCCCTAGATAGTATATTATTTCACAAAAGAACCTTCTACAATTTATGTTTGTTCCCTATAAGAAAGATTATTAAATAAGGGTCCCCAAATATATTTGATTGGTCCCTCTACTAAAGTTTTATTATAGAACAGTACCCTATAATTAAGTATTGTCCCTGCAATGAATTGTGTTGCATAAATAATCCATTAGAGACCAACTTTGGAGGCCCTATTGGGCCAAGTCTATGCAGGCCTGTTGGGCCGTGTCCGATGTGGGCCCTATGGGGCCATGCCCATTATGGTTCAACCCTGGGCCCTGTTGGGCCGTATCCAATAAGATTAAATTTGGTTTTGCTTAGCTCTGAAATTAACAAAAAAAATTAATTAAACAGGTGTATCTGACGTGTTTGCCTGAAGTGGGATTTAAAGCAAAAAGAGGTAAGTAACTTAATGCTTCAAAGTGCATTTTTCAAATATTTAGTAAAATAACTGTTACGGGGGAAATAAGCCGCCATGCCCCACGTGACCGGCACGCGCGCCCAGGAAGACTACGGCTGCCCTTTGATCCAGCAATCCGACCCCGAGTCCGATATCCTCGGCTCCGCAGCCCGACCCCGAGTCGGCTGCCCTTTGATCCAGCAATCCGACCCCGAGTCGGATATCCTCGGCTCCGCAGCCCGACCCCGAGTCGGCTGCCCTTTGATCCAGCAATCCGACCCCGAGTCGGATATCCTCGGCTCCGCAGCCCGACCCCGAGTCAACTGCCCCTTGATCCAGCGCTCCGACCCCGAGTCGGAGATCTCTTGATAACGACAGGCTATTCCCCAGAGGCACGCCGCGGCCTCCTGCTCCACTACTCCCTGCAACGGCTGTATCCGATGCTGCTCCACGATCTCCTGCATCAGCCGTACAAAGCGGAGCCCCACTATGCCCTGACGTGGCCGTACCCGGTGCTGCTCCACGACGCCCTGTAACGGCCATGTCAGTGGCCACACCATCGTGCCCCACGATAACGAACCCCCCTGAGAGACCCCCCAGCCAGGTATATATGCGGCTGGAGGGAGAAAGGGGGGAGGTGAGCAATATCTCCCAGAGCACTCTCTTACTTGCGATTATCACCTCTCCTCCTCCTCCAATCTCCTCTGACCTGACCGTCGGAGGGCCATCACCACCCTGGTGGTGGTGCAAGGCTTGTTTGCAGGTTTCTTGGCGGAAGGTGGAGTGCAACCAACACCAACCAAGACAACTCAGACGGAACCCCGTTCACACCGCAGTGCCAATCGTTCTCGGTTTGGACCACCAGCAACAGTTGGCGCTAGAAAGAGGGCCCGAATCTTAGAACGATCGTAATGGCACGGCGAGGTGGTCGTGGAGCTTCCAATGCTTCCGGTCGCGGAGCCTCTCGCGCCTCCGGCCGAGAGGCTGCTGCGTCCCCAACGCACTCTCAGCAGCACTCCACCGCCCCTTCTCCCATTCAGACGGTCGAAGCTGCTCAGTTCGACCAGCTAGCCCAGCAGGTTCGCACCCTCGCGGAGGCAGTGCAGAATCTGCAGGGTGTGATCTCTCGGGTGCCGCAACGGGCTCAGGAGCCGCTGCCCCCCGAGCACTCGCCTCTTCCTCACAACCCGCGCTCCTTCCTCTCCCATGGAGAGGAGCGCCGGCGCGAGGAGGATTCTCGAGTGCGGTCCATTCTGCCAGGACCTTCTCATCGGAGCTGTGCGGGGTACGAGAGGCGGACCCGGGCGCGTTCTCAGACACCCCAGTCCTCGAGGGGCCCGCACTCCAGTCGGTCCCCCTCGCGCCGCTCCTTGTCCCCCACCCACCGGTCGCGCTCCCTGGACCGGCGGGTGGACGATCTCCACAGACAACTCCAGGTCCTGAAGGGCCACTCCAAAGATCCCTTCGCTGACTTGGAGATCTCCTCCCAGCCGGCGCTTGCCTCGAGGATCCTGCGGACCCCGAACCCGCCGGGGTTCAAAATGCCGGCGATCGAACCCTACGACGGGGCGGCGGACCCGCGGGACCACGTGGAGAGTTTCAGGACTCTTATGCTCCTCCATGGAGCATCGGATCCGCTCCTCTGCAAGGCCTTCCCGGCGACCCTCCGTGGCCCGGCAAGGGCATGGTTCGCCGGCCTGGAGGCTAACTCCATCCAGTCCTTCGACCAGTTCACCCGCTTCTTCATCAGCCATTTCGCCGTCAGTAGCAGGCGGCGACTGGTCTCCGACTCCCTCTTTGATGTCCGGCAAAACGAGGGAGAAAGCCTGCGGGATTATCTCACCCGCTTCAACAAGGCTACACTGGAGGTCCGGAACCTGAGCCAGGAAGTGGCTCTCTCAGCCCTGAAGCGTGGCTTCCGGAAGGGCAGACTCACCTTCTCCCTGGACAAACGCTTGCCGCGGAGCTTCCCGGAGCTGTTATCTCGGGCAAACCAGTATGCAGACGCCGAGGAGGCAGCATCCCACCGGAACAAGGAGGCCGCCGAGGCCCCTCTAAAGCCCGGGAAGAAAAGGCGAAAAGAGGCACCCCAGAGGAGGAGCCCGACGCCTCAACGCCGGCGCAGAAGCCCGTCACCAGCAAGGAACCACGGCGCCACACGCCCTCGTTCTCCGCACCGACGCTTCAACCGGTACACCCCACTCCTGGCCCCCCGGGCCCAGATCCTCATGGAGGTCAAGGGGCGGGAGGACCTCCCGGTCCCGAGGCAGATGAAGAAGATCCCTGGGAGGAGGCCTTCTCGGGCGTACTGTGAGTACCACCGAGACCACGGCCACGATACCGAAGACTGCTTCCAGCTTCGGGACGAGATCGAGGCTCTCATTCGCCGAGGGCGTCTCGGTCGATATGTAAACGACCGACGTCCCCCGGCAGACCCGCGTCCGGCCGACCCGGCCCCTCAGGAGCCTCGGGAGCAGAATCGACCCGTTGCGGGAGTGATCCACACCATCACTGGGGGCTGCTCTCGGCCCGTGAGGAACGCAGGGGGCTCGGCGGAAGCATCAGGAGTGGCCGTCGCGAAGAGGCAGCGGGTCGGAAATGTAATCACTTTTTGTGATGAAGATGTAAAGGGGGTTCAGACTCCCCACGATGACGCCATGGTGATCTCTCTCACTATGGCGAACTATGATGTAAGGCGTGTTCTTGTGGATAGTGGAAGCTCAGCTGATATTTTGTATTACGAGGCCTTCCAAAAGATGAGCTTGTCCCGACAATTGTTGCACAAAACATCCACCCCCCTCATAGGATTCACTGGAGACGCTATCTCGGCCGAAGGTGTCATTGAGCTGCCTGTGACTGCGGGCGTTGCACCCGCAGAAGCCACGGTGCGACTCGGGTTCTTGGTCGTCCGTGTCCCCTCGGCCTACAACGCTATCCTCGGACGACCCGGACTGAACGCCCTTCGCGCGGTGGTTTCTACCTACCATTTGCTCATGCGGTTCCCCACGGCGGCCGGGATTGGAGAGGTCCGAGGTGACCAACCAACCGCACGACAGTGTTTCCTAGCAACTCTCAAAGGGAAGAAGCCCATGGAGGCCCTGAGCGTCGAGTCCCTTGACGCCAGAGACGAAGTGGCCTTGCGGCACGGGGAGCCGGCCGAGGGCGTAATTGAAGTTCCCCTCGAAGAAGGCCGCCCGGACCGCACGGTCCGGGTCGGTGCCAACCTCGACTTGGAAGCTCGGCTCCGGTTAGTGGAATTCCTCCGAGCCAATGCTGATGTGTTTGCCTGGTCGGCGGCCGATGTACCTGGGATCGACCCGGAGGTCATTTCTCACGCCCTCAACGTCGACCCGACCCACCGGCCAGTAAAGCAAAAGAAGAGACACTGTGCCCCGGATCGGATTCGGGTGGTCGACCAGGAGGTAGACAAACTCTTGGAGGCAGGTTTCATAAGGGAAGTGAGCTACCCCGAGTGGCTGGCAAACGTCGTACTTGTCCGGAAGGCGAGCGGAAAGTGGAGGATGTGCGTCGACTACACCGACCTGAACAAGGCGTGCCCCAAGGATAGCTTTCCGCTTCCGCGAATAGACCAACTGGTCGACGCGACTTCCGGATATCAGCTGCTGTCTTTCATGGACGCCTTCTCCGGCTACAACCAAATAATGATGGCTCCACAGGACGAGGAGAAAACGGCCTTCATAACAGACAGGGGGCTGTACTGTTACAAGGTAATGCCTTTCGGTCTGAAGAACGCTGGCGCTACTTACCAGCGCCTCGTCAATAAAATCTTCAAGGAGCAGATCGGCCGGAACATGGAGGTGTACGTGGACGATATGCTGGTAAAGAGCCGCCATGCGGATCAGCACATTGCGGATCTGGAGGAGACCTTCGCCACCTTGCGGAAGTTTCGTATGAAGCTAAACCCAGCGAAGTGCGCCTTTGGTGCTTCGGCCGGGAGGTTCCTCGGCTTCATTGTCAACCAGCGGGGGATCGAGGCCAACCCGGACAAAATCAAGGCCATCCAAGATATGTCCCCTCCGACCAAAGTGAAGGAGGTTCAGGAGCTCGCTGGGAGGGTCGCCGCGCTCGGACGATTTGTGGCAAAATCGGCCGAACGCTGCCAACCGTTCTTCAAGGTGTTGAAGCGCCCGAAAGACTTCCTCTGGACGGCTGAATGTCAAGTGGCGTTCGACCAGCTCAAGGAGTACATGGCGTCTCCTCCCCTGCTGTCCAAGCCGCAAGAGGGGGAGATGCTCTACCTTTACCTGGCGGTCTCCCCAACCGCAGTCAGCGCAGTACTGGTTCGGGAAGAGGCAAAACTTCAGAAGCCCGTGTACTACACCAGCCGAGTCCTCCGGGATGCCGAGACGCGGTACACGAAGGCTGAAAAGATCGCCTTCGCGCTACTGACTGCGACCAGGAGGCTTCGCCCCTATTTCCAGGCTCATTCTGTCACCCTTTTGACCGATCAACCACTGCGGCAGATCCTCAGCAATCCTGAGAATGCGGGACGGCTGGTGAAGTGGGCAGTAGAACTTGGTGAGTTCGACATCCGCTACCAGCCCCGGCCCGCCATCAAGGCCCAGGTGCTCGCGGACTTTCTCGCTGAGTGCACTGTGCAGGAGACGGAACCTAGGCCGCCGGAAACACCCAGCCTCGATCTCTCGATCTGGACGCTCCACATTGACGGGTCGTCGAACCCTGAAGGTGGAGGGGCTGGGCTGGTCCTTACCAATCCCGATGGAGTGATAGTCGAGTATGCCTTGAGGTTCGGATTTCCAGTGACCAACAATGAGGCGGAGTACGAGGCCCTAGTCACGGGACTCAAACTCGCCAAGGAGCTCGGCATCCGGCGTCTGAAGGTCTTCACCGACTCCCAGCTGGTGGTCGGGCAGGTTCGAGGGGAGTTCGAGGCACGGAGCCCGACCATGCAGAGCTACGTCCGGAAGGTGCAAGCACTCATTTCCGACCTCGGCAGTATTGACATTCAGCAGGTCCCAAGGAGCGAAAATGCTAGGGCCGACAGGTTGTCCCGCTTGGTGGGCGCTGAGGCACACAACTTGTCAAGGGCGATATACCTGGAGACCCTAGATGCCCCGAGCATCGGCGAGGCTGAAGCGGTAATGGCAATTGATCCGGAACCATCTTGGATGGACCCGCTTGTAGCTTACCTCGCCGAAGGGATCCTCTCCGAAGATGAAGATCAAGCTCGGCGACTTGTTATGAAGTCCACCCACTACGTACTCTACGAAGGAAGGCTGTATCGGACCTCGTTCACCGCCCCCCTCTTAAAGTGCCTCCGCCCTTCGGAGGCAGCTTACGCCCTCAGCGAAGTCCACGAAGGCATCTGCGGATCGCACCTGGGGGCTAGGTCCCTGGCACATAAGATCATG
Organism: Phoenix dactylifera; assembly: GCF_051530095.1. Classification (NCBI taxonomy): domain Eukaryota; kingdom Viridiplantae; phylum Streptophyta; class Magnoliopsida; order Arecales; family Arecaceae; genus Phoenix; species Phoenix dactylifera. The sequence continues at coordinate 2,775,714 of NC_143201.1, forward strand.
AGGCAAGGCTACTATTGGCCGACCTTATTGGAAGACTCAAAGGATCACGTACGGAAATGCGACGCCTGCCAGCGCCACGCCAACATCCAGAGAGTCCCCTCTGTTCCCTTGGCGCCAATCACCGCCCCATGGCCCTTTGCACAGTGGGGAATGGATATCCTCGGACCATTCCCCATCGCTTCGGCCCAGCGGAAATTTTTGATTGTCGCCATCGACTACTTCACCAAGTGGGTGGAGGCAGAGCCACTGGCCACCATCACGGAGGCGCAAGTCCGGAAGTTCGTAAAGAAGAACATCATTGTCCGATTTGGGGTACCTCGGGTCCTCATCTCGGATAACGGTCGACAGTTTGATAACAAGCATTTCCGAGACTTCTGCGAGGAGTTCGGGATCGAACATCGGTTCACGTCCGTGTCGCATCCACAAACCAACGGCGAGGCCGAGGTCACAAATCGGACAATCCTCCAAGGTATCAAAGCGCGGATCGGATGGACGGGGCAAGCTTGGGTCGAGGAATTCGAGAATGTCCTTTGGGCGTATCGGACCACGCATCGGACTCCTACCGGGGAGACGCCTTTCAGCCTAACCTATGGCACGGAAGCCGTTGTCCCCGTAGAGCTCGGACTTCCCTCACCTCGGGTAGCCGCACACCGACCCGAGGCCAACTCGGAGCAACTCCGAGGGAACCTGGATCTCTTGGAAGAAGCAAGGGAAATGGCGCAGGTTCGGATGGCAATGTATCAGCGGAGGGTGGCCCGATATTACAACTCCAAAGTCCGACCGAAGCTTTTCAGAATTGGAGATCTGGTGCTGAGGCGAGCTAAGGCATCTCAACCTACGGAAGGTGGGAAGCTAGCGCCGAATTGGGAAGGCCCGTATAAAGTTCGTTGGGTAAACCGACCTGGCTCCTACCAGTTGGAAGCCCTAGATGGCCGAGAAATTCCAAGGGGCTGGAATTCCGCTAACCTGCGGATGTATTACCAGTAGAACAACAAGGCCAGAAAGACAATTTGAAAAGGTGCAACACTTTTCATTTCAATAATTTCTGGTTACAATGGCGTGCTCGTGTGATTATAAGGAATTCCCAGAGGGGAATTAGGGAGTAAAGAAAGCAAAGAAGAGGTGGAGAATCTGTGGAGCTGAGGACCGAGGATCCCAAACCCTCAATCCAAAGCAGCTGCAATCCCACCGGAAGTGGGTGCTTCTAACCGGAGGCGCCATCCAGCACCTCACCAAAAAGACGAGGAGCCGCCGCAGAAGAAGCTCCCGCTGCCCCCAGGGGAACGCCGCCTCCAAAGGATATTCCCATCCTCCCCAGTGGTAGGAAAGAGAAGGAATACGAGGGGGAAGAGCATATGGAGGCGCGGTCCCGGACTGAGCGTCTGGTGCAGAGCTCGATCGGGAGGCTGAACTTCAAGGAGGGGAGATGTGATCCCGGATGAAACGCCTAGAGCGGAGCTCCGCCGGGAAGACCCTCCTTGTTGATCCCAGATGAAACGGCTAGTTGGCTGAAGTCGCAAGGGGAGCGTCTCCCCTTTCCTTCAACAGGAGTCTCTCAGTCATATGCCAAGGAGGAGGTCCGCGATCCATGGCAACCTGAACAGCTCCGGCTTGACAAACTCTATCGTACCTGCACCTGTATTTATAGCCAAACTGCGGCCCCCTGGTCGTTCCGATGCGGGTGGCTCCAATAAATGCAGGCGCATTGAAACCGGAGCCGTTCCGGCTCCCGAGGCGTATCTCCCCGCGATTTCCTAAGCGTCATTCTCCTTAAACCGCATTCTTTGTGCAGGACAATCCGGGTGTCATGTACCCCTAGGTCCACATATCTCCGCTCGCGCCCAGGCCGTATCCTCCTCGAAGAACCCGCGTATCGCGGCCGCTCAACTAACACTCCTCGCAAGCAGCAGCTGGTGATCCGATTTCCCAGGTAACGCATTAATTAGCGTTTAATGCCCTTCTCGTGTTCCCCCAGGCAACGCTTGAGAAAAGGAGAAACATGATCGCGGCTGGCCACGGAGAAACCCCGTCGGGCAGCGAGCGACAAGCGCACGACCAGCGAGCGGAATTTCCCGAGGCTCGGCCCTCGGATGCCTGGCTAGCCCGATGATCATCCCGGGAGCAGACTAGCCGGAAGCCCCGACCGGTCGCCTCGGCTTGCGCCAGCCTTGGCCGACCAACGAGTGGAATTTCCCGAGGCTCGGCCCTCGGATGCCTGGCTAGCCCGATGATCATCCCGGGAGCAGACTAGCCGGAAGCCCCGACCGGTCGCCTCGGCTTGCTCCAGCCTTGGCCGACCAACGAGTGGAATGCCCCGAGGCTCGGCCCTCGGATGCCTGGCTAGCCCGATGATCATCCCGGGAGCAGACTAGCCGGAAGCCCCGACCGGTCGCCTCGGCTTGCGCCAGCCTTGGCCGACCAACGAGTGGAATTTCCCGAGGCTCGGCCCTCGGATGCCTGGCTAGCCCGATGATCATCCCGGGAGCAGACTAGCCGGAAGCCCCGACCGGTCGCCTCGGCTTGCGCCAGCCTTGGCCGACCAACGAGCGGAATGTCCTGAGGCTCGGCCCTCGGATGCCTGGCTAGCCCGATGATCATCCCGGGAGCAGACTAGCCGGAAGCCCCGACCGGTCGCCTCGGCTTGCGCCAGCCTTGGCCGACCAACGAGTGGAATGCCCCGAGGCTCGGCCCTCGGATGCCAGGCTAACCCGATGATCATCCCGGGAGCAGACTAGCCTGAAGCCCCGACCGGTCGCCTCGGCTTGCGCCAGCCTTGGCCGACCAACGAGCGGAATGTCCTGAGGCTCGGCCCTCGGATGCCAGGCTAACCCGATGATCATCCCGGGAGCAGACTAGCCTGAAGCCCCGACCGGTCGCCTCGGCTTGCGCCAGCCTTGGCCGACCAACGAGCGGAATTTCCTGAGGCTTGACAACCCTCGGATGCCAGGCTAACCCGACGATCATCCCGGGAGCAGACTAGCCTGAAGCCCCGACCGGTCGCCTCGGCTTGCGCCAGCCTTGGCCGACCAACGAGCGGAATTTCCTGAGGCTTGACAACCCTCGGATGCCAGGCTAACCCGACGATCATCCCGGGAGCAGACTAGCCTGAAGCCCCGACCGGTCGCCTCGGCTTGCGCCAGCCTTGGCCGACCAACGAGCGAAATTTCCTGAGGCTTGACAACCCTCGGATGCCAGGCTAACCCGACGATCATCCCGGGAGCAGACTAGCCTGAAGCCCCGACCGGTCGCCTCGGCTTGCGCCAGCCTTGGCCGACCAACGAGCGGAATTTCCTGAGGCTTGACGGCCCTCGGATGCCTGGCTAGCCCGATGATCATCCCGGGAGCAGACTAGCCGGAAGCCCCGACCGGTCGCCTCGGCTTGCGCCAGCCTTGGCCGACCAACGAGTGGAAGGTCCCGAGGCTCGGCCCTCGGATGCCAGGCTAACCCGATGACCATCCCGGAAGCAGACTAGCCTGAAGCCCCGACCAGTTGCCTCGGCATGCGCCAGCCTTGGTCGACCAACGAGTGGAATTTTCTGAGGCCTAACCCTCGGATGCCTGGCTTAGCGCCGGAAGAATTTCCTGAGGCCTAACCCTCGGATGCCTGGCTTGGCGCCGGAAGAATTTCCTGAGGCCTAACCCTCGGATGCCTGGCTTAGCGCCGGAAGAATTTCCTGAGGCCTAACCCTCGGATGCCTGGCTTAGCGCCGGAAGAATTTTCCGAGGCCCAACCCTCGGATGCCTGGCTTAGCGCCGGAAGAATTTCCTGAGGCCTAACCCTCGGATGCCTGGCCTAGCGCCGGAAGAATTTCGGGAGCCAGGAGTCAGCAAGACGCTACCGAGAGTTAAAAGAAAAAGAAGGACGAAGGCGAGATGAAGAAACATTCAACTTGCATTAATTTTCATTGTTTCAAGGCCGAGGCCCATACAATTTGGCAAAACCCCGGTATACAAAAAAAAAAAAGAGAAGACAACGAAAGGTACAAGAGGTCAGCTTGGAGGAACTCCCGGGTCGGGAACGTCGGGCTCGTCCGCAGGAGGTAGGGAAGCAGCAGGAGAACCAGCAGGCAATGGCGCCGGAGAGGAGTCGAGAAGGGAAATCTCGCTCAGGTCAACTTCGGGGTACTTAGCCGACACCCTTGCCAGGCCCTCCTCGAAGCCTAAGATAAAGGCTTCGGCCCCCGCGTCCGACGCGTCACGGACAAACTCGTCGGACTGACGATAGGTCTGTACTGCCTCCGACATATCATGAGCGAACTCGGCGGACTGGCGATAAGCCTCTACCGCCTGACGCCCGATTTCCGCACTCCTCTCGGCCAGCGCCGCCTCTGCCCGCTCCATAATCTGGGCTTTCGCCTCCAAGACCTTCGCCACAATCCGACTTTCCGCCTCGGTGGAGACCCTCAGCAGCTCAGCCCGAGCCTCCTTGTGCTTCGCTTCGGCAGCAATGCGAGCAGCCTCAGCCTCCGTCAGGCGCGAATGAAGCTCCTGATCGCTCGCACGGAACTTCTCCAAGGCCGACTCCAATTCGCCCAGCTTAGCTTCAAGAGACCGGATTCGGTTGCGGGCGTTGTCGGCTGACCGCTGGGCCTTCTCCCACCTCTCCCGGTAGTCGGCAGCCTTCCGGGACTGCTTCTCGACCCGCTCATCCGCCTTCTTGACCTCGCCCTCGAGACCCGAGGCAACCTTGAGCTGCTCCTGAGCCTCCAACAGTTGCTTCTCGAGGGCAGCAAAGCCGAGTGCCCGCTCTTCGGCCTCCCGGAGCCTCGCCTCGAAGTCCCCGGTCGTCCTGCCTGCAACAGCCTGGCCTTCCCTTTCCACTGCTTTCAGCCGGTCCTCGGCCTTCGCCAGAAGCCCCGCCTGTTCCTTGTAGCACTCCTCCAGACGGATCATGTACTGGGCGAGCTCAGAAATAGGAAAAATAAGGGAGTCAGGCGGAGAACAACAGAGCCAATAAATGGTGAAAAGCGGCCAGAAGAACACTCACCGACATGAGACAGACACAGCTGGCAGCCCCAACGTCAGAGACCTCCAACTCCCGGACCCGCCGACGGTCCTTCTCCAGCAGCACTGTTTCGATGAGATTTCGGGCGCCATCGGTAGTGAAGGCAGACCCCGATTTCTCCCCAGAGCTGGACGGTGGTTCTGCAGCCTTACCCCTATCCATCGCCTGGGGAAGAGTCCGGCCGATCGCGCTCGGGGCGGGGGTCACCCCAGGAATTGATAGGGTCTCGCTCGGTCGGGGCCTCGGCGCGTCCCTCCTCGAGTTATCAGGAGCCGACCGAGTCGGAGGCCGGGTCGGGGACCGATCACGTCCGACCCGTCCGTCTCGGGCAGGCTCGGATGATACCTCCGGAGTAGCGGCAATCTTACCACCGGAGGGCTGATACAGCGTCAGCTGCCGGTCCGTGCCCACGACGTCTCCCTGATCGGTGGGCCCGGACTCGTCGGTCGGCGTCGGAGGCACCTCCTTACGGGACTTCTTCGCCGGTGGGGCCCCGCTCGGAAGAGCTCGTTTCCTCCTCTGGGCTGCTTCCAGCAGGGACGCCCTACCAACAGCCTTTGTCTTCACCGACCGCATGACGTCGTCGATCTCTGCAAAAAGGACGGGATAGTCGGAGACGGAGAAACCAAAGGAAAGAACGGGACGAAAGAAGGGAAAAAGTCAAGAAAGAATCGGTGGCGGACTCACGGTCGGTGGGGACCGAGCTCAGACCGACATTCACCAAAGTATCCTCGGAAATAAGGCGGGCCACCGGGGGGAGCTGGCCCTCGGCAACCAACCCCTTCAAGGCGGCCAAGCCATCGGACTCCTCCCTTGACAGTCTCGATAGGCCGATCGGAGACTTCATCGGGGTCTCCCAGGTCGCCCTGATTTCCCAAGAGGGATCTGCATCAACAAAAAAGAAGCGCTCCTTCCATTTGTGAATGGAGGTAGGAGCCTCCTTGACAA